>NW_027122716.1:0-1288249 GCF_030686945.1 Centruroides vittatus
GGAACTCCCTCTAGGAGTCATATATAGATTTTCATTTTTTCCTGTCCCTTTTTAGAGGAATGTGGATGAGATAGTAATCCGGAATCTAGATTCGGATCAGTCAGTATCGAATCTAGAGTGCACATCAATATCATACATCTATATGTAAGCACCTTGGCTATAAATGTTATATCAGATCATATTGTAGTGATGACTAATCGTGTATCATCTCTTAATGTTTGTTGGGATTGTTATCTGATTTTTGTAGCTTATGTAAATGTCTTTTTAATATGCTAGCTGATTTTATGTGCTTATGTGTATATATTGTTTAGTGTATCTATTTTACAATCTAATATTGAGTTTACTATGCCTGTATAATTATATTCTGTAAATATATATATTTTTCTCTCTATTAACTGAGTAATGTTTGTTTTTTGTTTTTTATATCTTTCTTCATGTTGGTCTATCCGTGATTCTTGCTGGTCTCTTTTATCTTTTATCCTTGGTTGTCTATACATAGGGTTTTTGTATAGTTTCTATTTATCAATAAGATTCGCTGATTATGTATGTGTGAAACTCTAGCAGGTATCGCACGTGTTTAGTTACACTATATGTGCCTACTAACGGGACAGAAAGGAATTATAAGTCATTGCGTTCCAGGAGATTGCGTCTACCAATAAGCTGATAAATGTGATGTCCATGTACAAGGTCAGTTTAGTTGTATCACGCAGTTGATCCACGTTCGCTATAACGAGCGACTTGCAAACTAAGTATCTACACAGATTAATAAAAAGTGTTCCGAACTGCGAAAAGCCGGGGGTCTAGCGAGCACAGTGCACAAAGGACGTCACTAGGCGTAAGTGTCCGTTGAAGTCCGTTGAAGCAGCTAGGGTCGCTGACTGTGACACCAGGGACGATGCGAATCGATCAGTGTAGAGAGTGTGCCCAAGTGTTTGTGTAATGTACTTAAACCCAAAGCTGAAGAGTGGTCGGAAAGCGGGAACCGAAGTTCCAAACCTCTCTGCACAGTCAGGTTAGCACCTGATGGTGCAGAGGTGAAAGGATAGAATAAAATTACCTTAAAAACTAGTTACAGTAATTATACAAACTTATTCTAATTCGCGTGACAAAATCAGCAATGTTGCTTCATTACATAACAAAATTTCTTCATCTGTCAAGTAATTTCCGCTTCCAGTTCCGAAAAAAACACAGAAACACGTAAAGTAATGCGAACTCCGTCTCTTGACGTCAGCAGCGGCCGTTGAAGAACCGTTGAAAGAGAGGTCGATGACCCCAGAGTGTGAAAATGTTGAAGAAATATAAACCGCTATATCTAAGTTTAAAGTTATCGTAATTAAACCAAATCGCAGGGAAAGGTTGGATCCTTACCCCTCTCCAGAAGGCCCGAAGATTGAAGGTGTGCGCCACAGAGAAAGCCCGATGCGGGCCTTTGATGATCCGGAACGGAAATCGCTGTTGCCAAAAAACAAACGGTCCTTTTTAAACCAAAGTTGGGAGGTCTACTCACCACCACAGAAGGTCTCCAAAGCCGTTGCAAAGTCCGAAAAAACGGTCGAAGGAGGTCCGGAAAAACGGTTCAAAGAAACAGGTATTCTTTCTTCAATAAGTCGCCAAAATATGGGTCCACAAAAAAATTTTTTACACCAAAAGAAGCATCTCGGTAAGATCTATCCAGATCAAAGCAAAAACCGCAAAAAAAATAACAACCAGACCACGAAAAACGCAAACTTTTTCGGAGCACGATCTGCACACAGCCACTCGTTTACCGTAGACACGACGTTGGTTTACCGTAGACACGACATAATACTCTTTTAACATCTAGAGTAGACATTAAAATGTGACCGGACTTTGAATTCTCAGAGTGTCGCTTTGGTCGGAAACGGCCGGCGACGGGTAAGAGGCGGGTTTACCGTAGACACGACATAATACTCTTTTAACATCTAGAGTAGACATTAAAATGTGACCGGACTTTGAATTCTCAGAGTGTCGCTTTGGTCGGAAACGGCCGGCGACGGGTAAGAGGCGGGTTTACCGTAGACACGACATAATACTCTTTTAACATCTAGAGTAGACATTAAAATGTGACCGGACTTTGAATTCTCAGAGTGTCGCTTTGGTCGGAAACGGCCGGCGACGGGTAAGAGGCGGGTTTACCGTAGACACGACATAATACTCTTTTAACATCTAGAGTAGACATTAAAATGTGACCGGACTTTGAATTCTCAGAGTGTCGCTTTGGTCGGAAACGGCCGGCGACGGGTAAGAGGCGGGTTTACCGTAGACACGACATAATACTCTTTTAACATCTAGAGTAGACATTAAAATGTGACCGGACTTTGAATTCTCAGAGTGTCGCTTTGGTCGGAAACGGCCGGCGACGGGTAAGAGGCGGGTTTACCGTAGACACGACATAATACTCTTTTAACATCTAGAGTAGACATTAAAATGTGACCGGACTTTGAATTCTCAGAGTGTCGCTTTGGTCGGAAACGGCCGGCGACGGGTAAGAGGCGGGTTTACCGTAGACACGACATAATACTCTTTTAACATCTAGAGTAGACATTAAAATGTGACCGGACTTTGAATTCTCAGAGTGTCGCTTTGGTCGGAAACGGCCGGCGACGGGTAAGAGGCGGGTTTACCGTAGACACGACATAATACTCTTTTAACATCTAGAGTAGACATTAAAATGTGACCGGACTTTGAATTCTCAGAGTGTCGCTTTGGTCGGAAACGGCCGGCGACGGGTAAGAGGCGGGTTTACCGTAGACACGACATAATACTCTTTTAACATCTAGAGTAGACATTAAAATGTGACCGGACTTTGAATTCTCAGAGTGTCGCTTTGGTCGGAAACGGCCGGCGACGGGTAAGAGGCGGGTTTACCGTAGACACGACATAATACTCTTTTAACATCTAGAGTAGACATTAAAATGTGACCGGACTTTGAATTCTCAGAGTGTCGCTTTGGTCGGAAACGGCCGGCGACGGGTAAGAGGCGGGTTTACCGTAGACACGACATAATACTCTTTTAACATCTAGAGTAGACATTAAAATGTGACCGGACTTTGAATTCTCAGAGTGTCGCTTTGGTCGGAAACGGCCGGCGACGGGTAAGAGGCGGGTTTACCGTAGACACGACATAATACTCTTTTAACATCTAGAGTAGACATTAAAATGTGACCGGACTTTGAATTCTCAGAGTGTCGCTTTGGTCGGAAACGGCCGGCGACGGGTAAGAGGCGGGTTTACCGTAGACACGACATAATACTCTTTTAACATCTAGAGTAGACATTAAAATGTGACCGGACTTTGAATTCTCAGAGTGTCGCTTTGGTCGGAAACGGCCGGCGACGGGTAAGAGGCGGGTTTACCGTAGACACGACATAATACTCTTTTAACATCTAGAGTAGACATTAAAATGTGACCGGACTTTGAATTCTCAGAGTGTCGCTTTGGTCGGAAACGGCCGGCGACGGGTAAGAGGCGGGTTTACCGTAGACACGACATAATACTCTTTTAACATCTAGAGTAGACATTAAAATGTGACCGGACTTTGAATTCTCAGAGTGTCGCTTTGGTCGGAAACGGCCGGCGACGGGTAAGAGGCGGGTTTACCGTAGACACGACATAATACTCTTTTAACATCTAGAGTAGACATTAAAATGTGACCGGACTTTGAATTCTCAGAGTGTCGCTTTGGTCGGAAACGGCCGGCGACGGGTAAGAGGCGGGTTTACCGTAGACACGACATAATACTCTTTTAACATCTAGAGTAGACATTAAAATGTGACCGGACTTTGAATTCTCAGAGTGTCGCTTTGGTCGGAAACGGCCGGCGACGGGTAAGAGGCGGGTTTACCGTAGACACGACATAATACTCTTTTAACATCTAGAGTAGACATTAAAATGTGACCGGACTTTGAATTCTCAGAGTGTCGCTTTGGTCGGAAACGGCCGGCGACGGGTAAGAGGCGGGTTTACCGTAGACACGACATAATACTCTTTTAACATCTAGAGTAGACATTAAAATGTGACCGGACTTTGAATTCTCAGAGTGTCGCTTTGGTCGGAAACGGCCGGCGACGGGTAAGAGGCGGGTTTACCGTAGACACGACATAATACTCTTTTAACATCTAGAGTAGACATTAAAATGTGACCGGACTTTGAATTCTCAGAGTGTCGCTTTGGTCGGAAACGGCCGGCGACGGGTAAGAGGCGGGTTTACCGTAGACACGACATAATACTCTTTTAACATCTAGAGTAGACATTAAAATGTGACCGGACTTTGAATTCTCAGAGTGTCGCTTTGGTCGGAAACGGCCGGCGACGGGTAAGAGGCGGGTTTACCGTAGACACGACATAATACTCTTTTAACATCTAGAGTAGACATTAAAATGTGACCGGACTTTGAATTCTCAGAGTGTCGCTTTGGTCGGAAACGGCCGGCGACGGGTAAGAGGCGGGTTTACCGTAGACACGACATAATACTCTTTTAACATCTAGAGTAGACATTAAAATGTGACCGGACTTTGAATTCTCAGAGTGTCGCTTTGGTCGGAAACGGCCGGCGACGGGTAAGAGGCGGGTTTACCGTAGACACGACATAATACTCTTTTAACATCTAGAGTAGACATTAAAATGTGACCGGACTTTGAATTCTCAGAGTGTCGCTTTGGTCGGAAACGGCCGGCGACGGGTAAGAGGCGGGTTTACCGTAGACACGACATAATACTCTTTTAACATCTAGAGTAGACATTAAAATGTGACCGGACTTTGAATTCTCAGAGTGTCGCTTTGGTCGGAAACGGCCGGCGACGGGTAAGAGGCGGGTTTACCGTAGACACGACATAATACTCTTTTAACATCTAGAGTAGACATTAAAATGTGACCGGACTTTGAATTCTCAGAGTGTCGCTTTGGTCGGAAACGGCCGGCGACGGGTAAGAGGCGGGTTTACCGTAGACACGACATAATACTCTTTTAACATCTAGAGTAGACATTAAAATGTGACCGGACTTTGAATTCTCAGAGTGTCGCTTTGGTCGGAAACGGCCGGCGACGGGTAAGAGGCGGGTTTACCGTAGACACGACATAATACTCTTTTAACATCTAGAGTAGACATTAAAATGTGACCGGACTTTGAATTCTCAGAGTGTCGCTTTGGTCGGAAACGGCCGGCGACGGGTAAGAGGCGGGTTTACCGTAGACACGACATAATACTCTTTTAACATCTAGAGTAGACATTAAAATGTGACCGGACTTTGAATTCTCAGAGTGTCGCTTTGGTCGGAAACGGCCGGCGACGGGTAAGAGGCGGGTTTACCGTAGACACGACATAATACTCTTTTAACATCTAGAGTAGACATTAAAATGTGACCGGACTTTGAATTCTCAGAGTGTCGCTTTGGTCGGAAACGGCCGGCGACGGGTAAGAGGCGGGTTTACCGTAGACACGACATAATACTCTTTTAACATCTAGAGTAGACATTAAAATGTGACCGGACTTTGAATTCTCAGAGTGTCGCTTTGGTCGGAAACGGCCGGCGACGGGTAAGAGGCGGGTTTACCGTAGACACGACATAATACTCTTTTAACATCTAGAGTAGACATTAAAATGTGACCGGACTTTGAATTCTCAGAGTGTCGCTTTGGTCGGAAACGGCCGGCGACGGGTAAGAGGCGGGTTTACCGTAGACACGACATAATACTCTTTTAACATCTAGAGTAGACATTAAAATGTGACCGGACTTTGAATTCTCAGAGTGTCGCTTTGGTCGGAAACGGCCGGCGACGGGTAAGAGGCGGGTTTACCGTAGACACGACATAATACTCTTTTAACATCTAGAGTAGACATTAAAATGTGACCGGACTTTGAATTCTCAGAGTGTCGCTTTGGTCGGAAACGGCCGGCGACGGGTAAGAGGCGGGTTTACCGTAGACACGACATAATACTCTTTTAACATCTAGAGTAGACATTAAAATGTGACCGGACTTTGAATTCTCAGAGTGTCGCTTTGGTCGGAAACGGCCGGCGACGGGTAAGAGGCGGGTTTACCGTAGACACGACATAATACTCTTTTAACATCTAGAGTAGACATTAAAATGTGACCGGACTTTGAATTCTCAGAGTGTCGCTTTGGTCGGAAACGGCCGGCGACGGGTAAGAGGCGGGTTTACCGTAGACACGACATAATACTCTTTTAACATCTAGAGTAGACATTAAAATGTGACCGGACTTTGAATTCTCAGAGTGTCGCTTTGGTCGGAAACGGCCGGCGACGGGTAAGAGGCGGGTTTACCGTAGACACGACATAATACTCTTTTAACATCTAGAGTAGACATTAAAATGTGACCGGACTTTGAATTCTCAGAGTGTCGCTTTGGTCGGAAACGGCCGGCGACGGGTAAGAGGCGGGTTTACCGTAGACACGACATAATACTCTTTTAACATCTAGAGTAGACATTAAAATGTGACCGGACTTTGAATTCTCAGAGTGTCGCTTTGGTCGGAAACGGCCGGCGACGGGTAAGAGGCGGGTTTACCGTAGACACGACATAATACTCTTTTAACATCTAGAGTAGACATTAAAATGTGACCGGACTTTGAATTCTCAGAGTGTCGCTTTGGTCGGAAACGGCCGGCGACGGGTAAGAGGCGGGTTTACCGTAGACACGACATAATACTCTTTTAACATCTAGAGTAGACATTAAAATGTGACCGGACTTTGAATTCTCAGAGTGTCGCTTTGGTCGGAAACGGCCGGCGACGGGTAAGAGGCGGGTTTACCGTAGACACGACATAATACTCTTTTAACATCTAGAGTAGACATTAAAATGTGACCGGACTTTGAATTCTCAGAGTGTCGCTTTGGTCGGAAACGGCCGGCGACGGGTAAGAGGCGGGTTTACCGTAGACACGACATAATACTCTTTTAACATCTAGAGTAGACATTAAAATGTGACCGGACTTTGAATTCTCAGAGTGTCGCTTTGGTCGGAAACGGCCGGCGACGGGTAAGAGGCGGGTTTACCGTAGACACGACATAATACTCTTTTAACATCTAGAGTAGACATTAAAATGTGACCGGACTTTGAATTCTCAGAGTGTCGCTTTGGTCGGAAACGGCCGGCGACGGGTAAGAGGCGGGTTTACCGTAGACACGACATAATACTCTTTTAACATCTAGAGTAGACATTAAAATGTGACCGGACTTTGAATTCTCAGAGTGTCGCTTTGGTCGGAAACGGCCGGCGACGGGTAAGAGGCGGGTTTACCGTAGACACGACATAATACTCTTTTAACATCTAGAGTAGACATTAAAATGTGACCGGACTTTGAATTCTCAGAGTGTCGCTTTGGTCGGAAACGGCCGGCGACGGGTAAGAGGCGGGTTTACCGTAGACACGACATAATACTCTTTTAACATCTAGAGTAGACATTAAAATGTGACCGGACTTTGAATTCTCAGAGTGTCGCTTTGGTCGGAAACGGCCGGCGACGGGTAAGAGGCGGGTTTACCGTAGACACGACATAATACTCTTTTAACATCTAGAGTAGACATTAAAATGTGACCGGACTTTGAATTCTCAGAGTGTCGCTTTGGTCGGAAACGGCCGGCGACGGGTAAGAGGCGGGTTTACCGTAGACACGACATAATACTCTTTTAACATCTAGAGTAGACATTAAAATGTGACCGGACTTTGAATTCTCAGAGTGTCGCTTTGGTCGGAAACGGCCGGCGACGGGTAAGAGGCGGGTTTACCGTAGACACGACATAATACTCTTTTAACATCTAGAGTAGACATTAAAATGTGACCGGACTTTGAATTCTCAGAGTGTCGCTTTGGTCGGAAACGGCCGGCGACGGGTAAGAGGCGGGTTTACCGTAGACACGACATAATACTCTTTTAACATCTAGAGTAGACATTAAAATGTGACCGGACTTTGAATTCTCAGAGTGTCGCTTTGGTCGGAAACGGCCGGCGACGGGTAAGAGGCGGGTTTACCGTAGACACGACATAATACTCTTTTAACATCTAGAGTAGACATTAAAATGTGACCGGACTTTGAATTCTCAGAGTGTCGCTTTGGTCGGAAACGGCCGGCGACGGGTAAGAGGCGGGTTTACCGTAGACACGACATAATACTCTTTTAACATCTAGAGTAGACATTAAAATGTGACCGGACTTTGAATTCTCAGAGTGTCGCTTTGGTCGGAAACGGCCGGCGACGGGTAAGAGGCGGGTTTACCGTAGACACGACATAATACTCTTTTAACATCTAGAGTAGACATTAAAATGTGACCGGACTTTGAATTCTCAGAGTGTCGCTTTGGTCGGAAACGGCCGGCGACGGGTAAGAGGCGGGTTTACCGTAGACACGACATAATACTCTTTTAACATCTAGAGTAGACATTAAAATGTGACCGGACTTTGAATTCTCAGAGTGTCGCTTTGGTCGGAAACGGCCGGCGACGGGTAAGAGGCGGGTTTACCGTAGACACGACATAATACTCTTTTAACATCTAGAGTAGACATTAAAATGTGACCGGACTTTGAATTCTCAGAGTGTCGCTTTGGTCGGAAACGGCCGGCGACGGGTAAGAGGCGGGTTTACCGTAGACACGACATAATACTCTTTTAACATCTAGAGTAGACATTAAAATGTGACCGGACTTTGAATTCTCAGAGTGTCGCTTTGGTCGGAAACGGCCGGCGACGGGTAAGAGGCGGGTTTACCGTAGACACGACATAATACTCTTTTAACATCTAGAGTAGACATTAAAATGTGACCGGACTTTGAATTCTCAGAGTGTCGCTTTGGTCGGAAACGGCCGGCGACGGGTAAGAGGCGGGTTTACCGTAGACACGACATAATACTCTTTTAACATCTAGAGTAGACATTAAAATGTGACCGGACTTTGAATTCTCAGAGTGTCGCTTTGGTCGGAAACGGCCGGCGACGGGTAAGAGGCGGGTTTACCGTAGACACGACATAATACTCTTTTAACATCTAGAGTAGACATTAAAATGTGACCGGACTTTGAATTCTCAGAGTGTCGCTTTGGTCGGAAACGGCCGGCGACGGGTAAGAGGCGGGTTTACCGTAGACACGACATAATACTCTTTTAACATCTAGAGTAGACATTAAAATGTGACCAGATTTTACTGATTTTAAGGGCTAATTTACTGGTTTTGAATTTTTGAAAACGATTTACATTATGAAATCGATGATAAGTAAAGAAATTGTCAATTTGTTGGCGTTAATTCCTACTATATCTAGTATTACTATTACCAGTTATATTATTGTTCTAAATTTCTTTGTTAGTCATTGTTTATTTGCTTGAATATTTTAAGGGGTATCTACTTAAGACTTAATCCCGAGTTATTTCGGGCAGGTTACATAGCGTTACAAACAATCTGTACTTTGTGCTACTAAACATTTTTTTATTTTATTTTTTGCATGTTTTTAAGTTATTAAATTTTTTGAAAAATTTATAACTTGAGCAAAAAAATTTCATTGCGATTTCTATTAATCTTACTGACGCGCGATTAACGTTTAATTTATTTTTAATGGGATTCAATGAAATTTTATTTATTTTTTTAAAGTTTTAGTGCGCTGATTTTACTTCAGTAAAGTTATTTAAAGCTGTTTTTTGATGTCAAGAACAACATTTAATAGTCTTGAAATTTATTTAATCAATAGATTGTATTATATATGCGTGTATTTAAGTTGGGGGGGATCGGGAATTTTAATTAAAGTGGTAATTTTAAAAAAATATTTAGAAATATATTGTTATTTATTATTTACCTTACTTTTTATTTTTTTCCCTTAGACGTTTCTGAGAATGTTACGCGAAAGATGACATTAGCTGTTCTTAAGCTCATGTAGCTGTTAACACAATGACTCATCGGTGTCTGATTTTGCAGAAAGGCGAGACAAAGGAAACTGTACTTTGAAGCTTTTTTTTCAAAATTAACACATTTGTTTTTTTTTTCGTTTTTATGTTTAATTACATTAAAATTAAACGGTATTTAATTAATTTTGAGTCTGAACGGGCTTAATTAAAGATGTTATTTTTGTTTTTTTTTAAAGCAGTATTATAGTACAGGCATCACAAAGATCATTGTTTTCTTTTTCTTTATCTCACAAAGAATATATAAATTTACATCTATCAACAGGTAAAGATGGTTTAAAATTATTTGAATGTTCAATTTTAACTGTTTATTTTTTTGCAGTTTATATTATTTTTAATACATATTTTAATCGTTCTTTATATCTAAAATTAATAAATGAATATTTGGGTTTAGTTGAACCAAATTTTTTTGAATTTGATATAATAATCACTCGAGTTACAGTGATTTAGATCCACTTTTTGATAGTGAGAAAACTTTTGTCTCGATTTTTTGTTTTCTGTTTGTTCTTTATACACGCCTACGTTGTTTGATCAATTGCTACGAAACTCTGCACTTACGTTGAAATGTTTTCAACTTAGATAATGTCATATATTTCACCCCAAATTGGATTTGGGGATCTATGGATTAATTCAGTTGCCATGACATTTGATAATAGGAACGCTGTGTTTCTGTAAAAAGCCGACTTCCAGGGGCAATCAGTTAATTGCGCATCAGTAATGGTCTAGGGTCCATTCGTACATGGGTGGTGACTGTAGAGACAAAAACGACAAGTATCTGACAAAAATTGTTTATTTTAACATGTACAAAATAGTTTGCTTTAGGACAATCAGCCGTTTGGACGTTCTTAGCATCGATGTGGTTCTTCGATGATCGATCGAAGGTGGCCTCCGGGACAGTGGCGTTGACAAGTCTGTAAGGCACGGGGAGACTTCGTCTGTTGGCATCGGGGAAGACGGTCTATGTCTGATGTGGCACGGATTAGATGTTGGCAGAATAGACAAGAAATTGTTTTTTATTTTTTATTTTTGCTCGTTGACACACGGCGTTTTGGTTATTTGGAACGTTAACCGAGTGCCAGGTGTCCTCGATTGTCAGAGATTTTATCAAACTTTGTTCCTTCTTTCATCCATTTTGATTGGTCGTTCTCTTTCAATCACGCTTCCCGAGTGGTTGGTCCCTGGTTACTAAACGTAACGAGACTCTTACCTGGAGAGTGAGTAAAAGTCAAAACCGAAGACGAATTCGATCTTCCACCGATCGTAGGACGACTTCCTTCCGCGATTTATGGTTTCTGCCTGGCAGTTTGATATAAACAATGGGTGTCCGACTACAAACGACTTTTTCATGTGTTTTTCTAAACTAATAAATTTTTCTCTAAATTAACCGTTTTTTCGCGTCTTTCGTGACGGGTCATGACATGACTTATCCGGTACATGACATTTCCATAAAAGTTTTAAACAAATACTGGAAATGACAAAAATAAACAATTGATTATTTTAGTTCTAAAATACAAATAATACAAATTGATATGATACAGTGATAGAAAAACTTGTTTTTTTAATTTTTTATAAACTAACTCTATTCGGCGATTTTTTTCGCAAAGTCGTTAATTACTTTATCATAAAAGTCGCTGGTCCTCAACTCATCAACGTATTTAAAAGCTCTTTTTTTGTCGAAAGCAACGCTAGCGACGACAATATTTCCTCCGACCAAGTGTTCCTGGTCAATGTATGAATTCGCTTCGTGGTCGAAAAACTGCGTTCAACAGACCCACTGGTAGATGGTATTGTAAAAATTAATGATATTAAATCATATAATTGTTTTAGTATTACGTCTTTGTTCGGATCGACATTAATTATATGTTTTATGTCTAAGAGTTACTCGTCAATATAGTCCGGACACGAATATAAATATTGCAATTTGCTACGTAATTTAGATAAATCAAAAAATTCCTCATAAAATTTACTTAATTTAATAAATTAAAACACGCTCGGAAAAATTGTTAATAATTTTAATATTATGAAAAACATCTAAAAGTGATAAAAATTCTAAAGATTTTATGTCTGAAAATCTGTCAATATAATTATAATTTTTTTTAAATTATACTGTACTTAAATATAACTCTGCGAGTTACAAAGCGTTACAAAACAAACGGTACTTTGGGCCCCGAAAATTTGTTTTTTTTTTGATTTTTCAAATGTTTTCTGTCTTAAAATTTTTTGAAAAATTTTTACCTGCTCGAAAAAATTTTATTGCGATTTTAATTAACCTTTAATAACGCGCGATTAACGCTTAATTGTTTTTTATGGGATTTTTTTATGGAACTTCATTCATCTTTCTAAAGTTCTAGCGTGCCGATTTTTCTTCGGTAAAGTTATTTAAAGCTGTTTTCTGATGTCAAAAACAACATCCAATAATTTTTTAATTTTTTTAATTAATAGATTTTTTTATAATTACGTTTAATTAGGTCGGGGGGTCGGAAATTTCAATATAAATCGTAGTTTAAAAAAATGTTTGCAAAATATACCGCCATCTAGTATTCACCCTACTTTTCACCCTTCTCCTCCCGAGAGTTTCATGAGAATGTCCCACGAAACACCACACCAGCTGTTCTCAAGGTCATCCAGCTATGTAAACAATGACTCATTGGTGTGAAGTTTCGCGCTAAGGCGAGAAAAAGGAAATTGTACTTTGAAGCTTTTTCTTCAAAATTAACACATTTCTTTCGTTTTTTTTTCAGTTTTAAATGTTTTTTATTGCTTTTAATATAAGGTTCTAAAAAAGTCGCACCAAGAGGTTAATTATACTGTAATTAAATATAAGTTTGCGATAAAACGTACATAAAAATAACATTGAATATTCTATTTTTTAAATCTTAAACAATTCACTTAGTCAGATAGCTCCCTGCCAGTGGCTAAAAGATAGAATCATTGGAAGCGTTACGCGTGCGTAGTTTCCACTGGCTAAACCGGCTGAGGTTGGTGCTCTGTAAAGCGCATGCGCCAATGCCCTCTGGCTGCTTTACACCATTCAGTTATTCTCGCCGTGGAAGCTGTCTCGTAAGCGCTTCCTTACTGCCACTGATATTCGAATATACAATAGCAATCTTATCGTTTTTTTCACATGTAGTATAGAATTTTTTAATAAGATACATAATGCAGTTATAATAAAATATTAATTTTAATTAATTCAAAGTACGTTAAAACATGAAAATTTATATTTTAGAAAATACAAGGGAATGTCATTGGAAAGTGGATGCGGCGCTTCCACCGCTTCCAATGACGACATGCCACTGGATTAGTCTGTAGATCTATATATTGTATCTATGGATTAATTTCTGTCTACTTTCGATCGCTGTTCTTACAAGTATCGCCATCTATCGGAAACAATTTAAAAATAATTAACTAAATATAATTCTTACAAAAAAGATATAGTTTTAAAAAATGTATATTATATTCATTGAATTACTGCCACAATGATTTAGCGCGAAATAAACATGCCATTATGCCATTACTGCCAGAGGTAGTGCACAGCACTTGTCTTCTTGGAGTGTTGTAGTAGTAGTAGTAGTAGTAGTGTTGTCCCCGTACAGTACAGTACATATGTCTATAACGTTATTATACAGTAGAAAAAAAATAATTTTTTAAAAAATAAATATTTTATAATGATTGAATGTAAAAAGTTAATAACAAAATGAAACTTTAAGATTTCATATGAAATCGATTAATACTCTAAATAATTTGAATTTTAGAATTAATATATTTACTTCGTTTCTTTAATATTTTATTTTTGTACCAACGTTAATATTTATTACATTTACATATAGACAATTCGTTTTTTAAAAATTTTATTAAGTTTTTTTTTTATTTTTCAACTTTACAATTTTTTGAATATTTTAAAATGTTCAACAAATAAATAATGAAAAAGTCTAAAATAAATACAATGAAAATTACAATAAATAAAAGAAAATTGAAATTGAACACGATTCTTCTGTTACTCACAACAATTTCTCTATAAAATTTTCTTAAACATTTTCAAATATAAAACAAATAACAACGAAGAAATATCCAATGAAAACAATGAAAATTACAATAAATACAATTAAATTCAAGTACTGGTAAATAAAAGAAAATTGAAGATGAACATGATCCTTTTGTTACTTATAACAATTTCTCTATAAAATTTTCATATTTTTTCAAATATAAAATAAATAAACAATGAAGAAATATACAATAAAACAATGAAAATTACAATAAATATAATTAAATTCAAATACAATTTTCAATTTAAGGAAATTGAGATTTAAAAGTTTCCTTTGTTGTTTATAAAGATTTCTCTTTTAGTTTTTTTGAGCATTTTAAACTACGAAACAAATTAACAACGAAGAAATATAAAGTAAAAACAATAAAAATTAGAACAAAAACAATTAAATTTAAATAAATTTAAAAGTTTCTTTTGTTGTTTATGAAGATTTCTCTTTTAATTTTTTTTGATATTTAAAAAACTTCTTAAATCTGTGAAAATAAAAATGAAAATAATCAATACATTTATTTAAAATATTCAATTATTTAATAATTTTTAAATGAGTAAGTTTATTTTTTTTCTAAAAACCATTATTTACAAATCAAACGAAAATTATTCAATGCATAATTATTAATTTTCTAAGCCTTAAGTATAAAATACAAAAATATTTTCACATTCTTAAACACTTACTCGAGACGAACTCGGACCAAATCAAGCAGATGGATACTTGATGCAATGATGAAGGAAAAGAGATCCTTACTCAAACTGAACATATTCAGTTTCTCCATTTTTCATGCTTTTCCATACTTTATGCACTGATCTGAATGTGAAAAAACAAATTTAATTATTTATTGAAAACTTGTATTTGAATTTGAATTTTATCAAATTATATTGAAAGCGAATATCGAGGTTCGCTCTTAATATCGATTTATTTGATTGACTGCGAATATTACATTGTATCAAATTGATAATTAAAAAAATTGAATATAATAATAACTCTGAAAATATATAATATATATCTATAATAACTCTGAAAATATGCAAATTTATACTATGCCGCAGCGCAGAAAATGAGGCAGAGACAGCCATAAGACATTAATGAAAAAGAATTTTTATGTCCTTGTGAAAAATCACTTATTATATTCCGTAATATGAACACAACCACGGTCTACATCTTCTAGATATTGTGATAACTGGATATCGTAAAATAAGCAAAAGATTATGTACAATACAACAGGTAATCGGTTAATCTACTTCCTGTTAGTCTTTTTAAAAAATTTTTACGTTTTAAAAATATTTTATTGTATACGGCTTATATTCTTATACATTGTTTTTATACCAGATATAAATACTGTGTGTAAAAGGGATTACTCCCTTTATAAAAAATAAGATACATGTATCGATTGAGTTTAAAACTTGTATGCATGGCAGATCGAATATGATAATGGTAGAACCGTACCTTGTGTTAATTTTGTTTGTCAAATACTTGTAATTTTGTTTGTAATTGTTTTTGTTTTTTTCCGTCGGATGGCTAAATTATTTTTTGTAAATTAAAGACAGTCGATTCAAAAGGCCACCATTTATTACGTGCTTTTAGATGAAAACATTTGGACGACCTGACCTTTCTTTTTAGGCTACTTGGCCGCCTCTAGTTAAAAAACACAAAATTTATCCAATTAAAAATATAAAATTTTCTAAAAACTGGAATAGGTTGGTCTTACGATGTCTTCTAATAGTGTACCATCCTGTTCCACTTGGAGATTTTGGCCGATTTATATCTGTTACAGTAAAAACCCGTTTTTAACCGGATGTCATCGTTAAAACCCGTTTTGTCTAGTTAAAACTAGAATTTACTGCTGTACATGTTTTGATTTTAGATAAAACTAGTTTTAACTTTTAACATTAGTTAAAACTAATTTTAGCTACATAAATATGTTTGAGGGAAGTAAATAAAGTGATGATTGGGATTAAAACATTTATTATTTAATATGATATTTATTGAAAATATTGGTCACACATCTGTGTTATTAACATTAATTAACCCTTTGTCCCTGAAGGCACCGATCGATAGGTACCCTGGCTTTTTAAGCAAAACTTCGAGGGTACCGATTCATCGTTACTTTGGTAAATATCGATTTTTGTAAAATTTATTAACAACAGATATAATCTCGTTCGGTATGAAGTGAATAAAGTATAATAATTTGTTATATTAGTTGATAGCAGTATAAAATTTTGATTTCAAACAAATGTTTGATATAATGTGCGATAATTTCACAACGAATAAACATACATGCATAAATGTTATATCGAATTATACAAAACAATATTCTACGTCTTTCTGGCTCAGTGCCAGCAATCAACTATGTAACTAGACAATGTTAATTTTCACAAAATGTTACAAATTATCAAGTTTATGTGTCAGTTCTGATATATATATATTTTTTTCTTATAAATTTTTCTAATAAAATGTATTGAAAAATATCGTGTTTAAAACTAAAGATATTAATAAATGTAAGTGATTTTTCATGTAGATATAATAATAATTTGATTTTTGGTGAATTTTTAAAATAATATCGCCTGACTGACCTATATTGCGTTAGGAGGGATCGCAAAATAAACGTAAACAAGATGTCGGGGAAAAGGGTTAATCTTCTGCTCAGACTCAGCTTCTTAATGAATACAGTAGAAACATACAATACACCTTATCGCTGAGAACAAACAATTTATTACCTAAAACTAACGTTTTCGGCCCAATTTATGGGCCATCTTCAGGTTACAGCTGTTCGATTCCGATACAAAATCGAACACATTCAAAATTAAACCAAAATAGAACATACGTTTAAATTAAACCAGTAGAACAAGCATAGTACAAAATAATATATAGACGATGTTCTAATTATTTGGAAGAATGACACAATGATACAGCGATTCCTAGACCAAGTGAACTCTAACCAACATGGCTTGAAACTTAACCTTGAGCAAGTTAGTAACAAAGAGCTACACTTCTTGGACGTTGGCATTGAATTTAAGAATGGAGCTTTATGCACGAAGGTGTACATCAAGCCCACACATGATCCGATGTATATTCCGGCGAGTTCTAATGACCCAACGGTTTATAAATTATCCGCATTTAGGGCCCTAATCAGAAGAGCGTTTTTATATTGCTCAAACATAATGGACACGATGAATGAGCTGGGTAGAATCAAAGAGATAGCAAAGGAGTTAGGGTTTGGAACAAGAACTATAGAACGTTTAATAGCGGCGTACATAAAGCCTAGGAGCAGTTCTAAGAAGAAACCGGAGTCTGGGGGTAACTTCACAAAGTTTACATATAATAAATGTCTCTTCCCGATTATGAAGCAAATAGCGAGGCACAAAAACGCCAGTTTAATATGCAAAAGGGCCCCCACAGTGTATAGGTTGATTAGAAATGACAAAGAAAGAATTGGTGTTAAAGAACAGGCGGGAGTATATGCAATTCCCTACAAAAATGACCAGTTGGGAATCGATAGGGACTACGTAGGTGTCACTAATAGAAACCTTGGAGTGAGGATAAAGGAGCATCGGTACGATGTCACAAAAAACAGGTGCACAACAGCGTTATCCAAAATGGCGCAAGCAGATGGTTCAGTGGTAGAATGGGAAAATGCCAAAATTCTTGTAAAAGTACACTCGCCAACGCTGTCGTCCATAACTGAGAAATGTGAAATCTACAGAGCGAGTTTGGCTGGCAGATGTTTAAATTATAAGGATGCGACGGTGTTACCGTCATCCTGGAAATACATAGTAAGACGTAACACACGTGATAATGAGTCTGCCGTCACTCAGTAGGCTTCTGGGTTAATGCAAAACGAATGGTTCCTTAAGATTGGCGGCCAGTCACAGTATTTTATTTGTATTTTAATTTCATTTACATTTTTCGTGTTATTTTAATTTTTGTTATTTATTATTTTGTACTATGCTTGTTCTATTGGTTTAGTTTAAACGTATGTTCTATTTTGGTTTAATTTTGAATGTGTTCGATTTTGTATCGGAATCGAACAGCTGTAACCTGAAGATGGCCCATAAATTGGGCCGAAAACGCTAGTTTTAGGTAATAAATTGTTTGTTCTCAGCGAAAAGGGTTAAAGCGATACGAAATTCATCATACACTATAGGAACGTGTTAGCTGAATGACCTTGGTCGAAAAACAGTTTTTACTAAGCCATTTTGTTAAAACCTGTTTTGTCTAGTTATAACTAGTTTTAACTCAAATTAATTTTTGACTAGCAGTAAATTCTAGTTATAACAATGACATCCAGTAAAAACTTGTTTCAACTAGTTAAAACGCGTTTTAACTAAAAACGGGTTTTTACTGTAACACACACACACACACACACACACACACACACACACACACACACACACATATATATATATATATATATATATATATATATACAGTAGAGCATCGATTATCCGACCCCCGATTAACCGACTTATCGGTTAACCGACCGCGTTCTAGTCGGCAAATTCAAATGTCCGCTAGTGATGTGGCGCTACAATATTTGGTTATGTCTTGCTACTTTAATTATTTTTGTTAAATTTTTGCATGTTTTAGCTGGCAGCACTGGCTAGACCATGAAAGAGAGGCTAGTATTTAAACCAGGCCTAATACACTATACTAATAATGTATTTTTTCATACTTTTCGGTTATCCGACTTTTCAGTTATCCGACCAACTCCAATTAAGTCGGATAATCTAATCGATGCTCTACTGTGTATATATATATATATATATCAAGTTTAAATCATTTTATTCGACTTTACGTCTGTCCACACAAATATTGAAGTCGTAATATCACTAGAAAAGCGTTAGAAGCACAAAAAATCATGTTACTATACAATAAATAAGAAAAACAGTACATTAGAGACTCGTAAATAGGCACCCCGGTAATCAGAATCGCCGGTAATCGGCACGATTTTCAGTCGGACTGTGTCGTGCTGAATCGAACGTTTTTGATACTAAATTTACTTCTAAAGTACAATTTTCATGTTTTTATATTCTTCAATATACAGTCAAACCTGTTTTTATGCGCTCTTTTTATGTGCGATTTTTATTTGTGCGATTTTTTTAATGCGAATTTTTAATTTATGCGGTTTTTTTGTGCGATTTTTTATTTGTGCGGTATAGTTGGCGACTAGTCTCGTGCGATTCGTCATGTCTTACGTTGACTTATTATAGCTAAATAAACTTATTATAGCATAAATGCACTTATTATAGCAATATTATTGCATGAATATGCGAAAAATGAAATAATTTACTTTTTAAGTCAACAAAACACCACCTGGACAAAAATATGTAAAACAGACGATAGACCAGACGATGCAGTCAAGTGCTGACATCTGTTGTCAATAAATTCTATTTCGTACGGTTTTGAGTTATTTTCTATGTGAGACTTTTTTTATGCAGTCCCTGTTGACCGCATAAAAAAAATATTTTTTAATTGTGTTGCGAAAACTATTTTTTACAGCCATTCGTAAAGTTTCGCGAGATTTTTTTTATGCGTTTTTTTAATGCGGTCCCTATCCCCCGCATAAAAACAGGTTTGACTGTAATCCGTCTGAAAACAATCAGAAAAATCTGAAACCGATGAAAACCAAGACATTTATTTCCATACGAATTAATCCAATTAATATAAATCCAATTAATTCATTCTAGACACTCCCAAAAATACAATTTATAGAGAATGAATATAGTGTTGTAATACTAAAAACAATAAGAAATTAATATAAAATGAATATAAAAGACTAATGTAAAGAATAAATGAATATTTAACATGGCCTTTGAAAGACTGCTGGCTCTGGAAACTTTCTTTGGTCCCACGATAGAGCTAAAAGGAAAGGAAAGTAATGGAATTGTTTGGCTAGACGCGCGGGGTAATGCTCACACAATGAAAAACGACACACTGAGCAGGAAAACCATGGGTCGCCCTATGTTTTCTCAAAATTAGCACAGGAAGTTACGTGGAAATCATGGACACGTCGACGAAAACCGAGACAAATTTTTCGCAAAAAATCGACGAAAACCGAGGTATTACTGTATATAGAGCATTACAAGATAATAAACTCTATAAGAGCCTAGGAATGAAAATAACAAAAGTCCACGTTTACACAATCAGATTTCATAGCACCATATATTAAGTTTAATACTGAGCAAAGACAAAAGGCAAAAAATAATTTTGAAAAGGCATTATGGAAATTAATGAAGATAAGGTTCGGAAAGCTATAACTTCACCCACCTATTCAATTCACTATACGTCGAGCATCAACCTACAGCTTTCGTCATACGTTACAAAATTCTATGTTTACGTGTTCTTTTATTGATAAATCAGGCCAGTTTTTACGGAATAATTTTAAAAAGACATTCCTAATAAGGAAAATTAATATTAGGAGGGGGTATTACTTGCAAAAAAACTTAAAATTGTCACTTTTCCTGTTAAAACTTTGCTATTGGCATAATTCACGAACTAATTGTGATTTATGGTATTAAAAATTAAATAAATTGATTTATGTTTTATTTAGGCATTTAATGAATATAAAATTCTAAATATTTATCGAAAAATTGAAATATTTTATAATAAAAACAACGAACTAAGATGTTTTTAGTTATAATTTATTCGAAATCTCCTCGTGCATTAACAGTAATTTTTATGGATAATCGAACATTTGTATGTTTTTATTACATGAACAAGCAAAATATTATTTATTCGATATACATGCATTTGGTTCAGAATTGATGATTGTAGATAAAAGTTCGTGTTATTGACATGAATATATTCTGTTTTTAATTTTAAAGATTGAATTGATTAAAACTTTTTTTAATGTACAAAAGAGATTTCGTGAGTCTGGAAATAATTTGTAATGAATTCATGTAGCTTTCATTACTTTGACAAAAGTATAACTGCCTTTTCTTCCATCAATTCTAAATCTTATATATAAAATTCTCGTGTCACAATTTTTGTTACCGTACTCCTCCGAAACGGCTTTACCGATTTCTACCAAATTTTATATGCATACTCAGTAGGTCTGAGAATCGGCTACTATCTATTTTTCATACCCCTACACCATTTCCCCCTTTCAAAAATATATTTATATATGGATTAAGGCTTTTATGTCCAACAGATGGCGCTAACTTCCGACGACCTAAGTTTGCTTTTCTGTGAGGCATTATGCTTTTCTGTGAGAATGGACTGAAGCAGATCATTTTCTATCTATCTATATAAATAAAATATAACGTTCGTTTGTTCCTACCGATTCCTTTGAAATTTTGACACAACGTTGCATTCGAATACGCACGTGTTTTTATATAATATACATGTCGAAATTCCCCCCAGTGGGGGGAGATGGACGGGATTAAGGCTTACCGTGAAGAACTCGGCTTCTATTATACTATTTTACATGCGGTTTTTTGCGTTTTTAATTGCGTTTTAATAGGTTACGTCAACAGAATATACACTAAAAAGGGATTTTTCGATATTCCCCAGCGGGAAAAGTGACGGGATTAAGGCTTACTGTGAAGAACTCGGCTTTTATTATACTATTTTAGATGCGTTTTTGATTGCGTTTTAATAGGGTACGTCAAGAGAATGTACACTAAGAAGGGATTTTTTGAAATCCCCCCACGGGGGAAGTGTTATGCATTTATAATAGATACATTTTCATCCACAACGTGTGGCCGGGTCAGCTAGTACTGTAGTAAAATTATTTCGTATACACTGTAACTTGGAAAATAATTTTGTCTTTTCGGATACAGGAGTTTAAAGTAATATAAATTTATAACTCATTTGCATTTAATTTCATTTAATGTAAATGAGTGACCTAAACGAATGAGATCAGCACGATAACAAATATTTTATGAAAATATTAAAATAAATCTCGTTTTACTATCAAAACTATTCTTACTAAAATAATTGCAGATTTTTTGGCGTTGCTGGGGCGAAAAGTAATAAGGACAAACGTTAAAACATAGATGTGGATGCAATTTTTCATAGCTACTATACCTATTCGTTGTGTGGGTTAATATGGAAGCATTTAGTTTGAAGTGCTTTTCTCTCCAATGCTGCGATCGTACGATTCATTTTTGCCGCTTGGCCATACGCGGGGAGCGGGAAATAATGCCTTCCGGGAGGTCTTTTATGGGTAACTGGCCCCTATTCAGGCTTTACAGACGTAGAGAAAACCCGGAAAACTCCACGTGGCCAGCTCGTCCGGGCGAGGTGCGAACCCACGACCGAACTCCCAGTGTTTAGAAAACGGAACCGCTTGGCCACTGGTGGTGAAAAGTTTTGGACAAATTTAACATTGAGTAATAATTAAGTATTACGCAATAGTAATTAATTACGACTGCACCATTAAGAGCAGGATTGATAATTAAGAAAAAACTGGGTTTGTGTAACAATTAAATTTCTGTTAATAATTATAAACCTCTTTGTTTCTTGAGTAATTTTAACTCACAAATTATCTAGCAATAATACTTGCGCTCTTTGACCGAAAAATAAGCACAGCAGAAAGATTAAAATGAAAACGATATTGAAAGTTTAACTATATTCGCAGTAAACATAACAATGGTATGCTAATTGTCAGGAGAATGAAATTAAAAAACTTCATATGATTGCATTTTGCAGAAGATATCGGCTAAGGAGTAACTACAAAAACATTTGCTGTAATCGGTCAAAGGTTTTACAAGTCAGAGATTGTTCGTGTTCTAGTAGGATATCGCTTGTGGATTGATCGTGCTGTTAACAGTGAAACGTTGAATACATTTGTTAGTCTTCTCTTCAACACTTCTGAAATTCATAAGTCCATCAAATGTAGAATGCAATGCGCTGGCCATCTGAAATTTTTTAAATATTTTTAATCACTAAATAATTGTAAATAAACATTTCGACTATAATTACCTTGACAGGAAATTTTTTGTTGATTTCTACAAATCCACACATTGACATTCTTAAAGCAACTTTTCCAAATCTTTTCATAAAGTTTAAAATCTTTTGCAGATCGGAAATTTTACAGTTTATTAATGTTTAACAATTCCGGTTTATTTAAGAGCAAAATTAAACTTACCTTCATCTTTTTTTCAAGTTTAAGTTTACATTCCGCAAACCTTCTAATGTCTTGAAACGTATTTTCCGTCTACACGCAAAGAAATATTTTACTTTATTACTACATTACCAAATTTTAAAGGTATTTAATAGAACTTACCACTGCAACACCAGAAGCAAAAAGAAAAGCAAAGATAACGCAACCAATGCTTAAAGTTGCAGATACTAAAAATGCAAGGTATTTCATATACATATCCATTTCTACAAACAAAAATGTGTAGTAGCAAAGACTCGTTTCAAGCAACATAAGAAGATAAGTATTCGTCATTAGAATATCGAGAACGGAGTTACAGGTTTCTTTGATTGTCCAAAGATTTGCGTGTTCAGTCATCAGCATTTCTAATTTAAATTCGATACGCGAATCGTTAGGACGAAGAAGAAATAACGTTTTCCTTAATTTGAGAAACTCTCCTTTCAAAATCGAAAAATATATTATCAAAACTAAAAAGAAATGAAAGAGTATTCCAAGAGCGTAAATCAAAAATAGACTAGACGAAATTGTACAGAATAATCCTTGATATGGATACCGTGAGTTTCTTTCGTAACTACTATAAAAAAACAACATACTTACAACTTGAAACCCAATTACGATACCGAATAGTAATAATAACAACAAGAGCCACATTTTACGAAATTTAATGAAAAGGTTAGCCTCTTCCGAATGAGTCAGATTTCTTAATTTAAGGACTGGATTCAACTTACATCTTTTCGTCCAACTGACAGTTAATGAAATAATAAATGCCAAAGTAGCCCATGTCAATTTCAAAAAAATGACATCTTGACCGAATAATGAAAAAATTCCTTCGCAAGGAACATAATCTTTAATGCCGGAGATCATCATTGAAGTTAATACAAAAAATACAGACCATAAAAATAATTCGATAGACGGAAAATATATCTTTGTTAGAAATGTGTGAAAACTATCAGAAAATTTACAATCCTTACAAAGACAAGGATCGAGAGGATCTATACCCCATATTAAGGAAGTAGAATAACAATCTCTTAAAAAACATCTGAGACAAAAACCCGTATTTGAGAGATCGAGCGACTCTACTTGAATTGTCACCATCTTCTTTTATTAGAGTTCAGAACTTCGGAAATTCTTGAAAATCTTTAAATAGAATAATGATAGTTAAATAAGTGAATAATAGAAGAGTAATAGTAATAGAATAATGATAGTTAGATAAAAATTAGTTATTGATTATATAATAGCATTTGAGCTCGGCGTTGCTCGGGCAAAAGTTAACATTATGATTTTTGGATTCTTTCGTACTTTTTACCCTTATATTATATTATAGTATTTAATTTATATAACTACGAAGGTTATTTTACGTAAGATTTTAAAACACCAAGTGCCCAATGTCACGCATTTTAAAATTTTTTAAAATTTGTTAAGTAGAGGAATAAAGAATTTTGAAAATGTGTTAGATTGTTCGTTTGGTGTGATAAACCCTAACACGGTAAGGAAGTAGCAACGGTGTAGCGATTTAAAAGATACCGTCCGAAAAAAGCACTTCTACTTGACCTTCCGTGTTACATAAAAATACATAAATGCAAAAATAAAAGCCACTATATGTATATATATATAACTTTTATTACAGAGATAGAATTGAACATAGTCGAATACAATAATAATGATAGTTTTATACTTAGGAAATTTGAATGAAACGAAAATTATTTCTAAACAGATATTACGTAAGTGGGCGCAACCTATCGCTAAATATAATTTACTGTGTATGAAACGACTAACAGATTCAACGGCAATGAACTCAAATACAGATTCGTCGTATGTGTAAGCCAACTGAGGCAGTCACCTGAATCAATGTTTCTTTCAGAAAACATTTTCCAGGGATATTTTTCTGATTTGAGAGGTGACAAATGCAATTGGTAGGTTAATTTATATAGATATAAACACACGTATTAGCATATATATATATATACGTGTATATATATGATTACTATGCACAAAATATCATTTAACTTTCCTAATTGAATGCCACCATACCGGTGGGTCCGATAGGAAGAAGGGATCGTTGCAGATGGAGGTAGAAGATAATTCGAACAAAAGTATTAGTTGTTCTCCAGAGAGAGAGGATGTTCAACGACTACTTCTTAATATTGGTCTACTATTAAATAAGAAAAATACACATCGGCACGTAAAAGACTCTCAGCTCTACTTTGTGCCTTAAAATCGTTGCACGTATATTAATTTGGATGAACGTTAGAACATCTTAAGCAGTATCAGTGAAAAAAGTTTGAGGAATGGTCTATGATTTATTGAGGGATGTCCAGGTTTCTTAGTAGTTAAACATGTGCAATTAATTATCGCGTTTATAGAAAAATTATTAGAATTAGTTTAGTTTATTTGGTTACGGCAACGCGACACGTCAGCCATCGGCCGAGGAGGATGCATCCTGGAAAAAATTTTATGTAAAGCTGGCCCCAATTTAAGTGTTACTAACTCGAAGAAAATTCAGAAAATTTCACGTGGCAGACCGTTGGCCGTGCCCAAACCCACGACCTATGTTCGGTGGTTTTATCCACTCGGTTACTGAAGGACGAAAAAACTGTAGACCTATAATTTCCCACTGTGGTCCGGTCGTCTCTGTCTTTCCTTAATCTCTAGAACGGAGTTAGACAGATGAAAGTCGAGACCAGACATGAAAATTGTAAGAGAAAGAGAACCACATTAACTATATGCATCTAAAATTCATTTCGGCACAGCAACAAACGCCGAAATGCATTTCAGATGTCGAAGTTAAATGATGTACTGTATATTACAATGGATGGTGTTATAATAAAATAATGATCAAATTTCTTAATACGATAACCCCTAAAATAACTGGAATTTTAATAGTAATTAAAGAATTAATTAGATAAGAAAAAAAGGGACAAGAAGATAGTCGGTAGACGTGTAATCAATAAAGATATGATAAGATTACATTTTACAGATTTGTGCTTAGAATCTATCAATAATCTTATACAACTTCAAATCAATTTTCAATCGAAATAACATAAGTTTATTTATTGGAGAATAAATTTAAAATTATTCATAAATTTCCATTCGAAGTACTGTACAAAATCAAATAAAAGAAAATTAGCTCAGTGCACTTACCAGTTGTTCTTAGTTATTTAGAATCTGTAAACGCATTTCCAATCAAAGAATATTTTTACTTGAGCACAGAACATGTCCTTTACCAATGGAAGATATGTGAAATAGATATCGCATGCTTTTAATTTAATCCAGAATATTACTAAATGCCTATAACTGTCTACATAAATAAACGAATAGTAAACGAAAGTGCAATGTATTTGTTTGATTTAACCTCTGTCTTGAAATTGTATCTGGAAACGAATGAGTTTTTAATTTGGTAAATGGAATTTTAGATAAAACGAATTTATATCGTACCAATTATTAAATATTTTATACGAATACTTACGTAAACTGAAACGTGATTATTTTACTTTGACCGAAGAATATAGGAATTGTTTGGAATCAATTTGAAAGTCTAATCAATGAAAGTTCTATTAACTTTGGTTCCATTTACTAAATTAAAAATTCATTCGTTTCCAGATACAATTTGAAGACTTAGAGAATAAATCAAACAAATACATTGCACTTTTGTTTACTATTCGTTTATTTATGTAGACAGTTATAAGCATTTAGTAATATTCTGAATTAAATTAAAAGCATGCTATATGTATTTCGCATATCTTCCATTGGTAAAGGACATGTTCTGTGCTCAAGTAAAAATATTCTTTGATTAGAAATGCGTTTACAAATTCTAAATAACTAAGAACAACTGGTAAGTGCACTGAGCTAATTTTCTTTTATTTGATACGCGGCAATTATAACGATGAGATGTACTGTACATGGTAGGTAAATTTCGATTAATTTATAGGAGTCAGCTGTTAAACATAGAGGCAGGTAAATGACGATCAACATCATTCTTACGTGATAAGCTTTGCAGATGCAAATCGGAATTGGGTATAATTCCCATAGCTTTACACTTGCATCTTATTGAGAGTCAATCTGGTTGTTGTTCCTAATATCCAATATCTAATTATATCTAAATAGGCATAATCGGACTTAATTTTAAAAATTTTACTGTTAGTGGCATTTACAATGTTTTTTAAAAAACTTATCTGTACCCTCAAAATTAATTTTGCTTTTTTTTATAATAATAATAATATAAATGTTATCTTTAATAGCATCTCATGACAGATGGCACCACACACAATTTAACTTTCATCTAGAGTCGGCCTACCAGTGGCCATGCGGTTCCGTTCCCTGAACATTGGAAGTTCGGTCGTGGGTTCACGCCTCTTCCGGACGGGCTGGCTACGTGGAGTTTTCGAGTTTTCTCCACGTCTGTAACGCCTGAATAGGAGCCAATTACCTCCCGGAAGGCATATTCCCCGCGTAACAACCATCAGAAACGCATGCAACTACTATTACATGACAATTACGTCACACTTTTCCACGAGGCGACATAGCCTAGAAGTTTACGCCCAACTAGCCGATACAAGACATCTGGAGTCAAGTGTTTTTTACCTCTTGAGATCCACTACTAAAAAAAACTTTTTTTTAATTGAACTTTTGTTATATTATTTACTTTTGGGTGTCACTCGTTAGTAAATTATCATTTTTTTTCAATTTTATTGTTTTCGGTCATTAAAAAATGGTATGTGTCATATATGACACAATGGATCTCTACCTGTACAAAATGCAAACTGTTCTGTTCATGTAAAAATGGTTTATTTGACTGTTTTTGTACAATAATTGACATTTTATATTTACATATGACATTTTTGAAGCAATTTTTATTTGTCACAAGGCACAGATGGATTTTGCATTTGATACAGTACACTGTAGCTCATACACTTTTATATCAGTGCATTTGGTAGCAGTGATTTTTGCCATTTGCAATGATTTCTGGCATGTGTTTTGCTCCACTTTTGCTTGTATTTTTCTGGGATGTAAATCTGGAGTATTTTTTAAATTATTTTCCTTTTCTTCGTCATCTTCACTGTTCTTTCTTTTTATTTTCTGTACTGTCTGAATATAATAGCCATTTTGACACTTTTACTAATATTGGAGTGTGTTTTTCTTCCTCTTTTTTATTGCTCTGCTATCTCTTCTGTAGGCTATCCAAAAATTGTTTTCATTTCATCAGCAGTAAAGTTCAAAAGTTTTTCCAGGTGAATCAGTGATATTAGATTTGTGCATGTCATCATCAAGCACTAACGTCAAAGAGATTCTTAGGAATATAATTCAAGAAATATTCTTCAGTCTTACACTCCTTACCCTTTCAGGGTTTCTCCTGAAATGCAGGAGCTGGTAGCAAGGGCTTAAATCTATTTGTATGGCGCCATGGCGGAGTCTGTTACTGCACTGATGTCAAGAAATCTTCCTCTATTTACATAGCTGAAGCATCATTTTCATCATCGTCAAATGTATCATCTAATGACTTACATTCTTCAGGATAGTTTGGTTGATAAATGTTCTGACTGGTTTAAATGTTTGGTCACTGTCTTTATCACTGGACCAGCCTTTCAGTCCACACAAATTTCTATCAATATCAAGTGTCCTATCATGTTCCTTCTTTATTTCATCTGTTGACACTGAAAAATTTATAATAAATGTCAATAATTTAGTTTTAATATAAGATTTATGATATTAATAATTTATAAATTCTTAACAAACAAAATTTTGCAGACCAGATAAATAACTATACAAAAACAAATCACAGAAATTAATTTATTAATTTATTAATAAAAATAAATAATTAATTTTATTAATAAATTAATTTAATAAAAAATGAAAATAAATAATAGAATACATATTGCTGACTAAATGACAAAATAACTATAAAAGTAAATAACTTGCCAATATGAAAACAGTTCATAGGCTGTAATGTAATTGTTGTAACATTAAGCTTACACATCGATTCCAAGCGCAAGTCTGTAAAATGTATCCTTTACATCTTTATTGATATGTGTACCGAATAGCTCTTTATTCGCTGTTTTATTTAATTAATTCTTAACAGTAATTAAAAAATTAATCTTTTCATGTTTTTATAAAAAATTTTAATACATTTTATGCAAATATGTTATGAATTTTAAAGGCGGAGAAAATATTTAAGTCGTATATATCCTATATCTTGAACATCGTGTCTTTTTATTTAATTTTACGAAATATTCGAATTTTATGAGTGATTATACAGTTTAAACTATTTTCATAATATTACTCATCAATGACATAAGATTGTGTACAATTTTATTGTACAAGATTCATTTATTTTATAATTTTAGCAGATTTTCGTATAGCTAAACTTGCGTGTTGAATCCTACAACAATTCATTTAAAATCATATTAAAGTAAAAAATAGTTTCTGCTTTATGGGCAGGAAAAGAGGCTCTTTAACAAGCTCATTATGAGTTGGGTCGATGGGTGTGTCCTGATCGTCAAGCGTGTTGGTGGCTTTTTTGAGGAGCTGGTGGATCAAGTCGGGATTCGAAAATACAGGAATAAATTCAACATTTTATGTCAAGATAATATTCCTTAAAACTAGAATAACCTTGGAATTAATCAAAATATTGTTAATAATCGCTGGAATTGAAACAAATCATGGTCCTTTCCCCGTTCTCCACTTCGGTCAAGCCAAATAGATACGCAAAAGAGGAGGCAGAGTAGACCTCGCAAGGAAAGTATCAAGGACGTAGAAAGGGAAAATCAGTTAGTAGAACTTCTAAGTGAGGAATACCAAATTGAAAAAGAAAGTAAAGATACTATTGGAATTACGAGGAATTCAAATATCCGAGATTATTTCGAACCAGCAAGAGAACCTGAAATACAAGGTATCGACGATTCCCAATATACACTAAAGTCTATTTACGAATTAATTCAAGAAAAATTTTGTCAGTTAAACTTAGAAATTCAATCAATAAAATCTGAAGTTAACAAGAAGAAAGAAGAAAATAATAGTTATGACAGATCTTTATAAGATACAAATATTGGAAGACACCTTTTAAATTATTATTATATTTTGAAGTATGTTGGAATTTGAATTTGATAAATTAGTTAATAAGACTACTAACAAAATATTATAATTTTTAATTATCCATTTAAAACATTGGATTTTCTGCAAGAAATTAAACAATTTATTAGAGAAGATTTAGGAATAAATAATATAGAAATTGACGGCTTAATTCAACTAAAAAACAATAAGAATATCCCTATAGTTAAAACCATTCTGGAAACCGTAAAAGCTAGAAACTTAGTTCTCAAGAAATTTTGGACAGCGAAATCGAAATTTGTCGACGTAACCGAGAAAAAAATAATATTTACAACTGATTTGTGTATGAGATCGAGGATTGGAAGAAATCAGCTACGGGATAGGATTAAATTGGAGGAAACTAATGAAAATAAAATATTAGTAAGAGATGATTACTATATAAGGACAATATAATATACACATACGACACTAACACTAATAAGATTATCCAAATAAATCGTTTTTTTTTAGAAATAGACAAACAACAAACTTAGAAGAGGACGGGAATAGAAATTATACCGAGTTAGTTATAAATCTTTTTAATAAGAACAAAGACATTGATAATAACTATAATAAAAGTTTGATAAAATTGGTTAATAAGGATAGAAAAAATGGAAATAAAAATGTGAGAGAGACTAATAAAGACAAAAATAATTTCCTAATAGGATTTTGGAATATACATGGCCGACAGTAATACATTTGTATAAATAAATATATAAAAACAACGTTTAACAAGAATTACTCTCCGTTTATTCGTCCGTCGTTCGCTCCAGTTGACAGTCCAATTTCACAAACACGTTCTGTGCCTGTTTTGCATTTTATTGCGGGGGCAGTAGCCTCTAAAGAAAGGTCGCCTCCGTGTTTGTGAAATTGGACTGTCAACTGGAGCGAACGACGGACGAATAAACGGAGAGTAATTCTTGTTAAACTTTGTTTTTATATATTTATTTATACAAATGTATTACCGTCGGCCATGTTTTTATAATTTATTTTTACTTAAAGATATTCTTGTCAAAGATTTTTCTATTTTTCCTGAACAAACAGTATATTATTTTATTCAATTTATTAACTTGAAACTTCTTACTTTTCTTATGCTGAAGAACATTTTAATTAATTAATCAAAGATTTAATTATTATCTTCTTTAATGGTTATAATATATAGGAACTTCGATTTGGCGATCGAATTTTAGATAAAGGGTTATTTATGCAAAGTGGAGAAAGATGAAAATCTTTGAGGACCATGATGTCGCCAAGTTTCACTTCTGGAAAATTAAGAATGGTCTGTACATTTAAATTAAGTTTAAAACATAGTTTAATATTTGATTTTAATAAAATATTAAATCCTTTGTTGACTATAAATTTACAGATGAGCAAATTAATGGAAGAATGTTGTCATATTCTAATCGCTAATTTAAAAGAAACAGCAACGGAGAATAGAGAAATTAATATTACACAGTAAGTATAAATTTATGTATCAAAAATAGTAGTGCCCACTAGTGGACGAGTAGATAAAACTGCTGAACACGAGTAATTACTAGTGGGTTCGCATTTCGCCAAAGTAGAATTTCCTACGCCAGAAATCAGTTGCTGTGGGTGGTTATGATAGTCCTACGCCTGAAATCAGTTGCTGTGGGTGGTTATGAACAGAGACATAGCAAATGAAACCCATCGTTATGGACAAAGTAAATTTTGTTTGACTTGTTTCGTTCCTTAAAAAAAGAATTTGTTTTAAAATACTTCCACAAATCGTTACTAGATGGCGCGGTAATGTGGGGGTGATCTAATAAAATTTCAGGAGTAAATTTGAAACGATTTTTCAAAGAAACGATATATTTTTAAGAAATTTATACGAGAAACATGTTTCCGACAGGATTTTGTAGAAAGATTTAGAATTTGATAAGCGCTTTTATAAATAAATGGTTTTCCGTATTAAAACACCAGCGATTGGGCCGTAGCGTTGAGCGATAAAAGGGAAAGATAATAAACATTTAACATACTTACCTGACGTTGAGGCTAACCGTGGTCAAGAGGGCGGTGCCTCCAGGGCGAGGTTTGATCATTGCACTTGGATTGAGTTGACCCCTGCCACTACCCCAAACTGGGGCAGATGGAGCGTGTAATTTTTGGTAGTTGGGGACTGCGTTCGCGCTCTCCCCTTCATTAACAATTTAAAATCAGAAATTAGCTGGATAGTCACATGTCAGTGACAGAATGGCGGAAACCACTGAGCATTGGTAATTTGACCAACCCAGGAAGGCACCCTAATCATTCGTAGGGGTGAGGTATGGCGCGAGTCAGCATCTGGTTGACATACCCTACGGGTAGATGGGTTAAACTATGCCGACCTTTACCCCTGTCAATTGTCAGTAAACTAGTCTATCCCTTAAGGGGAGTGCCTTCCTGGGTTCGTGGCTCTCCAAGAGTCAAACCGCTTAGAGTCTTCTAGATTTTTTCCCCCCACATTTTTAACACCTAAATAGGGGCCAGTTTCCATAGAAAGTCATACTCACCTGTCGCGTTGCCATATACAAACAAACTTGTATGTAAATATGGGAGAAAACCTCAATTTGGGAGTCGAAAAATCTTTAAATGTTTTTTTTTTTACAAGTTTTCAGTTTACTTGAGAACTGCAAATACATCAAAACTTTATAGTAAAGATTTTCCTGGGTTATAAAATCTTTTTAACCCAGGAAAATCTTTTCGAAAGTCGAGGGTCGTCTTACACGCCGGAAAATACGGTATTTAAAAAAAGCTACAATATGAATAAATCCGGCGTCGTTGTTACTTACGAACCGTTATCGTAGTTCTAAAGCCGGACGCACACATGCGGTGCGGCAAGGAAAAGCGGTGTCGCAAACGCATCTTCGCAGCGTGACCACACAAGCGGCAATCCGCTTAAATTTCGGCGCATGTGTTCAGTATTCAAGATGGCGAACGATACCGCCACTGCCGATATCCACGTGTTTACAAATTTTGTTTTGTACGGCTTGGTTTATTTAGCTAGAAGATTTTAGATTAGAGATATTTTCTTGGATCGAGAAAGAACCGGTGTACAAAATACGCTTATTCCTCGATCAAGATCTCTCGATAAAGAATACTATTTCGAGTAAGATTCGGATGTTTTGTTCTTTGAATTAAATTATATATGATTATTTGTGTAGAATTTGAGTTAAATTTATTATCCTTTCCTCTTTATTCTGATACTTGTTATCTCGGTTAATCGCGACGAACTTTCCGCCATTAAAACACAACGTGGTTGTATTTTCTCACGTGACTACTAGACGAACTGTTATTGGCTGATAGAAACGCGTCTTGGCGGCGGTCGCAAAAGATAGAATTCGACCAACTTTTGCGGCACGAGAAAAGCGGCACAAAATCGACTTCTGCGGCGAGGAAAAGTGACGTCATTCTGCCGCTTTTCCTTGCCGCGCCGCATGTGTGCATCCTCCTTTAATGTATTTGCGTATGGCGGGTAGTGTATGAGTTACAAAGGTAAATATTAACTCTCTCTCTCTTAGGTATGATAACGCGGTCAAAATAAACCACAAACGTAAATATACGGTTAAGTATTAATGTTTATTGTAGTTTAAAGATCGAATACACGTGTTAAGAGCATAAGGCGAGGAGGAATGTGGTCGAGGAGTTCGACGCGGGATTCGACTACTTCGCTGGGGTCGAGGCATTATCCAGGGTTGATAGAGCACCGGACCTCGGCTTCTAAGAGCGAAAGGCGGCGTGGTTTCTGGTTGCTCCTCTCCCGATTCCGGTTGAGTAGTCGGTCGGAGAGTGGGTCTACTTGTCTTTCCTCGATCGGTTCTTCCTCTTCCGATTCGTCATCTATCTCAGCGGTTTCTTCGGGGTGTTGGGTGGCTTCGGTTAAAATAAATTCATCCCATGGATCGATATTAAGTGGACTATCTACTGATAAGGATTTCGGAGTCGGGTAGCAGGGAGCGGCTTCTGTCGTTCGAATTCGAGCTGTGCCGTACAGGGTTTTAAGCGATTGGCGTGAACTTGAAGTTGTTTCTTGGTTTGAATATTTTCGATAATAAAGGTGACAGGACTTAATTCCGTTATTATACGGAAAGGGCCTGGCCATCTTGGAGCGAGTTTTTTCTTTAAGCCTTGAGAAATAACGACCTCGTTGAGAAATACCCGGTCCTCTACATGATACGTAGGTAATTTATAAGTACGTCGGTGTGCCTGACGTTCTTTCGCTGCTTGTTCGGCGTGCTCCTGTGCTATCCGGTGCGCATTGGCCATTCGAAGGTGTAGTTCCGCGGCGAAGTTATCATCGACATCGTATCTTGTCCTAGTAGGACGAGTAACTAAATCAAAAGGGTAGGTGGAATCCTTACCGTAAAGCAAAAAGAATGGACTGTCATTCGTAGAGGCGTGTATGGTGGTATTATAAGCAAATAGAGCGTAGGGTATCCATTCATCCCAATCTCTTTGATCCTCAGCGACGTAATGAGATATAATGTCTATAAGAGTTTTATTAAATCGTTCGACGAGTTCGTTACAGGCAGGATGATAGGCGGTTGTTAAGAGTCTTTTAATGTGGAGTAATTCACATACCTCCTTAAACATTTTGGAGACTAGATTCGGAGCTCGATCAATAAGAAGTTGAATGGGTGTTGAATGTTTTAAGACGACGTTAGTGACAAAAGTTTTGGCGATGTTTTACTATGTTTGTGGCGTATCGACTGAAGTGGTCGATAAACACCAATATGTACTTATTTCCGTTCGTAGTGATAGGTAAAGGTCCCACGATGTCCATAGCTGTTTGCTCAAATAAGTGCGTTAAAGGCGGAAATAGTTGCAGTTCCGCTTCTTGTTGTTTATCTCTTCTCTTTTGTAAGGCGCATCTTTGACAGTTTTGACAATAAATGGTTATATCTTTATTCATAGTTCGCCAGTAAAACAATGATCGAAGTTTTTGCTTCATTTTCTGTGCTCCCAAATGACCTCCAATCGGAGAGTCATGATAAATATGTAGAGTATAAGGTATTAGGACTGATGGTATAACTAATTGCTCAGGAGAATCTCCTTGCACGCCCGGTTGTCGGTGATAAAGTGCTCCTTCCTCATCTAGGAAAAATTGGGTTTCAAAAGGGGGGTCTAGAGCTGATTCGTCTTCCAGTTTTTGAATGATAGGATTCCACAGTACATCCTTTCTTTGAAGGTCTCGAATTTGCGTCTTTGAATAAATGGGTTCCAATTCTGTCGCTTCTCCGATCTGTCGAATTGGGATACGGCGTAGTGCATCCGCATTTTTATGGCAATTCCCCGCCTTATGTTTGACTTCAATATCGAACTCCTGTAAGAAGATTTTGCTTACGGGCGATTTGGGAGTTGTGACTAGAATCTTTATTACTAATGAGCCATCTTAAAGGGTGTGATCGGTAATAATTGTGAACTTCCTTCCATATAAATAAGGTTTAAAATATTTAGTGGCCCAGACAACTGCCAAACACTCCTTTTCGGTAGTGCTGTAATTCTTTTTTGCTTTCCGAAGTATGCGACTGGCATAGGCTACAGACATGTCTCCTCTCTCGTCCTCCTGGGATAATATTGCTCCTAGAGCATCGTTAGAGGCGTCTGTAGCTAAGAGGAAGGGTTTAGAAAAGTCCGGAAACTTTAAAAGTGGAGCGGAAGTCATTATTTCCTTAAGTCTCTCAAAGCTACGCTCCTGTTCATCCTTCCACTGGAAGAGGACATCGTTTTTTAATATATCGGTTAATGGTTTTGCGATAGCTGCATACGAATCGATATAGCGTCGGTAGTATCCGGTTAATCCTAAGAATGACTTGATGTCGTGTTTGTTTGTGGGTCTGGGAAAGGTTAAGACGCAGTTGATTTTATCGGGATCGGGTCTTATTCCTTCATCGGAGACATCGTGCCCTAAGAATTTGATTTGGCTTTGTAGGAAATGGCATTTTTTTGGTTTTAGTTTTAACCCGGCTTCGGCGAGGCGTTGGAAGATTTGTTCCAATCGAGTTAAATGGCTTTGAAAATCGGAGCTAAAGGTTAAGATATCGTCCATGTACTGTACACTAGACAGGTTTTCCCTTTCAATCCATGGAGAATGAAGTCGGCGGCGCGTTGCCACGACGCTGGGGCTCCGGAAAGGCCCATAGCCATACGGTTCCACTGGTAGTGGCCGTCAGGCGTAGAAAATGCTGATTTTTCCTAGTCTTTTAAGGCTAATTGCCAAAATCCTGATATTGTGTCCATAGTCGAAAAATATTTAGCTTGTCCCATCAGACTGAGCGCTTCTTGCACTAGAGGCAAGAGATAAGGGTCGGTTTTGGTAATTTTATTTAATTTCCGATAGTCAATCACAAGACGCCATGAATTTGGCTCTTTCTTTTTAACCAATAAAGCGGGTGCCGACCAGGGCGATTTGGAATGAGCGATTATTCCATTTTCTAACAGTTCGTCAATAATTTTATTCATTTGTTCGCGCTGTGCATAAGGTATTCGATATGGCGCTTGATATATGGGGCTGGCGTCTCCCGTAGGAATCTCATGTTCCATCACTTGGCAGTATCCCAAATCGTAGTCGTGTGTTGCAAAGACATAATGATATCTATATAATAGATCTAATAGAGACTGCTTTTGGTCCTTTCCAATGTGAGACCAGTCAAATAGTTGACTAAATTTCTCTCTTGAGAGCTTCGGAGTAGAGTGTGAATCGACTGGATTCAGAGCAAGGGAAGAGTCTTCCTTCGCTCCTACAAAGGTTCCGACACATTCACCTTTTGACAATTTTCGAGGCTGGGTGGAAAAATTAGTGATCCGAACAGGTACTTGTCCTCCCCTTTTTGTTTTGGCTAATATATCGGCACATACTACTGTGGGAAACGCCGGGAGGTAGGACGGAAGTCGGACCTCCTTTTTCTCGGCGAATAGGTCGGCAAGACCCGCCCCACTGTCAAGGATGGCTAATTTTGCGCGATATCCCGACTTGTCGGGATCGGTCAGTTACTTGTCAGGTCGAGTGGAGGAGTGTGTGTGGGGTCGTCGATAAAGAAAGGCAATATCCGTATAACAGGACAACACAGATAATGGTTTATTGGAACATAGGAACTACTACAGAAACGCTACGCATCCGTCCCTAATCGCGGGAGAGAGAGAGCTCACAATTGTTAGGGGATTCATACCTCTCGGTTATCGATTTTGATCGAGAATTTTCTTCGACTCGGGCGTCTTTCCTGGCGGTGAGCGGCAGGATCGGCTTGTCGGCGGAGGCTTCGGCGTCTCGACTTGGCCTTCGAATCGGATACGGTGTTGCCGGGCAGTTCGTCTTCTTCGGACGTCAGCTACCCCGTTCTTAGAGATCTCCCCCTATTTATACTCTAAGTCCTTCCGCCACGATCACCAATCGCGATAGAGGATGATGACTTGAATTCCGTGACTCAGGTCGGATCCTGAGAAGGAGGGAAGTGAGTTTGACGGCGGAAGATTGTACATCCTTCGAAACTTGATCGTTATCGCGGATCTCGATCGTTATCTCCCGAGGGGATTTGCAATAATGAAAATTTAAAATCGGACCGGCTCAATTCGGTCCTCACACTACTTCCCTCTTGACTAAGGGTTGTGGATTCTATGATCCCTAGTTTGCCTCTCTGCTTTATTCCTGAAATTTTTGCCATAGTGACAAGTTCCGTTCTCGAGGGAAGATTACAGTCTCCTAACAAAATCACGTCTGGAGAGTGTTCTAAAGATGTAGGTGTAGGTTTAGACAAAGTGGCATTGGGGATCGCATGTTGGGAGTTGATAGATGTACTTCGACGATCCCGGTTTTTATTCACCTGCGCGAGAGTTGTTGAGTTCCTCACCTCCGGAGCCGACCAGAAGTTGATCTCCTCTCCTTCAGGCAGAATTAATTTTTCTCTCGCTAAACAAATCATGAACTCCTTAGCTGTAGTGATGTCTCTCCCGAGGAGTCCATCGCAGGGCGTAGTTATGTGATCATCTACTATGTAACATAAATAAGAGAAGCGCAAAGGCCCAATCCCAATCTGGCAATGTCTGGCTCCATACAACTAACTTATTGCCCCTAAAAGTCGGCGAGCTTACAATAATATGAAACTGGCACCTCTTTAGGTGTTCGACACGTGAAGAAAACATGGACAACTGTACGATGCCAACCCATTGGTCAAGCGTAAACAGTTTCTACAATCAACTACCAATTCTCAGTAGTGTTATCTATTTGTCATACATACTGTTAGGAATAATTTCACAATTCTACTTCTCAATTCAAAAATTGTAAGAAAGAACGTACTTTTTGTCTTCATATTGCAGACAAATGTACGTTCTTTCATACAATTATTATTAATAATCACTTTTAAAACGTGCAAGAATTAAACTATTGGCAAATAAAGCGCTATTTCTCACCTTGTGGTGACTTTTAGCACCAATTACTTTTTTACCAGTAAATCAACTCAATAAAAATATTACACTGCAATAATAAATTCTAAGTAATTTATGAAGAAATAATTATTTTTAACAAGCAGAAAATCACAACAGTTTTATTTATAACCGAAATAATTAAAACTAAATCATCATAGTTATTAATCACGAGATTAAAAGTACCCCCAAAAATATAGGGAATATATATATATATATATTTCTTATATAAATTATATTAAAATATAAAAAAAATTAATAAAATTGAAAGAAATGCGTTAAGAGTACCCGGGATCAGTAAATAGAATAAAGTAGTTGAATGAAAGGTTGAAAGTTGTATAGTGGATGATACTTTTTTTTTATCTTTCATTTTTCTAATGCTCTTTATACAAGTCATATATTATAAAAATGATTAGACCACAAGAAAATAACTGTGAAGATTCTATCCAAACGTATCTAGTTCGATTCTGTCAAGAGACATTATATGATCTCGTATATCATTTCTTAGCATTTCCAGCATCTTCAGTCTGATCACGCATTTCAGACGTTTGTCTATACTCTTTTTCCCTTCTTCTTCCTCTTCTTCTTCTGTTTGCTGTTATATATTTATTGCTGACATATAAAATTCTTCGAAAGAAAATTTCTTAGATGATTATATTTTTATTATCCGTCACAAAATGTATAATGAACAAAAGCATGGCGTTAAAGTATGGCTTAACTGAGCTGATGTTGTACAGAATGAAGTGAATTTGATTATCTTCTTATATTATTTAACCGCTTAAAATGTTTTTAATGTCGTAAAACTTAATTTAATTTTTTTAAATTTAAAAATGACGTCAAACTGACGTAAAAATCCCACACTACTCAGACAAAATTACACTTTTTTTTTGTTTTTTAAATATTTATTCGTATTATATGCATTTTTATATTATATACTGTAAAATTATATATTTTTAAATCAATATTTATAAATATAATATTAATAATTGTTAATTATTTCAATTTATTTAGACATAAATTTAGAAGTGATAAAAATTAAAAATTATTTTAAATTCTAATTTAAACAATTAGTTCTGCGTTTAATTATTAATTGAAAATATAGAAATATATTCAAATTAACTATAATTGAAGGAAAGTTTAATTAAAATATATAATTGAAAAAAAATGCAATTTATATACGTGGATAATTGATAAATAAGACGGATGATTCTAGTACAGTTGGAGTTGATTTTCTATTGATAGACACATAAATTAGTAATTTTAAGCTTTTTTTGTTTTTAAAATAAGCTTTAAAATTAAAAAACCTATTAAATTATAGAATAATTTATTAAATATAATTCTTCATATCCTCTTGCGCTTCTTACTTTACAATTTGCGTGTTTTTTAAAATTTTTTTCGAGTTTTTAATCACATTTTTATCTACAAACGCACATTTTAATACAAGAAACTTAAATAAAGGACATAGAATTGAAATTTCTAAAGATCAATACTCGTAATGCCTGCATAAACTTAACATTTATCATGTAAATTTGCACAAAGTTCAAATATGTAGTTACATATTTGAACTTTTAATGTTAAAATTTTCAGGTTTATGATTTCAATTCACCAAACTAACCTAAAGTGGAAGCATTTTGCGGTTACGAAATGATACTAAATGATTTATCTTGTTCATCAAACAGCAGTAGAATGTTAAAATCAATTATTTTATTAAATACAGTTATTTATGAATGTAAATTCTAACGAATTTTTCGAAAGAAATATTCAAAAAAACTGAAATAAATAACAGCTTAGACGTAAAATTCTAGCAAAGAAAGGGGAAAAGAAACTACTGGAAAAGAGATTTAGATGGTTTTTCACGTCAGATAAATCAATCGCTTCAGAGAATGGAGAAGGATTACAAGATAATTCGTTAATCTAGGATGGAAGAAAACTGCTTCGAGTAAATATAACTTAAGTTTCCCCTCCCCTCTTTATCTCTGAGTAAATTTGTTACAAAATGTGTTTGAAAATCTTTTATTTTTTTAATTGTTGACTTCGCGCTCTATGGTCATCACAACATTTAATCATACCGATCATGGGTTTGGCCATGCCCACAATTGACGGCTGATGGAGAGCGGTATAGATTACTCTAGAAATTTATGCAGTTTTTGATCTCGGGTTCTCCAGAGCGGTTAGTTGATACATAATCTCTTCGGCCATCCGGTTGTCTATGTTTGACATTCAGTAGAATTTCTTGCTTTTTTATAATTCTTTTCCTCCGTGAGCATTAAAAGAGCCTTTCTTTACATTAAACAGAAGGTTGAACATAGTCAAGATCGCCTTGATATAATGGTATGATGTAATTTTTTTTAACTTTAATATATAAACTAGACATATTTTACTTAAATATGGTATATAAAACGTTGTTTCTATAATTAAATAATTATAAAAAACTTAATTTAGGCAAAATATTTTATAAAATAGAAGATTTCTATGTATTTTTACAACTCTTTTCGTTTTTTAGACACTTAAAGGGTCTTTTCTGTGTGCTCGTTAATTTGGTCGGAACCACAGAAAAAGTCGAATGATTAAGAACAAAGACTTCAAATTCACAGCAAATCAATCATAAAAATTTTTGACCAGAATTCAAACTCGAAACCTCTGGAGTCAGATGAAAGCTTCAACCATTCGGGTTTCATATTTTCTGCTTGATAGTATTTTTTAAAATACTTTCTCCGCCTTGTGGGCACTAAGAGGGTCTTTTTTTCCATGTCCGTTATAGGTTTGAAAGGCCCACAATAGAAGCTGCAGGGTAATGAGTGACGGGACCCAACATATCCGAGACAGATTATCAGCGAAAAGTGTCTGGAGATGTTTCGAGTACCCAGAGCGGTAGGGCTGACTTCAAAGATAATTTTTAATTTCTCTGTATGCAATCGCTAAAAAAAAGAATCATATACATTTTTAAATTTAGTCAATTTGTATCTATATATATAATCGAGACATGATGATGATGATGATGATGATAATGATTAATATTATCATCAGCGCAGAGCCCAAACGGTTAGGAGTTTAAAGTTGAAATTTGGTACATAGTTAGGTACGAGAACGCACACTAAGAAGGCATTTTTCGAAATCCTTCCCACGGGGGAGAGGATTAAGGCTTAGGATTAAGGCTTAACACTCCCATCAACAATGGAAGTGTTAAGTAACAATGGAGAACAAGAGAAAGCGACGTGCAAGATTTACGAGCTCTGGGGGAAAAAAAAGAGTAATATGTTAGAACACATTCGATTTTCAAATTTAAACACATTAGTTCGGTTTTTCTCGACTTTTCTTCTTTAGAACATTCGATGAAAATCGAACAATATTAGAACATTCGATTTTCAAATTCGACCTTTCTTTAGAAATACTTAGTTTGTTGATGAAATTACAGTAGAGACTCGGTAAATCGGAACCCCGGTAATCGGAATCGCCGGTAATCGGCACGATTTTTCAGTCGGACTGTTTCGTGCTGAATCGAGCGTTTTTGATACTAAATTTACTTTTAAAGTATAATTTTCATGTTTTTATATTCTTCAATATATTTATTTTGTTTGTACAAAATGCAGAAATAATTTTTAACGATACGATAGCCTCGATTATTATTATAAAAATTTTTCGTTAGGCTTAAAATTGACGAAAATTCAACACGAAGCGACACGCAACAGAGAAAAATTTGAACATCGGACAGGTTAATACGAAGGCTATTTTTAAAATAAGGTCCGTTTTTTAATAAAAAGAAAAATACTGTAAATATCGTTAAAATATATTTTTTTCCATATTCTACATACTTTTATCTACTTTTCTACATAATTTCCATTTTTGTTTAAACATTTGTCATACCGCTCAACAATTTTTGAATTCCGACGTCAAAGAAATCTGCCGCCTGTGAAGAAGCTCAATCCACGACTGCAGTTTTCACTTCTTCGTCGTTGAACCGTTGACCACCAAGGAACTTTAAGTATCGAAACAAATACGGTCGAATAATCCCCAGGAATTTTTCGGAGGGTGGTCCGTTCAGATATGTCGGGTCCCGTCCCTCACCACCCTGTCGCCCCATTGTGGGCCTGGCCGAACCCATAATGGGTCTTCTATAAGAGGCCCTCTTAGTGCCCACAGGGCGGAAAGAGTTTAAAAATAAAAACAAAGTATCGAAACAAGTGAAAATCACTGAGTGAAAAGGTCTGTGTGGATGATCGTATCGAGTAAAAAACGATAAAGCACTGTTCAATCTTTTTGTTTTGTGATCGTCAGAAAGCAGGTCTTGGAACCCACCGAAAACACAATTTTCGATAATTCAGTTTCTCCGAAACAATGGTATACAAAACTGATCTCGAAATCTGTGGAAATTCAATTGATAACGTTGAAATCGTGAATCGTCGGCCCTCCATATCACGAAACCAAATCTTTAGAAATCAGAGAAGGTGGGCCAGAGCGTGGCTCATCATGCACATTAACTCGCCCGTCCTTGAACATTCTTACCCATTTTCGAACTTTATTGTCACTCATAGCATTATCACCCTAAACTTCACAAATCTGACGGCGAATTTCTGCTGCTGCCAAGTTCCTTGAACTCAAGAATCGAATAACAGATCGTATCTCACAGTCGGCGGGAGACTCAATTTTCTTAAACATTTTAAACTTCTACAGCTCGGCATACAGACAGTCGATATGGCTGCAAATGGCGTCAAAACGCGCGCCAAGCTTGCTTGGAGCAGAAGCGCATGCGTACTGCCGTGATTGCTCATATATTCTCACTCTCATTCACAAACGGACCTTATTTAAAAAATAGCCCTCGTATATTTTTTCGAACATAGTCCGTAATCGGAACAAATCCCTAATCTGAATAATCCCAGTTCCCAATTGATTCCGATTTTCGGTTCACTACTGTACTCTTTTTCTTTTGTGACTATAACTTAATAATCTTAATCTTCGCTATCGTTACTTTTGCCCGAGCAACGCCGGGCCTACCTGCTAGTTCAAAATATTTACGTATGAAAATTTGATTAAAAAATTAAAAAATAATATTTTAAACCGTTTTGGCGCTACAATCGGTAACATAAATCAAAAATTAATCTGAAAATATTAAAAACTTAAAAATAGAAATTTCTTTTATTTTTGTTGTTTTAATATTTATTTTTATATTAAATATATTAGAATAAAAGTTAATTTGAATAATATTTCCGATTTTCCTACAAAATTATTTTAAAACTCTCCATTATCGCTCAGCAGATGGCGAGTTGTAGGCGAGTTTGTATTCCAATGGAGTGAACCGATTCCCTTTTGGGGAGCGCTTCTCAATTCTTCCCTTCACGTGGTGTTTTTTAAATATTTCCAGATTAAAAAATTATTCAGCAATATAAATTTAGAAAATATATGGAAGTGTTAAACCTTAATCCTGTCCCTCTCCCCCGTGGAGAGGAATTCAGTAAAAATGTATGTTATATTTATTTGCAATTTAAGTCACATAATATCAAGAAAAAAATTATTTTATTGAATTTTAGCGTTTATTTAAATGAAGCGAATCAAAATGATAAAACTTAAATTTTGGTGAAATTTTAAATCAATTTTTAAAAAAAAATATTAAAAATTAAATGATTTTGATTTCTGCTATTAAAAATTTTCATGAAATGATTATATTTCAGGCCATTATACGGATATCGGATGCATCTTGTACAGCTGTAAAAATAAATAAAAATAAATTAATTTTAGTAAAATCTACAAGAAAAAAATAATGAAAGTAGTAAATATTGATAAAATTACTTTCTAAAAGAAACTCAATGATGTTTATTCCAAAATATATTTCAATCCCTTAGCACTGAAAGATAATTATATTTACTCAAAATACAAAAAAATTAATACAGATAAACACAGTAATTGCTTATTTTTTCATTTTACTTACGATTAAAATAGTAGCCAATGCAATGATTCCGGGTATTTTCCAAAATGCGCAAAAGTCACTCTCTCTTACAGTATTATATTGCTTCGGTCTTGGATGAACAATTTTCAGAACTTCGGGTTTTAATTTTAGCTTCATTTTTGCAATATTTTCTTCCAAAATACATAATATTCTATACATCCATTCCTTAATAATGATCCAGGTTATTTGACTCCATTGGCAAATGATGTTCGAAGCTACGTGCATCCATTCGATGAAGTATTGTTGTGCAATGGATGTGTATACTTGCAAATGGAAGAGAAATGTGGAGAAATTACTCTTCATGCAAGTAGCGAAGCTCAGGATGGATCTTTTAATATTTTCAAATATATCTAGAAATGTTAACTATTATAATTTGAGATTTATATTTAATAATTTACAATGTTTTAAAACAAATGTTTAATTCAAAACTCTGTAAAACTAATTTAGATAATATAAAGAGTAAACATTTAAAGTCTAACCATTAAAATCATCGCATGGCAGCTTTTGACTTTTGCACGTGAAGTAAGATCGTCCTTTTTCTGTTTTCTTGCCTATATAATAATAATAATTGTAATTATCATTATTATAATTAATGTTTATGAATTCGTTTGTATCAATAATCGTTTGAAAAATATATATATATATATATATATATAAATCACCTTGGGCATCTCTTGAAGAGAAACTCAATGCCACAGCACAGAATGAGAAAAAAATTAACAGAAGAAAAGTCTTTTTCATCAACTTCATTTTCTACATAAAAATAAATATTTTATAAACTTATATATGAATATAAACGACTGGATGGTGATGCTGTTAAGGCGTCAGCCTACCGCCCTGGGGCAGCCGGGATTGAATCGGAGCCAGCAACATTCAGGAATGTTTCGTGGGTGATCAAATTCCTGATAATTTGAGTCTCGTACCTCACCGCACGCTGCTCCCATTGTGGACCTGACTGAATGGGTAGGGAATTTTTTTCGAACCCATTGCCGGTTCGGTCAAGCCCACAGTAGGGCGTTTTATTGCCCATAGGGCGAAAAGAGTTTTTAAAAATACGTAAATATAGTATACAAGCACACATGATAACATGAACACCCCAGGACATCTTCAATTAAACTTGAATTTATGACTATTTACAAAAATATAAAATTTTCGAGTCATTCTACTTCCTGTTTCACTCCACCACAGAAGTAACAGTGTATTGGCTTGAATAAACTTCAGTAGAACAAATGGTAAGTTATAAAAAAATTTCACACAGTTAAAATTGATCTAAACGCCGACCTTTTATTTGAGGATTCGGCGTCCTTTAAAATTAAAACAATGATTACAACTTTCAATTACAACTACCTTGCTCTTTAGCACAATATATTACTGGTTCAGGCCCTCTGGTGGCGGTTTTGGGTAATCCTAAAGTTCATTTGCATACAAGCACACATGATAACATGAACACCCCAGGACATCTTCAATTAAACTTGAATTTATGACTATTTACAAAAATATAAAATTTTCGAGTCATTCTACTTCCTGTTTCACTCCACCACAGAAGTAACAGTGTATTGGCTTGAATAAACTTCAGTAGAACAAATGGTAAGTTATAAAAAAATTTCACACAGCTAAAATTGATCTAAATAAACTTCAGTAGAACAAATGGTAAGTTAACTGTTTAAAGTTTACAACAATTTTAACTGTGTGAAATTTTTTTATAACTTACCATTTGTTCTACTGAAGTTTATTCAAGCCAATACACTGTTACTTCTGTGGTGGAGTGAAACAGGAAGTAGAATGACTCGAAAAATTTTATATTTTTGTAAATAGTCATAAATTCAAGTTTAACGTAAATATAGTGTTTAAAAGTCCAAGAAAAAATATTTTTGAATAAGTTTTATAATAATTTGAACAATTACGCTAACTTATATAGGGTAGCCTAAATGTCAGTTAACAGTGAATATAAATCGAAAACTGAGTTTAGAAACATGCGCTTTTCTTTTACAAAATCGGTGAAAACAGTTTAAACGCAATTGTTTTTTTAGTTAATTTAGTTAATTAATTGCAACCCTGCAGTATTAAAAATTAACGAGTTTCCTTAGAAACGAATATAGCAGAAAACAATTCAATGATTTATATTCATTCCGTATTGGTGAAAATATTAAAAACTTTATTCTTTAACTCTCTTTTGATCCTGGTAATGATAAAATATTCAGAGTCCTTTCTTTATTGAAATGTGTGGATTTAAGTAAGCACCAAAGCATTGTATTAAGGCAAGATTTTAATGCACAATACATTAGCTTACATCTATCTCAAAGACATCTCGTCTCACCTTGACGCCTACCCTAATAAACCCATAGCACAACACTATACATCAAAGCTGACACAACCACGCCTTCATTGATTAGCTCTTTGCTTGCTTTGGCAATTTGTTGTTTCTATCAAATCCTCCCACGACACTAACTCTACAAAGTCCAGATATTAATTCCCATGAAATTTCTCCAACTATTAGATCAAAACACCCTCAAAACTACGTTAGTTTAACCCGTTTATATCGAATTTATCATAAATCCGGCTTATAAACTATAATCTTTAGACAGAAAATTGAACAAATTCGTATTATTTTGGCTCAACTTAACCTATTATTATCCCAAATTTATTGTAAATTAATGCGCGTTCTATGGAAGTAATTAAGTCGAATTTTTTCTTACCTTTTACAGCTTCGTATTCGAGAGTCGCCTTCAAAACAACCTGAATTTATTCTTATAATCAAACTAATATATCCTTATTGTAACGAAAGAATTAAAGAAACCATTATCATTCATTGTTACAATAACAAAGAATACAAACAGACTTTATTAAGTTAATGTACAGTTGATGAATTATGTATAAGCGCTGCTTAAATATGATTATCAATTTTATTTCTGCGTAAATGTTTAATAAATATATCATAATTAACCGTATTTTAATAATTAAAAGCAATATTTCACTGCTAGCAGTTGAAAGTTAAAATCGTAAACTTTAACTGTCAACGTTTCAATTTGCTTTTGTTTGAGGTGAAACGGAAAAAAAAAGGTTTATTTTTAAGTTCTTTACTGATACATTGAATGCAATTTTCGCATAGAAACAGCTTTGAAAGTCACCATTCACTATTACATTAATAGGTTTTTTCTTCTTCCTCTTCCTCTTCCTTCCTCTGTAGCCCTTTGACGTGTCATTTTAAATGTCATTATTCTTTCGTATTTCAGCATCAAACGATGGAGATGAAAGCTTGAAATTTTCTTTTATAAAAATACATTTTTAAAATTATTATTTTAAAATATAATGAATTTAAATAAACAATTCATTTTCTAAAGTAAAAATTTATAAATAAACTATGAATGTACTGAAAATAAACTGTAATTTACGATAAAATTTGTTATTTCTTAGAGTAAATAATGATAAAAACTTTTTCTTAATGCTTTATATAAGATTAAAATAGAGTTTATAACAGAATAAAATAATTTTAAATCATTTATAAAGTTAGTTAAAGTCGTTAATTTAATACTGTTTCCATAAAGTTATCATTAGGAATACTGTTATCTTCCACGCATTCTGCACTCATTGCATTATAATTCTGATTTTACTAGCTTATAGTGATGAATTATACTATTGAAAATTACATAAATATTAAATGTTGCATCTCAAAATTATATACAAGTTATTTAATTTATGCTGAACTCTAGAGCTTCTTTTTGTATTGGGGCGAAGCTTACTTTCAGGGGCGATTCTACACCTTATCGTGATTCAAAGCCTAAAATATTGTTATATTTACAAATTAATCGTTTGGAAAGATGTAATTTTTCATAACCAGTTATTTTTTGTACTATTTAATTAAAAAAATTAATAAATCAGAAAATCTATCTTGAGGAAACCGTGTTTTGTATTTTCGTTTCTTTTCTTTTCTTTCGAAGACACAATGTAGTGACGTAAACTTAAACACTGGGCGAATTTTTCATCCTTTTTATTCGGTTGGAACGCTTTTTTATTACATAACGCGTTTCGGGCCGATGCCCCTCTTCAGCCAACTAAACATTAAAAAGTGAGAGATGACTATATACAAATATTTAAAATAAATATCGTGACAGTATACATAATTAGTTTTTTAGAGGTTGTTACCTTCTAAATCCTGGTAAGAGCTTGTATACCGTTAAAAGCTGGTCCGTACCTCATTCGGTAGTTTAGACGGATGTAATAGTCCAAGGGTACGAATCTTGATAAAAATTCCATAAAAAAGGAAGGTTTAGTATCAGTCTGTAGAAGTATACGGGGTTATTCTTTCACAAATCATATTCGTGAAACCATACCTGAGATTCGTCTTCCGGTGTGTTGTCTAACACTGAGCTCGTACTCCTCCACCTCAACTGCGGAGCACGATCTATTTTTAATTTGCATATGTCTGGTCGAGCATTAGCAGGGGAATGTTCCTTTTTTTTAATAGGTTTCTTTTCCGATAAAATTATTCGGGGGGTTTAGCGGTGATTTTTTTAGAACATAGCACGTGGCCATTGCTATTTTTTCCCGCTTTTAGTATTTTTAATATTTGTCGCTATGCAAATGACGTAACAGATCGTAAAACAGTTTTTTATTTTATAGTATATTTTATAGTAATTTAATCCAGTTTTCATTGATTTTTATGCTTAGATTAGTATTTATGCAGGTCTTATTTTTATTTTTAATGATTTCTACACTTTCTTTGAATTTTCTGTTGTATGTCTTCTTTTCTCTATGTAAAATGCTTGTTTTAGTATCATCGATTTTACAGTTATTTAACACACAATGGTCATGGAATACTGAGTTTAGTCTGTTGTACTTTAAATCGGCTATATGTTCTTTCACTCTTATTTTGAGTTTTCGTTTTGTTTCTCCTATATAGAAGTTGGTATTTTTGCAAGTGCATGGTATCTTGTAAACTATGTTTTTCATATCTTCTTTTTTTATCGTCTGTTTCTTTTTTCTTTGTTTCGCTTTAAGTCTAGATAACAGGTTTACGTATTTTGGGGCAAGTTTTATATTATTTTTCCTCATATCTATGTCGATTTCTTCATAAAGGTTCCTAATGTATGGGAAGCTGGTATATTTTGGTTTCGATTCGGTTTTTTTATCTTTTATTTTTGTTTGGTTATTAGTAATTTTATTTTCCCATTTATGAATCAGTCTGGTTGGGTACCCGTCTAGGGCAAACTTTTTCTTCAATTCGATGATGTGTTTGGGTTTATTAGTTTCTTTACTAGTTCTATTCTGTATTTTTCGGTATTCCATGTTAAAGATGTTTTGTTTTATATACAATGGTATATTTGAAGTATATTTTATTGTGGTGTTGATTGAACATGGTTTTTTAAAAGGTTCAAAATCTAATTCGTTTTCGTTTCTTGTTATCATGACGTCTAAGTATCGTATACTATTATCGGCCACATTTTCTTCCTCTATTTTAAATTGGATATCCTTATCTATATTGTTTATTATATGTTTTATCATGTTACTACTCAAATTACTATAAATACAAAGACGAGATAGAAACATTGCAAAAATTCTTAAGTGATAATCAGCTAGACCTCATTAGAGCCGATAAAAGTAAACAAATTATTATAGTAACCCAAAAATGGGTTAAGTCAAAACAGCTAGAAATAGTGGAAGGCAAAAAGTTCCGAAAACTACCAATCAATCCGAAAGAAACCCTATATGAAGAACTAAAAAAGAGAGTTATAAAACTGCAAAAACTTAACAAAATTACAAGAGTAGAACGAGAGTTCATCCTTAATCAAGATAATGATAGAACACCTAAACTGAATGTGAAACTTAAAACCCACAAAATGGGAGAAAAAGTAAGACCCATAGTCGATTTTAAATTCGCTACCTTATATAATCTGGAAAAATTCCTTAAACAAAAACTTAAGAAATATCAAAATTCGAAGCACTCTATCAAAAATACAGAGGAACTTTTGGACAGTCTAAAAAACGTTAAAATAGAAAAAACATCAAAAATGGCTAGTCTGGATGTGATTGATATGTACCCGTCGATAAAATGGGAATTAATCGAAGATAAACTTAAAAAATTAGAAGTAGAATCACATATCATAGAATTAATAGAATTTGCATATATGAGTAATTATTTCGAGATAGATGAAGAATACTACACACAGAATAATGGTATTAGTATGGGGTCCGTCATAGGCCCGAAACTAGCTGAAATAATAATGATCGACGTTGACAAAGAAATTAATAATATAACAGGTATAAAATATTATAAAAGATACGTAGATGATGTCCTAATTATATATAATGATGCAGAAGTAAAGCCTAACATGATAAAACATATAATAAACAATATAGATAAGGATATCCAATTTAAAATAGAGGAAGAAAATGTGGCCGATAATAGTATACGATACTTAGACGTCATGATAACAAGAAACGAAAACGAATTAGATTTTGAACCTTTTAAAAAACCATGTTCAATCAACACCACAATAAAATATACTTCAAATATACCATTGTATATAAAACAAAACATCTTTAACATGGAATACCGAAAAATACAGAATAGAACTAGTAAAGAAACTAATAAACCCAAACACATCATCGAATTGAAGAAAAAGTTTGCCCTAGACGGGTACCCAACCAGACTGATTCATAAATGGGAAAATAAAATTACTAATAACCAAACAAAAATAAAAGATAAAAAAACCGAATCGAAACCAAAATATACCAGCTTCCCATACATTAGGAACCTTTATGAAGAAATCGACATAGATATGAGGAAAAATAATATAAAACTTGCCCCAAAATACGTAAACCTGTTATCTAGACTTAAAGCGAAACAAAGAAAAAAGAAACAGACGATAAAAAAAGAAGATATGAAAAACATAGTTTACAAGATACCATGCACTTGCAAAAATACCAACTTCTATATAGGAGAAACAAAACGAAAACTCAAAATAAGAGTGAAAGAACATATAGCCGATTTAAAGTACAACAGACTAAACTCAGTATTCCATGACCATTGTGTGTTAAATAACTGTAAAATCGATGATACTAAAACAAGCATTTTACATAGAGAAAAGAAGACATACAACAGAAAATTCAAAGAAAGTGTAGAAATCATTAAAAATAAAAATAAGACCTGCATAAATACTAATCTAAGCATAAAAATCAATGAAAACTGGATTAAATTACTATAAAATATACTATAAAATAAAAAACTGTTTTACGATCTGTTACGTCATTTGCATAGCGACAAATATTAAAAATACTAAAAGCGGGAAAAAATAGCAATGGCCACGTGCTATGTTCTAAAAAAATCACCGCTAAACCCCCCGAATAATTTTATCGGAAAAGAAACCTATTAAAAAAAAGGAACATTCCCCTGCTAATGCTCGACCAGACATATGCAAATTAAAAATAGATCGTGCTCCGCAGTTGAGGTGGAGGAGTACGAGCTCAGTGTTAGACAACACACCGGAAGACGAATCTCAGGTATGGTTTCACGAATATGATTTGTGAAAGAATAACCCCGTATACTTCTACAGACTGATACTAAACCTTCCTTTTTTATGGAATTTTTATCAAGATTCGTACCCTTGGACTATTACATCCGTCTAAACTACCGAATGAGGTACGGACCAGCTTTTAACGGTATACAAGCTCTTACCAGGATTTAGAAGGTAACAACCTCTAAAAAACTAATTATGTATACTGTCACGATATTTATTTTAAATATTTGTATATAGTCATCTCTCACTTTTTAATGTTTAGTTGGCTGAAGAGGGGCATCGGCCCGAAACGCGTTATGTAATAAAAAAGCGTTCCAACCGAATAAAAAGGATGAAAAATTCGCCCAGTGTTTAAGTTTACGTCACTACATTGTGTCTTCGAAAGAAAAGAAAAGAAATCAGAAAATAATGAAATGTTTTCCTTATTTTTACCTCTCCAATTAATGCAAGAGTTGGGAAAAAAGTTTTAATTACGGAAAGAAAAAAATGTTTCAAGGTAATTAACTAATTTTTGTAAATAATATCAAATTAAAAATCACCAATTTAACCGTTTATAAGATTAATTTTTTTCTTAATTATATTTAATTAAATGACAATTTCCGGATGCAAGTGGCGTAACGGAGATTTTAATTAAAATCAACGAGGGTTTCCCTTTCGGATAACCAATTATATGTTTATTAATTTGCTTTAACGAACATTTAAAAATTTATTAAACAAATATTTAATGTGCTTAATTATTTGTCGGTTAATTAGAATCTAACTTTTAGCCCCTTTTACGCTCTCTGGCTCTTCACTCTTGACGTTTATGATGAATGATCAGCTTCTGTTTTCGTGCACCAGATGGCGTGCCGCCGTCTCTAGCTTCATCCCATCTTCGTCATCTGCTCCGTTTTATCAATGACAATCTCTGCCACCTTTCATCTATCACCCCGAATATTTTAACGTCACACTAAATTTTGTATTCTTATATAACAATGTGGAGCACGTACTGAATATTTCTAATATTTATAATTTTAATTTTAATATCTTTTAAGTGAGATTTGTAGGTGGCGAAAGAGCAGGGGGATGATATAAAGAGGTTTACGACATTTTAGCTCGTTTCCTTGTTATTTAATGAAAATACAAGAATTTCAAATGACTTCATCGTCTCAGTTTACCTTATTAATCTTAAATTCCTTGCATTTACGAGTAAGAGTGAGTGCAATTATGATGTTTACGATGTTATGCAATTAAGCTCATGCTGTACATAGCTTTAAATTTAAAAAAAAATACTATTCTGCTGTGTAAAAAATTAAATTTAGTCATATAAAATATATAAAGAAACGATTTTTCTTAGTATAAAGTTTTTAATAAACAATTATAGAAAATAATTGAGTAATTTGTGAGCTGAAGGATAGCTCCTATAGAAGGAATATCATCAATGAGATTTATGAAGAGTTTTGCTTGATAAAATTTTTATTTACAATTTAATAAAATGTTAAATATAGAAAACAATTAAGTAAATTGTGAGCTTCTGTATAGAAAATAATGAGAATACACATGAGTAAATTGTGAGCTTTTGTATAGGATCTATAGAGACATTGGAAATATAATTAATAAATTGTGAGCTGTAGGAGGATCTCTCTTACAGAAACAGCGATTATCCTAGAGATTCACGAACAGTTTTTTTATTAAACAATAAATACAAATTTTATTAAGTGTTATATATATATATATATTATAATATATATAACAATTAAGTTAATTGTAAGCTGCTGTGTAGAATGAATAGAAAAAATGAGCGTGACACAGGAGAGTATTTTTATAGTAAACTATTTTATTTTTACTTTTCTAACGTTCATAAACAGTCCAAAAATATACCTTTTGATCCTTATAAAATGTGCAGGAGAACCTATTCTACGAACTCAACGACAAATTTCCCTACAGTCCTGTCAGCTTTAGCAAGCGTTGAAATATATATATACATACATTGTACCTTTTTCCATGTAATTTTTTTATTTTTACTTTTCGTCAGCCATTAAGTTGATTTGTGTACATGTTGTTTAGCTTCTAACAAATTTAATAAATAAAAAAATAAAATAAAAGTAAAATAAACATTCTTTTCAAATATTTATTTTTTAATGAATTATAAATTTTATTCAATTTTTTTTCTTAAAAATAGGAAGAGAAAACTCATCAGTATAAATAATATTTTTATGATAAAAAAATATTTTTTCTCCTATTCTTAAAGAGGAAAAAATGCAAAACATTTATTTTTTTAAACTTGAATATTAATAATAATAACGATAACATTTTATATAAAATGAATAAATAAATAATTCAATATATTAAATATTATTTCTGTATAATAGAAACTTTTATAATATATTCTATTATATTAAATAAACAAAGGTTAAAAAAAAAAAAAATGGTTAACTGGCTTTGGACAACCCTGCGTACAGTTTCCGGCTGATTTTATGTATTAAATAAGGTGTAATCTTTAAAATCACGCTTAAATTTATTGTACGAGTTAAAGAGTAGGATGCATTTATGAAATGTACCGTACAGGGTGTCCTAGAATTCCTATTGTCCTATTAAAAATTATTATAGACGATCTTGTAAGTTGTACAGACTCAGTGTACGAATCTTGTACACGTGAAATGTACGATTTATTAACTTTTTGGGCACTCTTACTTTAAAATTTACACGATAAATTAATACTTTAAAGACTTTTTTTTAAGAAACAGACTTATTTAATATGTAAAAAAATAAAAATAAAAACATCAGAAACTACAATTTATTTAAGAAATAATTCTGATATTTTAATAAATTCTTTCTTATAATTCACTTTAAAAATATAATTCTTTTTTTTAATATTAATTTTAAATAAAAGTATAAAAGAGAGAAGAATTGTTACGGGAATTAAATCGCCTTAAGGTATTTTTCTCTGTAACATAAATTGATTTCAGGCATATTTTTCATCATTTGTGAATTTTTCTTTATAAAATTAAAAATTTCCGAAGATTTTTAATAAAAAATAAGAAGGAAACAAATTAAAGATTGTTCTTAAGCCCTAGAACTTGATAGAATGAGCAATGAGTTAGTTATATTATATACATAAGATATCTTTTTACTATTTAGTGAGGTATTAATCATAAGTAATATTCAGTAGAAGTTAGCTAATATCATTATAGAATCCGCTAGTGGTTCAAACGTATATATAATTCATGCCCACTCATGCATATTGATGAGGTTAGCATTGCGTGACCAAACTGATGACTATTATGGGATGCACCTGGGCTTGGTTGATTGTAACCAACGCGACACAAAGTCGGCATTGGTAATTACTTAAGACCTTCTATTAGATAAGATGTGAATTGGAGGGTTTAATTTAAAACAAACGTTTTCGACCTATTCCATAGGCCATCATCAGGTTAAATAAACCGACAAATGGAACAGTTCCGTTCCAAAGGATCGAATACAAATATTTAAATTTCAATAAATTGACAACGGATTAAAAGATGATAAATAATAAACTTGAAAACAAGGAATAAAAATTAAAATAAACTCAGAAAAACTCCTAAATACAAGTATCAACTAATACTAACGCAGAACAATAAAATAAACATGTAAATTAAGAGTTCCTTGCAGAGTTTTTAACCATATACTTCCAGGCCGATGGAAGGCCGTCAGCGTCCCTCGCATTTATACATGCCCCTTCCAGTTTGCTTTTGTAAATCTCTATTTTTTCAGCGGTCCCTTGCTAACGTTGGGGAGCTCACGGGTTTGATAATGTCCGCTTCATCCCATTTAACTACCGAGTTTTCGGTCTGAGCCATTTGGGATAGTACCGTGGCGTTGGAACTTTTTCTGATGTTATACTTGTGCTCCTTGAGTCTTACACTCAAACTCCTTGTCGTAACGCCGATATAATCTTTCTTAATTCCCAGTTGTGCGTTCCCGTACGGTATCCTATACACACCTGCTTTTTCTTCCTTCTTATTGCTATCCTTGTCATTCCTTAAAATCTTATAAAGATTCGGGGCTCTTTTTAGAATTATTGATGATTCATTGCGGTTCGCGATTTCTTTCATAATGCCTTTGGCATATCTGTTATAAGTGAATTTTGTGATTTTTAAACAAGGTCCCGGTAAAATCACAAAATTCACTTATAACAGACAAGTATAAATAAGTGTTTAAATAAAAATAAGTAAATTTTTTACATAATTCTGTTGATGGTAATTAACTTAAATGATTATTTGCATGTGTGTACATTCTACATTGCTTGAACTATGCTATTATGTATCATTCTAAGAAAACTGGTAACTACAAAGTATGTTTATAATAATTAAAGAGAGAAAGAAATGCAGAATGTTTGATCATTTTTATTTTAACTTTCTATAACAGAATTTTAGAATATTTCATTTCAAGCAGTAAGAATCAATTTGTTCTACTTCAGAAATTCACAGCACAGTTTTACTTAAGGAAATACAACAGTTGACAAAATTACCTTTAAAAAATATTCTTTATTTATCCTAATAATTTGAGCATTATAGCATGAGATGACGACGATCATCACTTTTAAAGATATTTTATTCTATGGGGCCTAAGAATTAACATACATTGGCATTAATGACATCTCATTAAAAAAATAAATGCTACCTATTTTAAGATAAGAAAATTTAAAAACACTTTGAAATTTAATTTTCATTAAATTATTCTGTATTTATTGCTACTGCTTTTCATTAAAATAAACGAAACAAAAACTTGTTTAAAGTTTTAAATATGAAATAAAATATTTAAATTCTTTTATTTTTTAGAACTCACAACAAAGTTACCAAACCAAGAAGGCTAAATCATTTATTTGATCACAGATATCTTCCCAATATTTGAATACAGTAAACCTTTATAATTTTTAGTGCTAACCTTCAGCATTTTATTATTTCTAAAAACATCTAATAAAGTAATTTCCCAATAATATCAGTGAGAAATATTAGAAAAAGTCATTAATGCAATAGTATTTTTTTTACTGTACAAATAATGTTAAAAGTTTGTGAAAAAATAGTTTGATCGGGTTGTAAAATTTACTTAGAATATTCAAGAAAATTATAAATGCTATTGATATAATAAAAAAACATTAAGGCAACAATGTTCTCATAGACTGACATTTTCCTCACTGAATGTCAATGAAAATGTCAACTACAATTCATGTTCATTGCAGTATAAATCATGGGAACTAATGATATCTAATTGTCAGTTAATGAGGCTTACTTAAACACACAAATATAACTTAATACATTAACAAGCACAAATTTAAAAATTTTTGAAAATATTTAGGGTTGTAATATGTAAAACAAAGAATTTTACTTAATTATTTATGAAAATTATTTAAGATGAGTTTCAGTACAAAATCCAATGCAGCATTTTGATTAAACAAGTCTATGAAATACAAAATCAATTTTTAAACGATACTCAGATTGCACTTTTTTTCCCTTTTCAGTAAGGCATTTAAACTGAACATATATTCTTTTTTTGCTAATATTCTTCATCAAAACTCTGAGGCACTGCTCCATCTTCAGTTTCATCAGAAACTGCAAATCCCTCCTGGGGAAAAAAATTAAAAATTATTCGTAAAATGTGACAAAATTATTGATAGGTGTATAATCCAAGTTTTGATAATTGCAAGAGTTATTACAATTCGCAGTCCTGTCAAGTATTTTCATTTTTAACATAATTTTATTTTAAAAACCGCGTAATTAGAAAAAACAATTGAATCGAAACAATGCTTTAGAAATAATAAGAAGTAACAAATAATTCTAACGTTTGTTAGAACTTTTTTATTGTGGAAAATTCATCTTCCACTTTCAACGTCCACTATAAGATTTTCTTATTACGTGTTCCTCATTTTAAATATTAAAAGTTTAAGATGCGCGATGCCTTCATAACGAAAAGATAGGTGTAAATCCAATTTTTGATAATTGCAAGAGTTATTATTAATGCGAAATCTTTTCCTTTTCAGGTTTCGAGTAATCCAAAAGGGAAGTATTTGCCCATAATTAGCGCATTGCTGATTGATTACTTATGATTTCAGGTACGGATTTTCAGGTAGTGCGTTGCTCCTATGATGCATCATTCTAATGTGTAATAATAATTTTAGACAAAGTTTCGAATCCATTATCGACACTGTGTTATGGAAATGGCGCGATTCTAGTTTTTCCCGTAATGTGGATGGTGCCTATTCATTACGGGGTTTCTAGACAAACAAAAAACCCACGGAAAAGGGTGAGAACTGGACGACGGTTCCATGGCACCAAATCGAATTTATTTTCTGTCACTAACTTCACCGACAGAAAGGAATGAGAAATATTACTAAAATGTAGTTTTTTCACGTATATTCTTTGGGTCGAGTGAATAAAACAACTAAACGCTGGTATTTGGTCGTGGGTTCGCGCCGGGACAACGGGCTGGCCACGCACGTTTTCTGGGCTTTCATCACGTATCCTATATTTAAATTTCAAACTCGCCAAAATTATATTCTTGTACCGTTTAACATGTTTTTACTTAATGTATAATAAAATTTGATAAAGAATCGCGGAAGGAAATTTTTGGTGCAGCCTGTTTTCGACGTAGAAATATCAAATTTAGGGGTCCGAGATATGATATGTGTAAATTTAATTCACACAAATCTTTCCACACCACATCTCAACACATCTGTTAAAAATATGCAAATATTGTTGACTTTAAATGTTTATTTATGTGAAGATTTCTGTCTATATTTCCGTATTGCAATAAATTCTGTTAAATGTGTTTTATTTATTTCGGAAAATTACGGTTTTACTTATGAATATAAAAAATATTTCAGAAAATCGTCATGAGGATTATGAAACTATAAATCACATTTCGGCATTAAACATGATGTGACTGTGATTGATCTGTTTGTCAAACACACCAATCACATTCACATCATGTGATTGTGATTGGTATTAAACTTTAGAAATCTCCAACAGTGGAAAACACCACTAAACACACGAATCTGTTTAGTGTTGCTTTCCACACTCACTGAACCGGACGCGAATCTGGGACGAAGCGCCAGAGGGCTGGCACTTGTAGTTTCCCGAGTTTTCTACACGTATGTAACGATTAAATAAGGGCCGGCTTTCCAGAGAAGGTTTTCCAAAAAAGTACACACTCATCCATTGGCTAATCACTTTCGTGTAATGTAAAGCTAAGCAAATGAAAACCAAAATTATTAAATCGAACGTGGCATATAAAATTTAAACGAGATCAAATTTTAAGTCGGTCTTTAAAACATTTAAAGGTTTGGATCTTTGAAACTTGAAAATTCCTATACCTTTTTCACCTTACAGTTAAAATTTTCATAGGAAATTTTTAATATTTGACATTATTCATTATTGTGTTAGGGTACTCTCTTTTAATCTTTTTGTTAATACAGTAGAGCGTCGAAAAGTGGAACCAATTGGGGACTGGGGTCCTTCCAGTTAATGATTTGTTCCAGTTTCCGACTTTGTACGAAAAAATACATTAACCTGTCCGATGTTCAAATTTTTCTCCGTTGCGTATCGCTTCGTGTTGAATTTTCGTCGATTTTAAGCCTAACGAAAATTTTTATAATAATCATCGAGGCTATCGTATCGTTAAAAATTATTTCTGCATTTTGTACAAACAAAATAAATATATTGAAGAATATAAAAAACATGAAAATTATACTTTAGAAGTAAATCTAGTATCAAAAACATTCGATTCAATACGACACAGTCCGACTGAAAATCGTTCCACTTTCCGGCCATTTCCACTTACCGACATTCCACTTATCGACGCTCTACTGTAATTGAATATTAAAATCAATGTAAAACAAATTTAAAAACACGCAAACGTAGAAAAAAATAAAACAAATTATTTATTAATTGATTACATTTTCAAAATTTAACATCTTGATTAATATAAATAACTAAAGTTTAAAGTATTCGGATATTTCATTTTTCAGCTTTGATAAATAAGACATTCCTGTAGAAAAATTAAAAGATAAAGAGCACATTGTCACAACGTTGTGACAAAGATATTGTCACAACGTCACAATGCCGGTTGCATTTTTTTTAATCATATTTATAATTATTTAATTTAAAATATATGCCCTCCACCTTCAATTAGTAGTGGCTTGCCCCTGTACATCATACTTTTTCTCTAACAATAGTGTCGTGCCAATGATCTATCTAATACCTTTTTAGGGAGAAAATATTCGAGTTTAAATAACGTGAGTTACGGCTCAAACTGTAAGTTTATATATAGATTATCGGGGCCTCCAGCTTATAAGTGTTCCATTTCTGGTATTCTCGAGATTAAAGGAGGACGGTCAGACAGGCGACGGCAGTGGTAATTTATGGATCCACAAGTTTTTGAAAATAGCAGCCCAATTAACTTCAATATTTAATCAAAAGTTATGTACTACGGCAGCTTTAATTCTATTATTTTATATTTAAGATTTGCGCATAAGGCAATTGCAGAAAGTATAATTTCTCAATTGCAATTTCTCTCGAGTATCCGAAAATTTCCGATAGCCTGATGCCTGAACGACAGGAGACGACGTGCAGGATTATTACCAACTGAAAAATCCACTTTTAATTAATTTCTTAAAATTTCCCGTATGCAATTAATTTTCTCTGTTACAGTTCTTGTAATTTGTTTTGAAATTATTAATATTAATTAGTGTCTTTACGACAATAAACTAAAGCAAACACATTTTAGGTTGATTGAATTAATGACATTTTGAACAGAAATATGCAAATAAAATTTGTGAAAATTCCGAAATAACTCGTGAGTATCAAGAGTGAAGTATTCAAAGTGCAAATAAGGTAGACATTATCAGAATTTTTACGCCATTTTACCGAATATTTCCTTTAGAAAAGGATGCGATTAAACACATTTTATTACTGAATGATACAAAAGACATCCTTATTGAAGGAAATATATTATCTAGCTCAGAATATATTTCATTCAATAAGGATTTAGCTTAAATTCTTCATTTCCCTCCGAAGAACGTATAAACGGTGTTCTACCGTTTTTATATATCGTTAAACAAAATAATATACAGTATATTACATACAATGATATATTTATATCTGAATACGTTCATAATTTTCTGGAGGGAGTAAACCCGGACATCTCACAATTCCCTCATTGTGTGCCTGATCGTACTTGTAATAGGTTTGTAGAAACACCTCATTTATGCCTGCCACACACAATAATTTAAGACTAAAAAAAACTCGGATTACGTTCTTGCATATGCAATTCTGCCTAGATTATATTATGCAGAAGTGGACAATAAATATTTCAAGTCAAAAATATTTGCATATTTTTAACAGATGTGTTGAGATGTGGTGTGGAAAGATTTGTGTGAATTAAATTTACACATATCATATTTCGGACCCCTAAATTTGATATTTCTACGTCGAAAAAAGGCTGCAATCAAAATTTCCTTCCGCAATTCTTTATCAAATTTTATAATACATAAAGTAAAAACATGTTAAACGGTACAAGAATATAATTTTGGCGAGTTTGAAATTTAAATATAGGATATGTGATAAAAGCCCGGATAACGTGCGTGGCCAGCCCGTTGTCCCGGTGCGAACCCACGACCAAATACCAGCGTTTAGTTGTTTTATTCACTCGACCCAAAGAATATACGTGAAAAAAAGCTACATTTTAGTAATATTTCTCATTCCTTTCTGCCGGTGAAGTTAGTGACAGAAAATAAATTCGCATTTGAAGCCACGGAACCATCGTCCAGCTCTCACCCTACTCCGTGGGTTTTTTGTTTGTCTAGAAACCCCGTAATGAATAGGCACCATCCACATTACGGGAAAAACTGGAATCGCGCCATTTCCATAACACAAATGCCGATAATGGATTCGAAACTTTGTCTAAAATTATTATTACACATTAGAATGATGCATCACAGGAGCAACGCACTACCTGAAAATCCGTACCTGAAATCATAAGTAATCAATCAGCAATGCGCTAATTATGGGCAAATACTTCCCTTTTGGATTACTCGAAACCTGAAAAGGAAAAGATTTCGCATTAATAATAACTCTTGCAATTATCAAAAATTGGATTTACACTTATCTTTTCGTTATGAAGGCATCGCGCATCTTAAACTTTTAATATTTAAAATGAGGAACACGTAATAAGAAAATGTTATAGTGGACGTTGAACCTGAAGATGAATTTTCTACAATAAAAGAATTCTCACAAACGTTAGAATTCTTTGTAACTTCATATTTATTTCTAGAGCATTGTTTCAATTCAATTGTTTTTTTTTTTAATTACGCGGTTTTTAAAATAAAATTACTTAAATGCAACATACACATAAATAAATTACAATAAATATAATGGAAAATATTAAAATATGAATTTATTTTTCAAAATGTTACATTGTTTTTGTGTTCCCGAATGCACCTGTTTATAATTATTTAGTAGACGAACAGAGAAGATTCGCGTGATCAGAAAACTTTGGTCCACGACAGTGGCGTAGCGAACATAACCGGGGCACGACACTTTATTGGCGCCTTTTCCCCCTCCCCCCTCCCCCTCCCTTTCCAGAAACACATAGTTTGTCTCGGAGACCATTTGGGCGCCCCTCTGCGAGTGGCGCCCGGTGCATGATACACCTTCTTGCATCCTTCTCTCTGTGCCACTGCATAAACAATCCAAGCACAAAATAAAATACGGGGAATCCCCACAAGTCAGTACAGACGTGTTGCCAGTCGCTACAATGAGCAAGATGTCATTATTATACAGTGGCGGCCTTAATCCTTGCGAGGCTCCAGGCGGCAAATTTTTGCGAGGCTCTTGTCCTTTCTGCAAAGTATATGAATTGGAAATAAATATTTCTGATGATATACAAGAAATGCAAAAGTTATAAATAAATAAATTTAGAGTTGTGAGAATACGCTTTATTACTTATAATATATTAAAACACAAATTAAATAATATATTTTATACCTGGAAAGTAATATTTTATTTTCTTGTTAAAACCAACATTTTGTGTAAGAAAGACGTTTCCGTCTAAAACTTCCTTGTTGATAATAACGGAACTTACTCACCCTTCAGTCTATTCCCCCTCACCAACGTTAAGCCTAAGTTTACCAAGTGTTAAATTTAAGAAACACCTTTTATTTATGTTATCACGTGAATTTGATTGTAATAACTAAAGATTGTTATTATTTAGTAATTTGAAGATGGAATTAAACGAATTAATTGATTTTGTAAGAGGAAGGAAACTATCCTGCTTTTCCGTTAAAACGAAAACCGAACAGTTGTTATCACCTCTGTCATCAACCGATTTCGACGTCATTCGAGACTTTGTTTCCCTAGATTTCACCCCCAACTTTCCTGTTTTCGTAAGAAAAATCCCTTGTTTTGATTGGATAAACGTTAAGAATATTAGTGAATTGCTCGCCCGAATTGAGGAGTCAGCAAAAGTTTTCGTTGCAAAGACACAGCGAGAAGGGTCTCCAAAAATAGGTTATAGGTTGCTCAGCCACAGTCTCCGAAGTAGAACAAAGGGTTGGTCCTCCAATAAATAGAGGAGTCCGCCATAAGTTTTCGTTGCGAAGATACAGCGAAAGGGGCCCCTACATTTCTTGTATTGACTTGTAGACTCTTATTATTTCCCCATAAAATAAAAATGTCATCCACATATCTACAGAAATGTATAATATCTTCTTTAAAATCACGCAGGACTCTTCTTTCGAATCTTCTAACTACTAACTCGCAAAAAATTCAGGAGAGTGACTTCCCATCGGAACCCCTCTTTTCTGTATGTACCTGTACATACATTTGACCACAAAAAGTAAAACAAGATTGATGGCATACAAGGCTGGCTAGCTCTTCTAGGTCTTGAGTGTAATTAAGCAACTGTGGTTTGTTGTTGTACATGAAATTCAATAATATCTCCACACAAGATTCAATCATTACTGAAGGACACATGCTTTCATAATCCAAAATAGTCGCTACTTCATCTTCCATTAAAGAAATATTTTGTACTCCATTGACTACGACAAGAGGATCTTTTGCCACCAGCCTATCAACTTCAAGTTGTGAGGATAAATACTCGTGTAATCTTTTTTTCTAAGACAAAGGTGGGCCCCCTACATTTCGCTATCATTGGTCTTAATTCGTTTCCGGCTTTGTGCGTCTTAGCAAACGCAAACTATCTTTGAGCTCCTGCGTTTGAATTGTGACATTTTTTCAGAAAAGGTAAAACGACGTTCTAACCTCTTGACCCTTCTGTTCAAAGACCCAATAATCTTGTCATCAACAATGTCACACTCGGTCTTCTTGATGTAATTCCTTGTCAAAAGTATGCCTCTTCATAACAACTAAATGCCTAGTTTTGTCTGCTTTGGTCATCACTAAGTCATTCGTTCTTAACCGCTCTTTCGTAAGCCATATGTCTCTATTCTTAATAATAGTTGCTTTTTTCTTTGGGCGGTTACTGATGACCGTCTTCCATCTAAAGAATTCTTTATCCAAGGAATCCATACCAACTATCCCTCTTTCAATCTCCTGTATGGAGGTTTCCCAACTATTTACAACATCTGGGACAAAGTTAGGGCCTTTTTCTAGTACCTCCCTGATTTTCTTCGGTATTTCTATCTGGTCCCATACTTTCGCTACTTTCAACACCTAGTATAACAAGGTGACGGTCGGATGTTTGAGCAATTAAGACTTCAGTCTACCTCTCTGAAATCGATTTCGGGCTGTTGAAAAACCCAGGTACCTGATGTGTCAAGACAGTCCAACAGCCCAAATTGTGGATCTTAAGAAAACAAAAATGGGTAACGTTAAGACAGTTCTCGATAAACAAAACAAAACAAAAATAAAAACAAAAAAACCACCAGTGTTGAAAGTATGATGAAATATACGATAAGCACGAAGATCTTTAATGGTAAGAGATAGCAATACTAAAATCCGAGCGAGATTTGTGCGCAGATAATTTCTTACTACACTAAATTTAACAGAAAAATTCATCACAAAACGCGAAAACGTGTACGTCGGAGTTCAGCGCCGCCTTCCTGCAAGCCTAGAAATTTGACAATGGCGTTTGGAAAGTCAATGGAATCATGCGCGTCATTCTAAACACCATTGTCAAATTTCTAAGCTTACAGGAAGGCGGCGCTGAACGTTCGACGTACACGTTTTCAAATTTAAAACTTCGGCCTCAACCTCGCTAGTGTTTTTATTTTGTGTTACTTAATCAAAATGATTTATATTATATTATATAGGGTAAAACTTATAAATATTTTTGTTTTAGGGGTATGCCGTCAAAAAAGTTTGAAGATCAAATTGCACTAACCTATACAGCAATGTTTTTCAACCACAGTACTTTCGATGATAATCGAACTTCCACCTGACTAACTACATCTTTGTGACGGCCGGATGGCCGAGCGGTAAAGGTGGCAGCCTACTGCTCTGGGGGACCCAGGATCGAATCCGAACGGGTCGAATAATCCCCAGGAATTTTTCGGGGGGTGGTCCGTTCGGATATGTCGGGCCCCGTCCCTCACCACCCGGTCGCCCCATTGTGGGCCTGGCCAAACCCATAATGGGCCTACTAAAAGAGGCCCTCTTAGTGCCCACAGGGCGGAAAGAGTTAAAAAAAAAAAAAAAAAAAAAAACTACATCTTTGTTGTCAAACATTCGCAGCAATGTTTTTCGGTTTTTAACATTCGCAACAACTGGCTTTCTTCCACTTCCTGGCCTTCTTTTCCGTGTTTCAGATATTTCACACTTTTTCAAAATATTATATATAGTCGATTTGCCATGGCCTTCGGCTAAAAAGTGCTCCGCTACCGATTTTTTTGAGTGGTTCGCTTTATTTTTATACACTTGTACAACGTGTTCTCTTAATATGCATTTCTTTTGAAGAGATTTTTTTTGAACTTTTTTAAAAACCCTTTTCACCCTGTGGGCACTAAGAGGGCCTCTTTTAGCAAGCCCGTTATGAGTTCGGCCAGGCCCGACATATCCGAACTGGCCACCCGCTGAAAATTTTCTGGGGATTTTTTCGACCCGTCCGGATGCGATCCCTGATTCCCTAGAGCGGTAGGTCGCCATCTTGATCGCTCGGCCATCCGGCCGTCTTCCGAATTGACTGACGAATGTTCGAAAACTTCACCAAGCATTTGTAATGACGTAATTTTTTGGCGCAAAGATCTTAAAATGATCTTTTTGAGGGAATCTTTTTAACTCAAAATGATCATTTTTAAATTGTAAACATTTGATTTGACATATTTTGTAACTGCAGAGGGCGCTTTTTATTTTTAAAGTGTTACGCGGGAACGTTACAACACGTATAGAATACGTAATGCAGAAGGAAGACAGAAAGTAAGTTTATAAGTCAGAGTGAATAATTTATTATGAATAATAATACTCTTATTGTTCTAATGACAGATTTTAAGTAATAGATAAGGGCATAAATGTAAAGATATTTGTTAAATACTTTATAACGAAATCAATGAAACAAAAACTAAATACAAACGAATGGAATAAATTTAACTGTAAGATAATTCTTTTCAGAAACTATATTAAAAGATAACGTTACAACTGCATGATGATCGCGTATTAGATTATCACTCCTTGAATTCCCAAAATAATGTTTAACACTATTTATTTTTCTAGGTAAATACAGAGGTAAACAAAGATACTGTGTCTACGTTAACATAACACTAAATTTTGTTTGAGGAGTCCACAAAAACTTTATTTTCAAAACATTTTTAGGAGATTGTTGACAGTGGGTCTGGCTCAGATGTTGGGTTTTTGGGTTTCGGAGGGGCCTTGTGGTTTCAAATTTCTAAGAAAATTTAATAATAAGTTGTTTTCTGTGATTCTTTGTCAAGCTATATGTTAGTTACAGAGAAACAAAACTGGAAATGTGTATAAATCATCTTGGTAACTTTACGTTTATTCCAGTAATATCTTAAAAATGACAAACGTTTTCGAGCAGCTTTACTATCCTCTTCATGTCAGTTAGAATGTTCTATCGCATTCTACGTTCGATATGAATTCAAACTTCAACTATTTTTGCAATTTACAAAATTCAACTTTACCGAATTAAATTTTACAACTAATATATTCTATTTAATTTTATATTAACATCTTATGGGTTAATTAATTGAATTATTACAATAATTGTTTGTCGGGTTATTGTAAAAAGCTTTCCAAGCATGTGATAACGAATCTGCATCTCGTATGTTAATGCACATTCTCTTCGAGGCTGTTTCATATTATTCTAAAAATTTAGTTTCTTCTCTAGTAAAACACTTTTTAATCAATGCTGCTTGCTCCAATTTAGCTTCAGTTTCTGGCTTCAAGGAATATAGATAGCGGTGTTGTTTTTTTCTTCTTCAATATCATATTTGTGTTCTTTAATTCTGCTTCTAAGAGATCTATTTGTTGCTTCAATGTAAATTAAACCCTTGTCAAATCTATCATTCTTTAATGATATGCTATAAATTCCAGGAGCTCCTATCTGTAATATCTTTATAATTTTACAGCATTTGGTATATAATGCTGCCCCTTTTGTATGCCAACTCTGTTCTTCCATTACATGTAATTTATTTACATATTGGTTTCAACCTCTTGTTATATTCCACAACTACACTATATTTGTAGATTCAGCTGGTTGTATGTTTTCTGTACTGGGGTGGTATTTTGTCATATATATATTTTTTTCTGCTATTTTTTCTGCTAAATGTACTATAAGTTTTATCGAGTACCTATGTACTATCAGTATTCTCCTTATGGGCTTAAGCTCTATGATCATATCCTCAATATTGATGCAATGAGTAAATGCCCTCCTAACTAATGATCTAAACACAGCTACTTTTATATCTAAATGGATCATTTGAGTGAGCCAGAATGAATAAAGGTTTACCTATTCTGGTTTGTAATATACATTAATATGTAGGCCCCCTTTTTTAAATTCAATTTCAATATCCAAAAAATGGACAGGTGTTTCTATGCTGTTCCAATTTTAGGGTAAGACCATATGGATTTGTGTTAATTCTGTTTAAAAAAGGTTATATCTGGCTTTTTTCGCCAAATAATGAGGATATTGTCGTCTATATATCTATTATATAATGCTATGTTTTGTGTGAATTCTGGCAATATTCTCTTTTTAAGATTATGTATGACCAATTTGCACAAGTCCTCTAAAAGGAGGCTACTCATCAGTATACCCTATTGTATGTACTTACTGTTGAATTTGAAAAACAATGTATAGCATAAAATTTGTATTAGTACTAAAATATTTTTATGATGCAACCTACTAGATTCTATTTCTTTTAATAAAAAAAATCTCTGAATGTTCAAAACATGGTTATATATATGGAGGGGTAAAGCAATTTAAAATTTAATACTGTGATTTATTCATTATCCATTAATGCTGTATCATTTAACTTAAGAACTCTATAATTAATAATTTAAAAGAAATTGTGAATTCAAGGTCTTGCAATTTTTAAAAATTTACAAAGATAAAATATTGCACAATACTTCATATTCTTCAGCACAAGACAGTAAACAGTTATAACACCAATGGTATGTCAAATTGTAGATGCAAGCACAAGATTTAATTCCATGTCTACTTTGGTTTCCAAATCATGTTATAGCAAACTTGTTTAGTTAAATATGTGGCTATATAACATGAAAGCTAGTACTTTCTCCATTTGCTGATTTGAGTAATTTCAGGAAATATATAATTATCCAGTTTGATTTGATTTAATTTAATAAAAATACATCTATCTTTAACTTTATTCTCTTTATTCTTCTGCTACTAATTAAAATATGTATATTATTTACTGTAGAAATGCTTCTGAAGAAATTGTTGAAAATGATAATGTTTCAAATGAAGAAAAACAAGAGCAAGAAGCAAAAATTACAGGTCCTAGTAAGTGATTTAACATATGATAATTTTTATTAGATAATTTTTCAGACAGCAATTGCTTAAAATGTATAGATAGCTTGGATAGTAATTCGCAAAGAATTTGTTGACTACTATTGAGTCACAAATGAACTGTGAACTACTTATGCTCCTGTCCACTTCTTATTCTGTAAATGTTATCTTAGATATGTGCAATAATATTTCGTCTATCTGGTAATGTAATGTCCTTATATTAGGTTACCAGAGCTAGGCAATGCATGAAAATGCTCTTTCCTCTGGCTAAAGAGCAAGGATTTGTTGTTTGGAAAACTAACTAGGTCAGTCAAAAACATTATAATATCTTAAACCAGTTCTCCCTATTGTTTTTATAGTAAATAAAATTATATTTAGAATGCTGGACAAATCTAGTTTATTATTTTAAACTGAAAAAAAAAAAAAAAAAAACATAGAGCATGTGATGGATGTTTATAGGATAACATTAGTTTTATTTCAAGAATAATAAAAGGGAAAATTTTATTATTTATTCAATGTTTGTTTCAAGACTAATGAAAGAGAAGTTTATTGTAATAAGAAGAAAAAAAAGATATGATAAAAATTCTGGAATAGTATTGGAAATACAGTAGAGAGTCGTTTATCCGAATCAATTGGGGACTGGGGTTGTTCGGATAAACGATTCTCTACTGTAACAAATAGGAATAAGATATAATTGTTTCCAAAATAGTAGAGAGATAGACTAAATCACATCATTAAAAGTTTGGCTAAGCTTTTAATATTTTTATTATTTTCACATTCTTGTTAATTGTTTATTTATTAATTTTCTATTTTGTTGTTTTATTATTAATCACGTGTATTTTTATTTTTCTTGTAAGTAAATTTTTATATTTATTCTATTTTGTATTTGAATGTTCTTTCTATTTAAATATTATATTTTTGAATGTTCAACTGTTGAAGACCTATCAACTTAGGTCGGAAACATTTGTGTTTCATTAAAATTTGTTGCTGAAGCCCATTTTAAGGTGTGAATTCTTATTTCTGGCATTTCCTCTACTTTCAGTTGGAAGACCTTTTATAACTCAATAAAATATACACAGGACATTCCTTCATACCTTCTTTGCAGTTAATATTATATTTTATTGTAATTTATTTTGTTTCCATAGTTGTATTATATCAACGGTTCTTAACCAATGTTCCCTCTAAGCTGCGTGACAGCGCACTGCTCAAATTGTTGCTGCGCATGATAATTTATGTGCCACGCAGGCAAGCATGCACACTGATTTGAATTGTTGTCTACTTGTTTCTCACTCTGTCTGCGGCATGATTATTGCTACGTATATTTTGATTAAATACATTAAATCATTGACAAAAGATGATATTTTGTATGGAAGTATGTTTTAAAATGAATTTTAATCTCTACTTTATAATTAATTATTTTAATTTTTATAGGAAAAAATAAGATTTTATATGCTCAGAAAATTTTTTTGCTCAGAATCTGCTCAGCAAAAATTTTTTTTTGCTCAGAGAAGTATATGTTCTGCTCATCTACAAAAAAAAATTAGAGGAAACATTGTTCTTAACTTATTTTTATTACAGAATTCTTTTCACCTTAATGAAAAATGTTGGACCCCAGAAATTTTTAATGATTATAAATAAAACATCAAATAGAGACATCAGAAACAATTTTTTGATATCTGCTTTTTCAGTCTCCTTGTCACCAGAAACGTTTTAAATACTTGCTACATTTTTCTTCAAAACTTTCTTTCTGCCAATGTTCCATGATATTTTAATTTGGAGTGTACACAATACTAAAAGAACTATAAATTTATATAATTCCTCTATATTTTTATATGAAAAATACTTAAAATATGACAAAATGATTGCAGTGCAAAACACTAATAATCTTTGGCTGATACAACCACTTGTATGCTGAACCATTGTGTTACAACACTACAGATGATGGGACATTAATCAATTTAAATAAGTTATCAAGAAATACTTTCCTGAATGGTCAATCCATTCACTCCTAATTCTTTAACAGGGAATTTTTAAGTGTCGTATTTCGGTTTTAAAATTGCTCTGGTTTTTATTTTTTATCACAAACATACCACTCTACAATTGTTATATTTTTCAATTTTGCTGGAAAGGTTAAAATTTTTGCATAGAATTGAATGATAATCATTTTTTTCAAATTAATTTATCAAAAGTACATTTATTATGTCAGCTGGTTGTAAAAATCCATCAGAAATCAAATAAAACCAAAAACAAGTAGGTTTGAATGTAGGTTACAGTATCCATGTCATGCATGCTGTCTGGAAGTCAGCAACTCTCTGCCCACTGTCATGACACGTTTATTTTTAGTCGTGCATGGTTTTTTCACTTTATAAAAAGTTTCTGATTAGTTTATTCAATGGATGAATGTTGATTATTTTATTTAAATTAAAATTTCAGAGAGTTTATGAAAATACTGTATCAAACACAATTCAAGTTAGACAGTTTGAGGAATTTGAGTTAATCAGTTTGATTTAATATTTAAATCTGTATGCTAGACACCTGTGGAAAGAAAAAGACTTTGTGTAAATGCAAGTTTGAGATATCCCAGTTCAAGTTAACCTGGTTCTACTGTATTAATTAAAAATTAACGTGTTAAAAAAACTAATATTAAAATAATATTTTAAAATGTAATTAAAATAAGTTGAAATATTTTTTAATTTTCAGCATGTAATTTCATCTAATCATTGCTTACATTAGTTAAAAATAATTTGTAAGTGTTAATGTGGTGTATTGTTTTAAAAAGTAATTATTGATATATTCAATAAAATTTTCACAGTTGATTATTCTTTTTCAGAGTTTTTATCTTAACATATTTCTTATTTATTAAATACAAGTATACATTTTTAAATTGAAATAAAATATTTATGAGGAAGATTCATATTAAATGACAATGTTTACATTTTAGTTTCAAAGAGTAAATCATGTACTGGTCCTAAAAAGTTGACTAATAGAAAAGTTACTGTAATTAAAGAGAAACAAAAGACAATTTTCACTCAGTCTTCAAAAGTTAAGAATGCCAAATATATTAAGAAATCAGAAGTTAAAATTCCAAAAAATGTAAGTAATTAGTTTTGCTTTGTAAATTCAATGAATATGATAAAAATTGCAATTTATTAAGTGTACTTAAGTGCTGTTATAATACAGTTCATCAGAGATTAAAATTAATCCTATGTCCTTTTTATCATTATTATTATTATTATAAAACCAATTTCTTGCACAATCCCTGGGAAGGATAAATCAACACACTAAAAACCTTTTTTATATCCCAGTATGAATAGCTTTAGATAAAAACTAACGTTTTCGACCAAAACTTGGTCTTTGTCAGGCTATTGACCAGTATAAAATTCGAAACTGGAATTCAAACAACGTGTTTAAAATTATTTTAAATTCCAAATTATTTAAAAATTGGAAACTAATTTTCACTGTACATGCTACTGAAGTGATAAAAATATTGTTACATTCCCACAAAAAAATAATACGATGTATTTGCTGGTTTAGAAACGTTAGCTACATGCTAGTGTTGTTTACGCTTTTTCTCATAGCACCACCTCCATGCATACGAAATATTGGCTGCATCTTTCGCATTAATACAGTTGCCAGCCAGCCGGTTTTGTATATTTCTAACGCTTCAAGGTTGCGAAGGTGTTGAACCTGATTTCACATTTTTACCAATTTGGCCCTATGGAGGTCAGCTTGTATTTCATCGTCCATGGCATAGGTGGCTAGGACTGTGGTATGACTTTGGTTGGTGATATAATACCCATGTTCCTGTATTCTTTTGCTTAGTGAGTGCTTCGTGGATTTGATGTATACTAGATCTCGCTGGAATCTGTGGTCTCTGAGAGGAGCCATATAGACACCTGGTGCTCAACTTTCCTGTCCTCTGAGGAAACCTAACAGCCCATATATTGTGTTAAGCCACGACTCCACTAGCCGTAAAAGGGCCGTAAAACCCCTCGCCGTAAAAGCTTTTAATCGCGTGACCATGATATTTTACGCCTGAGCAGGTCGTAAAACCAATGTAAAAGCGAGTTGAGCAGTGTTCAACTTTCGAAGTGAATATGACCGTAAACCAGTACCATCCACCAATCAGAAGTCAGTTGAATCTAGGTCATCGTGACACGGTGCGAAAATGGCGGAAAACGAGCTTTTGTGTACGTTCTCTTGTGGCTACTCTAGAAGATCTGGAAAGATTTATCGAAAACATCCGAAAGTATTCATGTATCTACGACAAGAGGTATCTCGATTATAATAATGGATGCCTAAAACACGCGATATGAACGGCCAAAGGAAAATCCTTCAATTTAGAGGAGTATATAATAAAAAAGCTAAGCTTATAAATGCTGTATATTATCTTAATAATATAATAATAAAAGTCAATATATGAAAGTAAAGATATTACTTTTACTATATTTGTAATTATAGTATAGAGAAAACTCGTAGAATATAATTATTGTCTTTATATCGATATATCACGTATACACCGTAATAGTACTGTCGCCGTAAAAAGCTTTGCTAGCCGGACCTCCACCGCAATCCGAGCGCAAACGCAAATAGGTCACGTGATTAAAAGCTTTTACAGCGACGGGTTTTACAGCTGTTTTACGGCTAGTGGAGTCGCGGCCTTAGATCTCTTATATGTGATCTTTGTGCCTTTATGGTTAGCAATTTCTTTATAAATGGAACTTAGATGTTGGCTGTATTGCACCACTGTATGTGATTGGTTGCTACTATGATTATGGGTGCTGGATACCTATGTGCTGTGTGTGAGGTGTGCCGTTAGTAGGTTGGCGTACCTGCGCAATAAATTATGTATCGTGCTTTACCACTATGTTTTCAATGCGCTTTAGTTCTGCCACAGTATCCTCCCATCTAATATGGTGTGTGTATGCTGTTCTAGTTAGCGCATGGAATACAGAGATCTTGTAAGAAAGAGGGTCCACAGAGTTCAATGGAATAAATATTGGTACATAGCAAGGTTTATTATGTATGCTGGTTTGCACTCTGTCTGCGTCAAGGCGAAAGTTGACATTTAGGAAACGTGCATTTGTGTCACTCTTCTGCTCCAGTTTGACACTAAGGCCAAACATGTTGTTGTTCATATATTCCATGAAATCATTTATGTTGGGCTCAGTCTTCCAAAGAATGCAGATGTCATCTACATACCTTTTATAAACTAGGATGTTGGGTAGGAATAGAGGTATGGCCTTTTGCTCCAATTGTCAAAAAACTAATTCGCACAATTCCCGAGGTGGGGCTGCCCATAGGTACGCCCTGTTTTTGCAAATATGTAGAGTTGTTGAAGCAGAATAATGAAGTATAGCATAAGAGGTGCGTTCGATCTAATACATGCTTACAATGCTTACCTGCCCCTTCGTGGCTTAGTAATAGAAGCACAGTTGTATTTTAATCAAAGGGTATAGGGAGACAAAATCAAAGATAGTAATGCATGCAACATCTGTTGCCTTAACTTGTCGTAAACTATCAATTAGATCATTGGAATTCTTGACATTCCAATCATACCCCTGTAAGTGCTCAGATATAAAGTTGTGTACTGCATTGTCAAGCAACTTAGTAGGAGATCTGGATTTATCCAGATTGGGTGTCAGGGAAGGTATCATATGCATGGAGGTGGTGCTATGAGAAAAAGCATAAACAACACTAGCATGTTGCTAATGTTTCTACACCAGCCAATACATTGTATTATTTATTTGTGGGATGTAACAATATTTTTATCACTTCAGTAGCATGTACGGTGAAAATTAGTTTCTAATTTTTAAATAATTTGGATTTAAAATAATTTTAAACACGTTGTTCAAATTCCAGTTTCGAATTTTATACTGACGAAGACCAAGTTTTGGTCAGAAACTAAAGTTTTCGACCAAAACTTAGGTTTTTATCTAAAGCTATTTGTACTGGGATATAAAAAAAGTTTTTAGTGTGTTGTTTATTATTATTATAATTACAAAGTTACCGTATTTTACGGACTATAAGACACACTTTTTTCCTTTAAAAAATTGCCTCCAAAATTCAGGCGCATCTTATGGTCCGTAGCGTCTTATAGGTATTTTTTTAAAAAATTGCTTAAAAATTAAGGTGCGTCTTATAGTCCGTAAAATACGGTAATTTTCATATTGATGGTTTCCTTAATCAGTCAAACGTTTTTGTTTCAGTGCTTATTTCACAACTCAAATGTTAGTGTTATATTAATCTTAGCGTTAAATTATATATTCTTGATTTTTAATTCTTATTGTTTCCTTTTATTTCACTTAATATTACTTAAATACTCATTTATTTTATTAGAATTATTTGTTTGATTTGTGATCATTTTATTATTATTGTTAATCTTTATACCTAAATATTATATTTTTGTTACATATTCAGATCTTTTGTCATTTATTTGTAGTTTTCATTCACACAAATTCTTTAAAATTTTACTGGTTATTACTATTATTTACATAGTAAAGCTTTTACTAATGTATTTCCATTTATTAGAATTTATACATTTTTGAGCCATTTTCTCTCTCATTAATACTATTTCAGCATGACTTATTTTCAGTTTTTATTAATACAGTAAATCTTGTCTAAAACAGAACTAGACAGTACTAGCCAGAATTTTCCATTGTGACAGGTTTGTGTTACTTTCTCAGCTCTGTTACATATAACAGAGGGAAAGTACGGTGATTGGTCAAAAAATGACCCTCGAAAGATTTTTACATTTTTAGACTTGAAACCTTGAAATATCGAGAAATGCAAAAAAATGTAGGTTTTTTCTCTGTATATATGGATGTTCATGTGTGTATGAGGGTACGATTTTGTTCATTCTCTTTGAAGCTTAATAACTACTGTGCTTTTTGTCAAAAATTTCTGCAATTTTGCAGGTAGGTTTGTGTATTAGGGGATCGATGCTATTAAATTCTGGTGGTATAGGTCGAGGGGTGGGGAGATAGAGGGTGTGTCATATTTCAAGTAGGGTCAGACTTAATGACAATTTTCTTTGTTATTAGCATTTGCAATTTTTTATAAAACTCATTCCTAGCCTCAAAATTAAGCTTTTTGCCATTTTATAATAGTTAAAAACATACAGTTTTTTAAATAAAATATGGTTACAGATGGTGCAATCAAAATTTTAAATGTTGCTGGGAAAGTTAAGCAACTCATTGCTGGATGTTTTTTATTGAGAGTTATATTCTTATTAATGCAGAAAAAGATATAAAAAAGTTGAAAAAAATGATAAAATTTATATTTGTAATGCTTCTTCTCAAACTTAAAATACTTAAATTGGAAAGAAAGATATACAATGGAACCTCACTTAACGAGCACCTTGCACAACAAGTATTTCGCATAATGAGCAAAACAAATTGTAAAATTTGCCTCGCTTAACAAGCAATATTTTGCCTAACAAGTGATGAGGAGAGGGAAAGTCCCAAATTGTGCGCATGTGGCATGCTCCATCAGTCTGTGTTTAGCACTTCTTCTGCTAGCATCTTAGTGTCGCTTGTGATCACATATTTTTCCAAATTTGTGTTCATACATATTACTCATAAACATCAACAACCATAGCCCGTTATATAATAAATATGCCAAATTCTTGGGTCATTAAATTTAATGACCAATTCCAAATTAAATTTTAGAAATGTCTGAATTTAAAATTAACTATTTATAATTAAAATTAATACGAGATGGAAACAACTGCCTACCTCTAGTCAAATTAATTAATTTCTAATATTTAATTATAGCATTTACATAACCCAAGAATTTGGCATATCGTTTGAAGTGTTTATCAAACATATTAGCTGCGACTATTTTTTTGTTTCTGCAAATCGAATTCTCATTCCAGGATGGTTCATTCCGCGCTAGAAGAAAAGATGATGATGATTCACACTGCTTAACAGTGTATATTGTACAATTTCTTTTGAATAAATGTTATACATAAAACATTTCGGCATTTTTTCGGCGTGAACACATTATCGTATTTTACATTAATTTCTATGGAAAAAATTGTTTCGCTTAACGAGTGTTTCACATTACGAGTAAGACTCTGGAACGAATTATGCTCGTTAAGCGAGGTTCCACTGTATTTCAAAGACATGTTTCAACTCCAAAATATGTAAATAATGCAAAGGAAAAACTCTATAATTCTAGTATCCATAGAAAGTGTTTTTGTTACTCTATTCCTGAGGAAATACCATTCTGTAATTAGCACTTAATTCATTGACTATTATTAGTTTAGAACAATGGTTACAAACTTGTATTTTATGGAATCCTATAGTTCCACCAGTAAAATTTGTTTTTGAGCTTAATTGGGCTGCGATTTGAAAAAATTGCAGCCTGGCATTGTGACAATGTCACAATAAATAATTTCTCTATGGTACAATTTTCAATGTTGACTCGGGATATTATTTCTTCATATTATGAAGTTTAGACTATTTACAAAAAATTTTTACAGTTTTAAGTCTATCTTTTAATCCTTTACACTACGTATCTACCACCGGAGGGCTAGAAGCAGTTATAAATTGGAAAAGGATAGTGTGAGGACCGGGTTTAACCCGGCCCAAAATCTCTTTTTGTTGTTCAAATCCCCTCGTAGGAAATTGTAGAAAAGGTCGAAATTCAAAGCAAGTGCAGCCTTTTGCCGTCGAAAAGCACTTCCTTTCTCTTTGGATACAAACCGTATCACAAAGATCGAATCATTAGCGATTCATCAACTATCGCGATTGGTGATCGAAGATAACGTGACCTGTAGTATATAAGAAGGGAAAAGGCTGATATCGGGGTCGCCGAAGGTCCGCATAAGACGCACGTCCCGAGAATCGAGGGCTGAAATCCGAGAACGCCGAAGCCTGCCGACAATGAGCCGCCCCGACCGACCCTCCTGCTTACTTCCACGACCAGAGAACAACTGATCCTCCAGCTTATCGAGGCGATATTCCTACGATTACAGCCGATACATCCTAGAAAGAGGTATGACCCTGAAATTTGTAAACTCTCTCTCTCTCCCGCGGTTAGGAACTGGACGCGTTAGATTATCTGTATTTGTTTACCTGTCTAAATAAATCGTTATTTGTTTTCATCGTGGTTCCGTTACTTTGAATATCGCCTTAACTTATCGACGAACCCATACGCTTCTTCCACTCGACCTGACAAATAATTACCCAATCCCGACAAGTCGGGATATCATAAAAATTTAGCCATCCATGACAGTGGGGTGGGTCTTGCTGACCTGTTCACCGAAAAAAAAGGAGGTACGACTTCGTCCTACCTCCCGGCATTCCCACAATAGTATGGTGAGAAGAATTCTTTGTGTTTTTAATGGAAAAGTGTCAGAACCTCTAATAAAAGGCTGACACTGGATTGTTTTTAACTTTGTGAATTTTTTACCTATTTTTACCTTTGTAAAAGAAGTTTATTCTTCAAAATAACCATAGTAACTGTTACTTCTGGAGTAGTGTAAAGGATTAAAAGATAGACTCAAAAATGTAAAAATTTTTTGTAAATAGTCTAAACTTCATAATATGAAATAATTTCTCATTAATAGTTAAAATATGTGTGAAAAATTTATTGAAATGAAATTTCAAAAATTAATATTAATATTCCATAAGAAAAAGGGATCTATGCACAGATTCTGCATGACACGTTTGTGGAAAGTAAAATCCATTGAGTCAAATGGTAGTAGAATTGAGTCATGTACACTGGTGTCCATAATTAAGGCAACAAATGCATTTAGCACAATAAATCAAACCGGTACCAGTAAAAGTTCTAAAAATATTAACATATAAACAATTTTGCTTGACAAATTGAATTATCATTTCAGTTGAAAATGGCATCTGAGAAGACATGCAAATTACAAAGTAAAAGGAAAATTGGAGTTCTGTAAAGCTGTGATTTGACTGTTTTTGAGTAGTGAATGTGCTCAGGTCAATTAAATTTTGATAAAAATTTTGACATTCAGTTGTCATTTAGATGATGCATTGAGATTGAGGACAGTTAGTAGACTTGACCAAAGTGGAGGTGGTCACATAGTTGCAGGTGTCCAGAAAAGTGATGTGCATGCTATTGAAAAAATTCCAAGAAACAGGAACCATTACCAGAAGAGCAGACAAGATTGACCAAGATCAACAACAACTCATAAAACGGTCAACTTACTTTAACTGCCTTGCACCATAGATGACAGTCAGACAGTTGTCTTGTGAGCTTGCTGCTGCCATTGGAACATTTATTGGTATTGAGACAAACTATATATAGATGGTTTACAGAGAAAGGGCTTTATTCTAGATGACCAATGATGTGTCCCTTTCAGTCCTTCCCAAAGGAGAGTCCATCTTTCCTGGTGTTGTGAGCATCATCTCTGAATGCAGAACCAGTGGGTCATGTTATGTTCTCTAATGAGTCAAGATACAAGTTACTCATTAGAGTCAAGATGTTTGAGGATTGATAGCATGTCCTCTGCTCTTTCTAGATGTTAATGTGTCAAGAATCAGTTTTAACTGATTCTTGACACATTAACATCTAGAAAGAGCAGAGGACATGCTATCAATCCTCAAACATCACGGAAAACAACTGCTTGGTGGAGCTGGTGTTCTAGTGTGGGGAGGTATCATGTTGGATGGCTGTATGCCCCTGAATGTCTTCAAGGGAGGAACTTTGACTATTCAGCACTATAGACATGAGATTTGTGAGCTATATGCGATACTTTTTGAAGTGTCATTGACCCCAGTTTATTTTTATAGATGATAAAATTAGACCATGTAGAATTCAGCTAGTTATGGATTTCCTTGAAGATGAGGATATTCACAAGATGGAATAATCTCGACCTAAACTTCATTGATCATGTCTGCGATGTTCTGAGGAGGGCCATTACATCAAATCAGCCCCTTTCCAAGACTCACCATGGAAAGGGGCTGATGTAATTAAATCCATTCTTGTAGAGGAAAGGAATTTATTGCCCCAAAGCCTTCTCCAGAACCTTGTAAACAGCATGACTACCCATCATGGGTAATGTACAGCTGTCAGGGATAATCACACTCCCTATTAACCTTTTTTTTCCTGGGAATCTGCTAAATCATATATTGAATATTTTTGGCAAATCTCTGAGAATTAATTTTTTGTTTACATTTCATATAACTGACTAATTCCTCATGGCATGAAGTATCTGTTTGCAAACATTCTCCCTAATTCACCAAATACTTTTTCAAATATCCTACAATTTGTCCATGTTGCCTTAATTTTGGACAGTAAATTTGGACAGTAAAATTTGATTCTTTCCTGTGTATTCAATATTTTTTGTATTCAAAAATTAAACTGTTTATTCCTGTCAGAGAAACTATTGCCTAGAGCAGTGATTCTCAAAGTGGGGGTTGGTGAACAATATTTGGGGGTCGCTGAAAAATTGATGCAGATCAAGTTTTTCAAATATTTTATAAATTTACTATGGATTCATGTTTAGAAATAATAGAAATAAAAAGGTATATAAAATAATTTTTACTTAATAAATTGCACATATAAATAATAAAAACAATATAAATATTTAAATACGAGCCTAACCCCCTCCCTCCGGGATGTTTTTCGACACATACTCATTCTTCGGGTGTTATGTTGTTGACTCTTGGATATATATATGACGATCAGTATTTAAGAACTATTTATTATTAACTATTAGATATTCTACAAGTGAATACACACGTGGTGAATTGCATGACTGACGACTACGACTGACTTCTACGACTGACCTCGTTGACCGCTGGTGTCGCCACCAGTACATATCGTAACATCGGGGTCCTTTGAAATTTTAAGTGCAGAAGGAGGGTTGCAGTCCAAAAAGTTTGAGAAACACTGGCCTAGAGGGTAATGATAATCTAGTGTTTGAGTGTGTGTTTAGCAATTTGATTCTCTCACTAGTTGAGTTTCCACCACATCTACATATGAAATAATCTGTGAAAATTAATCATTTGCATAAATTACCAGTTTGAATTAGTATTATTTACTTTTCCAACATTAAGTTTTTTTGCATGTTGAATAAATTATTTTGGATTTGTTGTTTAATTTATAATCAGTAAAAATTGTCAGGGTTTTAAAACTTAATTGTGGAGCCCTTTTCACCTTGATAAAAAGTTAGGAACCACAGGATTATACTAATATAGAACTTTTAATTTTTAATTATTCTTGTATTGTATATATTGTATATGTTACAGTTAAAACTCGTTTTTAGTTAGAACGCGTTTTAACTAGTTGAAACTAGTTTATACTGGATGTCTTTGTTAAAACCCGTTTTGTCTAGTTAAAACTAGTTTTAACTCAAATTCAATTTTGACTAGCAGTAAATTCTAGTTTTAACCAGACAAAATGGGTTTTAACAAAGACATCCAGTATAAACTAGTTAAAACGCATCCTAACTAAAAACTGGTTTTGACTGCAACATATAGAGTGATTCGGGGTAAGATGGTAAGCGGGGGAAGATGCCTACTTTTTGATATTTTCAAACACTGACATCAGATATTGTCATGTGTTTGTATGATGAATCATTGGACCAATATTGAGTGCAGAAAGCTGTAGTTGGCTACCGTTATTTCATTTTCTACATCTGAGAAGAATAAAAGCAAGATAAGGACGAAGTTTTTGTTGTGAAATGTTTCTAGAATCATTTTAAAACTAAAAGTTAAAATAGAATTTATTAAAAATTGCGAAATTAATATGTGATGTAGTTAAGGTTCTAAAGTTTCTATTGTGAGCTACCGCCGATCCCGATCAGACATGCTAGAACACGTAACTCCACAAGGCATCTTACCCTGAAAAATTTGAAAAATGCCACATTTTTCATGGGGTAACATGCCTATTTTTTGTTAATTGAATTCCAATATGCCTATTTTTAATAAATTTTTGTTTTCTCGTTTTATTGCAGGACATGCATAGAAATTATATAAGGACTTCTCAAAAAGGTTTTTGGACTGAAAAAAGCTTTCAGCTAGGTATAGAGCACGTTAGAACAGGCGGAAACTTAACAATACTTATACTGCGCTGTTATACTTACTATGAAGTACTTTGTACTACATATGCAATAAATTAAATTTGGTTAAGATATTCGAAAATTAATTTTATGCAATAATATTTGTTATCATAGCCTAATGGCATTTGGGATCTCACCCGGATACTTAGGGTGGGATGCCTAAAATGCCAGACGGTAAAATAGTCATCATTGCAAACACAATATACAATTATTTTTCATATACTCCAAAGTTTTATTTGAAAAACATGCTCAAGAAAATGATATTTTCGTTAGAGGCCTCCAAAACCCAAATTATTGCTATAATTTCCTTTATAAGCATAATGTTAGGTATCTTCCCCCGAATCACTACACATAACTTTATTTATTTCCCCCAAACATATTTATGTAGCTAAAATTAGTTCTAACTAATGTTAAAAGTTAAAACTAATTTTATCTAAAATCAAAACATGTACAGCAGTAAATTAACTAGACAAAACGGGTTTTAACAAAGATATCCAGTATAAATTAGTTTCAACTAGTTAAAACACGTTCTAACTAAAAACGGGTTTTGACTGTAACATCTATAAGAATAATGTTTAGAAATTAATTTTTGTTATTCGTGTTAATAACATAGTATTGAATTTTTGTTAGTTTTAACAATTTTGCCAGGTGATAAAATTGTTGTTTTTCCCCCTAACTAACATTGTGAAAGTGGAAGTATTTTATCCTGAAACATTTTCCTGTAATCATATGATAAAAGTTTGACTTACTAATAACTTTTTGGAGTTAGTTTAACTTTGAAGTTCTTGTCAAGGTGAAATTAAAGAATGAATTATGAATGGGAGATATAATGGGAATGAATTAATTTTATTAATTCATTCATGTTATGTCATAAATAAAAGTTATAAATAAGTAATTTACATAGTTCTTGTAACATGAATTCTGAAGTTTTCTTTAGTTTGGAATTATGTAATTGTTTTTGCAATGTGTGAAATTTATTGTTTACAAGATAATTTAAAAGCCAAAAACTTGTTCATGTATCAGGTAGTTATAAAATAAGTACAGTGCAACCTCGGTATACGACCTTAATCCATTCCTGATGTTTAGACTTATACCAAATAGGACATATACCAAACCAACCTTTCCCATAAGAAGTAATGTAAAAATGATTAATCAGTTCTCATGTAAAAAAATCTCCTCTTGATATGGTATATTAATGGGATTTTAAAATAATTGAAACACTATTTGAGCACATTAATAAAAAAATAAATTTTATTATAGATTTTTAAAGTTATTACAGTAATAATCGCAAATAATTGCTTCTGATACGCTGTCGCCAGCACATTGTTTTTCAGTTATCGAAAGCAAAAGCAATTTCTCAACATAATCTAATGTCTCCGATCTCTGTTTAGAAATTGATTTAACCCTTTTTGCAACGTTAGCAGATTTAATAATGTCCTTATTTTTCACGGTTGTTGATATCGTCGTTCTCAGAATACGGTATGCAACAGCTAAATCTCGAACACGCATGCTACTTTCATATTTCTCAACAATCTGTTTTTTCAGTTCCATTGTGATTCTAGTCATGTTTTTAGTTTTCTGTTGCTTTTCATTTGCCTTTTTGCAATTCATGATTAATAAAAATAATAAAGTTTTACTTACAAATTAAAATCAGAAGAAATTTAACAAAGTTATAGACCGTGGCACTGCGAACGTCTAGTCTGGTCTAGTACACCGATAGTGCTACTTGTTCATAGATGGTGCATATAATTGAATTAAGTCGTATACCAAACAAAAGTCATATACTGAGCAAAATTTGTTTCGTCCAAACAGGACATATTCTGAATTGGACGTATTCTAAAGCAGACGTTTACCGAGGTACCACTGTATCTCTATTTGGAGCTGTCAGTAGCTTGAAGGAATAACCCAAATAAAATCAAAATTGGTACAGTAAGATCGCATTTAGCACTTTCTTGATGAATGCTGATTTGATATAATGCAGTCTGAAGCCTTAAAAACAGCTCAAAATTCATGCTTATTTAAATTATTGCAGCATTTTATTGATTCATATATAATACAATTATTCCCAAACACAAACCAATCAGCAAAAGATGGTAATTCATTGTAATGCTGTACTTTCCTTAAATCTATGTTTGTTTGATGCAATTTTAGAAAAAATATAACATTATGGATGCCATAGGCAATATCAACTTTGCTTGAAAAGAATTAACTGATAAATGCATGAACAGTGTGTGGAAGAAGGTATGGCCAGAGGTATTCAAGGATTTTCACAAGAAGAGCCTATCATTGACCAAATTGTCAACTTAATCAATACAACAAGACTAGGAGATGTAGATGAGCAGGATATTGAGGAGTTACTGCAGTTTCTGGTGAGTCTTGCCAACAACGACCTTCGAAAACCTGCAGATCAAGGAATTCATGTAGAATTGGAAAATAGTGATTCTGAAAACGAAGAACCCAAAGTACTTGCTACAGATTTTTTTTGTAAATGTTTGGTAATGATAACCAAAATTGTTGATCAGATTGTAGCAAATGATCTAGATTTTGAAAGCAGTGCAAAAGCAAGATGAGGCATTTTGGATGTGATCTTCTGCTACCAACATTTGCTTAAAAAAAGAAAAAGAAAGTGACAAATGACACTAGATGATTTCATTGCAAAAAAAAATCAAGAATTTCAGAAGAAACAGGACCTTCATCACAAAAATGAACTTTATATTTTTGTTTGCATATGTTTATGTGTTATGTAACATATATTATTACACAAATTAATATAAAAGTAACTTAAAATTAAAGTAAAATTTGTTTTATTTTTGGTCACATGTTCCCCTTTCCCTATTTACTGTGTGTTAAAATGACCTCAATTAATGCTGTTTTATTTAGTTCTTTGTCTTCTAGGAACACATCCTGCTAAACAAGGTCTTACTGTACATGTACTATTTAAGAAGAGAGAAGAAGAATGGAACAAGGGGAAAAGTAGCTTAAAAAGTTGCCAATAGAGAGCACTGTAAAGTTTGAAATGTAATGTGTAATACAAGAAGAAAGAATTAAGATGCAAAAACTGATGGCATACCAGTATTTATTGTAAAATGTCACAGTTAATGTGGTTATGCTGTCACATGATGATGATGATTTTTGTGACACCTGAACTAGAAACCTGATGTTCCAAATGTTTAAAATTAATGTTTTAAAAACGTTCTGCATTCCAATTTTGGAATACGATTGGTTCTCTAACCTGAAGCAGACTTTGGGTAAGGGAAAAAGCGTTCGTTGGATGTTTTATTAAACATTTTGTTACCAGGTTTAAAGGTTTGTTAATGGTTGTTTATAAAATTCAAAATAACAAGAACATAAAATTATTAAAACAAATGGTAAAAACACACTATTGTTTGCAATAAAATAACAAATTGGATATATTATAAATTAATATCTAAAAAAAAATTGTGTATATTGTTTTATATTATTTTATCTACATATTAAAAAATTTAAAAGTTGTGCTTTTAATTGATAAAATTATTATTTATTAGAAATCAGGTTTTCAAGTAGCGACAAACAAGAACAAGCTGGAAGAAAAACTGAAATCTGATGAAAATGGTATTTGATGTCTTACTATTTTATATAGTATCTGAATAGTCATATTATATAAATTTAAATATCTAAGATCAATACTTGAAATTTCAGAATTAACAATATATATATATATATAAAAGTCAATTCTGCAACTTGTATACAATTGCAAGGTTTATAAATTATATTTTGTATAAAGTTTCATTTATTAATAAATAATACATTTTTATGATAGTTTATAATATAGAAAAATATTTTTCATCTTTTTGCAATCTCTCTTCAAGAAAATTCATCCTTTGGCCTTTATATGTCTGCTAACCAAAGATAAATTGCATTTGGTTAATGAGCTTTTTAAAAGTCATTGGTAGTACTTTAAATCTTTAACTTAATAGTTTTCAATTTTTATATTCAGTATTTGATAAAATCAGTTTTTATGAGAAAGTTAAATTACATTTTATTTATGTTCCGTAAGTATCAGAAAATAATAATTTAGTGAATATTATTCATTCAGAATATCATAGTATTAACGATATACGTAAGTCTTAGAGCAAATTTCTATGTTATTAATTATCAGTTACATGATATAAAGAAAAATTTTTGATCAGATAAATATATTTTTTTTGTAGATAACACTGATGTCTTATCAAGTAAAACTGAATTTCCAAGAAATAAAAATAGCCTAAGTGTAGAAAATTTGAAAGAGACAAAGTAACTATTTTCAAATATTTATATATCTAATATTTATGATTAATTTCTACTCGATATTTTAATTATGATTTATTTCAGTACTCTCCATTTTAGCAATGATTGAGCTTTTTTTATTATTATTATTATTACAGAAAAGTAATATCTATATATTTTCAGATATAAATTATAGAAACAGAATATATTTATAAATATTACACAGTTTTGCATGTATGGCAGAGTACCATTTATATATTCCACATTTATACGATATTTTACATTGATTCCAAAATACTCCCATTTTTTTCAGTGGTAAATATTTTGTTTATATTTCTAAATTCATTACAGAATTTCATTTATATTTAATTCCTTTCTGATAAAGAATATAGAAATCACAATATACTTGGAGAAAACATACTCAGAATTTCTAGAACACATTTATTCTTTCATTTCTGCACTCTCTCTTCACTTTCTTAGAGATAAATGGCTTAAAATTGATCCTACTAAGTCTCTCAAGATAGGGGATTAGTAGTAGTAAATTTACTAATGGATGTGAAGCAATCACAATGTAGAAGTCTGCATATTTATGGCATTCTGTAACAGTAAGAGTTCATAAACAAAAAAATTTTTATTTAAAGAATCAAAATTTTTTGGATGAAAAATGAAACAAGAAGATAATAGAGACACAGTTGTTGTGAGCAAACTGATGATAAATCATGATATTGCACTAAAAAAACTATAAAAGAATTTATTGCTTTTGCATCAAAGAATTGTGATAAATGTATTGTTCAGGTCTTGTTTGATATATGTAATTTAGACTCAAAATGGATTGAGTTAAAAATGACAAAGATTAGATTGTTTAAGTTATAGATTTAAAAATAACTTTATTATAGAATATTGAAATTATTTTATAATAAATAATCACTTAATTATAAAACAGATCTTTTATAATCATTTTATTATAGAAATTATATTATTTATTTTGCATGAAATTTGATGTCTTGTCTGATATTTTATTATTTGCTTTCTATTAAATAAAGATTATGCAAGAAATCTTTTTAAACCTTCCTAACAAAAATAATTACTTAAAATTATAAAAAATTGAACAGATGTGTGAAAATATGTTTGATTTATCGACAAATATAAAATTTTAAAATATATAAAATATATTAGAATTCTATAAAATAATTATGTTTTACATACCGATTTATACTTTTAAAATCTTAAAATTTGTAGCAAATTTATTAGTATCTACATAATTAAATGAATGCAACAGTAATCAGCTTCACTTAAAAAAATTGTGAAATTTAAAACTTTCGTTTTTTTTATTTTTGTTGATTTTATTAACTATTGTAAACTCAATTGTGAATGAAAATTTTAATGTATAGTCAAAATTACTATTTATAGAATACGAATCATTTTAAATTTTGAAAAAATCATTGTTAATCAGATTTTCATGTTAGACATTACTCTTGTGTGTGTGTGTATTACCACTCAACATTTCGAATTTTGTATTAACACTAAAGAACTCTATATTATTAATAGTTCAGAAAAAATAGTTCAATTAATTTCAAATTTCAATAGTAATTCAGTGATTTACAGATCTAATTTGCAAATATTTGATCTTGAATATTTAGAAAATATAGTTTGGCATGAGAAATTTTATTTTTTGTTATTAATAAACATATGTGGTATTTTTTAAATAAAGTTTTAAATTTTATTTGTTTTTAAAACAAACTTTTTTATTATTTAAATGTATAGTGCACAAAATGATTTACCAAATGACAACAAAATCAAACAAGGTAAATATTAATTTTTCTTTCTAATTGTAATAATGTGTATGTACTGTACATTCACACACACAATTTTGAATTCTTACAAATAATAAATATATTACAATTATTTATAGATAAAGTGAAAGTGATATCTTCTAGATATATGCTTACATCGAAACAAAAATCCAGACATGCAGCTCCAGTTTTGACTAAAAAATTGAAAGATAGAAAGGTCAGTTGATTATATTTTTAATAATAATTCTAAAAGAAAAGGATTTTCACTTTAATTTATATTTCCATCACACTGACCTTTATTAGCTCTATTTAAATAATATAATTAAAATGTTACTTTTTTCTCGATAGCTTCAAATTTTGCTATAATTTTTATATTTCAATTCTATAAATACAAGTTTCATAGTGTTTTCATCTGTTTTAAAATTAAAACTAAATTACTAAAATAGAAAATCATATCATATGAAAATTTAAATTGAATAAAAACTGTGCTTTTTCAATGAATTTGTATGGAATTGTAATTCAGAATGAACCTGGATTTAGTTTTATGTTATAGTGTATTTTGAGTTAATCTCTACTTGAAATACACATTGGTAATAATGAGGAAGAGAAAAGTGAAGAACAAAGTTTTACTCCAAAAATATTAGTGTGACTATAATTGTTGATGAACTACTATTGGATTTATTTTTGGAAAAATCTTTGTTTTATGCTATATGCTAGATCCATTTTTTCATAAATTTTTTTAGCTTATATTTTAAGAAATTGTTTTTGTTAATTATAATTTATTATTTACTAAATATTATTTTAATATTTAAAATTTTGATTTTTGTTTTGAAGGATTCATCTGATCAACCTAATTCATCAGGAAATAATAATGTAAATACTCCAGATGTTAAGAAAAATACAACATCCTCATCTAGTAAAAAGACCCAAGTAACATCAACACCTAGCACAAATTTGTTGCCATTATCTAATGACATGTCATCAATTGTGGCAGAAACTTTGGTTTTTGATGACATAAACAAACATAAACTAGGTAAATTTTAATTAATAAGATTGATTTAATACAATTTATGCAAGAAAACAATGACTCCATGCTATATTATAAGCCAGGGTTCTTCAGTCGTGGTTTTGCAAAAGTTTTTAAGGTTTCCTTCATGTCATACTTGCCTTTCTTTGCAATTCAACAAAAACTTAAGAGATGGCATTGCCGATAGCTGGACACGGCCACGGTTGATAATTTTTCCCTAAAGTAAATTAAATAAATATTCAATCACCAGTAAAATGTGACAACATCCTTAGTTTGTCATTCGCAGACCACTTTGTACCAAATTTTCAAAAGTTCTATTTACCATCAGTAAATAGAACTTCGAATAGCTAAAGTTTAACCAAGGTGTTAGAATGCCCCTAGTGGTAAGATAGAGCTTTTGAGCTGTGTTCCCGGGTTTTTATAGTGGAAGGTCTCTGCAAACTTTTCATGATACGTAAAAGAATGTTTAGGTGGAACTTGAGTAGATAACCGAAGTTTGAAAACACTGTCTTAAATTGTTATTTAAATGTAGGGTTCCTTGAAGAATATTATAAACTAGAAGGGTTGAAAGGTTGAAGACCCCCGCTATAAGCAGTCAGGAACAAATGCAAGGGTGAACAACTGACTAGATTGGGAGTAGAGACAGCTTGGATGTCAAATGACTTGTGGGACAATATTTAATTGCCAACACTTGTACTTGGATTGAACATAACTGTATGAATGATTATGTATTCACAATGTAGAATGCAAGTTGCTGATGATATTTGTGTCCACATTTTAATTTAAAGATTTACTTAAATTTGCATTTATTCTTGATTTATTTCACATATTATTTCATTGTTTATTGAAATTTTGACATTTAATGATTTTTTTAATTTATAGCATCTTTACTAATTCAGGATTTGTAAAAGCATTGATGGAATTTAGATACATGGCTGTTTATAATTTTGATTGAACTTTATTTTATTAAACTATTTTTGTATCATTTCTTTATGACATATTTTAAACTACACCTATCCCTCGTTTTACACGGTACTTTTTTACACGTTTTCGCTTTTACACGGTTTAAAAAATATATGTAGAAAATAAACTGACTATAATCAAAAAGAACAATTTTTAACTCTAATCTACATCTATATTCCAATCTACCTTAATTATATGTTATAGTTGATATTTAGGATACTAGGTGACAGTTTTATTTCAATCCATCAAATAGTAACCGATAAACCGATATAGGGTACTCCCCCATACGCACGAAGTTGCATTTGTTGCACATAGTTTTAAACCAGAAAATTTTAATTTTTCATATTCATAAGTAACAAACGATTACATTATTTTTAATTACATTTTTTACATTACATTACACAATTACATTACATTTTTATGAATCTTTCAGATTTTATTTTTTGTTCCTTTGTGCTTTGTATTTAATTAATAAAAGAATATATTTTTTTGCCTTTCAATATTTTTGTTTGATTTATGTACCTTTAAAAAATTGAAAAAAAAATTCATAATTAATAAACAACGAAATTATGCTTTTTTTGCATACTTTTCGATTTACACGATTTTACATTCAAAAAGATACAAATTCGATTTACACATTTTTCTCAGGAACCTATCTTCCGTGTAAATCGAGGGATAGGTGTATTTTGTTTTGTTGAAAATATTTATACAAAATCAAAGAAACAAATTTTAACAAGACAATATACAATAGGTGCCACTTATTGTAATCACTTTGGGACTAGTCTGTACTGGAAACACTATCAAATGATAACACTATGCAATGAAAGTAATTAGACCACAATTGGTGGAAATTCAATTGATCATTCTGTGTTTATCCATGGAATCAGAATCAGAACTTTTCTTCTCACTATAAGCATGTCTTTACACAATATTTTTTTCATTTTAAACAATAACTTCACACAAAAACCAACAACGGTGCATTATCACATATAATTACCATTTTCACAAACGTTTTCGAACATAAAAGTTCGTCATCAGGTGAAAAAAAGGACAACTTATAAAAAACGTTTGATGGAACAGTTTTCGAAAGAGCCATGCGAAAGATTCGAAATGTTACTCGTGTGGATGTCGTCATCGCTGCGCATGGGTGAAAGTGGAATCTTCTGTAATGTCATCCGTCATATATGAGCATTTGCCATGCAACGGATAACGATAACTCCTCTTTGCTGTTAATACATTGTTTATCCCGGGCGGTTTTGTGTATGTGAATTGCCTCCATCTATCTCAAATGGTGTATATGGGGTGTGGTGTGGATGATCCTGGCTTCGTCAAACCTTGGCTGAATATCCGGTTCCGTGGCGTAACGTGCCAAAGCGGTTGTACATCTTTGGTGACGGATGTCTGCTTTATGTTCTTTAATTCTCGCTCCTAGCGATCTTTTAGTGGAGCCAATGTACCATAAGTCTTCATCACACCTGTGGTCTTTCAGCGGAATGGCATACACTCCAGATAGCTTGTTTTGGTTGGGGGCATCTTTAGCATTCCGTAGCAGCTGATATATATTAGGGCATCTTTTATATGTGATGCTGACTTGTTTCTTCCTGGCAATCTCCAAATAAAGCTTCCTTAAATATGGATTGTAGGTGAGCGGAATATTGTCTTTATGATCTGTTGTTACTTGCTCATGCTGGTTGGTTTGCGTTGACAGTTGGTAATCCCTCCATTTCCGTTGTTGGTTTTTGTGTGAAGTTAGTGTTTATTTAGCGCAGTGTGCGATTGATGAGTAAATTTTTTTCATTTTCTTCACCCATCAGTAGAAATAAAATATTTTTTTCCATATTTTTGGCTAGTTCATCTACTTTATGACAAATAAGTGATCTATTAACAGGTGCATTTTTTCATGAACATTATTAAACCAAAGCTTTAAATCTAACTCAATTTCACTATGTTTTCTAGTTCAGTTTCTCTTGCAAATCATGTTTTCATTTTTTCCTGTTAACATTTCAATATTAATTTTATTTGTTAAAATTTGCGCAAAACTAGATTCATTTTATTTGTTAAAATTTGTGCAGAACTACTGCAAGTTGAAATTTTCAACTTGCAGTAGCATTGCATTAGCTCATTTTTGATTACTTTCATAACAATCTAAAATTTTAAGTCTATCTTTTAGGAACAAATCTATATTTATTTGCCTCTTTCATTATACTAATAAATATAGTACTGTGTGAGCCCACGGGCTTGACCATGAGCCCGAGCACGACTCTGAGAGCTAGAATGAGCTAATTCTGCACTAATTTACGCATTTGTAACTAAATGCCTTAAAGCAAGCATGAGAAAAAAAAACGATCACAACAGGAAGGATCAAATGACGTTCTCTATAAACAAACTGAGGGGAATTGTAACAACAAGGTGTCAAAAGGAAACATCCAATTGTGAAAGAGGGACTGCTGCAATTAAACGTCATTGCAGTCATCAGAAGAGACTTGTGCTCGCACCTGGGAATTAACCTTCAACTCCATCAACAGTCAATCATGTAATCATTTTTCCAGGCCAACAGCATAAAAGGTGGAGATGCCGAAGTTCCGGGCGTTCGTCCCATACAAAGTCGGAAGCAGGTGTTTGTCCCATACAACATTGGAAGGAGTGTATTCGGCCCATACACAGTCAGAAGAAAGGCAATGTTGCATAGAAGAAATTAATTAGTGCCCAGGAATACGATGACAAGGTGCCACTTTCAGCAGATCTCCATTAACAGAAATCCCGGTCCATACAAGTCTCGGACACGAAGACTTGTCAGTCATTGACCTCCAATAGAGCAACGTCATATTCTTGAATAATGAATATTGAGGTATAAGTAGATTATTGTAAACTCTCTCTCTGCGAGAAAATCATCAGAACTAGGGCAATAGGACAAGCATGTGCTTTGTGAGCTAAATAGAACCTTCTGTCACTCCACTCAATAGGAGTATAAGTAACCATATTTAACCTTATATAGATCTGTGTATCTTAGATTTAGTTATAGAATAAACTTTTATTTTGTTATGTTAATACCTGTCAACCTGTCTTATTTGACAAATGGACACCTATCAGCTTATCACTCACTCTCCACTCAACAATTTGCCCTCCTATCAAATTTAGCCATCTGACGACTCTGAGGTCGGGTTTCAACAACCTGTGCAGTGTAAGTGGTCAGAAGGGATTAACCCCTGTCCTCTACATATCGCACAACTGTGTTGTATTGTACTTTAATTAAATAGTACCAAAGGTCAGTGTTCAACAACAGCAAACATCTAGCCTGTATATAAATGAAGTAACAAGTGCCAGAAATTGAAATTGAAATTATAGTATTGAGTGCAAGGTGAAAATGAACATTTAACTTATTAGGAGTAAACATATTTTATAATTAGATGATTTAATTTAAATTGATTCTAATCATTGTGCTAGTATTTTTGTTGAAATGATATGACTTGTAACTGTTGTGTGTTTTGTCAGTTGGCTGTTATTGTTTAATTAAATTCAAACTCAATATTTTAGTAACATAATGATAATTATAAATGGTTTCTAATTACACTGAGCAATTATTTATTGTGACATTGTCACAATGCTGGGTTGCAATTTTTAATTAATTTAATTTAAAATATATGCTCTCACCTCAAATTAGTACTGGCTTGTCTCTGTATATCATACTTTTCCTTTTAATAATAGTCGTGCTGGTCATCTATCACTTCTGGAAAAAATCTTAGAATTGAAATAACATGACTTCAGGTTTGCATCAGAAGTTCGTATATAGTTAATTGGGGCCTCCTGCCCCAAAGGTTTCTATATGTGATCTCATCTTTCATCTATCTAATGCCATTCTTGAAATTAAGGAAAGATAACAGACAAATTAATGACAGTGGGAATTTTATAGGCCTACAATTTTTTCAAATTACAGCTCAATAAGTGATATAATATATAAATAAATTTACAAATAGAAAAAACACAAGATCTTCACATTAATCCCATTACTGGAACATTATTCATAATGAAGTCAACTTTTATTTTGAAGCGGAATGAAGACCTTGTTAAATGTTAAATGAATTTAACACCCAGATTTACATTTAATAATTGCAATTTTTAAATTGTACTACAAGCAAAGGGACATTTTAGATAATTTTTTACATATTGAGGCAGAAAAGAACCTCAAAATAAAAATTTTTAATATACGATATTGTTGCTCATGTGGTGCGAGAATCACAAATGGGAAGACCTTGTGTTCCTTCTACATGCTAATTTTTTAAACTTAATTTATTCTTCAGGTTTACTTTTAATAATATATACAAGGTATGTATTAAAAAATCATATTTTAACTGCTTGAAATAGTCACACTTCATTTTGTGATTGGAAAAGGTTTTTAAATGTATTTAATTGAAAAATTTGAATATATTTACGGATTAAAATTTAAATTTGGATATTTTATAAAATAAAGAACAACTAAATAAAATATACAAATGCTAACTTAAAAAATAAATAATGGTACTAATAAATGTAACAATATAGTTTTCAGATTTTAAAATTAATATTTTTGTAAATAACAAATCAGTTTGGTTGTTTAGGTATTAAGGTTAATTACAAGATGATATATAGATTTATAGTCTTATTTAAACAGTTCCTAATTAGATCTGTACATGTTATTATACCACTGCTTTACTAAGCTATCAATTAATGTTATTTGAAAATCTTAACTGATTAATGCAAGCCCAAAAATTTTTAGCTAAATATTAATGTTAAGACAGTATGTTTAAATTTCTTTAAAACTCACAAATTTCTGAAAATGTAATATTTCTCTTATCATTCATCTGTGTATCTTCTTATTTCAATATTGCATTTTTATACATCCACCAAAGCCGAATTATCGGGCTAGAGTCGGCTGTAATAAATAAATAATTAATAAGACAATTTGGCACTAGAGCATTAAATTTAGTAAGAGATGGCGCCTAACACCAAGCTCTAGTGCCAAATTGTCTTATTAATTATTTATTTATTATAGCCGACTCTAGCCCGATAATTCGGCTTTGGTGGACGTATAGCTTTATAACGAGTTAGTTGTTGTTTATTTATATTGCATTTTTATATAATTTATAAGAAAAGTGCAGTTATGTAAAACTCTTTTTATTATTTATTAGTTTTACACTTTCTTATTGTTAGTTATATAACAATTATAAAATAAGATCCTGAATAAGACGATGTATACTTTTAAATATTATGGACATCAAAATTGTCTTGTAATACTAATCATGATTGATAGAGAAAAAAATATTAAACTGAAGAAAATGATGATTAGTTTACAGTATAGATGAATTTCACATAGTCTTATATATTCTATTTGTTTATCAATTGAATTACCAGAAGGCAATAAATTGCATTTTTGAAAATTTCATGACTTTTATGTAATAGTTTAAATATATAGATAAAAGTTTGCACCTTTAAAGAGAATCAATGACTCTGAAAACACTAATTTATGTAAGATTTTTTTATTAGTTGTAAATATAAATGCTTCATTTATCATCTTTTATGATATTTATTTCTTACAGCTAGAAAAAAATATATAGTATATTTACAAATTGATATTTTTTAAAATAAATGCTCATGAAATTTACCTGGATCTGCATTTATGATGTATATTCAGAAAATATTTGCATTCTTTCTTGTCCTTGTAACTATCATCATCATTATTATTATTATGTTGGGTTAAGTGAGATATACTTGGTTAACACCGGTGGCTGTGTACTATGCCGGACCAAAGTCAAGGCATAGTAACCAAAACAGAAATTAAAGAAGTTTATCAGTGTGTGTGTCTGTATTCAGGAATTTTCTCACAATATGATATGTATTCAATATAGTGGCCTTCTGTAGTGTGATGTATGTGTTTTTATTCAGTTCTAATGTACCCAGGCTTTTGTGTAGTGTGTGTGGTATCACACCTGTAGAGGAGAGAACAACAGGTACAATAAGCACCCTATCCATCCTCCACAGATGCCTTATTTCCTGGGCGAGTTCTGTGTACTTGCTAATTTTTTCAGTGCATGCGTTTTGTATATTGTGAGTGTTTGGAATGGATATGTCTATAATGTATGTGATTTTATTGTGTTTGTCAATGAGTGTGATGTCTGGTCTGTTGTGGTAAATTGTTTTATCTGTGATTATGGCTCTGTCGTAGTACATTTTGTGCGTGTTGTTTTCCAATACTGTCTGTGGGAATGTATTTGTAGTATGGTTCATGGATGTCTACTAATTTGTGTTTCTTTGCAAGCTCTTGGTGTATTATATTTGCTATTTGATTATGTCTGTAAATAATCTGTCTGTGCCAAGAGCTTGCAACCAGAGGTGATGTGTTGTATAGTTTCTGGCATGATGTGACATTTTCTGCATGTGTCATTTGTGAGTGTTGCATCTTTGAGTATGTGTTTTCTGTAGTTTTTAGTATTTATGACCTGATCCTGTATGGCAATCATGAATCCTTCCATCTCCCCAAAGAGGCATCCCCGAGCTAACCAGCTGTTTGACGCAGTTTTGTCAACAAAATCCTGGGCCAGGTCGTAAGGATGCCTGCCATGGAGTGCCTTTCGAGCCCACGATTGCTTAATGGTGTCTATGCTTTTTATATGTTGTGTTGTGTCCATATGATGTGAGTGTAAGTTTAATGGTGTGTTATTTGAGTCTGCTAGAGTTACTGCTTTATGTAATTGTGATGTTTCTTGTTTCTTGTAGAAAAACTCTCGCAGTGACTGTATTTGTTTGTAGTGAGGTTACTATGTCAATCAGGCCACGTCCGCCATCTTTACGTGGAAGGGTTAATCTTTCTGTGGCAGATTTAGGATGATGTTGTTTATGCTTAGTAAGTGTTGTTCTTGTTTTCCTTTGGAGTTGCTCAAGATCTGTGTGAGTCCAATGTATAACTCCAAAAGAATATGTGAGTACTGGAGATGACATATGTGTTTATTGCTTTAACTGTGTGTTTTGCATTTAACTGTGTTCTGAGAATAGCATTTAGCCTACTTTGGTATTCTTTAATTAATCTTTGCTTTATTTGTGTATGTTCTGTTAGTTTGGCCTGTTGGAATCCTAAATACTTGTAGAACTCGCCCTCTTCCATGGATTCAATAATGTCCCTCCATTTCCAAGCGCAAAATCTTCTTTCTTCAGGATTCCTTTTTCTATGTGAAGTGTTTTGCATTTATCTAGGCCAAATTCCATTTGTATGTCCTTGGTGTATGAATGTGTGATTTGTAGGAGTTGATGAAGTTGTTTTTGTGTGGATGCATAAAGTTTTATGTCATCCATGTACATGAGATGTGACAGTGTAAACTGTGTTGTTTTTTCATGTCTGATATTGTAACCATATTGCGTGTTGTTTAACATGTTGGATAATGGGTTCAGGGCTAGGCAGAACCAGAGAGGACTCAAGGAATCTCCTTGAAAAATTCCTCGCCTAATAAAAATTTGGTTTGTTTGTATGGAAGTGTTATGAACCCTGAGATGTAGTGTTGTTCTCCAGTGCTGCATAGTGTTTTGGAAGAATGTAATGAGTGATGGATGTATTTTGTACATGTGTAGAATATGTAGCAGCCAACTGTGTGGAACGCTGTCGAATGCTTTTCTGTAGTCTATATATGCCATGTGTATGTTTCTGTGTTGTTTGTGTGCTTGCTGTAGAATGACTGAATCTATGAGTAACTGTTCTTTGCATCCCGTGTGATTTCTACGGCAACCTTTTTGTTGTTCTGTTAGAATGTCGTGTTCTTCAATATGTTTGTATATTTTGTTTGCGATACAGGATGTCAATAATTTGTAGAGTGTTGGAAGACATGTAATTGGTCTGTATTGTGTGGGGTCTGTGGTATTGTTGTTTTTAGGTTTCATGTAGGTGATGCCCTGAGTAAGAAAATTTGGCATGTCTTGTGGATTGATGATGATATGTGTTAGGTGTTTAGCTAGTTCCTGGTGCAGTGATGTAAACTTTTTGTACCAGAAATTGTGAATGTTGTCTACACCAGGTGTCTTCCAGTTGTGTGCTCTGTTAACAGTGTATTGGAAATCATGTATGTTTATTTCAGCACAGGGCATAGTTTGTATGTTGTGCAAGTTTCTGTTCTCCTCCTCGATCCAGCCTGCATCAGCATTATGCGTGACAGCATTGGACCAAAGAGAAGACCAATATGTTGTGAGTTCTTCTTCTGTTGGTGTGCCACTGTGCTGTGTATCAGTGTTTGCTTTGTTATTAATTTGTCTGTAAAAGAGTTTTTCATTGTTTGTAAATAATTTATTTTGTTGTTTTCGTAGTGTACATGTTTTGTATCGTTTGAGTCTACGTGCTTTGGCAGCAAGTTTTTGTTTTAGTGTATCAATGTATTCTGTGATGCGTGTGTTGTGATGTTCATGTTTTGTGTGTGTTTTTATTTTCTTGAAAATGTTTGTGAGCTGTTTCCTTAATTTGGGTGTTATGTTGTTTTTAGTGTATTGTGTCAGCCTGCCTAATTGCTGTCTAATGTCATTTATTTGTGTTTCTATTCTTCTCTGCCAGGCAGGCTTGTGATAGAATTGTGTTTTCTGTGTATTTGTCTGTGATTGTACTTTCAGTCCATGGTGTGTCACTACTGTGACTGCCCCAGCATAAACTAATGTATGAATGTCTGCAAGTGTAGAAATTGAATGAATGTAGTGTGGTAGTAAGTGAGTGTTTACATAATTTAGTGTTTTTCCTACTTCTTTTGACGTGTTGATTTTTGGTATTCGTGGTCGTTGTGTGGGATCTGTGCCTGTATATTTAGTGAGTGTTTCCTGAAATATATGTGAGAGCGTATTAACTAAATCCATGTCTATGTTATCAGTGATGGATGAGGAAGTGTCTATAGTATCATTAGTGGTAATTGTTGTGTGTGTGTTATTATCAATGCTTGTTGCTGGATTATCCTGACAGGTTACATGATCTTCATTAATGTTAAATGTTTCTGTCTGTTGAGGTATTTGATCAGCAACCTGTTGTTTGATAAGTTCAAGTGTTGTTTGTGGAATAAGGTTGTTGTGTATAATTGTTCTTTTTTGATCAACAACCCTTTGTTTGGTGACAGTGAGGTGAGGATATTGTTGTGTGAATTTATGGTGTAGTTGTTGTCTGTATGCTGTCATGTTTGTTTCAAGTTTTGTGATTGTGTAATAAGTACGGATGATAAACTCGTTCATTTCTACTGTCCATTTCATCCGTTGGCGTGGTTTTCCAGCCTTTGTGGTCTGTGGATGCATTGCCACAGAAACACCAAGGCTGGGTTGGTTCCTCACATCTGTTGAGGGCATTGCAGTAGCCATGCTTGGGCCGGTGCTGCTTTCGCCACCGGTAACCAGGGGAGACTGTGGCCTATTTTTCGAACGTGAGCCTCTGCCTAACCCACGCACGCCCTATGGATCAGTAAAATTACTGGGCTCTCCCACCACGACCAGGTGGTGACCATGGGAGAGTTATTATTATTATTAGACATTGAGATTTTCTTTTTTAAATTAATAAATAGGTGTTAGCATTAAGATAATATAATAGTCTATTAGAAAATTCCTGTGTAAACTATTGGGTTGTTCAGAAAGTAATTTCATTTTTTTCGTGGGGGAAAAACAATTTTCTTATAATATATAAATATTTTATTGAATTATATATTGACCATTTTGGTCAAATACCTGTTGCCATCTTTCTGGTAGTAGCATGATTCCAGATTCATAAAAGTTTTGATTTTTGCTTACAAAAAACTGATCCAAGTGATTTTTGACATCTTCATTTGAAGTAAATGTTTTACTGTTTAAAAACTTTTGTAAAGACCGGAACAAGTAATAATACGAGAGTTTCAGATCTGGCAAGTATGATGGGTGTGGTAGTACATCCCATCCAAGCTGTAAGTTTCTGACGAGTTACCAAACTTGTGTGAAATTTGGCATTATCATGGTAAAACACTACACCTTTTTTGTTGATTAATTCTGGCCTTTTCTGTTTGATGATATTACTCAATTTGTTTACTCGATGGCAGTACACTTTCGAATCAGTTGTTAAATTGTCTGGTAATAGCTCAAAAAAAAAAAATTTCTTAAAATCCCACCAAAGAGAGCATCTCTCTTTAAGAACATGTGGAACCCACATATCGAGCTTTGAAATGAAACCAATTCATTTCAAGTAATCATAAACGGTTCAATTCAACAAATTTAATCTCAGTGATTTCACATATTGTTATTCGGCAGTTTGCTTCAATCGGTACCTTTATTTTGTTTTCATTGGCTTCAATAGGCCATTTTCAATATTGAAATTGCCAGAAGAAAATTTTGTGAACCAGTTTTGGCACTGTCTTTCTCTCAACACATCTCCATACATGTACCACAACTTTTTCTTGCTTGAACAGCATTCTGATTTTTTGGTAATAAAAAAGCAAAATATGCCGAAAATGGTGCTTTTGATTTTCCATATTTGATGGGACACCAAAATAAAACAATTGTACAGAATCAAACAAAATTTTTTCCAAATAAGCCTTAAAATGTCGGCTGTCAAAATATATAATGAAAATGTGGTTTAAAATGAAATCGGTTGGTAAAAATACAACTAATTCCTCTTGTAATAAAAAAAACAAAATTACTTTCCAAACAACCCAATATATAAATTTATTTAAACTTGTTTATGAATGATTACTTATATATTTAACCATTCATATTACTCAATTATTCAGGCATTTTGATAATTCCAGTTCTACGTCTTTTGTTTGAAGTTTTTAATTGTTTATATAGTCTTCATCTGTTTTCTTTGCAATAGAATGCCTAAATCAAAAATATATATATTATATATGTGTAAAATTATTTAAATTATTATTGTTTTTCTTTTAGATAAGCCATTATTAGGAAATGTAAAAAATAAAATAAGTTCTGCTCATTTAAATTCTCAGAAAACCAATCCTGTTGTGGCACTTCCTTCTTCAGGAAAGGTAAGTATGTATAACACTTTATACATGAAAAAACATTTTTGATAAAAGAATTTTTTTAATATAGTATGGCATGAATAAAACAGAATTCAATTTAATATCAAATCACTATACAGAATGTAATGATATAGTGTAAAGTAATGTTATAAATACACAAAAATTCATATAAATATAGAAAATATAATGCAGAAATTAATTTTTATCTGCAAAATATGCTACAAGTGAAATTCTTAGTTGAGGTTGTTCAACACATTTTCATTTATACTAAAATAATAATTTGAAAAAATTATGCATGATGTTGTTTCAAAAAGTAGCACCTGTTTTAATACACCATCAATAAAAAATAACTAATAAAGATTTATAAAAATAAATTTTTATAATTTACATTTACATACTATAGGCTGTTTTTCTTCTTAGTTACCCTGGATGTCTAGGCACTTATTGTACTGTGTGACAGTATCTCTTGTCATACACGTTTAGCTACCAGTCCATTCAAAAATGTGACTGCTTCAACTCTTCCTAAGTCACAAAACATTTTCCTTCCAAAAAAGTTCTTTAGTTTCATAAAACAGATTCAGGCTTTACAGTGGACGATCTTTTTTTTTTTTCTCAGCAACATGATCTGGTACTCTATTGTAGAAGAGAATGACACAACTAGAAAATAGACCTCTTCTGCAATTTTGAATGGCCCACTACATAACTTCAGTACATCACAACATGCATGAATGTTTATTGTGATTCCTTTGGACATGATGTATTCAAGAAAGACTGGATCTTTCTTGTCTCAGAAAACAATTGCATGGCTTTCCAGGTGAGAATATCTCAAGTTTCAGAGTGTTGATTCCATGTAATATCAGGAGAAACACAAATGCTAATTTTTGGAGTCAAAGCTTTTTACTTGGTTAAATGTTTTTTGAGATTTCTGTCTCATCATCATAGACAAAAAAGTTTCTATAAGTTTGAGATGAAGTTGTGGTTTTGTACTTGATCATTTCTCCATAACAAACTACTCACTATGCATCCCTTGGGGATCTGAGCTTTCATCATGCTTCTTTTGGACTTTTAATTGGGACTAAAAAAGATTTTTAAGGATACTGTGATATTATATTTGCTTTATTTTAGTTTATTTTATTTCATTATTATTTTCATTTTTATTCTTTTTTTACTGTATATTATTTTATTTCATTACTACATTAATCCTTTATTTTACAAAATTGATGATGATCACAAACAAATGCTATTACACTGAGATGTTTTAAACCAAACAAAAGTTTTGTTTTAATTTTTCAGAAACTATTCACACTTTTGAATTCCTCAGAAAGCTCAATAGATGTTCTCATACATATGTTCTCGTTCAAATTTATGACTCAAACTTTTTGGATCTGATGATGAAATGGAAAAATCCTAAAACAAAATTTTGACTTTAATTTTTTTAGCATGAGAATATTTGCTTGAACCTCTTTGGTTTGGATGGTGAACAAGGGTAGTGCCATTTTATTGATCAATGTTTGTTCCCGTCATAAATTAGAAAACCCAAGTTTTGTGTTATGATGTGTGTCATTAATTCATCTCCCTTTTCCTTGGATATCACTCTGAAAAAAGACAATGCAGCACCCATTTGATTTATGACATCATTACCCATTATTAACACCCATTTTTGTTGATCACACAAGCTTGGATGGAACACACACACACACACAAATTTTTTGATATGCAAGATAAAAATTTGAGTGTTTCACAGATTATGATATGAGGAATATATGGGAATTTTTCATGGATTTCATCAAATATGTGATACTGATCCTGCTTGATGAATTTGTTGACATGACAGAAAATCATCTGTAATGTTAGATGGGTGTTCAGTTCATTCATCGTCATAGATGTTCTCCCTCCCTGCATTAAACTGTTTGAGTGAACTGTAAACATTTAACCCCTTGCCATACTGTTGATTATTCATAATGTCATCTTCATAAACTACCTTGATTTGATGATGAACCTCCTGTGGTCACATATTTTTTGCATTAAGGAATTGAATCACAGATTTTATTTCCCACACAGGAATTTCTTATTTGCTTGTTTATTTTAAACACTCATAGAAACAACAGAAATTCTAATAACTTAATAAAACTCGCAAAGAAATATGACAAACTAGTGTCTGAGACTGGCTGACTTTGAATTGTTTGGGGTCATGACTTGCATGGAAATGATGTGCAAACAGGTACTACTATCTGAACAACCCTTGTATATTTAAACAAATATAACCAAATACACACTTTTTTTCTAACTTGCCATGTATATAAACCTCAAGTTTCTGTAGGAGAACATTGCAGGAAAATGTTCCATTTCTCTTGTCAGTAGTGTGTTTGAGGGAACTGTAGCAGAATAATGGCAGATATACTCTGGGAGATGCTGAAGATTGCAGTTTTTCTTCTCAGTACTATTATTATTTTATTTTTATAAGTGATAATTTTTTTAGATTCTATTAAAACTGAAAAAAATTTTACACATTTTCTTCATCTGTTTTGGTGTTCAGTATGAACATTGATTACAGTAAATTTTATTCTTATTTTAATACTAGGTCTTTATGTAAATAATCTGTGAAAGTACAGAGCTGATTTAAATATTGGGATAAGATTTACTGCTAGAAAATGGTCATGTTAATAAGGCTATTAGGTAGACTTGAAGTTAAAAATGGCATTTACAATTTTTAACTTTACAGAAAAATAAGTTCTGCATGGGTAAGCAAAAGAAAATAGTATTGCACAATGTACAGTACATCCGAATCATTTTTATGAAATTTATCCAAACTGACTGAAACCTCCTCGTATTGCATTATTACAATAAAAAAATTATCAATTTTGTGAAATGAAGTATGAATAAATTATAACAGTTTTAGTCTATTCCAGCTGAAATATTTTATTTATCAAATATTTTTGACTGACTGGACAGCCATCCTCAGGATCAAACAGTTAATGGATTGGAATATGGAATATATAATACATAAACATTTAAAAAAATTACAAAGTTTTAGAATGGCTTCAGAGATGAAGAGAGAATAGATAAATAAAATGAATACATAAAAAAAAAGCACTATAAATGAGCAAAATACAATTAAAGACAGTATTAGTAGCCATGTGCTGGTTTAAAACATTCTTCCAAGCTCCCAAGGACAGGCAACTAGCAAAGTGTGAATAAATTAATGAAACCAAACTGTCAACATCTAGTAGCAAAGACATACTCAGATAGCTGTCCTTGCTGCTATTGTACAGACCCAAACAATTATATATTCAGTTGCTCAAAAGGCTGGGTTGAGTAAGACCTCTGTTGTCCACATTTTATTATGTTACATCCTGTTAGAATCCTGTTTAATTCTTCCATTAAATTACAGTTCAGAATTTCAAAAATCAAATTCATTTATTTCTACAACTTTAAAAATTTATAGAAAATTAACTATTTCAATTTTCAAAATTTTGAACCTTATACAAATAGAAGAGTTAATAGAACCAAACACAAAATACTGTTTGGTTCTATCTATTTCCATTTTTGAGAACTTTTGGAAAAGAATTTTTCCATAGAAAAAAAACATTAAATTTTTTAATATCATCTGCTGGGGTTTGCATGCATAACAAAGAAATTAGTCAGCTTTAATAAGTTTTGTTGTTGGAATTAATTTTCCATAACAGCCTTAATTCATAATTTTGGAATGAAAATTCCATATACATTTGTGTTACATAATGCATGTTCTGATGGCAATGCTCTCCTATTGAAACTTATTATTGGCTCACCCTATTTAAGCAAAAATATACAAGCAGGATATTTAGTTATATATGTATCTAATGGACAGAACTTTTAATTTATTAAAAATTATAATTTTTATAGGCCTCAGCCTTTAATCCATCGGAAATTTTATATTGCCAATATCTTCAAGCTCTGTTTCTGGAAACCAAAGCAAAAAACTCTTTGAGAAAGAAATCTGAAAATGCACTTGTGAGTATCTGAAATTTAAATAGAATTTAAAATTATTTCTATTGTATTAGAAAGAAAATATTTAAAGTTATCACTTAACTAACTTGTTAGAGTTTATTGTTGCAAGCTGCATATTTAAACATATAAAAATTGCCAGGACAAAAAAAAGTTCTTTAAATTTACAAAATTTTAAAAAATTCTTAAAAAGACAATACAAAAAATGTGTCTTCTTACTCTCACTTGTTCTTTCACACACACACACGAGGTAAATAGCAGTTCCACAGCAGAGTCAATCTTTTATTTTAGGCTATTTGTCCCCCTCTATATGCAAAACATTAAAAGATCCCTCTGGTGATGGCAGAGGGATCTTTTAATGTTAATCGATTAAAAAATAAATACATTTGATAAAAATTGTTCATGTGCATATGAAAAACAAGTGAGAAGACATTTTTTTTTGTGTTGTCTTTTTAAGAGTTTTCTTAAATTTTGTAAATTTAAAAAAAAAAAAAAACTCTTGCAATAGTAAATAGTGAGGTATTTTAATAATTAAAAGTATTGATTGAATGCAAAATGAAGAACTATAAGAATGCAAATTTAAATTGAAAAATTCAATTTAAATTCATTTCTCAATTTGCATTCTTAATTCAAAGTCTAAAAATTAATTAGATTTAAATTACTTAAATAATAGTTAAATATATCTGATGAATATTTTGGCTCATTTATACAAATTCCTACATTGTACAGTTGGTATATTATTTGCCATGCTTTTTGAATCTCAAACTAAATTCTTCTCTAGACTTGCAAATAATTTTAGAATCTTAAAAAGATATTTTATAGTTTACATTTTATTGTGTTTAACAGGAATAGCAAGTTTTTATTAGCATAATATATAAATCAATATATGATAAAAATAATCATCCAATATTTTCAGTTTCTTCTAAGTATAGCTAAAATCTGAGTTTAATAATTTTGGTTATGTACTGACAGATATGTAATTTAGTAAGGTAATGCTGATTACTGTCATAGAACCCATAGAACCTCGTTTAACTTGGAGTCAGTGAGATGAAATGTAATCTGTGTTGTTATGTATTAGTTTCTAAATTATTTTTGTCTACAAGAGCATTTGGTTTGCAGCTCATTATAACTAATAATATAATCCACTTGATATGTGGAAACTGCAGGTTTAAATTCTGTTCCAGTTTAATTTTTTTTTTAACTCCAAAGTTATTAATTAAAAAATTAAAATATATTATTCAATCATTAAATAGGTAAATGTTAAAACTGCTTTTCACGTGTCTATTTGCAGTACTATATTCTCTTTTTGTAATTAGTTTAAATATTGATCTGACAAAAGTCCTATAACTTTGATTTCAGAGTGACACTTTTCTATAAGTATACTTAAATTTTATTTTTATAAATTGAATAAAATAATTTCTGTTGTTTAATACTTAAATGTAGCATTATTATTCTAAGTTGAATTCACTTTATTCACAGGAACAGTTATATGGTTTATGGGAACTAAATCAAGAACTTTCTGAAGAGGAAAATAAATTAGATTTACAAATAGCATTAACTGATAATGTGATTCATGTTAATTCACATTTATATTCTCAGGTAAAGTATATTAGATAATTCATTATTATATTTGTACTTTAACTATTTAAAATACTTCAATTTTATTTTTGTTAATAATAATAATAATAATAACAATAATAATGGGAATTAATAACAAACTTCTGTGAATATTTTTAAAATTAGTTTATTACTTTCTTAAAAATATTTTGTGGTCAGAATCTTACAAGATAAAGATAAATACAAAACAGAAATATTAAGTTACATCGCATATAATTATTTATAAATTTTGTTAACAAAATAAACTTTTTACAATTTAAAGTCAATGATAAGAAACTTTTCTAGTTTTTATATATATACAGTAAAACTTGTCTATGGTAACCACCCACAGTTCCTTCAAAAAGTGATCTTTTAGACAGATGGTCGTCCAATACAGGTCCAATCGCTGTAATACCATATTTTCGTACATATTTTGTGCACTTTTTAGCCATTTCTACTAAGCAAAACTTGAGGTGAGCAAAAATAAGCAAATTTTTTCAATGATAGAGCTATATTGGTATTGTATTTTATTCTTATCGGATAACTCGATTTACAGGAGTCATCGTGATTTTATAAGACAGATTTAATACCATATATTTTAAAGATTAATACAATACTCGCATTTTCTCGATTATAATGCACACTTTCTTTTTTTCAACTTAATTCAACTCAGTTCTTTTTATTCACTCCTCAGTTACGTGTATTACATCATTAATATACAAGCCTGTCGTATCTCTCCATCACTTTGATTTTGGTTTTCATTAGTTTAATCTTATTTTAACTTTAAAAATACTGTATTTTTTTAATATTTAATATTTTCTTAAGTACAATAAGAAAAATTATTAATTAATAATAAAACGATTTTATTATTTTTTCTCATAGTATGATTTCATTACATTCTGAGATTGTCCAATGACAATAGCGGAATCAAAAAAGGAAGGTTGCCTGTAAAACTGATTTTTGCATTAATGCGTTTATTGTTTTTTGAATATTTTACATCCGAAAATTACTTGGATATTATTTTTCTAAAAATATCATAGAAATAAGGTAGGTTGATACAGAAACTATTTATTGCACATGTACTGTATATGAGCGTAAAAAAAAAATAAAATAAATTTTATTAAATGATGAGATCAGCCGATTAACTGTATCGTGTACAATATTTTATACCTCTAAGGAAAACTGTAGATCTACGTTAAAATAAATTTCGTTTTCCCACAGTTAAACTTTGCTGTTAATTGCTATTGTGATAAACCGTTTTCACTTTTTCTGATAACTTTAACATGATTTTCTAACAACAGCACTTTGCATTTCTTTCATTTTTTGGACAATTTTGAACAAACTGAAATGAATTCCTTTGTTGCTAGACTAATTCATTAACACCTGCTCCTAATTTCAAGGGTGAGAGAAGTACCCGAGGGTTCAAACAAGAGTTTAGACTAATTCATTATACTAGGTGGGGGAAGCATTGTTGAGATGGGTTCGAACAATAGTTTAGACCAGATATATTCGCAGAAGTGGTCGCTTATTGCAGTTGTTGTATGTTGTATGTTGTTTCGGACCAAAAATCGATGCCCGCATTTGCATTTTACAAGTCGTTGTTTAATATGGGTAACTTATACAAAGACTCTATGTATAAATTATTCTGTGCCAGAAATTTTTGCCTGTTTTGACAGGTGCCATCGAATGCAGGTGGTCGCCTAAGCAGTTTTCACTGTATATATATAAATGCAACAAAGGGCTAAACACATTTTCTCTACATAATCTGTATAAGAAAATGATCTACAAAATTTATTCAAATGCATACCTCAATGAAAAAATTCTGGTATAGTGTTAATCTGAGATATGGATATGCTCTAGTGGAATTTTTTTTTTTTTTCGTTATTTTATAAATATTTTTAAAACTTGAAAATTATGTCATCTAGTAGTTTGAGACTTGAAATATGAGAGAAATTTATGTTCAGGGTTGATTTATTCTAAAACTTTTAAAATCAGATATTAAAAATATTCTCAACTACTAAACAATTTTTTAAATTTAAAGGTAACAGAAACTACTCTATAATTTATAAATGCAAATAAAATTTTAAATTTTGGCCGAAAAAAATATTTATATTTAATTTTATATTGTATTAATTAACAAAGTTCATCTTTTAAAAAAATATGTAAAAATGTCATTAATTGGCACATTATGAATTTAATAATAAAAAAAGTAACATAAATGAATTTTTTTTGGCAAAAGCAGGTATGCATATCTTAAATTATTAATTTAGTATTTAAATGAAACAAAGAAAACGGCATATACTTTTATTCTGAATTATAATATTGGCTGATACATTCCAAGGAATGATTGTCATATTGCATGTGACTCTTATGTAAGACAGCAAATAATTTAATATATAATGTATTATTATATAATAATATGTATTATATTTTCATTTTTTTCATTCTAATCGTTGTAAAATGTGAAACCATAATTTAAAAGTTTTTAAAGTAAATTTAAAATATTTTAAAATTTGTGTGTTGTATATTATAATGTTTAATTAATAGATTAGAATTATTTGTTTTTTATTTTGTATTTAATATCCAAATTAACTTTTAATAATTGATAATTAGACAGTAACAGTATTCAGTGTAATTCATGTTAGAAGATTTAGTGTTTTAAAGAAAATTTTTAATGAAAGTTATCTTTAAAATTTCACATATCTAAAGATAAAATTATATATATATTTCAGGAAGAAAGATTAGAGCCTGTAACAAACATTCTCTTCGATCTGGAGCAGGAATGTGAAAATTTAGCTAAAGCAATTGATACTACTAGGCATCAACTACCCATAAAAGATATATTTTTACCTGATATGAAAGGTATTTCAATATGGTTTTGTGTGTTATAATTTATATTCAAATTAAATTTTTATTACTTTTATTATAAAACAACAGATTTAGCATGTACTTTGGATGAAACTGAATATTTAACTGAACTGATGGTCAATTCTTTGAAACCTAGTGAAGAATCCCTTATAGATTTAGCATCTATCTTAACAAATATTGAACACACCATGGAAACAGAAATGAAAGAATTAAAAAAGTAAGATATTTTCTTATAAATCATTTGCATAATTTCTTATGAAATAAGCCACTTTTTTAGAATTAACTTTATTTTATATAAATATACCTGAAATATACCTGAAATATATTCCTGAAAACAATGAAAATATGAAATTAAAAAGAAATTTCAATCAAATATTATTTCAGACTGTTTCTAGACTATGACAAAATTTCTTTCTTGAAATCATGCTATATTTCGAAATATCATACACATGCACAAACACATAAACAATATTAAAAAAAACAGAATATATTAGCATGTTCTGAAATTGGTTTCTGCAGTTTTTTATTAGAAAAATTTTTTTTCCAGTCAATGTGTTCACTATACTCAAAACATTTCTTTTCATATTATAATTTTTGAGTTAGTAAATACATTTTATGTCAGCTATAACTTTATCAGAATCAGAACTTTTATTGATATACATATATATCAATAAAACACACATATATACAAAAAATATGGATCTATGCATCCATGTACAGCAGAACCTTGATTTTTCAAGGTAATGTAGACCAGTGTTGCCTCAGATAATTGAAAACTTGGATAAAACATACAATCATGACAATTTTGGAATAAATATTACAAATATAAAAGTTTTATATTGTCTTGTTCTCATACGTTAGTGAATTTAAACTAATATAATTTTAAAACATTTTTTACATTATTTATTATACAGCTAATATAAACAATAAGAATAAAAATGATTATTTTAGAAATTTTTAGTAAATGGATATGTTCTGTAAATTAGGAAGCCACACTGGGGGTTTGAATGTCTTTATTTAAATTACAAGGAAAATTGTATGTAAGGCATTTTCCAGAATATCAAAATGTATTCAGTTTGATGATTTCTTCTTTAATGTTACTGGGTAAAGGTTGATTCTCATACTCATGGTCCATGTTGCATATTTCATTGTTGGCTGTATAAATATGATCTCACTCACTTCCTATATATTGCTTTATAAATTCTCAATAAACAGATAACTTTACATGGTTGCAAAGAAGAGGGGAACTGCTATAAAATAAAAACTAAAGTTGCTTTTCAGAAAAAGTTTAAAACAATAAGTATTATAAAATATTTTTTCTTTTGCCTTTTATCATTTGACCTCAATGTGAGACTTTCTCTATATTGTTATTGTTTCACACCTATTAGTTGATAATCTATCACTAATCCTTTTTCACTTAGATAACACACTTATTGGAATCATTTTTTAACTATTTAATTTCTAGAATATGAATAAGAGATGTGAGAATAAAACAAAGAGCATGTTCTAAATATTTTAAGTATGTTTTTTAAAATGTATTGCATCATTTATTATCATTATCAGAAAGGAAACCATCTGTTAAGTGAAACTGTTTTGAATTTTGATATACAAGGTGTTTTTTTTTTTTTAAACTGACGGTACTCAGAGACATCTGTAGAGCAATCTAACAGCCGGACTGTTGCCAAATTTGGAAGAGTGACTAAGGACGACATGGGAAAGAGATTCCGTGAAGAAAGAAAAGTAGTACTGAAATTCGCCGGTAAGGGTGGATTTGGCGCTGTTGTAGCGAAACTGCTAAGAATTTGTTGAAGGTTCACAGATTGCACTTGTTGAAGGTTCACAGGGGACCATTGCTGGTGATAGCAGTGCCTGGGGAGTGGCACAACAATTGGAAATGATGCCTTCAATGGTATGGCAACTTCTGCAAAAAGTTCTCAAGTTCTATCCATACAAGATAAGCCACCTGCAAGAATTAAAACCAAACAACCATGCTACATGGTTGGCATTTGCTCTGACATTTTACCTAAATTCAGGTAAAAATGGCCCTTATCTCCCCAGAGAATTATCCATGGACAAGCATCATCCACGTCTATCCTGGCAAAAAATGTCAGAGCAAATGTCAACCGTGTAGCATGGTCGTTTGGTTTTAATTCTTGCAGGTGACTTATCTTGTACAAATAGAACTTGAGAACTTTTTGCAGAACTTGCCATACCATTGAAGGCATCATTTCCAATTGTTGTGCCACTCCCCAGGCACTGCTACTACCAGCAATGGTCCCCTGTGAACCTTCAACAAGTGCAATCTGTGAACCTTCAACAAATTCTTAGCAGTTTCGCTAAAACAGTGCCAAATCCACCCTTACTGGCAAATTTCAGTACTACTATTTTTTCATCACGGAATCTCTTTCCCATGTCGTCCTTAGTCACTCTCCCAAATTTGGCAACAGTCCGGCTGTTAGATTGCTCTACAGATGTCTCTGAGTACCGTCAGTTTAAAAAAAAAAAAACCTCGTATAAATAGAATATTTCACCATTGAAAAGAATAGGAATGTTTTGAGACAAACACAAAACAATACTTCAATGATAGAACACATTCATGTTTCACATTTACATTTCTATTTAACAATTGAAATATTTAGATAATGCAAATTTTAAGTGCCATTTATTTTGCATTTTTGTAATGTTATATTTCATATTATTTATGATGGAATTTCTATAATTGGATTCAAAAAATATATTTCACATAAGAAATATAAATAAAAAAAACTTAAAAACTTATAAAGTAAAAAGGGCAATAAGCTGAAGTCATTGTTTTAATTGTAACAAATATTTAAAAAAATAACACTGTGTGTAGTAAATTGTATATCTTAATTGTTCCAGCCAAATAATTTTAAATAATTTAGAATCAGGTATAATTGACTGAACTTTTGGTAATTTCTAGTTGAAGTTTTCTGTATACTCTTTGTGAAGATTATGTATATAAACTTATATGATTTTATAATACAGTAGAGCGTCGGTAAGTGGAATGGCCGGAAAGTGGAACGATTTTCAGTCGCACTGTGTCGTGCTGAATTGAATGTTTTTGATATTAAATTTACTTCTAAAGTATAATTTTCATGTTTTTTATATTCTTTAATATATTTATTTTGTTTGTACAAAATGCAGAAATAATTTTTAACGATACGATAGCCTCGATGATTATTATAAAAATTTTTGTTAGGCTTAAAATCGACGAAAATTCAACACGAAGCGACACGCAACGGAGAAAAATTCAACAGGAAGCGATACGCAACGGAGAAAAATTTGAACATCGGACAGGTTAATGTATTTTTTCGTACAAAGTCGGAAACTGGAACAAATCATTAACTGGAAGGACCCCAGTCCCCAATTGGTTCCACTTATCGACGCTCTACTGTATAAATATTAAAAAAATAGTTACTTAATAAAATTTTAATGTATTTTATTAATGCCAAGAATACAATTAAGTTCATTGTAATTTATATTTCAGTAATTATATTCAAGGTTAAAAAGAAATAAGTTTATATTTAACCATGTACTTATTTCATAAGAAATGGTAGCAATGATAAATTTCTATAAAAATACAATTGCTATAGTTTTATGATAATTATTATATCTAAAATGTTTTTATTAAATTTCAGGAGCTCTGATCTAATGAAAGTTATAAGCAATCTAACAATTGAAGAAAGTTCTTTGCAAATACAAAATATTCAAGAAAATGAAATTTAATACATGTTATTAAAAAAGTCAGAATTATTTTTCAAATATAATTTATTTTAGTAAAAATGTATTCTGAAAATTTATATTCTGCCGTCTCTAAAAAATTTTTAAAAATAGTGGATAGAACTGTGATATGTTTCACTAAAATAAAATTAACAGTGAGAAATAAAATTATTTGTAATAATTATGAAAGCTTAAGTTGATATTTTTAGAACATATTAAATTAAATCTGTTATTGAGTAGAAAATTTACTTTGAAAGTTAAAATTTTTTAGATGTTTATAACTGTCAAAAACAATTACAGTGGTGCCTCGTATAATGGAGGTTTTCGTTTGGCAGATATGTGAGGTGAACAACGGACATTCTGCGAACAAGTGCAAATGATGTTTCCACTCTTTTGCTGTTGCCAATGACAATCTGCTGTTTTTTTTTTTTAGATGTTTTTTCCTTCTTGGCTTCCTAGAATAGTTTCTTGGTGTAGGTATTTTGGGAGCCTTTGAAAACAGTTGCTCTTTGGCTGCAGAAGAGTAAGCTGTTTTTTTTTCCGTCTTCTTCTTTGTCCAACCTGCCTGTCCATTGAAAGTCTAACCAAAAGGCCTGGATGACCCAGGTTGTCTTCAAGGAATGGATCCTGGAAACCTTTGCTCCTGCTGTAAAGAAATACCTGCTGGACAAAAAGCTGCCACTCAAAGCCCTACTGATACTGGACAATGGCCCTGGTCACTTGAAAGACCTGGAGGAGATCCTGGAAGAAAGCTATCCTTTCATCAAGGTGCAGTATCTGCCAGCAAATACCACTGCCATCCTTCAGCCAATGGATCAGCAATCATTGTCAACTTCAAAAAACTGTACACCAGAGCTCTCTTCATGAAGGTGTTTGAAGAATGTCAGCTTTGTGGAGACATGACTGTCCGAAAGTTCTGGAAAGAGAAGTTTGATGTTCTTGTGGCAATCAGATTCATCCAGATAGCCTGAGGAGAAGTCACGCAGAAGACCCTCAATTCAGCCTGGAAGAGGCTTGTTCCTGAATGGACCCAGGAAGAACCAGCTGAGGACACAGAATTGGTGCAGGAGATCATCTCAACAACCCAAGAGTTGGAATTGGAGGTGGAAATGGAGAATGTGGAGGCGCTCATTGAAGAACACCAAGAAGAACTGACAACTGAAGCGCTCTTCTGGCCCAGGAACATGATGTAGCTCAAAGGGAAGCTTCATCTGACGAGGAGGAGGAGCAATCCAATCAACTAATTTCAACTGCTGCCATCAAGGACTTCCTTGTCAAATGGGGAGAGGTTCAGGAGTTTACCAACCCTCACTATCCAAGCACAGCTGAGGCCAACAGGATCAATGATCTCTACAATGACACCCTTGCCTGTCATTTCCGACAGGTGTTGAAGAAGAGAAAGAAATAGACCACCTTGGACATGTTTTTCAAGAAGCTAGCTGCCAAAATACAAAGGATGGAACAAGAGGAGTTGACCCTGCAACCCCTGGTAGCCTCTCTTGAATCTGACTCCGATTAAAAAACAATAAAAAGCAGACCTGCTGCAATGTGTAAAAAGTGTGTGTCTGTATGAATGTGTGAAAAAAGTGTTCCTCCACTCCTCCTCACAACATCTGACTACCAGCATAATTGGTGACTGCTCCATTTTTTTTTTTTTTTTAAATGGTACAGTACGGTTATTTTATGCAGCGAAATGAATTAGATGTTTTAACATGTATTTCTATGGGGAAAATGCGTTTCGTATAACGGACTTTTCACTTAACGGACTTGCACCTGAAACAGATTAAGTACGTTATATGAGGCACCACTGTATTTAAGTTTTATATAATCGTATTTTCGATAATAAATATATTACTTTATCGTAGTGTCTGTATCTTCCTCCAAGCTGACATATTTTGCCCAAAATATGTTAAAAGGTACGGCTACTAGTGCCATCAAGTATGATTTTAAATAATAATAATAATGTGTAGTATAGGTGAGATTAGTAAATTACTATGACTTCAGACTTTGAGTTTTGATTTCAGTATCATTGATTTGTATAGGGTTCAAATGGTATACAAATCCATTTTAAGAGACTTGAGAGTAATTTTAGATAGGTCTGACAGTGTAGACTGAGGCATAAATGCATGATGGTTTTTATAAAATTTTTATGCTTATATGTTTCATTACAAACAAATTTCATTTCCATAAAAAGTTGCCAAACTACTGAAAATTCTTTAATTATGTCTTGAAAATAATGTCCATGAGGTGGTCACCCTAATTTTCCAAACAGTGGTTGAAAAGGAACCCATTGGCCAGTGGAAAATGTTCAGCAGAACGTCATGAATCACACACTGAACCTTCTTGCCACTTTCTAGTCTACAACAACACAGCATTTCTTGGAGGAACATGTCATATGTTAAAATTATACCAAAACTCTCTGTGTAGCTATGACTCAGTTGGTTTTTATGAACGTTTCTACTGTAGCATCACACTCCTGTATAGACCAGTGCTCCATGATCACTGAACTCCAAGAAGTGTGCATTTAGAATATACTAATGCCACTAGTGCCTCCTTGCAATAAAATTTACAATAACAAAATAAAAACAGTCAGGTGTTTAGCCCTCACCTTGTATACATTTATAACGGAATCTTAGAAACTATTCTTGTTGAAAATGGTTCTTGTTGTGTGGTTCTTAAATTAAGCTAAAGTAGGAATAATATAGGTTTACCAATAACTTTTATTTAAAAAGATAAGGGAAGAGACCATTTTATTCAAATATTTCTATTCTGAAATAGATAAGTAATTTCATTATTAATTCTTTTTATATCAAAAATATATTTTAAAAAACCCATACAGACCTTTTTGGCTAACTGATGTTACTTTGTTATCTTTGCTGTGAGAATTCCTGGTGAAAAAGTTATATATCAAAATTTCCTTTTCAGACTACTTTTCCATAGAGATTTTATACAGAAAATCTCTATGGAAAAGTAATCTGAAAAAAGAATTTAAAAACCTTTTTATTGTCCCTAGTACAAAATGAGTCCAGAAATTTGTTAGACAAGTTTTAAACTTTTCTTCAATGGAATCAAGAGAAAGGAATTTCTTAAATCAGTAGCAATCAACTTGAGATGTAAGTTGTCATAACGTGTGGTTTTGCCTACATGTCAAAAATTTTGAAAGAAAATGGAGGGAGATTGAAAGCACAATTGGGATTTTATTGAATTGTTTATAGAAGAGGTTCAAAAATATCCTCATCTATAAGATAATTATGTAAAGATTTTAAGGACATTATCATGAAAACAATACATGCTGCAATAGGAGCAAAGTTCAGAATGAATGGTAAATATATTTCATTAAAAGAAAACACAGCTTTGTACATCACAGTGAATTTCATGTACTGTTTTGTACATGGAATTCCCTTGTATGTCTTCTAACCCAAAACTTTCATTTTATTTTTTATCACATAAATATTTTGTGTATGAAGTGCAGGGCCAATTAGAGTGGTGATGGGGAAAATTTCTCGAGCTAGAATTCATAGGCCAGACATCATCCCACAATTTTTTTATGCACTAATTAACTGTAGAAGGACAGTGCTGAAAATTAGAATCTAAAGTAAGATAATAAATTACCCCAACTTTATAACTAAAGATACATAGAAAATTGGGATTTTACATGGCAATCAATTCGAAGGACGAGATGAAGCTATCTTTGGCATGGCAGGCACTAATTCAAGACAGCGATTCGAACCAACGGAGGCAAAATGATTAGAGAGACCATTACAGGGAACTGACATGGATAAAGATGCGATTGGATTGCGTTTTGATAGTTTACATCATGAAGATAAGCGCGTGATTGTATTACGTAAAGTTTGGAATGTTGATGGCATGCGGTTTTCATGGATACGGAATCGGACAATTCGAATTTTTATCCAGAAAGAGGATATTCTTCGATCTAACGGTCAAAAAAATAAAATAGAATAAATTTCGCTTGAAGAAGGACCTAGTGAGGGGCCGAAAACGTTAGCGTACGAACTTTGGAAGCACCGGTTACAAGGTTTGCAAGAGTATTAAATGTTTTACATGGCTCTCGATGCCCCTGCTCACATTAATACATCTGCAGCAAATTTAGTTATGTATCATATTGAGATGCTTTGACAGAACATTGTTTCCATATATCTCAATGAGCTGAAATGAATTTCAGCAGGCAAACTTTTTTTTGGTCCAAAAAAAAACTAGATCAATTCTCTAATCATGCTACATCATAGCTGTCTTACACTCATGCTAATCATTCAATATTGACACATTGGGGTCATAACTACCTACATTGGAGTTTTTTGTTTTGATTTTTTGGGTTTGTCACAGGGGCCACAGGGTTTGTCGACTCTCCAGATTTGCCAGGAAATTCCTAAGGTTTTGAAATCTTATCTCCCAAATTGAGGTCTATTTCTCTCATTTTCATAACCAATTTCAAATACGGCTCTAATAAAATGCCTGTTCATCATTTATATTATAAAAAGCATCTTAGTACATTTGAAATTAGGCATGCATATATAAACGTGTTTTGTTAAAAACCAATAATTTGCATAGAAACTAAACATTTGTAACAGATTTGTTATAAATGTATTATTAAACAGAAAACAAATTCTTTTGTGGTAGTGTAATAGATATCACTACAGCATAGCACCATTTCATCACTAAGAAAGATAAGCGATTCCAGTAAATATAGTTTAAAATAGAAAATCAAAAACAGTAACAAAAATCTTAAGTAAGCCATCATATCTGGGAACTTTTTAAATCAAAATGTTGAATTTATAGTTTTAAATTTAAAAAATATAAGCTTTCACATTGAATCTTCACAGCAAATTCTCATCCTTTCCAATAACCCAGTAAAACTTGCTTATAGGTTAGTTTTTTTTCGTTATTTCACCGGTCTACAAATTTTCTAACAATATTTTTCTGGATCTGGTAGGCATTTTTAATAGCATTTCAATGGCTAAACGTCATAAGTCAATGCAGTTGACTGCAGAATGACCATGAGGCGATAAAAATCAGTATGCCGCTCTGGAGGATCTGGGATCAAATTCGTGGGCGATCTAAGATATGTCGACCCCGCTTTTTTTTTTTATCTCGTTCTTATCATTGTGGGCTTGGTCCAACTCACAATGAGTATGATTAAAAGGCTATCCTATTGCCGAAAGGTCAGAAAGAGGGGGAAGCCAATGCAGTTTTTACTTGATTCACGGCATATAAAAATATCTAATAAAAATTATTCGGTTAATCAAAAATAATAATATACAAGTTATATTGTTGCGCTGGAATTTGAAAAGAATTGTAGACCTATAAATTCCCCCTTAATTGAATATATGAACTTTCAATGCAAACCGAAAGTCGCGTTATTTCAACTCAAAAATTTTCCCCTGTAAAGTATTAATTGATCGCACGACTCTATTGTTAAAGGAAAAGTAATTTATTTTGATATAATTATTAAATAAAAAATTTAATTATACATTTTTTTTTTTTTTTTGCTCTTGAATTACGTTCATAACAAAAACGAAGAGTTCTGATCTCCATTTTGTGATTGTACTAACTGTAAGTACTGTACAATATAATAATGTGACGATAATAAAAATTTGTTGTACTGTCTTTAATCTGACAAGATTTCTTGAAAATGACTATGTATAGTAATTCAAACAACACTAGAACATCAATATGATAGAAATATCAACAATTGAACTCATCGCAATGATGATAAAATTCATGTTACGATCAACCAAATTAGGTTTTGATATGTTTAACAGGAAATGAGAATTTTTAGAATGAAACTAAGAATTCGTTATAGTTAGAAAGGATATTTATAAATATAAGCTAACGTCAGTTGTCGTTGGCATCCTATTTGGCGCGTTATGACGAATGCTTTGCTTCTTCATTAATAATAAGAATTTATGTATTGTGTATAGAATAGTTTGAAGATCGGCAGAAAAAGAAATGTTTTTTGTAATCTTATGGATATATTGAATTAATTAAAAAATACGATAGTCTTTCTTCTTATACATTAAGCAATTTTTAAATATTTTTTACGTATTAAATTATAAATTAGAGGAATCGTTCCAATTAATTGTTAAAGTACCAAATTTAAGAACAATTCCAATGTTTTATAATGTATCCGATAAGACGGCCTTTGGCAGAGGGGTCAAAAAACTTCCAGGAATTTTTCGGGGGGTCCGGATATGTCGGACCCTATTCCTCACCAACCGGTCGCCCCATTGTGGGCCTGGCCGTACCCATAATGGGCTTGCTAAAAGAGGCCCTCTTAATGCCCACCGGGCGAAAAGAGTTAAAAAAAAAAAATGTAGTCTATAACTTATTTCGCGCGATTTACAATAAACATTTTCCTAATTTCTATATATATTAATTGTTGTTATATTGTTGAATTTATTACAATACTAGCGGGTGGGCCCGGCGTTGCTCGGGCAAAATTAACGATAGCGAAGATTAAGATTATTACGTTATAGTCAACCTTACCCGTTTTCACAGAATACAAGAATTGGGATCCCCTGTTTCCAGACTAATTAGAGAATTTTTAGATGAGTCTAAAAATATGTTCGATTTCCCGCAAAAACGAAAAAAAACTGCATCTGCGTCTTGCACGTCGCTTTCTCTTAACAATTCCGTTGTTACGTAACACTTCCATTGTTAACAATTTCATTGTTACGTAACACTTTTATTGTTGACAATTCCATTGTTGCGTAACACTTCCATCGTTACGTAACACTTTTATTGTTGACAATTCCATTGTTAAGTGACACTTCCATCGTTACGTAACACTTATTGTTGACAATTCCATTGTTAAGTGACACTTCCATTGTTGCGTAACACTTCCATTGTTGATGGAAGTGTTAAGCCTTATTCCTGTCCCTCTCCCCCGTGGGGAGGAATTTTGAAAAATCCCTTCTTAGTGTGCGTTCTCGTGACGTATCCTAACTGTGTACCAAATTTCAACTTTCAACTCCTAACCGTTTGGGCTCTGCGCTGATTATTATTATTATTATTAACTCGTCTCGATTATATAAATAGATATGTATAACAAAGCGTTTTATAATTAATTATTAATTTTTTGCTATTGCTGCACTGCCTTTTTTTTAAATTTTAATCATTGATTATAATTATTAAATCTAATCATTGTACAATATTAGTAATGATAATTTTTTATCGGTGACTTTTAACTATAATGTTTAATCTATAAAATATTAACATTCTAACAAATTCTCTGATGTGTCAAGCTTTGAAGTAAAGACTATTATTTTTAACTGTGATCAACTGAAAGATTCACATAGTCTAAATGCACTAGGTATGGCTGGATTGACCATTAGACAAAATAAGAACTTGCTTAAGGCATCAAGGAAAGGGCACAACATAAATTTTTTATTGTCCGATTTACCATGGATCATATGCTGGAAATGAACCAGGATCCACAAAAAAAGGGCACTCCTACAATAAGTGAAAAAGAATTATTTTCTGGTGCCATTCATTTATTGTTTACATTTTGAATTACATATACAATACAGTATACGGGCACCAAAATCTTTTAAGGTATTCAGAACCTGTAAAAATCTTAATCAAGCCCTGGCATTAGGCTTATTGAATAATCGAATGACACGTGTTTTATTAAATATGTATGGAACACAATTTTTTTTTTTAAATAAATTACTTTATAACAATATTAAATATTCTATCCCAATTGGTAAAGCCAATTAAGCAATGCGATCGAAATTAACCTATTTATGTAATACGAAAAACATTTAATCGACATTTGTCAAGTACGCCGACTATTATTATTATTATCATCGAAATAAAAAAACGTTACGCCATTTTAAAAAAAATATTTCATCTTATAAAATTTATATTAATTAATTATAATAATTTGTCGCATTGTTTAAATACGTATCAAAATAATATGCAATTAATTAATTTCTCGCAAAATTACCGCCAAAAAACTCGTTTACGACGTGGCAAATTTTCGGACCGAAAAAAAAAGAAAAAAAAAACATTTAATAATAACAAACAATTAAATTCGGTAGATTAATTCCCGTAGCATAGAGGCGCCATCTGTCATTAAGGCCATTTTTTTTACTTATAATGGGAAGTGTTTTGTAATAGGCGCTTCGAATGACATCAAATGGCGATAAAACTATGACAATAATAAGTAAAATTTCGAATTGTGTGGGAAGTTACTTAAAAATATATTTGGTTATTAATAACGTTTCGATTTAATTAAGAATTATTGCGAATATTATCGGCCGATCGGTAACATTTAATGACGTCTCAAATACTAGATATTTTAGTATTGTATCCGGATCGTCATACTATATTTTGTCGTTCGCATTATTCTTTTTTGGCAAACCACCCCCTCTGTGACGTCGACGTCGGGACGATAAGTGGACTCTATTGTCATTCCCGTCCTTGCAATGGATGGTGGTGGAGTTGTTTGACTAGCTTTGACGAAAGGAATCAAAATGGTAAGTCGACAGAATATACCTTATCATACATAAGACTCCTTATATTCTTTTACATCCATAACATTTCGCTTCTATAATCACGTTATATAAACTAAATCGTGGCTTAAATCCAGAATGACTGTGCATAGATTACCAAAGCAGCTACGAACATTTGATAGATAAATTACTGCGTTTTACATTTTTCTCTATGGCTTTTGTATGTGTTTTAAACACACAAATAGGAAGAATTTCAAATAATCGTAACTGTGACGATTAATGCGTGTGTGTGTGTGTGGTTTAATTGTGATGCGGTAATATAAATTGATCCTGGTTATAACCTGTGTATTGTACTAAAATACTAAAAAATATTTTTTTTAAATTTTTTTCTCAGTACAATTGATTTGCTTTTTTTTTTATTCTGATCTGAATAAAAAAAATTTTTTTTTTTTTTTTTTTTTTTCTTTTATAAAATTCTATTTATAACAAACTGGAAATTATTCACTTCTATAAATTATTGAGTTAATAAGATTATATTAACAAATTTTCTGCATTAATAATGGCCTTATTCTTATGTTTTGAAGTAGGCTATGTGAGATTTGATAGAATAACAGAATTAAAGTGTGAAATTTGTTAATTCTTCTAATTTTATGGAATTGTAGTTTGAAAATCGTGCACTTCTTCGACCTAATCCTGTATTTGAAAATTTTAGGCCAATAACATTTGTGATTATATTTTAATTGGTAAGGAACAGATTTTGAATTGTTTTTCGGTATTAAAAGTTTCTATTGTATTTCTATTTAAGAGAAGTTATATGTGTAATGTGAATCGTTCATTTGAAATTAATTAATGTTAGTTTATAGTTTGGTAGTGTAATGATAATCCATATTCTAACTCTTTAACTTATGAAGAAATCCAGAAGGAGACTTAATTTTAAACTGTGATTTTTGTTTTTTTTTAAATGTTATTTTTAAGTCAATTTAGAGGTTACATTACTGTATCTGTCTAAAACTATACCAAAATATAAAATCAATTTCTAAAATTGTCTGGTTTTGGATTTTTTATACTGTTTAAAAGCAAGTTTATATTGTATTAAAATTATAGATTTACAAAATGATAATACTACTGAACATGACCTTTTTTTATAACATATATATAAGAATATAGAATCTGATTAGTTATAATATCAGGTCAGTCCATAAGTCCATGCACATTTTTGACCTTGAGAAAAATCTTGTTTTGCTGTTCAAAATGTCAGTCTAGTGGGATACTTTTTACACTGAAGTGTTAAATTGGATCTTATACATATAATACTGTTCAGAATTGGGAACATTTCAGTTATTTATTATCGAATATAAAAGACATGTTTTATACTTTTAAAGTGGTGAGAATGCCACAAATGTTGCCAAAAAAAATAAATACTGTACATAATTAAACTGCAATTAATGTAAGGACTGCACAGAAGTGGTTTGAAAGATTTAGAAACAATGATTTTAATGTGGAGAATAAGGCTTGTACTGGAAGATCTGTTGACTTTGATGATGATGCTCATGGGCGTAGCCAGGAAGGGGCGTGGGTGGGCACAGCCCCCCCAGTTAACCTGGTGCCCCTCCCCAGAAAATTACAGCCTCTACTAGGCCCCCCATAACAAAACCCTGGCTATGCCAATGATGATGCTCTCTCTGCACTAGTTGAAGCAGAACCATCTTTAACAGTTGATGAAATTGCGGAACGTTTAAATTCATCCCACGGAACTGTTCATCGACACCTACAACGAATTGGAAAAGTTTCAAAGCTAGGAAAATGGACACCACATGAACTGTCAGTAGCTAACTGACAACGTGTAAACATTTGCACGTCTCTTTTATCTCGTATTACTTTAAAACCTTTTCTTGATCGGCTGGTTACTGGAGACAAAAAATGGATCCTCTATAATAATGTGACGAGAAAAAGACAATGGATGGATTGCGATGAGCAGCCAAAACCGGCTGCAAAAGGTGGGTTGCATCCAAAAAAAAATTCTTTTGTTTGGTGGGATATGTTAGGTGTAATTCACTTTGAGCTGTTAAAACCTAATCAAACAATTACAGCTGAAATGTATTGTGATCAATTAGTGTTTAAATGAAAAATTGAAAAAAAAAAATCAACCAACATTAGTGAACAGAAAGCAGGTTCTCTTGCAACAGGACAATGCCAGACCCCATGCTGCAAAAATAACTGTAAAGAAACTCAAAAGCTACAACTGGGAAATTTTACCTCATCACCATATTTGCCAGATATTGCTCCCAGTGATTATCATCTTTTTCAGTTTGCAGAATTTTTTAAAAGGGAAAACTTTTGAGGATGGGAACAATGTAAAAAAGGCTATTTCCGAATATTTTGATTCGAAACCAAAATCATTTTACGAAGCCACGATTAAAAAGCTACCATCAAGATGGCAAGAAATTGTACAAAATAATGGTGAATACATTACACATTGAAATAAAATTTAATTAAAATTTTTTGTAGATACAAATACAACAAACTTATGGACTGACCTGATATAAGAAAGCAATTTTATAAAAGTGATTAATGCTTTCATATTTATATTTTATTGTTGTAAAATTTGAAACAAAATTTGAAACAAAATCATCAACAAAATCAAAAATTTGAAACAAAATCAAAACAAAACAATCAAAAAATATGATTTTGTTTCAAATTTTACAACAATAAAATATAAATAAACAGTACATAGCATTTAATAAAAATCAGAATAGTAATTTAAGAATCTAATTTTTTAATCAAATATTTCAGACTAATTTGAAAATTGTTCTGAGATATATGATTAATAACATAGCTTTGATAAAAATCACATGTATAATTTAAGATTTTAAGATCTACATTTAACAATGAATCTAATATATACTATATTTACTTTATCTGGAATTTCTTGTTTAGTTTATTACATCATGATATATATTTTGTATCTGAATCATAGGTTATAATAATGCAATATTTTAGTCAGCCAACCAAAATTAAAAAGGAAAATATATTCCAGGGCATGTAGAAATTGTGTGTGTATTATTAAAGAGTATTATTGTTTTTTCCCATTACCATATTATATTATTTTCAGCAAAATTGATGTCTTTTTTTTCATTACTGCCATATATATTTGGTTGTTTATTGGACTATGTTAAGGCTATCCAGATCAGTTCTTTTCTTCTAGAATAATTAAAATTAAAAATTTATTATTTTTAAATTTATCATGAGATGGTGTCTAACTGCTTACCTCTTGCCAAATTACTTGTTTTGGATTATTCATCACTACTGTTTTTAATGTATGTAAGTATTATTGATTTTGAGATTGAGATTTAAATGTAAAGCAGATCACATGAAAAAATACACCCACATAATATTAAATAGAATATTTACCATTTGTGAAAACTATACATCATTAAACAATAAATATATTAAAGTTAATTATTTAGAAGCAGGAAATTTTGATATTCTACCAGTTTTTCTTGGAAAGATGGCATGTGAACTGAATCTATTCCATAAAATTAAGACATAGTCACATATACAAAAAGTATTTATTTGGTGATATTGTTCCAGAATGTTCTAGATATTTTAAAACTTTTTGTTTACTTTTATTATTATTTAATAACAGTAAATATTTAAAAGTTATGTCGGATAATGTAACTTGTTTCTTAATACTATTTAAATCACAGTGGACGATCATAAATGATAAAGATGGTTCAAATCTGTTATTGATTTATTTATATTGAGCTTCATGACTTAAATTTTGCTAATGTTTTGAATTATATATCTTAAGGATAAGTTATAGTTCAAAACAACCAAAAATTGTAAAATAATTCTTAAAAGTATAAATGTCTGATTCTACATATATTTAATGAGCAGAAAATATCATGACATTTCTTTTAATTTTTTTATTATATATTAATAATCTACAATTAATTTTAATATATCCATAATGAACACACTGTATATCATTTATAAAACCAAAACTCCAGTTTGTAAAACAAAACATTGAAGGAAAATGAATGTTTTCAATTGCCTTGAGCAAGCATTTTCAGGTTAAAAGAATGGATTTGAAACAGGAGATAAAATGTTGTAACTTAATCAAAAATATTTTAAATTATATTGGTTCATCCAGTTTAACTATATCTTAAATGATAACTATTACAGGGTTCATAGAAATTATGGAAAAGCATGGAATTTTTATGGATTTGGAAAATAGAATTTCATTGAAATTGCCATCCTGTGTTATTTCTAGTATGAGTACATACATTCAACACAATTGATAAATACTTGACCAGATTGTGAGTGGCCTGGTAGTGTGGATTGGGCCTAAAATAACTCAAAGCATAGTTCCACGTTTACGTTGATATTTGATTGCTTTAGCATGGGTTATGCATTATATCAAATTTGACTTCCATGACATCTTCATGCCAATTTACTTTTGTCATTGACTGTGTAAAGAATATTGTATTACTGCTATGTTAGGAACTTGATAATTTTTTTTATAAGTACAGAACAAGCTTTAAATCTAACAATATTAGAATATTGAACATTTTTTGATGATACATGAAATTCCATAATTTTTCCATGTTATGTACTCTTAACAGTACATACATTTTATGTATGTTAGATGACTAATATCTGCTTACTGTAATCAGATATTAGTCATCTAATGATCAGAATTAGCATGAACAAAACAAATAAGTTAAAATACATTTATAAAACTCTGCTTTATTATAATTAGAATTTGGTTGTTATAATTGTCTTTAGGTAAATAGATATTTTTAAAATGTCATCTTGCACTATCAAGCCTCAAGATGTGAAGTGAGAATCAGAGGGTTTCTGTCTGACTTATTCATTTGAGAAAATTTTATAGCAGAATAATTTGAAGTTTTGTCAGCTTTGCAGATAGAAACAAATTTTTACATTTTAAAACTTGCCTCTACTGCTTATAATGACAAAACTGTGTTAATAGATAGATGATTGTGTAAACAACAAATTAAAGTAAAACAAAAAGTGAAAGAACTTGATGATATGGCTTAAAATAAGAAAATTATTGATAGTTATGATTATGAATCTTAAACATTGCTTTAACAAATCCAGTGCTTTAAACATTAATCATTTTGGATGTTATTTGCTCAAAGTATAATAAATAGCAGGCATTTCTTCAATTACTTGCTAATTATGGTTAAAGATGGTCTTCAAGAAAACAGCAGGCAAACAACATTGAATGAATTACATTATTAAGTTTATACTTATAATTAATAAACTTTATAGATTAAATTTTTTAACATGTCATATTCAATAAAACCAGAATTTCACTAATTGTTATTGCTTACCTAATTAATGTTGTTATAAGAATTGCAGTGTTTGCAATAAACAGATTCTACTTTATATACTACTGTTTGAAAGTACAATATTATGCATTCTGATATATTTTTTTTTTATATATATATATGTTATAAGTTAAAAATAATAATTATTATAATAAATTATTTTAGATAAATGCCAAATTCTTAGGCTATGTAAAGGCCATAATTAAATATTAGAAATTAATTAATTTGACTATAGGTAGGTAGTTATGCTGCCTTCTCGTATTAAATTTAATAATTATTCACAATTAATTTTTAATTTAGACATTTCTAAAATTTAATTTGGAATCAGTCATTAAATTTAGTACGAGATGGCATGTTTATTATATAATGGACTATGATTGCTGATGTTTATACATAATATGTGTGAACACAAAAGTTTGGAAAAATGTGTGATCACAAGCAACACTAAGATGCTAGCGGAAGGAGTGCTAAACACAGACTAATGGAGTATGCGCACAATCTGGGATTTCCCTCTCCTTGTCACTCGTTATGTGAGGTGCTCATTAAGCGAGGTTCCACTGTATTTGAATCATTTTAAGAAATCAAACCTGTTTTCTTCTGCTGTACTAATTTGAAATGCAGCATTTTAATTTAGTTGTACTTTGACATTGAATAAAATCTTGAGTCAAGCAATTTCTAACTTCTTATCTACTAAAGATAAAATAGACAAAATAATTAAAGTTGTAAAGCAATATCAGAAGTAATAAAAATACTTTATGATTTTGTTCTAATTTTGAGGAGAAAAATTTATCTTTTTTTTGTGATTATTCTAAAATTGTCATAACTGATGCAACACTAGAAAACAAAATCAGTAATTAGAAATGTTAGAAAAAGAATTTGTACTTCTGCATATACTTTTCATCTAAAGTTTTAGTATAGACAGAGAAAATATGGTATATCATTCATATTCTCAATGTATTTTATTACAAATATAAAGTTAATAATGAGCAAACTAGAATATGGATAAGAGGATATGTGTAAATAATAATAGGTTAATCAAATTAAAAGCTGCAAGTAATAGCAAATGATAGAAAAGAATTAGGAAGAATAGTAAGTTAAATAAGTTGTATGAATATAATAAAGATAGCTAAAGTTGTCAGAGATTTAATTTAAGGATTGAAAATTTATGAGGTAGAATGTAAATAAAATAAAAGAGTATATATAGAATGAAGTATTCAGGAAGTGAAAAAAAGGCATATTTAGAATAGGTGGCATTCTAAAACTTTTTATTTTAGAAGTTTGATACATTGTAAATGGACACATTGTTTTTTCAATCTACCATGTCAACAGATTGGGATAAGATATGCTCAATATTAGGAAGAGAAAGAAACAAAATCAACATATAAAAGAAGCTAAATGATGAAAAAAGCATAGTTTCCATTCTGAAAGCTTAAAGGATGATTAATTGAGACAACAGAAAAAAAAATGAAATAGGAAAAACAAGAAGCAGAGAGAATAACATCAAAAAGAAAGATCTAGATACAGTAAAACTCCAGTTATCCAAATTAATTGGATATTTGCTTAAAATAGTCATTTATTTTCTATCCAAACACCCCATTATGTACAAGTATACATAATTTTGTGTAAATAAAATATTAAATGTGGAAATATACTTCAAGTGAATCTAGTTTATTTTCTACATTTACTAAAAATACTTTTTATCCATATACAGTGTACGAAGTATATATACATATATACAAACATGCCTATTTAACTAAGTCAGAGGGCAATCTGGATAATCAAATAATTGGAATTTTACTGCACTATAATAGTATCAAAGATAGAAAAAATTTGAATATTAATTAATAATGAAATTGATGAAACAGTTTCTTCTAAGTCAAAATTATTATAAATTGATTAAACTTTGTCTTTGAAAAAATGAAGTTAGCCGATATTAGTTCTAATTGCAATTACTGCCAGTTTCCTGGCAGTAATTGCAATTCTAGTTATTTTAATTTTCAATAAAAAATTGATCCATAATCAAAGATAAAACTATACATAGTAAAATTTCCATTAAAATATAAACTGAGTGAACTCTGATCTAATGTGTATTCAGTTACAAAATGTTTTTGACATTGCCAAAAAAAAGTTTGCCTTTCCTGCAATACTCAGAAATAGTTCTCATAGTATTTCCAGGTATACAGTACATTGAGAAAGGCTTTACTGCCAGGAAACTGGTCATTGTCATGGTAATGAGGAGAGGAAAGATTGTAAGGCTGAGCAAAATTCTTTATACATAGTAATTATTTTTGACGTAGGATTTAATAAAGCATACATTATTATTGCATTTTTGAACATGGTAGATGATACTACATCAATTTCTTGGTGCTACTGTGTTATATAAATAACTGAATTATTAATTGAAAAGGGTAGTGATCAGTTACACACTTAGTGTCATTTGATTATTATTTAATTTCCACAAATTGCACTTGATTAGTGTTTTAAAAGTCAAAAGTGCCATGTCAGTCATGGCATTTCTGACTTTTCAGTTGCTTTGGTATGATCTTTTAAAGTTAGATACAAACATGATTACTTTTTGACGTAATCATTGTGAAGATTGAGGCATTTGTTATATCTGTGGACGAGCTTTTCCATCCCCTCTTCATAGAATGTTACCACCAGTGAATTGATATGGCCCTAATAATGTTGTTTTGAAAATCGTCATTAGTCTCAAACCTCTGCCCTCCTAGCCATGTTTTCAATTCAGCAAAGAGGTGGAAGTTTTCAAACATTAAAAAGTTTCAAGCTGGGTGGAAGTTTTCACCACCTTTAAACACCCAGCATATAGCCCCAATTTAGCACAGCGATTTCCGCCTCTTTCCTGAACTAAAAACATGGCTAGGAGGACAGAGGTTCGAGACTAAATGATCTTCAAAACAACATTGTTAGGGCCATCTCAATTCACTGGCGGCAACATTCTATGAAGAGGGGATGGAAAAGCTCGTCCACAGATATGACAAATGCCTCATTCTCCACAATGATTATGTCAAAAAGTAACCATGTTTGTACCTAACTTTTGGTAATAAATTTATTTTGTTATTTATATTTGTCTTTGTTTTATGGACAATCGGAGGGTGAAAAAGAAACAGCCCTTGTATGTAAAACTTAAGCAAAATATGAAATATTTGAATGAAATATGATTTTTAATATACACTTAATGTATTTAAATTACTATTACAAATATATAATCAGAGTTATGTGTTTCACTCATTGTTTCTTATGTTCATATGTAAGGACAAATAACAAAATCACTTTAACAGCAAATTGATGCATTAGATTTTCAGATTGTGTTTTCTTATATGGATAATTAGCTCATCCCTTTGGCTTGAGAATGAAATGGTCCTCTTCAATTGCTTTGGTATGATCTTTCAAAACTTTCTACCAGTAAGGGCGCATTTTTTTATGCTGCGCTCGAGAAGCGCTTTATAGCAAACACTCTGAAACCCGTTTGTATATGCAGCGCTACAATGTAGCAAACCGTTTTTAAATGTTTGCTGCAAGGAGTCACTGCAGCGAAGATAAAGCAAAATGGATGCCTCCACATCAAAAATGTTTAACGTCGTATTGTGCTCCGGAGAAAAACAAATAAACGTTTTCGTAGACGAAAATATGATGAAAAAATTAAGTACAGGTAAATATCTTTATATACATTCTTGAAATAATAAATTTAAATTTAATCTGTTATTGGTATTGTTTACTTTGAATTAGGTTATACTGACATGATTAAATGGAAATATAGAATCAGTTTTTAATTTCAGCTAAGGGAAGACACAATACCAAATAAGTGATAATCACATTGTATACATTTAAGATGTTTAATTTTAAAAATATGCTATATATTTTTCAGATGAGATGTTTTGAGAGAAGTACTGCAAAGTATTCTTCTCATCTAATAATGTTGAAGACACAGGTGAGACATGTTTTATTATTCGTTTAAAGCATTCTAGAGACAACTATGATAAAATTGTAATACCAATGTAAATATATATATAAAAAAAACTATAAATAAAATCTATTTCATATATATATTTACTGAAATCTCAAAATTTAAAATTTTCTACTACAGGTTCAACTGTCTCTGAAACTGTATCTGGTCAGAATACTGAATCAGGGAAGTGTGTGAACAAGTTAGATTCTGTAAGTATTATATTTTAAGTTTAAAAATTATAGCTTACATTATGAAGCAATTAATTCTAAGAAAACAAGATCTGTTATCCTTAAATAAAACCCTTTATTTTATTAATTTATACATTTAACATATTTATGAAAAATACTTTAAGTTTGAATATTTTTGTGAATAGTCTTTAAAGTAAGTTTCTGAAAACTTAATTAAAGAATCTATATAGTTATCAACATGCTAATGAAAATATAATATTTTATAGGAAACTACATGGACCGCTTCCTCTGTAAAAAAACTTAGAGTTATGCAGAGAAATGGACTTGCAGTTTCAGAGTCCAAGTTGTAAAAAAATAAAATTATGAGGCCGAATAAGCCAAAATCTGAAAAATTAAGGTTTCAACATAATGGCAATAGAGGCAGACAAGAAATGGAGAAACCTAATGCTGACGTACAGGAGGAGGAAAGATCAGATGAAACAATCTGGAGGTGGCCAAGTTTCCTTTTGGGAATTCCAGGAGGATTTAAGACACTTTCCTTGCTTCAAAAGCAAATGTAAATCCTCCTCCTGATACATTATCATCATCATTATCCTCAGCAACTAAGGAAATTGGTGATGCCTGTACTTCGGACGATTGCCTGGAGAACAAACAGGCACCACCAACCAAAAAAAGAAAAAGGACATGTTCTTCCAAAGACGAGCCTCTCAAATGGTTGCAGGAGTACATAAAAAAAACAAGAGGTGCGGATGAACAATGCTGGAAAAAACTAGAAGAAATTGAAGTAGAAAAATTAAACATTTTAAAAAGTATTTTAAATATTGTTCAAAAAAAACAAAGGAAAAAAAATTTAAATAAATGTTTATAATCAAATGTGCTTGTGTCTTAAATTTTAATTAAAAACTGGTTTTATATATCGGACTCAATTATAATCATTTCAACTTTCCATGGGCAGGGTTAAATGTAATTCTAGTTCTTTTGCTAATTTCTCATCTATTCCCTAATCCCATCATATCCTAACTAAAAACAAATATTCACGATATTTTAGGTTTATATTCTCTTACACCCTTGCTTTTTGTATGATAGAATTACCTGAATTTTGAATTTAGATTTATCTCCTCCCAATTTAATCATCTAACTTGTAAGTCTACCATAGTTACGCTTTAATTATTTCTTAATATATTTCTCACATTATCTTTCAATGTTATCCAGTCAACAACTTTTGTCATTTTACTTGATTTTTACATAATAATTATTGAAATAAAAATATTTTTTTGAATATAGTAAGAAATAAACTATTAAATTTTTGTCTTTTATAATTTTGTCAGTGAAATTAATTTAAAAATCATAAAACATAAAAGGAAAGTATATTTTAGTAAACTAGAAATTAATGTATCACTTATATTTTTAAAAAAAAAGTAATTTTAAAAATACAGTAACCAAAAATTTGTAAATATCTGTGTGTTAGCAAATCCTTCGTAGCTTATAGTAAATTAGTTTTTACTGTAGTTTTCAAATGGGTTTGTTACTTTTAATTTGAAGTACACAGCTGAAAGAAGAATCTGTTGCTTTTTGTATGATAGAATTATCATCAGTTTTGTGTATTAGTTAGAAGATAATTTTTAGTGTACATGCTACAATAGTGATAAAAATATCCTAACATTTAAATGCTTCAGAATTTGAAAATAATTTTAAACATGTTTGGCGCATTCAGTATTCAAATTGTACTGGTCAAAAGCCTGAAGACAACCATGATTATGGACAAAAACATTTTAATTAAAATTTGTTGTTACTGGGATATAATAAAGTTTTTGTGTGTTGATTTGTATATTACTCTTCTGAGACTTACATATTATTCTTTAAAAAAAGGAATCAAACTTTCTATTACAGAAAGCTTCATTGTTGATTCCTTTCTTTTTGTACAGGACTCAATAGGAAATGCAATTTTTTCTTGAGTCAGGAGAAAACTTGGCCCTTACAAAATTAATGCCATTTTTACTAACAGAAAATAAATCTTTAAAACTGCTTTTTATTAATACAGAAGCATTGTGTTTAATTTATTCAAAAAATGGCAAGAGGAACTCTATTCTCAGACTCCATACAAGCTCTCAATGGCTGTGTGTGTTTTAACTTTTTTCTTGGATTCCCAAAGGTTTAATTAAGCCTTAGAAAATGCCTCATTTTGTGTTTTCTTCCTTTGATCATCAGAATGACAGTAATGTTGGAGTATTTTGAATCTTAGCCCAATTTATTGTCTTTAATGGCCTCTGTGTAAAACTACAAATGCATTATATACTTCTGCAAACATTTAATTCAATAAGAATATACTTGTTTTTAGACCAAAATAAGGAAAAATATGTTCAATAAAAGTAATTGAGTTTTCCCTACTTTTGAATTTAAATAATCTTAGTCAACAAGTGTAAATAAGAAAATTTTAAAATATGAATGTAGAAAAAGCATGAAACAATTTTTAGCTTCTTGGTAAAGAGACATTTGTTGGTTGTAATGTTTCTACAGGGAGCCCTTCAATTGATAGATGAGTGAATTTGTGATAAACATCTTATTAAGAACACTGACAACAGATTGTATAAAACTATTCTCTACATTTATTAATTAACTACAAGACAATTGTAAATTATATTTTTAATAAACATTTCAATTCTGCATCAATAGATCTGATAATTGATTACGTTTTACTTCCTCAGCTGTACAATTTTTCGTAATTGGGTCTTCTGCAGGTTCATTATAATCATCAACAAATGCATCCTCTATACAGTCAATATCAGCTTGATTAATGCACAAATTGTGCAATATACATGATGTCATTACGACTTTTGACATTGAAATGTTTTTTATGTCCAGATATTTTAGTCGACGAAATCGCCCTTTTAGCAGACCTATGGTTTGTTCTACCACAACTCTGATGGAACTGTGTTTTCTATTAAAATTTTTCTGTTTCACAGTAAGATTACCATAATCTTTATATGGTACAATTAAAAATGTATCTAATGGATATGCTGAATCTCCAAGTAAATAATACTTATCTCCTAAATACCTTGAAGATTCGTTTAAAAACATATTATAAATAGGGTTTTGCTGCCAAACCCGAGAATCATTGGCACTAGCAGGCCAACCAACAAATGCATCAATAATTCGCATTTCCGAATCACAAATTATTTGCAACAGGATAGAGTGCCTTCCTTTCCTGTTGTAATAACTCTGGCTGTCTTCCTTTGGAGCTTATATATATATATGTGTGTGTGTGTGTGTGTGTGTTGTTCCATCGACACACTCAATTACTCCAGGCAATGAAACAGTACATAGTTCTTCAAACTTATGAACTGTTCTTTCCAAGTTATCATTTGGCTGCCTGATAAACTTGCCAATCATACGACACATTTTTTGACAGAAGTCTTATAAAGATTGTGTGTGCATGACCTTTATTGACACCAAATCTGTCTCCAATACCTCTAAATGATTCTTGATTAGCAAGAGTTTAAATACTTAATAGTACTTCCTTTGTAGAAGAAATAAGAGGTTGTCTTTTGTTTACTTTCATTTCTCTTTGTATTTATTAATTTCATAATTTCCTATAAAAAATAAATGCATTATCAGTTAATTTAGAAATTAATAGAAAATTTAGCTTATTTTAAGTTACAAAAAGTTCAACAGAGGTAAGTTTTTGAGTCTAAAATGAGATTTGAAGTCATCCATAGAATATGAAGGTACGACCTCTTCAACATAATTTCGTATCTTCTGTTGCTTAGATTTTTTATTTTCATTTGAAACAGCAATGCCGATCATTAAACTTTCATTCATCCTTTTTTTATTTTGTTGTAATTCTTTAAATAATACATTGCTTTCTAAAACTGAAATTAACAAACAAGGGACAGCATCCATTTTGCTTCAGCGACAAGCGTTTGTAAAATGCCATGCAGTGACATGCAACGGTTGCTGCTCATGACATCATTTATGCTACACTTTTGCTGCATAAAAAAAATGCGGCCTATGTGAATACAGCAAGGCAAGTTTCTGCTGCTGTGCATGATGTCAAAAACATTTTGTAACAGATTGTACTGTACAGTACATATCATTCATAGATTTTAAGATGAGATGCTATAATTATTAAATTTTTCATATAAAATAACTATTTCATATTTAGCAAATTTTACACAATAGTCTGTGTTAATTTAAAATAACAAACTGGTAGCATTGACGATTTTTTCAGTATGTTTTTTGTGTTTTCTGTATGTAGATTTAGAAAAATAGTGCAAGACAATTTAACTTTGTGTATTTTTGCATAATTCTTTGTTTAGGAAGTTTTAAAAACAATTGCATGTCATTTGAAAACTAGATTTGAACAAGTAAAACAATAAAGCTATTTTTGGGATAAGGCTATGTCTCGGAGAGCATGAGCAACACATGCGCAAATCTTGCACTTGTACCTGTTTGTAGAAAGTCTCAGCATTTTGTATTTTCTTTTGACCCAGTTCTTGGTCCCCTGACTATCTACAAGTTTAGTTTATTTTATGTATGCATGATCTGGGCACCAGGATAAGGAACAACTTTGCATCATCATCACAGCTGTTTTATTTAGTCTCATTAGTGATGACACAAGTTAAATATAATAAGTTAAATATAATGGCTGTGATGAAGATGCAAAGTTGTTCCTTATTATCTACGAATAGTTACGTTAAATTTAATGTAATAAAGCCAGACTTAATGCATTATTTCTGAATTAAATTTTTTAAGTTTTTCTTTTACAAAAATTTCTTGTTAGACTATACGTACAGGATGAGTCAATTTCAGTTGGTCCTTTCACTTGCTCTTGAGATAATAACAATTCTATGGCAGAGTCATAGCAGATTCATGGTAGTCGCATAGTCTACCAAGAAATTTTTGTAAAACTAAATTTGTCTTGGCAATTTTTAAAGTTTTTCTTTTGTATAATACCATATTTCAAATTTTTTTTTTCTATAGTAAGTCCTTTAGGAGTTATTTTTTAAAATGAAAGAATAAAAATAATTTACAGAAAAATATTTAATTCATGATGTTTCATTTAATTTTTTCATGTAAAATTAATATATTTCTCATTTTACAGGTATTATTAGTAAAGATATTTAGAAAGAAAGAATTTTTTTTGAGGAACTGAAACATGAACTTTTAATACAGAGTTCAGATGATAATTGTTGAGATAGGTATTATATTACTGAAATCTAGCAAATTTTATTAATGATGATAATGACTGATATGTTGTTTTCTGTTTTTGTATCATGACAATACAAAATGTCATTGTTTTGTTATCATCATGCTTATTTTAAGAAAATTTAAACAGAATCTGGCTTAAATTAGTAATTGAAAGTTTGTTTATAATGACAAATATAGAAACAAATTATAAGTAGTTAGATTAAAATACAAAGGAATCTTTCTTTAACTGACTGTTTTCAACAGTCAGTTAAAGAATCATTTCGATTTGTATTCCTGAAGAAGGCCTTTTAAAAAGACCGAAAACATTTGGAATTAGAATTAGAAGGCTGCATTTTAAAGGTTGATAGGTGTCGAGACGGAAATAAAAATTTAGAATTACCTAACATAGAATGTATTCAAATATAAATTTCTGGAAAGCAAATCAGCAGTAATTAGTGATATGCAAAGAAAGATCATGAAGTAAGGGGATTTATCATAAGATCTTAATGTAAAGGACATGATAAAAAAACAGGCATTGGCCCATTTTTACTGACTCTCTTAGAAACAAGTTTGCTTCTAACTTTAACTCCATAGCTCTATATATTGTATATATCATTGATGTGTGTAAGTTCTCTATAAATTTTATAAAAAGGAAACAAATATTTAGAGATGATTTGTTTTTCATTGTAAGTGAACTATTACTCACTAAATAGCAGGGGACTTGCATTCCCTCTAACTTTAAGCCTTGTTTTCAAAATGTCTACATGTAATTAAACATGGAAGACCTGTAGCTAGATTGATGGTTTAATGTTATTTACTGCATTAACAATTTCAAAAAAAATTGGCAAACAAAAACAAAATGGCAGAGTGTTCGTGTTCGTCCAAGCAAATCGCTCGGACAGGTCGATTTTACTCTCGAGGGGACATCTTTTGCAATAAAGTTTTTGCGAATCTGAATATTAACTAAACAAACATTTTTCTCGAAATAAATGTTTGTTTAGTTAATACAAAATAAATGAGTTTTTAAAATTTTTTGTTGTCTATTGTATTCAGAATCACAAAAACTTTATTGCAAAAGATGTCCCCTCGAGAATAAAATCGACGTGTTCGAGCGATTTGCTTGGACGAAACACTTTGCCGTTTTCGTTTTCGCTGGCCCACCCTGTATAATAGTATAATGTAATTTTTTCAAATTGTTTAGAATATCTTTTAAAATTTGAATGGTTAAATTTATTGTTCTTATAATTGTGACTGGAGGGTCAGCACCTCTGGTGCCATGTCAGGATAGACACCACAGTGTCTCGTTTGACACGGAAGGTGAGACGACATGTTGATTCGGATTAGAATGTAGGTCACACAGGTGATTGGATTCCCAGATGGAGCACGGACAGACAGCGAAACAGAAGTACTGCACTCAGACTCTAGGATTAACAACAAATAAACGTTTAATAATCACAAAAAAAAAAGGTTACAGGATACATATCATAATATCAGATTTACTGATTTATTTAATGGAGTGATTGCGAGAGAGAGAGTTTACATTGGATTGCGTGTTGAGATAAATACCTGAGATTATCCAGTTGTCACATTTCAACTGCAAAACTTTGTCTTCAATGATAAGGTTGTTGTGCGGATAGTTTGCTGATTGGAACTGTTTGGAAATAGGTGATATCTTGTGACGGAGATTTGGCAATATCTGTTAGTGGGCAAGATAATATTCTTGTCTAGGTATCTCGGTAGGTGTTATCCATTGCGGGAGAAGTCTTCGTATGGAGAATGGGCAAGGTATCCGTAAAGGTAATATAATAAGTCCTAAATGTACTGATGATGACTATTCTTAGGGACTGGGTGGCGGTTTCTTCTCTCGGAAAGGACTAAGTGGCGACTGCAGTTCTTTATCATATTGAACCGATGAAATTGAGACAACAGGTCGGAAGGTTATGAGAAAGCATTGCTTTTACTGCTGAGAACTTAACAAACGATTTACTCCCAGGTGTAAAAGATGACAGTTATCTGACAAAATTTTATTGTTATTACATTATGTTGTTTACGTGTAAGTCCAAATTCTCACATAATTATTAATTTCAAACATCAAACCAATTTACATTTTTTATAAAATGGGTTTATTCATTAAACAAACATACAAATGTTTTTTGAAAATCTTAAACTTATAAGATGAAGATTCATACAAGATGCACTCAGAAGAGAGACTACAATCTTATTACACCACCTAAGTTCAAATATCAAACTCTCTACAGATTGGAGTTTCAGTATGATACACACATGAGAACCCTTGTGTAACTCCAATAAATCATGTATGTGGAAAGCGTATCATACCACCTAAGGTTCACTGAGAGAAAATTGTTTACCAAATATTTTTAACCTATTAACACAGGCCATCTAATTCTCTTAACAAACCTTAGATAGTATAGGATTGTACGATTGAATATTAAAAACAAAGAGGAGGTAAAAACTGGGATATGTTCTACATGATGTTTCCTGTATTGTCTATATTTTGGTTTTTGTATACTGTAGTAGCAATATGCTTCAGATTTCCTCCAATCTAAATGTTCGAGTCTTCATGTTATTTGATATTGGGTGTTTTTTTTTTTTTTGGATTGGTCAGATGAGATATCTTTTTCAAAAATGTATGTTTTATAAAGTAGAAAATATAATATAAAAATTTGAATCTTAGTTTTTAACACTTAATGTTAATAAAAATGTTTGAAATATTAAAAATAATTTGTGAATTGTGTACTATTTTTATAGATGATAGATTTGAAAGATGTAATTTTTACTAAATTACAGTATAGTATAATATACTAACTGATATACTGTAGCTGGTAATACTTGGATTAAGAGACTTTTACCCAGCAAAACTTAAGAATATACTCAGCAATGAGAACAGTAATTGCATTCTACTTGCCCTTTGTTTTGAACAAGTTGAAAGGCTGATGCAGGCATAGGGGCATACTAAATTACAAATATAAATAATAATATACTGAGTATTATACTGTAAAAGAATAAAATAAATATAAAATAATTTATATTGTTAATTTAAATTAATTTAAATAATAGCTAGGGGTGCCTATTTTTTCAGCTTTATATAGATTATACTAGACAGGTTTTGCCTGTGCAAATTATTCATGCACATATAACACAAAATGTTAAATCCCAAATAATTTATTTTTTTGCAAAGCATTGGACCAGAAACTGGAACAGGAAGATTTGGAACAGAATCTTTGCAGCCAGGTTAATCATGAATATAAACCATTCTTTTGCCCGAATAAATGAATATAAACCATTCATTTTTTGCGCCGAAAAAATTGAAATATAAACCATTCTTTTGCATTCTCCTGAGTTCAATCTTATTTTTTCAGATTAGATTGATGAATAAAGCAATGCAACACGTGGGCAATCTGTTGGGGTGCCTCCCAGGAGGCATTCCAGGCAAACTAGTCCCATTAGATCAGTGATTCCCAACCTTTTTTTGACCAGAGACCACTTTGATTTTATTGTTGTTAGCAGGGACCACAAGGTTTAAGAAAAATAAACAGTGTCAATCTAAAAATAAACTTTAATCAAAACTTTTAACATAAGTAATCGTTAAACTCGAGTAACATGCTTTAACAGTAATAATATAATAGAAAACATAACAATTTTAGTAAAAATTAAATTCAGTTTGTATCAATGTGGGAATAATAATTTAAAATGAATAAAAGTTTTAAATCTTTTACGGACCATATTTTAACTCTTGCAGACCACTGGTTGGGAACTACTGCGTTAGATACATGAAGAAAACTTAGAAAAGTTCAGGTGGTCAGGCATGAACTCGTGACCAACTACCAATTGCATGCCAACTTGCTTTATTTTTTTGTTCAGCATCAATAATTACATGAAGGCTTTCCAGGCATTGTTGTCATAAAGGAATGAATATATTAATATAAAAAAAGTTCATTAATTTTTCTTATTTGATTTTTAAAAAATGAATGACTGATTGGCACTATGTTGAAGAATAAGCATGTATTTCCACTTCCAAAACAAACTGTTCAGTGTAGACAGTACTTGGTGCTGCAGAATCATTTTGAGAACTTTATGAATTTTTTATGTTCAGCTATAACAAGTTAAATTTTTTGTTATGGCTATGAATTAATAAAAATATCACTCAATAATGAAGTTTAAATGGTAAAGTTTCTAAGATTACATTACTCTAAAAAGATAGAATAATTGAAGTTGATGGTGCTGTCTCTAGTGGAGACGAAGAAAAATGAATGATGATGTTTTTTGCAAATAAATTAATAAAAAGTAAGGGTTAAAGCTAGAATCCTAAATCCTATGCTTTAGAGCAGTGATTTTCAACTGGTGTACCATGAGAGGATCGTAGGTGTTACTGACAGGTTTTACTGTGTGTGTGTGTGTGTGTATATGTATGTATGTGTATGTATATATATACATATACATACACAGTAAAACTTGTTTATGGTGACCACCCACGGTTCCTTCAAAAAGTGGTCTTTCAGACAGGTGGCCGTCCAAATTCAAAACAGGTGGTGCTGTAATACCTGTATGTAGGGTAGATGTACCAGTTTTGGCCAGTGTACCAGTTCTGGCCAGAAAACAAATTTAACTTGAAAATATAATCACCACACATTCAAATCTGTCCAATGACACAAACTTTTATTGTTAACTGTTCACACAGTTAACAATAAAAGTTTGTTTCATTTGTGATTATATTTTTAAGTTAAATTTATTTTCTGGCCAGAACTGGTACTACACTGGCGAAAACTGGTACATCTACCCTATATATGTATTTGGTATTATTTTTGGTGAAAATAATTTATTTTAATAGATATAATTAAATTACAGTTATTGATATTTATCATTAATAATTATATTAAATAAAAATTTTAAAATAGAATTGTGAAATTGTTGTATTACTAATTTCATATCACTCTGATGATAGTCATGACCTCGAGCATAGAGGGAAAGAAAACAGTTACGTAAAAGAGAATTTTTATAATTTATATTTTCATATTAGTATGATTAATATAAAAAAACCATTTTAATTTCACTATTGCTTCCAATCGAACAACTTTATTCTGATTAATAACATATCTGAATATATATTGTTTTGGCAAAAATGAAAATGGAGAAGGCTATACAATCAAATGAATTTCCATAGAAGCATGGAAGTGTCTAAAGAATGATGGTTTACAGTGTTTTTCAATAAAACAATGAAAAAAGATAAGACCTCAGAAGAATGAAGGAAAAACAACAAAGTATATAAAAATGAGGGAAATATTCAATAATGGAGAAACTACAAAGGGAAAGCTTGAGAGTCATCCCTTATTAAAGCTACAAGGGTAATCCCAAAAGTAAGGTCTCCTATTTTTTCAAAAATACAAAGAAACATTTATTTTTAGTAATGTTCATATCATTTCAAAGCTTGAACATTTATCTATTTTTCTACATAATTGCCATTTCGGTTGATGCATTTTTGTATGCACTGTGGCAATTTTTGTATGCCCATATGCCCATGTCATACCAGCTCACCGCCATGTCATGTTAAACCAATTGAAATTCAATTGGCAATGAATTTCAATCGGTTTAACATGGGCATACAAAAATGCATCAACCGAAATGGCAATTATGTAGAAAAATAGATAAATGTTCAAGCTTTAAAATGATATGAACATTACTAAAAATAAACGTTTCTTTGTATTTTTGAAAAAATAGGAGACCTTACTTTTGGAATTACTCTCGTACATGAGGGGCTCATTGAGGAAGGTGAAGAGAGAGAGATGACAGAAAATTTGGATTCAAACCAGAAAGATTAACCATGGATGTTATCTCTGCTCTGAGAATGCTAATGGAATATTTGAAGTTAAAGTTTGACTTCTTCAAGGATCTGCACTTAAAATTTTTTTTCTTCTTACAATAATTACAAATGAACATTTAAAAAACATCCAGGTAAATGTAAAGTAGAATATGCCATTTGCAGATAATTTATTTTTAGTAAGTGATAGGCCAGAAAGATTTTAAGAAAGCCTAAATACAATAGAGCATCGTTTATTCGAAAGCCGATTAACCGAAATGCCAGTTAACTAAAAGCTTTCCAGTCGAACTTTGTCGTGCTGAATCGAACGTTTTTGATACTAGATTAACTTCTAAAGTATAATTTTTTTTGTTTTTATATTTTTCAATATATTTATTTTGTTTGTACAAAATAAAGAAATAATGTTTAACTATACAATAGCCACGATTATTATTATAAAAATTTTTGTTAGGCTTAAAATCGACGAAAATTCAACGTGAAGCGACATGCAACGGAGAGAAATTTCAACATGGGATAGGTTAATATATTTTTTCGTACATAATCGGTTATCCAAAAAATAAGTTATCTGAACAACCCAGTCCCCAATTGATTCGGATAAATGACGCTCTACTGTATATACAAAGAAGGTCTAGAAAGAAATGGACTGGAAGTAAGCAGAGCAAAGAATATTTACATGGCTCCAAAGTTATGGTTAGGCCAAGATGAAATAATATAAATGAAAAAGTTTGAATATCTAGGATTAGTGGATACAAGAAAGTACACAAATAAATGAGATATGACTAATAGAATAAATATGGTTGGATAAAATGGCAATAGGTGTAGTGTGTGGTCAAAAAAGCAACTTTGCCTGAAAAAAATGTACAAAATGGTTATGCAACCAACTATGCTCTACAGTTCCAATCAACTTGGCAACAAAGAAGAAAGAAGAAAAATTATATATATTTGAAATGAGCTTTTCACTGAAAATGTGGAATGACCAAAAAAACAGGATAAAATAAAAAAATGTAGTTAGGCTATGCACAAAAGTAATAGAAAAGCTCAAAGAAGAGAGATGGCTGTGATTTAGACATATCACGAGAAGACAAGAAATGTGCGCCAAACAGATGAAAGTAGATGAAGTACAAGTGAGGAGGAAGATCAAAATGGATAATGTGACAGTTCGTATAGCAATAGAATAGAACAGGGGTGGCAAACCTATGGCACACGTGCCCAAAGTGGCACATAAGAGAAATCATCTGGCACGTAATGTATCATATGATTTCTGTTTTTTTTCAATCCTTTCTGTTTTCAGATTTTTAACATTTATTTGAATTAAAGGGTATTCGTTTAATTTCTTTATATATCATTATTAGAAGTCTAAGACTTTGGCACGCCTTAACATCTTTAAAGCTAAGTATGTTTACAATATGGCATGCGGACTCAAAAAGGTTTGCCATCCCTGGAATAGAAAATGCTGGAGATCAATTGGAAAAGCCAACTCTTCCTAATGTGGAAAAGGCAAAAAGAAGTTTTTGTTTCAGTATCCATTTTATAGAATGACTTTTTGCTGCTTTTTTTTTAATGTAGTTTTCTTTGTCTTTAGCTTTTCTTATGTCTTTTATATGAAGTTGCTGTATCTTGTCAACTGTCACTGTTCTTTTGTTTTATTTACCTGATCTCTAGTCAATCCCTTTTCTTTCAAATCAGCTAAAGATTAATATTCAGATCATCCTTTTGTTTTTTTTATATATAATGTTATGTAGTTTTGTTAAATATTTTAATTTGGCATTTTTAATTTTTAAATTAATGACACTATTAAAAATATGATTTAATTTCCATTGTCTAAACTTTCTAAGTTTTTTTACATTTTATGAATTTATTAGTATTATTTTGGTTCATTTAAACATATTGTAATATCTCATATTTTCATTGCCTTGTTGTTTTTATTCATTTTTTAAAATAATTTATGTGATATACAAATTACCAAGTTTGAAAATTTCAGCATGACGAAAAGTGAAATTATTCAAAAAAGAGATGATATTGTAGTTACCAGTTGTCTGTTGTCATTTATAAATTTTTACATAGTTTAAAGTAATAGAAAGTAGGCTATGCATAATGAAATGAAATTTATGAATAATAATTTCAGTTGCATAGAGAAAAAGTTTTGTAAAACTAAATAAGTATCAGATTGAATATATGAAAATGTAGCTTGTTCAAAAATTATCTTAGTAACTAATTGATTAGTGATAGAGTACTTATTTTAAACCAAAATTACAAGTTTAATTAGTGCCAGAAAAATTAACCCTGTTTATAAAAAAATTTATATTTGTTATTTCTAGTAGTAACAATACTATTTTAAGAATTATAAATAGAAAATAAAATGATTTTAAAAACTTTATAAACATTAAAAATATATCTTTTTAAATTTTAATATTTAGATTGCACATCAACATTAAAAAATCCTGCAAGCTAAAAATTAAATAATGCCTGTTGCACCTTCAGCCAATCAGAAAGATGGGACCATGACAAGGTACCCCACTCTTTTGTCCAAACAAGGACGGCATAGTCCTCGTAGTCCTTCACTCCATTCTCCAGGAGCAAATCATGTATATTCAGCAGATCCTCAAGCTTGTTTACAGGTATTTTTCTACTTATTTATATTTACATATCAGTATTTGGAAATGTTTTATTAAAGAATAATTTAGGCATCATAAATTTTTATTATAATATGTATTTTATATCGTTTTAAAATACTTTGTTGATAAATGTTTTGCCTATAGTGAAATAAATGATTATCTATAATGATAAAATTACAATCTAAGCTAAATTGAATGTGTATTTTCTAGACTTTTAATCTTTTGAACCATGAACTTATAATAGAGAGAGTAAGTTTCATCTTAATAATAAATATTACTATATTAATGAGATTTATATATTTTTATGTATCAATCTTATTGTGTAGTAAAATTAAGATATGAGAATTTGGTAATATAGTTTACTTTTTATAGATGCTGTAACTGCATAGTTGATGAATTATGTTCCATGTTTTCATATACATTGTACAAATGTATATAAAGGTTATATATTTGTATTACATTTATTATTAAAACAAATTAATTTCATATGTTTTTGCTTTCTAATTAAAAACATTGTTTTTTCTCAGCATTTAATAATTTACTATTGTTATTGTATAATACAATATACCAGACAAATATTTTTTTTGTTTGTTATTTTTTGGCAAATTTAAGCTTCCCAGCAAAGTTTTTTTATGGAGGTTGATAGTCAATATATTTGTAATGTTTAACATGCAAGAAGAACTTGCACAATCCTTTTTTTATACTGCACAAAATGCTCCAATTACTGTTGGGATAAGGTTGCATCATTTGTCTTATAACAATATCATTTCTGTTCATCTCTGTAATTCATAACTTTTTCATTTTTTTTTTTCTATTCAGCTATCCAGATATTCTTATATCAATAGATAAATCTCTAGTATTGTTTATTATAAATGCTATAGATAAAAATAATCCTCAACAACTGGTTAGATATTCAAAATTAACACTCCCCAACACCAAAATCCAGCAAAATGTAGAAATTTTACAGTAATCTAACATTTTTATCCATATATAATGAATATCTTTGGGTTTAATTCTGTACAATAGAACAGTAAAGTTAAATTAAACAGTGTTCTATTTTATGGAATTAAACCTGAAGATGTTCTTATATATGGATGAAAATGTTAGTTTACTGTAAACTTTTATACATTTTGCTGGATTTTGGTGTTAATTTTGAATGCTATGTGTGATGATTTGGAAATGTAAACTTGACTTTTATGCTTTATGTGACAGTTGTTAAGGGTTTTATGCTTTTTCTCTTTGCATAATCAAAATTGCTATAATTGGAAATTTTCTGAATTTGATTTGTAAGATATCCATAAAGTTTGCCGTTAGTCAGCTAACATCAGTCTCATTTCTTTTTGTTTTTTTTTTTGTTTTTTGTGATAGTTTTTGTTAGTAGCCATTACAGTTTTTGGTCTTATTCACTTTATTTTCAATTTATTTCAAATATTGATCATGAAATGACCAGTATTAGAAAGAAATTGTAAATAAATTAGATTAAGACTAAAATTTAAGATCTCCAAATTTTCAGTTAATATTGTAGACTATACAGTAATCAGTTTATCCCTGAATATTGGAGAAATTTTGCAAATCATTGTCATAGCATTTTTCCTTCATTTCAAGGTTTACTTTTTAGCTCTGCATTCGTTTTGCATGATCTTATTTATCTTTGGTGTTGAGTCAGCATGCTTATCTTGATTCAGGTAATTACCCCATGGAATCCTTGAACTCGAAGTTATCATCCATGAATACCTCCATAAGTGTTATTTCTCAGTACATAATAATTTCATTGAAGATATCTTTTTATTGGGTTTTTTTATCAGTTGTCACTACATCCAGTCTCTTTTATTAAGTTGATTTGTTTATGTCTTCTCTTCTGTATTAGAAGCACTAGTGAGGTTGAGGCCGAAGTTTTAAATGCGAAAATGTGTACGTCGGATGTTAGGTGCCACTTTCCTGTAAGCCTAGAAGTTTGACAATGGTGTTTGGAAAGTCAGTGGAATCATGCTCGACATTCCAAACACCATTGTCAAACTTCTAGGCTTACAGGAAAGCGGCGCTGAATGTCCGATGTACACGTTTTCGCGTTTAAAACTTCAGCCTCAACCTCGCTATTATCTTCTTTGTGAAACTTATGCATATCATTAAGATAAATAATAGGTGATTACAAATTGCACTTGCATATCATTTAGCAATATGATGTGATATTACTATTACAAACTTCTGAGAATAATATATATATTTATAAGTTTATGGAAGACTTAAAATACATAAAAAGGAGAGATTAGAGAAATATGCATTTTCTGTTAATTATACTTATATTTTTAATGATTGAATTACAAAACAAATACAGTCAAACCTGTTTTTATGCGCTCTTTTTATCTGCGATTTTTTTTTTAATGCGAATTTTTAATTTGTGCGGTATAGTTGGCGACTAATTTCGTGCGATTCGTCATGTCTTACGTTGACTTATTATAGCTAAATAAACTTATTATAGCATAAATGCACTTATTATAGTAATATTATTGCATGAATATGCGAAAAATGAAATAATTTACTTTTTAAGTCAACAAAACACCACCTGGACAAAAATATGTAAAACAGACGATAGACCAGACGATGCAGTCAAGTGCTGACATCTGTTGTCAATAAATTCTATTTCGTACGGTTTTGAGTTATTTTCTATGTGAGACTTTTTTTATGCGGTCCCTGTTGACCGCATAAAAAAATTATTTTTTTAATTGTGTTGCGAAAACTATTATTTACAGCCATTCGTGAAGTTTCGTGAGATTTTTTTTATGCGTTTTTTTTAATGCGGTCCCTATCCCCCGCATAAAAACAGGTTTGACTGTATAATAAACAGTAAAATAAATAAAAAATTATAAATTTTATAATAATTGTTGAAATATTATTTTAAAGATGTTTTTAGAAGATATCTAACATCATTATTATACATGTATTAAATGTTAAAAATTACATTAAAGGTATTTAACATTATTTTTTGTATATATTAGGAAAGTGTATAATTTTACTCATATTTATTATTGATTAAATTGTCTGAATTTTTCAAAATAGGTTAATAAAAGTTAGAGAATTTAAAACATTTAGAAATCTGTTAAAAGAAAATGATAAATATTTATCAGATTTATTTTTTAAAAAGTAAAATGACATTCATTCCTCAATCTGTGTGATTTATTCATTTATAGCACATTGTTTTTAAATAGCTGCACTGGTGTGGAAGGCTTATTATGCCACATCTTGTATTTTTTAATTTTGTTTGAAATTATTAGATGGTATTCTGAAATAAGAAATTAAATGATGTTTGTTTATTAATGTCAAAAAGAAAAATTGTTTAATGCATTTTATTTTAGAATTTAAATAGCAATAAATATTAATTAATAACTGAAAAAGATTTTCTATAATTTTCAAAATATGTAACTTGAAAGAGTGAATTTATTAATCATTAAGTTTTCAGAACATTCAGTTAATGCCTATTGTAGGCCATATAATTTTTTAAATCTAATATCATTTTCTCAAAGTCTACTTCTAGAAAAATTTAGTTTCAAAATCAAAATCATTGTTTATTTTTTTTCTTCTTAGTCAGTCTCTAATGGTAGTAATATTGCTGAATGATCTGTGGCAAATTAATTTATGTTAACAGAAAAAAAGTAATGTAAATGGTATTTCATATTTTTGCTCTGTATTGAACAAGATTTTAAAAAATTTTTATCTGTTATTTCTTACAATCTTCATATGGTTTTCATACAAATCAGATGTCTATTTCCCATATTTTTACTGAATTAAATTTCTGTTTATTTTGTGATTTTTGGTGGGGGTGATGTTTTTGAACTTACCAGTTTTGTTTGGCTTTATTTCTATAAATAAAGAAAAAAATTAACTTAATATGAATAATAATCAAAAGCTTTTCCAACTTTGAGTTTAACTTTTATTCACATTAAATTTAGTTATTGAAATGTGGACAATAACAACATTAAATCAATATTTTTTTTCTCTTTCATTTATTGTATAAAAATTCATATATTTCTTCCAGAAATAATTCTGAGCTTGCTTTTATAAGCCATTTTTTCCAGACTTTTGAAAATGTGGTGAACAAAATATTTGTTTTTTGATATCATTAATTGTTGCAGGATAAAAGCTACAATTGAAAAGCTGAACAGAAACAGAAATAAATTTTTTAATCTTTTCATTTGAGTTTCTAAAAATTTAAAGCATAAAAACAAAGTTGAATCTTTTATTTAATTTGTATTTTCAGGTAATGTGGAATCCAGGTCTAACAGTAATACACACCCAAAGTATACATTATTCATGTTTGAGACTATACAGATCACTTATTATCTGCATAGGAAGGTTCTTAGATTGATAGGGACTTTCATTTTATTTTTATTTTTTTGATTTAATTAGTAATTAGTATTTTTTTTGATTGATTAGTAATATCAGTACTTAAGTTGATGAGGGCAAGAAGCCTGGGTTGTAGTCTTGGGGTCTAGACTTCAATAGGTTGGTACAATAAAATTTTAAATCTTAGAAAATCAATTTATGTAATTTCATGTGCATAAAGGGAGGAAAAAGAGAAAAAAGAAATGTAATAAACTGAAAGAATTGTGTCAGAAGGAAGGATAAAGGGGCTAGGGTTTTTTAGGCTCAGGATTGCTTTCTATGACCTTTGTAATACTTAATATACGAAAACATGCTTTATTTAACAATAATTATGGCAAAGTTCTTGATAATGTCATAAAAATAAAAAGAAATTAACTGTAAAATGAAACAATTACTGATTTGTATAGTAACTTTCCAAGCAGATCACCATCTATATAAGTATCAAGCAGGAATAAGTTATTCTTATAGGTATTTAAATATTTGTTTTTTCATTAACTATAACATTAACAATGATGAATAATTTTTTAATTGAGAAATCAGTTTCATTAATCATAAATTATAAAGTTAATTAATTTTATAAAATTATTTTTTATCAGTTACATCTTATACCAGGAAATTTAAAGTGTGTTGGGACTTCTAGTCTGTTGTGAGTAATTATCAGTTAAAACTTTTGATGTCACATTTGACTTCTCATTATTACAAAACAGGTTGACCTTCATGTGCAATTTCTCATTACTACTATAACTAGAAGATTCATTTGAGTACGTTGTTAGTATGTTGTGCACCTCACCTGTAAGTATTTTCATAGAATATTTTTAGGTAATCTCTGCCTGTTAAAGAACATAATAAATTTTCAAGCCCAAGAAAAATTTGAAAGAGCAATGAATAATGAACATTAAATTCTTAACTGGTACCAAAATATTAAAGCACTTTTACTTCAATAAAAATTTTAAAGAAATGTTCTTACTTTGATAGTTGCCATCAAGTTAATGTAATACATGAAAACATTCTTTAAAACAAAACAATACAAATTTAAAATGCATATTTAAATACCAATATACATAAGTTCTATCTATATATGTATATAATGTGTGTGTGTGTATGTATGTGTGTGTGTATATATATATATATGCACACAGACATGATATAGAAGACAGAGACAGATTTGTTAGATAATATATATTATCTAACAAATGGAATAAATAATTCTTAATCTATGTTTTTACAAACAGCTGAGAATTTTGGAAAGGTATTAAAAATTTAGACTTTCATAATCATTAATTATATGATACACTCTGTAAATATTATATAAAAATAAATATTAACTGCTGAAGCATTAAATTTATTTTGAGGGTTTTATCAGAAAATAAATTAAGGTCTTCAAAATCAAATGCAAGATTTTAATAGAATAAACTGATGATATATAATGGTGTTACTGGTTTACTATGTTTTTTGACATAGTTTAGCATTGATAGTTGAAGCATTTATCACAGTATATAATAGGTTGGCTCTATTCCTATTGTGTCCAGCTACATTATGCTAGTATATTTTGAAAATTTCATCTGGGTGAAACAATTTCCTGAAAAGGACTTGCTTAGATGAGAACTGATGAGTCACTTGATTTCAAGCTGAGATTATACAGAAGATACTCTACTGTTTCCAGTAGAACTTTTGTAGAGAGCTTGGGATCTGTTGTGTTGTCTGTAATTAGGCTTTTGTAATGGAGAATTATGCAATAGCTATAAAGATCAATGTTTTCTCAGTTTGTCATGTAATCTATTTAAATATGATTTAATACATGGTAATAACTATTCAGCTATATTATATGAATGCCAAGAACTATCCAGGAAATAGTAGTTAGTACATTGTCATATATTAATGCTATTTTTAACCTCTGTTTTTGGAATGAAATGATGGATCTGAATCTTATTGCTAATAATAACTCCATATAGAATTTAGTGCTGAACACTAGAAATTTTCATACCTGGGTACCTAAGATAATTTGAGCAATGCTGTGTTTTTCAAACTGTGGTCTGCAGATCCCTAGGGTCCTTGAAATCTCAAAAGAAAGAAGCATATTATATTGTGGAATAAAAAATTCATTTTATAATAATTACTTTTGTAAAAACACCCACTGAAGAGGAAATTAAAAATATTAAACTAATTAAATTTAAATTTTAAAATATATCTAAAATATGATGATTTAATTATACTCTAGATGGTAAACCTTTTTCTGAAGTTGAGTCAAAATTTAATTTGAAATTTAGTGACTCCAAATTGCAAATCAAATATTTACTTTGAGTAATTAAAAAAAAAAAAAAGCTAACAAATTTTACTTAACTTACTTATTTAACTTTTTAATGTATTTAAGAAAAAAAAAATAATGATGTGATTAAAATGGAAACAAGAATTTTTATTTAATGGAAAAGTCTGTTGTTGTTTATTTGATAACTTTTCTATCTGAGATTCATAATTTGTGGCTTTTTAAGTCTTTTCATGACAGTTTTAGGTCTCCATTTTCACACTATATATGCAAAGTTTTGAAATCTATCAAATATTTTTTTTATAATTCATAAAAACCTAATATTTTCTAAATATTCAATGGGGTATCTTGAAATTGCTACAGGTTACATGTCTGCCATCACTGCTTTAGAAGGTCTGTCAGAAGGTGAAGTTTGAAAAACATTGGGTTAATGCATGTTCTTGGAAGATTTCATATCCAAAGACATGCATTTTTTCAACTCTTCAAAAATTTGTATTAATTTGTTTTTCTCTCACAATTTAAACAAAGATGCCCACCTTTGTTTAAATTGGAAGCGTTGACAATAAAAAAAAAATAAAACCAATTAATTAATTATTACAGTACATAAATATTAGTGAAATGTTTGAGAACATGTAATTACCAACTTAAATAACTTACTTTATGTCAAGTGTATGGAACTATTCTATTTCCTAGAATAATAATGGAGCTGATGTGCTGGATCTTAGATATGTTTCATTCCACTGCCAAAGCTAAGCAACCATAAGCAATAAAATAGAACAGAATAAGAAACTTGAAATATTCAAATTTCATGTTACATGACATTGCATAATGATCTCAAATTTCTTGAAAAAGTGTCAGAAATTTCAAACAAATTATAACAGTTTGAAAATATCCTTATACTATTGTAATATATGGTCTATATATAGTATTATAATTTGTAATGAACACAGAATTATTTTTCGTTTGTATATGTAAACTAATGAACATTGGCTCTATTCTTATTTGGCAACAACTATAATTTATTGACATGAATAAGGTAAAGTTAAATAAAATTTCTAACAATCACTTATGTACTGTGTGAAAATTAAAAAAAAAAAAATTATCTGAAAGTTATCTGAAAACTTGCACAAACATCTTGTGTATGAATTTTAATTTTTACACATGTAATAAGACTTATTTATTGTTCTTTTGCATAATAAGACATATTTTAAAATTGCTTAAAATCAGGTTGTACAAATTTTGATCACACTATAGTTTTTATTTTAACATTCTAACATTCTGGCAATTAATACAGATGTTTACTATTATTACTAAACATTTGCAGATAATTTTTAAAATTACACTTTTATTATAAAAAATATGTAAATTTAATATATATATATTTTTTCAAGAATTATAATAAAATGTAACATTGAGGAGATCATTTGAAAACTTTGGGACTAATCCTTTGATGGGGATTGGGCCAAGTCCTAGTGTAATATAATATCAATGGCATATTTAAATTTTAAAACGTTTAATGATTTTAAAATATTTTTGTTAAGCCGAGTTTTGAATTTCAGAGAATTTCTAAATAATTTTTATATTTAAAAAGCTTCTGAAATATTCTCTCTTGAATGCCTCGTATTTCCCTGTATGAGTTTGAACATCCTCAGTTTGAAGGCACATGTTAATGAATTCATTTAAGAAGTAAAAAAGTGTAAAAAAAACATTGTAAATGTAATTTAAATGATATAATTTTTCAATTTACATGTTAAAGAATGTCATGTTTATTCATGTTTTCGAATACAACAAAAAAGTTAATAAATTGAAAGAATATCAGAAATTAATATTTTATAAATTAAAGAACCATATTAAGGAATTACCAGTAATTTGATAGTGACAGATTAGAGGATTTATTAATGAATATTAACAATATTAAAATTTAAAATGCAAAATTTAATTTTGAAGTTCCAAAACTATATTTTTCTCCAACAGTTTTAACTAATTAAAAATTTTGAAAACTAAAATTTTTAATTTGTTTTCAGTTTTCTGATTTTTTTTTTTTTCAAATTGAAAACTGTAATTTATTAGACAGAACACTCAGTTGGAAATATCTAAGTAGCTTAGTAAATTTTTTTAATAATTTAATTAGCTTTTAAAATTATTTCATTCTTTTTTCTTATTATTTTTATATGTATACACAGTCTTAAATGGATTCCTGATTATCTAGGTAATAGCTGTGTTCCTGATACTCAGATATTCCTGGGTACAAAAATGGGTACCTGGTATTCAGCACTAATAAAATTTTGTTTCTCTGCTAAAAAAATATTGTAGGAAACTGAGAAAGTCCATCATTTTCATTGTTTTGTTATCATATGTTAGCACATGATATATCTATCTTGCACAGATCTTCAATACCATAACACATCTACTAAGTACAAGATAAATTAAGGTCAGAAATCATACCTTGCAAAATTCCATTTGTTTATCTGAATAAATTTTATGACATGCAACTATGACGTTAGTCCAGCAGTTTCCAACCTTTTGAGTCCTTGTATCTTTTATAAAAATGAAAAGTTTTACAATCCTAAACATTCATAAATTGAAAACAATTATAAACTGTTTGACAAGATTCTTTAATGGTTTCTCCATGATCATTGATTTTTAATAGTACTACTGCACTAATTTTAGTAATACAGGCATGAAGTTAGTTGATAGAATAATGATTAAAATAATCAAACTTGGATCTTCAGAAATGTATAAAATAACAGTTTTTAAAACTTTAAAGTTAGCAGCTTTAGAATGTAGAAAATTTTAATCTTCCAAAAGCTGATTGTATACTAGTAAATAACACCAAAAAATCTTCTAAATACACCAGCAAATATATTTTAATATAAAGATGCTATGACAAACATTTTCAATCCAATTAGGATCTGCTTCAAGTCAAAATGTTCAATAGAATTAGAATGCAAAAGGTCAAATTTAAATTTTAAATTTATAAACTGTTGTAGCAGTTAAAAGATTAGGACAAGTATAAAAATCACAACTAGGTGTTAACATTAACATTAAAAATTGAAATAAAAATTAACGAATATATTTGTTAGAAATCATAAGTGATTTGATTTTTATTAATAATGTTGGGATTTAGAAGCTCTGGAAATTTTTAAAGCTGAACTAAAGGGGGAATGTATCAATTTTGAGGAGGCAAACATCTTGCGTACATGACGGACCTTTTTCGATGATCCCAACATTAATAAGAAATAACTGAAGTAATTAATTTTTTATGATTTCTAACAAATATATTCATTGATTTTTTTTTCATTTTTAATGTTAATGTTAACACCTAGTTGTGATTTTTATACTTGTCGTAATCTTTAATTGTTACGGCAGTTTATAAATTTAAAATTTGAATTTGATCTTTTGCATTCTAATTCTATTGAACATTTTGACTTGAAGCCGATCCTATTCGGATCGAAAACATTTGTCATAGCGTCTTTATATTAAAATATATCTGCTGGTATATTTAGGTTTTGTTGGTGTTATTTACTGATGTAGAAAATTTTAAACTGCCTAGGTATAAACTTCTTTAAAATAAAAAATTGTTGATTTACATTTGGTAGCTGTTAGTTTTTCTTTTTCCTTACCCCCTGGAAGTGCTTTGCATATCAGGTTGGAAATTGCAGGTTTATTTATAATGGATCTTGGTTGTCCACTCATCACACTGTCTCTGAATGCGTTATACCAAATATTAACTATTTTATAAGCTGTTTAATGTACTGTACATTTTATCATTACCATATGCTTTTGCAAGTTGTTGATCAATATCAGCTGCCATTATTTTTATTTATTTACTTTTTTTTGCCTAATTTAAACATGAGAATATTGAAAATGAACTGATTTTAAAAATATTTATTTTATTATTTTTGTTTACATACCAATTTTTTGAATATCTACTATAATTCACTAATTAATCTGTGTTCCTTCTGCAAATGCAACATGAAGCTTATCACTGTGTGAACAAAATTTCTTTATAAGTAAAGATATTTGAAATTCAATGAATTTGGTACAGAGCTTATATATAGTGAATCATAAAATAAATTGCTAGTTTTAAGAAAGTAAAAATATAAAAAAATAATAAAATATTTTAATTATTTTTATTTTATGGCTTTGAAAAGCTGAAACACAAAACAATCGTTAGCAAGTAGAAAGCAAATTGAGTTGTCACTAGATAGATAAGTTAATATTATAAATTTTTGTGACAAAAAGCAAAAATTTTTATTTTACTAAACTTAGAAAAAGTAAGAAGAATTATAATATGTACCACATTTGGAATGAAGTTGATAATGCAGAGTTAATAACATAGAGGGAAAATTGTTCAAACTTTAAAAATGGGTCTATAATAAATACTGAACAGTAGAGCAAGAGGTACCATGGAGATTGGAATAGAGTGAATTCAACAAATGGGATGTGTATATGTTGATATATAAGATTTTCATTTTATGATTGTTAGTAAGAATAGTTGTGTTAGAAAGACTAATTTGTACTTAAATTCTGTTCTTATGTATTGAAGTATCATTTATTTGATTGTAATGTTTTATTTCAAATGAAAGGTCCAAATCTTGTTTTGAAATTGCATTTAAAAAATTATTTAATGAAAAACAACAAAGCTAATAAATCATAGTTAATTATAAAATAATCAATGTAATAATTCTTTGATAGTTATAATTAATCTTAACATTTACTCAAGCTTTGCTGTTAACTATGATAGGGAAATGATACACGGTAAATTGGCTTCATTCTAAATGTGGAACAGACTATAGTGGCATGATGACACTTGTATCCCGTCATACAATGTGAATCAAATTTTATGTCATAATCATAAACTAAAACTCATGAAATTTATTTTATTTTTTATTGTAAGTATATTTATTGTTATGAATTAATGGCATGTATTTTCTTAAAATCTAATAAGCAATCTGAATAATATTTCAAGTTAGTTTATGTAAAATGCCTGGTTTTGTATTAGATTTTTTTTTTATTAGGATCAAATGCTAATTTAGAATTATACTGTTGGATTAACTTTTTTGTAATACGCTGTTTAGGAGATTCGACAGTTAGCTTCACCTGGTGGTAATCTCAGTGTTCTACAACAGTCAGATCATCCTTTTTCAAATCAAGGCCAACCTCCTCATCCACATCTTCATCCATTTAATCATCGCACATCACCGGGTATTCTTCAAAATCCATCATCACTGTTGGAGCCTTATCCCCATCCTGTAAGAACATCTACTAATTGTGACATTTCCATTTGGTCTGGTCATCAGGGTATGTTTTTTTTTAAATTTTATTCATTGTTTAATTAAATTTAACTTTATTATTTCTTAAATCTATTTATTAAAGAATGAGCATGTGTTCAAAAGTTTTTCAAGCAATTTAATTTCAAAAATGCTTTGATGTTCTCAAAGTGGATTAATTTTAATTAAATTTATTAGCATTCAATCCTATTAATATTTAGAAAAATCCCCTCTGCATTCATACTAATTACATATATGTGATTAGAATTTCAGTTTCAGTTATTGAAAACTTAATAGTTAATTTTTGTTAGATACTGCATGTTAAAAACATACATGTTGTTATTGAGCTGATATAGAATTATTTAGCCCAGCTAGTACTAAACTTTTATACCTTGATTTTGAAGTTTTCAGTTAGATTTTTCTTCAAAAAGCTATAAGTATTTCTTTGTAATTTTTTTTAAGTTAATAATGAGCTGTTTATGATACAATTATACAGTACACAAAATTATGCAAAAACAATTATTCTTAATAGCCAAATCTTATATATTCTTGCTTTGGTATCCTTTGAAAATTAACAATATTTGTCATTTTATCTCATTTCTTAAAATGATATATCATTGTTTGTTTAAATTCAATAACTTCTATCCATTTACTAGCAGAGGTATTGGGTATTGCCTGGGCTAAAACCTAATCAAACTTTTAATGTTAATTTCTACTCATAATAGACATAGAGCAATAAATATTAAAATTTACACCTTCCTCTCACTTTCCAGCATTCGCTGATTAAAAACAAATGTTTTTGGTTACATTCTGCATCAGGTTAAGGAGATTCTATATTGAACAGCTATAGCAGAACCTGCTATAGATGATTGATATAGAATCTCCTTAACCTGAATAAACTAAAGAAATACTTCTTGATGTATCACTCAATTTGTGAGAACAAAGTCCACCTTTGTCAGTTTCAAGCATTTTTGTTATGAAGAAAGATGAGGATCAACAGATGGGAAGGTAGAATTTGTCAATTAACTATTTTTTGTGAAATAAACAATTATCCCATCCTTAATCTGTGTTCATGCAAGCAATGAAAAATGGACTTGTAGATGAATTTTTTATACTTTTGCATCAATTAGTAATCATGATTATCGTCAGGTGATTATATTCCTGCTTTGAAGAATGGTTTGAAACATTTATTACTCATCTCATAGGATTTTACTGCTGTTGCAGATGATTCAAGATGATATAGCATTTTCTCTGGGAATTGGCTCACAAATTCATAGAGAAAAGACAAAAGACAAAACTCCTGGCTGAGAAGAAATATCATGGCTGTCAGAAAAATTGTAACAAGAGCTGGTTGATACTAATTGGAAATGTTGAAGATAATGAAAATAGAAATACTGACGTATCTGAATTATTTTGTTAATGACATGGCTAAAGCAGCTGGCCACACTACTATGCCTACAACTATATCATGCAAAACTTAACTTGGAGTCAGGTCAAAGGTTATGTTGAATATCTCAATAAAACTTTCAAGTTGTCAGAATTTTATTTGAAGAAAGTATAAATGTTGATGATCCACATAGACCGATGAGGTCTATGTGGATCGTCATCTGTCAAGCTTGTTGAAAGGAAAAAGAATTTTGAAAATTGTACTTTTCTTTTGAAGACATTGTTATGGATTTATTGATCATTAACCTTTCAACAGTGGAACAGTCAGATGTGGTGCTACCACTTAGTTGTGGAGAAGAAATGTGGGAAATTTTTAAAATATTTTTTCACATGATTTTTCTCATTACCATTTCGGAAAAAAATTTTGTAAACAGTTATGTTTAGTAAAGAAAAGTCTTTTTTTATTGTTACATAATTCATTTTTTATGTGAATTTTTTTTTCACTGTAGTTTTTGGCGATACCCCCAAAAGAATTTAGCGAATGTACTCGTCCCTCACCACTGCCACACAATCACCCTTGATGAATATATTTGTCACTCACTGCTGAGTGGTTAATATAGATACAACAAACTCTAACAATTCTAAATGGACTAAACAGGATTGGAAATGAACCACTGATTATAAGAAAATCTTTTATTTGTTAACGTGTTGTCACATAATTGAAACCTTGTTTTATTATATGTTTATTAAATAGTAATGGATGTATCCAGAATGCTTAGATTAAGAGATTATTAGCCAGCTCTCTGGATTTCCTTTTTCAGTCCATTTATTCTTCTTTGGGGGGAAAAATTAAAGAACACTGGTATATCTTTAGAAAAATACAAATTAGCAAATTTACCTATAGTCACATGAAACAGGTTAAACGTTGCAAAAAGTTCACTGAGTTCAGCGTTATATCCACCTTTGCTTGTCGCAAGTACTTTCGATGAACCTTACTGTCGTTGTCTTCAGGCGAGTTCGTAAATTTGCCGAAAAACTTTAAAAAGAAACAAAACCGATGCAGAATGGAACGCATAAAGCTTTACCAAAGCCGTTACGAACGTAAATCAAAAATTCAAAAAACATTCGAAAGCCGATCGAGCATCTAGCTCCACGACTAGCGAGGCCGCGCATGCGCAGACTCGCGCTTACGCTAATCGTATATTAGATAACGCTAAAGCGTGTTTAAACACTTGAATAACATGATCCAAATATTGGGCAGCTCAAGAGTTTTTCGGCAAATTTACGAACTCACCTGAAGACGACGATGGTAAGGTTCGTCGAAAGTACTTGCGACAAGCAAACGTGGATATAACGCTGAACTCAGTGAACTTTTCGCAACGTTTATACGGTCTTTGGCGTGAATATTGTCGTACCGACATTTAAGAAACAGGTTTAGTCGCAAACTAATTATCCCATATATATATATATACAGTCGAGTCCGCATAAGTCGTCACCCAGATAACTCGACACCATCAGATAAGTAGTCAGTTTTCTGTGGTCCCGGCCGATTTACATAGGCATTAATGTTAAAAAACTCCAGTTTACTCGACACCGTTTAACTCGTCACCACTGGATAAGTTTGCATACTTTTGCCGTCCCACACACTGATAAGTCGTCACCCCCTCCTGAAAAAATGAATTCACTCCGCTTGTGTGGTGCAAACTCATTTCTTTTTTTCAGAGGGGGAGTCGATTTATTTATGGGGATACTATAGATTACCACCTATGGAATTTCGGGTCTTTGAGTATATATCTGAACTCAGGAGACCGAGACGAGTTCAATGATACCCTACTTTTGGACCGGAGATGAAAAATAATAAAGTTGTCATACTTTTTTCCAGCGATCGTGCGATGATAGGGTGTCGCGCCGCTCTCTCCGCTAAGTCGGCCTCACTATTGCAATCGGGAGTCACATCACTTGCTGTTAAAATTGCCTTTAGTAGACGTTTTCCCCTTTTTTTACTTTGTTCAAGAACTATTGTGAATCAATAACTAGTGACATTTAGCACATGGCGGCCTGTCGGCGGCTCCCCTCCGGGAGGTCAGTCGGGAGCACGAACAGTGGGAACGGCCACCATGTTCGCTGCCATAAGTAACATTAACTGAAATGGCAATCGCGCAATGATCAGAAGTCGCGTCGCTCTCTCCACTCTTGTATCACATGTTAACCCCTACTGGAGATGACCGTAGTCCGACGTCATGGTTTGCAGACTTTACCGCAAGATGGTAGTACTAGCAACTATGGTGCCATCTTCATGAGAGCATTAAAAAAGTATGGTAACTTTTTTATTTTTTGTCTCCGGTCCAAAAATAGGGTACCGTTGAACTCGTCTCAGTCCCCTGGGTTCAAATATATAATCAGTCCTAAAATTCCATAGGTGGTGATCTATAGTACACCCTTATTTATTAATATATAATTAATATATTTAATAATATAATAATACATTAATATTATTAATATATATATACATATTAATAAAAATGTCTTTAACATTTTATGTATTTTTATGTATAAAATAACAACAGATAAACAAAAAGAAAATATACAATCTACATCAACGTCACACCAGAATTTAATTTCGCATTTTCTCACGCTAGAGGCATTAAGAATCCTTAGACGTTACTTGCCAACAATTGACGATTGCGAAGATGATGTTTTCAAGGCGTTCATGATCATTGAAAAAGAAAGTCGAGACAGTTAAGTGCTCAAAACAAACAACACTAAACGAATTTTTCAGTTTTTCGTCTACAAAGTAATTGTAAATGGAGGACACAATGTATTGTAAGCCTATACTCCTGTTTAATGCACTACTGTATTTTCCTAATTGTAGTTTTGTGGTTTTATTTCCAACTTCGCTTTAGTCGTCACATCATATAACTTGACACATTTCCACTTCCCCTTGGGGTGTCAACTTATGCGGAGTTGACTGTATATATATATATGGGATAATTGATTCTGTTGTAGTGTTGGTTTTTCTTCTGATCCACTCAATGAAAATTTATTTAATTTTTTAGAAATGTTCTTAGTGTTTCTCAAATGATGAAAAAAGTAACTCTTAGTAAAGCAATCTGTAACAAAAGAATTTAAAGTGATATATTTTAGATATAAGTATTGTCTCTTGAAATATATTTCAAACAAACATTGAAAATAGATGGAGAAATATTTTCTTTACTTCAGAATATTCATGCATCATGTTTTACATCAGAATCAATAAAGTAAATTACCAATATTTAAGTTGATGGGATAGTAGTCAATTAAATGGTAATAACACTACTTAACTAGTCTTAGTCAGTTTCACATCATTATTTAGATTATGTTCATACATTTATATGAATTAATAACTGTTTTATTAATTTACTGTCATGTAGATACAAAAGTATGACAGTGTCCCAAACAAAATTCCTTCTAATTATAAGAAAGATGTTTATTAACACATTCAAGATCCAGCAATTCCATTCTTCTGGGGAAATACTAGTGTATTGAATAACAGTGATTTAATCTGTTCCTCAATAAAATGTTAAATTAGTTAGATAAATTGCAAGATAAAAAAGAAATTTTTTAAATTAATGTTCTATAAGTTAAATTTTGTATGGTAGATTAACATTACATAAACATTTTAAAAAAGTTATTATCTATACTAGTAAATTTTTTCCAGTATTCAAAATTTTGATATCAGATAATTTAAATAAATTTTTATTCATTAATACATATTTTAAAATTGAAGTTTTAGATAAACCTTAATCTGAAATGAATAAGGAAGTATTTATCAGTGTCAGTCAATAAGACAGATAAAAATGTGTGCAAATGATCAAGTATATCTGCTTATTAATTTAAAAATATGCTATTTTTGTAGAATTTATGAATAAATCTGTGAATGTTTAGAGCTTTTTACATTTACTTCAATGAATTATAAACCAGAAACTATGTGAAAGTACATCATAAATACTTTTTACTGATAAATTATCTTAATACAATAATAAATTGTGTAATATTTAACAGTTTTTTTCTAAATAGTATTGATTTGAACAGAAAAATTTATTATCATCAGATCACTTGGGCCAGCAGTTGTCACATTCGCCAATGTACTACTCAGGGATACGATCAAGTGATGATAATGGAAGAAAGGTGAGTATACGGTACATATTTTCATACAATAGTTTTAAATTATTCAAAATGAGGTCTGAATGTGTTTTAATTTCAAAGGTTTGGATCATATTCCGATTTTAATCATTTAAAAATTAGAAGTTGTTTTACTCAGAAAATACCTACTTGTAATTAGCTTTTAAGAAGTAATATTTTTAGATCTGCTAGTATTTAGAAATTTTGATAAAGGGGGTTTTTCCTTCTTTCTTCTAGAAGATTATTTCATACATTTTGCCATTATCAAAAATAGGGTTGCTGTATTTTCTACAATTAAAAGGGCGACATAACGGTGAAAAAAGGAAATGAGAAATTAATTTCCTAAATTACACTGAATAAGAATCCAAGAGAGTTTCTTTCACTTTTCTTAGCATTTCATAATAAATCTAATTGATTATGATTTGACCCTTTTGGGTTTTTTGCATTGCTTGATGTTTTAAGGTCCTAACTTCAAAAACATGGAAAAGGTGACAAAATTGTATGTTTTTTGCCTGTAATTTACATAACTCAAGACTCCATAACTATTGGAATTTGGCAAGAATACTTCTACATATGAGACAGATGATGATAGATACATTTTGGAGATTATAAATCAAGGGAAGAGAGAGAATGGGAGTAGCGGTTATATCTCAAGTGGGGTTAGACTTAATGAACATTTTACTCGTTGGCATTTATAATTTGTTATAAACTTACTCCTATCCCAAAAATAGTATTATTTTTTCTAAGTTTTAGAAACTAGAATTGAAAGTTATCAGACTTCCTGACTGCTTAACCTCATGTTTGATTGCTGGAAAACTTGTAAAGATCTCTTGCTTGCTTGCTTGCTTTTTTAACTTATATAAGCATGTTGTATCAAATTGTAAATATGAAATTTAGGTATTTTTTAAAAAAATTTATTTACAATTAACTCAGCAATGATTACAGTTCAATCTTGTAGGTAATTGCCATCAATATAAACCTCATATTGGCACCTTTGCTTCAAACTTTCAGTCATTCTAGGCTCACGGGATTGAAAGTTTTTTGAAGAAAGTCTCACATGTTGGGTATTGTCTTTGATTTTGGTGTCCAAATGATCCAGTTGTTCATAATAGTTCTTTTGTGAAAGTGATGTTGGTTTATTTTAGCTCTATCGTGATGATGCCAAACACAGATCATCCATTACCTTCTTCTTCATGATCCTTTGACAATTGCAACAGCTTATTGACCTTTGTTTAACCAAGAATGCTTTAACAAATCTTTGCAGATGAGATCGTGAACTTTTGTTGTGTTGTGATCAACAGCATATGAATGCGTTTCTGGAAAAAAAAAATTCTATCATCAAAAATCATTAACTTAATTTAACATTTAACATGAAAATACTATTGTAACCCAAATGCTGGTTTCAAGGTATTTAAGAACTGGTTTCAGTAGCTATAATATTTCAACAATAGTTAACAGATTTGTTTGGGTGTTTTAGATTCTGTGTCATTATTGGTTTAAGTTAAAACATATAAATGAAAATTCAAATATATATATATATTTGTAATAATTGGTTTTTATTATGTGTAAATCCTATATTTTTGTTTTAGTTTGGCAAGTTAATTCAATCTAATCATTCACATTAATTGAATACATCATATTTTATTTTGAAAGAAACATTATTTTCTAGTTAAGGATCACAAATTTTATTTGATAAGATTGTTACATAACTTTTAATTTAATGTAGTGTGAATGAATGATAAATTTTAAACCATTAATAATTAATTTAATAGAGTGAAAGCCCTAGCAGAAAACGGTGCAGAGTATCACTGTCTTCCCAAGATGTAACTGAGATTCCAGATAACTCTATTTCCTCTTTACCCATTACTTCCTGGGACCATTCAGCATCATCTCCATCTGAAAGAAATATAAGAAGAAGAAGTATCTCTCATCGCAGAGCTTCTGGTACGGAGAGATGTAATACACCTCGTTGCCGTTACAGGTAATTAAAATTTTTTAATAGTTTTTGTTTCATAATAAAAAAAAATGAATTCTCAACAAACTATTTGTTTTCAAGATTATCTAAACATAATTTTTTAAAACATGGATTTTTTTAAAATAAACCAATTTCAGTAAAAATAAATCTGTCAATATTTTACATTTTTGAAAGAGAAATATCTCAATTTCTCTCTTGTGATTTTTTTCCCATTGTACTCATGAAGAAAATTAGAGAAAACCAGTACATTGGCTTTACTATCCATTTACGATAATATTGAAGAATTCACAAAAAAAAGGCTTTATTTTTCAAATTCTGCAATATTATCCTGAATAAATGATAAAGCCAATGTACTGGTTTTCCCAAATTTTCTTTATGAGTACAATGTGAGAAATATCTTTTCTCTGTATTGCAAGAGCATTTAAAGGTATTTAATATTTAGATCTGACTTATTTTCATCTGTCATTATGGGAGAAGAAAGTGGTACAGTTAGCATTACATCCGATTATTTGTATTCTGAGATTAATTCTAATATTACAGGAAAGGGAGGTGAATGTTTTAAGGGCTAGATGGATCAAGCACAAAAGAAAATGTTACTTTCCAAACCATGAATTCATACTATAGCTTAATAATAAACTTAATAATCAGTAATGTCTTGAGTTTTCAACATTTGAAACTGTTACTGGTTCCAAAGTGTTTTAAATGAATATTGGAAAGAATTTTAATCAATAATGTAAGTTACATTCACTAGTAATGTTAGAGATTTTGGTTGATTAATTAATCAATTAGTTTAACAGAATTTTACTACATAAGGAAGCTCCTCTTTTATTAAATGAAGTATCATTTTTTACAGGGAATAAGAGTTGAGCAATCAATTCTCAAACCCGCTATTGGATATGACTGGTATTAGAAAATTTAAATAGAAAATAATTTTAAATTTATTTTATTATTATTTGAAAAATAAAACAGAAAACAATAATAAAAGAAATTTTATTATTTGGCAGATATTTTGTATTTTCAATGCTTATGTAGTTTATCATGTTTCATCTCGGTATTCTGTTTTTCCATTTCACTTATAATTACATATGCATGAAATGTATTATAATGCTAATGAAAGTAAAACAGAAAAAATGAAATTTTAATGTTTGAGAGAGGAGCCTCTGGAAATTTTTACCTGGGCTCGAGAAAACTTAGAGCCCATAGTGATTCACTCCTACCCCTATAAAATTAATGTTATTTTTATTAATGGAAAATAAAGTCTTTAAGACTGTTTTTTTATTAATAAAGAAACATTCTACACATTTCATTTGTTCAAAAAAAGTCTAAATGGGCTTCTACCCTCAGGCTCCATACAAGCTCTTGATAACCCTGAATAGGTGTTTTGCTTTCAATGGTCACTCCAGAAGTGTATGGAATACAATTGTGTAGGTTGAACAAAAGTTTTATTTCTATTGTCAGTTTTCTTCAGAGTACAGTAAAACCCAAATCTTGTAAGTTAATCAAATTCGGTTCTGTGGCTGCATCACTGCACACATTTTCCGCATTTTTAGACAACATGAGTTGTTTCTACCGGTCACCCTGCAACCAAGTCTCAGGAGGCTTCTATGCAATGACAGAGATGCTACCTTCATACTAGGGAAGTCTGGGATATACTCTATCCCGTTAGAAAGCACATCAGGCAATTGCACCCACTACATAGGAGTGACAACTAGAATGTTATCTTGCCACATCTCCAAACACCAATGCTCCATCAGGACAGGCAGGTGTGACACTGAGCTGACTAGGATGGTGTTACAACATCAACACACCCTGCTGTGGGATCGTGTGACAATGCTCAGGTATTGTGATCAGAGGAGCCTGGTGTATGTTTGGGAGGCCCTCCTTACCATATTATTAAATCTTTTCAACTCTGCCTGATGCTTGAGTTGCCTGCAATGTGGGTCAGCCTGTATAAAAGATTAAAATATCATCTCTAGCTCTGCTCTCAGTACCTACTCAACACAGCATTGTCATCACACACACTTCAATTCAAATTCTTTACATTTTCATTTTAAATTTCGTTTGTTCTAAAGGACTAATACCATTAGTTTTAATTCGAAATGTTTGTTCAAAAGATTTATTTGAGTTTGTGTTCTGCCTGAGGATGACGACTTATAAAATGTTGAAAGTGCTTGCAAATATACCGATATCTATATATAATTAACACCTTTGTGATAATTTCTTCCTTTCTTGCTTAAAACCCAAATCTAATGATCCTCTGAAAACCATTAAAAATAAACATTAAATTGAGGAAAATGTAAGATTGAGGAATTTTTTTTTTTTTTAAATACAGTGTGTTGAAATGGCAAAATTATGGCTTATGTAGCACCTCTGGCTTGGTAAAACCAGAGATGGCTCTGTAAATAAATCTAATACAATAAAAAGCAATAAAATTCAAAAATAAAACAGTTAAAATTGTTATTTGACATTTTCAAAAACAAAAATTAAAATATTCATATTTAAAATAGTTTTTTAAATTATCATGATGCATATTAATTACAACACATCAAATCAAAGTTATGTAAATGGTTATGCATCATCATCAGAAATAATATCAATATTTAAGGATATTACGATATGATATGCTGTTACAAATAACATGACTGTTTCAGACAGTAACTTGAGATAACAGGTAAATATAGTTAATGTTTTTTTTTATTCATATTACTGTAATGTCAGATAAGCATAACTCATAAACTACAATATATAAACATTTAAAAAATATATATTATTAAATTATTCTCTATGATTATAGCTTGTATCTTCACAAATTTGTGTAATGTTGCATTCATTTTGCCATTCTATTGTATATCAATCTATATGTTGAAATAAACAGGACTTTTTAAACTGTGAGTTTCAATCCCAAAAGGGATCATAAAAATTTGATAACAGTAAAATTTTCTACTGTGTACTATGTATTGCAAAGCAGTGTTTTCAACTTTGACAATTATAAAATAAAAATGTTGGTCTTCTCTGAAAAATGTTGAAGACATTTTGTGTCCTTTAGTATTAAATATTCAGCCAAGATTTAATTCTTTATGTAAAAATAAAGGTCTAACTGATTAGTATGCAAATTTGCTTTTGTCTTTAATAAATGGTAAAATAGTATATATATCAAGAATTGTTTTATGATTTATTATCAGTAAGTGATTTTATTTGTATACTTATTTTACCTATGTGCTGAAGGTTGGGTAAAATTTTCTTGGATGAAAAGGGGTCATAAATGGAAAAACTTTAACAAATCATGATATACAATAAAATCTTGCTAAGTTAAACTACATTATCTTGAAGCTGTCAATTGGTCCTGGGCACAGTATATAGTATTTCCCTTTATAATATTGTTTTGTTGTCACAATTGTCAGTATTTTTAACTCAAACATTTTTTTGTATATCTTCCACCATTTTATAGGTCTGCGATCTTCATTTTTTTTATATCCCATGTGAATACAGATGATTAAGATAAACAAGCACTATGACTTTATGACAAAAATATGATGCCCATACCATTATGATCTATGTTGATATCTTTCTACTAATACAGTACGTTATTGGCATTCCAATTGGGACAGCAGAGTGCATCATACAATATTCAAACAAGATTGGTCAAGCCAATCTTGTTTGAACAAACATGCTCCACAAAAGTGAATCAAATATTAATTTTGTTTAAAATAAATTCTATAAATTCTTGGAATCAAGTAGTAGTACAGAAGAAGTTTTCACTGAATGTACAGTAAGGGATGTCGTTTATAGATGTAAAAGTTTAAATATTACATTCTAAACTAATGGCTTAGAACAGGGATCACCAAACTACGGCCTGTGGGTCAGATCTGGCCCGTAAAAGTCAGTTCAACCAGCCCGCCAACACACTGTGCCACAAAGAAGCTAAAATAGAATTATTTATTTTTTACAAATAGAAGACAAAGTCGCTCCAAAATTTAGACGATCACCATTTTTCTCTGATGTTCTAGAACAGAATTAGACAGCTGGACCTTCCTTTATAGGCTGGTTTTCTGTGTTTTTAAAGGAACTTTTAAAGAATAGGCAGTTGCGTAGCCTATAAAGGAAGGTCCAGCTGTCTAATTCCGTTCTAGAACATCAGAGAAAAATGGTGATTGTCTAAATTTTGGAGCGACTTTGTCTTCTATTTGTAAAAAATAAACTTATTCATCCGACGGAAAACCAGAATTATTTATATCAAAATATCATAGATTGAAGATAAACTTACTATGTAGAAAAAATTAAAATAAATTTAAGTAAAAATGCCAAACTTGTTCCAATCTGATTTTTGCATTTGACAGTGATATGATTTTTAGGAAAATCAGTGAAATAAAAAATTTCAGCAACGTTTTGCAACTTTGGCTATCAGAGCACTTTTTGTGTACGGTATATCTCGGCGGATAAGACGATAGTTGAACCATAAAAAATGGCCCTGGAAATCCGGGGTTGTCTTATAGGACAGATACAAAAAAATTAGATTTAAATTTATATATATTAAAACCATTATAAAAAGACAGACAAACCATAATTATTTACTAGAAGAGAGTAGGGTATGTGCACAAAATAGAACAGCCCATAGGATGTTTTTGTAATAGTCAAGGTCATTACCCAAATGCCCGAATTAGTGCAAATGTTTGCAAAAATCACCAGATGCAAGAAAATAAAATTTGTTCATTCGAAAAATTACAAATAGGACATAATTCCATATATGCTATACAGTATTATTATTCAGATAATGATTGCTGATCTAAACTAAATTCATAGGCTGTTGATAGTTTGGGGGTGTCTTATAGGACAGATATATGCTAAAACTATAAAACTCAACGAAAATTTATACATAGTCTTATCTGAAGGTCGTCTTATCCACCGAGATATACGGTAAGTACCTGCCATGAAGTTTCTAAGAAAAGCGATTATGAGCTTGCTGAGGCGATCATGTTTGTGTATTGGTTAAGAAACATGTTGGTTTTCTTTATTTTTTGTGTATTCACTATACTATATGGAACAAAATGGTTATGCAGTCCACACTTGTCTTTCTCTCAGTTATCCGGCCCACTGTGAAAAAAGTTTGGTGACCCCTGGTTTAGAACATAATATTTAAACGCTAAAGAATTCTATTCAAAGTGTTTGATCCTGATGATGGCTATACAGATAGTCGAAAGCATTAGATAAAATTAAAAATAGTTGCTGGAATAAGTTTGTCTTTAATTTACAATAATGCAGTTAAAGCTCAATATATGAAATAAAAAAATTGAATGTGAAGAAATGTTATTTATACAAAGACTTCAATTGACTTATTTCAATTCTAAGAAGAAATACAAATCTAAAAAGAGTTTTTATGGGTGAAGTCATTGCACATGTGCATGGACATGTGCAATAAATGGATTGAACAGAACATAACACTTAGGTAATGAAAGTGACGTCATTGCGCATGCACGTGGAAATCTGACAGATGGACAAAAGTCCTAACATAAGCACTTTACCACTATAGTGGAGTGTGCTAAAAAGTGTCATAAACTATATACAATTTTGCAGTTATTCTGTGTATAGATAATTGAGAAATGGCTTGATAACAATTTATAGCCACAGAAAAAATAGAGAAAATTGTGTATTAAATTCATTAACTCAATGCTCTAACTTGGTCAGGATTTTTTTTATCCATTAAACTTTGACTTAACAAGGTTTTACTGTATATCAGGCTTGGTCATTTAATATTAAATGGCAAGATGATGATTTTGTGTAGTATGGACTTTCATTGAGGAGAAAAAAAATGTCCATTCTCAATGTCCAAATGATAATGTTTAATATTATCAATTCACAATTCTATACTTTTTAATCATTAATTTGAAAAGGTGGTATGGATTTTCCTAAAAGGTTATAAAACTTGGCATCATCTTTGTAAATTAATTAATTAAATAAATCACTGCTAATTTCAGGAAGCCAACTTTTTATTAATTAAGAAATATTTTTGGTCAAAAGCTGACCTTCTGCTCACAATCTTATATATAATGGTTTAGAATAATATGGCATGGAGTATGGATTATTGTTGCCATTTAGAAACATTGTTATGGTAAGTTATAAATTTAGATATATTTATGTATTTTTTCAAATTAATTGTAATCATTTATAATGGTTTTTAATTTAATGTGAGAAAGAGTATTTTTTTTTTCCTTCTTAATATTAAAGAAAATTGTTACTTTGATAAAAATGATACCTTTCAAAATATGAAATGTTATGAATTCAAATATAAAATCTTTAGCTATAGCTGAATGTAATTATTACTGGACTAGCAGATAAGCCCAGCATTGATCAGGCAAAAAGTAACGATAGCGAAGATTAAGATTATTACATTATAGCGAATCTTACTCATTTTCACAGAATGCAAGAATTAGGTACCCCCTGTTTCCAAACTAATTAGAGAATTTTTAGATGGGTCTAAAAATATGTTCGATTTTTCACAAACATGCAAAAAACCGCATCTGCGCCTTGCACGTCGCTTTCTCTTAATACTTCCATTGTTAAGGAATACACTTCTTCATCCCCTAGTGGTACCCTACTAAAATGCAGTTAAAAACAAAAAATTGCATCTAAAATAGTACAGTAAGAGCTGAGTTCTTTAGGATAAGCCTTAATCATTTCAAAAAATCCCTTCTTAGTGTATGTTCTTGTGACGTACCCTAAATGTGTACTAAATTTCAACTTTCAACTCCTAACCATTTGGGCTCTGTGCTTATTATTATTATGTTGGGTTAAGTGAGATATACTTGGTTAACACCGGTGGCTGTGTACTATGCCGGACCAAAGTCAAGGCATAGTAACCAAAACAGAAATTAAAGAAGTGTATCAGTGTGTGTGTCTGTATTCAGGAATTTTCTCACAATATGACATGTATTCAATATAGTGGCCTTCTGTAGTGTGATGTATGTGTTTCTATTCAATTGTAATGTGCCCAGGCTTTTGTGTAGTGTGTGTGGTGTGACACCTGTAGAGGAGAGAACAACAGGTACAATAAGCACCCTATCCATCCTCCACAGATGCCTTATTTCCTGGGCGAGTTCTGTGTACTTGCTAATTTTTTCAGTGCATGCGTTTTGTATATTGTGAGTGTTTGGAATGGATATGTCTATAATGTATGTGATTTTATTGTGTTTGTCAATGAGTGTGATGTCTGGTCTGTTGTGGTAAATTGTTTTATCTGTGATTATGGCTCTGTCGTAGTACATTTTGTGCGTGTTGTTTTCCAATACTGTCTGTGGGATGTATTTGTAGTATGGTTCGTGGATGTCTACTAATTTGTGTTTCTTTGCAAGCTCTTGGTGTATTATATTTGCTACATGATTATGTCTGTGTAAATAATCTGTCTGTGCCAAGAGCTTGCAACCAGAGGTGATGTGTTGTATAGTTTCTGGCATGATGTGACATTTTCTGCATGTGTCATTTGTGAGTGTTGTATCTTTGAGTATGTGTTTTCTGTAGTTTTTAGTATTTATGACCTGATCCTGTATGGCAATCATGAATCCTTCCGTCTCCCCAAAGAGGCATCCCTGAGCTAACCAGCTGTTTGACGCAGTTTTGTCAACAAAATCCTGGGCCAGATCATAAGGATGCCTGCCATGGAGTGCCTTTCGAGCCCACAATTGCTTAATGGTGTCTATCCTTTATATATGTTGTGTTGTGTCCATATGATGTGAGTGTAAGTTTAATGGTGTGTTATTCGAGTCTGCTAGAGTTACTGCTTTATGTAATTGTGATGTTTCTTGTTTCTTGTAGAAAAACTCTCGCGGTGACTGTATTTGTTTGTAGTGAAGGTTAACTATGTCAATCAGGCCACGTCCGCCATCTTTACGTGGAAGGGTTAATCTTTCTGTGGCAGATTTAGGATGATGTTGTTTATGCTTAGTAAGTGTAGTTCTTGTTTTCCTTTGGAGTTGCTCAAGATCTGTGTGAGTCCAATGTATAACTCCAAAAGAATATGTGAGTACTGGGATGACATGTGTGTTTATTGCTTTAACTGTGTGTTTTGCATTTAATTGTGTTCTGAGAATAGCATTTAACCTACTTTGGTATTCTTTAATGAATCTTTGCTTTATTTGTGTATGTTCTGTTAGTTTGGCCTGTTGGAATCCTAAATACTTGTAGAACTCGCCCTCTTCCATGGATTCAATAATGTCTCCATTTCCAAGTGCAAAATCTTCTTTCTTCAGGATTCCTTTTTCTATGTGAAGTGTTTTGCATTTATCTAGGCCAAATTCCATTTGTATGTCCTTGGTGTATGAATGTGTGATTTGTAGGAGTTGATAAAGTTGTTTTTGTGTGGATGCATAAAGTTTTATGTCATCCATGTACATGAGATGTGACAGTGTAAACTGTGTTGTTTTTTCGTGTCTGATATTGTAACCATATTGCGTGTTGTTTAACATGTTGGATAATGGGTTCAGGGCTAAGCAGAACCAGAGAGGACTCAAGGAATCTCCTTGAAAAATTCCTCGCCTAATAAAAATTTGGTTTGTTTGTATGGAAGTGTTATGGGCCCTGAGATGTAGTGTTGTTCTCCAGTGCTGCATAGTGTTTTGAAAGAATGCAATGAGTGATGGATGTATTTTGTACATGTGTAGAATATGTAGCAGCCAACTGTGTGGAACACTGTCGAATGCTTTTCTGTAGTCTATATATGCCATGTGTATGTTTCTGTGTTGTTTGTGTGCTTGCCGTAGAATGACTGAATCTATGAGTAACTGTTCTTTGCATCCCCTGTGGTTTCTACAACAACCTTTTTGTTGTTCTGTTAGAATGTCGTGTTCTTCAACATGTTTGTATATTTTGTTTGCGATACAGGATGTCAATAATTTGTAGAGTGTTGGAAGACATGTAATTGGTCTGTATTGTGTGGGGTCTGTGGTATTGTTGTTTTTAGGTTTCATGTAGGTGATGCCCTGGGTCAGAAAATTTGGCATGTCTTGTGGATTGATGATGATGTGTGTTAGATGTTTAGCTAGTTCCTGGTGCAGTGATGTAAACTTTTTGTACCAGAAATTGTGAATGTTGTCTACACCAGGTGTCTTCCAGTTGTGTGTTCTGTTAACAGTGTATTGGAAATCATGTATGTTTATTTCAACACAGGGCATAGTTGGTATGTTGTGCAAGTTTCTGTTCTCCTCCTTGATCCAGCCTGCATCAGCATTATGCGTGACAGCATTGGACCAAAGAGAAGACCAATATGTTGTGAGTTCTTCTTCTGTTGGTGTGCCACTGTGCTGTGTATCAGTGTTTGCTTTGTTATTAATTTGTCTGTAAAAGCGTTTTTCGTTGTTTGTAAATAATTTATTTTGTTGTTTTCGTAGTGTACATGTTTTGTATCGTTTGAGTCTACGTGCTTTGGCAGCAAGTTTTTGTTTTAGTGTATCAATGTATTCTGTAATGCGTGTGTTGTGATGTTCGTGTTTTGTGTGTGTTTTTATTTTCTTGAAAATGTTTTTGAGCTGTTTCCTTAATTTGGGTGTTATGTTGTTTTTAGTGTATTGTGTCAGCCTGCCTAATTGCTGTCTAATGTCATTTATTTGTGTTTCTATTCTTCTCTGCCAGGCAGGCTTGTGATAGAATTGTGTTTTCTGTGTATTTGTCTGTGATTGTACTTTCAGTCCATGGTGTGTCACTACTGTGACTGCCCCAGCATAAACTAATGTATGAATGTCTGCGAGTGTAGAAATTGAATGAATGTAGTGTGGTAGTAAGTGAGTGTTTACATAATTTAGTGTTTTTCCTACTTCCTTTGACGTGTTTAATTTTGGTATTCGTGGTCGTTGTGAGGGATCTGTACCTGTATATTTAGTGAGTGTTTCCTGAAATATAAGTGAGAGCGTATTAACTAAATCCAAGTCTATGTTATCAGTGATGGACGAGGAAGTGTCTGTAGTATCATTAGTGGTAATTGTTGTATGTGTGTTATTATCAATGCTTGTTGCTGGATTATCCTGACAGGTTACATGATCTTCATTAATGTTAGATGTTTCTGTCTGTTGATGTATTTGATCAGCAACCTGTTGTTTGATAAGTTCAAGTGTTGTTTGTGGAATAAGGTTGTTGTGTATAATTGTTCTTTTTTGATCAACAACCCTTTGTTCAGTGACAGTGAAATGAGGATATTGTTGTGTGAATTTATGGTGTAGTTGTTGTCTGTATGCTGTCATGTTTGTTTCAAGTTTTGTGATCGTGTAATAAGTACGGATGATAAACTCGTTCATTTCTACTGTCCATTTCATCCGTTGGCGTGGTTTTCCAGCCTTTGTGGTCTGTGGATGCATTGCCACAGAAACACCAAGGCTGGGTTGGTTCCTCACATCTGTTGAGGGCATTGCAGTAGCCATGCTTGGGCCGGTGCTGCTTTCGCCACCGGTAACCAGGAGAGACTGTGGCCTATTTTTTCGAATGTGAGCCTCTGCCTAACCCACGAACGCGGACCTTGTTAACCCGGGCCTTGTTAACCCGGGCAACGTTCGAGCCGGTATCACACTTTGATCTAGTTATCACCATAATAAATATCTCCACAGAGTGTGGGTGTGGTCACTCTTAGCTTCATTTCTCCCCATAAACCTTACTGGCATGGGTGTCCCTACCAGGAGCTTGTGCTCCAGCCTGCATTGCCCTATGGATCAGTAAAATTACTGGGCTTTCCCACCACGACCAGGTGGTGACCATGGGAGAGTTATTATTATTATTATCAATTATATTTTAAGATATGTAAACACAATGGAATTTACTTACATTTAACTATTTGTTTCAAATTTAGATAATGTTAAATGAAAGTATTATGACAAATTCTTAAAGCAGAATAGAATCTTAATAGTATTTTGATTTATTTTAACTTATTTTTTGAATCTTTGTCAATTGGAAAAAATATTGGAGGAGAAATATTCAAAAATATCTAAGAAAAATTATAATGTAATTTTGAGTAGAGAGGAAAATATAAATTTATATTATTATATGACTGTAAATGTGACTGCTTATACAGGGTGTGATCATAAAGTTGCTCCACAGTGGGCAATGTGGCTCTGCCAAATGGTGATGTCATAACTTGGCATATAGGACATTATTCAACAATCTGCCACTTTAACAACATATCTCTGATTGATGATGCATAGTTTCTCATTATGTTTGCCATCAAGCAAAGAGTTTTTCTCTTAAAAGTTGTAATTAGGATTAGTGACATGTATACTGAAGATGTTAAAGAAATGTTTGCCGGAAGGTTTCCAGTGTCTACAGTTCTCTCATTGCAATACAGTGTGAGATCTCATCTGTAAGTTTTGATGAACTAGCTCTTTGCAGTGAAGCAAGAAGCAGTCATCCTAGTGTTTTAATGGGTGACAAACTGTCCAGATTTAATGACAAGATGTTGGCAAACTCGACAAAAGCCAGTTCTATCCTGACAAAGTGTGTGCAGGAGTTTAAAACCTGCAGATTCAGAAGGCATATTGCAAGTGGTTCCAAGATTTTATACAATGGAAAGAAATTGAGGTGTTCAACAGAACTTTCTTTATGGACAAGGCTTGGTTTTCATTTATTGAACATAATCAATTCTAGAACATTCATTTATGGAGTGCATGAGATACAGTTGCAGAAACTGAGAATCAATGTGTGGATAGCAATATTGAGAGAGAGAATTATTGGGCCCATTTTCTTCTAGGAAATAATTAATGCAGAATGCTACTGCTCAGAGATTCTTTACTTGTTTATTGAACAACTTGACAAAAATGATATACAGAATGGTTATGTTCAATTAGACTGTGCAACTACTTATACTGCTAGGAGTTCACTGACACTTTTGGGGAGAAGACAATTTTCAAAGGACTTTGACATCAAAATTTCCAGATATGACACTAGATTTCTTCTTGGGAGCAACAAAAGGAGCTGTGTACAAGAATAAAGCCCAAATTTTGCATGCACTCAAACAAGTCATATATCTCTTTAGTGCTTCCCTAAGGATATCTTAAGTGCAATGTCAAACATGTTCAGAAGAGTCTAGTTGTGTCTTCAAAGTGGAGGATAAAATTTCCAGCATCTCTTGTAATAAAGTCAAATATGTATTTACTTTCTTCTTTAACTGCACTAATTAATATTTCTGTCTCGACACCTATCAACCTTTAAAATGCAGCCTTCTAATTCTAATTCCAAACGTAGAATTAGAAGGCTGCATTTTAAAGGTTGATAGGTGTTGAGACAGAAATATGTATTTACTGTGTGTTTACTGTGTATCTGAAAGAAAAACTGCATAAAAGTGATAGGTGTGTCAAATGGGAGTTTATTAAAATCCGCAGTGACTCTTTCAAATTAAATCACATGGTGACTCTTTTGATGTGTGGCTGCCTTTCTGGAAGCTTATCCTGTTTTCCCCATCCTTTGCAGAATGACTTTACAATTGCCCTGTATAAATGTATTTAATTTGTAATACTAGCACATTTGAAATTAAGAAATTTTTACTAATGTTTTCATGTTTATAACGGACATCTTCAGGTATATAACGTAGAACAAAAGGGTTACATTAAAATTGAATGCATTTAAACGAATGATTTAAAAGTTCAATTTAAAATTGTTTCTGGAACAAAGTATGTCCACAGTTTAAAATCATTTTACATATACATTACAAAAAGATTTAAAATTCTTTTCTGAACAAATTACATATTTAGTTTAAGATAATTTTTTGTAATAACTTACAATAGGAGTTACAAACAATTATTTTCACACAAATAAATAAAAATTTAAAGTAAATTAGTAATGTAAAATTGTATCCACAAGGTCTAATGAGATGTATGAGAGAACTTTATGAAGGTTCAAAGAAAGTGCTCCAGGCAGTGATAGTGTGTTCGTTTCTTTGAAATGAATTCCTACTTCATTCTTAAGCACCCTATAGATTTTAATTGACTCCAAGTATTTAAGGTGTGTTCTATTGGAAACCCTGTGTAACAATCTTGTGTCCTGTAGATCAGGGGTGGCCAACAAATCGATCGCGATCGACCGGTCGATCACGATGCCAATTTTGGTCGATCACTCGCGATGTCTTGACTTAATGTGTTACACTTGTAACTGAACGCAACTCATAAATGTAACGCGCAAAAGCAACAATATGCATGCAGTTATCACTGGACTCTTAGAAAACACAGCTATTTAGCTTGAATATTTGATACTGTCATGCGGTAGCTTCTTTTCTTTAGTATTAACAATATTATTATTATTAATCAATATTATTTATCCACGGTGACAACGTTGAGTTTCAATTTTTCATTTGTTTAAAATGTAAGTACCTGTTCTTTATGTTTTAAATTAAATTATGGCTTTTCTTACCTATCTATTTACTTGATAAGTGAGCGTTTTCGGCAACAGACCTCTATATTTTTGGATTTTTGGAAATACGTCAATTGAGAAAAATATCCCAGTATCACCAAATGTAGCAAATATATTTATTCCTATTTCGGAACTACGTACCTGTGTGAATTGGCATTTTCATACATAAAGTTAACGAAGACTAAACATTCTGTCCTGACTGATTCCCATACTGAAGAATCATTATTATTATCTTTGTCAGGATATACACCTAATTATGTTTCCTTGTTAAGAGACTTGAAAACTCAGTCTTCCCATTAATGTAACGTAATAAAATAAATTCTAAATCTGTCTTTATCAGTAGCTAATTTAAATTAATAAATATTGATAATAATTACTCGCGTTGTTTTAATTCCCCTGGACGTGAGTTTTTTGGCCCGTTAAATAATTACGTTGTTTTTTACGTAGGTAGATATACAGGGTGTTTCAGTACAAAGAGCACTCCCACGAGCTATTGATAGATTAGCAAAAAATAAGTTTAAAAATCTTATATCATTCTTCCATGATAAATTTTCCTCGACCAAAAACAAATCGCGGAAGTAAAATCTTGTAATCAAATTATCAGCCGTACTGTGCAGTTTTATAACCACTTTTTCAAGTTTACAAACAAATAGTACCACAATTTATACATTGTAATTGATTAAAAAAAAATTATATTATATTTTAAGTTAATAAAAATGTATCTCAAAAGTGTGGAAAAATCAATTTTTTTTAGGTGCCGCCTGTACGGAATGAACTCATAACTGCAAATATCAAAAGTTGGGTCTGGAAATTTATTTTCTTTATGAGCTTATATCTTGAAAACTTAATAAGTGATTTAAAAAATAAAAAATAGTTTTGAACATATATTTTCCTTATCTACCCATAGCTCGCGGGAGTGCACCTCGTACTGAAGCACAGTGTATAAACATAATATGTATTTCACACCCCCCTCGCCACTTAGACTATGCTTACGACAACAAGTCGATCGCGACACATTTTTAAGATAAAAAGTAGATCTTATGTACACAAAAGTTGGCCACCCCTGCTGTAGATCAACATGTACATCCTCACATCTGGCATAAGTGGCTAAGGCTGTGGTTGAAAGCTTTCTTATGGTGTTTGTTCTCCTTCATTCTCATAGCTAGACTCCTTGCAGTTGCACCAATATGTAATTCTCCAATAATGTGTGGTTAAGTCTGTCATTGCACACAGATACTGCATAAATACCAGGAGAGTAAGAGTGAGATATAGTGTTTTTATCATTTTATCATCTGAGTGAAAAAATTGTTGAACATTGATATGCTAAATGAACATTAGTTGTTCTGGTGATTTTGCTCTAGATTTTAGGTAGTGTCTTATTATACATAATTACCTTCAGTTGTTTCTCCTGTGGTCTGGTTCTGTTCTCAGTCTGTAGATATTGTTTTATAAGTGTTTTAACCAGAGGGAATAAATATTGATGTTGTATTGCCAACGATGATTTTCTTTTTCACTCTCCTCTGAACAATGTGTGTGGGCCCTCTTTACTAGAGATCGAAAAGTGGAAATTTGTAGATGTAGAACAAAATGTAGCCATTTTGTAATGTGTTTATAGCAGACATCATCAGGTATATAACAGATGAAAACATTAATAAAAATTTCTTAATTTGAAGTGTGTTGGTATTGATATGTTGTGTATGTGTATTCTATCCCACTATTGGAGAGTTATTTAATTTGTAAATTGAAATTTTGCAAGAATTTTGAATTAGCAGAAGTATTATTGATTTATTTTGATAAAACATTGTTAATTTTTACCTTAAAAGTAATAATGATAATGATAGTTTGACACCTGAAATATCTTCTGTAGACAAAAGTTATTGTAAAACTTTTCAAGTAACAAACTCTAATAATGAGAAATTTTAAAACATTTTCAAAAACTTATTATTATATAACAAATTTTAATTTGTGTTATTTGCTTAAAAAAAGTATTTTAAATAGTAACAGTTCTTATTCCAAATAGTTTTTTTTAAAGCAGTTCATTTTAAGATGAATTGTTTTAATAAATTAGCTAAATTTACGTTTAAATTGTCTTATCAACTATTTTAAAACATTGTAATATATTCTAAAACATTTGTACACAAATGTTTTAGAATGTATTATTCATATTTGCTTTGAATATCTTGTGAAAAATCTAAATTGTAATCTTAAACAAAAATTCATATTTATTGTCCATTAATTTACAAATATATTATTATTATTATTTGTAATGTTATCATAACTAAATATTGACTAACATCTGTTTTTTTTTTATTAGTTGTATAAATAAATTTTTCTTTGTTAAAGTCCTACTACGAGGCAGACAAGGTTTCTTGAACGACCTCCCATGTGGCATGGAAACTATCCTCAAGATCATCGACCATTCCAACCTCCTTCAATTAATATTCAACACAATGGTGTTTCACATGGATCCTATCCACATCACACTGGTCTTTTACCACATCCTAATCAACCTCAACAACAGCCAACACCTCAAGTACAACACCCTCAACCTGCCTTTGCTTTTGATATGGGACAGGTAAGAACTATAATTCAGTAAAATAAAATAATAATAATAAATACTGTAATAATAATAATTACAGAAAATGATTACTAATATTTAATATAATAATATATTTCTATTAAAGTTGAATTTATGTAAACTGATATTTACAAAATGTGTAATTTATAAACTACAGTAGTCTCTGTAATCTGACATATATCAGATTGCTGAGTGTTGGATTACTGGATTTTTGAATAAAAAAAAAATAGAACTACAGTACATATGAGAACAAATCACTGTTTATTAATACAATGACTTAGTAAAACTAATCACATAGTATAGGGTACTGTAAAAAGTATTAAAAAAGAAAAATCTATATCTAAACTAAAAAGTTTAACTTTAAAACTAGAAAAAAAAACTTCAGAATTTTGTGTGTTGCTCTGCAGAGTGTCAAATTATTGGACATGTTGGACTGGCTAGTTAGGGACTACAGAAACTGTACTATATTTGATTTTCTTCCTTTGTCACAAATGTTTTTATTAGGAATTCATTCACAGTACATCATTATACATTTTTAGATCATGTGAAACACTTTTTTTTTTTTTTGCAGATTATTAGAAAATTAATATCTAATTTTTCAAACAGAAAAAACTAATCTATTGAGCTAATTAGACTTATTAAATGAATTTATTCTGTTCAAACTGAACATTGCAATTTTAGTAAGTTTCAGAAATTTAAAATTTTGGAGAAGTGCTGGCAATCATTATTCTGAAAAGAAATAAAGTAATCTTCCAGCTGATTTGGAATTAGAATAAAAATAAAGAAGAGAATGTAGTAGGATCTGTGATATTTATTTATGCAGAATGAACATGAAAGTAAGAGTTATGAATTTGTTAAAGAAAATGGAAGTGTTGGTTTTATCAAAGGGGTAAAAAATTAGAAAATTATTTGAAAAGGTAGAATCATAGAATATAATCAAATAAGATATAAATATTTTGCAGATTTCTTTTTATTACAAAAAATGATTTAGGAGTAGGTTTTCCTAACAGCTATTCATTTTGGAGAAAAGAGAATAAGAAAGATTGAATAGAAATGTAATTATATTTCGGGAAGGTACTATGTTTATAAAAGAAGAAACAGTGAGAACTGTGGAAGGTTTGTTATGTCAGAACACTTATATTTGTCATTAAGAAGAGATTCTGACAGTTTTTTTAGTAACCTTAGAAATTGCACATAATTGAAAGTACAACCGTGAGCGCTGCTGTTTTTTTCTGGAGATAGTTACCTTTGTTCTACGACATAATCAAAGTGGAGTTTCAAGAACAACCTCCAGCATTTTGACTTCACCGTGACCTTTCACCATAGAATCACCGTACACCTTTCTTAGCAATTTTAAAATCTCCGTAGGTGTTTTACCTAAACACTGACAAAATTTAATGCTGGAGGTTGTTCTTGAAACTCCACTTTGATTACGTCGCAGAACAAAGGTAACTATCTCTGGAAAAAAACAGCAGTGCTCGCGGTTTAATCACATGACATGGGTGAAATTAACCTGAACACGTAGAGGTGGTTTGGTAGAATCCATTTCATACGCTGTAACTTCAAATACATGCTTTTGTTGTCATATATTACTGCATTCCCCAAACTTTTGGATCATACCATGTATAGTTCAAATTGCAAGTAAATTTATTGTGTCGCCACTGCGCTGCTCGGTATAATGCGGTTCACCTTATAACGCATGTGTTGTTTCCCGCCCGACATGCGCGTTATATCGGGGGTCCACTGTATTTAAATTTGTTTCTAATAATTTATAAAAATTAGGAATTTAATTGGAATTTGCAGTTTTCTATACAAGAGAGTAATTATAATTCATATTTGGTACTAAAAAATATCAGTGTTTATTAAAAATATTATTATATACTTAAATCCAATGTCTTGATTTAGTTCAGAGTAAATTTGGCAGATGGTAAATCTAATTTTAGCGTAACTTTTTATCTTTTTAGGCTATTGCTATGTATAAGGTAATATATAAATAGGAAATAATGCAAACGGACATTTAAGTATAAATGTTAATTGTGGAGTTGTTCAGTGTCAAAAGAATTAACATAATAAAGTTAACTTTAAATAGTTATTGTTTTGGATTTGGTATTAATTTTAAAATGAAATGAGAAGTTCTATAAATGTTTTTTTCTGAAATCTGATATTTAAGTTTTTAAATAACTTAAATATTAGATTTTAGAAAAACATATTTTGATTGATTAATATACTATAAATACTACAGTGGCTTTGTGAGACCAGATTGACTGTCTGAGAGTTCTCTTGTGAAATTCTTGAAACTTAACTTCAATTTAAAAACCTTTTTACAGGCCACCAATATCACAAAGATCTTATTTCTAATGCATTTCACAAAATATTGGTGATTTTTGAATATTCACTCCATGTTGATTTTTATAATTTTAAAAGCACTTGTAAAGGATTATTATATAATTCCTAAGTCTTGCCTTTCATCTAATGTTTTATTTATTGTACTTTTACCTTTTATGTAAATTTAAAATTATTTTACCTTTTATTTTAATATTTGTTTGGGGATTTTTATTGTTAATGTGGGAGGAAATCCATTATCATGGATTTTCCTACTGTAAATAAGATAAATGTGAATCTGGCTCCTATATGTAATACCCAAGAAAATACAGTATATTATTTCATATTGAAGTAGTATTGTTTATTTTCAAGTAGTAATAAATTTGATTTCTTTTATCAGGTTTCTTGTTCTGTGGCTCCTTCGCTCTCCCCACAACCTCTCTCTATATTTAATACTCCAAATAATGGCAATAGTCGAACAGCTATATATTCTCAATATTATACATACGGAGAACCAACATCTCAAACTTGTGCAACTGCAAACATTGCTGCAACACATCATATAGCAACTCCTGGTTTTTCTTGTGGTTGTAACTATCCACAGCCTCAGCTCCTACCTTCACCACATCATCCTCCACAACAGCCATCACCACCATTCATTCATCCTTCTAGTCCCCATGTACAATCCCGTTTTCAGACTCAGGTAGCACCTGTGCCATCACCCATGGGACAGAGGATGCAATATTTAACACCACCTCATATACTGCAAGTAAGTAAATTTTTTATTCGTGAAATTAGCAAATTATTTGGAAAAAGTCAAATATACGTCAGTAAAATTTTGGTGTATAAATAATATATTGCTGTAAATGAAAATTAAGACTTAGGGAAATATTTGATTCAAGATAAGAATTGATTTTGTTTTTAGGTACATTTTTAATTATTTGATAGTTTCTAATAAAATGTCTAAATGTTTTCTATATCCCTCAAAAAAATGTAATTGCTTTATTTACTCTAATATTATTCTAGAAATAGTTTGTTTTTAATCATATGAAATTGTATACATATTTAATAATTTAAGTAAAATTCAAAAGTTTACATGCATTTATTTTAACTCTGTTAGAGGGTTTCCAATAAGATCTATCAGATTTTGTTTTTATAATAAAACACATTTAAATTTAAAAAATTTTGAATATCTTTACTTTAACATACAACATGATTGATTATAATTATATACAAAATACAAAATCGGCCAAATGGTCTCTGTGGCTCTTTTTGCACAATGCCCCCTGCTGATTTTTGATGATGATGATATCACATGATTGTGGCTCAGTGTTGCCAATGACTTATTGAATTTTGTCTTTGATCTCATTGGTGGTTTGTAGATTGTTGGCATACATATTACCTTTCAGATAGCCCCAAAGAATAATCTATCAGTATCAAATTGTAAGATCTTGGCAGGCAGTCACTGCCACTGAACTTTGATTGGATCTTTGTTTCATTGGCAGTATGGAATGTTGCTGTACTTTGTTGGAACCACATCTTATCCAAATTCCATATCAATTTTGGCCACAATGAATACTATCACACAATGTGATAAATGACCAGAGTCAATTATCATTGTGTGATAGTATTCATCATGTAAATGCTTGGCCATTGTCTTTTCAAAAATGTAAGGCTAATCACATCTGTAGTCCATAAACTGTACTAAACAATAACATATTGTGGATGCATTGACTGTTTTTGACACTCTTTGATTTTCACTGTTCCAGATTCAACAATTTTGCTTGTTAGAGCAGCCTTTAAGATGGAAACAGGCTTCATCATTGAAAATGGTTTTAAAAAATTGTTAACTGCTTTGTTTTTAAGCACCCAATCAATATATATTGCTAGAATCTGTTGGCTTCAGTTCCTCTAGTAACTAAACCTTGTAAGCAGGTAGAACCAATTCTTTCATTAACTGTCATTCAATCAAGGTATTTTTTTTTCTTTTGTAGCAAGAACTTTGAATGGGCATTTTATGACCATCTTTAAAAAATAACTATATTTGGCAAAAGAGATACAAATTAATGTCAGATTGAATGATAAATATTTTTGCAGCCAAGAAAATATGTTTACTTTCCATTCCTAATCAAAATACAAACAATATTATTTCTGTATTGCTAAAAAATTGCATTAAGTATCAATACACTACACGAGCAAACCAACAACATTAATAAATGCACTTAAATAATGCACTGAAATTTAAGTGCATTTATTTGTGTTGTTGTTGAGAGTCCACTTGTATGTACTCTCAATAAGAAACATCCCAAAAGACAGAAAACAGCTCTTACCAGTACTGCTGGATTGGAGTGATAAGTTGAAACATTACTTGAGTCTTTTCTACCAAGTGGGTTCACCATAGAAGAAATTTTTGAGACCACCATGGCATTCAAACACCACCATAAAGTATATGCTTAAGATCAACATATTTAACAATAATTGTATTTTTTAAAATATTAATGAAATAATTAGTAGAATAAATAAACAAAATAAGATAGGATGGGTACAAAGTATCTTTCCCTTGGTAGTGTAAGGGTTAAAATTTACCATGTGTGGTCCAGACAATATTTAATTGCTGCAGACAGTGTGGAATTGACTTTTTTAGATATTCAGCCGCACTTTCATGAACCATGGCAATATTTTCAGCTGAACGACCTGAATTTTCTCAAATTTATGCACTATACTATGAATTGTTTTTTTTTTTTTTGGTCAGTCATACAGATCAAAATAATTATGAATTTGGCAAAATGTATCTGTTACAAAACATAATTTCCTTAAGTGTTATCAATATGAAACATTGGTCTACTGTACCCCACTTCATGACTAAGCTTGTAATGTCACCAGTCATCAGAAAGTGTTGCTATGTGGCAAACATCCGAGAAACATCCAGAATTTATTAGAAAGCCCTGTAGTGCAAGTAACAATCATGACCAAATCATCAATTTGAAAAATGTTAACTGATGGGTATGGCTTCAAGTTTTTGATTTTTGAGAAATTAGTCTTACCAATTTCAGTTGGAATTTTTAAATATTCTAAATTATTAAAACTGTTTTAACTAAGAAATGATACAAATAATTCCAGAATATTTTCTGTTTTTGAGACCAATCTGTAACTTTTGAAATTTGACTTTATCCTGCTTTTTGGAGAGCCTCATATTGTAAATAATTCATTACTCATTTTATTATTTTAAATCTTAAAAATCTGTAAAATTATTTTATTTGGTAATAAGGCCCAAGATGCAGGATTGGAAGCTGCTGCTGAACGTAGACCACCACCATTTATTAGTTTGTCACCAACTGGTCATCATGGTCATGGTAGTCCACCAATTACTTCATCATCTCCTCTGCCTCATCAAGTCTTACAGGATTATACAAGTGTTAGAGGACAGCCTGAATTCTCATGTATAGTAAGTAGTATTAGAAAGTTTGACTAAATATTAAAAAAATTTTAACTTTTATTTGCATCATAAAAACTTGATTGTGATTTTAAAAAAATCATTATATTATACGTAATAAATTATGAAGTTTAATATTATTATAATTTGCTTTGAATTTAATAAAATCCAATTTGTCGAATGTTTTAATGAAATGATTTCTATTGTTTTTGATTACAGAACAAATGAAAAAAAGCTATTTTTCTATTATTCAATAACATTTGATAGTTTGATCAGTCATTATTGATACAAAGTTTGATTTTTAAAAAATAACCTGCAGAAGATAAGTTTCTGCATTAAATATGTAATTACATAATTACATATTTAATTTTGCTTCATTATTCCTTATATATTCATCAGATTTATTGTATAAGGTTTAAATTGCAGTTGTTTTCAAAATAGTCAGAATTTTATATTTTTTGCTTTTAAGAATAAATTTAGCTTTATTAATGTTAATCATTAATCTGTCTTGTTAACCATAATAAAATTTATCTTCTGAGTCCTGCAGGAGGACAGGACAACAAATGTTATATAACTGCATTTAAATTAAAAACAGAAGCAACATAATACATGTGCTTCAGCAATACTATTTCTTACATCTGGTATCCAAATATATTGGAAAAAATAAATTTGCACTTAAATATAAAAAAATAGAAATAAAAGCGATTTTAATTTAAATTTGCTTCTGCTTTTAATTTCTAAAATCAGTCAGTCAAAAGTTGAGTCTCTAAAATTTTTTTACAGAAAAAGAAATAAAAATAAGATTTGCTAATAGTATTCAGTTTTTTTAATATCATATTTGCTATGTTAAATGTTAAAATGTAATTCATTTATATTTAAGTGCATATTTACTTTTTCCAATATATTTGAATTCCAGATGTAAGAAATAGTATTGTTGTAGAACACACATTATGTATTCTTCACTTAATATTCTCTTTTATTAGTAGGTGCTAAGTAACAATATAAGGTCTTCTCTGTCACTCTTATATAAAATTTTAGGTAGATGAAGTTTGACATTTAACGTTCACTAAAAACTACAATTAGTGTATAATTAGCAAATTTCTGTTAAAGTTTAACACTAATATATTAAATGGTACAACAATAAATATAGAAAAAATTACTTAGCCTTGAACAAAATTTTTAATTATATCAAACAACAAAACAAAATAATAGCTTTTATCTGACAATACTACTTAACTTCTAACTTAAATCTTCCTTACAAATGCAACTTTTCTCAAACCAATCACCTGCTCATTACACATGGTTTGACTGAAAATTACACCTTGGCTGTGTTTTTGCAAACTTTAAGCACTGAATGGTGACATCACATTTCTAACATCACTGTGTACTCATCTACATACTTGCTAACAATTGTTTTACTGACAATTTTTCGTATGATATTAACAAAATATTAGTAATGTAGATTAAATTGTCCTATGATATAATGATTCAATGACCATTTTATATTAATTCATCAAATTGTAAATGTCATTTTTGACTGGGACCTGCAGTTGTAAGCAACAACAGACAGCTCCTGTTGCCTGCTGTTTGAAAAATCTCCATTTTTAAAGACTGAGGAAAGTTCTTAAAAATGGAATTTTTTTTTTTAAATGGTGAGTGCAAGTTTTTGCCTTTTTAAGAAAACAAACTCCCCAAAATAAGAAAAAAACTCAAAACAAAATATAATGGCCCAGAACATAAAATAATGTTTGGGCTCAATTTCTCACAACACTAACATTATTTTATGTTAACCTCATAAAAAGAAATCTAATTGGATAAGGTCTAGTGAACATGATGACCTCCAAATAGTTCCTGCATGGTCATAGTCACTATTTTCTATGAAGTGATAATCATTCACATAACTTACTGAAATTTGGAAAAATTTGAGACTGGATTAATTTTCTTGATTTTTACAAAAAGTAAAATACCATTTAAAAACAAAATAAGTGTTGCATTTTCGTTTTGGTTTGTAAATTTTTTTTCATTAGATTGAGTGGCTAAGGAATTAATAGTGCCTGATTACAAATAAAGTGAATCTATTATTTCCATTCCAATTTGTTTTTACTGACAATAATATCCATACTATTCATATTATCAGTGTTTTTGAGATTTATATGTATGGCAATTGCATTCTAATAATGTTGGAAGCGTGAAAATTTTGGAAGATTTTTGATTGATTGGTTTTAGAAGAAAAAAAATATTTTAGATAACAGCTGTTTGTTTTCGTAAGTTGAATTTATATAACTTTTGTACTTGGGAGACTGAAATTCCAAGTGGAATCAATGATTCAAGAAATGCTTTGAGATATAAGATGTAGAAAAAATTTTTGAATCTTTACATAGTTGTAGATATACTAGCTTGTAATGTTTTATATTATATTTCAAAGTTATAAACAAGCTGAAGATAGATATATAACATCTTGATATTGAGTTTGTTTGCAGGTGTGAATGTATAGGCATATTCTATATATTTAACATTGCTTGAAAGCTGATGAATTAGACTATTAAAATTTTTTATATTGTTGTATTTCAAAATATCAATATTAGTTAATATTATATTTTAGATAATTATCAATTAAAACTAAAATCAGATTGACATATCATATATTTTCTGTTTTAAAACTTAAAATATTTTCAATTTAATATTATGATTTTGAATTAAAGAAAATATATTTAAAAGTTAACTGAGTTTTATTGAAAAATGAGTTTATTTCAAAGTTTAGTAATGTTCTTTCAATTGTTGTCACAATTTTTTTAATTATTAATTTTTTCAGAATAATAATACTTCATATGTAAGAAGAATAAGTCATGCTAGAAGGAGTAGTACTCGTAGATGGCGCCCACCACCTGTACTTCCTCCGGCTCCTCCACCCTATTCAGGCTTCCTACTTCATTTTCTGTAAGTATTTTTTTAAATGTTTATTTAATAAGAATTCTCTAGCTATTTTAGTTGAGGGGGAAAAACTCCATTATATCTAGTGTTGTATTTAAAAATACACATGTTAAAAAGGATGTAGCCACATAGGGTGGCAAGGAGTGGCATCTTTCTCACATTAATGTTCTTCCTTCTCTTTCTTTCTGTTGATTATTACTACTACCCCACTCAAGTTTAAAAGTAAATAGTGTAAAAAAAGAATGTCACAAGCAGTTGACTACTGATGAAACAAAAAAACACTTAAACATTAGGCTTGAGGAACAGCCATGAGATAAAGAAATAAAACCCAATACTTATTCTTATTCATCTTTTTCTGTTTTTACTGAGCATTGTCTTTTACAAATTATCACTGGTTTGCATATGAAATGCAAGGAGCGACCTTACTGATATTGCAACTCCTTGCACAATGTTTGCTAGTGATTGTGAGCTATTGCATTTTTACCGTAGCCTACCTCCCTATGCTAGGTTTACTCAAGCCATTAGCAATATGGGTGATTCATACTTAGAAATTTTTCACTACATCCCTGGGTTAGTGACTAAACATTTAATAATAGTAAAATTAAAATTTCTATTTTTATTTTGTAATATTAATCATTGTATGTCACTATTTCTTTGGGAATTTGTAGGTTTAAAATTTAGGCTAACTTATCAGAAAAATGAATAAAATTATACAGCCATAATATAATAAATGAATAAAAATTATTTTTAAGGTCACCAATGAACAATATTAAATAATTGAAATGTTTTGGCTTAGATGTAGGCTATCTTCAGCAAATAAAAGTAACAGGAGAAAAATGTTAAAAATTTACATGTTTAAATTAGACTATTTGTATATTGGAATAACACACCATCAACTGCCATAAATCATTGGGCAATAATAATAATAATAATAAATTACAAATAAATTTGGCCCTAGACGGAGGTGTTAGGCACCATCTTGTATTAAATTTAATAATTATAATTTAATTTAAATAATTTTAGACTAAACTGGAAGAAAAGAAACTGTCCGGGGTGAAATATGAATTCACTACTGCCACTTACCATGCAGATGCGTTGTATATTGGAATGTTGCAGATATAATATATATCTGTAACATTCCAATATTCAAATCGTAATTTAAACATGTAAATTGTTAAAAAAAATTTTTCTTGTTACTCTGTTGTTTGCTGAAGATGGCCTACATCTAGGCCAAAACATGTCAATTATTTAATATTGTTTGATTGATAATCTTAAAATTAAGCTAAGAAATGAGACCTGTTGACTCTGTTTGTTTTCAAATGGTTACATTTGACAGATTCGTTGATATTTAAGTATATTTTGAAATGGAAGAAATTCTATGAATTTCAAGTCATATTTATACTGATCCATTTATTTAACAATTTTTTTTTATTCTAATTTTTATTCATTTATAAAAGTGACTATTTCTGTAATTTTTGTTAAGATTTGATTAATGTGCAATGTCGAATTAAATAGTATCTCAAATGTAATCCAGAAATTATCTAATTCTGTTAGATAAGAATTGCAATTCAAAAGTTATATAAGAACCAATTGGATTTATTTTAATAAAAACGAACCATTTGAATCTTACTTGGCCGGATGACCAATGAACTATTTCATTGTGCTTCAACATTTTTTTCCATTGCAAATTCTGTTAATGCACATTAATTCTATCTTTAAGAATATAATTCATTTGTTTACTCTCTAACATAAATTTTTTTGTATGCTACCTGAAAATATTTTTGTCCACACCAGTGTTTCCAAAAGTGGGAGCAGTGGGATTATCTAAGTGGGCACTTAGAAGCAAGTGAATAGCAGAGGAATAGGAATATTATTTATGGTTTTATCTCTAATAAAATAGTTATGATAATATAACTAGGATAATGAACTATAATCCTTAAAGACTGAAATTAGTTTAGTTGCAATCATGCACTTGCTACATGCAATTTTTTTCTACTTTTATTTATTCAAATATATTTAAATGAAAATAATTCTCAATAAATGACTGACTAGATATATTTATCTAAATAATGACTTGACACATTGTTTTGCATTAATATTTTGTAATTTTTTTAAAGTGCAATGCTGTCCAATCCTACCATCCCAGCTCATACTCAAGATATTCCCAGTCCTGAATCACCAGAAGCAGAGAATTATGAAGCTCTGCTTACATTAGCAGAGCGGCTTGGTGAAGCCAAACCAAGGGGTCTTCCTAAATCAGGTAACTTTATCTTGATTTTAAAATTAGATAACTGAAACTTCAAAATTGATAAGTCAAATTAAAATGTAAAAAATCATAAATTTATAATTATTTTAGAGTTAATTTTGAAAAATATTGTTACAAATTTCATTTTCTCAATTATTTTTTTTTTAAGTACATTTTTAAAAAGCTATTCTTTTTTAATAATGAAACTGTTAATTTTTAATTGAGTTCTTGTATTGTGTGGATAACAAATTAAGTAAAATATTTGAATTAGGATTATTAAAAAGATTTATAAAGCAGAAAATTATATGCATGGAAAAATACATGTAAGCAATATTATAGAAATGTGCATTCAATGATTTTTGTGAAATATTGTGCTTTGCAAGTTTATTGACTGCATTATTTAAAAAAAAAAACATGTAAAGTTTATCTTTCTGTAATACTGATTAATATTTTTTTCTTCAGTTAATTAGATGTAATAATATGTAGTGTAAATTACAAACATTTATCTAAACTGTAGCAGATTTAAATATCAGATTATATAAAAAAAACTTTACAATATTTCTTGTACTATATTTAAAATGTAGTCATATAAGAAAAACTAAAATAATGAATATCATTGATAATTATTAAAACTTCTGTCTTACATAATTAATAACAAAATAGTTTTAATTTAAAATTGTGATATGCTTTTTTAAATAAAATTAATAAAGTTAATATTTACAGTTACAGAAAATTCTTATTATTCATTACTGTATTAATTTATAATTAATGAAGCAAAGTAAAATTAGATAAAATGTTGAAAGCTAGTAATTATTATTAACTTTAAAATTTATTTTTGTAAGTTATTGATAAATATAAAATCAACATAAATATATAAACAATATACACCAAATATGTTCTATTGTCTTCATTTTCATTTGTTAATATCAATTTTAAGAAACACATTTTGAAAGTATACTGGCAGTCTACTATTTTGTTTAAATAACAATGTAAAACACTTTTTGAACATGAAAAAAAAATATATTAAATTTTGTATTATTTATTTTTACAGAAATAGAACAATTATTGTCATATCGATATAATCCAGAGAATCATGGTTCTGATCAAACATCTTGTGTAGTATGTATGTGTGATTTTGAAGCACGACAGGTTCTAAGGGTATTACCTTGTGGGCATGAGTTTCATGCACGCTGTGTAGATAAATGGCTAAAGGTATGAGATTTCATATTATATAAAATTATTTATTTTTATATGTTTAATTGCATATGGACAAATCTGGATTATTGAGTAAAAATAAGAAGTTTTCACTTAAGTTATATCAAGTGGTTTTTAAAGTTTTTTAAGTTGGTTCCTTAAAAACTTCTTAATGACATTCTATTGTACATCAAAAGCTTGCAAACAAACATGAATTATTACATACTAGTATCAAGCAACCAAGCTACAAATACACACCTCAGATGGTCAAATCAACAAAAAATATACAGTAGAGTGTCGTTTATCTGGATCAATTGGGGACTGGAGTTGTTCGGATAACTGATTATGTACAAAAAAATATATTAACCTGTCTGATGTTGAAATTTTTCTCCGTTGCATGTCGCTTTGTTTTGAATTTTCATCGATTTTAAGCCTAATGAAAATTTTTATAATAATAATCGAGGCTATTGTATCGTTAAAAATTATTTCTTTATTTTGTGCAAACAAAATAAATGTATTGAAAAATATAAAAATTATACTTTAGAAGTAAATCTAGTATCAAAAAAGTTTGATTCAGCACGACACAGTCTACTGGAAAGCGTTTAGATAACCAATGTTTCGGATAAACAACTCTCTACTGTACTATGATAAAGCTACATTCAGATTAAACAATCTATCACAACAGACCCCACATCAAATTTGTTGGCAAACAGAACAAAATCACATACATCATAGACATAGCTGTGAGGTGGTTTAGCCTCCTCAGATTAGTCAGCAAGGCCCAAGTGCAATATATATATACACGTTTTTGCTTCATTGAATAAATTTAGGCTTCTGATATGTATTTTTACACAAACTGTATCTAGTATGTCTAGTGCTGGCTGGAAAAAAATTCCAGTCACAATTTTTTCAGTGAATTTTTATTCCTGACTACAGGACTGCCCCAACATACAAAATGCATACATTAAAAAATTAGTAAATACTAGAACTTGCTCACAAAATGTATAGAGAAGAGATAAGATACTTTATTGTGCCTGTAGTTTTTTCTTGTGTAGTATCAAACCACAAGCACAGAACAAAAGTCTAGAAATATTAGGCCTAAATAGCACATACAGTACATCATATTACAGAAACCAGTCAAACTAAACATGTCAGTCAGGAAAGTCTTAACCCCTTTAAATTAATACCAACTGAAGAGGGACTATTTATCCAATAGTCCGAAATGCATATTGGTTTTTTGTTTTTATACTTTATTTAATCAATTTTACTGTACACCTCCATTTTGTTTTTATTAAATATTCTACTTTGATTCCTGACTGTTTGTGCCTATTATCACTGGTGTGATAAGCCCTTACTGTTATCTGCCTCACGTTGGGTAGATATTTAATGTAAACACATGTTTATGTAAAATAACAATTTTTTGTGTAGCTATGCCTGAATCTTTGTTTGGCATAACATGGAGGCATGAGTATAAACTAATGATGGGATGATTAATTGGAATCAAGAAGATCTTGTCACAATTTCAGATGCTTAAAATCTATTCTTCCACATTTTATAAGAAAATTAATTTTTGTTTTGGTTGAAGTTAAACAATTTTTTAAATTACAATATTAACAATTAAATATTAACTGTGTAATTGAGGGAGTATTGGTAACATATATATTTTATTCAGCTTTTACAGTTACTAAGAAAATTAAAAAAACTTTTTCAATTTCAGACAAATCGTACATGTCCAATATGTAGAGGAGATGCTTCTGATACAGGACATCAAGCTGATTAGATATAAAATTGAAATTTGGGGAAAAATCGACTACAACCAGTTATTGTGCCATTGGAAAATTGAGTACATTCTAGCTTCATATCAGTCTTCTAGAAATACTAATTATAGAATATACTTTTATGTATTTAGCTGTCAAAACATTCATATTGAAATTTATTCCATAGCTTTGTATGGAAATATGCAAAATCATTAGCAAAAAATGTGTGCCAGTAGATGTTGGGGAGCATTTGATAGCAGAAGGTTACCACAGTGCCTTCAGGGGTGGGATGGGATAGCAAAAAAAAAAAAAAAATGCAATTGTTCCCTGATTGAGATTGCTGTGTGTGCAATAAATAGTTGAAGTGCATGAAATGATTATAGTTGCAGAATTTTGATGTCTCAATTTTGTTTTATTTTACACGTCTCTCTAATTAGTACAAATTATTTGTTTGAGGTTTAAAATCTGATGTGCAGTCTTGCACAGAATTTATTTTTACATTTATAATTTTGCTTAAAAGCATACAATTTGTTACATTGTTGTATAAAGAATTGGTTTTTCTTCATACTTTATTTCTGCTCAAATATAATTTCAATGCTGTTAAAAATACTTTGAAGAAGTAATATAGTCAATGACTTGTTTACATGTTGTTAAGAGCATTTTGTTAAGATGTAATAATTGATATGTTGTTGTATGAAGAATTTGTAAATGTAGAAAATTATTTAAATTTCTTTGGGTCATAAAATGAAATATTACTTTTGTCATTATACTAAATTTAAATTTAGTATACTTTTAAAATTTTATAATAGGCAAGCTATCTATGTTTGAAAATTTTATGATAAAACAAAATCTTTAAAATATTTATTTGGATTTAAAAATGTAGAATTATTTTATCTAATGAAAAACCGTGCAATTTCAAAGTTATTTTCCTTCAGTAGCTTTCTATTGATATAACACGTGAAGGTAAATTTTGAATTTGTTAATCAATAACAACAAATTAAAGATTTGTGTTCAATAACCTTCTTTACATAAATTTTTATTATAGTTAAATTATTTATTAATCGAAAAATTGGATATTAAAATTCATTAATAATTGAACTGTTGTATGAGGTTAATGATCTGGTAGCTAATGTTGATTGCTTGGTGCTAATGTTGGGGGAAACATTCTATTGCACATTACATCATTACATAAATTTGCACATATATCTAAAAAATGAGACTTCAATTTTATGTACATAGTAAATTGTTTATAGTGATGATTTTCTGTTATCATATCATATATAAAAATATATATATATATATATTATATATATATATATATTTCAGCTTTATAAACTGTAAATGTCTCAATTATTGAAAATTAACGTAGAAAATCATTTTATGTACTTTATAGTTTAAATAGTAATTATATATAATCATTAATAGTGGAAGAATATAATTTAAAGAACAAAGTTTAAATACTTCAAAGTATGATTTTTATAAAAATAGATTTAATTATAAAATTTTTTTATCAACGTATTAAATTATACAGTTAATCTGGTAAGACATTTTCCTGTAATTTATTACAATAAAAATTGATCATAATCATTAAATTTTATTTTAAAAATCAGAATTAGTATAACAAAGAGAGATTGTTTTGTTGACTTTCTTATTCTGTATAAAAATTATCATCATAGATTTGAATGACACACACAATAATTTTCTTAGTTCAATTATTGTAAAAACAATAAATTACCACTTTATTCTTTAAAAGTAAAAAAAATATATATGTATATACTCTACATAGTTGTGATGAAACTGTAGGTGAATTTTTTGCATATCTATACTAAAAGTATATGAATATCTAAGCATATCATATAATGTTTTGTTCATTATTTAATATCAAATTCTGTGTCATAGATTGCTTGCCTTTTAGTTTCTTTCTTATATTTAAGTCTATGAATAATATTTTAATTCATTTAAATAAAATACTTAACGAAGAACTAATGATGCCTGTTAAATTTTGTTTGTAAATTAAAATTTTTGAGTAATTCAGTAATTATTCAATGTTAACTTGTTTTAACTGACCTATTATGTATTACAAACAAACAAATTTTTTGTGGCTTTAAAATATGTATGTAATGATAATGATGATAATGCAATTCTGGTATGCAATCAGTTTTCTTAAATAATTTAAATGCCATTTATCCAAATTAATGCCGCCTCATATTTCTGTATGAAAGAATTTTCTGTGCCATATATTATTATTTATATCATTAAATATAATAATCTATAGGAAGCTTTTTTATATACATATAAAAAAATTACAGATATATGATTAAAATCAGGGATTTTTTTTTTAATTTGTAAAGATTTAAATTTTTACATAAGAAATTGTGTTAGTAAAAATGATATATGCATGGTGAATAAAAAAATGGAAAACATTAATTATTTTTATTATGTGGATTAAAGAACTTGAGGATTATTCTACTCAGACAAATTACATCTTAAAAGCTATTTTTATTGGAATATATTTTTAATTGCTGACAATATTCTCTTAAATTTAATTTGTTTTTATTATTTCCAACAAACAAAAATACCCCGTAATGTAAATGTAGTCTGTTAAATTGAGTTCCGATTGAGTAACATCTCTATTGGTTAAGTATTTGAAAAATGGCAAGCAATATATTTCTTTATTCACCATTTTAAATATCAGATTCATCTAAAAGATAATTTTTCATTCATATTTATAAGCTTACACTAATTTATAATTAAATATTAAATTGATGAAGTAGTGTATAAAAACTCTGTACTTAAAATATTTTCTTATATATATAAAAATATTTTAATTGATAAAGTTTTAAACAATTTAATTTAAACATGAAAGGTTCTGATTTATAATTTTCCCTTGGCAAAAAAAAATATTGTTAAAATTATATGCATGAATTTGATATATTGTCTGGAATGAATCATTGCAAAGAATTGATTGCCCAGAAATGATATATGCTATATAGATATATATTTTATGTAATCATTCCAATGTAAAAAAAAACTCGACAATTATAGTAGGTTAAAACCTATGTATAACTGTGCAAATAGTATTGTGTATTACATTTCTCAGTACCATAGAGTATCTTTCCAATTAAATATTGTTTATACTTGCATGTCTCCCAAAGTATATTTTATATATTGTATTTTGAATTGTTGATTTATTATTAGACTTGAAGAAGTGACTAACCTTCATGACGAGAACAAAGAGAAAAACGAACGAAAAATAAAACTTTAATTCAAAATACATTACAGATATGCAAACGTTCTAACTTTGCTACAATCCAGCACCAAGAAAATGCAGAGTTTACTCTATTTGCATCGCTATTTTATATGTGAATTAGCTTTATTTTTACTTATAAATCTGTTTCACGTAGAGTTCATAACTAATTTTATTTGTTATCTAATAATTACTTAGAAAAATAATAAGCAAAATTTGAAAATTGTTTAATAAAAAATATTAGCGTGTCTCTTAATATATTAGGCGCACTAATAAAATTACCCATTAATGGAAAGCCCAATCGAATAATAAATATTAATTTTGTTTTCCGACAAGAAAATACTTAAACGTCACCTTTCGAAAAATAAAACCACCTCTGAAGGTAGTGACCAATATTTGATGTTGTGTATTTGAGTGTGTGTATGCTGCTGTAGAATATTTGTATAGCAGTGTTTTACCGAGAAGTGCTGTGTCACAAAGCTATGCATAATCAATTAAGCTTTTAATGGCAACATTGAGCTTAGATGTTCAATCTTGTTGTGAAGTAATGTATTTAGTTTGTTATATAGAATTGAATTCAGTTTATAATCTGAGCCTTATACAACCTTTATATATTTTACACTCGAAACATGCAATGACATTGGGCCAATATAGAGTATTAAATTGTGCCTGTGAAATGTGTAAAAACTGTAATTAGGTCTTCCTATATTAATTTTTAGTAAGACGTCCCACCGACTTCATCGTTTCAATCGTGTCCTTTATCGTTTCGCTTGTTAAGAACTCCGATACGGCGACATCTTTTACGTACGGTCATTTCGACGACGTTGCAAATTCCATTGCTTCAGAAAGAATCCACATCATTTATGTTTACGGTTATTAAAGAGAAATGTAAGGTTAAACAACTGTCACAAATTTGGACTGGTATCTATGGTCAATTTGAATGTAACAAGTATTGTATTTTGTTTCATTTTCATAATTGGAAAATTAAAAAGTTAAAACCTGAAATGTTATTTTCATTTTTTTTCAGACTACATTTACTCTGCTGCATATTTTATTGATTTTTAAGAAAATTTTTAGATTATTTGCTTTCGAAAGAATTTCAGTGGATTTCAAATTATATTATAAAAGATATTTTATTCTATGGGGCCTAAGAATTAACATACATTGGCATTAATGACATCTCATTAAAAAAATAAATGCTACCTATTTTAAGATAAGAAAATTTAAAAACACTTTGAAATTTAATTTTCATTAAATTATTCTGTATTTATTGCTACTGCTTTTCATTAAAATAAACGAAACAAAAACTTGTTTAAAGTTTTAAATATGAAATAAAATATTTAAATTCTTTTATTTTTTAGAACTCACAACAAAGTTACCAAACCAAGAAGGCTAAATCATTTATTTGATCACAGATATCTTCCCAATATTTGAATACAGTAAACCTTTATAATTTTTAGTGCTAACCTTCAGCATTTTATTATTTCTAAAAACATCTAATAAAGTAATTTCCCAATAATATCAGTGAGAAATATTAGAAAAAGTTATTAATGCAATAGTATTTTTTTTACTGTACAAATAATGTTAAAAGTTTGTGAAAAAATAGTTTGATCGGGTTGTAAAATTTACTTAGAATATTCAAGAAAATTATAAATGCTATTGATATAATAAAAAAACATTAAGGCAACAATGTTCTCATAGACTGACATTTTCCTCACTGAATGTCAATGAAAATGTCAACTACAATTCATGTTCATTGCAGTATAAATCATGGGAACTAATGATATCTAATTGTTAGTTAATGAGGCTTACTTAAACACACACAAATATAACTTAATACATTAACAAGCACAAATTTAAAAATTTTTGAAAATATTTAGAGTTGTAATATGTAAAACAATGAATTTTACTTAATTATTTATGAAAATTATTTAAGATGAGTTTCAGTACAAAATCCAATGCAGCATTTTGATTAAACAAGTCTATGAAATACAAAATCAATTTTTAAACGATACTCAGATTGCACTTTTTTTCCCTTTTCAGTAAGGCATTTAAACTGAACATATATTCTTTTTTTGCTAATATTCTTCATCAAAACTCTGAGGCACTGCTCCATCTTCAGTTTCATCAGAAACTGCAAATCCCTCCTGGGGAAAAAAATTAAAAATTATTCGTAAAATGTGACAAAATTATTGATAGGTGTAAATCCAATTTTTGATAATTGCAAGAGTTATTATTAATGTGAAATCTTTCCTTTTCAGGTTTCGAGTAATCCAAAAGGGAAGTATTTGCCCATAATTAGCGCATTGCTGATTGATTACTTATGATTTCAGGTACGGATTTTCAGGTAGTGCGTTGCTCCTGTGATGCATCATTCTAATGTGTAATAATAATTTTAGACAAAGTTTCGAATCCATTATCGGCATTTGTGTTATGGAAATGATGGCGCTTCCAGTTTTTCCCGTAATGCGGATGCTGCCTAGACATTACGGGGTTTCTAGACAAACAAAAAACCCACGGAGAAGGGTGAGAACTGGACGACGGTTCCATGGCACCAAATCGAATTTATTTTCTGTCACTAACTTCACCGGCAGAAAGGAATGAGAAATATTACTAAAATGTAGTTTTTTTTCACGTATATTCTTTGGGTCGAGTGAATAAAACAACTAAACGCTGGTATTTGGTCGTGGGTTCGCGCCGGGACAACGGACTGGCCACGCACGTTTTCTGGGCTTTCATCACGTACCCTATATTTTAATTTCAAACTCGCCAAAATTATATTCTTGTACCGTTTAACATGTTTTTACTTTATGTATTACTAGCAGACCCGGCCACGCGTTGCTGTGGCTCAAAATGTATCTATTATAAATGTATAACGCCTCCCCCGTGGGGGGAATTTCAAAAAATCCCTTCTTGGTGTACATTCTCTTGACGTACCCTATTAAAACGCAATCAAACACGCATCTAAAATAGTATAATAAAAGTCGAGTTCTTCACAGTAAGCCATAATCCTGTCCCTCTCCCCGCTGGGGAATATCGAAAAATACCTTTTTAGTGTATATTCTGTTGACGTAACCTATTAAAACGCAATTAAAAATGCAAAAAACCGCATCTAAAATAGTTTAATAGAAGCCAAGTTCTTCACGGTAAGCCTTAACCTGTCCCTCTCCCCCGCAAGGGATTATCGAAAAATCCCTTTTTAGTGTATATTCCGTTGACGTAACCTATTAAACGCAATTAAAAACGCAAAAAACCGCAGCAAAATAGTATAAATAGAAGCCGAGTTTTTCACAGTAAGCCTTAATCCTATCCCTCCCCCCAGTGGGGGGAATTTCGACATGTATATTATATAAAAACACGTGCGTATTCGAATGCAACGTGGTGTCAAAATTTCAAAGGAATCGGTAGGAACAAACGAACGTTATATTTTATTTATATAGATAGATAGAAAATGATCTGCTTTAGTCCATTCTCACAGAAAAGCATAATGCCTCACAGAAAAGCAAACTTAAGTCGTCGGAAGTTAGCGCCATCTGTTGGACATGAAAGGCTTAATCCATATATAAATATATTTTTGAAAGGGGGGAAATGGTGGTCTTCACATATGCCACAAACCTTCGCGGGAGTGTATTAAACAACTTCCCGAAGTTTCATGGCAATCGGATAAATGGTGTGGTAATGCATGAAGGACAGGCACACAGACAGACATACATTCGTTTTTATATATATAGATAAAATTTGATAAAGAATCGCCGAAGGAAATTTTGAGTGCAGCCTTTTTTCGACGTAGAAATATCAAATTTAGGGAAATATCAATTCTAGTCCGAAATGTGATATGCGTAAATTTAATTCACACAAATCTTTCCACACCACATCTCAACAATCTGTTAAAAATATGCAAATATTGTTGACTTTAAATGTTTATTTATATGAAGATTTCTGTGTATATTTCCGTATTGCAATAAATTTTGTTAAATGTCTTTTATTTATTTCGGAAAATTACGGTTTTACTTATGAATATAAAAATATTTCAGAAAATCGTCATGAGGATTATCTTATATATAAAATTGTCGTGCCACAATTTTTGTTACCGTACTCCTCCGAAACGGCTTTACCGATTTCTACCAAATTTCATATGCATATTCAGTAGGTCTGAGAATCGGCTACTATCTATTTTTCATACCCCTACACCATTTCCCCCCTTTCAAAAATATATTTATATATGGATTAACGCTTTTATGTCCAACAGATGGCGCTACCTTCCGACGACCTAAGTTTGCTTTTCTGTGAGGCATTATGCTTTTCTGTGAGAATGGACTGAAGCAGATCATTTTCTATCTATCTATATAAATAAAATATAACGTTCGTTTGTTCCTACCGATTCCTTTGAAATTTTGACACAACGTTGCATTCGAATACGCACGTGTTTTTATATTATATACATGTCGAAATTCCCCCCACGGGGAATCCCCCTTAATCCCCCATCCTCCCTGGGGGGAGATGGACGGGATTAAGGCTTACCGTGAAGAACTCGGCTTCTATTATACTATTTTACATGCGGTTTTTTGCGTTTTTAATTGCGTTTTAATAGGTTACGTCAACAGAATATACACTAAAAAGGGATTTTTCGATATTCCCCAGCGGGAAAAGTGACGGGATTAAGGCTTACTGTGAAGAACTCGGCTTTTATTATACTATTTTAGATGCGTTGTTTGATTGCGTTTTAATAGGGTACGTCAAGAGAATGTACACTAAGAAGGAATTTTTTGAAATTCCTCCCACGGGGGAAGTGTTATACATTTATAATAGATACATTTTGAGCCACAACAACGCGTGGCCGGGTCAGCTAGTGAAACTATAAATCACATTTCGACATTAAACATTATGTGACTGTGATGATCTGTTTGTCAAACGCACCAGTCACATTCACATCATGTGATTGTAATTGGTATTAAACTTTAGAAATCTCCAACGGTGGAAAACACCACTAAACACACGAATCTGTTTAGTGTTGCTTTCCACACTCACTGAACCGGACGCGAATCTGGGACGAAGCGCCAGAGGGCTGGCACTTGTAGTTTCCCGAGTTTTCTACACGTATGTAACGATTAAATAAGGGCCGGCTTTCCAGAGAAGGTTTTCCAAAAAAGTACACACTCATCCATTGGCTAATCACTTTCGTGTAATGTAAAGCTAAGCAAATGAAAACCAAAATTATTAAATCGAACGTGGCATATAAAATTTAAACGAGATCAAATTTTAAGTCGGTCTTTAAAACATTTAAAGGTTTGGATCTTTGAAACTTGAAAATTCCTATACCTTTTTCACCTTACAGTTAAAATTTTCATAGGAAATTTTTAATATTTGACATTATTCATTATTGTGTTAGGGTACTCTCTTTTAATCTTTTTGTTAATACAGTAGAGCGTCGAAAAGTGGAACCAATTGGGGACTGGGGTCCTTCCAGTTAATGATTTGTTCCAGTTTCCGACTTTGTACGAAAAAATACATTAACCTGTCCGATGTTCAAATTTTTCTCCGTTGCGTATCGCTTCGTGTTGAATTTTCGTCGATTTTAAGCCTAACGAAAATTTTTATAATAATCATCGAGGCTATCGTATCGTTAAAAATTATTTCTGCATTTTGTACAAACAAAATAAATATATTAAAGAATATAAAAAACATGAAAATTATACTTTAGAAGTAAATTTAGTATCAAAAACATTCGATTCAATACGACACAGTCCGACTGAAAATCGTTCCACTTTCCGGCCATTCCACTTACCGACGTTCCACTTATCGACGCTCTACTGTAATTGAATATTAAAATCAATGTAAAACAAATTTAAAAACACGCAAACGTAGAAAAAAATAAAACAAATTATTTATTAATTGATTACATTTTCAAAATTTAACATCTTGATTAATATAAATAACTAAAGTTTAAAGCATTCGGATATTTCATTTTTCAGCTTTGATAAATATGACATTCCTGTAGAAAAATTAAAAGATAAAGAGCTATTTATTGTCACAACGTCACAATGCCGGTTGCAATTTTTTTATCATATTTATAATTATTTAATTTAAAATATATGCCTTCCACATTCAATTAGTAGTGGCTTGCCCTGTACATCATACTTTTTCTCTAACAATAGTGTCGTGCCAATGATCTATCTAATACCTTTTTAGGGAGAAAAGATTCGAGTTTAAATAACGTGAGTTACGGCCCAAACTGTAAGTTTATATATAGATTATCGGGGCCTCCAGCTTATAAGTGTTCCATTTCTGGTATTCTCGAGATTAAAGGAGGACGGTCAGACAGGCGACGGCAGTGGTAATTTATGGATCCACAAGTTTTTGAAAATAGCAGCCCAATTAACTTCAATATTTAATCGAAAGTTATGTACTACGGCAGCTTTAATTCTATTATTTTATATTTAAGATTTGCGCATAAGGCAATTGCAGAAAGTATAATTTCTCAACTGCAATTTCTCTCGGGTATCTGAAAATTTCCAATAGCCTGATGTCTGAACAGGAGACGACGTGCAGGATTATTACCAACTGAAAAATCCACTTTTAATTAATTTCTTAAAATTTCCCGTATGCAATTAATTTTCTCTGTTACAGTTCTTGTAATTTGTTTTGAAATTATTAATATTAATTAGTGTCTTTACGACGATAAACTAAAGCAAACACATTTTAGGTTGATTGAATTAATGACATTTTGAACAGAAATATGCAAATAAAATTTGTGAAAATTCCGAAATAACTCGTGAGTATCAAGAGTGAAGTATTCAAAGTGCAAATAAGGTAGACATTATCAGAATTTCTACGCCATTTTACCGAATATTTCCTTTAGAAAAGGATGCGATTAAACACATTTTATTACTGAATGATACAAAGACATCCTTATTGAAGGAAATATATTATCTAGCTCAGAATATATTTCATTCAATAAGGATTTAGCTTAAATTCTTTATTTCCTCCGAAGAACGTATAAACGGTGTTCTACCGTTTTTATATATCGTTAAACAAAATAATATACAGTATATTACATACAACGATATATTTATATCTGAATACGTTCATAATTTTCTGGAGGGAGTAAACCCGGACATCTCACAATTCCCCCATTGTGTGCCTGATCGTACTTGTAATAGGTTTGTAGAAACACCTCATTTATGCCTGCCACACACAATAATTTAAGACTAAAAAAAACTCGGATTATGTTCTTGTATATGCAATTCTGCCTAGATTATATTATGCAGAAGTGGACAATAAATATTTCATGTCAAAAATATTTGCATATTTTTAACAGATGTGTTGAGATGTGGTGTGGGAAGATTTGTGTGAATTAAATTTACACATATCATATTTCGGACCCCTAAATTTGATATTTCTACGTCGAAAACAGGCTGCACCCAAAATTTCCTTTAGCGATTCTTTATCAAATTTTATAATACATGTAAAAACATGTTAAACGGTACTGTACAAGAATATAATTTTGGCGAGTTTAAAATTTGGATATAGGATACGTGATGAAAGCCCAGAAAACGTACAGTACGTGGCCAGCCCGTTGTCCCGGCGCAAACCCACGACCAAATACCAGCGTTTAGTTGTTTTATTCACTCGACCCAAAGAATATACGTGAAAAAAAGCTACATTTTAGTAATATTTCTCATTCCTTTTGCCGGGTGAAGTTAGTGACAGAAAATAAATTCCATTTGAAGCCACGGTACCATCGTCAAGGTCTCACCCTACTCCGTGGGTTTTTTGTTCGTTCAGAAATCCCGTAATGACTAGGCAGCATCCACATTACGGGAAAAACTGGAATCGCGCCATTTCCATAACACAAATGCCGATAATGGATTCGAAACTTTGTCTAAAATTATAATTACACATTAGAATGATGCATCATAGGAGCAACGCGCTACCTGAAAATCCGTACCTGAAATCATAAGTAATCAAGCAGCAATGCGCTAATTATGGGCAAATACTTCCCTTTTGGATTACTCGAAACCTGAAAAGGAAAAGATTTCGCATTAATAATAACTCTTGCCATTATCAAAAATTGGATTTACGCCTATCTTTTCGTTATGAAGGATCGCGCATCTTAAACTTTTAATATTTAAAATGAGGAACACGTAATAAGAAAATGTTATAGTGGACGTTGAAAGTGGAAGATGAATTTTCCACAATAAAAGAATTCTAACAAACGTTAGAATTCTTTGTTACTTCGTATTTATTTCTAGAGCATTGTTTCAATTCAATTGTTTTTCTAATTACGCGGTTTTTAAAATAAAATTACTTAAATACAACATATACATAAATAAATTACAATAAATATAATTGAAAATATTAACATTTTGAAAAATAAATTCATATTTTAAATTGTTTTTGTTTCCGAATGCAAAAACTACATTTTCTCCCACATTTTTCAAATTCTGGTAGACGGTTCAACTATTAATAATAAATATTGTTTAATTATATTAAAAACATAACGGGAGGAAAACAAACAAAGAACTTACTATTATTGATATAATTGGTTTCTAAGCTTATATCAATAATAGTAAGTTCTTTGTTTGTTTTCCTCCCGTTATGTTTTTAATATTGTGACGACCGGGTTAAACCGGCCAGTCCGATTTTCAAATTTTATTGTTCAAACCCCCTCGGGAGATAGCGATCAAGATTCAAAGGATGTGCAGCCTTCCGCCGTCAAACACGCTTCCCTCCTTTCCGGATCCGACCTCTGAGTCACGGAGATCGACTCATCACCCACCGTCGCGACTAGACCTGGAGTATATAAAGGGGGTAGATATCTAAGAACGGGGTCGCTGAAGGTACGCATCAGACGCCCGACCCGTAGGATCAGTCCCGAGAATAGAGGGTCGAACCCCCGAAGCCACCGAAGCCCGCCGACGACGAGCCGCCCCGACCGGAGATCCGAGACGATTTCACCTTCGATTCCAACCGAGATATCAGAAGACGAGGTATGATCTCCCAACATGTGTAAACTCTCTCTCCTCGCGATTAGGGACGGGACGCGTTAGATTTCTGTATTTTGTTTGTCCGTCTAAATAAATCGTCATGTGTTTTCATCCTGGGTCCGTTTATTCGAATATCGCCGTAAACTTATCGACGAACCCACACACTTCCTCCACTCGACCTGACAATTAATTACCCAATCCCGACAAGTCGGGATATCATAAAAATTTAGCCATCCTTGACAGTGGGGTGGGTCTTGCCGACCTGTTCGCCGACAAAAAGGAGGTACGACTCCGTCCTACCTCTCGGCGTTCCCACAATATAATTAAACAATATTTATTATTAATAGTTGAACCGTCTACCAGAATTTGAAAAATGTGGGAGAAAATAAGGCATTTACTGGTCCCAAATGATAATATATATTTCATTGTCATTGTATTAAAATTTATGCCTGATTGCAGTGGCGTGCCGTGACATTTGATGACAGGGAAGCTGTGTTTCTGTAAGAAGCCGACTTCCAGGGGCAATCAGTTAATTGCGCGTCAGTGATGGCCTAGGGTCCATTCGTACGTGCGTGGTAGCGGAAGAGACGTATCTGACATAAACCGACAAAAAAGAAACATTAAATAAACATATACTATGTACAAAATAGTTTGCTTTAGCCGTTCGGACATCCTGGGCGTCGATATGGTTCTTCGACGGTCGATCGAAGGTGGACCCGGGACAGTGGCATTGAGAAATTTGTAGGGCAGGGGGAGACTTCCTCTGTTGGCGTCGGGACACGGTTTAAGTCCGAAGTGGCACGGGTTACAGGTTGGCACAATAGACGAGAAATTGTATTTTTTTTTCTTTTTTTTTGCACGTTGACACACGGCGTTTTGGTTATTCGGAACGTTAACCGAGTGCCAGGTGTCCTGGATTGTCGGAGATTATACCAATCTTCGCTCTTTCTTTCTTCCATTTGATTGGTCGTTCTCCCTCAATCACGCTTCCCGAGTGGTTGGTCCCTGGTTACTAAACGTTACGAGACTTACCTGGAGCGGGAGAAAAGTCAAAATAGAAGACGAATTCGATCTTTCACGATTTATGGTTTCTGCCTAGCTGTTTGATATAAACAATGGGTGTCCAATTACAAACGACTTTTACCTATGTTTTTTTAAACTAATAAATTTTTCTCTAAATTAACCGTTTTTTCGCGTCTTTCGTGACGGGTCAGACTTGTCCGGTACATGACATTTCCATAAAAGTTTTAAACAAATACTGGAAATGACAAAAATAAACAATTTATGTATTTTACTTCTAAAATACAAATAATACATACATAATACAAATTGATACGATACAGACAATGATAGAAAAACTTGTTTTTTTAATTTTTTATAAACTAATTCTATTCGGCGATTTTTTCCGCAAAGTCGTTAATTACTTTATCATAAAAGTCGCTGGTCGTCGACTTCATCGACGTATTTAATGTCGATCCGAACAAAGACGTACTAAAAGCAGGGCCGGATTTGAGGCGATTGGAGCGATTGGTACCAATCGGGCCCCGCGCTTGAAGGGGCCTCGCATCACATCAAAATTTATATATTTAAAAATAGTGCATGTTACAAAAATAAATATCTAGGTATATTATTATTAAAAAATAAAACAGCATATTTCAATATGTAAATTAACTGTTAATTAATTTTGTTATTTAAAGTTTGAGGGGCCCCGCAAAAAAAAATTCAATCGGGCCTCGCACCTATTGGATTCGGCGCTGACTAAAAGAATTATATGATTTAATATCATTAATTTTTACGGTACCATCTACCAGTGGGTCTGTTGAGCGCAGTTTTCCGACCACGAAGCAAATTCATACATTGGCCAGAAATACTCACTCGGTCGGAGGAAAAATTGTCGCTAGCGTTGCTTTCGATAGAAAAAGAGCTTTTAATTACAATATGTTTTATGTTTAAGAGTTGTCAATAGGCCTATAGTCCGGACACGAATATAAATACAGTAGAGCGTCGAAAATTGGCGTCAATTAGGGACTGGGGTCGTTCCAATTAGTCATTTGTTCCAGTTTCCGACTTTGTACGAAAAAATACATTAACCTGTCCGATGTTCAAATTTTTCTCCGTTGCGTATCGCTTCCTGTTGAATTTTTCTCCGTTGCGTGTCGCTTCGTGTTGAATTTTCGTCGATTTTAAGCCTAACGAAAATTTTTATAATAATCATCGAGGCTATCGTATCGTTAAAAATTATTTCTGCATTTTGTACAAACAAAATAAATATATTGAAGAATATAAAAAACATGAAAATTATACTTTAGAAGTAAATCTAGTATCCAAAACGTTCGATTCAGCACGACACAGTCCGACTGAAAATCGTTCCAATTTCCGGTCATTTCAATTACCGACGTTCCAATTAACGACGCTCTACTGTATTGCGATTCGCTACGTAATTTAGATAAATCAAAAAATTTCCCATAAAATTTACTTAATTTAAAGAATTAAAACACGCTTGGAAAAATTGTTTTTCGTAATATTAAAATTATTAACATCTGAAAGTGATAAAAATTCTAAAGATTTTATGTCTGAAATCTGTCAATATAATTACAATATAATTAAAAGAAAATTATAATCAAATATAACTTTGCAAAAAAATAACATTGAATACTCTTTTCTTTTTAAATCTTAAACAATTGACTTAGTCCGATAGTTCCCTACCCAGTGGCTGAAGGATAGAATCGTTGGAAGCGTTACACGTGTGTAGCTTCCACCAGCTAAACCGGCTGAGGTTGGTGTTCTGTAAAGCGCATGCGCCAATGCCCTCTGGCTCCTTTACACCATTCAGTTATTTTCGCCGTGGATGCTGTCTCGTAAGCGCTTCCATTCCGCTGATATTCGAATATATTGATACAATAGCAATCTTATCGTTTTTTTCACATGTAGTATAGAAATTTGTAATAAGATACATAATGCAGTTATAAATAAAATATTAATTTTAATTAATTTAAAGTACGTTAAAATATGAAAATTTATATTTTAGAAAGTACAAGGGAAGGCCATTGGAAGGTGGAAGCGCAGCTTCCACCTCTTCCAATGACGGCACGCCATTGGACTGCTTGATTGTTATAGTTCTGTAGTATATGGGTTACATTAAATACTGTAACTAAATACAGTGCACTGTATATATTAGATAACACTTCGTATTGGTTAACTATTGGTGTTGTAATCATTATGTTTGTGCCACGTGTTTGTAAGCTGATGAGGGGTCCTGTACCCGAAATGCATATTTACCTACATTTGAATATGATTATTAAAGACTAACTTTTTAATTAAAGATCTAGTCCTTCTTTCTGTCAGCCTTGGTGTGATAAGCCCTCCAATTGTTAAGTCCTATTTATTTAGGTTATCTAACTTTATCCGATTTCATTATTGTTTTGCGATCTCCCCTTTAATATCACCGCGACCTCCTTCGGGGTCGCGACTCCCAGATTGAGAAACGCTGGCCTAGAAGTTTGACAATGGCGTTTGGAACGTCGATGTAAACTTCGGCCGCAACCTCGCTATTATAAGTGAACTTGACGATTTTAAACTGATTTGTTTGGGTTCTTATTTTTTGCCTCCTTCATATCTTCTAATCCTTCTATTGTACTCTTTTTATATCCCAAGTTTGAAGCTGCTTCTTTGATTCTATTAATTTCCTTCATCCTGTCTAGTACAGTACACGAGAGCAATATGAATACGCTCTTCTACTGACTTGTGAGTGCACAAAAAATTTAAATTTAAAATAGTTTTGAATTTAATTACAAAATTCTTTCTTTTCTTTTTACATAACGTAATAATTTAGTTTATTTTAATATTTAAACATTTTTTAAATTATAATTTATATGAACTTAATTATGTATGACGTGTTTCGGTTTTGTAGGTTTTGGCGGAAAATTGCTTCTGTTCGAATTGTCCGTTGCTTGTGTTGGTTGTGAGATAGAAGACGTGCAGTTTACGAAATTTTTAACTAATTTTTAAGTATTCAATTTTAAACGTTTTATTGAAAATGCCTCACAGATCGGTTTTATGTGAGCGAAATGAATTGTAAGTAATTTTCTTTTAGTAACCATTACATTTTATTCTGGAATATTGCTGATTGATTTCTTTGTTTTTGAAAATGATGTTTACTTTGGTATACCTTTACTTTTAATAATTTCTTAAAACTTTAAATTTTCATAATTGAAATGAGAGTTTGAGAGGATACTCAAGATTGATAATTCATTAAGAATGCTTTGTTTATTTTAATAATAATTTACTTTTAATGAATCCTAATCAGGACCCAATTTAAGCTCCGAATGATACGTTTGGGACGTTAACAGAACTGTAGGGCATACTCATATGAACAAAAAAAGTCAAAGGAACCACATCTCTACGTGTGACCCTTCATGAGATATTCTCCTTTGAAGTTTTCGGCAGTGGTCTACTATCTGCTCTCCGTGTTGGTTAAGGCTTGATGTTGCTTGTCTTGACGTCTGCTCCACGAGTAGTCATGCTCTTCGGTGCTTGTTATCATTTGCATTTCGTTATGGGTGGGGCAAGCAACCCCATCCCCAACTATATAACATCAATTATTCCATGACAGTCAAGTGGGCTATTCCAAGCTTACTTATGTAGTCCATGAACAGTCTGTGAAATTTTGCTTAAATAGTTCACCTCTGTAATAATTGGGTGTTTTGTATTCTTTACCTGTAAATATCGTTAGAATATCTGACTACTTATAAACTGTTAAACATGTGATAGACTTAGCAAACTGTGTAGTGTTACTTTAATTGTTCCCCATTGTTGGTAAAAGAGTGTGATTTTCATGTTTTGTGAGCTTTTAGCCATCACTAGGAAGGTCAAAAACAGTCTATTTTTAGCATGGTTTTGAGAAATGGTTCCAAAATTTTTACTTTTAAATTTTACTGCATTATTGAGGGTTTCCAAAATTCAAGATAAGCTGATTTTGGGAAGCTATTTATCTTGCAAAAGGTTGCATGTAGACTGTTGGACCCTTTGACTTTTAATCCTGTGGGGCATGGTCTAGAGCAGGGGTGGCCAACAAGTTGATCGCGATCGACTGGTCGATCGCTAGCCATGTCTTGACTTAATGTATTATATTTGTAACCGAACGCAACTGTATGCATGCAGTTATGACTCGACTCATAAGCAGTGAGTGCACTTTGTACTGAAACAGTGTATAAACATAGTATGTATTTCGCACTTCCCCCTCCCCACTTAGACTATGCCTATGACAACAAGTCGATCGCGACACATTTTTACGATAAAAAGTAGATCTTATGTGCACAAAAGTTGGCCACCCCTGGTCTAGAGCTCTGATAGGGTCCTAATTGTGTCATTCAGAGCTCAAATGTGGATATCATAGGCCAAAAGTTTACAATGGTGCTTAAAATAATGAAAATTGCAGTAGAAAAGATGTTTAACAGTAAACATGTTCTGAACACCTGGGGAAAAAATTATCCTAATACATTAAATATAAAAGGAGTGGAAAAGCCTGAATTATTATTTTTTATTTCTGAGGAGGAACTCTTAAGAATAGATTATTGGGAAACCAAGAGATCATTAAAATTATAGAACAAAATCCTACCAAATTATTCAATGTAATGAGATAAAGTATGTGCTCCTAGACTGGATCTAACACAGGGGTCCCCAACCTTTTTGTACCTAAGAGCACATTCTAGAATACCGGATGGAGGATGGGCACCATTTATTTTTTCAAGGTGAATTTATATTTGGACATAGTTAACAGTGCCGGATTAAGCCTCTAGCGGGCCCTAGACAAAATTTAAATTGGGGCCCCATTTAAATAAGTTGCTTCTAAACAAATCTTATATAATGTGACATTTAGCATGGGTGACACCCGGTGCGGATATCGTGGTGTCACCCAGGAATATTTCTAGATGGTGCGAGAGATATCGTGGCGGAGATTACTTCTGACATGCGGATGGCTGTTGACCTTTTTTTTTTTTTTTTTTTTTTTTAGTTAACGACTGCTGAAATTTCTAGGTCACTCCAAGTTACGGGCCCTACACGTTTCCCTACTTTGATTTTATGGTATTCAGAACGGACCGATTTACTTCATTTCAGGTATGGGAAACTGGTGCAGATTTGGCGGAGGGGAAAAAGAGATCGGTCGCATTTCGCTTTGTGCTTTCATCTGTGTTGGACGCCATTTCTACTTTTGAATGGTTAATCATTCAAAGTGAAAAAACTTTTACATAGCATTTTATCGAAAACCGAAATATTTTTATTTTTATCGTGGTCGCACAGTGGCGGGCACACGTAAAACGATTGGCGGGCATAGGGTTGGGGACCACTGATCTAACAATTTCATAATATATGAAAAGCAAATTGTAGAATTTGTAAAATTTACTTCCTCTTTAATAAAGTTCAGTATTAACCTTTTTGAAGGAGACTAGAAGTTGCAGATGTCCATATTGGTAAACTATTGTTTACCAATAATTGACAAAGTTGAGGAAAAAAATAGCTTGAAGGACATTACATGAGGGAATACTACAACAGTGATTCTCTTCAAATAGCTAAACTTTTAATAATATAATTGATGTGAAGATGAAAAGTTTGACATTGATAAAATAAGACTCCAAAATTGTTAACACTGTCAATTTGTTTACTTGGATGATCTTTAATAATAAAGGGAGTCAAAATAGTTATGTGGAGATTAATACACAGTCCAATGATATTAATGTGACCACCCTTTACTGTCGACATCAACATGAAATAACTAATCACAGGTGGCAGGTAGCAACACATTGCAGTGGAGGGTATCTGAGGTAAGCGAAACACATTGCAATCATTCGCATAATGGATGTACAACGCGATTTATCCAACATCCTTGGCTCCTGGGCCAAGGGTGGAAGCATTTCCAAAACGGCTAATTTTGTAAACTGTCCACATTGTACATGGAAAAATGGCACTATCCAAAATCAGTGACATGGCAAATGTGGTGCACCGTTGGCCATAGACGGCAGAGGTGAACGACGGCTATGGAGATGTGTTCGGGCAAATAAACATGCAACTGTTGACCAACTGACCACCCAGATGAACCAAGGAGCTGCCAAAAGTGTCTCCTCAATGTCACAGTTCAGCAAACGTTGCTGCGTATGGGCCTCACAGCAGACGCCTGGTTAAAGCACTTATGCTGACTCCTGTTCATTGGCGACGAAGGCTGGAATTTGCATGCCAGTATGGCAACTGGACGTCCACTGAGTGATAACAGGTGGCTTTTTCCGATGAATCACGTTTTATGCTCCATCGGACAGATGAACGTTGCCGTATATGGCATGAGGCATCTGAAAGTAAACACCCTGCAACAATTGCCGCAAGGGTCCAAGCTGGAGGAGGGAGCATTATGGTCGGCATGGCTCTACATCCCTGCGAGTACCTTTCAGAACCTTATTGACTTTCTTCCTGCACGTCTGGCAGCAGTCTGTGCTGCAAAAGGTGGTTATTCTGGCTTTTGACAGGTGTAGTGACTGGACAGTGTAGTTAGATTAAAAGTTTTAGGAATTGAAGTCAATGTAGATTAATCTAACTAAAGAAATACAGGATCCATATTAATTTCAGATTTTTCACATGCAATAAAATATAAGAATTAAGAGTAAGACTAATATTAATAAAATCAATTTAAGAATTTAAAAAAATAAGCTAAATGTTGAACCCTGAGAATTACTGCAAACTGGAGCAAAAAGATAAATGGTAAAAATCACCCAAATGAATTGCAAATGTATGTAATAAAAAAATAATTATTCAGCAAAGAGATAATTGAAGGGTGAATATCAAAATAAGTCCTTAAACCCTTAAAATGTCAAGCAATCTTGAGAGCAACACTGAGTCAAAGGCCTGCTTGATGTCAATATAAACAGCAAAAGATGGTTTTTTAGCTTTGAAATTTTCAAAAATAGCAGAAAATTGTAATAAATTTTTGCACGTTGAGTAGTAGGTTATACTAGTGGTTAAGAATCTCTGGCTTAGACTACAGTATTAGTAAAGAGAAAGACAAACTTGAGCAAAGAGAAAAATATAACAAGCAAAATTCAAATATTTTCATTATGATGTACAGTAGATTTGTAAGAGCTATGATTAGGAATAGCTATAATATATGAAGTCTTCTATTGGCCAAGGATAAAAGCTGTTTCAATAATAATGGAAAAATGAGAGATAAAACAATTATAGCAATTGGCAAAATGCTGGAGAAAAAAATAACAGGACTCAGGATCAGGACTATCTCGAATTAATTAGATGTGGTCTTCTGGACAGTCACAAACAAAAATGATATGTGAGTTACAAGCAGAAATATGATTTTAAATGGGAATAAAAAGCTTGGTTACTTATTTGAAAGTAACAAGATTTAAAATTGTTAAAAATTTGGTAAGTAGAATCATTAGAAATACTTCTTACATGGGAGCACACAGGAAACTTCAAAATTAATCCCTGGAACATCTTGGAATTATGGTAATTATTAGACAATCTGCTAGATCTCACATGATTACAGTTCTGTAGTTTACAGACTATCCTGCAACATATCTGGAAACTCGGCGCCTGATAGTTATTCAGCTGCCGAACATTGAGGTTGAGCATTCTCATTTTATTTGACCTGTGATTGCCTTGAATTTTTCTTCATCTACAATTGTTTGTTAAGAAATAACTGAAATGAGTCGGTTTCATTGTTAAAGTTATATAAAACTTGTTGAAATTAAATTTTTTAACTTCAGGCCAGTTTTAATATGAATATACAAGCTGGCTTCATATATAAACCGGGAACGTAAAACAGGTCTAATGAGTCAACATGCTTTTTTAACTGATTTCCCAGATCACAGATATCAGTTATTTTCAGCTTTTATAGCTTTTATATAAGAGATTTAACTGTTGCTACATAAAAGACTGCACAAGTGAAAGTCATTCGTAAGTTCACGGTTCATTATAATAATTAATCCTCTTTATTGTTCATTTCTCATCTCCTAAAAATGTCTGAAGGAGGTACAGGAAAGGACACAACATTGCTCTCTAAAGAGAGAGAGAATTTAAGCCAGAGGATAGCAATGCATTACCAAATGCACGATTTACATTTACATGTATATCCTGCAAGTCACCAATTTGGGGTGTGCACACCAGGCTGCTAAAATAATTAACTAATTTATACTTATTTTTTTTTTTTTATGCTTTCTGGAAACAGTGACCAAAAGTAACTATCTGTTCTTGCTATTATTTTGAGATATTGTTAAGTCATCTGGCTGCAAAATTCACATTTGTTGTAAATGGGGATTTTTTTAAACTCTTTGCCTTGTGGGCACTAAGAAGGCCTCTTTTAGAAAGCCCATTATGGGTTTGGCCAGGTGGTGAAGAAAGGTGCTCAACATATCCAGATAGACCACCACACAAAAAATTCCTGGAGTTTGGGATCCTGGATCTCAGGAGTCGTAGGCTTCCACCTTGACTGCTCTGCCATCTTGAGAATGGGGATTATATCATGCACTTCATTTAAGTCACTGTGATCGAATTTCTTAACAAGTTTTTCCTATATTCACATCTGCTTCCCTTGAGCTAGTTCCAAACTGAGAGTTTTAATGATTTCTGACACACTGCTATCAAACCTATAGTTTCCTTGAACAAAGCGAGCTGCTTTATGCTGTACTCTTTCTAATTTGGAAATCAAACTCGTCTCGTGCTGATCCCAAATCATGCAGCAGTGATTAAGTAGTGGCCAAACCATCAAAAATATGCCAATTCAATGGATAGCTCCCGAGAAAATAACTGGATAAAATTTGGACTGTGTCTGCTGATTTATATGGTTATTCCCTCATTGTTTCTTTCATTCTCAGAGTATTCATATAATAAGCATAACAGTTAAATTTTTTCTCGCAGCTAAGCTGAAGATAACGGATCTCCATGATCTGCAGAACGTGCCAAAACAACACATGCTGTCAGCTCCAGAGATAAGTAAAATGTGATGTCGCACGGTTGCCCAAGTGGTTGCCATAGCAATCACATACCATTTTCCTGATCAGTTTCTTTGCAAAACAATTTACTTAAAAACCCTACAAAATATTGAGTTTTAAAAATTGTCAATTAAACCTTATATTTTATTGTAGATCTTTTATTTCATATTTTTAGACACAATTTAGGTTGAAATGTTGAAGAAAAGGCAATATGAGGAAAACTATTTATTGTTTGGTTTCACTTGCATTAAAGAACGTGGCAGGACTCAAAAACCTCAGTGTGTTTTGTGCAGAAAGGGTCTTGCAAGCGGAAGTATGAACCCAGCAAAACTGAAAGTCCATCTCACGTCTGTCCATCCTTAAAATGCATCTAAAGATCAGATTTTTTTATGTAAAAAATATCCCATACTATTGGAGAAACTTTAGTAAAGATATGTGGACTGGAGCATAGGAAAAAACTGGAAGCTGTTTCTTTGTGAAATGATGTTATATATTCTATAATAGTTGATCTGTCTTTCAATATATTGAATCAGATCATCGATGAATTCCCCTTAAGTATGCAATCAGATGAAATTACATCTTTCAATGTGTATCCAGTTCTTGTTTTTGTTTGCTATGTGCATGCTGACTTCATCAAAGAAGAATTCTTATTTTGCTAGCCTCTTTTGGGAACTACGAAAGTCGTCGATATTTTTGAAATGGTAAAAAGTTTTTTTATAAACGAAACTTTAACTGGAAAGGAAACCTTCATTCTCTTCACACTGATGGAGCTCCTGCAATGCTAGGTAATACATCTGGTTTTGCTGCTAAAGTGAAAAAAGAAGCTGCTCAAGACATTCATGCAAACTTTCCAATGTTGCAGGAAGTGCTTTGCCAAGATGGTGTTGAAATACAAAATTCTCTGTCAGTTTTTTCAAAAGAGATATCTGCAAACACTTGGAAACATTATGGGAGTTCCATCAGTGCAAAGAGAATGATTTTTTTCTTTCCAGTTAAAGTTTTGTTTGTAAAAATACTTTTTACCATTTTGAAAATGTTGACGGCTTTTGTAGTTTCCGAAAGAGGCTAGCAAAATAAGAATTCTTTTTTGATGAAGTCAGCATGCACATAGTGAACAAAAACAAGGAGCTGGATACATTGAAAGATGTCTGTAGTTTCATCCAATTGCATACTGGGATGGTGAGGCTGCCAATTCATCAATGATCTGATTCAATATATTGAAAGACATATCAACTATTCTAGATATTTGGATATGTACCGTAGATGATGTAATTACTATTGCCATTACTGTAATTCAATTTACTCTTTGTTCTGTAATAGTAAACCACTTGTTTTCTTAATATATTAAATTTAAAAATTTTGTTAATTTAATTTTTTGTTAAAAATGGATAATTTCCAAATAGTGTATCACCAAGATCAAAAGATGGAAGTGGCTCATCAACTCAGAAAAGCTGGGGTGATATTGTTGAAGAAGAGGAAGAAAAAAAATTACGTGAACAAATCGAAAAGTTATCTAATAATTTTTTAACTAGGTAAGACAGAAATGATACTTTAAAATAATTTGTAAAAGTTTGTAAGAATATTATGTATTTATTAAAATTAAATAATTTAAAATATTTTTCAAATATAATAATTAAAGTTGTTTTTTAGTACCCCAAATAAAAAGACTTTTGCAGTTCCTAATCCTCGTAAAAGACCTGCCGAATCTGGAAATGAGTAAGTTAGTTAGAAATATTACTAAATATATAAATTTGGATGTATAAGTTATGGACAAAGTGATTAATCGGGCATTATTCATAATGCCCGATTAATCACTTTGTCCATAACATATTTACTGTATTATTTATAGGATTTTATTATTATTATTTTTATCTTTTTTAGTTATCGAGGCGAGACAGGATATGAAAATGATCCAAAAGTTCTTCGTCGAAGACAAAAGCAAATTGACTTTGGTAAAAATACTATTGGATATCAGAAATATTTAAAAGCCATTCCCAAGTAAGAAAATTTAAATTTTAATGGGTTTTTTTTTTTTTTTTTTTGATAATCTGAAACCATGCTTTAAACTTTGTTGCTTCAAACACAATAAAGTGCTATAAATTAAGACACTTGGTGGGTTTTCTCATCTTTTATTCAGTTGATATGTGTGAAATTGTACACGTTTCGGGCTCCCAAGCCCCTCTTCAGATAACTAAATTATAACACATATAAAAAATACAATTTTTTAAAATTTATATAAGAAATATTTTGATTTAAAACATACCTATACATACACAAGTTTTACAAATTAAAGTTACGTCATAAACAACGTTACAATCCTCTCAAGTTTCTTCAATACATCTCCATGACTTTATACGTCAGAGACATCATAAATGCACTACGACAATTAAGCATACCGAACAATGTCCGGTGTGAAATACTATTCATCTCCACAACCTGGGGCACAACTATTATTAAAGACAGTACTTAATTAACCATTTAATGTTTTTCTTAGCTTAAAATATCAAAATTTCAATTAGATTGTGTGTTTATAACATTAATAATTAAATGCTCTTGTTCATACAGTGTTGTGATGTAAATCATTTGTCAGAAAGCTTTTGAATTTTGTAAAGCTATAGATTTTGGTGAGAATATTTATGCCAAAAAGTGAGAGATGATGATCTATAATTTAAATTGATTTTTGTTGACTTGTTGAAAAGAAAAAATAGCAAATGAAAATTTTCATTTAAAGTAAAATCTTATATATATTTTCTTCTATATCAGATAATTTCTGTAGATAATTTTAAAAAAAATTTACTTGAGACTTAAAGAATGTACATAAAAGAAATTATTGTTTTCATAATTGATATGAGCTGACCAGTGGTTGAGTGGATAAAATCATTGAACGTTGGTAATTGGTCGTGGGTTTTCACCTCACCAGTCCATGTGGAGTTTTCTATATTTTCTAGATGTATCTAACACCTAAATAGGGGACAATTTTCTATAAAAGTCCTCGCAGGTGGCACAACTCCTTGGCAGACGATTTGTGTGTTACATTGCTTTATACCAGTGTTTCTCAAACTTTTTGGTCCGTGACCCCCCTTTTGCACTTAAAAATTTCAAAGGACCCTTGAAGAATGAGTACGTGTAGAAAAACATCCCGGAGGGAGGGGGTTAATTTAAATTCAGGAGGAGTTAATTTCTTTTGTTTAATTAATCTATTCCATGTTGAAATTTCTCTCCGTTGCATGTCGCTTTGCATTGAATTTTTGTCAATGTTAAGACTAACAAAAATTTTTTTTAAATTATTTCTTTATTTTTCACAAACAAAATAAATATATTGAAAAATATAAAAACAAAAAACATTATATTTCGGAAGTTAATCTAGTTTCAAAATGTTCCGATTCAGCACAACACAATCCTCAGAAAAACGAACAAAACTTACCACTCACGATGGGAAAAAACTCTCATTCACTGGTCACTGGTAGAGGAGTTTCTAGCTCATATGTGGCTTTATACTCCTTGAAGAAACAGGAGATGATTGCTCGGCGATCAAACAGTCAGCCTTATAGAAGACTGCCAGTCCAGGAAGACAGAGGAGAGGTTGCGACACGACCAAAGCCGGCCTTATAGGAGATGGCCACTGCGAGAAGGGGAGATAGAATGCATTCCGGGAGGACTTGGGGGGAAAGCTGGCCCCTATTCAGGCATCATTGGCAAGGAGGAAAACCCGGAAAAAACTCCTGCTGCCAGCTCGTCCGAGTGAGGCGCGAACCCCCCGATTGAACTCCAGTGTTTAGAGTCTGGTCACTGCCGTTATGAGTGGAGACGGAGTCCACTCAGCCACCGGTGGGCAAACTCTCATTCAAACACTGGCGCGTCCTTAAGTACCCTCTCATGGTCGCGCCAGTGCTGCCAGCTAAAAACACATATTAACTAAAATAATATCGGAGTATCCTAAGACACAGTCAAATATTGCAGTGCCACAGCACTAGCAGAAATTCGAATTTGCCGACTGAAACGCTTTCGGTTGATCGGTTTTCAGATAAACGACACACTACTGTATTTTTAACTCGACTTGCCTACAGATGCAATGCTGTTCTATCATAGTTTAGACGGAGAGTGGAACTTGGGGGATTCCCCAATAACACACAAATTTATGAATATTTATATTGTTTTTATTATTTATATGTGCAATTTATTTAAGTAAAAATTATTTTATATATTTTTTATTTCTGTTATTTCTAGACATGAATCCATAGTAAATTTATAAAATATTTGAAAAAAATTGATCTGGCATCAATTTTTCAATGACCCCCCCAAATATTTTTAACAACCCCCACTTTGAGAATCACTGCTTTATACCATCAGCCCAGTTCAATCTGTAATTATGATATTATTGAAATTACAGTGGGTGATCGGTTAACAAACTGTTTTGACTGCCAACAAATCGGACAACGAACACTTTTGTGAAAGATTTTTATGTGCAGACAATAAACACATGTTCGGTTAATGGGCACCTCATAGAACAAACACAAGAAGAAGTGACACTGTTTTTAAGATTTGTACAACTGTATTTTACTGGCATCTATGAATGGTTTATGGAATGAGACTTTAACAGTTGTATGCATAACCTTGTAAGTGCTATTTTTGAACTTTTTATTCAAAAAACTGATGATATTACGGGGCCTAAAAAAAGTGGAGTGTCAAGAACCATAGAAACTAAGGAAGAGATAATCACCAAGGTAGAGAGTGGGCAGATAATGTCTGATTTTGCTAGTCAGTATGGCTTCAACAGATCTACAGCAGTCACAATCTGAGCGAAGAAAGATATAATCAAGAAGACTCAAGCAGATAAAGGAGTAATGAAAATAAAATCTGAGAAACAAAAATGTGCCATCCATTAAAAAAAATACAGAGATTGCTTTCAGTTTGGATAAAAGAAAGGGAAATGAAGAGAGATGTAACTATCATTCAAGAGAAGGTTAGAGAAATTTTTGAAGAACTGAAGAAACAAACTCCACATTCATCACATGAAGAGATAGAATTCAAGGCTACCACTGGATAGTTTGCAAAGTTTAGAAAGAGATCTGGCATTAAACATGTGAGTCTGCTAGTGCAAATGAAGAAGCTGAGAAGTTCTGTCTCAGATTTCAAGAATTCATCAAAAAAAAAAAAAAAGATATTGTCCACAAATTTTCAATTCTGATGAATCTGGTTTATTTTGGAAGTGCATGCTGAACTGTATCTACATCACAAAAGATGAGAAAAATATTCCTGGGCATATCATGAAAGATTGATTGACATTACTTTTGCAATCTAACGCTAGTGGTGATATGAAGCTTAACCCGCTTCTTGTTTATCATTCTGAGAACTCTAGAGCATTCAGAAAAACATTCCATAATTAAAGAAAGACTATAAAGTAATCTAAAAACAAAGTGTTAATTATAAATATAACTTAAACATTATTGTGTTTTTTATGTGGTTTGAAAACTATTATGTTATTAACGTTTTTGGTCCACTCCTAGGACCTTACTCGGGTAGAACGTTCTAAAATCTTTCTGATGCTAGTAGTGTTCTATTTTGGAATGCATAGGACTTTGGGCATTGAAGTCATATGCATTCCAAAATAGTTTTCAAATCACATGCAAAGTGCAATAAGGTTTGTAAGTTTTATTAAGAAAGACTATCAGTGATGTGGAGATCAAATGAAAGGGCATGGATCATGCAGGTTTTTCTCAAACAATGGCTGTTTAAAGTTTGTCCTTCAAGCATCAAGGATTACCTTCAGACCAATGATCTGTCATTGAAAACACTGTTGCTATTGGGCATTGCACCAGGACATCCAAAAGACCTTGAAGATAATTTGCTGGTAGACTTTCCCCGGCTGACAGTTTAGTTTATGCCTCCAAACACCACTTCATTGATTCAGCCAATAGATCAGGATGTTACTGAGGGTTTCAAGAAACTATAGATTTGTATACTGTTTCATCAGTGTTTTGAAGTATGCCAGTTCTCAAAGATGACATTAAAAATGTTTTGGAAAGAAAAATTTGATATTCTATTCAGCTCATTCAAAAGGTGTGGTCAGAAGTTATTCAATGACAGTTGAATTTAACTTGACAAAAGCTGTGTCCATTCTGCATTCAGGGAGACTGAGATGATGTCCCTGAAATTATGGATGAAATTGTGACAATTGCTAGAGATCTGAAATTGGATGTGAATGAAGATTACATTGAAGAGTTTATAATGGAACATAAAAGTGATTTGACAACAGAATAACTCCAAGAACTCTTGAATAAAGAACACAAAGAAACTTAGCAAGGTTGTTTTCTTCTGAAAAAGAGGAAGATGAAAAAGGACCAATGCTAACATCTGCTATTAAAAATCATTTGAATAAATGGGAGGATGTAACAAAAAAAAAAAAAAAAACAGGTCTTAGAATGGCACCCAAACCAGGTTGAGGTCAACAGGATTAGCCTTAATGTCTTTATCTGTGAATTAGCCATTAATGTCTTTATCATAAAAACATTAATGCAGAAATTGATACAAAAATGTGAGGTTTAATTTAAAAGAAAATTATTTGTGAGTATAAGGAGTATAAGACATTGCTTTTGTATTCTGTCACCTGGCAGACTGAATCATGTTGGAACTTAGAGACCGGCATTGTGTGTTACAATATGATTTGTCAAGAATGCTTTTGTGATTTAGTCTAGTTTGAAACATTTACATTTTGCTGCTGAAATACTATGCAATTGTCATATGCTCCTTTTGAATGATTCATTTTACCGAATGTACTATTTTATAATTAGTGTGGCATTTTTTTAAAATGAATTAATCTTTTGTCTCTGGATGGATGTTCAAGTAACAGTTATTTTAGTGTTGGAACATGCATGCACCACATTTGTACATTTGTGCAATGCTGGAAAGATCTCTCTTGCCCCTGGATTGATGTTTAAGTGGGCATGTATGTATGTGTGTCAGGTACAGAGAAGTGATATCTGGCTATTGGAGCTTCAACCATTTTTATATAATTCTGTATTTTGTATTTACTTCATAAGTCAACTTATGTATCATTATAAAAATATTTATGGGAGTTGTCATGCAAATATCTTTGTTTTTCTTCCATATGTGAGAATATTTATTACATTTTCTTTGGATTATATATATATATATCATTTATTGCTTATTCAGTCATTAGCTACTTAATGAATTGGATTTATATTTTAAATGATAATATTGAAGGACTTTGGCACATGTTTTGACTTATATTTGTGTACTTGGCTGATTGTTTCATGTGGTCATGAGAAAGACAGTAAGTCTTAATATTGAAAGATATATAGTACTAAATGTCATCTTTTTAATCATGTTAATTAGTGGATCTTAATATTTTACGGTTACCTATTTGTGTGTAAAAAATAAATTCTACTAATTATTGTGATTTTAAATTTATGTTAAGTTTAGTGGATAATTTTTTTGTTTTGGATCAAAAGTTTAAAATATACCAGAAAATTATTTATTGTGTAGATTCAATCTGATTCAAAGACCAAGTATAAATTAGATTTATAAATTGTGCTAATAGAAATCTAAATTTATTCGTTTCAGAAGTCCTTGGCTTACGTGAAAGGAATATATTTTTTTTATTGTTCAGGCCAACTTTTGTGCGAGTTAACACAATCCAGAACAACAACAATAAAATATAGAGAAGTTGAATGAAACAAATCTCTCTCTCTCTCTTTACAAGATATTTTGCATTAAAGATGAATTGAACTTTATTGGCTTACATAATAAATTCTTTTTTACTAACGTTTCTACTTTTTGAAATAACCAGATAAAAGCCTTGCCTTATATACATAAACTTTGCTATACTTCAAATATATACAGATGTTAAATGCACACAAAGTTGGTTATACAATAATTTAATTGACTTAGTGGAAGAAACGAAGTCCTTTGTTTTCCTGGAATTTCTTCTCTGCAGTTATATATTTTTTTAATATTTTACATTTGATATTATAAAGAAATTATACAGTGTGTATTAGTATTATCTACTGACTTTCAAACTGAATTTGCATTTCATAACATTTTTGAAAAATTTTGATAAAAGTTTTATCATTTATATCAAAATCTTAAGATCATATATTTAAAATATTTATAATCTGAAGTTCTATATTTAACTATGGTAGTTAAAAAGTAAATACAAAAGACATTGATGTATTAAATTTATTTTTATTAGATTTAAGCGTACAAAAAGTCATCCAAGAACACCAAATAAATTTATTAGCTACAGTAGAAGATCGTGGGATGCTCAAATTCGTCTTTGGAGAAAACAATTACATAAATGGGATCCTCCTTCTGAAGTTGATGTGTAAGTATTTATTATTTAAATGGTGAAAAAATTTATAAAAGTTCAAAAAAAAATACATATTTTTAGAATCCCTCTCTCATCAAACTTATTTATTTTACAGGGACGAGCTCGATTTGACGGATGTTTCAGATTTTTCATTTGAATTTGACGAAAATATGTCCTCTTCATCCTGCAGAGACAACAATCTTCATACTCCGTCAACAGAATTAAACTTAGGTGCACAATCTAGAAACGAAGGAAAACCAAATCCATGTAACGTCAAATCTAATTTGGTCGAAAGATATCCAGATTACGAATCAAAAGTCAATTTTGGTTCATTGGACGAAATGGCATTTGCACTGGAAGATGGTGTGTTAGATCTGTAAAAATGTTTCGATTGTATTTTTTGTTTTATACCTTGTCATTGAAAATATATTTTGACAATGATTCGTGTACATTCACTGCTATGTATATTTGCTTATTTATTTACTAGCTTTTCATTTTTAAAAAAAATATCATATTAAGATTATTTTTTCATACCTTATAATAAGTAGATAGAGAATATTCAATTCTGGTAAGATTGTATAATTTTATTTAAACCAAGAGTTTAGAATAATTATCAGTATTATAATTTGAATATAAAATAAGTACTCAACACTAAAAGATAGCAGTTAAAAAATCTTTTATTTGTAGAAGTAATTAAATAAGAATGGATGACTAGTATGTTACGAGTGCCAATGTAGATTTATCATTACGTGTTCATAAAATATGTAAAATGTGTGTTGTAAAACATCAATAAGGATGGTTTTTGACTGAAGTTTTTATATTGAAACAGGATCAATTATTAAAAAATATTGGCAATGATTTTGATATGAAAAAATTCTGTATTGTCATTTAAAGTAGTAGTAATACAGGTAAACTTTTTACTTATAGTTTAAAAATACCTGCTCTATATAAACAAATGCTGTTTTATCAGTTTCATTATAAATAAAATTCATATATAAATGCATATGATTAATGGGATTTATATTATTATTGTGTTGGTGAAGTGTTTCCTGCATGATGCGCATTATTTATACCCATGCCTACTGCTATACGAGACCAAGGTCGGGGCCATAACTACAGGAAAAAAGTATTATTTATATGCAGCTGCCGCTGCTGTTTATTTTTAAAAATATTTTAAAATTGAGTTTCAGTATTGAAATTTATTAGAAATTAAATATTAACTTTTAATTGTAATTTTTTCATTTGGATAATTTAGTGGTATTCAAACTGTTCTGTGGAACCCTAGGATTCTGCAAATATTAAAAAATATAAATTATTGCTTTACACTCAAACCTGTTTTTGTGAGATTTTTTTTATATGTGCAATGTGTTTTGTGCAATTATTTTTGTGCAGTATACCAATTTGATTGAAATTCATATACTGCACACAAAAAATCACACAAAAAAGACCGCAGGAAAACAGGTTTGAGAGTATTACTTCGAATTTTTCACACCACTATGATGTTTTTAAACTGTTTAAAATTTCATAAAAATAATAGATTTGAAATTAAGTTTTGTGGATGTTAATGTTAAAGGCTGAATAACACCAAAGTAAATAATTGAATCTGCTACCTTTTAACACAATTACATTTTATATTAAATGACTGCTATTGGCCAAAAAAGCAAATTATTATAGTTAAAGATTTAATATAAAAGTTATATTTAGAACTTTAAACAAATTCAAGATAGATTTGAGGCTGGAGAATAGAGAATTCTGCCAGTAAGTGATTTACTTTAGTTCGAAATGCTGCTAGATTTGTTGAGTCCTTATTTCTCAGAAGTTAAATCACAAATTTTTTGTTACTATTGTTAGAAATGATACAGCAGGGTGCTTTATCATAAATCTAGAGAGAGGAACTGACAATTAATTCCAGTCTCGAGTGTTTCAAAGCATTAGTTGTAACCTTAACCTTTTTATTACCACAGCATATTAATCTGTGTGAAGTAATATTTATTCAGCATATAGGTGAGTCAGTATACACAGGATGAGTAGTTTGAAATGTTTCCAGGAAGTAGCACTTGCTGGTGATTCGTTGTCCAGTGGGTTGAAAAAATGAGAATAATCTCAAGTACATAGAACTTTAACATATCCAAGAATTATATGAGATAAATTTTTGCTAAATTCTAGCAATTTATGTACAGTATTAATTAACCATTCGTATATGAAATCGATAAATTACTACGCTGCTACAGGGCCTGATTTCTAAATAGTGGACTTAGAGCAGTATATTTTAAGGGATAGTCAATTTGGTGGGAATAGAATACAAATAAATGAGGATAATTTAAATAAACTAATTACGTGAGTGGGGCGTTGTAGATTCATGGGGCCCAGGCGAATTTGAATTAGGGTGCCCCGTGTAAAAATCTTGGTAAATATACAAAAAACCAGTAAATTCAAGTATAAAAATTTAGAGTTTTTCCAGTTTGGTGTAATCTGAAAAGTCAGTCAGGTACAGGATCACATTCAGAAGCAGACACTTGAATTACTGTCTCCTCTGCCATGTCTTGAACTGGAGAAAAATTTGCTACATTTAACAGATCACCGATTTCTTGCAACTGTTCATCAGCATCATTTAAATTATATCCCAAAACGCTTCCTATTTTGTCATCAAGTTTAATTTTATTTTCGTGAAAACTTTCAGAATATTTCCGAAGACAGGAATTCATATAATAAGATGGTTCGAGTGTTTCGTAAGATGCGTTGAAAGTGTACAAGTGTCGATCTCCATATTAAATGCGTCACAGGTATAGAGACGGGAATCTTCTGTATTAAATGTGGTACTTGTCAGAGAATATACTTGATTTTTTTTGAATATGGAACACAAGGTCCGTTAAAATCATAGTAAGAAGTGACAAACGGATAAGTATGAAAAGCCACGCTGTCTTTTAATTTTTATTTTGCAATTTTTGTCGCCATCTTTTGAAATTCTAAACATTCTGACGAAACTTCCAAATTCTGTTTTGTCTGAAGTTTCAGTGCGCTTCTGCTCTTTTTCATACAATTGTTTTCTGGCTCTGGCCTCCTTTGGATTGTAAACATAATCTGGTTATTTTTTCTTGTGTTCGATATCAGCAAGTTTGGCTTTTCTGTAATAATCTTTTCTTTCTTTTGACAAATCTCTCCACATCTTACCTAAGCGCACGCTGATTACTTTATTAGGGCAATTACGGAATTCCTCTTGGAGTTTCCTCCTGTATTCGCGTCCAGATACAAAAGCGTTGAGTGGACGTGGTGTTTCCTCTTCCAGAACGACAGCTTTCGATTCAATTTCAGACATCTGGAATTTTACGTCATTTTAAATTATTCTAAACAAAGGCGTTATTTTTCTAGTATTATATGACACTGATCGAAAACCCCGTAGAATTTCTCGGGGTTAAAGAGAACACGTGACTTCTACACGTTTTCCAGGGAAACAAATAGAAATCACGCGCTTTTTGTAGGGGAAAAACATGGTTTATTTGAAATGACAAAAAGATCTACTTAAAACAACAGTGTATTATTTCATACACAATAATTGTTCAGCTTCCATTTTGACAATGGAATATAAATCAAAGATGGCTACACTTCTCCAATTTAATTCCTCAGTTAAAATAATTACGTTGCAACCTTGCTCACTATTAAAAATACATAATTATTTTTAATGTAGACATATATTTCAGTTCCTTTACTTACGGGTTTTACACGGAATAAACGAAATTATTCAATGTTTGATAAAATCCATACTTCAAGAAAAATCCATGCTCAAAATAATTTAAACATGGCACATAATGTGAAATAAAATATGAAATTCCGACTTTTACAATAGAATGATAAATTATGATAGGGCCTGGGACAAGAGGGAAAGGGAGTAAAAATTTCAAGAAAAATGCGGACGTAATTTATGGGCAGACCCTTATAATGACAATGTACAAATGCAGGGAAGATGGAGAGGAGCGATAAGATGGCAGCCTACTACTCTGGAGGACCCGAAATCGAGTCCGGACGAATCGACAACCCCAGAAATTTTTCGGGGTGGTCCGTCCGGATATGTGGGCCTCCCCACCCGACCGTCCTATTGTGGGTCTGGCCTAACCCATTACAGACTTGCTAAAAAACGTTCCTCTTAGTAACCACAGAGAGGAGAGTTTAAAAAGGGGAAGATACGGAATAGATATTCGGTTTGATAGAAGCCGAAATGCATATGGATAAGAAAAAAATAACTGTTTCGAGTCGTAATTCGTTAGCTCGGAATCGGTGTCGATTGAGTATTTTAGCTCGGTGACTGAATTCTATATTTTAATCTCGAGAGCCAAGTTAGATACTTGAAAATCGAGACCAAATATGGAAGGAAAGCTTAGGGATTAAAGACACGTGATTTTTTAAATTAAAATACGATTGAAAATTGCTGCCCGACATCACAATAAATAATTGCTCGATTTATTTTGGTTCTAAAAAATAATTTTTCACCCTTCACATTTCATAGTTTTGGAAATTCGTATTCTGCATGATTTGATACGCGCAGTACGGTGCATAAAAATAACTATTGTTTTATATTATATTTGGAATTTCCCTAAACGACTCTTCAATGTATTCACCTAGGTCAAGGTTACGATCGAACGCTCAAAAACACCGGAGACGGGAATTTTCCGTGTCACCAACAAACTTTTCAATTATTTCCTATCGTATCCGTAATATACTAGTGTTGTTATAATTAAGCATCGAAAATATTTAATTATATAATTTAGCATCTGTATATATAATCGAGACGAGTTGATAATAATAATAATAATCAGCGCAGAGCCCTAACGGTTAGGAGTTGAAAGTTGAAATTTGGTAGACAGGGTACGTCACGAGAACGCACACTAAGAAGGAATTTTTCGAAATTCCTCCCCACGGGGGAGAGGGACAGGATTAAGGCTTTAACACTTCCATCAACGATGGAAGTGTCACGTAATAATGGAAGTGTCACGTAACAATGGAAGTGTCACGTAACAATGGAAGTGTCACGTAACAATGGAAGTGTTAAGAGAAAGCGACTTGCAAGACACAGATGCAGTTTTTTTCGTTTTTGCGGGAAATCGAACATATTTTTAGACCCATCTAAAAATCTTCTAATTAGTCTGGAAACAGGGGGACCCAATTCTTGCATTCTGTGAAAACGGGTAAGGTTGACTGTAACGTAATAATCTTAATCTTCGCTATCGTTACTTTTGCCGGAGCAACGCCGGGCCTACCTGCTAATTATAAATATTTATGAAAATAAAGTCAATATTAGTTACATTTTTTAAATTTTACTTTTCCAGCTATTATAAATAGCAGAGCCGGTAAAGTAAAAAGTAATAAAATAATTTTAGATAGTTTTTATGATTTTTCGTAGTGATTAAGTCAGCCGCAATTAGTTTTAATGCTTATAATGATAATATAATCATTAAGTTATAAAATGTTTATTATACAAAATATTAAAAATAAAAATAAATGAATTTATTAAGTGAGATTAGGAAGAATTATTTTTTTAAATAAATTATATACACTGTTACGTATTTAACTTCTTGTAAATAGATCCAACCTGTATTATAGAAAAGTAAAGTTCTTCGAATCTTCACAATTAAACTTTATCGCTGTGTTACGTCAATGAGTGAAATCTTTCTTTAGAAAGTTATCTTTACAAATATTTAAATTATTAGAAGTTACTTCCGGAAGGTGTGTCTTATTGTTTTGTGGGAATTTTTACTTTTAAATACCATATATGAGATGGCTTCAACCGGTTGAAGGAACGTTGATAAGATCCAATCGTTTACTTGGGAATTTTTATTTACACGTGGGTAAAATTACGCAATTGTTTCTTTCCACTAATTCTGAAATTTAATTTTTACCAACGAGTATCTTCTTCCTGTTTCCTTGACTAAAATTTCCTCTTCGCAGTCAGCGTTTTGAATCGATTGATGCCATTAAACGAAATTCCCCCCGAGTCCTAAATGGGTTCACGATAACCACCACTTTAAAGCATGATGCTTTTGATGAATATATTCAAATCTTGCTTTATTGAACCATTCCCAATACTTTTTGATCACAAAGGTATAAGAGGCATTGATGCTATTAAATTTTTGCGGTTAAAGATCAACGTTATGGGGGAGATAGAGGGGTCATGTGCCATATCTGGAGTAGGGTCAGACTTAAAGATAATTTTACTCGTTATTAACATTCACAAAACTCATCTTTACTCTTCAAATTAAATCGGTTTTTAAAAAAATAATAATTAATAATATAAAAGTTATTTTTTTAACTAAATCCCATAACAGATGGCGCCACAGACAATTTTACTTTTGTGCTAATATAGCTTACGTTTTTTGTCCGGGAAAGTTACTCAACTCATTATTGGATTTTTTAAAATCCAATAATAAGTTGCGTAACTTTCCCGAAATATCAAAAAGCGTTTCAATTACGATTACAAGCATTCATTATGACGTTTTGACTTTAAAAAAAATGAATATTTAAATATTGACAACGAGGAAATCTTTAAATAGCTTCTATACAATACGTTGTATTATAAATAGACATCACGATTTCCTTCCTTATACTCGTATTAATATATTATTTATTTTAATCGATGTGATGATATAATTTATAGGGGGAAAACATGTTTTATAATATAAATGATAGTAAAAGAGTAAAAAATCAATAAAGATAACGTTATTAGAGTTTAAAATTACACTAACTTATTAAACAATATTCTAAAAAAATTTTTAAAGTTTTTACAGAAAAACCTGTTTAAAACGGAACCTTAATAAAACAGAAACATGCCAAACCTGTATGAATCCGGTTTTCTCAGGTTTTACTTTATATAACATTGAAGCAAATTATAAATTAAAAAGAATTTAATTAATGAATTAAATTCATGTTAAACTTTTTAAATTAAATCCTTTTATTAAACTTTTTTAGGACATAAATATATTTAAATGCTATCCAGGAAAATTGGAAAAATGAAGATTGAAATCAAGAACTTTGGATACAGGAGGAGGGTTTTAGTTACGATACACGTAAAAAGTTTATATTAACTAAAAAACAATAAGTGTGCAGGTGCGTAGGAGTGTGTGTTGGAGCCTTATTTCGTTTAATATCTACCTGATAGAAGCATCGTTCGTACTCCGGATCGAATTTCTGTCGAATTTAAGTTCGAACTCTGGAACCAGTGGCGTAGCGAATACAGCCGGATGGCCGAGCGGTCAAGGTGGCAGTCTACCAATCTGGGGGACCCGGGATCGAATCCGATCGGGTCGAATAATCCCCAGGAATTTTTCGGGGGGTGGTCCGTTCGAATATGTCGGGCCCCGTCCCTCACCACCCGTTCCATTGTGGGCCTGGCCGAACCCATAATGGGCCTTCTAAAAGAAGCTTTCTTAGTGCCCACAGGGCGGAAAAAGTTTTAAAAAAAAGTGGCGTAGCGAACATAACTGGCGCCCGACACTTTATTGGCGCCCCTCCTCCTCCCCTCCAGAAACACATATAGTTTGTCTTGGAGACTATTTGGGCGCCACTCGCAGAGGGGCGCCCGGTGCATGATGCACCCCCTCGCTACGCCACTGTCTGAAACATACGAAGTTAAAATCGTCCAAAGTAGTAGGTACTGTATCATTTAACTGCAGCAAATTTATTTTTAGGTTGTTTCAATATTTTACAACAAACGATGATTACAAATATAATTTTCTTTAATGAATATTTTGCCAAAAGTACGTGATATACAACACGTTATGACCTGTTATTTATCACGTAAATCATTTGAGATGCTATTTTGATGGGCTTAAAATTAAAAAAAAAAATTTGCAACTTTCATCATCCTGTGGCCACTAAAAGGGCTTATTAACAAGCTCGTAGAGGGTTCGGCCATGCCCATAAGGAGGACGACTGAATTGGTGAGAGACAGGGGGTCTACCGAAAGTTTTCTGGGTTTTTTGATCTGTCAGGATTCGTTCTCGGATCCTCCGTAGTAATAGGCTGACAGCTTAGCTCCTCTGTCATCTTCATATTCTAGTAGATAATGTTTTTTTTTCCGGAATAACTTCTGAGTAGCCTATTTCATTCGATTTCAAATCTGTTTGCTCCAATAAATTCGCTATTTTTTAAAATTCTGCCTTTTGGGCACTGAGAGGACCTCTTTTAGCAAGCCCATTATGGGTTCGGCCAGGCCCACAACGAGGCCACCGGGTGATGAGAGATGGGTACCTAGGTACCGACATATCCGGACGGACCACCATCCAAAAAACCCTGATGCTTTTTGACCCGTCCGGATTCAATTCCAGGTCCCCAGAGCGGTAGGCTGCCACCTTAACCGCTCGGCCATTCGATCGTCTGTGGGCTTAATTAGAAAGGGCTTCGTGCTGCCTAGTGGGCAAAAGGAATAAAAAATAAATTTTAATTATTATTTTGTAAATACGCCAATTGATTATTACAAAATACATTATTATTAAAATTTCATTCAGGATATTGCAAAAAATGGTAATTTCTGTTTGTAAGAATTGATATATAAATTTCGTCATTTCCGAACGAGATATCAATAAACCACTTGAAAATTGTCATCTTAAGTGGTTTATTGATGAAGTAACGCAAATACTTCTATCAATGTCTAAAGGTTAAACACACTATTTATAAAAATGATTTTATTACATTTATTTAAATTTCACCAGCTGTCTTTTTAAATACATTCAAATTTCATTTTTATAAATTTGAGTAAATTTATAATCGTCAACAGCCTAAATCTTCTCAATCTTTCTAAATTTTATATAAGCCCACCAGTGGCAGAGTGGCTGGCCCCAGAAACTCCACGTGGCCAGCCCATCGATGGCCACGTGGAATTTTCCGTGTTTTCGTCACGTGTCTATCATCTAATTAGAGGACCAGTTTCTTATAGAAAGTCCTTCCGTGTGGCACCTCTCTTGGCAGATCGATCTTATGTTGGTTGCTACATCCTTTGGAAATCAAATCAAAGCATATTTTATATAAAAATGTGGCTTATTTCTCTTAAAATTCTAGGTATATAAAATAAATTAGTAGTGGTTTTAATCGTAATTAAAATATCCTTGTTTAACGCTGTCTAAAAATATATTTAATTGACCACACACAACCTGGTATGAGGACATTTCCATAAAAAATTAGTACCAAAACTTACCACTATGGCACTTTTGGAGTCTCGAGCAACGAACGTTTTATTTATACAAGACATTCGTGCCGACGGAGATCTTACAATGTTTATTGCCAACGCCATTCTGAAGACGTGAAACCTGCAGTGGTGTTTCTCATGCAGTGTGATAGTGTCTGAGATTTAATTCACATTGAAAATTGTAATATTTCACAGAGAAAATTGTAATATTTATAATATCTTTATACAAAATTATTTTTAAATGTTTATTCTATCTCTATCAAATCTTCAAGATAATCATTTAACTTTCATAATTATGAAGTAATAATATTTTTAGGGTGCTTCAGTTCATCAGTTCAATATTAAGTTTATACAAGATGATTATAAAGAGATAATATTTTACTAAAATGTACAGTACAACCGAAGAACGAAAAAAAAAACAGAAAAGAAAAATTGGCAAAAGAATTGTGTTATATTTATATAATCGTAGTCGTAAAATATAAATATATAATGGTATCATTTCAGAGGCAAGAAGTGGTCCTTTTGTTCTCCATCTTATTCTCCCCTCAACGCGGTTTGGTTTATTGGTTTATTTGTTTACGGCAATCTACAGGTGGGCGATCTGCCGAGGAGGAGGCCCAAGATTACCTATAGCAGATGTGTCCACAGGTAGCCTTGGGGTGTTTTCCAGGAAGAATTTCTATGAAAAACTGGCTCCTATTTCGGTGTTACGAACGTGAAGAAAAGGGTTTTTACAAAACTTTACTGTATAACATGAGTGGTTTATTATCGCTAATGTATTTTCGTGTTTTTTTTTCTTTCTTTAATTAGTACCTTGTACATTTACAACATTTACATAACATTTGCAATAAATTTTTGTTTCCATTGATGCATAGTCAATTATTTTTTGGACTTTTGTTACACTAAGCGTTGTCTGGAAACGAATCCGTTGATGTTATTTTTGTGTTTCCGAAGTCCAGGCCTGGTAACCAACCGACCTGTAACGCCGTTTCGTTACGTTTAGTTCTAAGCTGTCTAGCTCTTTATAGTACCCATTCCTATCGTCAAAATTAAGCGTTTTGTCATTTTATAAAAATATAAAAAGCTTTTTATAACAAAATCTCATAACAGATAGCACCACACACAATTTTATTTATTTTGCTTAATATAAAAGTTACTTCTTTTAAATGAAAACTCATAACAGCCGGGAAAGTTACGCAACTCGTTGCTGGAGTTTTTGTAATTAAGATTTAATCAAAGGTGTGCCAGGCAAGTGCTGGGCATGGCTTTGTTGCAAATGCGCCACTTTTTTCGTTCGTGCATATTTATTGTTGTGCAAGATGCATTGGTATGAAAAAATTCTGTAATGCTCTGCACATAAACTTATAAATATTTTTCTTATAGGCCACTTAAGTAAGGTCAGTTGTTAAGTTATTTGAATCCCATCATCGGATGCATTTTTTGCAAAAGATTTTTAAATGATTGAATTTAAAAGCTTATAAATTATTTATAACATGGTTCACGAAACGTTCTGATTTAAAAAAATAATAATTAATTTAATGTAGAGTATTAAACCCTAATTGTGTTTTCAAAATAGTAAACATGCAATTTAGGAAAATCCCGTGTAAATAGGAATAACTTACACGGGATTTTTTCACCCAGTTTTAAGCTTAATGGCTCCTGTGCCTTTCGTCAAAAACTTATTAAATTTTGCTAGGTGGCTTGTGTATTAAGGGGAAATGTTTCTAGAAATTTTCGGAAAAACTGGACCATTGATTCGGGAGAATAGCCCACCCCTTTTAATATCTCTCGAACCATTCTGAAGACTTAAAGGTAATAGTAGCAATCATTAGAGATGAAAAGAAAAAAATGCCAGTAAAGTCCAGCAACAACGTTTTTAAATACGCTAACCTATAGGGCTACGCCTGTAATATATACGAGCGTAGCCTCATATATATTGCACAGAAAGACTTGTTGTGTGACGCCTGTTTCATTGTCATCTCGTTACTTTTGTTTCTAATGACCGTTGTGTGCTGATGGACCGCGGCCATCCGGTAATTAATTAGAAAAGGAAGTAAATGGAATAACACATGAGTGTATGAAAAAATAAACACTAGAAAGCCACAACATTCCCAATACTTAAAACATTAATTTTTAGCATTAATGAATACATTAAATCAGTTATTAGTGTATAATTATTATTATGTTTAGTTAATTTATTTTATTTTATTAAAAAAAAAAAAAAAATAGATGCGTGTGTCCGGAGTTGCTCGGGCTTTTGAGTGGCTTTAGATGAATAAGGGATGGGTGTACTTTGTACAGTGTTTAAGGGGTTAAGAATAGTTGAGTGTGTCTAGTGTTGGTGAGTGGGTGGGGGGATTGGTCATTTTGGGTTGGGAGAGGGTGATAAAAATAATGGTCTAAATAACTAAAATGTACAATTATTGATGCAACGTTATGTTAACGCTTTGCTCGGACTTAAGTTAATTGGGGCGAGGACAGGCCCACAGAATTAGACCCGGTTCTGTTATATATAACAGAGAGGGAGAGTACGGTAATCGGTCAAAAAATGACCCGGAAGATTCTTACATTTTAAGACTCAGGACCTTGAAACTGTCGAGAAATGCAAAAAAATTAGAGAGTTTTTTCCTGTGTGTGTGGGGGGCACGATTTTCTTCACCCTCTTTGAGGCTTAATAATTCCTGTGCTTTTTATCGAAATTTTCTGAAATTTTGCAGGGAGGTTTGTGTATTAGAGGGATTAATGCTATTAAATTTTAGTGATTAAAGGTAGAGGGAGATAGAGGCCCCCCCTCTAAGTTGTTGTGTAGAGGGAGTTGTGTAAAAGATAAATCTCGGACTTAATGACGATTTTACTCGTCATTAGCATTTATAATTTTATTTTTACAAAACTCATCCCTACCCTCAAAATTAAACTTTTTGTCATTTTATAATAATAATTAAAAATATTTTATTTTAAAAACTTCTTATATCATAACAGATGACACCACAGGCAGTTTTAAATGTCGCCGGAAAAGTTAAACAACTCGTTGCTGGATATTTTTTTCAACAATGTCGAGGAACGGTATAGAACCCTTCACCTAATATAAGTCAAAATATGTATCTATGTATTATATATATACAGTATATTATTTAGTTTTTAATAGAAAAGATAATTAAATAATAGCATGTACTTATACCGTACATGACTAAGAATTATGAGAATTAATTTATGGCGTAGCCGTGAATTCTGGAAAATAATTTATTATTTTCTACAAAAATTAATTCAATTCACGTAACTAGTTTAGTTGAATGACATCACAGAGGTCAATATATTAATAGTAATAATGCGTTTAAATGCTTTGTGTATGACGTGTGATTTTCATCCTGTTACGAAACACAGGAAGGAGAAGACGGAAATCTGGTAAAACAATAACTAACAAATTCTTATAATATACAAATATTGTTTTAATTATTCATTACAATTTGAAATTAAACTTGAAGAAAGCATTCTTCCATTAATGAATTACTAATATTACGTTATATTAAAATTCAATAAAGGTTTATGAAAGGTGTGTCGCCAGGAATTGACAAACTTTGTCTTATATAAAGTATAAAATGTATGAAAAACGTACAATTATCTTCATATAAGAGGGGGAAAAAGTATGGCGATCGATCAAAAAATCCCCCAAGATTTTTACATTTTCGGGACCTTGAACGTCGAGAAATGAAAAAAAAAATCTAGATATTTTTTCTGTACGTATGGATGGATGGGGAGGAGAATTTTGTTCACCCTGTTTGAAGCTTAATAACTCCTGTGCCTTTTATCGAAAATGTCTGAAATTTTGCAGGGAGGTTTGTGTATTAGAGGGATTGATGCTATTAAATTTTGGTAGTTAAAGGTCGAGGGGGTGGAAAGATAGAGATAGAGGGTCATGCGTAATATCTCGAGTAAAATCGGATTTAACGACGATTTTACTGGTTATTAGCATTTACATTTTTTCAAAAAAAAACCCATAGCTACCCTCAAAAGTAAACTTTTTGCTATTTTATAATAATAAAAAAATATAAAAAGTTTTTCTTAACAAAATATCATAACAGATGGCATTACACGCAATTTTAAATGTTGGCGGAAAATTAAAGCAACTCGTTGCTGGATATTTATCTTTTTCTTTGTTAAAATTGTAATTTTATTGTCTGGAAAGTAGCTATGGCAGTGAAATAAGGCTGGTTATATATATATATATATATATATACATAAATATGATAAAAATAAATCAATTGTAATACTTGACAATTGTAAAACTAAGTATCAAGTTATGAATGAAATAAGTATTTTATTTCGATATGATAATAAATGACGAGAACAACTATTGCGTTAAAGAATGCAAACGTCAGTTATGACGTCAAATTATTGTCCTCGCCACGTCGTAGTAAATTTTGTAACATCCTCGAACGAGTAAACGAAAGTAACAGTGCAGTGAAATGCGCCGCCATTTTAACAAATATGAAAAGTTTAGGGGCATGAGTCCCCCATTAACCATATACGTACAGTACGTCCGGTCTGGACCGGAAATTGCGTGATTTCAATTCAAATTTTGCCATGCTATATAGAGCGATAAATATAGCATAGAGGGTAAGTTAAATTAAAATGTGATTAAAAATTGCAGCCCGGCTTTTCCGGAAAATAATTCTATTAAATTGTTACACAGTTTAAACATTTAAAAATATTTTTTAATACCCAATGAAGATGGTCATCACCGGATGCGCTATGAAAGTTGTCGTGAGTATAAAACGTCATACGAGATGCTCGAAGGTCATTCCGAATTTTTCTCCTTAAACGAAGCTGATGTGACATTCTTTTCTGTCAGTGCTTCTCTGAAGTTGATAGATAAAGTATTTTCAGAAGTCCTTCGCTAAAGAGAGTCTTACAAACGTGTAATTGTCGATCTTGCTACTCTCTCGACAGTCACAATGCAGAATGTTTAGTTTTGTGATTAATTAGAGCTGTCAAAGTGGCATTTCTGCTTTATTTTAAAGTCAAACTTTAAAATAATTTTTAATCGAATTTTTCTCTTATCTTCCAACACCTGTATCAATACAGTCTGACTCGTATAAAACCGATTATGTTATTGGTTTGCCTAGAAGCTTGTATCTAGGTGCACCTATCTGTTGCTTTATTACAATGTATTAAGATTAGAATTTATAAAGGTCCTCCTGATGCCACAAGATGTAAATCTTGTGGCATCAGGAGGACCTTTATAAGAGACCTATCGTAGATTCAGTGTGGTTCGTATTAGGCAAATCGGGTGATGAGAATTGAGGAACAACAAATCCGGGCTGGACCATCAACTAATTAACTAGTGGGATGGCTGAGGCATCCCACTAGTTCCGTATTGTCTATCAAAGCTTTGAATTCTGTAGAAATTCGATTTTTTTCTAAACAATCATCGTTTTATTTAGAACATAAATCACTTTAAATTAACCAGGATTTTCCTTAGTTTTACAAAATCATTTCCACATAAAAATTTCGAAGTTAGATAGTCATAATGTTGTCTTTACTGAATTGTTTTTAAAACACGTGAATCCTGGAAATTCCTCCTTTAAAAATTTTCACACAAAAAGAACGTTGTTTTATCGCGTGATTATATTATTATAGTAAATTATAAATTCGCAATTTTAAAAAATCATGTTATTTCCGAGTCCAGACCAAAAGTTCGTATGTAATTAATAGAGGTTTCCGGCCCCCTAAACTTTCCATATCAGGTCTCGATTTTTATCTAACTCTGTTCTCGAGATTAACGAAGGACAGGTGGACGACAATGGGAATTTATAGGGCTGCAATTCGAAAATTGAAACCCAAATATGAATTTTCGCGAATAAAGTTTGATTAAACTCGATAAAGATGGCTCATAAGAAATTTTGGAAACAAAACGTTCCTTTCGGACGACGAGAAGTAGGTTACTTTTCTCTCTTTGGCATGCAAATGCCAGGCAATAAAATTTACTATGCGAACAATGAAAATCAAGCACCCCTCCCCCCGAAGTGAAGTGGACATTTAAGATGAAATTCGAAGTAAAATTCGTGCTGTATATTGTCGTTTTACCATTAGGTGTTTCGAAGACATTTTACTTTCCCTGCTCTGTTATATATAACAAGGAAAGTATGGCAATTGGTCAAAAAATCACCTCTCCAAGATTTTTACATTTTTGAACCGAGGAAACCTTGAAACGTCGAGAAATGAGGATGGCTATTAGTGTGCGTGGATCTTGTACACCCTCTTTCAAGCTTAATACTACAGGGAAATTTTGTGTATTAGGGAAATTGATGCTATTAAATTGTAATGGTTAAAAGGTCGAAGGAGGGTAAGACTTAATGGCGATTTTTACTCGTTCTTAGCATTTAGAATTTTTTATAAAACCCATCCCTATCTACAAAATTAGGTTTTTTGCTGTTTTATAATAATTAAATATATAAAAAGTTTTTAATAATAAAGTATCGTAACAGATGGCGCCACACACGCAGTTTTAAATGTTGTCGGGAAAGTTAAGCAACTCGTTGCTGATCCCTCGCAATCGATGCTTACGAATGTCTAAAGAAAACTCGAATCCCTTTTCCTCAAGAAGAATCATCATATTGACGATTTCTTTGAGTATTTGGCACAAATAGCATACAAGAAAGGTTGGCGTGTAAAAAATACCACCCGATTCGAAGAATCAGACTTTCACTTTAAAAAATAACCCAGAAACGAGTTGCTTAACTTTTCCGGCAACATTTGGTGGTGTCAACTGTTATAATGTTTTATTTAAAAACTTTTTATATAATTAATTATTATAAAATGGCAAAACGATTAATTTTAAGGGTAGGGATGAGTTTTATTTTTTATTTTTTAAATTGTAAATTATAATAACGAGTAAAATCATCACTAAGTCCCCGACCGTACTCGAGATAGAGTGGAGTGGTGTGTGTCATATCTCCCCATCCCTTGACCTTTTAACTACTAAAATTTAATAGCATCAATCCTCCTAATAAACAAACTTTCCTGCAAAATTTCTGAAAATTTCGACAAAAGACAAGAGTTATTAATCTTCAAAGAGGATGAACAAAATCGCGCGCAGAAAAAAAAAAAAAAAAAAACATATATTTTAAGATTGTTTCTTATAATTAAAGACAAAATAAACTAGCTGTTATTCTAATAACAACGTTTTTAATGGCTACGTATTTTTAAAATTTAGTTTAATTATTTTAATATTTATCAGTTCCAGTTTAAATTTATAATTAGGTAAATTGTATATTTACTTTAAAAATTCGTGGAAAAATTCTTTGGCAATCAGTATTTAGTGAAAAGAAATGATAATTATATTATTTTTAATGCTAACTTATGTATAAAACTGTTTATTTTTAATTGATTTATCAGTAGACTAAATCTAAGTAGTACTTGTCTGGAAAAATAACAGAATTGTGAAAGAAATCCATGTAAATTAATAAATGGACTGGAGTGGAACCTGTATAAACCGGACTCGTACGCTACCGAATATTTTTTCCGTTTTAAACAGGTTTTTTTTAAATACAGGAAAATCGCTGTGTTTCGAAGAATTTTTCCAGTTTAGGCAGGTTCCCGCAGAATTCCATTAGTTATTTGTTAAAACGATGTGAAAATTAATGAAGAACCTTTTAAGTTTAGTGAAAGTTAACTAAAATTTGGCTGCAGTCCAGTCGCCTGCATTAGTTAGTTCTAAATTAAGTCAGCCTAAGAGTGATTCATCTGAAACTTTAATAGAAACAGAAAAGTGATGCTAGTTTAGTTGAACGTCTTCAAAATCTTTATTTATTATAAAGAAATAATATTTTATTTTCAATTTAAATGAGGACTGTTATTTAAAATATTCTTGGGTATGATCGAAGATTATTTCGAGTGTGTAGATATATAGTAAAACCTGTGTAAACCGGACTCTACTGAATATTTTTTCCGCTTTGAACAGGTTTCTTAACACACAGAAAATGGCTGAATTCCGGAGAATTTTTCCCGCTTAAGCAGGTTTTCGTTTTATTAAGGTTCCGCCTTGAACAGGTTTCACTGTATTTATTTAACAATTCAGATTGCAATATAGAATTACAATTTAAACTGAAACATATCAATCATGATAGTAATAATTAACGAAATTATAATTGGACCCCAATTTTCAGATTGCAGATCGTCCGTATGTTCGTCTGTCCTTCGTTAATCTCGAGAACGGAATTAAGTAGATGAAAATAGAGGCGTAACAGACACGCAAAGCTTAGGGGCGTATTATAGTATAAATTAATCAATACTCTAAAAACCATAAACACATATACTGTATATACTTTAGTTTACTGTACTGTTCTATACTTGTATATACAGAAGATAGTACAGTTATATACTAGTATTTTTAAATTTTGAATTGGCATTTGTGAATATAAAAAAAGTTTCCTTTTATAAGTAATTTCGTGTTACAATGCATAACTTATCTGTCGAAACAGCAATCACTTTAATTAAAAGTGGCAAAGAAGGTTTTCCGGGATATCCTTCTCACGTGTGCTGAGTATCAAATATATTTAATTATAACAAATTGTTTTTAAAAAGTAGAGCATGACATACGGATGCTGTAATACTTCGGAAATTATATATATATATGTATGGTTTCTATGGCAAAACTCTAACTATTACACGAGAATTAATGGAATGGATTCGTCTTTCATCTATATAGATGAATTATCTCAGAATTTGTTCGACTGTATCGATAAACTGGAGAAAGAATGGCGTAAGTATTTTCTAGAATTAATTATAATATATTTAAGACTGCGAATAACTTTTTAAATTTCAATTTATTTGTAAAAAATACAAATAAAATGTGTATCTTATAAGGAATAGTCCGTTAATTACAACTGCCATTCTACCCCATAACACTCCGTAACACTGTCGCATATACCCACTCTCAAAATTACGTAATGTAACAAACCCCTTAATTGTACTAAGGAACAATACACAGCACGGTGTAGTGGATATTACATTATTTTATTATTTGCGTGTTTAACGTACGAAGTAACACTTCTGAAACAAAATGAATCATTGTTACTCAAAGATGAGACCCTATCATTACAATTACCCGCATACCCACCCATATCTGTGTTACGTGATTTATGGAAAGGTCCTAAACAAATTAAAATTACACAGTATGCAATACGTATTAATTCTTTATATAATTTTAATTGAGTAAAAGAGAGTGAATTAAATGTATATTAAATATTTAACTGTTTTATTAATCGTTTTTCGTGGGTATAATTAATTTAATAAGCGAAACTCTGTCAAGAGAAAAATTAATTACGTATTGTACACCACCTTGGCTTTCAACGGTTCATTTATGTAAAGTAATAACTTAAATAATAGAATTTTATTCAGTATACAATATTCGTGATATTAAAAAGTGATAATAGACTCTTGTTAGTAGAATTTAGAGATTGTTATCAATTATTGAAAATGCTAGTATTCCCCGATCCTTGTTCTCAGAAAAATACTGTAATGCAAGTTACATCCGAATTGCACTTTGTTGTAATTTGCAAATATTTCTTAGCGGTGACATCGGCTAAAAATGGAGTGCCATCCAATTACAATTATCTTCGGTTAACCGTGTTATTTCTGTTGATGTCCTCAAAGCCGAACTGATGATGTGCAAGTGAGGTATTGCCACGGGCGCAATTTGACACGAGTACCAAAATAGAAGCACCCAATTCATTTGCTGAAATAATTTTAAATAACAAATTCTTAGAAAACATAAAAAATAAATCGATCGAGCATATTCAAGAGAATATATGCTGTAACAATTAGATTCTTCAAAGAAGCTATGTAATTCTGTCTCTCCTCTCTTCTTCTTCTTTTTTTTTAATTGTTACTTATATTACGTATACTAGTATATTGAACAACACGCAAATTATGACTGTATAGAAGACTATTAGTTTCAATAAAGGAATAAATTATAATTGTTTAATATTTTAATAATGCTAATTAATAAAGTTTGCTAACCTGGTGTCTGTTAAATTTATATGTAATAATATATGTCATTGGTATGCAAATTTACAAAACTTATTAATTAAAACAACGAAATGGCATATTTTTAATGAAAAAAACAGTATTTTCAGTATTCTATTTACATATTTATTCAATATTTTTCCGCTTTTTATGGGTATTTTTCTCATAGCTTATAAATTGTTGGACTACAATTGTAGACTTATAAATTCCGCCGCTGTTTAAACGTCATTAAAAAATACATTATAATGCACTAATTGAAATATATCGGACACAATTAAATAGTAAATAATCACAAAAGCCTTATTGTTATAATTACAACATCAGACTTAACGCACACAACTTTCCGATTTATTTAATTAACACTAGTGTTAATTAACATTACTAATTTTGTTAATAACTCAATTTACGTATATCGATTAAAGAATTAATTACAGAAATATATAGACTATTTATTTATTTACTTGTCAATGATAAAGAACTCAAAAAACTCTACCAATTTGCGATACGATGGATGAGTCACTTTCATAGACTACTATAAATTCTGATAAAGAGTATTTTATAATCTTTTATTTTCATTATATAATATGAGTCTGCATTATTTCTGCATGGAAAATCCCTACGATGTTTGAAACTTAGCCACTTTGAAAATGAATTTCATATATCGTGAAATTTCTTACTTATTATTTCACAATTAGGCCATTTATCACTACTGTATTTTACTATTTATCTATATTATAATATATATATATTTTAATACATTTATTTAATTGGTATTCCATATTAGTTTTAAATTAAACTACAAGGATTTATTTGCGTTTATCAACACAAAAATATATAAGAAAGTTTTCTTTTTATATAAATTTTATTATGGAAAAATTATTATAGTTTTTAAGAAAATAAAGTTTTATTTAATTAATTTTAAACGTAAATTAATAGGAGATTTTTGTATGGAGTGTTTTATGTGGATAAAACGTTTGATTTATTCACAATAAACGAAGCGTAATAACGTAATAATGGCATATTGCCAGCTTTAAATAGATAATGTTTTATTTATATAAAGCATTTATTATATGTTTATTAGTATATTATTTCAGAATTACGATTAAATCTGTAACATATTAATTTCTTCTATTAACGTCACGTGTTTACTAATATTAACAACTGAAAATGATATAATTATATAGCTGATATGAAGTTTAAAGTAAATAAATAATCAAGAATTTCAAAGATAGTAGGTCTGGTTCGATTTTGTTTGGAAAACTCCACATGGCCAGCCCATTGGGGAGGTGCGAAAACACTACTAACTATTAGTGTTCCAGTGGTTTTATTCACTCGGCATGGGGGGGCACGATGCTTTATTTCATTTCTATTTTGCTAATAATAAATAATATAAAATAATATAGTAAACGAAAAGAGTATATGCTGCAAGTTTGAATGAATGCAAATAATGCAAGAACGAATTTATAAATAAAGGAAAACTTCGTTCTATCTGGAGTACTTTGTTACTTTCTGATTATTTAATCATTACTTAGCAAGATTTTAATTGAAAAAGTCAAAGAAAGATCATACATTAATACATTAATTGACCTTATTTCTCTGTCATCTATGCGATACACTTATTTCTTTACAGTAGATAACTGTGATTTATTTATTTTCGAACCGGGTCATTCTGTTACAAAATCATTTAATGACGTAAAGAAAAGATATAAAATTTCTGATTACAAAAAAAGTAATAAATAAGTAAATTTGGACCTATCGAATTTTAAATTTTTTTAAAACTTCGGTGTAAATAAATATTAATAAAGTAATTATATTTAGAAACTAATAATAACGTTTATTAGATTCTTCTATAGGCTATACAACGTATAAAATATTTTAGATTTAGATAAGTAAATTATATATAGGCCTATATATATACACACGTACACATGGGCATCGTACGTGTGCAGAGAAGCAAACAATTGCCCCTTCTTGCGATCAAGTAAAGAATCCCACAAATTATAACCGTAAAAGTGACCGAGATACGTAATCCTTGACTATGGGATGTTTTGCAATACTGTATTGTATAATCTACGTGTGAAAACCTCCAAAATTAATTGTATTTCATAGGATATAAGATAATAACTCGACAATACTGTATACAATAAAACCTGTGTAAACTAGAATCGCACGTTTCTGAATGTTTTTCCGTTTCGAAGAGGTTCTTTTTTAACGTAGAAAATCTCTTTGTTTCGAAGAATTTTCTTCGTTTAGGCAACTTTCCGTTTCAGATAGATTTTATTGTATGAGCGTATTTATTCAATAAAATCTTATTACTTTTCTGTACCAATTAAATTTTTAAATCATTTAACTCTGATTACAAAAAAAAAATAATAATAATAATTTTCGTTTATGATTTATGTGATGACGAATTACAATACATGATTTAAAATTTGATGTGGATGGAAATTCGTATTTTATATTAACACTTGACATCTGTCAATTAGTACGATCGAACTCGTCTTTCGTGGTAACCAGAATGTCCTTCAATGGTAGTTTTGGCTCAATGCCATAATTAATTGGTAAATTTTTCATTCGAATGATTAAATAATTTCAAAGTATTTTAATAATTCAAGCGTCGAAAATCATTTTATGAAGTATTTTTTAATTAGGAACTGACTTGAAAGTCAGTTACACGTTGCACCCCGAAAAGCGGCCATTTTTTCGGGAATCTTTTTGACAAAAGTGCATATAAAATAACCTCCGAACAACGACCATTTTTTTTGTTTTCGTCAGTGGCCGTTGTTTAGAGGTTTGACTGTATATGAATTAATTTTTTATGTAATGGTTACATAAAATTTAGTAACTTCCTTCTCTAGAATATTTAATTAATTTTGTCACTACGAATAACTTGTAATCGTAAATGATTCGATGTTTATGTAATGAATTTCTTGTTTGATTTAAACATATTTAGAAATATTGAATAACTAAGTTCAAAATTAAAAACCTGCGTAAACAGGAATCTGGCAGAACCGAATATTTTTTTTTTTTTTTTTTTTTTTTTGTTTTGGCAGGTTTCCAGTCTGAACGGGGATTTTTAAACGTAGAAAATCAGTTTGTTTCGAAGATTTTTCCGTTTTATTCGGGTTCCGCTTTGGACAGGTTTTATTAAACAAAAGTTGAAATCAAGCTTTTTGTTGTGTATAAATTATTTTATTTATTTATTAATAATACACACGATGTTTCGTCGTTATTTGCATGAATTGTAATAAAATTGCCGCATATTATATATACATATTGGTACAATTTGCTATATATGAATTTTAAGTATTATTTAATTAATAGCGAATAAAAATTTTAAATTATTTGAATAATATATATAGTTTATTATAAAAAAAATTCTATTAATAGAATTATTCTTTGACTGGTAGACCTTGAATCAGTTGCATCCTTCACCTGTGTTGTTGTGTATTATGTCTTTAAAGTAAATGTATAGAAAGAAATTTCCGAATTTATCCTATAAAGGTTATACTTTTTTAAACAAAATATAACTTTTTCTTTGATATTTTAATTTTATATTTATACTAATTCGTTCCTTTATTAGTCATTATTTCCAAATGAAGCCAGCGGTTCAAATTTATTCTTCTGATTTTATTTTATCCAATTCCTGTTAAAAAGCATCAGAAAAAAAAAATGTTTACTTGTTGACTGTAACTTCTAAATAAAATATATTACAACGATGTCAATAACTAGGTCTTTTGTTACTGAATTTGTCATAAGAACTACGGCACCAAAAACTATTTTGATTATTTATAGAGTAATCTCTACTTTTTAAAACTATTTCCGCCCTATGGGGTATAACAAGATCGCTGATCAAACCTATAATGGCTTGGTAAACCCCTGACTTCTTACCAAACGCATTATGGGTTTGATCAGGCCCACAACAGGGGTTTAGGATGGTGACGAACGGACTTTAATAAGGAATGTAAAACAGAAAAGGGAGCGAGGGAGTCCTCGATGGGTGCTCGATCTATATCTTACCTCGTTTATCTTTATCCATATTTGAAAAAAAACACGCAACAGCATAGAATCATTTACGTTAATCGGTATTAATCTCAGAACTCACTGAGCGATTGAGGGAAGTTCATTGTCTTAAGTAAGGCCAACGGGTCTTAATCGATTGCACGAGTCTTGCAAAATAATCTTATTAAATGTTGATGTTTTTCTCTGATTATTTTAATGAGTTTTTCTTTGTTGTTTGTGCGAAAATTATCTTTACAGATCCTTTTTTAAATGAGACCAAAATCTCTCAAAAGGTCTGACCCTGTGGGCGCAAGGAGGGTTTTCTTCTTTTAGAACAAAATTGATTGCCAATTTACACAATAGCTCTGGAGTGGATTTGCATAATAAGCAGTAAAAAAATGACATTAGTTTCTGGAACTAAAAGTGATTTAATTTTTGCATACTTTTACTCTTATTCCACCCTTCGATAAATGGAAGTAAGGTTCTGAACGACTATATCTGCTGATGCCACGCCATAATGTGATTTATAGGAATTATCGAGTAGAAAATAAGACTCATCATCTATCATAACGAAGAGTTCTTTGCTAGGAGCCAAAATTCTTTTACGCAATCTTGATTTTTGTTTGATGGATTGATTCGGTTGACAACGGGGCAGTTACTCGTTTTCTTCTCTCGTAACCCATGTCCTCGACGATCCTTTTTTACCGTCTTGTGGTCCACAAAGTATATAATATATATGTTATAATTTATATTAATTGATGGGCGAATATATAACCCATTAATTGAAAAATACTTCATCAAAAAATACTATAAGTTCTGTTTAATATTCTTTTATTATCGTTTTGCTTTTATGAGTGGATGATTTTATATAATGACTCGAAAGAAAAATATATTACGATGTATATCTTATTACGACATTACCTGTATTTGTTTTCTAAGAAAAAAAAAAAAAAACTGATCTTTCGAATAATTTCTGCTTCTTTTGACCTAATATTTGACTGCTGTAACCTATATAAACATTTAATTTTAAAATTAAAATACATTTCAATTCATTGCTTATTTCGGTTTTCCAGTTTTGAAAAGAAAAAAAAAATAAGGTCAGACAATTAATTTTCAAGAAAATTAATACTTAATTGTTACAAATTAAACTACAGTTACACCTTCTTAAGACTTACAATTAATAAAGTAAATGGATTACATTGAAAATATTTAATTCATAACACTTTATACGATAACGAGAATATTAATACGTATCAATATTTTATTAAATAACCACGTTAAATTAATGTAAAAGACTTTAACAATAGAAAACAATAAACCTGTGTCAAGTAACCATTTTTATTCCACAAAGAATAATAAAGAAAAATGTTTCTATTATAAAAAAAAAATTTAAACGTTTATTCTAAGAATATTTAAATGAAACAATTACACTTTTTTTTTTTTAATTTTCTACTAAAAACTATTAAGGTAAGGTAAGTAAAAATTCAATTGGTTTCGTGGAAATACAGCTTCCTTTCGAGTAAGAAGGGTGATAAGCAACGCCCTCTGGTGATAAATGTAAGAATTAAAGAGACTGAATAAGTCGGATAAGCAGACGAGTAGTTGATGCGAACTCGAGACGAAGTCATGGAATTCTCCTCCTATCCTTCGGTAGTGTAAGTATAGAAACGTGCTCACTTTCGGATTAAATTATTTCTTATTTGGGAATATCGTAAGGATAGGCTTGCTTTTGAAATCTCATCGTTGCATGTGTAATCGAAATTAGGAGAAACACTCGATTAAGTATTCGTGTTTTGTCAGTCGGAAGTTTCCATCCTGAGCGAATGTCGATTGCGAAATTCCCTTCAAGTTTGGTAAGTTAATGATAAGATTTCTATCATTTTTTTTTTCTTTTTTGTATAATTTAAAGGATAAAATTGCGGAAATTGTGGTTACGGTTGTCTTTTTTATTAATATTTTTTTTAAAATTTAAATAGTATAAAACTCGGAAGAAGTTTTGTTAGATGTGTACTAAGTGTGTCATACAGTTGGCATGGTATGAAATGTATTTATTCTTGATTGTCATACCGTTGGCACGAGAATTTGTGTGTGTAATTGATGCGAAGTGCACTTACTCGCGGTCGAAATGGGTAAGAATCGCATCCCGGAATTGCAGGACCCCTATCTATGGCCGACGAGGTCTCGTTTGGAAGTCGAATTGAGCCCTTTAATAACCGTGAACGTATTGTCGTTCTGTTTGGATTAATTGCGTTCGAACTCTGTCTCTTTCCTCGTATTTAGTCGTTGAAAAGAAATAGCGATACTTCTCTATTTTTTAATTTTATTTTTAATCTCGTTTATGAAATGTCGAACGATGGTTCTACTCAAAACTGGGTATATGTTAATAAACAAGGTGCACGAAAACCAGGAGATTGGTTTCGTGTGCCTTGTTCACGTATCATTGTTTACTACGTTAATATATGATAATTGTATGATGTGAGTTATTTTATTTGTATTGGTAAAAACAGGAGGAGCGTGAATTGTATTGTTTATAAAGTTGTTAAAAAATTCTAGTAAATCATTGCATTAATTACTTTTATTGTTTCTGTTGAAGTGTAATGAACTTGATGAAATTATAAAGTGATGTTTTCGGTTTAATTGTAATATTATTATGAATAATTCTGAAAGAAAATTAAAATTTCTTACTTTTCTGGCTTTTCAATTATATATTGTATGTATTAATGAATTTTTCTATGGCTTAAAATCTTCATTTTAACAGATTTTTTGAGGTGATAATTTGTTTATTGTCCGTTATTCAATTTATATAAACAATGACTTTGTAATTATACAATTTCATAATTTTAAATAAAAAAACAAAACCGTAGACTGTCGTTATAAATATTTATCGTTTTGATCATTATTGATTGATTTTACGTCTATTTGAAGAAGGTAATGACCAACTTCCTTTGGGATAATCCAGGGTCCTTGAATGCAATAGGTGTAATCGTGGATTTACCGTGAAGCAAAATATCTTGAAATGTTATGTGATGGAATTTCAAAATATATTTATTTTCTCTAATTACATCATTGCATAATATTATAATATATAATTTTATTTTTTATAAATAAATAAAAAGCTCTACTAGTCAGTTAAATTTATTTTGTAATTATTAAAATATATAAATTAAAATTAAAATTTCTGGTTAATTTCCAATTCCACTTTTAGAAGAATATAGAATTAATAAAATATAATTATGACAACTTATTATAATAGTCTTGCATTATTTCAAATGAAAAGCAGATTTTTGACTATTCTTTTAATATTTTTTCCATATATAAGAATAATTCTTACAATATTCTTAACGTTGAAAATAAAGAAATATGCAATTTTTATTTGAATGAGCTTTTTACACAAAATTAAGTCTTCTATTCTAATAATCAAGTTGTAAATTAAGTTACTTATAATACTAGGTGACAAATACATGATTATATATTATAGATTAATGTATATAATTTATACCCATTAATTATCATTACAAATTTTTTTTTTTCCTCCTTAAAATGGTAAAAATAATGGGATGTACTTAGACCAGGGTTATCCAACCTTTTTTCCTAATGGGCCAAATTAGAAATTTACGCATGTTCGGCAGGCCAGAAAGGTACTCTATATGAATATATGCTTTTAAAAAGTTCAAAATGTGAATATCAAATTTCAATAACAAATACCTGTACAGTATTTTTGTAATTATATATACTGTATTATTGTCAGTAAAAAAATTATACTCCCACAAAATAAAAATAAATTAAATGCAATTTTTGACATTGTATTCCTTTTATAATATTGTCAATATTGGCTTTTGTGGTACTAGTCTTAATTCTAAGAATGTTAGTTAAATGGGTATCACTCAATTTATTTCTTTCAGCAGTTTTGATGTTTTTCATGCACGAAAAGAATTGTTCACAACAGTATGTACTACGGTGGGTAATCGGTTAACGAACAGTTCGGACTGCGAACAAATCGGACAACAAACAGACACTTTCGTGAAAGACTTTTATGTTCGGACATCAAACACACGTTCGGATAACAAACACCTGACAGAATAAACATAAGAAGCCATGCTACGTTTGTGAAACTATATTTTAATGGCATCTATACATGGTTTATGGAACAAGACTTTCACATTATATACATAACCTTTTTGCACTAGTGAATTTTTGTTCTCTGAATTTTTGTAAGTGCTTTTCTGAACTTTATATTTAAAAAACTGATAACAGAGTTCTTGACACCCCATAATATTATCTATAGAAACTAAGCAAGAGATAATATCCAAGGTAGAGAGTGGACAGAAGATGTCTGATATTGAAGGCAGATGACTTCAACAGGTTTACAGGACACAATCTTACCTAAGAAAGATATTATCAAAAAGACTCGAGCAGATAAAGGAGTAACGAAAATTGCATCTGAGAAACAAAGATGTGCCATCCACGAAAAAATGGAGATATTGTTTTTAGTTTGTTATTACGTGTAAATAAACATAGTAAGAAAGTATATAATTTTTTATTTATTTTGATTAATTTATTCTGGAGACCCCCAAATTCCCACAAAAATCTATGGTAAATCGATAATCTGTTAACGAACAATTCAGATAGCAAACATGGTCTTAGAACAGATTATGTTTGTTAACCGATCACCCACTGTACTTTATTTTAAAAACTTGCCAGGACAAATTTAGTTTTACAAAAATTTTTATTAAAAAATTTTCTTAGTAGACTATACATACAGGAACATAAAGGTATGTACTACCCCATATGCATAACAGTTTTCTAAAACCAGATACATCATTATGACATCAAAGTGTATCCAGCAAAATGAGAATAATTTTTACGACATACTTTACCAAAACAAATGAAAATGTATGTAAAGAATGTGTAGAGTGCAGTAAGCTATGGGCCACATAAAAATATTAAGTGGGCCACGGGTTGGACATCCCTGACTTACTTGTTAGACCATAACAAAATAAAATGAATATAGAAACACACAAATTTCTATAAGAGGTTTGTCAACATACATTGGTGTTGACAAACCTCTTACAGAATATTGATTGTAAAAATTTTAAACAACTGTGTAAATTAGACTTGTACTACTAAAGTACTTTATATTTTAATTCAGAAATAAACAAGACAATTTAAATCTGTAGAAATCATTCTTTTTAATTGACAAAGGTTTTTGAAGCAATGTTAGACATATTCAAACTTCAGAATATTGTATTTGTTTTTCAAACTTTAAATTGATAATAACAGATAAGAAAAGAATGTGATAGCATTGTTTGGCATTCTGCTAAGAATGTTGACTATATTTACAATATTTTAATCAAAGAAATGAAAATACTTTGAAATAAAATATTTTTTTTTGTAAGATATTGCTTATACATTTAAATTTTTGAACAGAACATTATTATATAATAAAATCTTGTAAAAGTTTATTTATTATCACAAATGAACTTTTGATTTACATTTGATTGAACATTACAAACTAGTTGGGAATATATAGAACACACATCATTACAGTAGCAGTTGGTATGATCTGATTTAACAGTTGATCCATTATAAAAAGTTTATGCATAATACATAGTATTATTTGTTTAAAATATAGCAGTTATAAAATAAGAAAAAGAAGGATATGAAGAAAGAATAATAGTAATAATTACTAGCTGACTAACATGTAACAAAGCCAACAGGAGACTGTTAAGACTTTCAGATGAATGTTGCTTGTGGAAACCCTTTTCTTGGACTGTTCTCTTCTGAAACTTAACTTGCTTTGTCTTTTATATTGAAAGTCAAATTCTAATTTTCTTACGATATTCCAACAATACTGTTGTCTTCTCTGTAAACAATTCCTTTTCATTCTCCTTGTGTGTGATTTTTGCACAAAGTTTTTCTTTACTTTTTTATTCCAATCTGTGTTCACCCTGAAACAGTCCAAACCTCCACTTTTTCCTTGTCCTCTGTCCTCCAATAAATTTTATTTTTTGTGTGTTGGAGCCAATAGGTGTTAATCAGTCAAGACAGAAAGGAAACAAAGGGTGTACAGACCTAAAGAAAATAGCACTAAGGTATGAAACAAAGAGATGAGATAAAGGAAAGAAAATAAATTAAACACATGGTGTACAAGTACCATAAGTTTAATTTGTTTAACCATTAAGTATTTAACCATTGTCCAGGCTACGGGTGAAAAAACACATAACATCTGTTTTCTCTTAAACAAGTCGATTCCACTCATATCAATTGAATCAGAAAGAACATTCTTGGTAGCAGGACTTTTCATTACTGAAATAAGAGTCAGATTGAGTAATGGGAGTATCGACCATCTTTGCTTTTTAAAATCTTATTATAAAAATAATACAAAATATTATTTTAAATGTTTTATTTAAAAATGAAAATTACCTTTTAAGTTAGAAGTTTGATCTAAGTTTTTTTTTATTTTTTTTTAAATTTTCAACTCAATTCAAAGCATTTTTTTTTTTTGTTGTCTTTGTTGTTGTATGCAGTTTCCAGCAAACTTTAATAAATTTTTTTCTATTTGTGAAAATTTCTACATAATTCAAAGGTAATTTTTAATATATATCTTACACTGCATTATTAATATGATTTTGGAGGTTGCGGAATGTATTAAATTAATTTAGAAAATGAAAAATAATTATATTATTTGATTTCATGATATTTTATATATCTTAAAAATAATTAATTCCATCCCGGGAAATAGTTCATTTTTATCCTGGGACAAGCAAAAGACTGGGAAATGAGAAACCCTAATCATCAATCTCCAATGTCATCCAGACCTGAACTGAGCAAACTAATTTCCGATGTGCTCAGATAGCCCAGCATCACAGTAAATTTTTGTCATATTTTTGACAATTTACTTCACGATCAGAGTCAATATCTGTAGGACACCTGATTTTTCTGACATTTATACAAATATTTTGAAACTTACAGACTTGGAACCCAATTTTGTTCTATCTCTTTCAAAGGTTTATTTTGGGCTATCAGCTAAAAATTTCTTTTTAAATTCTTAATATCATTTCTGCAAAACAAATTTGTTTTTTGTAAAATTTTACTGCTATGATAAAAATTTGCATTAACCTATGGACAAAAAGAGCAATTGCCCTTTGTCCATAGGATACTTATAAGATATAAGGAAGTTGTGTGTTATCCTAAGTACTGTCTATATAAAAAACTCTTACAAGCTAACTGTTTGTTTACATAAAATTGGAAGCTTCTGAAATCCAGTCTTAGTTTTTCTGATGTTATCTTTTTATTTTTATTGTGTTGGCCAACAGTCATGTCTCAATTTATCACTTTCCTCTTTCAAGTACTGTACCCAGGGCCAGTCAGAAAGGGGGACAGGAAGAGCCGCTGCCCTGGGCCTTGAAATATTTGGGGTTTCAATTTGGCAACCCAATATGTTAGACAAAAATATGGGAGAAGGCAAAGTGATGTCACGCCTTATAGAACAGCCTTAATTTCACAGTTAAATTCTCCAAAAAAATAATTGAGAAAAACTTTTCCAATTTTTAATTTGAAAACACTTTGCCTCAACTGTCCATAGCTAAAGCAGTTATAGAATTTTGAAGTTTATGGAAATTTAATGAAAAAATGGATCAAGAGAATATAGTTTCAAAGGCAAAATTATTGCTAGAAAAATATAAAAATTGTAGAACTAATACTGCTGAAGCGTGTTTACAAATCCAATTTTAAACTAAGCATGAAACTGGAAGAATTACTTAAGGAAATTATCAACATCGGATTTGTAAACATATTTTCTAATATAATGATTGTGCTTCAAATTTTTTTAACCTTGCCTGTGAGTGTAGCAGAAGGTGAGAGATCATTTAGTGTTCTGAAAAGAATTAAAAAGTATTTACGATCTACAATGTGTCAGGAAAGATTAAATGGACTAGCAACACTCAACATTAATAGCACATATTTTAGACTATTCTGAAATAATCAGTGAATTTGCTAATTTTAAAGTGCACAAAGCTTCTGTAAAATAATTAAATGTAATAATCCAAAAAATATTAAATACCATTGAATTTATTGTCTTGTCCAATTTTATTCTAAATTTTGAAGGGCCTCTAAAATATTAGTTGCCCCAGGCCTCTCATTTTTTCTGAAAGGCCCTGACTGTACCTTTTTATTTAATAACTTATCATTTATGGGTTATAGCTTTTGTAAAGTTACAAACACACTAATTTTTGAAAAAGCTCCTCAATCTTTACCCTTTTTAATTTTTTTTTTTTTTTACAATAAAAAATAAACCAGCAATGAGTTGCTCAACTTTCCTGGCAACATTTAAAATTTTGGTAGTACCATCTGTTATCATATTTTATTAAAAGATTTTTTTATATTTTTAACTATTATAAAATGGCTAAAAGCTTAAATTTGAGGGTAGGGATGAGTTTTATAAAAAATTGTAATGCTAATAATGAGTAAAATTGCCATTAAGTCTGATCCTACTGGAGATACACACAACTCCCTTTATCTCCCCACTGCTTGACCTGTAACCATCAAAATTTAACAGTATTAATCCACTTAATACACAAATCTCCCTGCAAAATTTCAGAAATTTTTGACAAAAGGCACAGGAGTTATTAAGCCTCAAAGAGGGTGAACAAAATCATGCCTCCCACACACACAAAAACATCCATAAACACAAAAATTACCCCCAAATTATTTTTGCATTTTTTGACATTTCAAGGTTTTAAGTCCAAAAATGTAAAAATCTTGAGGGGGGGTCATTTTTTGTCTGATCGCCATACTTTTTCTCTATTATAACAGTTGGGAAAGTAAAATATCTAAAGACTCTGAACAGAGATTTTTACCTGTATTTGTTTCTTTTCCTACACTACATTTTTTTTAAAGTAAATTCTTTATTACCATATATAAATAGCTGAAAGTTCCTGTCATTATCTTTATGCATTTTTATTTCTTTTATTTCATACTTCTCATAAAATAACTAAGATTGTAAATTCTAAAAATAAAGACAATATTATTTTCAGACTAAAACAAGTAAAAATACTCCTTTTTATCTGACTTTAAGAGATTCGGTTAGGCAGACAAACAAATAATGAAGAAAAAACTAAACCTTTATTGTCAATAGCTTCATTTTCAATAAGTTCATACAATCCAAATGCATTTTGCTTTCATACAGTCAAGCCTCATCAGTGGATTTCTAAATTTTATGAATATATTTACAACTAAGAAGATATTTTATAGTAAAATAGATCTTCAGGCTGAGTATGAAATAGTTTTCTATAGACTGAGTAATGACTATGATCCTTCCTGATTAATTAGTTTAACTTGCTTTATGTTAATACTAGGGATTGGAATTGCTGGATCCAGCGCATTCTTCAGCCTGCTGGATCCTCAAATACTCAATTATCTTTCTAAATAATGGTGCAAAAGTCTACGTTGTTGGCGTTGCCGCTTTGCTACGTGCGCTATCGCTCGGTGGCGAGAGTGATGTTACCGTTCAATGCAGCACGTGCTACATCCCCTCTCTACACTGCACTGTCTGCCCTTTTGCCTCTGCTGATGTAATTGCCAGTTGACTTTCCGCTCTCGCTAAATAAAATAAGTAACTCCTCTCCTAATTCTGGCACATAATTCTAATTTACGATCAGTTGTGATGTCAATTAATCACATGACGGAACGATTTATGATTATTTGATGACCCCGAAACCAACTAATGTAGAGGCAGAAAGGGCCTTCTCCGCAGCGGGATATAGATACAGTTCATTAAGAAGTAGGTTGGGAGACAACACCATCAATACCATTTGTTTCTTGAGATCCTACTTCCAGAAAAGTCAAAAAAATAATAGAAGTGATTGATTTAATTTTATTTAATCCTTTAAAATATTTTATTCAAGACAAGACTAATATTTTATAACTTCTACTCTAATTCTATTAAATAAGAGTTTTTAACTTTTATTCTATAAGTGGTTAGTGGGCTAGGCAAGACAATTTTATTGTGAAAATTAGTGAGAAACTGGGACTACTTAGTTAGTTAAATAGTTAATTAAATTAATGAGTATCAGTATCTTAGATATATGATGATATGAATGTATGTGATTGATGATTGTGATGATAATAACTAACTACTAGACTACTACTAATTACTTACTGACTACTTTACTAACACGAATAATTAAATTAGTTATAAATAATTACAGACTGATATGTAGAGCCTATAATAAGAAAACTGGTAAGACTGATAGCCACTTAGCCACTGATTATCCGTCCTCACATTATTATAATATATTAATATAAATTAATTAGTAGAATTACCTTTGCTATTATTTAACTTAAAGATTACATTATAATTATAATCTAACTAAACATTTAAAGTTAATTATCTCTATCTCAAGCGTTAAACCGAACCAAAGTTAAGTTTACTACCTAAATGTGTAAAAAGTTTTACTGATTTATAGTGACCTGTCTAAATAATAAAAGTTTCTTAAGTATTTAAAAAAGAATGTTTTATCTCTTTAAAAAAACCATAAATTGCTGGATAAGATAGATAGATCTATTAGATAGATAGATAGATAGATAACACTTTATTGCACCAATAATACATCTGCACTGGATCCAGCTGGAATGATGTTGGTCCAGCAAAAATCCAGCTGGATTGAAAACACTGCTGGATTGCAATCCCTAGTTAATACACATTTGTAAAAAATGATTGGATACTCCTGCAAAACATGGAAAATTTACACACAAACACATGGCATATGTATTTACAGGTCTGAATTAGTTGTTCTGATAGCAGTATTGTGCATGTCAGATTCCAACTTGACAGACTTCCAGATGGGGATGGTCATTGGATGTTGAGTGTGTATGGACTCTAACAGATCTCAGAGATGCTTACTCATCTAAAATCAAGTGGCAATCAACAAAGATCAGGCTGACCAAGAAAATTGTTTCCTAGAGATTAAAAAGTGCTGAAGAGAGTGATATGACAAATAGGTTCTTGTCAAGCATCATCATCATCATCAATTAGGTTGATAAATCATTTTCCTTTAAGAATCTTAACCTGAATAATTCAATTAATGACATGAAAATTCATTAACTCATTCAACTACCTCATCCTTGTTTTGGAAACCATTGAAAGTGTATTGAAAATATGCTGATGACCAATGCTGTTCATTGGTCATCAGTATCTTTCAGAAGAAGAAAGAGAGCATTCTCAGATATAGCTTATTCTGTTACTACTACTTGACAGCTTAGTAGATTACCTTTTGATTTTACTCTTATTGTCTCACCTTATTTAGTTGCTTGCAAAGAATATTTTGGTTTCTAATTTCTAACTTATTTTAATTTTTCTCTTTAAAATGGTTTGTATTATTTAACATGTCAGGACCAATCTAATTTCTCTGAAACATATTCTTTGAGAAATTGAGAAATAAAATAAATCTTTATTTAATTTCTGGTAATCTTTATTTTTTCTTCTAATTTGTTGTTTTTTTTAAGTATAATTTTTTAATGAAAAAAGTATTGGAAGTTTAAGATAATTGTTAATTGAAAGAATTGTTATCAATTATATTAGTGACTGAATTTTTGAAAATTATGTATATATTTTTTTATGTATTTAAATAAATTATTATTTTTTTTAACAGATTATGTAAAAAAACCAGAATTCGTCAAACTTTTCGGTATTTGCAAGATTTTAATTATGCCAGAGAAGCTTTATTCACCCTCCAATGACAATATTGAGTCTTTGGATTTACCTGGAACTCTAGCTTTAATTGCAAATCATAGTGATGATTTGTCTCACACAATGAATGTTATAAATGTTGCCAACAGTAATTCACAAGAGATGACAGATAAACTTTCTGTTTCGGACGTTATACTTGGCATATCTTTATCTGAAGAACTTAATAATAACAAATTAAATAGTACTGATAATTCAAATCAATGGAAATTAATTCTTGGTGTAATTGTATTAGAAAAATTAACGTTAAATGCCGAAGAACTAAGAAGGTTTATGTGTTCCCAAATACCTAGTCTTCCTGCAAGTTTTCTATTTCTTACAAAAGAAGGGTAAGTTTATATATATATATTTCAAAAAAGTGTCAAAATTATTTTAATTTAATAGTAAAAATAGAAAATATTTTAGAAATAAATTTGACAAACTTTTTTTTTTATTTTGACTTTACTCAGAAAATTTCAATATGTCATTACCAGTTCACCCGAGGATAGCCTATTACATTAGGCTGAAAACGTTTGTGTTTAATTAAATAAAGTATTCTCAGCAATAGAAGGTGTTAAATGTTTTATTAATGTTAAATGTTAAAAAAGCTGAGTTTGATATTTACCTTATATTTCCGTAGATAGTTGAATCATAAAAAAAGGCCCCAAAAATCCGGGGTCGTCTTATAGGACAGATACAAAAAAATTAGATTGAAATTTATATAAATTAAAACCATTATAAAAAAAACGGACAAACCGTAATTATTTACTATTAGAGAGTAGGGCGTGTCCACAAAATAGAATAGCCCGTACGACGTTTTTGTGAATAGTCAAGGTCATTACCCGAATGCCTGAATCAGTGCGAACGTTTGCGACAATAGCAAGGCAGAAAATAAAATTTGTTCATTCGAAAAATTACAGAATAGGACATAATTCTGTATACTCTATACAGTATTATTATCCAGATGATGATTGCTGATCTAAACTAAATTCATAGGCTGTTGATAGTTTGGGGGTCGTCTTATAGGACAGATGTATGCTAAAACTATAAAACTCTGACGAAAATTTATACCTCGTCTTATCCGAAGGTCGTCTTTTCTGCGGAAATATACAGTAATTAATTTAATTAGTCATTATCAGAGTTCAAAATGTTGATAAATAAAAATGCTGATTTTATGGATTATTTTTTCCAAAATTTCTCTTTAAGTATAGTTGTAAGCTTTTTTTCCTCTGAGGATTATTTAATTTAATTTATTAAATATGCAATATATAAAAACATAGCTTCTACCATAGGTTTTATTTTAAATTTAATGTATTTTTATGTATATGTATGTAACTTGAAAACAACTTTATTTAAATTTTTATGGAATATTTATTTTTTACAGTTGGCCAGTAATGAAAAATCAAGAAAGATTAATCAAAATTATTCATTTAATTAATGAAAAAAACATAGTCGCAATAAAAAAACAATTTGGTAAAATATAATTTATTATTATTTGTAAAGTTTTTGGTTTAATTTTCTTATAACTTACATTTAAATATTTACATTAAAATTATTTAATAACATTTTAAGTATTATTTAAAATTTATATTTATAATATAAATATTATTATTTTAATACTTAAAATATTTTTTGATTTTTCTTTTAGAAAAACTTCGTGTTGGTGTGATAACTTATAGTGGCGAATGTTTAGGTTTTATTTTTGTAGATATGAATAGTAATTTAAGTCAAGTTAGAGAGGCTGTAAATAATCAGGTAAGATTAGAAATTTCTTAGTAAAACACTTTAATGGAAATGAATTTATTAGAATAAATAAAAATATCATAATGCACACACAAATTTGTTACATAAAAGTAAGCCATAGATTATTTAAAAAACTAACATTTTTTAATATAAAATATTTTGAGTTTTTAATTTGAAGTAGAATATCAATAATGAAAGCATCTATAGGATAGATTATTTAGTGCTATTTTGAAAAAAATAAATGCTGTGCTCCCTTAACACAAATTAGTTTTTTATATATTGTTTATTTACATTTAAGATTTTAAGCATACATACACAAAAATGATTAAAAAACAATTATCATTGTAAATGGTAGCGTATCAAATATCCCAAAGCCCGATATATATTAATTATTAAATAGCGGATTTATAGCCTGATTATTTAAGGCGATTGTTTGCTTATGTATCTATATGTAAACGGTAGCTTTTAAAAGACTAATTGACCAGTATTTTTCTGAAACTATTGGGCTTTCCCGGAGTTTGCACTTGCGTACGTTTGATGCATAAATTGGCAATTTTTTACCCAACTTGATTCATTATTTTCAACACTGACTTGTGAGTCAATTTAGACAAGCAGAAAATTTAAAATAAAATTGATTTTCATTTGCTTCTACTATCATTTTAACATTGTTTTGTTAATATTTTATCCAACGAAATAAGTATTTTATCCCATTTTACCATTTTTAAGATGATGATCCAATTATTTTTGAGAGAAATTTAAAAGGCAAACAAATAAAAACAAAATTAATTCCATATGAAGATTGCAACACCAATTTTGGTACAATATTCGGTTTCTTTGAAGATGGTTGATTACTTGTATTCTCATGAATCTTTATTAAAAAAAATTACGAAATAATTAATTACAATATTAAACATTTGTTTGAAGTTCAATACACTTAAATGCAATTGCTATATTACACTATAATAGGCATACACAGTAACTGATTGCACATAAGCTTATGTATATTGTAATGTTTAGAACTGTACCCAATTACCATCATTATTGTTGACTTATAACAGAATTCGATTTTAAGTTGGAGACTGCTAGCAATTTGCTATGAACCATACTACTGTTCATCATAGAACTTTAATGGAATTTCAATGGCATCAATAGTAGATGTTATTCTGATCATACTACATTTTCAAAACTGAATTGACATACAAATAGAATTTGGTCATTTTCTGGCTTTACAAATGCATTCTTTAGTTATTTTAAGAAGCAACAGGGAAGACAACAAATCAATAATAATGTTTCCAATTACCTGCAAAAACTATGCAGAAGCTTTGCCTGTGTGATTAATTAACTTTTGCATGATCTCTTTCAAATGAACTTCAATATAAGTGTGTTATTTATAAATATGGGGAAAAAACTATGGGTGAGGAAAGTATAAAAATGGAAAACGTAATACTTTTAGTATGTGACTTTTACAAATATTTTGGAGTGGAATTAAACCAAAATGGGGGAGAGGATTGAGAAATACAAAACAAGAAAAGGCAATTTAAGAGGCTAAACGGAATCTGATGAAATGTCAAAATCTCAAAAAAGAAAATGGAATATGTAACAGTGTAGTAAGATATTTATTGCATATTATATAGAGCCAAAATGAAGGGAATATCAAAAACAGAAAAAGAAAGCTGGCTAAGTGCAGTTGAAATGGATGCACTGACAAGATTATTCAGATTATTACTCATGCATGAAATTAAAACTGAGAAACTAAAAGAAGTGATGAACATGAATGAATTAATTATTAATGAAATAAAAGAAAGGTAATTAATATGGTGTGAAGCTAAAAATTACCAATGATAGCCATGGAATAGAAACCACAAATAGACAGAAGATCAAGAAAGACCTGGGAAGAAGGTATATGGAAACAGGACGGGAAGAAACATACAGGATGAAATATGTATGAATTCAACAGAATGGAAAAATTGTCTGAAGAACTGTCTGTTAAGAGAGCGAGAAAGCTTGTATTTCCAAATAACAGAGAATTTTACCCTTTAGTGATAAGTATAAATTGTGCTGAAGAGAACAAATCATATTTGTTTTCTTCAGCAAGATTTATGCTTATCACTAAAGGATCTATCATGAGAATGAGTAGCAACTAAAAAACCGTGTAAATATTGCATAATTTTTTTGCCCACTTACCACCTATTTCTACACCTACACTACATTCACCTAATTAGTAAAAATTTCTGGTGAGAACATTAATACATATACATTAAAAAAAAATATATATATATATATATATCTGAAATATGAGGTTTTTTTTATTTCAATATGCAGAGAGCAATGCATATTTTGAATAATTGAATTGAAACAAATTATCAGATTGGTGCAAAAATAATTGTGGTTTGCAATCATTGACTTTAAAAGGTATATCTGAGATTAGAATAAAGTTTATTAATCAAAATAAGAACCATTAGAATCTATACATTTTTGCCAACAAGTAACAAATCTATTTATTCCAGTAGCATAGAATTTGGAAGAACCTATAAGTTATATTAAAGGCATTTTGAGCTTTTGCTTGGTTGTTGAAAACTTTCCCTTGCAAGAAGTTGTCAAGGTGCTTGAAAAAGTGATAATTGGTTGAAGAGAGGACTGGTGAATAAGTTGAATGAGTAGAGTTTTGTAGGCCAGTTTATTCAATTTCTGCAGAATCATTTGTTGGTCATTGTCATGGTGAAGAATTGGTTCTTTTCAATTGACCAATGTTGGATATAAAGCTACCACCAACCAAAGCCGAAATTATCGGGCTGGAAACTGCTATATTATTTATAAATTACAAGATAATTGGTGGTAGCTTTATATATTACGGGTTGGCTGATGATGTTTATTTATAGTTGGATGTAAATGTTTCAGTTTGTGGTGCATGTTGTCAATTTCCTGAAAATACTTCTCTGCTTTGATAGTTTTGCCACAGTTTGAGAAGTTGTAGTGGATAATTCCATTTGCCAACCACCAAACGGTGACCACAACCTTCTTTTGGTGCAGCTTTGGTTTTGGGAAGTGTTTTTAGTTGTATATCTTGGTCCATAATGATGCAGAATTGTCAGACAGAATCTATTTCTTGTTACATGTCATAATATGATCCAGAAATGGGTCATTTTTGTTGCACAAAAAAAATAGAGCAGATTTTGTAACAAATTTGTTCAACTTGTGTGGCAATCTTTCGTTGAGCTTTTTTTATTTTCCTATTTGGTGCAAATGTCAAGCTACTATCAAATAGTTAACATTTTGTTCTTCTGCAACCTCTCAAGTTGTTTTGAAGAGATCAGCCTCAATAATGGCCCTCAGTTGGTTGCCATCAATCTCAGAAGAACATTCATGACCTTCCTAGTTTTAAGGCTCTTCTCCTCATTATAAAACCAATGTTGAGTTGTATGTTCACTGATTGTTTCCTGGCCAAATGCTTGGGTGATATTGTGTGCAGTTTATATATATTGTTATATTGCTTAATGTCCCAATTTGAACTTGTACAATAAAATTGCTTGAATTTGCTTTTTCCCATGTTTTAATTTGACAATATAAAATAAACAAGAATAAACATGAAAACAAAACCATTAGCATAAAGCAGAATGTCCCTCTACTGATTTAAACTTGTACATTATGTTAATGTAATTAAATAAAATTTTAGTTCAAAATAAGCCTCAAAGTTTAAAATAATGAAAATTGCAATTGTTTTTGACCAATCTAATATTGTTTCATCAAAGAAATATTATTGCCCTAGATTTAGTTTGTGATACAAAATATAAAATTAAATAATATAAACTTATAATAATAATAAATTTAAACAATTTCAGTTAAAAAATGAAGCCAATGTTATTAAATATGAATATAAATTTATGGAGAGAAATGGATGGCCCGTTCTTACGATGCAAGAAAGCTTTTTGACATTAATGGATATATTAATAGGTCAAAGTTTTTGTATTCAGTATGATAATAAAATGGGAGTGTCATATTCAAAACCACTTCATAGTGCTATTCTATCTTCAACCACAAATGAAATGTATATCCAGCCCAGTTCAAATCAAGATAATGTGGATGGTGATGGTGTAGGAAGAAAACCATCATGGAAATTGGGAAAGTATGTACATTTATGTAGTTTTTTGTTAACTTACTGTATATAATTTGCAATATTATTTTTTAAGAATTTATTCATAATATATTCCAAATATTTAAAAATATATTCAATAGTACACAGTAGGAAATTATTTTATGTGTAACTTGTACTTTGAAATCAGTTTTTTGTCATTTATGTACTTTCAGTGTTTTGGAATATAATATTTTGATGACAGACCTTTTTCTGTATGCTACATGGCTGTCAAAAGTTCAAAACTTCCTTTTAAAAAACAATGAAAAATGTCCAATTAAAAACAAAAGTTTTAAAATTATAACTGGTAACACTACAAACATCTTTCGTTCCATTTTGACCACTTAAGGACTGTAAATCTTTATATCTAATAAAAGCATGCATGGTAAATGTGGATTTTCAGCTGTCCCCAATGATGAATCTTTGTAGAATATTGCTGGATGGTAATTAAGTTTAAAACCAAAATTGATGACACAATCTGTTGGAAAAGGAATCACCATTTAACATATATTATTAATTATGAATTAAATTTGTAATTACAAGTTTCATTAGAAATAAATATATTTATAAATGTAGAAAGTCCTTAATCTTTATGTGGCAAATCCTTGTTTAATGTTATTTCATCATACAGTCATCGAGGAAAGATAAAAGTATATTTGTTATCATTTACAATTGTTGCTGTTGAATTTTACCATTTATAGGTAAAATTGATGAGGTGGAAAGTAAGTATTAGAGGTTGAAACTCACTCCAATTATATAATATTAACTGAATTATAGCTTGTAATAAAATTGGTTTCATCATGTAATATGTTGCAGTTTCTAAGAACTTATCAACAATGTTAACTGAGGACTTGCTATACTTATTTAAAGACCATTAAATCATAATTTCTAACAAATACTGTTTATACCTTATGAAAATATTAACATAATGGTTTAAAAGTAAGAATATCTGAAGCTAACCTGGAAAATAATAAACAAGGTATATGTAATGATCCAATCATTAGTGAACGGAATAATCACGTTAGTGACATAATACAGTAATAGATGAGATGAGGTGAAGTGGATCATCAACAGATATTTCATTATTACTGATTTCAAAATTTTGTTGAAAAACAGTGAACAAGAGTAAATAAATTCAAATAGATGATATTCATTGTTACTGTTGTGTTTATAGGTACTAGGATGAAACTACAAAAAGAATGAATTAGAAATGACTGATTTTATGTGATGGAATAGATAAAAACAAGACGTGTGCACAATGATTAGCAAAAGTGGTGTGATAATTGTAGAAAACACTGATAGTTTGATCTTAAAATGTCTTGGTATCTAATAGTATCATCCAGAAGAATCAAAATTCCTTATGATTTCACACATTTTAATGCAACATTCTTAATTTATTCAAGTGTTTTATTTTTTCCAAATCTGTAAAAGATGAATTTAAAAGTTCATTAATTATATATATAAGTAATTAATTAATCAAGAAAAATGTTGATTATTGCATCATTATAAAAAGTAAAAGTTTTTAAAACATTAAGCGTTACACATTATTAAAAGTATTGCATAATTAATCAAGTGTTTGAAATATTGAAAGAGTGAAGTTTATAGTTTTATTTCATTCTTTAATGTGTTTTTTTTTGTGTTTTGTTTAAAAATAACATTATTGTTATGAAAGATTGCAGAATTCTTTACTCATAAATTATTATGTATGGTTATATAATTGAGTTTTCAACAGGAATACTTATTGATTTTTCCTAATACATGTATCCCTTGATTAATGTGATTAATTAATTCCTCGATCCAACCTCGTATATATCAAAATACGGTATCAATGTTAAGTAAAGACAACTGGTAAAACCGCGTAAATTAAAACTTTTTCCTCGTCTATAAAGGGTTTGCCGCAATTAATTTCGTACGTTAATCAAATCCTGCGTTAAGCAAAACCTTGTTAAGTAAGGGATACTTTTAATTGACTTTTAATAGAAATTGTCAAATATTAAGAAAAATAAATTTAAAAATTCTTTATATTATTACTAATGTAAGTTTTATTGAAAGAAAAACTGAAGCATAATATAGTTTTTTTTAATTCATTTTTAATTATTATTATTTTTACTTATCGATGAATAAAAGTTAAATTTATTTATTTGCCAAACATTTAGTTTTTAAGTACTTAAATGTATGTTCTGTGATTTCAGAATTGATTTTAGATCAATATCTGTACGAAGAGGAAAAGACTATCGACGAGGTTTCACTGGAAAGGAACTTGTTGCTAAACCAATCTTACTCAGCTACGTTAGAGCTGAAGCAGCACAATATGCTCTACAGTTAAAAAATGAGTTGTGTACTTTGGGATTCAGTGTATATTTGGTAATAAAATTTATATTTTAAGAATTGAATATTATTCACTCATTTAATTTTATATATATCTAATTTCTTAAATTTAAAACAGGATGTTCATGAAATAAAAACTGGGAGTGATTGGCAAGATGCTTTAAATTTTGCTGTTAGACATTGCTACATTTTTGTACCATTAATTACACCGATGTATGGAAAAACGCAGTGGACAAACAGAGAGGTAAATCTCCATTGAAGAAATAAAGACATGATGTTAAAATATTGCATATAAATTTTTTGTTTTACTGTAGGTAAAATTGGCAGACACACTTGGAAAATTAATAATTCCAGTAAATTTTACAGATCAGTGGCCACCAGAATGTTTAGCAATACAGTTTGCATCTACACAATATATACCTTATCGTCTACTTGATAATGAACATGGTAAATATCAGTTAAAATATCATGCATAATTTACTAAATAATGTAATTGTATTATAATTAATTTATATTCTAAATGTTTTATTTAGAACCATTAAATAGTATTCTACTAAACAATTGGTTTAACAAGGATTGCTAGCTAACACCAATTATTATTATACTAATAAACAATATTTTTATCATTTTATTTTTTCCTTTTTGATCATTTTTATTACAATAGAATTAGAATGTTTTTTTTTTTTTTTAAGAAGTTTGAATCTTGTTGAAGTTAATAAAAGAATTTATATTTACATGTATCATTTTCATCAACAAATATAGTACCTAAATTCAATAAATATCTATTAGTAACTTTCTAGTAAGAATTAATAATTTTCCTACAAGTTTAATTTCAACATTGTTAATAAATAATTGTTTCAGACCATTATTAATTATTATAAAAAGAATTTTCTAAATAAAGTTGATTTATTATTCAGAAAATTGAATATAGATGCTACACGTATTGAGTGAAAAAAAGATGCGTAATCTTTATGTAGACGCTAAGTTCTAACCACATCAGATTGAGTTTTATTACATTCATTTTTAAATTTAGTTTTGATATTGTATAAATTCTGCTGACTAACTTGTTCCTGCATTACAAAAGTAAAACATTATGATGAATAGTTCAGCTAGGAATTTGCAAATTTTTTAATAAGATTAAATATTCTAAGCAGAATGTAATAATGATAAATACAGCAATTGTTTTTATTGATAGAGATAGATTTATGTAATGCATCTCTAAATAAATCTTTGAAAAATGTGTGATGGATTTTAAAAAGTTTAGAAGTTTTTAAAATTCATCTTCTATTTTAAAAGTAGATAAAATTAATACTTGATGATTGTTGAAGTTACTTTGTTTCTGTTTGTATATGACAATATAACATAGATGTTGGATGATCCAAGAGGAGATGACTACCCGGAGGACTTTTTATGAGGAAAGGTTCCTATTTAGGTGTTAGAAATGTGAAGGAAATGTGGAAAACTCCACATTGCTAGCCTGTTAGTGAGGCCCTAACCCAAGGTCAACTACCAGTGTTGAAACTACCAAGCAACTTGGCCATTTGGCTACAATTCACTTGGCCACTGGTGGGACTTTATGATATTTTTAAACAAACTATAATATAAAGTATCAATTGAAGAGGATATGATTCAAATTATTTTCTAACAATTGCTTTCCTTAATATGTATTTAATATAGTTCCATGTTTTTGCAAGTTAATTGATTAGCAGGAAAAGAAATTTGAATATAGATTTAAAAACTTTCATGCAGAAATAAATAAATTTTAAATTTAAATTTACAGAAAAAATTGAATCCGAAAAAGTTGTAAACATGAGATCATGGGAACCGGAATTTGTCAAACGAGTAGCAGATGAAATTGCACTTCATTTTCAGAGAGATCAGGCTTGCAAAATTTCTGAGAAGAAAGTAAATAAAAGATATTTATTATTATTATTTTTGTTGTTGTTATCAATTAAAATATAATGTAAATTATATAAATTAGATATCGACAAGATCATATGATGCCACTCCATTGTCGTCATCTGTGAAAAATCCACCTAAAGTAGAAAGATCAGAAGAAAACAGATTAATTGTTATAAGTGTTCATCCTAAGCAAAGAATATTAGTAAGTCACACATTTTTAAAATTATTCCACAGTATTAAAATAATATTTTTTAAGTTAATATGAACGTCAAATTGATATTTGATGAAATGGTATTAGTAGAATAAATGTAATTGAATAAAAAAAAATACTGTGAATTGTTTTAACATTTAACAAATATTCTATGAAACGTTTTCTTTAAATATTTTAAAGACTGCAAAAATTTTTTACAAATTTTAAAATATTTACATTTTTTAAGAAGTTTTTCGTCTAATTACTTGATTCAATTGGAATTTAAATCAAATTTGTTAATATTTTAATTAAATGTTTTTATTGTAATAGGCTAAGGAGTTAAAAGCTACATTTACCAAATACGGTTATCAAGTTTGGTGTTCAGTTGAAACTTCAGATAGTCATACAAAAACTGCATCTGAAAGTGAAGGTGGTTTTCAAAATCCACTGACACCACGTGAATTGCCAACTATTCCAGAAGGAGAAGTATTCTTTAGTCAGACTGGAGGTGAATCATTTGTTTCTATTGGTGAGAGCAAACAATTTTCATCTGTATTTCGACACGAAGGTACTGAAACTGCCAGTAAGTTTAAAAAATTATTTATTCAAATTAATTCTGTATGATATCTCTCTTAATTTAAATTTTTATGTTTTTAGGTCACCGACCATTATCGAGACTTTTGTCCCAACTTAGTGACATTAGCCAAGTATCTTCTCTTACCCCTGAAAAGTTAGATAGGTTGAAATTATTTCAACAGAAAACAGATCAGGCTGGTGTAGTGATAGTTGTTGTCTCGGATTCATATACAAAATCAAAAACATCACAGCAGCAGGTTGGTTGAATAAGTCATATTAGTGAATTATTCTATCTATATTTTTATTTATTTCTATCTATATTAGTATAAATTTAGGCAATACATAAGCAATTTCATGATAAATTTTTATGCAGGTATTCTATTGTGAACATAGGAAAAAAGTTGTATTGTTGAAATATGATAATTGCCAAATACCAGCTTGGTTTACACAGTTAATGGGAAATGACATGATCACGGTAAATATTTAATTAAACTTTTAATTTTGGATGAAAGCTATTGTATTCAAAATAAAAATTTATGGTTATTATTTTTACTATTTAAGCTTTGATATAGAAATATAACTGATCAAAAAATATTCAACCTTGAATATCTGAAAAAACTAACTCTTCTGTTTTTTTGAGGTATGTGTTGTCAACGTTGTCTGGGGATTGACGTAAATGGAAGTCAATTGGTCATTGTTGAATATCATGACAAATATTTTTTCTGGAGTATAGCACATTTATGATTAAAGATGTTTATTTAGTTATACAATACAGGAATACACAATATATTTATTTTTTGGAGACGAAATGAGTTATATCATTTAAAAACAGAATGAATGTGAAGTTTAAATAGGGCGTAAAACCTAGTATATGGCATATATTACTTTTTTACCTTCTGAATAAGATGGCCTATGGGATAAATAAATAGTCTAGTATATATTAATTCAGTCATATTTATTCGAACAACTGAGCTTTGATGACACTGAATTGCAGACACTTCTACTGCTTGGCAGGAATGCTTTTTTTTTTTTTTTTTTATCTTGCAGTTCTTTTTCAATATTTTTGGCATATTTATTAGAACTCAAGTAAACTTATTGTTTTCTTTCTTCTTACTTACCAATTCATAAAACTCACTATATAACTTTTCTTCCATTTTCCAATAATGTAATCTAAACATTAAAGAACAGAACAGAACAGAAACAAAAGTAACAAAAACACAAAATAAGGTTACGTTACATGGAGTGCAATGGCTGCCATGATGGTTCACATTATAACCGAAGCAGCACTGGGCATTGTTTTAGTGCATTCCCAATATTGTCCATTAGAATGGTGATTGGGTGATTTGATGTCAATGCCCTGTCATTGCCCAACACAATGCATAAAGATAATTATATGATTTTATATACTCACATCATTAACTTGACTGTAGCATATGCAAATTTCTTTTTGATTTTATATTATTGTTGTCAGTCATATTTAATTTACAGAATAAAAAAGTTGAATATTCTTTAAGATTATGAAATTTTTATTTCTGAGGAATAAAAATCATTTTCATTTGAGAACTTTTATATAGGATCATATGAATAATAATCATTTATATATATTCAATAATTAGATGAATGCATAGTTAACAGTTCAGAGGTTAGGAGGCTCTGTTACCTGTATTAAATAGCAAAGTAACAATTGATGCTGCAGTATAAATGTTTGATGATGATAAATATTACATATTTTATCTTTAATTCTAAAAAATTAAATTTTGAATAATTATATTTTGTTCAGTATTTAGGGAATACTCAATTTGAATTAGCATTAAGAGCTAAAGTCAAAAGAGCACTTAATCCTGCTTATTCTGAGACATCTAAAGAAGCAACAGCAGAAGCCAAAATGCAATTTTTGGTAAGAGTTATAAAAATTAATAATATAAAAAAAAAAATGAATCCATGGATAAAAACTTGGTATTTAATTCTAGATTACTTTTATGAAAAAAAATTTACCTCAAATTGACGAATGCGTTTATATTACCGGAAGCAGCAAATTGCAGAATCCTCGTTCTGAAAAAATTTGCAGGTACTTTCTATATTTTCAAAACAACTGCTGTTAGATTTTGATGTACTATGAATTTAAATTTAAGTAAATTTTGTTTATATTTTTTCAGAAGACTAACTTGGTTATAGTTTTTATGATTAGAATAGTAATGTCATTTGTACATAATGAGCAGATACAAGTCCTGATACATGTATAAAAAATTTTTGAAACATGTATATTCACTTATAATGTAACATGATTTGAATATAAATTATTTTTTAGAGCCATTGCAAGAGAATTAGCAAAGGTCAAGAATATTGGAGTAGTTACTGGAGGATTTCTGGGTTCTGCAGATATTTTGGCAAAAACCTTTTATGAACTAAAAGCAGCAAATATGTCATCTAATCCTCAATATTCTCCAGTTGTTCATATTTTACCAACTAAAGACTCTCAAGTAAGAACAGGTTAAATATTGATTATTTTTTATATGAATGCAAAAATTTCTTATATAGAAATAATTAATAATAATACAATTATTATTCAATATATGAATTCAAGAAAGTTTTCATGAGATTTGTAGATATCCGTGTTTTGAGATAAAACTTTAATTAGAAAATTTATAATTTAATGTATTTTAACAAAGTAACTCCAACTTTTCATATTAAGTATTGAAGAATTTGGTCTAGATAGAAGTTTAATATTTTAATACTTTGATTTTTCTTTGCTAAAATTAATAGTCTAAATGCTTAAAGCCATTTTATCCTGGAAATTTTATGTAATAGTTTTCATTTTGAAAACATTTGAAGTATTTTATACTGTAATCAATGCTTTAAAAATATTTAGAAAAAAAAATAACAAATTAATATTCCACTATGTTAGTATTTTTGTATGTTATTTCCTTCTTGTGATGTTGTAACACGGAAATTATGATTTAAATGCTTAATACTGTATTATCTCGTATTTTGCTTAAAATAAATTTAGCTAAATTTTGGGAATATTACTTTTTTCAATGTTAGAACAAGTTAGATAGGTTTACTTTTACAACTTTTGTTTTAGCCCCTACAATAAGGACATTATTATACACTCATGTTTGTAAAATTTGCAACACCATGAAGGAATCATGTGAATAAACTGAAACTTATAGGAAGTGAAAAACAGGGTATGACATGCAAATGATCAGAATATCATTGGCTGCATTGGCTGAGAAGCACCCTCTGAACGATCGTGTTAGCTGTATAAATAGAGGGCAGCAGTAGAAGTAGTGTATCATTGTCAAAATAATTTTCATCAAAATAATCAATGAAAATTAAATTAAATTTTCTAAAAATCTTTCAATAATTACAAGATATTTTCAAAACAATTTAAAATTCTCAAGTTTTGTTTATTTAAGAATCATTAAAGAATTGTAATTAAATAGATATAATATGATGAATTTTAATTATTTTTATTATAAAGAAATTTGGTTTAAAAAATTATATTTAATTATATATTAAGGATTTTACATCAAAGGCAAATCAACATCCAGATGGTAGTTTTGAAATAATTTCTTATGGTAAAACTATGTTCTTGGGAGATTCTGTAAAAGAAAGAGAATCGGCAGTGGCACGTCTCTTTGATACATGCATCCTAGTTGAAGGTATACACGTTTTTATTTTTAGAATAATGCTTTATGTAGTAGTATTAATTTATGACTATGATTTTCTTTAATCTATTAAATGTATAGATTAATTTACTATTCGTGATAATTTGTTTCTTGACATTTAAATCCACATTAAAATATACTAATTAAGCTGCCTCTTATAGGTGGACCGGGTGCTGCTAGAGAAGTAGAAGAATTTATTTGGAATGATCATTTTGTCATTCCAATCATATCTACTGGATGTGCTGCAGGGGGACAATACGGAGTTCCAGTTAAAATATTTGAAGTAAGTTTTTAGAATACATTTTAAATATAACATTATAAAGTAATATAATATCAAATAAATTTCTTATTAGACTCCTCCGCCTGTATCTCCAGAAGATTGGTCTGTGTTATCTGAAAAAGATGCCTCTCCAGATGATGTTGCAAAGGCCGTTGTCAATATCATTGTTGCATTAAAGCGTTCCATTGCTTCGCATTCAAGAAGTAATGTTAACACACAAATTAATTCCAGTAAATCAAAAAGAAAATCAAAAACATGTAAAGGAAAGGATAAAGAAAATGATCCTAACACAAAGAACTCAAAGTTTTTTCCAAAACAGAATCTATCACCCTCAGTACCATCTAGGGAACTTCTAGTTCCCAATGACGGGGAATGTTCACAGATTGTTAAACCACGTCATGCAAAATGGTGGCAAAGGTTCATTCATGTTTTTTCAAAGTAAAATATTTTATATTGAAGCATAATATGCTAAAAATTGGTATATAGTTTTTTCAGCTTATAGGTTATCAAAACATTTATTATGATATTGTAGAAATTTTTAAGTTATTTTATTATGTTTGTTTTAGATTTTTTTGTTTATAGAAATGTTATAATTAAACATCAACAGTTTTGTTAGTATAAATTATATGAAAGTTATGTTATAAATGGACTGCAAATAAATATATGCAAGATCTTTCAAAAGTAATCAAACACATTAAAATATTTGTAATTTTATCAGTCAGTGTGTAGTCTGTGTATACTATACATTTATATGCTGGCTACATACAAAAACAGTGTTGCCTGCAGACTATGATAAAGGGGGCACAAGCTATAAAAAAGGACATTGTACTGTACATTATACAGAGAGCTTCAAACTGATTTAATGCTGGATCAGCCCTCCCACAAGGTAACATTGGTTGCACTCGGGACTGACTTGGCCTCAAAAACAAGGAATAGGGTTTTGGTCCATGTGCAACGAAGTTGAATGAATCAATCAACAAATATCATTTATTAGTTTCTTTTATATCTGCAGAATAGGCTAGAAGTCACTAATTTTCTGTTGTTTGAGACCCCCTTGGAGATTAGAAAAAGGGATAAACAAGACAAAAAGGAGAGCACATGTACAAAGTGCCCCAATACACGGGCACCTCTGTACAAAAGTAACTGATTTATTTTATAATATGCATTTATTGTAAATAGTATGATTCCTGTAATATACATAAATTATTATTATTATTATTATATGTTGTTTTAGAACAGTAGTCTCTGCTCATTGCAATCATGGATAATTTTATCAAAATTAACAGGTCCTGAAACATACAAGTTATAATCTATTTCATATATAAAATATTTAGCTTAAATCTCGGAGACATTTTTTTCAATGATAAAAAAAATATAAACAGCAGCATCGAGAAGTGATGAATAATCACACAATTTTTTGATCATGTAAGCAAAGTGAGGGAGGATTAGGCCCTTTATGGAAGACTGAATCATAAAAATTTCATTATGATTCAGCCTCCTTTAGAGGCAAGTGAGCAAGCAAAACAAACCATGAAATTAGAACATTTTTCTGTGAGATATTAAAAAAATCTATGTACAGAATATATAGTCAGATGAAGGTATATGTATTCTTGAAATTTTTATGAATAATTTATATGGAAAACAAGTGGGTGAAGTCCATGGGATGACTGGGCAAAGTGGATGGGGAGTTGGGCTGCGTATTGTGACCAGGGTGCAAAGCTTCCTAAAACATAAAAATGTCACTTATTCTTAACATTTTTAGGTAAATAGGTATTTTTATGCTTTCTTTTCATGCTAGCAACTTTAACATGTGGCTGATAACATGAAATCAGCCACATCTGTTAGTACTGATTATAATACTAGATGAATTATTTATCAATTATCTTCAAGTCATACATTTTTAAATTGCCTTAATATGTCTTTTTAGAGGAAATTGTGATTTTATTCACTTTCTTAATAATCTGACTAATAACATTAGAATGTGCCTAAACTGCCTGAAGTGATTACAATAAGCAAAGTCTACTGTAATATCATTTTTAAGTGTATGAAGTGGAATAACTGTATTGGTAACTGAATTGGTATGTTCTTATTTGAAAATACTATTTCTTATGTATAATTCAAAAGTTATAAATACTGTAAATTAAGGAAAATGACAATCAATGATAGTTAGCAAAAATGTTTCTTGCGTGTTTTTGAATTTTGATCGAAGCGTGCCTTATTTTACGAGTTGCCTAATACGGGTATGTAAGAGATAACTTACTGTGAATATAAGTTATTTTTGAAAGACCCATATGTGCTGTTATCTGGTGAATGATATGAACGGCTAAAAAAGTTGAGTAGAATTTAATAGCGTTTATCATTCAATAAAATATTACTACAGTACAAAGTTATTCTGTAAAAAATTCTGTTACACAAGATGTCATTAATATTAATATTTGTTCCTTTCTATTTTAAAAATATAATGTACTTGATTTTATAAAGCTACATTGTATTTTCTGTTTGTGAATTATATTGTGATAATCAAGGAATTCTTGTATTCCCTGTCTTTGTTTTTAAATTATTTTCATTTAGAACCATACTTTATTTGGGTTTACATAAAGTATGTGTTAATATTTATATACGTTAGGTTTTTTATGGCCTGACAATAAATAAACAGAATCAAATATAGAAGAATATGTACAGTGTAGGTAATAACATAAGTAAGTAACGATTATAATTTATTGTATGGCAAATGACTCGCTGTCATTGTAAGGTGTGACTGTTTTTAACTCTGTCTTGCGGGCACTAAGAGGACCTTTCTGCAAGTCCTTTGGGTTTGGCCAACTCCACATGGGACGGCCAGTTGGTGAGGGATGGGGCTCATTTGGATTCGATCCCAGATGCCTAGAGCACTAGTTTGTCATCTTAACCACTTGGCTATTTGGGAATCTTCTGTAAAGGTTAGTCATACAAACTTAATATCTCCTTGATGATAATGATTTTGAACATTTCTACAATTGCAATAAATCACGTAATTCAAGATTTTTCTGACTTAGCATTTATTTGGATATGGATATTAACTTCAATTTGAATTTCAGAATAGCTTACATTATTAGATGGGTCAGTTTTTATGGAATTTTACTTGAAATTATTGTATTTGTCTGAACTACGTCTGTCTCTTCTTCATATACATCACTTTAAAAAGCACTTGTTTCTTCAGTACATTGTTTCATACAAACTAAATTGTATATTTTAATAAAATATCAATATAATATTACATTGCAATATATTGTTGCCTTACTTTATTGTAGCAACAAATATTTTCAGTTGTTATAGATATTTATACATTATCTCCAGATGATTTTTTGGAGAATAAAAATTTAATAATGTCAATGCAAAAAATTTGTACAGAAAATTTAAGGAATTCAGAAATAAATAAATATTTTACTTGTATTTGGATTTAGTTAATTTATTATATTAAATATGATTTCTAGTCTCTGTTCCAATATACAGGTTGGTCTGCATCAACTCTCAATTGCTCGTGAAAACCAAACCAGAAACTTATAATAGTTTTTTCAATAAGACAGTACATTCGAATGGTTGGTGATATCACATCCGATAAGAATAGAGACATTACATAAACAAATAGATTAACTTTCATATGAAAAATGTGTGTGTAATATTAGAACTGAAATGCCACAACACTTCGAACTGCATCAATACAGCGTGTGTTCAAAATGAGCATAGTGTAACGAGGCACAAGCTATAGCTCATCACCGAACATACGTCTGTGTTGCTGCATATCTGATTACAGTTGTGATGACGGCGTAGGTCGTCCAGACTTAAATGGGCGTCGGTATACAAGTGCGTTTAGATGGCCCCACAAGAAGTCCACAGGGTTCAGATCTGGCGACCTAGCAGACCGTGCAATAGGACACGGACATTCCATCGACTAGAAAATTCTATATCAAACCACCAGCAACCATTTCTAGCATAATGGGCCGGTGCTCCATGCTGGAACCATAGGGTGCAAGGGCACGTAGAAACACTGGACAGTTTGCAGTAGTGAGACTTTTCGGAAGATGATATTGTCCCACTACGATATCACCACACATCAGATATTCTTACCCAGCTAGATCTGGTGAGCATGTTCACGTGTTGCATGGATTTGTGCGATGCCCAAATATAACTATTACGAGTGCTGACGATTTCTTCACGTGTAAACGTGACTTCACAAGACCCGATAGATGAAAGTAGTATCATCGAACGTTGCCATAGCAGCCACTCGTAGTATACTTATCTTTGCAGCTAATCTACATATAAGTAGACTTTACACACGTGTGAAGTGATACGAATTGTGACACTGGTCCGTGCTGAGCTGGAAGCAGGAAGAGCTGAGCGGATTTGTCATCCGGACGGAGATTACGCCCTATCTGTGTGGTGTGAAAAGACAAGTCTCTAAATGCTCTATTACTATTCCTGGTGACATTCATTGTCCGGGTTTTATCCGGACAGGCAAACGTCCAGATTCTGTCGATAATTGGCATTAATTAATGAACCAATGGGAAAATTTACTTGATTTTATTTAATAAATTAATCATAAATAATATAACACATCTTATATTATTTTCGACTGATTATACGAGTATTATCTATTAATGATTTAACCAATGTTACCGAAGTTTCTGCTCTGTATATTTATTAAAAAAAAATATTTTATGTATTTTATTCTTAAGATAAAAGTTTATTTATATTTCTAGAACCATTACACATTTTGTAAGGACATAAAGTTAAATTTAGCGCTTTATAATTGTGATTTATGGCAAAAATTTTATTGTACCAGCCAATTGCTTCGATTGGATGAAGTTTCGGTCTACCAAAATCTTATTATAAGAAATAAAACTTGGAAAATTCTTCAATAATATTATTGAATCGCTCTTTCCATTATTAAAAATCATCGTTTTTTTCTTACGACAAAATTTTATTGGCGAAGGGAATATTTTATTGAAAATTTATTGAGGAGTCTCCTTAAAGGAAGTTGAGGAAATGCTCGAGACAACCAAATTTATGGAATAAATCGAACAACTGTAAGAAAAATCGAATCTGGGCGGCATCTTACCACCCGGTGGCCCCGATATGGGCACGGTCGAACCCACAGTGGGTATGGAACAAAGGGAAAGAGTAAAGAGTACATCACAAAAAGAACAATGATCTAAAACTTGGTTTGATGGAATACAGTAATGCAAAGCATGGGCAATCTACAAAACGGGAGGACTTTCTATAAGAAACTGGTCCCTGTTTAGATGTTAACCGCGTGAAGAAAACACGGAAAACTCCATCACGTTATCTCCTAGATCCTTTTTCACGTATTAATAAAAGGTCTTTACAATTATTTAAATATTCCTTTTAATTTTTTGCCTTCGTCCTGCTTTGAGTTCTTGAACCGCTACTGATTCCAATGAAGAAACTAGACGAAATAATTGTAGAAAACTAAATTAATATTTATCATAAAATGTAAAGTCAATATCCTTATTGGAAAATAAGGTAAATACAGCGAATTTTAACACACGTCTCTTCCTTTCACGCTCCTCCTCCTCTTCTAGATTCTCGTTTCCAGTTTACATTTCGACTTCTTTCTTTAAGAAAAATGCGCCGAGAATTACACTTTCATTTTTATCAATTTGTTAAATACAAACACTTTAAATCTTAATTTCTAATATAGTGTTGTCGCGTGTTGTAAAGAATCATTCTGCACGTGCTTATCTCGAATGAAGAGAATGCATGAATTTAATACGAAAAATATTACAAAAATTAGCTTTGTTATTTATAATAAATTCTAATTATGATTATTGTAAAATATTTTAAAAATTATATATTAAAAGGCGAATATTTTTCTAACGATGTCATAAATTCAATTAAAGTCGAGCTCCATTACTTTTCGTGCCAAGTACTGTACTTATGATTTTTGATGGACCACGTGCAACAATTTGTTTGTGTGAAACGAACAACATTTAAAGTAATTAATAGCTTATATGTTAAACCATAAAAATTTTAAATTTAATTTTAAAAGGATGCTGTTAATTAGAAATTGTCAGATAAATCAAATTAAACTTTTGACATTTATAAACATGGCGGAGTTAGAGAGCGAGTTAATCAACATTAGAATTATATGACAAAAATTTGACAATGCTGTTTAGTATTTACTCAAAATGATTTCTAAGAAAATTTCCTAATTAAATTGTACAATTATTCTTAACAATATCTTAATCATATCTTATCTTCTAAGACAATTATTTGGGTATGTTTTTCCTAGAAAAAAGGACGAAGCAATTCATGTTTTTTATTAACTAAATATGCCGTTTAAATCAAGTAATTTGATTTCTACAAATGTTTTCTTAATTTATTAATTTAATTACATTTAAAAAATGGAATTAAATGTTGGATAAGATAAGACACAGATCTTGATATTTGTAACAGAATCCCTTCATTGTATAATCTAATTAATGTTAACTTTTGTCTAGACAATATTTATATTTATGTATATAAAATATAAATCTAATTATTTTTTCAAGAATTAATTTTTTTTATAATTTAAAATGACTTAATAATGAGTTTTTGAAAGATTTGCAAATGTAATTGTACTTTTTAGTAGTAGAAGCTAACATTAAAGTAATTACAGACAGACATACACCACTCAAACAACCCCCAAACACACTTCAAGACTCATAGTGACAAGATATAGGACGAGGCATTGAAATCGAATGAAACTTATTGGTGCAAAGGTAATGACAATGGTAATAAGTAATTACAATATCATTGCAAAGGGTAGAACAATAGTACAATTTAAAGGAGTCTTTAGGACTTAACGGGACCTCCTCATGCTTGAATACCTGAGATAATGCAATTCGGTATGGTGTCGTATGCTACCTGCGACAATTTTCCCACGGATGTTGCAACTGTCGTTTAGGATTGTATTGCTCTTACACTCTAGTCCTGCAAATGCTCATGTGGAGAGACACGACAGGCCAAGAAAGTATGTTAACTTGAAGGACTAGAAAATCCTAACTGTGTGAGATCGAGCAACATCTTGCTGAAAAATGGCTGTTTGCAGCTCTGCCACGAAAGACAATAAGTAAAGGTGCAGTATTTTTTGAATGTATCGCTGTACCGTCGATGTTTTCTTTTTGTACCACTACTAGAAGTACCGAAGATGGCTCCCCAGACTCCAGCAATGGGGTCTGGGGAGCCATCTTTGTATCGCTGACAGACTTCTTTATTTAATACGTTACAGATATTTGTATTCTCGAGAAATCGACAAAATTATTGCAATTTTTAATCATATTTTTAATTTACTTCATTTAAAATATATGCTCTCGATTTTAGTAGTATCTTGCCCCTGTAAATCGCACTTCTCCTGATAACAATCGAAAGGAAGATCTAGTGAAGAAAGTAGAGACTTTTCTTCACGAGATTCGGGAAGGACAGACAGACGGACGGAAGTAAATGAAAAAAAGAGATGTAATATTAAATCCTAGTAAAGAAGAGAAAGGTTAGAAAGAAAAAAAAAAAGATTGGACGGGTGAGACGATGAGAAAAGAAGACTTCTGATAGCCGAAGACATCAACCAAGAAGATGAGAGATAGATACAAAAATATTCCTGTTTTTATCATCAAGAAAAATATAAGATGAGTTACACAAAGAAGAATATTCTAACTCTTGTATTTGATGGCCATCTTGCTATGTAATTCTCGTTTTGAGGAAGATAAATGATTATTGTTAAATTATTTGTTTGTTATTTGTGTGGAAGCTGTGATTTAGAAGAATCGTGGGTTAGGTCTAGAACTTGTTTCTGACTCAGGACAAAACTTTGTTGTGTATCTTAAGTAAAAAAAACACAGATGAAATTTCGATAATTCTATATAAAAATGTCAACTTTCTTTTACTTGTTTAGAAAGTAAAAGTTAGCTTTTTATTACTTTTCCAGCTATTATAACACAGGAAAAGTGAGGTCATCGGTGAAACAAACTACCCCTCTCCAAGATTTTAACATTTTTGGACTTGGAGAACATCGAAACGTTGAGAAATGGTTTTAAAAAAGGTGAGGTTTTTTTTCTGTTTGTGTGGATGTTAGTGTTTGTGGGGGAAGGAGCACGATTTTATTCTTCCAATTTTATATAAAAACGTGTTTTAAACGTTCAATCAGATGTGACAAACGTAACTTTTTTTCGTCTGGAAGAGAACTAATTAATCGAAGTATTTGAAACACGCGTACTGGAAATACATCTCCCATCCCTAAAAGAAAAGACAAAAAAAAAAAAAAAAAAAACATTTTGGAATGAGTTCATATTTGGAAGCACACCATAGAATTAGTGCAAAATAAATCACTTCCAAGATAGGTCATCGGGGACCACTCAAAATAATTTATTTGTTTTGGTTTTTGACAAATTTCATCATTGGACTCTATCGTTTAGAAGAAATCTTTCTCACAAATTATTGCTTTCTGCAAATCTTAAGTGCTATCATTTAAGATAAAGTTTATTGTTATATACACTTAAAAATTATATATATATATATTATCTATTGTTACTTGTAAATCATTGGGCTGTAATTTTTAAATTGCACACCAATATTGTCCATCCTTCTGTTCTTTGTTAATCTCGAGAATGGATTTAGATAGATGAAAATCGAGAGCAGGTATGGAAAGCTTAGGGTCTTAACTATATACGAACCTCCGGTCTGGACCGGAAGTTTGGTGATTTCAATTCAGAATTTTCTCAAGAACGGAATCAGATAGATCAGCTGTATCGCCCCTGTACATCATACTTCTCCCGATAACTGATGTTATCAGGAGAAGTATGATGTACAGGGGCAAGAGACTACTAAAATGGAGACCAGATATAGAAAGCTTATGGGCCGAAGGCTTCAATTATATACAAACTTCCAGTGGGGACCGGAAGTCACATGATTTTTTGTATATGAAACTAGCACTTAAGCTACTGTAATTGGATTGATATTCGACTATACAAGTGCCACTGTTATTCAATATTAAAATAATACGAATATTATATATATATATTATATTCTTAAACGTATTGTTTTAATATTGAATGGTTGTAGCGGTTGTCACTAGAAAATTTATATTACGAATCCAATTTTTATAATTTAAAATGCATAATTTAAGGACAAATGCCGTAAAGAATATTTTATTTATGAATTTAAAACAATTTTTCAAGTAAATTATTAATATTCGTCGATTTGTTTTTAATGTAACTAAGACAAATCATTGTTTTATCCATTTGTAACATCGACAATTAAAGTTTAAATATGACTTATATGAAAGGATTGGATTACATTCGAAGTCGTCGAGAGCTTGTATGGGGCACGGGGGTAGAGTGGGACCCTTAAGCCCTTTTTTTCAACAAATGAAATAGGTAGAATTATTATTTAAATCAGTAATAATAACATTAATTTTATAGGGGCATGACCCTTAATATAAAAGGCAAATTTCATATTAAAAAATTTTATTTATGTGGAAGAATATTTTTATTAATTCATTTAGTTAATTTCTTAATTTTATCTCTTCATTACCGTAAATGGAAAATAACAGAAATTAGAATACGATTGGGGATATTTTTTATCTCAAAATGAAGAAAAATGATTAAGAATGTTCTTTGACTTATCGAATTAAGATCTTATCTTTTATAAGAAACACTTTAACACAACGAATTTTATCAATTTTCCTCCCCTTTCGACCCCTCTTACCCCTTTTCATGCGTAAAAATTGCTTAAGATTTCATGTCTCTTTGTAAATAAAAGGGAAATTTTTAACTTTATAATATTAAAATGAATAATTGTGTGATTCGGTGCCATTGCGAGTGTTGTAATTTCGATATTTATGAAATGAAATTACCCTATTTTCAATTCAAATGAGCCTGTGTATATTATAGATCCTGTCTAATGTAATTCGAAGATCAATACTAATTATTCGCCGTGTTAATGTTACATTGCAGATTAACAAAATGTTAATCGTATCGTAAGTATTCATCACTACCAACTTACATATATTAACTTATGGATAATACGATGCTGTACATCAATAGCATAGGCGCGAATAAGACATCCCACCCCATTCGACGTCTTCATTGTGACGTTTAAATTAAAAATAATTGGAATTGGTTTAAATAAATTAAGCAATAATAACGTAATCTTATTTTATTTTTTTAATTAAAGAATCAATAAGTTATTTTAATAATTAAAAAGTAACACGTAATAACTATTAAAATGGAAATTAATGTACGCTGTAATATTTAAATATAAAGGTTAGCATAAATATATGCAGTAAAACCTGCTTAAGAAAAAACCTGTACCGTAAGATTCCGGTTTATACAGGTTTTACTGTACACTTGTTGTACATTTGAGCACTAAGAGGGCCTTTTTAGCAAGCATTGTCTAAATATACTCCCAATTTTAATTACGATTATATATTTATAGCCGTTGTTATTAATTTTTATTATTTAATTTATATGTATCGTCTCCTTTCAGTCGTACAGGCATTAAAAAACGACAAAGAACATAAATAAATAACGAGTTAAAACAAGTGGAATATAAATATGAAGAGAGATGCAATTGATAAGAAGGATGCTGGAATGTTAGAGAAAGATGAAAAGAGGCAGAGAAGTAAAGGTCTTTGCTTCTGTTCCTTTTCATCTTTCTTTATCACTCGACTCTTCCTCCACTCATCTAATATCTCCAAACATTAATTATGACTCTTCCAGAATTATTTCAAATTACTTGTACAATCATCAATTATCTTCTTGTAATTATTTGATTTATTATTCGAAAAAAAACCATGGCCTTATATCTGTTAAATATAAATAAATATCGTGTAATTATATTGATATATCCGTTTGTTTGTTTTGAAATTTCCGAAACGAGTGCAATTGAATGCGACATCTGATAAACAAAATCGTTAATTGGGGACCCAGACAATGCTTTAAATCATCGCTTTGTTTATCTTATTCGGTTCTTTAAGCCCTTCTTTGCTTTATAATAATAATAATAAATTGAAAAATTTAATACTTAAGGTCTTAGCTTACAGTGTTATGCGTTACATATAATGTTCTGTATTTAATTGGCGATTATTTAAATATTAAACTAACAAATTTATTATAGAAGAGGACCTTTTATATTGTGCTTACAGTAGTACATCAGGCCAGATTTAGCCTAGTTTACACCTATAACTGTTGTTATAACATGGCGACCGGTTAAAAAATGTACCCTCCTCCCTAAGATTTTTACATTTTTTGGACTCTCGAGACCTTGAAATGTGTAGAAATGCAGAAAAGTTGGGGTTTTCTTTCGTATGTATGGATGTTTGTGTGGGGTGGAAGGGGCACGATTTTGTTTACCCACTTTGAAGCTTAATAACTCCCGTGCCCTTCATCAAAAATTTCTGAAATTTTGCAGGGAGGTTCGTGTATAAGAGAGGTCGCTACTGTTAAATTTTGGTGGATAAAGGTCGAGGGAGTGGAGAGATAGAAGGGGTCGTGTGTCATATGGGGGTGAGAGAATTAAAGATTTTACTCGTTATTATTTTACAATTATTTTTAAATAAAACTCATCTTTACCTTACTCTTTTTCCCCATTTTATGATAATTAATAATATAAGAAGTTAAACATTATTAAACATTAATAAAATCTCGTAACAGATGGCACCACGCACAATTCGAACTTTTTGCCGGGAAAGTTACGCAACTCGTTGCTGGAATTTTTTTTCTTTTTCTTATTAATTTTCAAAATTAATTTAATGGTTAGTTCTTGTTTAATATTTCCTCAAAAAATATAGATTTAGAATACAAAATATACTACATTAATATAAATTATTTCAAAGTATGCTCATTTTTTTATCATTTTTTGGGGGTATGGATGAAGATTTCAGGTAAATTGGATTATATTTATTCTTTTTTCTATATATAAAGTTAAGCAGATATGAATTTAAGTTAATATAGCTTTAAATTTTATTTTACAGTAAACACAGTAAAAATTATTTTATAATTACTATCAAAAGATGGCAGCACATTTCCTATAAAAATTGAAAAATAAATTTAAACGATTACAAAATAAATCTTAAAGAATTAATTATTTTAATTTTAATGTCGTATAATTAAACTTTATTTATAGTTCGAAAGATTAAAAGATGGTTTAAAATTCCTAAAATTTAATAATTAATTTTTGAATACTGCCATCTAGCGTACAGAAGTAGAACTTTTCAGTTAAAATTTTATAGATGATTGCGTAACGAATTACGTTCATAGACATAAAAAAATTATGAAGAATTTTTGAAAGATAAAATTTCGTTATTACAAATAATTATCTCAAAACAAACGAGATAGAATAAAATAGGAAATTTTTATGATTTAATTTTTATTTTACCGTACGTTTATTTAAATTAAATCCGATCTCGTGACCGATTGGACGACTTTAAAACTTAGCTTAATTGCAACATCACGTGACCGGAGAGGCGTAAGCCAATTGGCGGATTCTTCATTTGAATTTATATAGATTTAGAAGGAAGGAAACAAAGTCATAAAGAGAAATCTAATTTCGAGTTAATTTGTGTATACTTTTAGATGAATCTTAAGTCACTAGTGATTAAAATTATCGTTGCGAATAATAAAATAGTGGATTAAATAGAATAAATTACACGTCAAACAAAAATTCGATTGAATTTGATGTGTTATTTTGCAAATAAAGTCTAAAGAGAATTCCTTTAATCTTTGAAGGAATTAAAAGTGTTTGAATAATTTGTTTTGCTTCGTTTTCCTATAATTTCTTTTCCACTTTAATTACACATCACGAATCTTTTTGAGGATAATTTATTTATGTAGTTAATACAATGAAATTAAATTTGAAAGAAAGAAATAAGAAAAATTCGTCAACTCGAAATTTTATTAAAATTTTAAATAATTAAAACGATTGCCTTCAAAACGTTAACACGGGAAAAACAAATATTTTTACTTTAAACCCATTGATAAAGCTGACACATCTCGACTTACACTTCGGTCACGCTACTTTCCAATTAGAGATTTTTCGATTTAAAATTATGAATTTGATATTTTATTCGCTTAATTTTTATTATATTTTAAATTGTTTCAAATTGACGACATCTTTTTTTCTTTTTCTGCGGGGGTAAAATTTAATCATTAAGCTGCCCGGCCGGTTAAATAATAGCTACTTGTCTTCACCATTTACTTACTTGATCTACTATTTACTTATCTGCGTTATCCCATGGGTTATGAGTAACTTTAAAAGCTTTTTATCTATAATAAAAATTCAATAATAAAGTTAAATTACATCTTTTTCTCTTCGATTAAAAAAAAAAATAATTTAATAAATTCTCTTCCCCCTCCTCGTTCTTCACTTATAATTTGAAGAAGGAATTTTTCTAAAAGGAAAAAGGACTTTAACTAAATGATATTCTAGTTTAAAGTAAGATTAAATGAGGCAAAGTTGTGAAGAAAAAATAGGAAAAAAATTAGATGTTTAAACGTGTGTTTGTTGTTTCTCAGTCTCTTTTCCAGATAATAGATGCTGTAAAGAAGCAAAGTCGTAGTTAGAGGAACTGTCAGGATAGAAAAGTATTTTTTTATTTATTTTATTTTTAAAGTAAAAATCTACCTTTAGAAAAAGAGAATTTATTTTTAGTTCTCTCTATAAAGACTATAGGCTTTTAAATTTGTAAAATAAAATATTGTAATTCGCAGTAAATGGTTAAATATAACGATTTCTAACCTTAAAATGTATTAAAGTATTCCTGTTACGTTTACCAAACAAGCATTTATTTTCAAACTAAATGTTTTGAGTACGTTTTCCTTCTGTCTGAGTTTCTCTAGCTGTTCTCTCTGGGGAGCATACAATGGAATAAACGACTCCATTATAAATGATAAATCGCATCTGCTTTTTTTCTCTCCTCCTCCTCCTCCTCTTCCTCCTCCTCCGAGCTCCATTCTCTTTACCACTTTTTCTCCTCTTATTCTATCTAATTTCTTGACGACAAAACTAATCAAAGAGGAGGGAAAAATTAAGTATAAATTCAATCGATAGTTTTCTTCATAACGTATCGCTAGAGTGCATCAATGAACTTTAATTCCCATTCATTCTCTCTATTAATGTTTTGCTACCCCAACTCGGGATAACAAAGTATTGACAGAAGGCTCAAATTAATGGGTCGCTTCTCAATTTCGGCATCAGAGGGCGTCGTTAACTGTCGAAAACAAAATGGGGGAATGCCTATTCCAGAATGAAACTGTTATCTCTGGGTGGAGTTGATTTATTGACAAACTGAATTCAAATTTCTTAAATCGAGACTATTTTAATGTTGTCTTCCTTCCGAAGTCGAACATTCCCCCCCCCAAAAAAAATTAAACTTAAGCTTTTTTTATGGCTCGTAATTAAACTATCTGAAGAAACGTGTTGGTAATTCGAACAGATAAAGAGAATGGATACAATAAACTTGATGGATTCCTCAACTCTTCGGTTGTCCTCCCCCTATTATAATTATTACTATAATAATAATAATATAAAAATGGAAATAATAAGATGGCGAGAAGCAAATACAATTAGCTCGAAGCTTTAATAAACATTTGCATTTGTACACAAACAAATATTCCTGAAATGATTATTATTTCCTTCAAAAAATTTGATGAGATGCACGAATTAATCTGAATAAGATAATTTTGTCAACACTTCAACACTGCATAAATATTATCGACGGTATATAATTGTTTTCAATGGGTCCTTTCAAATAATAATAATAATAATCCAAACTGCATAATTTCTTTCCAACGTCTGTTTGCATTATGTATTTTAATAAATTTATGCAAATATCAAAAATCCATTACAAAAATCTCTCTTTTTTCCCCTTTTCCACAACAACATTAACTCTTATTATACTTGATATTAATTTAAATATATTTAAAATATATCAATATTTTTTTTTTTTAATTTTTTTAATGGAGGAAAATTACGTGGGGGGGAACATATTTTAAATTTAAAAGTGTTTTGTGTTATTACTCAAAATTTTAATTTGCATATTTATTTATTGTGGTTACAATTATTATAATGGAAGATCTCATTTAATAAATAAATATTAAAGGATTTACGCGTATAAAATGTATAAAACAAATGGGAAAAATTCATTTTTTGATAGTTTATTCATTTAAATTAATACCTATTCAATGTATAAAGTTATTTATAACAAACTTTGAAGTAAAAGACATTTTCTAACTGAGAAATTACGTAAATTAAACGTATTTTAAACCGTAAATTTGAATTATATCTGGTAATTGATGCGTATTCGGATCAATAAATTAATCTTTCATTGATAAGTCTCTCTCTTACACTCTCAACACATTGACAATTAAATATAAGATGTTCTAAATTATCTTCTCGATTCATTCTTCTTCACTGACACTGACAAGATGCAATAGCTCACCAAGAAACACATTTTAAAGTTAATTTAAGGAAACAACATTTATTATCTATTTTTGGAAGCGTGAAGAATTGTGTTTTTCCAAAGGTAGATTTGTTCCCTACTCACTCGCACACAGAGTAAAAAATTCGAATATTTTTAAGAGTTTAATGTTAATTTATTTAATAAATATCGATAGTTAATTATATAATTACGATTATTCTTTATTGTTTATATTTATGAAGCAATTACAATAAGCAAGAATCGTCTCTCTCTCATTGACTATACAATTACGATTATATATTTTTTTTATGATTAAAATTAATTTCTTTTTACACTTTATATTATCAATTCCTTTCTGTAGAAGTAGATTATTTTGTATCGAGGCCAGAGATTGACATTTTATAAAGACGATATGTCTCAATGGAATGAAACACTTTCATATTTTTAAGTGTTTTAATTTATTATGATGAAATATAGGCCAAGACGATGCTCGAGTTCGTGATTTGGAAATTTATAAAATGTTCTACTTTCTTCCTATTTTTTTTTTTATTTTTTTATTTTTGGCTAATGTAAATTGAGTAAATAAATATCAACACGGTGCCTACTTATTTATCTTAATAAAGTTTTGGACATTGATCATTTCCGAGATTGCAATATGGCGCCCGACTGTATAAACAGTATTGTGTAACGATAATTTATAGATTTAAGTGTATAAACAGAAAACTTGTGAAGATTTTCAATGCTTTATGCTTCGGCTAGTTTCCTATTAGGCTCTTGGGTAACTCGTCTTCAAGTTTTCAATTTCGTGAAGCTCCAATTCTTTTCGCTAGTTTATTTTGTTTTCTGTGGTTCTTAAACTAAACTTCTGCGCTTTCAACTTACAAATTATCGACTTATAAGTCCCATAAGAAGCAAATAACGGCATTTAACAGCATATACGCCAGTGGCCAAGAGACGTATCCCAGTTATCAGCATCTTTCTATCAATATTATAACTACAAAAATCTGATCTAATAAAAGCTAGAGCGTCATTATATGATCGTAATCACGATAAAACTTTATCAGAGGAAGATCCTTCTTTCAAGCTGTAGAAATTCTCAATCACAAGGCAATATCACAGTTTCCAAAGTGCAAGATTTTAGTAGACGTATAAAGTCTAAATATAGCATATAAATGTTATCTTTTGAAGTTAGCGGGCCCACAAAAAACTCGGTTTAAGATAGAAATGACCAGAGGTACATTTAATGTTCTGCCATTGTAGTGGGTATTCTATAAAGAATAACGTTTAAAAAATACACGCATATACAGTATATATATATACAAAATTAATTCCAAAAGAAATAATAATAAATATTAAATAGTTTTCTAACAGAAATATTGCGAAAAGAATATTAAACAGAAATAAACTCTTATGCTAATTTGAAAGTAAAATAAATTCCGATTTACATTGAAACTAATTATGTACGAATTAAAGAAACGTTTTTTATTCATTACAGAATAAATTCTTCTCCTATTTTCTGCGCCGAAAACATCTCTTTTTATATTAATAAATTACGCCATTTTTTTTCTGTATATTTTTTTTATTTTTTAAAATTTTTATGAAGAACGAATTTAAAAAGAAAATGCGATTTTTGTAATTTCTAAAAATAAACAAGAGTTAAAACTTATTATAGAAAATTTATTATTAAATTTGACTACATTTAACACAACAACTCTTAAAGATAATCATGTCACTTTTATTATCTCATTCATCATTAATATACTTTACATTACCAAATTGATTAACTTTGGTTATATTTTGCTATTAGCTAGTATTAGCCGGAAGATAATAAATTCAACAAATGTATACAGAAGAGAATTCGCTTGTGGAAGATCATTTAGAATAAATGAATTTCAAAACAATTCCTTTAACAGTAATTAATTTTGAATGTAATATATCAATAAGTCCATTATTCGTTCTTAATTTTTATTTTCTCCCTTAAGTTTGTGGGTCCCGAACAATCGTTACTCCTCTTCTTCTTCTTTTATTTTTTTTCTCCGTCTCGGCTTCTCGACTCTGACGGTCCTCTCGGTTTGGACAATAACGAACGATTTCTTTGTCGAGTAAAGGAGGAACATATTTGAATATTAAATAAACCATATGTACGATATATCAAGGGATACTACACAACTGGAAACTTGTTAAAATGAATAATTAAATACATACATTAATAATAACAATTTTGGCAATAAAATTCCCATTAGAATTACCGTTATCAATGGACGATATAAACTATTCACAATCCAGCATGATTGTTAGTTAGAATGTCTTGATTATTGGTCGTGTCGATTTATCAACTTCTAACACTTCTCCACGTACAGGTGAGAAGGAGAAGTGGCCTTTAATTGAAGTGTTTATTCCAACATAATCAAGGCCCTTCTCTTCAAACAAATACCTCTTAATAGCTTGTTTTTCCAGTAACAGATGGCAGCACGGATATAGTTTGCAAAGCTATGTATAGCAGGGTATTTGTAACCCGAAGGTCTCCACAAAGTCAAATATTTACACTCATTTATCGATAGAGAATGTTTGCTGTGTCGCTGATTATAACTCCCTGGAAACTATGGAAGTAGAATGGAAAAAATAACACTGTCTAAAGTTGAAAGATAAATAAAGTAACTCATATAATGTGTATCACTATGTTTCAATCGTTTAAAAAATAAAATTATATATAAATCTATATATAATTCCCCATCTCCTCGCTCTAGCCGAGCGCACGTTCCAAGCCAAACTCCCTTTAAAAATTATAAATAGAATGCTATTAAATATTTTTCAGTTAGAATTTATATTTTTCTTAAATATTTTAAGCATGAATGCTGGGTTATTAAGTTTATTTATTTTTTAATTTTCTTTTTTTGTATGTTAAGGAATGTTTTAAAAAGGGTATTATAAAGGGATTAAACAGATTCAATTTTAAAGAGTTTCAGAAGTTATAAAGAGATTAAGAGGATTTTACTAGCTGAGACCTAAAGGACATTCTAATTAAATAACAAAAAAGAGGAGGGGGAAAAAGTAACGAAATTACTCTTTATGGGAAATTAGACATTATATATGAATATGGAATCGATAAAATTATGTTTTTTTATGTAATTTGACAAAGTTAAAAATTTTTGGTGCTGCTAGTTATTGATAAATCAGTAACGTTTCTACATTCCAAATCCGATAATTTATCGGAATTTTAGCACTCAAAAGCAGGGTAAGGCCGGTAGCTTATACATTACTTGAATGAAAGGTGATTTTTTTTCTTTTTTAGCTTCTTTCATCGCTACCTAGACCTTGTCGCGATCATTACTACATTGAAAAGATAACTAAATTTAGCGGAAATAAACAAAGATTGTATTGCCTTGTCTAATTATCGATTTTTGCAGCTTATAGATTTAAATTCGCAGAGATTCCGTTAAAGATAGGAGAAGGCAGCCCGAAGGTACTTCTTTTGTATAGGTCGTTGCAAGAAAAAAAAAGAAAAATAATAATAAAAAATAAAGTAAAATCTCACCGCTTATCAGTCGACTTCACAATCGCCAGGAGACAGGTATGCCAATTAATCGATTGTACAAACTCGACCATTAAGGTATTACAGAACTTGGCAAATGTAAATTTCTATAGTTTTGATGTTGATAACTTTTCAAATTACATTAACTTTAGTATTGTTAAGATCTATTTAAAATAATTTAATGCTTTCAGTTCACAATAGTCGCCTTTTGTCCTTTGGGAAAATTAAAGGAAACGTTGTTGAACATTAATGGATACTCGACTGTAAAATTTTGCCAATTCGATAATAAAGATCCGAATTTGTTCCATGTTTACGACGTCATTTCCATCTTAAACTGCGAATGTTACGGAAATAAAGGTTTAATATTTGCTATATCTGTCCGCTTACATTATTGATTCGTTTTAATGTGGGTCAAAGATTCTGGCTTTTTTTATGTACCCCGATGCTTTACTTTACTCCAAATATGAAATGCAGCGTGTCAGAATTGAGCTCGTTTTAGAAAAATATGTGCACTCCTTTCTTTTACTTTTATATATATATATATATATATATATGTTTTTTTTGTTTTGTTTTGTCCGTAGCATTCCTATTTCACATTATTAAATGATAGACTGCAGTCTTCTTTGTGCCCATCCAAAACAATATAAACTACAACCCAGACAAGAATGCCAATGTATTATTACTTTTTTAATACGTTATATCTATTAAATTCAATATTTACAGATTTATTAGATATATATATATATATATTTTTTTTTTAATTCGCTTTATTCAATTAACTGCTGGATGCGCGTTTAATCTACAGCATTTGGTGGTATGTGCCACGTAGGATAGAGGAAGAAATCTGCTGCAGAATAAAACTGGATGCTAAGATTTCGGTAATAAAAATACTTATAATTCTATCAAGTATAAAATTTTTACCGCCAAACTTTATTTTAGTATAGTTTACAACTCGTGCGATTCTTCGTCTGGAAGGTATATCCCAAGAGAGCAGCCGAAGAAAAGAAAAGGACGTATAACTAACCTGATTCACGAAAGAGAAAAAGGGGAAAAAAAGGAAAAAAAATAAAAAAAAGAATCTTTTCTTTAATCAAATGGAAGGAAATGAAACGGGAAAATGCGTAAATTTCTTTTTGCTCGGAAAACTATTTACCACTAGATGGACATTACACGAAAACATTATTAAACTTATTTCTTACCGAGGGGAGAGGGAAAAAAAAGGAACACTTATTGTTTATTTTCTCTCAACACGACCTATTTTCAGCTCAGCCTGGAAAAAAGAGCGAAAAAAGAACATAAAATTATCTAAATTTGAATACATAACTAGTTCTTTTGGTGATAACACGAATCGTCACGGAAAGAAAAGTGGAGAGTTATATAAGGCACATTTTTAAGTTGGAATAGAAAATGGTGTGTAATACACGGCAACGTAGTGGACAAAATTTTAGATTTATTACATGGAAAATGTGGCAGATAAGCATTTTCGGCAGTGTAATTTGCATTCATTTGATTTTTCGATGTCTCCGAGTCTGAATTATTCAAAGAAAAAGCGTACCTCTGCTGTTGAATGGGAGTGAGTAGAGGGCTTAGCTTTCTCCAGATTCTTATTACCTCAGAGAAAGGTTTTCAGTTGGAATAATATCAACGACTTTTCAAAATCTACCTATAACCAGAGCTCTAAGTTGTAACAGCCCAAGGAACGGCGTCAACGTTTGCTTCTTACATTAGATGCGGCACGAGAAAGGGGAAATTGTTTGAATGGGGAAGAAACGAGAAAAAAGTGACGAGAATAAAAAAAAGATAAGAATTATCGTTCTCAAAGATAGATTTTCGTGTTGTTAAGAGTCGTGGTTGTGATTCCTTTTCTTTCTGACGGTTTCAGAAGTTTTTTTTTCTTACTTTTAAAATAAAACTTATCCCTCTTCCTTATTCTCTGATGGAGAATTTTGGAAAAGTTTAGTTCCACTGCAGTGCAGAAAAGAAATTCTTGGATGGGAATCACCAGAATTAGTTTACAAACTTTCTTTTTTTTCCTCCCCCTCTCCTATTTTTTCCAAGTTAATTTAAAATTTATTATTACTATATTCATATAGACACAAACATGTATACAGAGTGCATGCACAAAAGTACATACATATATACATCCACTCTATTTTCTTTTAATAAATTATTAATGGATGCTAGCGAATCTACTGTTTTTCTTATTTAATCGATATATTTTCTTACGAATTTAAAAAGTTTCTTTCTGATTAAATAATAAATTTCACAATTTAAAATTTTGAAATGGTAAATAACGGTCAGAATTGAAATTTACATAGAAAACGGCGTGTTAATTTCAATTTTTGAAATGGAAAATAACGGTCAAAGTCGAAATTTACAGAGAAAACGGCGTGTTAATTTCAAGTTAAAAGTAAACGAGATCAAAATAAAAGAAAGTCAATTAAATTACGCCGTTGTTCTTTCTAAATGTAATATTTAAGAATTTTCCAGCCTTTCAAAACTTCTCTTCTTTAATTACATACATTTTTTCTTATTTTTTTTTTCTTTTTTAAGGGTTCTCTCTCACATGTAAAAATCGAATCGAAGTTTGATCGGTTCTGGCAACTGAAGCTACAGAAGGCAGTTTTGTACGCTGCAAAAACGTTGTAAAAAGATTTCTTTTTAGAGCGAGAGGAATGGAATGGGGAAGTTTTATGTTACAAATAACCTCTCCGATCGATTCTTAAGTTAATGAGTATTCTATCCTGTCGAACTAATAAAATTGCGCGACGGAAGTGGAATTAAAATACCGTCTGGCGATAAAAACTCCCGACAGGGGGCGTTAGCTTTCGATTCCCGGAATGTGCCATATGATAAACCAAAAGAGGGGCGATGGGTTTGTTTGCAAGCTCGACAACGTTTCCCACTTTACAACTCTTATACGTATTTTTGGCCATTTTCTTGGATAAACCGCTTATAGATTTCCAGCGTTTTTTCTTATATTCCCTCTATCTTCAACAGGTTAAATTTTAAAACTGTTAAATTGCTTAATACCAGAATATCTTAAGAGTGAGAAACCACGAAACAATACAATTCGATAGGAAGGGAATGGTTGTCGACCGTTTCCTAAATGTTTCGGGTCATTCCGTATTGCGATATCCTAAACCCTTTATAGAATACAAATACAGTATATCTTTATCTATATACAAGAGCCCACACGGGGTTTAGCGATTAAGTTGCTCTCTTCCTCTTCCTAAATGAGTCAGTACATCCTGCTCGAAAGGGAAGAAAAGTTTTTGCTCGAAATGATAGACATAAAATTTCCATAAAACAAGAGGATGCTCCAAACGCGCGCGCCGTGTTTGAATTCGCCAACCCATAATATCTTGGTTACTGCATAATTCCGAAATGAGGCTATCGGGTATCATTGTTGCCAAACGGTAGATAGAATAGCGGAACAACAAGTCGTAACATTCGAGGCATATTTAGGAGAGCATCAACGTTATAATTATCGGTATCTCTCCAACGATATATGATCTGGAGGAGATTATTGCGGGAAACGTTTCGACGTCACACCGGCTACAATATCTACACAACAGGATTTGTAACGAGCGGGATAAATCACTTAAAGACAAAACTGGAGATTCTTAACGCCTTCATTACCGCTTAATGGCAGAAAAAAAGGGGGAGAGCGAAGAAACTGCGTCGTGGGCGAAACTATTCCTAAAATTAAATTCGGAGCTACTTCCCTAGATGCTTTTCTAACCGAATACCAGAAAATAAATTGGGCTTAGAGATTCCTAACTGCGAGTTAAATCTATGGAATAATTTACAAAATTGCTATGTTTACAAGAGATATAATTCCATTAAAGTAGATGCAGGCCCTAGATAATTTATTTCTTCGTGTATCTTGTCTTATGCCTCTTGAAATTACTGGCAAACAAATCTACAAATAATTTAAAACTCGGTTAGTTTAGATAGAAGAAATTTAAAATAAAAAAAGAAGAAGAAGAGGAGGAGGTTATATCGTTGCGTTTATGCACTAACATTACATGAATAAAAAATCGAGCAGATGTTCTGACTATTGAAGTAAATACTTAGCTTGCCACAAAGCCGTGTATTTACTCAATAAATGGAGTATCTTGTTTATTTTATTTATTTATTTATTATTATTATTATTTTTTGACCTACTGAAGTAGAAAAGAAAAATGTTCGTCCAAAGAATTTGTACTTTGAAATATTATAAATAAAAATATTTATTACCTTTAAAAACTTGTAAAAGAGATTTTTTGGAATTCAAAATGACGGAATATTTATTTAAAATAAAGAACACGGATAGAACATCTTTCGGATAACGTATCTAAGCAATAAAAATCTGGTTCTTTGCCAATTTGCATCCGACTAATGTAATTCATGCTCAGTCTGGATCTCAAAGCGATCCCAAGACAATTGGTGGATTGATAACAAAACTGTTTAAAAGGACACGGCTACTCTGGAGAGAGAAAATATTTTTTCCTCATTCAACAAATCAATGCTTGCTACCATAAGATACTTTATGAACAATACGGTATTTACTTAGCTATTGTTTCGAAAAATTTTCTCGTGTTTCCGTGTGTCTAGAACAACGTTACCCAGAAACAGAAGTTGATTCGGTGCTACAGAAGGAAGTGGATCAGTTGGGATAAAGCGAATTACACTTTATGAATCATTCCGCTAAAGCCAGGAGGAAACAGAAGAGGAAGGTTCCACTCCAGCGAAAATTGGGAAAGATCAATCTTTTCATAAATTTTATTGTTATTATTATTATTATTATTTCCTTCTTTTTTTCCTAAATAATTCGAAAACCAATTTAACTTCGATAGAGATCGTGTAAGCGTGTTTAAAGAACGAGAAAGAGAAAATAAGTGGTCTTAATGCTGTCGTCGGATCTAAATCAGGCTTGAATACCAAGCGAGCGTGAAAATGTCTTTTGTTCTCATAGAGAACCGTAGAGTAGTTTGAAAATTTCCAAACCAGCTTTGTTTTATTCATACAAAAGGGCGTGCACGATGTACGTGGTTAGAATTGGCCATTTCTCTCAGTAAATTGGCAACATCAAACTACTTCTCGGTTCACTCTAACACGTGCGTGATAGGCTTCCCTAAAATTCGTGGTCGTCGTTAAATGCGAGTACCGCTACCTCCTTTTCATTGCTCGTATCCTTTAAAAAGATAAAGGGGAAGAAGAAAAAAAAACAATCTTCCTAAATATAAAAATTTGTGTCCTCACTTTTTTCATTGTTGGTTGAGGATTTTGAGATTTATGGAAGATGGAGAAAAAGAATTAATTTTCTTTCATAAAATTGAATTATACTTCTCGGCCGTCTTGTAAAAATTCCACTTTTCCAAATTCGGATCTCGTATTTATTAATGAGGGTGGTGTAGTCCGTAATTATTATTAAGAGAGCTCTCCGCTACATCTAACAGATTTATAGGGTGCATAGAGTAATTCAATGAATATTCATAAAGAGAACACTACTCTTTCCAGAACGTTTCTAAAATTTCAATATAAAGAGGAAGCGAGGGGAGGAAAAAAAAAGTATAGAATAAAAGTGTGTGTCTATCGGAAAATTGTTGATAGGAAAATTTGAAACGGATCCAAAATAATTGGCGATTAAGATTAGGAGCTGTCTATAATTACGCGAATAGCGGATACAATGTATGTTAAGTAATTATATATATATTTTTTTGAGGGGAGTGGGGGAAAAAGGAAATTTTGATTGTGACGTACAGTACGTACGTTGAGCCATTTCCTAATGAGATTTCGGTAAGTTGCCAATATTCTTTTAAAAACTTTCACGTTGTTTTTACTTGTTTTTTGACTTTTAAAACATTCATGAGATTCGAGGAAACATAAAAAGCAAGGCTAAATAAGAAACGAAAAATCCCGACAATGAAAATGGATTCAAATAAATTAGCTAAAGTCTCACTCTTCTTGCAAAAGACAAATAAAATTAGTCAGAAGAATTTAAGAGGATAATAAACTATTATTTGCAATTGAAACAGTTTTGTTGGAATCTATTTAAAGATACAAAATCGCAGCGACCATTAGTATACATTACGTCCATTTGAAGAAGAGCAATTTAAAGAAACATCTCTCGACGTGGCATCTTGCAAAGCAAACGTTGCACGTTTTAAAACTTTTGTACACCGGAATTATTCATCTAAACAGGGGCCGCAATAATTTCATAGAGTAATAACACTCCGTAATCACAGATTACAAAGCAGAGCAAAATGGCTTTTTATTACAAGTGCCATACTATAATCCTAAATACTGCTTTATCTCAGTCGGCGAAAATGTTGGAATGTTTCCAGAAATAAAATTACACAGATTTTAACAACCGCACGACCGTCCCTTTTAAAAGCTAGGCATTATTACTAAGTGGATGGTAATTATTAACAATACTTCGTCATCTAACACGATCTGGTATTAAACTTAATTGTATAATACGGTGTTAGTGCTGCAAGAACCTTTTCCTCTTCTTTCGCCCATTTAAATTAACCTCTCGAATTTTATTTGTATCTATATATAGAGCCTATGTATGTAAGAGATAGCGAGAGAATACCGATCCATTTTCTGTCAATCACGATAAAAACTCGGAATTCTGCAAATGTCCCTGTGAGTTGTTGTCTAATAGCTAATTTATCAGAACAAATGCGTTCATTAACGACCTGCCTTTTTATCCCCCCCTCTTAGTTTTTTAAGTATTCTCTCTCTCTCTCGCTCTCCTCGCAAGGCTCACTCTATTTAAATAGAAAAACCCTAATTAATTATCTTATTCAATTAGCTTGTTGTTTTGAAATGAGCTTCGATGTTGAAGATGACCCTTTACCAAGGGGAAATAAAGAGAAATTAAAAAAAAATCGACCTCGTTTGTTTTAATTCCCTGACTGCTAAGATGAAATAAAGAAAATCATTTTCTTTCTTTCTAGCTTATTTTCTTGGGTGTTTAAGTCTATTGTATTCTTCCCTACCATTTATTTGCCTCTTAAGATGTTTATGTTGTGTTTTTTCCCTTTGTTTTTTCAATAATCTTTCTTTCTCTTCTTATATATAAAATATATTGAAAATGTTTAACTTTTTGAGCGTTGCAAATATTTGTTTGCACGTAAACTTGCCTTTAAAAACGGAGGGAAAAAATTCGGTCACCGTTTGGCAATCGGATTTTGCAGCTAAAAAAACAAAACAGCGATTCTCCATAGAATAGATGGAGCGTGCTATTTTCCCGATTGGAACCACATCAGTGAAGGTCCTATCTCTTTAAACTCTAAGATAGTATGGGACTAGCTATCAGTTAAACATCAAATCCGAATAGTTTCTATCGAATACAATCCTATCGCTTCGAACTGCTACTCGTTTTTTTTTCTTCCCTCCTCCTCCCCCTGTTCTTGGCTCTTTTCTTAGTAACTTGGAAATGCCTTCTCACTACGGAAGGTCACAACAAGACAGAATGACAGTTCTTGGAGCATTCGGTTCTCAAGAAGGAAACCCTTAAAAAAATTGATTGATTCAATCCTACCATTGAATAGAACCACACGACGAAGCGAATTCGAAAGTTCTCTTTAAAATCCCAACTTAGATCGATACAGTAGACGGTCCACAATTACCGAATGGATTCGCCTGTCTTGAGTCGTTGGGATACTTTAGATACCTTCCTACCCCTCTTCAGTATGGTGCGAAAGACTTCAAAGACGTGTTTCTCTTTTCTAAAAGAGGGGGGAATTAAAAAAAGGATGGTTAAAAGAGAATGGTAGAAAAAAAGTGTCCGGAAAATTTCCATTTTCGGTTGAATGTCAGCAGACGATTCAAGCTTTGTAGGCGTCTTGTTGTCGTCGACTACTTTACTCTCAAGCGCTTCTTTTCCGCACAAATCGTCTGATATATCCGGACAAGAGCTCGCCCTCCAAACCTTCTGCAATGTGTGATTAATTGCACTCATTTTCCACACCAACGTTTCTAAGCCCGTGAACGTTTTGTGACTGATGATGTGTGACATACGTGTCCGGACTGGTGACCTCTTACTGCGACCTTTGCCGACCATCACCCAAGTTTACTCGCACAGAAAAGTTTCCCTTCTACATCTTAGGGGATTAAAAGAAAGTTCCAGATTGACGAGGGATGAGCTGCTTCCTCTTCAGAAGAATTGCTAACATTTCTTTGTAATTTGAGTCTATGGACACTTCGTTTCTGAGAAATGAGAACATATTATTTAGGAGGTTGCATTCGGTGACAGCAGCCACTGAACACCAAAATAAAAAATGGCACCGCGCTCTCGATAAATCGTAACCAAACACTAAAGCGGCTATTAAAAATTTCCCGTCTTACAAATGAAATAAAGATAAAATTTCAAAAAATATCGTAAACCGCACCCCTTTACAAAAATTCCATTAGCGTTATTACGCCATTCCTATTTTAACCTATATTTTTATTTAATAAATACAAATATATATGTATGTATGTATGTATGTATACACGCGCATACATTTAAATATTTTATTTCTAATAAAATTTGAAAACTTATAAAATTAAAATAAAAACTGTGTAAAGAAATAAATTTTATCTTCCTCAATAAAACGGAGGGACAAGACTTTATGACGTCACTTCGCTTTTAACCAATCGGCCTCTGGTGATCGTATCTGTTGTGTATTATTAGGACACCTAATACAATGGACATTTACGATGACAGGTAAGAACTGTGGTAAGATACGGTGTACACGAGATAGGAGTGTGATGGATGCCTTAGGGGAAGAGATAGCTGTCATCTACTCTATCTTCAACATGGACCAATGAACACTATCGGAAATGGTGATATACGGTACGGTATATAACTGTTGATAGGCCTAACTGTTAACTTCACTGCGAATAGTTGACTTACAATCGTCCTAGATTTAGAGATCTTTGGTTTTTCTGTTTTTTTTTTAACAGGTCTTTTATAACCGACTGTCTGTTTCCACAGATTAACACTCTTTTCAGCCACGCTTCTGCCGTAAATCAATAGCCATAGCCGCTTTTAAAACTGCATTTCTTCCTTTACAATAGGATTTTTTCTTGTTTTTTTACCTTCTAATAGTAAAGATAGGGTAGTAAAAATTGTTGGAAATGATTGAAAACACGTATTTTATGTGTCGTGTTATAGTTTTAATCTCAAATGTAACGTAATGGATTGGTCTGGGTACAGATTCAAATGATTACGTGACTGGCCTTCGTATGAGATTGCATTCGTTTCTTTTCCGAAATGAATATTTAAAAACTTGTTAGCTTTATATTATTAAATTCTATTCTTAAAACAAAAACTTTACTTCCTGTAATTGGCAAGAGGAATGAATTATAAAACCGTAGTTTTTCGTCAGTAACCACGTCTCTGGAGACGGAAGGGATGCGGGGGATAGGTCTTTTTTTTTCCAGAATTTCCATTCTTGTTTGTCTCCTCTCTCTCTCTCCCTCTATTATTATTCTGATATTTTATCCGGTTGTTTGCATTTCCAAACTTATCACTCACTTTGAAAACGTAACATTAACAACGTCGACTCTTGTCTACGTGCTTTACTGTTTTACCCATTCGTAAAACTTACTCGTTACTGTTATTTTTATTTAATATTAATTCTCTGCGTAATTTTACAGTTGTATTTTCTATAAAATTCTCCTTGTAATTGCTTCTGTTAAAGTAAGAAGTCGAGAATCCTTTCTTAAATTACACTCGAAGGCATCTCACCCCCGAATCCTTCAATCTGCTCGCACGTGTTAAAGAATACGATGACATTCGCGTATTAATTAAATATATATATAAAGAGGTTGGGGAGAAAGTTAGAGGAGTTTTTTCCGATTTTATTCTAATATTGTAAACGAAAACGTGAAATTTCCGAATGCTCACTCGTCCGTGTGCGATAAGAACGTTCTCGGCTTGAACTAAAAGGAAAATCATTTTATTACTAACTCAAATATTGAGTCTTCTGTTTCATTGAACATATCTCTCAGACTTTACGCTGTATTATCTGCTTAGTAGGGGAAATATTTTACAGTTTTCAACTTGAACGTATATAATTATACCAATATTCTATTAAGCATTGTTTCAATCTTCCAAGTGAATAATTGTAGCGTGTGTATATATAAGTCATATTATTATTTATCACGTAAATTGCATTACGTCAAACCTATATTAAGGGTCTTAAAAATAGTACTTTTAGATTTAAAATTTCTCTCTCGAGTAGATCCAAGATTTATTGCATGTTAGGATCTCACATAAAAGAAACTGACTGTAAGTCGTAATGTTTCTGGACCGAGAATATTTTTGGTGAAAAATGGAGTCGAAAGTACAAAAATCTAGCATTGGCCCTCCAATATCAGATATTTTATTCATATGTAGGAAGTAACGAAATACAAGAGCACGAGGGGGAAAGAAAAAAATATAAAACTTCCGGAAATTGGCCATACCAATCATCACACGTTTAATTAAACCCGAGTTTAGATAATTTTTTTTTTTTTTTTTTTTAAATTTTTCACTAGCGAAATTAATATTTATAATTGAGTATAAAGCTTAGAAAGAAGTTAGTTTTGTGGCAAGCGAGCAAAGAAAATTGAAGATGGGGGATGGAGGAAAGAAATGGACTTTGTAAGCTGTTATGACCGAAGCCTGCTAGATCAATTACAGTTCCCTGTAGGCTACATCAGGAGAGGGTAGCAATTTATGAATTGTCCGTCTCTCGTCTGGTATATGTTTGTTGTAAGACTGTTAGATATTTCGCTCTACCTCACTGGAGATTAATCATTTCTGCTACAGTAAAGAAGAAGCTGAATTTTCATACAGGTGTTTATTTCTGGCCATTGCTAAAGTAATGAAATTACTGATCTGCATCTTGTGATTTTTTTTCTTTCTTCTTCTTCTTCTTCTTCTTCTTCTTCTCTCATCCACTTCCTTTATTCTCCGAATTACATAAAGTTTTTTATCGTCTAGTTAAGAATGAGCTATTTTTTACTATATACCGACGAAGCTAATGCTTTTGAATTTAAAGAAAAACTTGTTCATGAATATTTATCAAATACATTTTTGATTTATTATTTCAAACCTAAAGGCGAGATCAATTATTTATTATGTTACTTTTACGGTATACACAAATTTAACAGAATGAAGTGGAGTTACCCGGAAAGCGATAAAGAAAGGAAACGTTTGATAATGTTCGACTAATATATAGAACTAGACTGTTGTTAGTTTATCTGCTAAAAATATTAATTTTTTTGCGTATAAACCTGTATAATATAGTTCTACGTTAAGTTCCGAGATGGCGTTAGAAGTTTGCTGAAGAGTCCAAGCGGTTCACTCAACAACGATTGCTTGTCTGTTCCCCGGATCCCCTGGAGACAATCGGCCTTGTGAACACAAACGATGCTAACACGATCAATATTTATAAGTGCTTCAGTCATTCTAAAGATCTTTGTTTACAACATCGTTCCAACTTGCCAAATGAAAGTTACTCGGAGCCATAAATGTTGTTCTTTGTGAGAAGAGAGAGAGGGAGAGAGATACATCCCAGAGGGAACTATACGCATTTTTCAATTAATAATCTTTAAGGTTCATTTAATAAAATTTATATTAATGTCGCTTTGCTATCTTTCATTTTAGAATAGTTTTGAAAAGGATTCTTCATTAGAATACTTCCGTCTGAACGAACGTTATGATAATGGATTTGTCGTCTCTCGAATTTAGTCAACCAATTGCTCTATACGCGATCTTCCATCCGGTTAAATGTTATCGAGACGTAAGTTATGTAAATGTAACTCGGTGTTATTGTATACGGCCGCTGATCTCGTACGTAGACACAAAGCTTTGTTAAATCACGAAAAAAAGAAGAAGAAGAAGAATAAAAATCTCTAGAACTATGCAAACAATCGATAAGAAAAGTAGCACCTTCCGAATTTTCACATAGATATTCCATTTCTCTTTATTAAACCGGGTTTTCTGCAACGTTCCTTCAATAATCCTTTACATTTGTTCGTTCTACTATAGAGTATTAAGCTGCTCAAAAATGACAAATCGTAATTCCTCTGTATAGGGAACACTTATAGGCAGAGTATTCTACTTCTGAAGCAATAAAAAGAGAGCGAGAGAACTTTCTTGGTGTCGGAAGTAAAGAATGTTGGAAATACAATGACCGGAATTTTCAAAACTGACCATCTGAGGACCTCCAAGGAATACAACCGGAAAGAGATGCGTTCGAAGAAGGAAGAAAAAAGAAAAAGAAGAAGAAATCGCCTTAAAGTGAAAATAAAAATCTCAATTTGAAACGTATTTCCGGTACAGTTGGAGAGACAAAGACTTTCTCTTTTGAAAAACCACCCTCATCAGACATGAAAACAACAATAGGCCTTACTTTAAAGTGAAAATCTATGTTTTTTTTTTCTTTCTTTTTTCTTCTTCTTCTTCTCATTTTCCTTTTCTATACAAACGACCATTTTTTCCCCCTTCTTCCTCTTTGCTAGTTTCCCTTTTCGTTTGTGTTGTCTTCTAAAGTCGCGATGATTTTTGTTGTAGTTTTTATTTTATTTTATTTTTTTTACTTTTTCCTTTCTTCCATCAACGTGATTTTATTTCCGCTTCCGTCACGCAGTTTTACTCTCTTCCTGAATATTTCCGGTCGAAATATCTCCGGATGGAACAATTACGCGCTTATAAAAATAAGAAACAAATTAAAAAAAAAAAATCAAATAAAAAAATAAAAAAAAACTATTACTAAATTGGAATGCCGTTCTGCTTCTAACTTACATTAAATATATAAATAAATATATATTTAAAACTTTCCCCATGAAAATATATATATATAAATTTTATGTAAGAAAATACATTGTAATAATGTAAAAATTGGAAATTATGGATTATCCTGCAGAGTCATGCAATGAGTTTTAGGATAGAAAATGAGTTTTATTGTGAATCGGTGAAAAATACGATCAAGCCGATCAAGGTTTCCTTTTTTTTTCTCCCCTTTTCCTTAGTCTCTTTTTTTTTCACAAAACCCTATTTATTAAGAAAGTGTGTATAGGAGCTGGCGTGTAAAAGCTACTAAACTGTCTTTCCTTAAATTGAAAAAGTTGCTAAAAATCTAGAACCGAGCTTGGTTAAGTTCTCTCCCTTATTCTAACAATAAAATTCTTCCCCAACTATTATTATTTGATAGCATTCTTCATCATCTTTAAGCCATAAATTACTATATAGAAACCTTAAGTTGTCGTCTATATTTATTTCTCGACCCTTTCCCTCTTTATTTTTTTAAATAAATATTTCTTTTAAAAGATATTTTCTTTTCAACAGGGAAAAATATGTTGCAATGTGTAATTTTGTTGGAGATAAAAAATATAAATTATTATTGCTAGAACTACACTTCAAAGGGGATAACCTCCTGAGATATCACAAAATCTGAGTCTATCATATTAGCAGTTTATCGTGAAAGGAAAAGAATAGTCGAAAAGAAAAATTGATCGAAAGCTGATGGAATTCTGATCCAATATTGTTCTCCAAAAATAAATTATCTCGCACCGACGATATGCTTCTAACATTAGTAACAACTTTTTCGATAATCTATAGATCGATAGTTAATGTTGTATCACGTTGATGTTAATGCTATAGTAGTCAATTAACCGATAATGTTATGACGTCCTCCACTTAATCAAAATCTTGGTGGAAAAAACCTCTTTAAACAGGGGAAAGAACCAAGAGAAAAAAAAACACACATCTCCTTAATGTCTAGAGGCGAAGAGACCTAAACAATATTTATGTTTCTGTAAGTTAGATCTTTAAAAAAAAGGGGGAAAGAACATAAAACGATTTACGCTGTAAAGAATTATCTCGTGGCTAATTCTTTATCTTTAGTTATAAAGAATAAACCTTAATCGTTGTTCGTTTTTTCTTAAAAAATAAAATAAAAAACGAAAGAAAATTCATTTCAATCTATAAGTCTTTGGCTATCGTTAATCTGTTTCGCTTCCTAAATGACGAGGGAATAAGAGAAAAACACTTCATTATTCAAAAATCAAATAATAACTTTGTAATGAGAAAAGAAACGATAGAAATTTATTTCACACATTTTGCCATTAGTTACATCTTTCCATCTTCCTAATCGACTTTTCGTTTAAACCGAGATGACCAACAACAGAATCTAATCAAAGAAAAGACAATTATTCCTCCTCATTCACTCACTTAATGGTATCCAGTGAGAAATTCTTAATTTGCCCAAATCCTCCTCTTTTTCAGATCTAATGATGGAAATGAATAGACCACGTTCTTGATGCATATAATCGATACAAACAATTCGATTAGTCAAATCTTGTTACGTATCATTCTCGCAAATTCTCCCGCACTTTTCGTTTCATTTATATTTTTATTATTTGATCGATATTATTCGCATTAATTCGTAATCATCTTGTAATGATATTGTTTATTTTTTTTTATTTATTTCCTCTCGATTCTACGAAGTATTTTCGCTTCGTTCTGTCGTATAAAACGTCCAACCCCCGACGTAAATTATACAAGATCTTGGGGTAATATTCAAGAAAAATTATAAGTTATTAATATTAAAATAAATACAGGTCTTTGTCCGAGTTTTGAATGTTTTATTTTATGCGGGATGATCGAGGAAACAGTAGAAAAATAAATAAATAAATGGCCATGTTTGTAAGATGTTTGGGCGATAAGAAAGAAATACCTATTAATAAAAAGTAGAATGATTACAAGCTGTTCATGTCTAGAAGAAGTAGAAGATTCATTTCGACACGATAAACAAGCTGCAAACAATCTTCAGTTGCGGAAAGGCTATCGATAAAGAAGATTAGCCTAGGCGACATTTATATATAAACACACACACTACATATCTTTCCATTGATACTTACCACTCCTGATATATAAAAACTAATATATATAGACTACATGTATCATCTTTAAACGGAGATTTTATAATTGCAATAATAGTAGATTGTCACGGTATTGGATTTGTCGTAGTGGAAAGTGGCTAAGTGACAAAATACTTCACAGCCGCTTTGTCAGACCGCAAACAATGCAACAAACTGGATATAGTTTTATATGTTATCGATCGGGTAACCAATCTTTGACTCGGTAACGTTATCGAAGTGAACGATATATATATATATAAATGACAAAAATTTACTACAGTTTTGAAACAGAGCAGGAGACAATTAGAGTTTCTGGTCTGTCTATAGGAGACGGGGCTGAGAAATCGTTAAAGTTTAACAGTGCCGATAAGTATGGCCGGTTTTAAACTACTTCTATAAGTATTCCATCAGCGATCATAAACTACCTTTCCGTTTGACAGTTTCAACTTACTATCTCGTTCACTTTCCAATGATTTATGCTACAAATTTTACTATCGGCCAATCCAACACATGTGACCACTCTTCCGTAGTTTTATTGGTCAGTATCGTCATCTAGATACCAAGAGGAGGAGGAGAAGGGAAGGAAAAAAAAAATGGTTGACCCATTCCTGGGCAGTAGATTTTATTTGCTTAACCCCTTTCTTACCAGAAACTTTTAATATCTTCTTTCGGAGGGGGTATAAATCTATCGCCATTTTAGTGTTAATATAGTTTTATGAGTAAGTTTGTTTATATTCGTTGAAGGTGATTATACAATATTTACTTTCTTAGTGCTATTCTCGTGCCGGGGTCTAGATTTTATTAGGTAGTTTGTTGGGTTATAAGTGTCTTCCTCTTTCGGATCTAAAGTCATTGTGTTCTTATTGAGAAGTCCAGAGCAACCATATAACCCGGCACAGATGATAGGCTAGAAATTTCAATAATACTTATATTTTTATCTTCGAAATTTGCCAAGGAAAGAAGGAAGGAAGGAAGGAAGGGGAGAGGGGAGGAAAAAAATGTTTGTACACACTAAACGTATTTAGGATTAATTAATGTAAACAGGACCTAATTATTTTAATAGATGGGGCGAAAGAGGAGTAAAATAAAATTACATTATAATCTTGTCACGCCTGAAAAATTAAAAATAATAAAATCAGTGTTGTAGAAAACTAATGATAGAGAATACTTTTAGGTCAGAATTGATTAGTCTATTTTAAAGTAGGAGAATAAAAGTATGGCCAAAAAATCTTCATGTTCCCGGAATGCAAATTAGCGTCACAGCAAACTTCCACAACGAATCACTACAAAAGGAACGAATAGAAAATGACGTAGTTCTTACAAAGGATGCTAAATTATAGCCGCGATGGAGAGACGGTTTGTTGTGCTGATGATATAGAACATGGCTGATGTTAGAATTTAACGAGGGATAATGCATCTTGGCGATAAAAATAGAAGAATATCCATCCCCGCAGTTTGTTGATGAACTTTTTTTTTCCCCTTCCTCCTCTTCCTCCTCCTCCTCCTCCTCCTCCTCCTCCTCCCTCTTCTTCTTCTTCTTCTTTTCTTTCTTTTCTCTACTTGTGAAAGAGTTTCCTGCCTCTAAAGATCTGTTGAATTTTGCTCGAGCAATTTACAAATCTTTTAGCATCTCCCGCCACTCATTATCATCTCCGATAATTAGAAATATTTAATAAAATTTTTCCAGAGATTAAGATCTTATAATAAATGATAATATAATAAGTGGGACGTTTTTGCCAGTCGGAATCAACCCAAGCCACAGAAATACTTTGAAAGTTTTGAATTTTAAAAAGTTTCAATTAGCCGCTAACTAATGCGATAAAATCATTTTTAAACAAGGAGTTTGTACGAAAGTTTTACAAAAGGCAATACTTGAGAGATGTACACGATGTTATTTTTATTCTGCTTGGAACTTTACAACTCGTAATTAGATTTTGACTCCACTTTGAAAATAATTGAGAGATATTACACAACTAATAGGGGAATAAGATAGGTAATATAATGCCATCTGGTGACTTGGTAGGTAAGGAAAAAGGGGGGAAAAAGAAAAAAGAAGAGGAGGAAAATAATCAAGAGGGAGGCGAGAAGTTCGTGAGATTTTTGCTAGAATGAGAAACAACTTTAAAAGTTATTTTAAGTGACTCCGTTGCTCATTAGCATAAATTACATTACAATTATAGGGTGTGTCCGCACGTTAAGAGGGTTATAATCGAATATTCGTACTATTGGTCGCTTCGGCGTCACGTGATTGTATAAAATATGCATGAGAGATGTTTAAACAAATTTAATGAGATAGTTTAGATATTTAGCACCAAACGGTATGAAAGATAACGGGAGTTTGTCATTTCAATTGACTTAAAAGCGTTTACCGTCATCTTTTATTCATTTTCTATGGAGAAAAAAGACAAGAGAGAGAGAGAATACTTTCTGTTATTTATTTGTTTTTTAAAGTTAATAATATGTTATCTGTAAACCGTCTTCCTCAGACCCAGACATTAATTTTTCAGTTGCGTAACTTTATCTATAAGAATGGAAGCGTCAATATCCTCAAGACACAAAAGCATCGAATGAGTGGAAATTCAGTCGGAGGAAACCCAAAGAAAACACGAGTTGTAGTTTTGCAAAGTTTTGCCCAACTACAAAAATAAAAGAGAAATAAATAAATAAAAAATGAATATTTCATAAGAATAAAGAAGTCTATAAACGTGCGAGTTTATAAAGTCGGAAATTCCCGAAAAGTGCCGTTGAAAATTCCAGAAAATTGTTTTATAACTAAAAGCAACACTTATCCTATTTTAAGAACTTTTGCACAGCAGAAAATTTCATAGAAAATACGCATCCGGATGCTATCTTCTACTCACCTTTAAGCGGATTTTGCCAACTAGCGGATTACCATACATTAATACTTAATTACCCGCAGATGTTAGATTTTAACCCGATTTGCATACGCAGGTAAAAAGTTGGTAGAAGGCAAATTACAAACCTGAATGTAAAAATATGCCAGAGGTGTAGTGTAGAAAGGGTTGGAGAGCGACTGAGCCGAGTTATAGTGTGCCAGGTTTTTGGCCACTGGGTGTCTGGTGCCTTCTTGAATAATCACCTCGCTGTGACTAGGAGGCATAAAGAGGATTAGTTTTCGATACCGGAGCCACCTGGGGATCCACCAGCCATCAACACAGTTACTTCGTATCTATAAAAACGTCGCTAAATATTAAATCGTTGACATTTTATTTCCACATGTCACAAGTATCGAACGGACGGAGTAAACTTTTACTTTAACTTCGACACACCCTGTAAAGATGGATCGAAGTTTTAAGTATAATTTACGTTATCGAATAATTCCCCCCCCCCTTTTTAAAAAATTCTTCCATTCCTGTAAATAAACTTTAATAAAATTTCCCTCCTTTATGAATTATTTCTGTATTAAAACTTACTACAGATCATTTGATGTAACCCCAGGGATATTTAAATTAATCTTCGTAATGAACTTAATTACTTTATAGTAATTATTAGATTGTACTATATTAATCCCTCTGATGGTATTAAAAGAGTTGCACACGTTTCGGTATCCGTAACTTAAAAAAAAAAAATACATATAATAATAATACTAATAATAACAATAGTAAATATATGCGGGTATATAAAATATTTGGGAGAGTTTCCTTTCCATATAAATCACTATCTTCAACCGGGAAGCATTTTATTTCTTAGTAGAAAAGGTTAGAAGAGGAGGAGAATAAGTATGCAAACGAGAGGGGGGAGATGAAGAAAATAAGGCTAATTAGTTTACCGACCATCCACCAGACGGCGTTTTTAATCGGAGGCCGATATTAATTGTCGGTAATGTTGCAACTGCCGCATCGGCCGTATTAATTACAATATAAGTTAGCCAAGTACGGGGGAATAAATCCGTAGATAATTAGCAATTAGAAAACTTGGATGAAATAAATAAGCTATCAGAGGACGTTACGGCCATCCTCCGATAAACCACAAGCATCGAAAACGTTTTTGATGTTTAACACACTTCCATGATAGTCTACAGAAAAATTCAATTCTATGATCGATTACGGGGAAGAAAATGGACAAACTTGAATCCTCGTTGACAAAATAAAGTTTCTTCTTTTTTCTTCTTCTTCTTCCCCTTCTTCTTTATATATATATATATATATATATATTATATATATATTATTTTTTATTTTTCGAGATTTCGTATCTATCTATCTAAGCTTAATTTTCTGATGGAGTGTTTAAAAATTAAAGCACTTTTGTTACAAAGAGGATACTTTGTAAGTGTGGGTTTTTAGTAAATGAGTCGACCTGCCTTTATTTGCACGCTTTATCTACCTTTCTATTATTAAACTTTCCTTTTTTATATATATATATATATATAGGTTATATATTATATATTTTTTATATTATTATATTATATTTTTTTTGGTTGAAATTTGTTTTCATTTATAAATAATTTAAAAATACAAATTACCCGTTTGAAAGAAATTTCGTGTCGTAATCGATGAACTTAATTAATTAGCGTTGTTATTCTTTTTTTTCCAGAATTGAAAGTAAAGAAAGAGATAGAAGCAGGGAAATTAATACTGGAGAGAGGGAGAGAAAGAAGGGGAAAAAAAGGGAAAGTTTTACTATAAGCTAGATGTATAATAGGGGAAAAATGTATTATTTTTATTATTTTGTGTGATTGCGATAATCGATAACATGATATATAATATCCGAACCATTTATTCAACTGCACCATCTGTTTTAACCGATAACACTTAAACTGATAAACAGTAGCTGTTGTCGACTGTTAGTCAACTCCTTATCAGATATAAATCATAACTGTTTTATGATCTGTATTGGTTGCATGACAGTAGAATTAGAATTTGTTATAGAATTTGCGGTTTTTTTTTTGGAGGGGGCACTTTTTCCCTTTCTTCTTCGAAGCTTCATTGAATTATGTATAGAGGATCTTCCTCCGGATTAAAGGTTACTATTTTCTGCCGAATAAAAAAGAATATATATATATATATATACATACACACACATATATATATATATATTTATGACCAATCGACTCCATAATCGAGTAATTAATAACTGTTTACACACCCTATCAAATTCATTTCAAAATTTATTACTAATTCTGACCGGAAACGAAAACTCGAGGGATGCATATGTCATTTCCTATTTGGAATATATCCGCGCACTTCAACCTTTGAATCAATTTTCATTTAGTGGGTTTTAATTAAATCCTGAAATTGTTGGCTCTTGAAAGACCCCACCTGTACGTACAATAGACGTTAAAGGCTGAGTTCGTGACGTGCCGACTTGTTTCTCTCTCTCTCTCTCTCTCGCTCTCTCTCTCTCGCTCTCTCCCTTTTGATAAATTATTTGAGTCATTTTATGGATAAGCGAAGAGACTAGAACGGGATTTAAAGTATATTTTAAACATATCCGGTAAACAATAATTAATGAATGGGATAAATCCACGAATTAATTATCAACAGATGGCGCGAGGCGATTCGAAGGAGTATTATAAAATATTTAAGGATGTTTTGTTGGATTTTAGACGGCTCACTTCCTGCCATTGACCCCCCGGACCTTTCCACGTATGAATTTTAATGAATTTAGATGGTGACGAGTGATTTAGATAAGTAAACGCAAACAACTTACAAAACTCAATTGCTTATTTAAGATTTGGGAAGTGATGGGATTTTTTACCCCAAAAATAGAGCAGAATGAAAAAGTATATATATATATATATATATATATATATCTAATCTCAGTGGTTTGTTTGTACATGGAAACTTAGAAATTTTTTATAAGAGTGATGTACTTTGCCTGCGGTGTATGAAAACCGCATTGTTTGACTGGGCACGTATCCTGTCCTACAGACGATATCAGCTCTTATTTTTACAAATAAATGCTTGAATTTTTAATATACTTTCTTCTGCCTCTCTAGAAATTTTCTATGCAAAAAAGAAAAGAAACGAAAAAAAAAAGGAAATCTACCTCCATCGAATTTACTTGGAAGATTTATAGGTTTATCAGATAAACTACACCGCCGGCAATGAAATCGTTTGATACATTTCATTTTATGACATTTCACGTACGGTTTTCTTTAAAATGAATTGTTTCTAAATAAGAGAAAGAGAAGGAAAAAGAGTGAATGTAAAATTGTGTGCCACGCTATCTCAAATTTCACTTTTCCAGGATGTCTTGATGTCTTGCAGAGAACCGAGAGACGTAAAGTTTAAGTACCTAGTTAACGATTATATCTCTTCAACTAGAGAACGTTTTTTATGACGCTCAACCAGCTACGTCTAAGCAAAAAAATCAATAAAAAAAACGTTGCCCGTATCTTTACTACTCCACCATTGTTGTGCCAGGTAGAAACTAGAGGTTTTTATTAGTCTTGCAAGTAATGGCAAGACGATAGCTTTCCTACAACCGACAAGTTGCGTACCAGAAAGCAAATTCTTCTTTTCTTTTTTCTTATTTTTTTTTTACCTGAGAAGAAGAAGAAGAAGAAGGGGAGAAAAAAGTGTTCTCGATGTGTATTGGGTGGTGTTTGAACGTCTGGAATGGCCATTGGTGCAAAGACCATGTGCGTAGATTGGAATAAAAGTCAAGTCGGTTTAAGAAGGTAAGAGGTTTCAATCTTGCATTAAGAAGCTATTACCTGGATTCATTTCGTCTGCCTTACATTATAACCATCGTTAGAAAGGTGTGTCTTTTCAACACTAAAACATCCACATTTTATAGGTCTTCAAAATAAAAAAAAAAATAAAGGGGGAAAAATGAGTACTTTCATTTTTATTGTAAAGAACTGCAAGAATTAAAGTGTTTTTCTTTCTTCTTTTTAAGTGAAAATCAACTGAGCCAGCAACTGTTGCTGCTATTTAATAGTTTCTTTAAATACATTGAGTAAACCTTTCGAAAGTAATAAAAAAAAAAAGAACAAAAACTGACTGCACATTCTATTTGAAGTAATCCTAACAATTTCGACTTTTTCCCCTGGTTTGAAAATAATTTGATTTTATTTTAAAAAAATAATAAAGAAAGGAAAAAATAAATAAAGTCTTTTAAAAAATTAAATACAAAATTATTTAATTTTATTCGATATTTTCAAGTTAAACAGGATAATCGGATGAATTATATAGGTAAAGTAGTTTGAATTTATCAATACTTTACGTCCCAAAAGAGCGGGACTCTCACTCATTTATTTTTTAAAACTCTTAATTTATATGAAAGAAAATATAATCTTATTTCATATGATCAATAATTTATCGAATAGAATTTTTTTTTTAAAAAGAAAATTCATCCCCCCTCTTATCAATATCTAATAATGTAATCTAATAAAAATCCCACTAAAACCACTAAAAATACTACTAAATTATTAATGCTAATAAAACCATTAAAAAAAGCAAAATTAAACAGAAAATAAAAAGAAATTATTAAACTTTTTCTGTACAAAATTCAGGTGTTTTAAAATTGGAATGAATAAATGTATTTATACATTTTTCTCGAAATTAACACACAAAAATAAATTTTAAAAAGAAGAAGAAGAAGTAGTAGAAGAGAGAGAGAGAAAAATAAAAATAAAGTTTGAATAAAAATAAAAACTAAAGTAGTTTATTTTTTTTGACGATAGACAAAAAGTGAATCAAGTGGAAATCTTAATTAAATACAAATGAAGGAAAGCCTCACGTATCAGTGTTACATAAGAAATTTTAAGGCCTAAAGGCTTAAAAACCTGTTTCTTTCAGTCCGAATCAATTAAAGATACTTTGTAAAGTAAATATTTAATTTAAAAGGATAATAAATCATTTCAATGATATTATTTATTCACTTATACAAGATCTATTCACAAAAAGATATTTAAAAAAAAAAAATGATGAAAACATTTTTATCAACATTAAATTATTTATCTCTCTCTATGATCTTTGCATAGGCAATTTACCTAAAATGCAAATTACTTTTTTATTTTTTTTTATTTTATTTTAATTTTCTTCTTGTATTTTTTTTTTATTCGTCAGATAAACAATTAACGAGCTGAGACATTAGAATTTTAAATTCACAGATTTATTTTGATAAAATAATTAAGTACGACTCATTTTAATATTTGTTTTTAACTACATTAATTCTGATATATGTAATTAATAAACAGATGGTAAAGTAAATAAAAATGAAAGTAATTCGTTTATACGGATTAATATTTTAAAATTACGATCGATCGATCCGATCGATCCGCTTCACTACAGCATTTTATATTCCGGTTGATGCCGACCACCATTTTTTTTTGTTTTTTAATTTTTTTTCCGTTTTGGTCTCCTAAGTTGTATTTGAATTCGTAATAAAAATTAAATGAGAAAGTAACTACATTCTTTGAAGAAGCTAAATAACAACCTAAGAACAGTTAGGTTAGAAGCGGAATATATCTAAAGGGAAAAAATTTCTCGCCAGAGACAAGTTGAATAAAATATTTAAGTTACTGTTTTTCAAGCGAAATTAAACTCGTATTTTCTATGGTTACCGAGGTAACGGTTTTCTCTAAATTAAAGAAAGACAAAAACACAGAAAACTATCGTTATCTAGCTCGGTATCGAACGAAATTCTTCTGGGTCTATCTATTTCTATAAAGTTAATATTGCAACCGACAGGATATATAGCCTATGTTTGAGCTAAAGAGAACGGAAAGAAGATAAAACATTTTCCTTTCACTAAATTATAAAATATATATATATGTATATAACTAGTAACATACAGCAACATGTATTCGACTTTTTGAATTAAAGAGGAAGGTTGCATCTTCGATAATATTAAAGGAAACGTTACGCTAGATAGTTCTTGGACAATGAAACGACTTATGCAAATCCCTGGTCGACCGTAGAAGAGAGAATAAGTATTGCCGAGTGACGGTTCCTTTTCCAGTTCCAGTTACGAATTTTAACTTCTGCACAATCTAATTCCGTACAACACTATTGGTTAATAGTCGGATGGAATTTTATCTCTTCCTCTATTCGATCGTTATTAACCGAGAACCAATCGGGAAAAGGGAGAGAAAAATACTTCCCCCTTCAAAAAAAAACTGTTTGCGGAACAAAACAAATAAATAAAATAAACGAAATATGTATAAAATATTATGTTTTTGGAATAGAAAAACATGCGTCATCATCTACTCTTTGCTCCATTAACTGTCTTTCTTATGAACTCGCAGAAACACCCCTCCTATTTTATTATTGTTTTCTTTTTTAATATAATTTTTAATGCAGATAATCTAGTCCAAGACGAATGTAATTTCATATTCTTAATGATATAAAATTTAAGAGAAATAATTATATTTATTTCCTTCTCCTTGGATAGAATTATCTCTCTCGCATTTTCGTCCGAGTAACATACTCTACAACAAAAATAAATGGCATCATTCGCTGGAAAAATGTTATCTAAGTTTATAGAACATATTAGATTCTCTTTATTATTATTTTTTTCTTAATTAAAGTGGAAAATAAAGCAATTTTACACTTATACCATTATCGTGACGATAATAATAAAGAGAAGTAATAATAATTACATAAGCATAAGTTACATAGTTTACTCTCCTTCTCTTAATCTCGATAATAAATACAGTGCGTAATTAACTTTATTAAAAAAAATCATCATCGTCCTTTAAAGCGAAGTTTGATAAATGACAAGTAGAGGACTTACTAAAGTAATTATTAATTTTCGAGTAATATACATCATCTTTAAAGTATCCTTCACCCGGACGACTTGACAAGCCAGAGATGGGCATAGCAGGAAGTACTTTTATAATGATCATTAAACTTATATCGTTTAATTTGGTTATTAAAGTTAGTAGAAGAGGTTATTTTTGTCGTCCAAAATAATTATAGGCAGGAGTATTTGGTGTTTTATTAAGGATCTCTTAGTAAATCACTTCGGAGGAATCGAAGAAGAAGACGAAATTAAAGGCAATCTTTGCGTATTAATAGCATAAAAATGCGGTTTCGGATCGGCCGTATCAATGGATACAAGTTTAGAATTCTTGACGTTTTCAACACCAATATATATTTTCATTTGTCTTCGGCATACATTGCTCCGGAGCCACAATTCCCCCAATACTAACTCACGTTTCCGGATGACGCAACACCGTCTTACCAATAACCCATTTATTATCTTCTGGACGCAAGGTGATTTAGAACTGCACAAGAAGCGTGGAGAGAAATGAGAAGAGATCAGTAGAAAAAGGAAAGAGAAGAAAAAAATGTGGTAGAAGGGGGAAGTAAAAGAAGATTGAGATAAAACAGCTGAGTGTGGCGTAAGGCATTCGGGTAGGCTGGTGTGTGGTAACATACTGGCAACGTATTAACAGAGACAGGTGCTATCTGTTAAATGTAAGCAATCACTGAAATTAGATTCTCATCTTTAGGTTAGAGCGTCTAACGACCAAACGAGGCAAGTCCCTAGAGGGGTTGGTGACTGCAGATAATTTTATATATATGTACACAAGCAGACTTAATAAGTCTCTGTAACTGTAACTGACCGGGGTAATTAGAGCTCCTAATGACTTTAGGAACCGCAATGTATTCCGGGCACAACCGTCTACTCTTCCGAAACTGCTATTCTCCAACCAGATAAAGCGGAGATATGAGTCCGGTTTCCGATTTTCTGTTTTCCTAATGAGCATTCGTCATTCCTCCTCTTCGATCGAATTAACAGGTGGACCAGAGCAGACGGAAAACTGAAACTCTATCAACTAAACTCAATATGGACGATCATTTTAAACTTTAGTCAAAACTTCCAACGCTTCTTACAATTCTAAACCCTGGGAATTAGTTGCTCCTATCGATTTTCTGTTCGTAATGCCCTCATATCGATCATTTTAGCTTTATACAATCGATGCAACGGATTACGTCAGATATTATAAACAAGTAGTCAACTTTGATTTCAATTAAGCGAGTCAAAACGTATTATCGGTTGGGAGATACTTTAAATTTTCCTATCATGTAAATTTCTATTCAACTTGTCTCTCGAGTGAGGATTTTTTTTCTTTTTTAAACTCCAAACGGCAGAAAGGATAAAAAAATAAAGGAGGAAAGGAGAGAATTAATTAGGGCGTTTCAGGGCCAAGTGGCTCTCTCTCTCTCTCTCTCTACTAGAGCCAAAGGTAATTATATTGATTTTCTACTCTCTGTATTGTTGACGTTTCGAAACGATGCAAAGAATAGACATTGCAGACACCGTTTAAGCAACCGAAGGGATTAAAGAAACGACGTTTTTGCTTATTTAAATAGCGAAGTTTGACTACTTTTACGTCACACATCGACGAGTTACGCCATCCATATTCAGAAACTACGTGCGAACAAAGGAGACATTTTTACGACCATACGGGAGCACACGAGGAGGAGAAAACATCCGCGATCGTTCGGGATCACGCGAAACAAAGAGAAATTATGTATAATATTTTAATGTGCCAAGGATCGAAGAAAACTCCAGCCGAACTTCTCTCGAATCTTTGCATAAAAATCCCAATAAATTACGTTTCCTAGACGAAAATATTTCAGTTTTTTTTCCTTTCTTTTCTTTTTTATTATGAGGTGTAGTTATAGCAACAATTACAAGTAATCAACAGGGTTTGGGATAATAGGAAGAGGCGCACCTGGTTTTTCCCAAATCACAAATCTCTTCGACATATCCGATGATCAAGATGCACGACATCAAATTTAACCCCACCAACCGATACTTCTCTTGTCTTTCCTTTGATATGATTGTCGATAATTCTGTTCCGAAAATTGATGTGGAGTATTTCGGGAAACACCCAGTGTTTGCGAAAGATAGATGGCCTTCAATCACATCTCATCTGTTGGGAATGATAGAGCGGGGATAAGCAAATTATCACGTGTTCAACAATCTCTCACGTCCGATTAAATGTCTTTTTCGATATAAAATATATTAGAGAAGAATCTTCCTCTTCCCGAATTAATTTACTTTTACTTATTATTTTTTTTTAATTGTAAATTTTTTCTAATATTTTTCTAATATTGTGTATTAGGCGGAATGGCAGCGGAGTGTTCGAGCGTGGGTCATCAATAATTTCGAGTTATTTAAATATAGGAAATTAAATATGTTTTTATGGAAGAGATTTATAATTAAAAACGGGAAAAGAAGATGCAGAGCGGAGGAGTTGAGGGAAATGAATTTTGTGAAAAAGGTAATTGTTAGAATTAAATAGTGAAAGAAAAGAAGAGAACTTATAACCAGACATTGTCCTTTCATCTTTATTGCAAACACCAGGAGGTGTTAAACAGTGTTAATTGATTAACGATTTACACTAAAAGAGACGCTAATTAATTACTGTGCTAATGAGATTTCAGCACGAGATGTAGTCGATAGCTATCAACCCTGTTGTTTCTTGGTTAATTTCCGTTTACTGTACTTCTTTGATGCTCTTTTGTGGGTTTCTTTCAACAGATACTTGTTGTTATCCTTCCAGATCTTAAAATCATCCGAAGACCAACAAAAGGAAGATCCAAAGCTTTCCAACCGACAAAACTTTGCATAGTTTATAAAGATTCGAATTAAAATACGTTAGGAAAACAGTTTTTTATCCGTCTAAATAGAAACTGGAAAGAGAAAACCGAAAGTTTGACGCACCCGAGTAAGAAAAGTAGAGAATTGATCCATAACGCTATCAGATATTGGAAAGAGAACAACGATATTTGCATGAATATTCCATTTCCTCCACGCCAATCCATAACATAAAATAAATTTAACAAAATGACGACAAGCGCATTAACTTTGATCGAATAAGTTTTTGGGACAATATTAGGATCTAGAGGAGATGTCTAATCATAAATATAATCATCCAAAAATCTTTCAAGAATTGTTCTCTTAGACTTATGACAAAGTAATCTTAGAGATGTCCAATTGTCGAAAGTTGTGCCGCATGGTCGACCATGGATAACCATAAGAGTGCCAACATGAAAAGTTAATTTCTCCTTCGTGAGCCATAGCTCGATGGATCTTTTCTTTTATATTACATAACTTACACTCAATCAAACGAGATTCGAATTTTTCAATGCGTAAATAAAGCTAAATCCCGTTTTTAAACTGGACACAAACCGAAACATATAATTAAACAATCGATCCCTTTGCTCTTAAACCTCCCCAGTTTAGGATTAGAGACCAGTTAATTAGCGAGGATTTCTCAGATACTTTTTATATCTTGAAAAATCCGTCGGCAAGCATTTAAAAAAATAAAAATAGAAGAAGAATTCAAAGCAAAGCATGTCGCAGAAGGAGAAGAGGAACGTTCGAATGTAAATAACTCCGACATAAATACTAATAAAACGTGTCCCAATAAGCTAACTCGAAACTAGTTTAATCACTTTACTTCCTTTCTTATCACGCTTAAAGGAGAAGAGAAAGAACTATTCTAATCCCAGGTCCGAAAATTTTCTCGTTATTTAAATGACTATCAGAGAAAGAGAGAACGGATCGAGATAAAAAGGAAAAAGTATCTTGATCCACTTTGCAGTTTTAAACAATGGAGGTCGCTTAAGTAAATCTCCGGGACCTTCGCTAAAACAATCACGAAGAAAGAGGAAAGTTTTTGAGTACCTGTTCAATATTCCAGTCCGTATTTTTCCCTTTCTTCCTTCCCCCTATATCGTCCACCTGAAAGTTTAAAGCTTAAGTCTGGCCATTAACGTGCTTTGCCTATTGTCCCGAGTTGACATTGAAGTAATTCATCAGCACAATAAAGAGACGCCATTAAATCATTGTCGTCTGCTTTCGAAGCTGCCTTTCTCACATATTTCTCAGACTGGCTTAAGTAGCTTGTTCTTTAAGAATCTTTTCCGCTCCATTCATATGATAATCATTACCGGTCGGCATTTGGATGCACCTGAGGATGCAAACGTTTGCCCGTAAGGTGCATAATCGTTTGTGCCAAATTCCCTCCCTCTTTGTTTTCCACTAACCAACGCTTCTTTCTTTATTTTATTATTAAAGCCAAATATGGCCAGTGGCATACGTTTAAAAAAATGGCCCTCCGAGGCACAAAAGAATTTGGAGCACAGAAAACGGAGGTCGTGCCTACTTCTTAGAAGATAATCCTCTTTCCTTTTTAGAATTAATGTACTTTTTATTACCGGATATATTGATAATGAACGTTCTCTCGGATGAGCGACTATATCCCGTTTGATGTCCGGATCTAAAGAATATATTTTAATATCTTATTCCGTTGCAAACTTTTGTCTAAAAGGGAAGTCACTCCATCGATCCGCCCGATAATCGAAGGATAATCGATGCTAAATACGCAGAAATTACTCGTCAAGTATCACTCGAGTAGCTCCTAGTTTAATGGAAGTGAGAGCGAATTGAGTAATTTATTGATTGCATGGATGAGATTTGTCTAAGGCGAAGATAATTAGAGCACGATTAGAAAATACTTTTCTTAAATATACATTTGTAGAGAGAATTGCCTCCAACGTATTCGCGATAATTCAATTCAGCGTGTTCCTCTTGGTTTGCAAACTGGAGTGGCAATCTGTGGCAACACGTAAAAGAAAAAGAGTAATCCAAGATGGCTCCAGGAACCTTTAAAAATGATTGGCAACGAATTTATTATAAAATAATTTCCAGTAAGCCATAGAAGTTTGACTGGATGCAAAGAGAAATTCGTCAGTAGCCTTACTTCAAGACTGGCTTAGAAGACGGAGGAATATTTTAACTCTCATATTTAAGAGGTTGAGCGTCTGCAAAAACAAGTGGCCAACTTTTAATCACTTTTTCGGAGAGTTATTCCACCATTCCGAGCCTATTACGGGGACAGGAAGGAGACAAAGCGCCGAAGAAATTCCATTTGGCCAAATGGTGCGAGAGGGGTGGAAGGCGAATGGCCTCTTTCAGTCGATTCTGTTGGGGGGCGCGCGCGTGGAAGTCGAGCGATTAAGGCCAATCGATGCTCAGGTACACACACATCTCCGCCTTATTTATTCCCCTTTGTTTTTTCCTCGCTAAAAATCACTTCCGTGACTTACGGCGCTTTTTAAGTGGTCGATGGGCCGCCACCTCGCCAACGGCCGTGGGAAAGCGCCACCTGTCGGCTCTCGCTCATAAATCGTGTTTTGGCGCGACGCGAGCTGGGATCGGCGCGGATGGCGCTACCTACCATTAATTACCATCGCTACCGGAAAACGACGGCAGCGTGAGAAATGGACGGCGTCCGCCATTTTTTATCTTTCTTGACTCCGCTAATGTCCAAATAACTCCCAAACTTCCCAATATAATTCCGTCCACCCCTGGATCCGACGATTTCCGGCCTTCCAGGGGGGTTAGAGATCGCACGGAACAGCGACAATTCCCGACAATTTCCCATGGTGTTCTACGTGACTCGAAAAACAAAAGAAAACTTTCACTTAATAAATAAGTCTACTGTGTAACATTAGTTTTAAAAAACTTAACTCTTTACTCCATCTTGGCCGCCGTTGACACGCCTTCACTTTTAATTCCACGCTTTAAACTCGCCATACCAAAGTGTCAGCCTCGTCTGGCAGCGCCGTAACGTCACCTAGCGGCCATAAACCTAAACGTACCGAAATTGATAAGTCTTAACCTCGAATTTAAACCCGATTAAGTGGAAAGAAAACGAATTAAAATATAATTTAAGAGCCGGAAAAACCTAGGAAACGTCGATGGGACGTGGACGAAACTCGAATTTTACAATATATTTTTTTATGTCCTTACGAAGAAGTGATGGGAATGAACGACTTTTTATGTTGTCGGAAATATCATTCGGTCTTTTTTTTCTTCTCCCCCTTCTTCTTTTCCTTCCTGTCTCTTCGTAAAACGTGATGTAAATGTTTTGTTTCGAGAAAAATCCAACATTTCTTTCTTCCAGATCGAAATGAAATACGACCGACCGTTATACGCAGATGTGACCCGCTCCACTTAAAAAGTCACAAATTCGCGAAGTAATGTTATTTCTCCTTCCTTTTATATATATATATATATATATATATATTCTTCTTCCGGAATTATAAAGCAAGAAAAACACGCAGCGGATATTTAATAACCCACTCTTTAAACAGAAGAAAAACTTCCCCCTCTTACCAACTGTAAGGAGAAATTTTGAATATTCGACACCGCCATTAACGTGGTGACGTCACCGGTCGAGAAGTGACGTGGACTGAAGAGAGGGGAAAAAAAGACATTTAGGGGTATACACATTTGGAATTTATCAAATGCACTTTATGCATTTTACCAAAATAGCTTTTCTGCTCTATCGCATTCGACCTCGGCGCCGTGTATTAATATTTAAACAATGAAACGGAGAATAACGTCCCCGCATTAATTCTACTCTTTTAAATGGACACGGGGTTGGCCAAATAAATAATCGAGTCGCGTGCGACTTTTCTCTGCGTTTTTTTTATTATTATTGTTTTACTTAGCTATGGGCTAAAGAATGAGAGAGTCGGTGCTGAGGGTTCGGTTTCGAAAACACGGCGCCATTGTTCCTTTTCAGTTAAATTCGCGTAATCTACAATAAGGAAGATAACAATAAGAAGAAATTTCTCTCTCTCTTTTTCCCCCCTCTCTTCTTCTTCTTTTTTTTTAATTCGGGATCATAATTGCCTACTTTAAGCGCCCTGCTACACTTTCTATCCAGTTGTTTGAGAAACATTTATTCACTTACACAGAATCGGGCGATTAAACCAGGTTTCTTTTTTTCCCTTTTTGTTCCCCGAGCGAGGTGTCTTCGCTTCTTTTTTCCCCTTCGGTCAAATCCCTGCAGCTTTGATCACTGAATACTAACGAGATCTCGTCCATCGGCGAGAAACAGTGAGATCGACAAAAGAACGATAGCGTTTGAAAAAAAGAGCGCCTCAGACGGCGGAAAAGAGAAATAATAGCAAAACGGGCACGAAGGGTAATTTCGTGTCGTCTACCGAATTTTCCCTAATCGAAGTCGGTTTAAAGGGATGCTTATCGACTAATCGGAATAATTAATATTAAGTCGAGTCGTTTTTTTTTTTTTAATTTGAAAGTGTAAACGTCGGCGTGTGACGTGTTGGAGCGCGCATCCGGCACCGGAAAACATCGTTTAGAGAAAGTGAAAAGAAGTATAAGGCCGAGTGTCTCTCTCTCTGTGTGTAAGATAACGAGACACACTTCTAGGGAAGGAGCCCATTGTTTTGTTTGGCTATCTTTCCTCTGTCTCCCCCGTTTCCTGCAAAGAAATGATGTTGAATTTTTAATGACTGCATTTAAACGTTGATGACACCAGTGGAAATTTACATCGGCAGCGTCTGTGTCGTTAAATATCTCTCTATTCTCATGTTAACTACGTCAGCCACTCGCCCGTAATTTGGCCTCTTTCCTCTTCTTTATTTTTCTCGATTTTCTGCTCGTTTTCTTACGGAAGTTACGGTGATGCTTAAGTGGATATTAACAGCGAGAAGTTGTCCGGATGGCCTGGGCTAATAGCGACACATCCACTATTTCATTACGTTCTTCTCTTCTTCTTCTTCTTCTTCCTCCTCTTCTTTTTCCTCCCCCCTACTTTATGCATAAATTGTAGTCGTGCAAAATCACAATCTTCATTAATGCTCGGCCTTCTCGCTAATTAAATAATTCGATTTGTTTAATTATTTTCTTGGCTACGTCATTGAAAACATGCCCACTTAATTGATATTGCGCCGTCCGTCTGGCTCGAATATTAATTGCGGATTTACTGGACCAATAAAGATTTGTGAGCTGTAAACAAGAGTCGTATAGGATGCAATTAGCAAAATCCGCCAATTGGCGCAATAATTCTCTTCACGACTTATTATGCAATATTTGGATTTTCCCTCGTTAATAACCATTTATGGCATTCTCTATCCCTTTTTTTCCCTTCTTCTCTCTCTCTCTCTCTCTTCCCCCCGCGCTCCAAAATTCTAAATCCGATCCGTTATACTTAAATCATAAACTGCAATCCTGATTAAACTTCAAATCCAATTTTCTCGTAAATTCGACCAATTCCCTCGTCGTTCATTATAAATTTCGTCGAACCAAACAGAGAAAAATCCCATTTGTATATTTTATCGCATTGTTTTTTTTTATTATTATTGTTTATCGGAGGGATATTTTTTAAAAATCTGTTTTGTAAATGATAAGTCCGAGACGTGACAATTTTTTTTTTATATCGGTGCGCCATTTCCCCCCTTTTTTAAACGTAGATTTACATATATTTTTATCAAGGAAGCTGTCTAAATCGTATACTGAATATTGATTTTGCGTAAGACAATAAAATATTATTATTATTTATCGATATAAAAAAAAACCGTTTTCTAATTTAAACGGTGATAATTTATGGCCGCAGAAAAAAAATTCCAATTGTTTTAAACGTTGGTTTTAATAGAATTTTTAATTACTAAAATTAATTTCGGTTTTATTACTTATTTTCTGTATTGTTTCTTCCTTAATATTTTTGAGTGATTATTGGGGAAGAGCGCGTAAAAATTCCGTAATTCATACGTACGCTTCTATTAAGTGATTCATTAATTTCATAAGCATAATAATCTTCGTAAGTGCAATATAATGCCGTAATAATTTTAATAATACTTCGCACGATAAATTATTTTGCTGTTCTTTGATTGATCAAGGCACAACACACGTTCATGCCAGCGCTTAATATTTTTTTTTTTATGGATTTAAAAACAGTGAACACACTTTATAACACGGAATTATATTAAGGGTAACGATAATTTTTAGCAAAATTTTAGATAATTTAAATCGGAAACACGTAAAAACTCCCGTTAACCGATATACTTTAACACAGAGGCGTATCTACGGGGTACTTATTAGTGCCGAGCACCTCCTTGATACCGAAGCACAATGGCGGATTATAGCTTCGTGAGGCCCAAGCAAGTTTGAATTAGGGGGCCCTATGTACAATGTTGACTTCAGACGTTTTTCTTCGAAGAAATATCTTGGTTTGGGACTCTTTGTTGGTGGAAGCCCCAGACAAGTATCCTTTTTTGCCCATAGGATAACGCAATCAGTTTTGTTACTTTAACCCGGACAATCCACCGCATTAAACATAATATTAATTGTTTATTTTACACAAGTCTGTATTATTTGGGCTAGAAGTAAACAAGATGCGGATTAAAACGTGTAAATTACCGTACGAAGTACGTACGCGTGTCTTTAGATGGAAACAAACCGTTAAATGCTGTAAAATTTACATCTTTATTGGTTTATAATAATAATTTGATCGACGTAGGAATATTTTAAAACGAATTTCCTTTTATTTAAAGTCTAATCCGGCGCCAGTTCGGACCTTCTCCAGCACTTAAGGAAGAGTCACGCTACGACGTCGCCCTCTGGAGGCGTGATACGACAACATTTCCCGTTCCCCCGGTGTCCCAAATATATTTAAGTCGCTAGTTTTGTGGGAGGAAACTTCCTTTTCGGGCACAGTTGGCCGGACAATAGCGCACTCCGATATTGTATTTTCGTCACCGTTTGTTGGATGCTCGAACGGTTAGGAGAAAAGAGTGGGATGACTCGGACCAAAAGATAAATGCTAAACGAATGGAGTGGAAGAATGTCTTTTTTCGCTCTGCGGGTTTTACAACATGACTTGTTTGTAATAAGATCTTTTCTCTACACCAGGATCTTCCTTCTGCGTTTGATGCCACAGAAACTCGCTCTATCTTTTTCTACAGATAATTAATTAAAGTCGAGCTTCAGTCGTGGAAAAATACGTCCAGACGTCATCCCCGAAACGTCACAGAAGGATCGGTGTTACCGGATGGAAAAAAGTACAAAAGCGCGAGCGGGCGACGGATGCCTTCCGAAAGTTGTCACCTTGGAGATGATTTTCCTGTCAGGGGACACCTGAAAGCGGAGCGCGAGGACCCATTCCGCTCCTTATCCCCCCACTAAGCAGAACATCCGAAAATTATGAGGCCCTATCCATCTCGTATAGTATCCCGTTGAAAAGCGGAACGCTCATCAATCAAATTTGGACGGAAGGGCAAACTGCAGCCTGGTCTCGACATAGTGATACTTGGGCTTGGGACGGTGCCAGCTTGGTGCATTTCGGAGTCTTTCAAAGCCGGGCTCGCGCTCTTAGATCTTACTTAAGGAAAACAAGGAAGAAGAAGAAGAGACGGGGTTGAACGCTTGCCAGCAAGAAGGGTCATTGAAATGCTGCGCTCTTCTAAACAATGAAAACGTCGGAAAGAAACACCCGACGACCGAGAAACGTGGGTGCAATTTTCGACTAGAAAAAAGAAAAAATGGGGAGGGAGTGGAAGGAAGCGTAGTCTGATTGCTTTTCCGCATTCTTCCCGATCGAACGTTTTTTTTTTCCACAAACCGGTATTATCGGCTATATCTGAAAACAGCTATGCTTGCTCCTATCCATCACCGGGACCGAAAAGTCCGATTTCGTTCTATTCTTACCCAGACAGACCTTAAACTCGTATATCGTTTCTGTTCGACATTTTTCTTCATTTGTGGGTTTGAACACTAGCTATTTGCCGAGTCGTTGATAATGGAAGCGATGTACTTCAACCGGTGAATCGCGACCCCCTACCAAGTGGCAAACTTTATTATTCGATAGTGTCGAGGTCTTATATAGCTTAGAAGAGGGGTCGACAAACTTTCCAAACGATTTTTCTCCACGTTTTATTTGTTCGTACTAATAAATTCGTCTTAAATTTTTGACATTAATAAGGTCTTTTATGCAAAAACACTTCGCGTGACACACGAAACAATGTAAAATAAAACTCGAAGGCTTTGAAATTGCCATAAATAATTTAAAATTTTTGTATAAAGTTTTAAAGACGTAAAGGTACAAATTTAAAATGTCACACGAGAAGTTCCGTAGATGCGAATTGTAAAATGAGTAACATTAAACGAGGGGAAAAAAAATATAAAGTTTAAAGTCTTTTTTTTTTTATCCCCCAGTCGAAAGAGTGACTTTTTGCCGTAATTTTCCTAAATTAGGCTCTTTTCTCGCCCCTCAATAACAATAAAAATTCCGATCAAATTTGCCAAATTGCAGATGCATATCATTTTGATTGCATAGTTGTAACTCGATGATTATCATCTCCCGTGCCAATGATGTAGACTAAATTATGTTACGAATATTCACACTAGAATTCGATTAATGCGCGCTCAAATTATTTAACAACCGAATCAAACTGTATAAGACTTAGTTTTTTTTATGCCACTCGATTAGTGTTTAATATATAAAAAATAATAATAATAATAATAAGCCCAAGAATATAATTAAAACGTGCATAAATAATGGAGAGAAATCTCCTGAAAATAATTGTTTATATGCGCCGATGATTTTGCACCTTGGACATTTCTAAATTATCGAAATTCCTCTATAAATTACTAATGACAACATTCATCATTTTCGTAATTACGGTTCTTTATTGTAATTTTTAATGAGCCACACACTTACAATCGCGTAATGTGAAAACTAAATTTGTAATGGGTTCTCGTTTTTAATTCCTCAATAAATACATTTCAAGTGTTGTAACCGAGTTAAAAATTCAATGCTAAACACCATAACTTATTTAATTTCGAATTAAAATCCTATCTAAATACATTTCTTAATATTTTAATAATTAATATATGCAATTATATAAACTCGAGATAGGAAATTCCCATCTTGGCTATGGAAGATCTCATGAACTTTTAAACTTTTGAGCCATTACGTATCGATTCATTATTTTATGTCTGCTTATATTTTTGGATGACACCACCACGACCCTTTCACATAGAGAATTACATGATTTTATACGTAAAAAATTCATTTTTTTCTTCATATTAATTGATAAAAATCATGTAAAATATTATTATTTTATTAAAAAAAAAATTAACCATAGTTTAAGTTTGTAAACTTCTTTTGTGTTGTTGTAACTATTTTTAGCTCGTTTTTTTTTTTTTAATACAGGGAGGTCATCTCTTGCTCGTTCGAGCATCACCATATTTAATCTTGCAATAAAATAAATAAATCAGGTGCAACCTCCAACCTCAGAAGCCAAAATAATTCCAATTTTTTCATATTAATTAATTATTACGCCATTTTTTTTTCTCGATTTATTAAATTATTTAAAATATTTAACGGTTTTTAATTACGTCGTTTCAATTTTACAATATTAAAAAGTCGTTTTTAACGTTAATTTACTTGACGTAACGAAGAAAAATGTCTTATTTTAACGCATTTCGATAAGTTACGAATGAAAATTAAATTGATATTTTATAAACTCGAAGTTAAATCTTTCGACTTTGAATCTAAAAATGTAAAAAAACTGTCGAAAATCCAGAAAATCATTTTAAAATCTAAAGGCGTAACGTACAGAATTTTAAAACACGACTCGATCTGCAGGTGTTTTAACGCTTTCAATCTCAAATTTTATTATTTCGAAGAATTTTTCGAATCATTTTTTAAATAAAATATATAAACCGAAGCACAAAATTTAAAAAAAATGGCTTCTATAAAAAAAAACATTATAAAGCAATGCTCTGTTATAGATTAACTTTCCATTCAGTTTAGACGAATAATAACTGTCAAAGTGACTTATTGTCAGTCGTGTATGTGTGTGTCTGTCTGTTAAAAAGTTAGAAAAACACGATCGTCCTTCTACTAATTTGTTCGAATAATTATTATATGAGAAAGTATTCAAATACATAATGGGATGCGGATAAAAGTGTATTCATTCTTTAATTTTAATGATATATTCTTCTTGTTTTTCTTTTTTTATTAAAAATTATGACGACAAAATTATAAATTATCTCATTTTTTTAATCGAAATTTATTAAGTTGACATCCGATTTAAAGTACGAATGCCGCTGATTTATTACAAACCGGGCAATTTTTTTCTGGTTTTTAATTTGATTTTTTTGTAATATTAATTATAAAGTTAAACTTTCCGGATAATAATTGTGTTTAATAATAAGAAAGTTAACTTTAGACAATTATTTCTATTTTTATTCTTAATACTTTGCGACTTTTCCGTACGGGAATCGAATCCGGACTCCACCGCTGGAAGTTTCTCACTCGTACATTACCGCGTAGAACGGAGGAATTGCAGATGTGTTATTATAATAAAAACACATTAAATTAGTTAAATTTATTATTAATTCTTTTCATATTTGTGTAAATAATGTATTAAGTCATACAATAAAACATTTACGGGATAAAAGTTAAGGTTAAAATTTACCGATTTGTATCGAAATTCGGAGACAAAATTATGTATTTTTTTTTTTTTTTTGAAGAATTTTACTTTGTTTTCCTTTCTTCCCGTTAATTAGAGCGATTTTAGTTTACTTATTATACATTAAACACTAGAAGAATGCTTCAAGTAACACTCGACCATACGTTCGATTTTCAAAACTCGCTCGCATTAATTAAATTACTTATTCATTTCGATTCATACTTTTAAAAATAAAATCCATTCGAATGCTTTAATTATTTAGAAAATTTCACTATTAATCTGAATTTATGTTAATTTAAGTAGAGATTCGCGCTTCCTAATTGTTATCCCGTTAGGATACGCCTATTAAAAGTTAAATTCGAGTAGAAATCTTGGACTTTCAAAGCTCGGGAAGTAAAAAAGGAAAAGAAAAAAAAAAAGTACTATTGTTAAAGTTTCCTATTTAAATTTAAATAGACTCTACAGTTTAATTTTTCCTTTCGTTTTGACAGCAAAGGTATGCGAATTCACTGATAATGTTTTTTTCTGCGCCAACAGTTAGCTACACTTTCCTTTGTATGACGGGTTTTCTTCTAGATTTTATTTATCGAACATTACTTTACGTTTTACAAATAACTAACCTCTCAAGCATTTCTGCTCGTCGGTGGTCGTGCTACATTAGATACTCGATTAACCGTAATACTCGTGTTGGGGTGGAAAACATTTGTTAATTTATTTCACTCGTATCGATCACCTGTGCGTGTGAATATTTATATAAGTTTTATATATATATATATAAAGAAAGAAAGGACACCACAAGAAAGAAAACATACAAATTCTCCACTTTTTATTTTCTCTGCTATTTTTATACCTCCACAACTTTAATTCCACATGTCCGGTGTTCTTAAGTTTGGAGGAAGTGGGATTCAACATAAATAACAGTTTCCTCTTTTTTTTCACACATCATCAGTTTATCATTTCTTCATCTAAACACTATAACCCAACAGATGGGGGAAATAAATAGGCCAGTACTAGGTTAAGACATCAAACACACCAGAACAATTCCTAGTACTGCACCTCTGAGCTGTTCCCTCCAAACAACTGTATATACTTACAGTGTACTTCAAACAAACGCGAATGTTACAGAAATAATACTTTGTCATTGAACAAAAACGAGGGGTTGGGGGAAATTACGTTCCTAAAATGCACGAGGCCTTCTAATTGTATCATTATTATTATTATTTTTTTCTCGACTAAACAACAAATTCGGTTTAACTCGTATTTTTTAATCACTTCTAACGCTTATAGAAAACGAAACTGAAAACAAAGAAACCAGGCAGCCATTAATATATTTCATTTGTTTTTTTTTGTAAATACGATAAAAAGGTGGCCTGTTATGTACACTGCCTAACTATTTTTTTTTTTTTTTTTAATACATATCCCAACTCCGACTCGATAAGGGGAGAGGGAAATTGGGGTAAGGGATGGACAGGAGAATAACTTCCGTTTCAGCGTCCTTATTTACTTTTTTTTTTTTTTTAATAACTTCTAGTGATGATGAGCTACGTAATTATCTAAGTGTCTACGTTACTAGATTACGTTCCGTCGTGGGTCGGCTCCGTGAGCCCAAAACTTGAGGACGACGATTTATTACAAGAAAAAGTGAACTACTTTCCTACGGCAAAAGCGCCTGTCCGCTTACAATCGGGAGGAGAGAGGAGAATGGGGAGATGGGAATTCCGTATATATTTTTTCTTTTTATTTATTTACTTGGATAAAGGTAGCCCGAATATGTAGACAGAGCAGAACGCTTAATTTTTTTGTCTGTTTTTGTTTATTTTTTAAACAAAGACAGCAGCCGATGTTGTGAGAGAGTGTTATAATTTCTTTTGCATCACCGAAGGAGAAACTGTTATCTCGTCTCATCGACTCTGAACGGTTCTTAAGAGAAAAAAATTGTCACAGCTTATCTTATATTCTACATTTTTTTTTTCTAATCTACGAGAACCTAGCAAAATCTACGAGGTTTTTTTTTTTTAAACGAATTCGCTCACTTCCTACGGTTGGCTTAAATTTTACGATAACCTGTGTGAAGTTACCGCCGTTTGAATAATGAAAACACCTTTTTTTTTTGGCAGAACAGGAAAGATCCACCCATTCTAAATGGACAAAAAGTCTACATATCCGTTCATTTTTTTAAATTTTTTGTACACCAGGTTTATCTACTATAAGTCTTCTACGTCAATTTTCGGGACTTGGCATATTTGCGACTTTATATCTGTTTCTCTTTCAGATGTGGCAACTGAATACAGGTCGAGCACAATCCAGTATGAAAATATCCGCTTATATTTGTTTATTTGTTTTTTTTTCTTTATTAACAACTGACCACTAATTCCAAAGGGTCGTAAAAGTCTGCTGAGGAATATATTTAAAAGTAATTACGTAAGCTTTTTTACAAATAAAGCTTTTGAACGTTTTTAAATATTTGTTTTTTCCCTTTTCAAAAATATCTGGAAGCAACTGATATTAACGGTGAAGCGCTAAAAAACAATATAAAATTTGTATTTTTTTTTATATTGTCGTTATGAAAAAAGGCAATATTTTTTTTATATCTTAAATCTCCCGATGATCTCTCTCTCTCTACATATTTATTTACTTATTTATTTATTTCTTCTTTTTTTCCAGTATAATGGAAGCAAGGTTCGAAAATAGGACTCTAATTTCTTTTATCTAAATTCCAAAAAAAGGGACAAAAATGGAGATTGTAACGGACACTGTACATGTTGAAGCGGGGGAGTAATCTTTTATATCCATTTCCCTCTTTATTTGCTGCTTGGAAGCCTGTTAAAGGCTGGGTGTCTCCATCAGGAAGTTACAGCATATAGAACAGGTGCTTGGAGACAAAGATGTGCAGACAACAAAACGAATGCAACAAGCGGGGATCAATCGACCAACACGGGACAATACGTTATTTTTCATTATAACACGGTACAGAATATAACATTGCAGGATTTTATTATTATTATTTTTTCCTTTGCCTTAATATTACTACTCTTTAAACGGTGGCAAGAGGGACGTTAAGCCACCCGCAGGTTTCCTTTTTTTTTTTTTTTTTTCCGGGAGGATAAACTATATATTTATATATATATATATATGTGTGTATGTATATATACATATATATTTATATATATATATACTGCGTGCGAATTGAAATCTGACTCTCGTACACGCGGGTCTAATCGGAAAACAAGTGATCTGAGATATTGTTTTGTCCAATTCACAACCACAATCCAGCAAACCGAACAGTCAGTTCCTACAGATAAATACGAACTATCTCAATTGTTTTTTTTTCTTTGTTTTCTACAACAGTTTACAAATGCAGGACGCGAGATTAATATTATTATTATTATTTTCTGTTTTCCTATGCTCCCCTTCCGCCCATTTAACATACACACAGACATTCGCGTATCCATCGTAGTCTGTTCGTATATTCGGACGCGTAAATACGACTTGTAATTTATTTATTTAGTTTTTTTTCTAACTTTCCTTCGTTTTCCGTTCAACAGCAAAGCATTAGGGCGACGGAAATTTGGACGATGAACAGACACAGCTAATCGGAACAGAGATACTAAACACAAGAGGTGCTATAGTAAGATTACTTAATATATATATATATATATATATCATATATAATATCTTATATATATATGTGTATATATATATATTTATATGTTTGTATATATATACATATATATATATATATTTGCTTGTATGTGTATATGGATGTATATATATATATATATATGTTTATATGTATCCGTAGACAAATCCTTAGGAGCCCAAATGCCCATTGTTCAACTTTTTCCAATAATTTTTTTAATATATATATATATATTTTTGTTTTTGGTGGGATCCTATGATGAGTCGTTATTATTAACTAAGTTTTTTTTCGGGGTGCAAATGTATCGACCTGGCTTCAGTTACTGAGCCTGGTACTGCTGCATAGGATAGGTACCTATCATTCCTGGTTGTTGAAGACCTTGACCCATGGGATTCTGTGCTGCGGCTGCTGCTGCTGCTGCTGCTGCCATTTGAGGTTGACCAGGAATACCTTGCCATGCCATCTGCATTCCCATTCTGCCAATTAAAAAAAAAAACACACAAACACACAAATATTTAAAATTATGGAAGCAGACAAACCAATTTTTTTTTATACAGTAAAAATTCATAAATGAAAATAGAATTATTTTATATATAAAATTAATAGAATTCAATTAGCTAAATGAAAAGAAAAAAAATGCGGTATTTTAGGCAACGTTTGAGAATACAAAACAGTTCTTTATGTGGGCTAATTACTTTTTACATCTTTCATGGTACACGATACAAGCGCATATAATAAGCTAAAACACGAAAATTAATATATTAATGTAGGAAAAGTTTTATTTTTATAATATTTTGATCGTAAAGATTTGAAATCTACAAACACACCATCGATCAAATGATAATGCAAACAGATAATTAACATGTATTGAATTTTTAAAAGCGTTTCATTCTCTTCGTGTAATTGCTAAACAATCAAAATTTTATAATAAAATTTCTGCAACCTACACTATAAATTATGTATCTACATTTATATATTTATATACAAATACGATTTTTTTTAATTGTTTTTCTTTTACACCAATACAATATATATTAAGACACGAGAAACAACTTTATGTGAAATTAAAACATATCAACAAATAGTATAGTAGAATTATTATTATTATTTTGTTTGGTACTTCGTCACTAACTACACAGAACATAAAACAGGTTGATAAGTTCTGTAAAAAAAGAAAAGAATGAAGCAATTTCATTAACTGAGCTTTCGACTGGACACGGACACAGACACAGTAATGAAATTGTCATCCGCTATCTGACGAGTGATGCTGCAAATCTTTTTATAACCATCACCTGATAATATGATTATTTGATCTAATAAACTATTTAATAAATTAGAGAAATTTTCTTAAATCTCATTTCCACCAACGGAAACAAAATAAAAAAATACATTCGATAATTAAAGAATGTGTAAAGAAACACAAGACACTGTCTTCCATTGTGAACTTGTTTATAAACAAATTTCCAATCAATCTATCGGCTTTAATTAGAAAAGATTTGGGTGAAATGCATATAATAAATTTTATATAATTTCTTATATTTTGTGTGTATAAAAATTGGAATACGAAATTTTTATGGGAGAATCAAGCAGTGAATAATTAGTTTGAAGTTAACTTATTAGCGCGATAATTCATTTTTGTGAGAAAAAGTTTTCTTATTAATTAAATCTTATTATTATCCAATATGTTATTCTTTTCAGATAAGAAATGGTTTGTCGCCTTCATTTAGATAAGAAATGATCTCTACTTAAACCGTTTTGATGGATGGAGTGCAGCAGTATGGCTTCATGCCAAGGTGCAGTTCGGTTATAGGAGACAAAGTGTGCCTGTCAAAACGACACAAACACGAATTGACCAAAGTTACGATAAAATAATTGGAAACTACTGAGATTCTCTTTAATATTCGCCAGTGATTTTTATATAGTATAAGTTACTTACGTATTAATTATTGAAAAAAGGGGGACGGGTAAGTACCCATTTAATATAAAATTGAAAGTTTTCGTCTTGTGTAAAATACCAATTTAAATTCATCATACATTAACCGGATAATGGGCGATATTTAACCACGTTGCTGGATAGGTGTGGCAGCGTTTTAAATCAATTTTAATAAATAAAGTATACACATTTCGCTTCAATGTATCGAATATGGTCAGATTTCGTGACAAGCTGCAATCATGCTATTGATTTACTTAAATGTGTTTCACTGTTCCATCGATAGGTTTGGCACAAGTTAAATATTTGGGAAACGTTCGACTTGTCCGTTAAAGGCAGGGATAACGATATGCTTTATATTTGCATAACAATTGCTTATTATCCTGATATTGGTGACATCGTCAACAGGTAACTGTAGTCCTATCGGGCGATCTCTAATTACCGTCTTTGTACCGTTTATACCCATCGACTTTCGCATTATTATCTCATTTATCGATGTTTAAAACGAAAACGCCAATGGTAATGCATTATTATAAACTTTTAATGAATTTTTTGCATGATTTTTAAAGTAGAAGAAGAGGAAAACTGACTTTTACTGAAGATTTTAAAACATAAACGTCGCTTATCCGTAGGAGTGTTGTAAGCAAGTTTACGATTTCCACGAGTTTTTGAATGTTTTTAAATCTTGTCTTTGAATGGTGAAAAAGTGAAAGTAATAATAATGATAATAAAAAAAGAATAAATGACATTTGCACGAACGAATGTGATCAAAAATGCAGGACTGTCTTTGCGCGTTATGAAATGAAACTCAATACAACCTAAGAGAACCAGTCTAAGTTTAGCATTCAGGGACCAACAAGGAATCGTTTCGTTTTCCGGTGACAATATGCAGGTCACAAAAATCAATATGCACTGCGTCAACGAAGAGAATGTGAATTTCCATTTGTGATTTGTTATGCTGGCTCGTCTTCCAGGGATGGAGAAAAACCCTCACATAAATGCACGCGTATTATAAAGACGTCTTTTTCCCTTCTTTTTCGTTTCTATTTCATTGCTATTAAAATATACAAAGCAGAATGTCTGCTTTAGCAAGCGGCGCACACAACAACCGCACTGTCAAAGAATATTTAAAGTTTAGAATCGTTTGTTGAAAGACAATAGATGATATATTAAAAATAAGGAATTCAGACTACCGGAGCTTTACTTACCCAAATCCTTGTCCATAATACTGGCTGAAAGGATATTGCATTCCTTGAACAAATTGCCCTTGTATTTGAGGATAACTCTGCGGATACCAGTATCCCATTTGTTGGTATGGATAGGTATACTGAGCCGCTATATTCTGTAAACACAAACAAAATTTTAAACCACTTTAAAATTAACATATTTTGCGATGGACGAGGCAAAAAATTTGATCCATACATCTACCTGTTGTTGCTGTTGATTGTTTGGATCACCCGATTCTTTACCCCACGAGCACTTGACTGTCTGACCAATGATATCTGTATTGTGAGTGGCGACAATGGCGTGTGTGGCTGCTTCTTTGGTAGAGAACCTAAAACGATAACGTCCGAGTCAAAAATCAACACAAGTTAAAACTTGGTTCGAACGACACACAATGAGAAAAAGATGGGAAAGTGTGGTCTCTTCGTTCATTTATCGACTGACTCGGTTGTCATACAAGCCACTCTGGACTTGTCAAGACTTAAAATATTACCCAATATCTTTCGTTGGCTGAGTGTATTTACTCACAGCAACAGATTGGCTGCAGTTGATTCTTTTGTAGTTCAACTAAGAAGGTTACATCAAGCCAACTGACAGGTAATTTCAAAAATGTGGCGAACGGTTGATTATCGTAACTCGTTTTTTCCCTTCCCCCTCTCGGAACAGGTAAGAAGCGTGCATTGGAAAAACTGCCTTAGATTATTATATCTTTCCATTGATTTCATGCATATAGCTCTTTCTTGGTAATCGAAATTTGCTGGTTAACCATTCGCTATACAAATACATCAAGAAACCGATAATAAAAAAAAAACTGCATTAAAAATTACTTTTGAAAATTTATTAAGCTTTCATCCAATAAATAATAAGTTACGTCTAAAGAAAATATGTTAACGATAAATTCTGATATAAGATATTACATCGAATTCGATCGAACATCGAACGTTTTAAAGTTCGAAAAATGAACATTTCGAACACTAACACGACAAATCGCGAGTTCGTTTTATGATAATGACACAATAACGTGTATTTTGGCAATTAATAAGGCCCGTGCGATGCATTATCCGAAGGTATGAAATTATTCAAAAATTTATTTGACCGTGAATAAACCTGTTAACCAGTCACTCCAATACACGAAATTAAAAAAGAAGTATACGCCACAAAACATTCCTTCGCCCGTACACTTTAATAATTAAGCAAAATTTCTTAATTTTAGCAACACTCGTGAATAAATTACAGTTTAATTTAAGGGTATTTTTATAATATTTTTACTAAAAAATCCAAAGAAAACTATTGTTTTGCCATTCAAGATGTCGATTAATTTTCATTTTTCTTACTTTTAAACTCCTTCTCCAATTAAAATAATGTCTATTTTTTTTCCTTCTTAAATGCAGTTTTTAACAAAAGAAAAAAAGATATAAAAACAAATTTTGAATGGAATATTTTCAATTAAATTCACAATTATTAAACATTACTCCAATATATATATATATATATTATCTTTTATGTAAATAAATTTAATTCCCATTTCCTTTCTAATAATAAAAGAATGCAAATAATAAAACTAAAGAAATAATTTTTTAAAGGTATTTTAAAGAAGAAATTAATTTAAACTTCTTAAATAGTTAAGTAATTTGTGTTAAATTTTATAATATTGCCATAGATTTTTCTCTTGATCCCACTTATTAATAACACTATTATGCAAATAATAACACAGAAAAATAGGAAATATTTAATGTAAATCTGCATTAGACTAAATAAATATGGCTATTAAAGTGAATAAAAATCCAAAAAATCTTATTAAAAGCTAATTATTATTATTGAAAGATTTAATAAGCTAAGCTCAATGTAAGGTTACAGTTTATTATTATTATTATGTTTTTTTCATAAAACGAAAGCTTAAAAGGTAAATTTATAGCACAGATTTCCTTGTATAACTTAATAGTAAATATTCGTGGCTATTTTTCAAATTATATAACGCTATTTTGATTACAAATATATTAAAATCAAAGTTAAAAAGCATCAGCAGTGTATAACAATTTATTTTAAATATATTTATTAATCTAATTAACCGGGTGATTTCTAATTAAGAAACGAAATTAGAACGGAATATACGTATTAAAATCATTCTTTACTCTTAATAAATATTAAAATGAAGCAAGATTTCCAATCCAAATGAAGTGTTCTTGAACACGTGCTCCTCCCTGATGTATATCCATTATAAGATCAACTGAAGTAAGAGTAAATTTCTATGATTGCCCAGACAGGAACAGTAATAAGTTTCTATGGTTCGGAAGACGAAAGTGTCTTGCCAATTTCACATAGAGTTCGTAGAACCCGTTGCCTTATAAGGGCTGAATTTATAAGCTTAATACGAAATAATTCACCGAAAACACAACGAAAACAAGGGTTTACGTAACAGGAAACACATTTCCAACTTGTGTAATTCTATTAATATGACGTATGACTCGATGCCAACGATCAGCACAACACATAAGACGAAGTGATGATGATGCGAGTTATCATCTGCCCTTTTAATGATTATTCTTTTGTATTTTAAGTATTGTTTAACACAGCATGCTGACAAATGTAACAAGTAGTAACACTGATACAAATAACATTGAGAATAAATGGGTTAAATGGCTAGTATTTGATTTTATAAACATCTTGGTATTATATACTTTAGATTATATCTAATTGCTCGCATCTAAGCAAACCGAACTCATCCAAATCTACAATTTAAATTAAATTAAACCTTGTTTTCATGTAAACACATTAAAACAGCATTCGAATCACTGGGTTTAATTGATTCTGTACATAAAATATTTAGTTAAAAATGCGAATAGAGACGAGATAACGGGAATAAAAACGAAGAATCTCGCGACCCAATGAAATTTTGAATGGGTTGTGATTACTTAAAGTAACAGAAAAGATCATTTTCTCTCGATGTTTCCATTGCAAACAGGCATATTTATATTTTCCTCTTAAGTCGGGTACACACCAGGTATACCGGTACGCGTGTACCCAGTTTATTTATCATGATTTAGAATTTATTCTGCTCGATTCCCTGCATGCTCGTAAGAAAATGGAGATGGAATTTTAAAGAAATATCATTAATTCTAATAGAAGAAAACGAATCAAATATGACAGTTTGTGATATACTAATAATCTTAAACAAATCTTTTTATATTTATTCGTTTAGCAGGACAGTCAGACCATCTTAACGAATGTAAATTTACCGTTAATATAATTACCGAACTATCTCTTTTAGCTTCATTCAACATCCGAGTTCTATATATGTAATTTCAGAAAATATTCCCAGTCAAAAGTTATTTATGTAAATCATTATAATTTATTATTTCTTCCTCCTTTTTTATACTATATGAAATCGTTACGAAGTCTTTATTCGTCTTCGTACTTATTTAACAGCAGTGTCATTTTAGAAACGGAATTTTAAATGGCTTTTTATTTTATGCAACGTAATATTTTATTAAATTCAGTCCAATTTATTTTTAAATCTTTCATCATATTTGCAAACTATACTAAATGTTATAACTTAAGATTTAAATTGGTTAGAAAAACAAAAGGAAATTTAAGAAACAGAGCTTAAAAAGATTACGCTATTATATATAAAGAATCATTTATATCAACATCGGGTTTAAGTATTGTTTATCAAAAATAATATATAAAATATTTACGGCTTATATACGGGAGGGGTGCAAAAGTAGGTACTGTTTACGGTTGTGAATCTGAGAAATACAGATGTTTAGTGTCCATTTTTATTGTTTTTATCTCTTATTGTTTCGTCATATTTTTTATTTGTGATTTAATTTATGTATAGAAATGTTTTTTCTTCTGTTTTCTTCCACAGAAACGACTGTATACTTACTTTTGTGCTCCCCTTGTATGTATGCATATATATAAATGAAAATGGGCTATACGAAAAATATATAAAAATAATAATTTTTATATAAAACGTAAATATAAAAATTAGTTTTTTATACGTATAAAATCCAAGTTTTAAACCGAAAATCTCGGGTGTAACGTTTTAAAAATAGTGTGTATAGGTTATAGTATCAATTACAAGAAAGTAAAAGATAATAAAAAAAAATACAATAACGGTAATTATAAAATAAAATTGATAGGATAGATTGAAAAAGAAAAAAAAACTTATTGAATAATTTTTTTCGATTAGCGAAAAACCAGTCAACCTCTAATAAACGATTGCTGCTTCCGTCTTAAGCGGTGTATGATAGATGAGGATAAATATTTTTTCTCTAATTTAATCATTTTCTCTAGAATTTCTAACGAATATAATCGCAAACTTCTTTTTTTTACAGAGTTTTTTTAAACCGAATAAATTATTATTATTATTTATTATATTTCTTACTTTATATTAAAGCTACTTTCAAAAAAAATTATTTATCTTTAAAACAGAAAAAGAATTTCAGTCAACGATTCTCTATCTTCCCTGCAGATTAACAATGTTCTACAAATATCTATAATAATAATAATAAAAAATAAGCTTATTTAGTTATAAATCAGTATGAAATAGTCATATTATTCAATTTTTCCTGCTTATTTCTGAACTTTTCGTGTCATTTTGTACGAATCGACTTCTCTATTTTCATTTCTGTATTCACCTTAAGGAGAAGCCGAATTTTCAGGGGTTAGTAATTAATCTATAGAGTTATTTAGAGAGAAAAGTATAAATCAAAGAGTAATTGGATAGTTAAATAAGTTTACTGCGGAAATTTTTAGTCAAATGAAAGGGAAATGCCGGATCGAGAAGCCGAGTAATTGAAGCAAACAATTATTTAGAAGAGGACAAAAGTTGACATCAGACTCTTATAGGATTTATCAAACGAAAATATCCGCATCGAGTCTTAATAACGGGTTTAACTGTTAGAGAAACAACGGCAGGAAATAATCGCTAACACAAACTAAGTTTCATATCGTTAGTCCGCCTTCGGTCGAGCCCTTTGAACTCTAGATAAGTTACGCCCTTCATTAAATAGAATTATTGCCGATAGAGTAGAGGATTTATGCGTTATAGCATTAAATTTATTTCTGTAAACGCAGTTGTCTATTCGATCAATAGGATGGAAGTTGAACAAGTGGTGCCCAACAAAGCGGCATTTGGGTCATAGAAAGACATAACCGACGGTATTGCCGCGAAAATTAGTTCAGACTTTTACACAGGCCAACGTTCCTTTCCGCCTCACGAACACACAAACACACACACACACACACACAGTCGATATTCGTTCTTCCCTCCTTTTGTGGTTCTGGTTGCTGTATTGACGAACGTCGTCAAAATTCATGACTTCGGCTTTAAACCCCGCCAGGCATGCATTGGGGTGGATAGCAAAGCAGATGTTCCTAATCCTCTCTTAATAGAAAAATATTTCAAAATGTTTATTCAGCAAATGGATTAACACGGCAAATTAATGCAAGTGCATGCAGTCGACATTTACAACGGAAATTGATTCGCACAGAAAAATAACCGGGGAAAAAATATGAAGAAGAAGAAGAATGCGGTGAGAAGAATTGGCAGCGAAAACGCCGAAGGGGAATTGACTACAAATCTTTTATCGAAATCGCTAAAGTATAACCAGGGTAATGAGGACGTGCATTCGATTTTATCTGGTAGAGTCAGCCAAATTAAAATGGAAGATACGTTTAAAATGATAATCAAGAAAATGCAGCAATTCATAACTATCGAGATACCGTCTATCACACGGCACGATCTAACATAGTCAATATTAGTCGACACGTTACCCTCCGAGACGGTTTAAGAGATAATTGTTTGCAGCTGTGCGCTTTCATTTCCATGTCTGATGTAAGTCTAATTAAATAACAGAGAGTTTGCTTTCGCCATTAACTTTATACATGTAATTTATACGTAATAGTAACCTTATATCCAAGTTTTATACCACTAAAGATAAAAATTAATAATCGATTCGTACGATAAAGAATGTCGACCTGAAATGTAATCGATGTTGAATTACTGGAAATTAAAAGATAAAAAAATAGTTATTCCTTTATGCGTTTTTACGATCTGTTGTGGTTCGGTTTCTTCTGCAAAATTAAATCGATATTTCGCTATTACATAAAATAGATTTAATCATTATTCATTACTAAAAATAACACTTCTTTTTTAGCCTGTAGGCCTGTTTCCCAGCATTAAAAGAATCCCCTCTCTTCCCTAGCAATAATGAATTTTTCATTTATATCAGCATCTTTCCCCTTTAAAAAATCGTTCATTTGTCAAATTTATTTCAATTTAACGAATTAATTCTTTGCATCTATGTTGCAATGGAGCATATAAATAGAACAATGAAAATTTGGCATCTCAAAGGCTTTGATGCAGAAAGTTTCTTAAATACTATACTGCATATAATGTATATATTAATACGATATATTTAAGTATAAAATGTTTACCTGACAAAAGCGTAACCTTTGTCTTTAAAGACACGAATTTCTTGGATGGGACCAAATTGGGTGAATGTCTTCTGCATTAATTCCTCTATAGAAAGAATATCTAATATCAACACTTATAAATAAAGTAATGAATTAAATTAACTTAATTAAATTAAACCAGATAAGAATAAATGCTAGACTTCTAATCAAATATAAATTATCTAATTAATAAAAGTTCTATTCATTTTCAGTTCTTTCAGCTTTTGTTTTTATAAGTTTAAATGCTGAAAATATATTCTGCACTTAATATATTATATATGAAATCTCTCTCTCTCTTTAAATATATTATAAATATATTATTCTTTTATACAGGAATATTATATCAATGTAGTGCACATGAATACACATGTATACAGTGTAACATTGTATAAGCATTTAACTGCTAATTCTTTCTTACTGTAAATTTTTTAAATTATAGGATTATTTATAGAAATTTTCTGAATAAAAAAATAGAATTATGGGTTTTTTTATCATTAATTAATTATTATTATGAACAGTTTTAAAAATAGATATTTAAGTTTATATAATATATATTTAATTTGTTTAAACTGACATAAATGGGATAGAAAAAAAGAATATTTAGTGGTCAAAATACTTGAAATTAATAAAATAATTTTTAGCTTAACTGCTTTATATTGTCTTTAAAAAGTTGGAAATATTTTCCAAAAAAAGAAAAAAGAAGTTTCATTATGATCACAAAAATCTGCTGGTGACATCTTGAAGTTTTCACTCGGATAGATAATGCGCGCCAGTTATTAGAGCGAATTACTTCCAACTAGTAAAATATATTATGACAAATCATTCTGTATTATTGTATTTTTAAATTATTTCATGATAAATACTGCCATTGAATTTTTATAAAGATTATTGAGTAAAACTGATGATTGATGAGAACTGTTTTATGAGATTACATAATCTTTAAATGCAATTTTATACTCTAAGTTAATATTAAAAGCTAACATTATTCTTATCTGGGTTAATTAAGCAAGCCTACCTGTTAGTCCTTGTGTTATCCCACCACAATACACTGTACAATTAGTTGGGCTTGACTGGTTATAAACTTCATCAAATGTTAATGGCTTCACATTTGCTATAAAATGAAAGTTAAAAAAAAAAAATTAGAAGGTAATGGTAAAACGAAATTAACCATATTATAAATCATGGTAAATTATCTTCAAATTTTTAAATAATAGCTTAGAAATATATCAAAGATAAAGCAAATTTATTTATTTATTTTTTGAATACGGTATTCTATTAAACAATTTCACATTTTGTTTTAAAATAAATTAATCTGTAAGAAAAAATTCTAAAAAGAAAAAAGCTTTTCTATTTTCTTAATACATTAAAAATAGCTTAAATGAAACAGCTACATAATTAGTTTAAAAAATATGAGTATCAAACTGCAAATGTTCTTTAAATCTTAATGCGGAGTTAATTAAATTTATGTTTATTCAACAAAAACTTTAAATTTTGGTTATTTTTGTTTGCAATAGATATTCTAATAAAACAGATCATTCATTATATTCTTATCATAATATTTATTTTAAAAATAAAATTACTATTAGGAAAAATAGCTAAGATAATTTTTAAATTTTAAATCCATTTTCTCTACTGTAAGAAATGCAGATATTTACATTCAGCCTTTGAAAATTGATTTAATCAGATATTAAGTGAATATGTAATGACTAAATGTAAACAATTTTGTAGACAACACAAATTATAGTGTATAAAAACCAGCAATATCATCATATTGTTACGGCCATAAAACTTAATCTTTAAAATTACAGGACAGACAGGAATTTTCTGCATTTATACATAAGCTTTAGCTGTATGGTTAGTGTCACAATAAGTGAGGTCTCCAGTTTCATTTGACTCCGTTGAGCTTCTGCGTATTCTTGCTGTTTTTAATTTGTCTGATGCAGTACCATGAGAAACGATGTGCTGCCTATTAGCAGATTACAAGAATTTTCTGGAATTCTTACTTATCCTTGTGTTCATTAAGTGGAGCATGCAAATATTACAGTAATCTGATGTTGTGAATGTGGTTCTTAGTAGACTGAAATGTGAGCAATTTCATTGTTTCATGAAAGTTTGGCATTCAAGTTTATTCAATGGCAGTTTCCTGTTTTTTTTTCATTATCAGAACAATATTCTGAGACAGCTTACGTTAGTCTCCATTAATCAAGTCCAGACCTGACACACCACAGAACTAATTAGGCCTGTGTTCCACTAAATGATAAAACTCCTTGAATGCTAATCAAGAATGAAAATGGAAATTTGTTTGATGAAGGCAACAGGGAAATTATGGAATTTTAATCACTTAATACACTTGATGCACAGTTTCGAATGTTATTAGAGCTTTCAAAGTGACTTTCCATATGGCAATACTTTTCTGATTTCAATTTTAAAGGATTGGTCTTTGGAATTCCCTTTATATCAAATAAAATTAAAAGTAAATTTTCTAATTCCAGAGATTAAATTTGTTAAATTGGAATTAGTTTTTACATATCACTTTGTACAAATTTTATTTATTTAAATATTTCATATATTATTATTCAAAATTTAATAAATGATAATAACAAGATAAAAATATTTTAATTTATTTACTATCATTTTGAGTTCTGTTAGCTGGAGGTTTTCGTGTTGCCCAATTAGTTCGGATAGCACGACTTCCGAGCCACTGACCATTCATTGTACTTATTGCAGTTTCTGCATCCTAAAATGAAAAGAAAAATATTATTTTTTAAACAAAAAATGATCAAGATTTACTGAAATAAAAATTTTAAAGCAATTCTGATTATAATAATGATGATAAAAACAATATTATCTCATGTATACTAATTTCTTTTAGTTATTTTTACTAGTTTTAAAGAGACATATTGTGTTAATTTAATTTTAATAAAAATTATAAACTTTTGAGATTCTGTGTGTTACATGATGATATACTGTACCTGTGGTAAAAAATAAATACTCCCAAAGGAATGGAAACAATTGACTTAAAGTGATATTACGAAAAAAATTCCTCTAATTAACATACTATACAGCTACACACAAAAATGGAGTGCTATCATAGATTAACTTAATCTAGTTGTCTAGACAAGAAGATAATCAATTATTCCATTGAATAGTAGTTCTTTGACTAGATAGATTGTTGGCATCAAATTAAAGTTGACATCAATGTTCAGTGAAGTGTGGACTAAAGATAGTGAAAATGTATCCTTATTCAATTGAAAAACTGTTAATGATTAGTTTATTATTTTATTAATCAACCACAAATTTATCCAATAATTAATTGCAATTTAGCCTTATTAATTATCAAATTTTCATGTTATCTTGCATTCTACATTCAGTTGAAAGGAAACTGCAGGCTTCAATGAACTAAATGATTCTATTTCCAGAGAATGCACAGATTATTTTCTAAACTCTCTAAGGTAAGACAGTATTTAAAAGGAAATTCCCATGTTAAACAGCTTTAATTCACTTTATCTTTTGCTTTTATAATGTGTCTACAGAAACAGACTTCTTTACTCTTTATTCTTATAAGTTTGCTACTTTTCACACTTTATAACTCCATTGAGGAATTTACTGAAATTGTTTCTATTGACTCAATTCAATTAAATGCTTCTGCCATGTGAAAGATGAAATAGAATTAGATAGTACTAGTTGTTATATGATGTTAAAAACACAGTCAATAATTTTAAATGGCATTCTCCTTCATTAGGCATGCATAATATTGTTAGCAACAGCTTTGAAATTCTACTTTAACAATATGGATAGAAAGGCATCCCAGTGGAATTTAGAGAATGGCAAGATGCTATTATTCTTTATGTTGATTGCAGTAGTTGGATGTCCTATCTCGTAATTACAGACACAATAAAAATCAATAAAAGCTCTTAGGATCATTGTTTACTTGGAAGCAGATACAAAAGATCTTCAAATAATTCCAAAAAAATATATGAATTGTGGCACATTCTTTTTATTTCTAGATTTATTTAGATAATATTTCATTTATATACCTATATAGTGATACTTATTTATTTTATTTTTTAAAATGTTATTGCTCAAATCGTGATCAAGTAATCGGTATTCACTTATTTCTCTCCAATGGATAAGAGAAACAATCTATTGATGTTATCTTAAGCATAGAACTATAAATTATTCTTCTTTTTCCCTCTCCGTTTTCTTTTACTCCTCCTTAATTCAAGTATCTCTTAAGATTACTATAAAAACATTTGTAATCAGAGAGAACCAAACAATTACGCCGATGTATGTATATTTTTTAAACTTTATTTTATCGATTGTAGGTGTTTATAATTTTATTTAATTATAAATTTAGCTGTTTATAAATTCAAGATTTAATAACTTAAAAGAATTTTCTAATAATGAAATCAGATCATTTAATTTTAACAATGATTATTAATTTTGTATTACATAAAATGCTAATGATAACATATTTACTGTAATAAAATACTAAAAATAAAATAATAAATTATAAGTTTAAAAAAAGAAACATAAATATATATAAATTATCATGAGAAGTCATACTGATTTATTCAATATAGATAAATTGTGCATAATTCACCAATAACAATATATTATACTTCCAATATTACTATATAGAACGCATATAAAAACAAAATTCTCAATGATGAGTAGCTTGTCTTTGATGGCTACTTTGCTCAACCTTGCATGTCTTTGAATCATCATTCAGAGATGTTTCAGTTAAGTGTTTGCAGCCGGTCATAGTCAATTCTTGAAAGAACTAAGTGATGATGTAAAATCTCAGCAAGAATTCCCTCTTTTTTTTTTACAATTCTCATGAAAGTATGCTAATCGGACTACATATTCTAACCATTCATGACTTGATGGAATGGTAGGAGGAGGAGATAATAAAGTGGAAAGGGAAAGAATAATGGGGTACAAACTGGTGGGAAGAAACCTGTCCAGTGGGCCATCTGGGTTTATGGCAACTGCAGACTGTTCAACTTTCTGACCACTTCTCATTCATCATTGCAAACACAGTATGGTGCAGTTCCCAAATCTGAAATTGCCTACCAGTGGTTTGATAATAGTTAAAAGACAACACAAATTTATCTAATATGTAACTTTTTATTCTATTTGAAATATTTTCATCACACTTAAATAATTTTTAAAAGTAGACTTTTTTTTCTTATTTATAAATGTTTTTATTATGAAAGTTTGTGATTTTATAACACATTTTAAAAACATTAAACTGTGTCTAACATTATCAAGGACAAATACATGCAAGCTGGACTATAAAAGTAATGAATGTAGCTGTTAAAATTGCACGCATCATCCAATGTAGAGACACCCCATCAACAAACCCTACAGCGAATCACTATTAACCTGATGCCGACAAGTGATGAGCATACCAAATAACATCTCGAGGGATTCAGTGTTTTCATAACTATCGTACAATATACTCATCCCATTGTAGAGTTGTGGCTCTCTTGAGTTGTGTTACATCCCTGTGGCATTCTATTTTTGTCTGCTGTTCTGTCACATATATTATATGGCAGCTGACAGTCCTTTTTCTGCTTGTCTACAACAGTGTGATTACTATGTCAGTTGTCACGGGACCAAGGGGAGGAGTCAGTTTACTGTGCTATCAAGACTAGAAAATTATTAAAATTGGAGTATTATAATAGAAATATGTTAGATGTGGACATAACAAAGAAAAGGGAAAAAGAATAATCTCAGAATTAAATCAAAGAATTAATGATGAGATAATTAAGTATTAAAGAATATAAATTTGATAATGATAATTATTTCGATAAAATAAAAACTTTTCTGTAAATAAATGAATTAAAAGTTTATCGATTCGCCAACAAATTCATATGTGATCAGAAATAAATTATTACATTTAATTAAATCTTTGAATTTATTCAACTGTTTAATTTTCAGTTTTCTTAATTGTGACATCAATATATCAACTATTTATCTACTTAATTAATATACACTATAACTGTCATCAAAATGTATAAATTTATAATTAAAACCTATTACTTTCTTACTACATTAATTCAATTTAATCAGTTAAAATATATAAGAATTTATTTTATGCGATATATTCGAGACTCTTACCGCTTTTTTAACAAAGGACACAAACCCATATCCTTTCGATTTGAGGGTTTGTGGATCTCTCACTACTCGACAATCTCTGAAAAATATGAAATAAAAAAAGAAGAAAAAACATTATATGTAAGAATATTCATAAACTGTTAGCTTCTGTAGAAGAAATATAAAATAGAAGAAACAAATATGTATTAATATATACAGAAGTATAAAATATAAGAAAAGTTATTTAAAAAACATGGTTTTTGTAATTATTCATGTAGCCTATTGAAGAATATTGAATATATTCCGTATCTAGGAAACCATCTCCATTTGTAAGTAAAGTGCTTTCCAATAATATAAATATTTAGTTACATATTTACTTAGAAGATTAGTAGTGAAATGTTGATGAAGTATTAATAAAGATCATTTAGGTAGTCAATATGTATTAAGGGGTTACATTATTCTTTGATTCTTATCATATATTTTAACAGAAATATCATTCCAGGACATACATTACTCTGAAAATTTACTAAATATGGAAAACATTTATCAAATTTGGAAGACATTTATATGAAACTGAATGAAGGAAGGAAGGAGAAAAAAAAAAGAAAAAATTAATATAAAAAATTAATATTAGTGTTATAATGAACTTTACTAATCTGATTTGCTAATATATAACAGGTCTACAGACTAGCAAAATAATGAAGATAACACAACTGTAATGTTGGGCAGTGTTACCAGTTCCTGGCAAATGTTCTCATTTGTCATGGGGAGTGGTTCAGGTAGACCTATTCATTGATCGCATCTAGTTAATCTATACCTATGATATAACATTAATCAAGGAAGGCAGGTTTCCTCCCTGCACTTTCCAACTCTGGGGGGTGGAAGTTATTAAGAGCTAGTCAGTCAACTAACAATACATGAGCTAATGAATGATCTGTAGCGACACTATCACTCAAGTAGATTGCTACTCTTGGGGCACACGTGACACTCACAATGATGATGACAAGAAAGAAAGCTTACTGTTAAATCTAAGCCAAACATTTTTCCTATTCAAATGAACATAGCAATGATCATGACTATGTAATAACTAAGTGTTATGATTTGTTTAAGCATTATTTATTAAAAAATGTTTATAGTAACATAAATAATTTTAAACATTCTGACTAAAAATCTCAATTTTCACCAATAATTTATATCATTATATCTTTTTAATTGAAATAAATTATAGAAAAAAACATCTCAAGAGTAGAAATATTTTCATATTTTCATTGACTAATTTCATTTTTAATGCATAAATAAATTGTTTTTTTTTTCTTCAGTTTATATTTTATAAATTAATTATTTTAAACATATAAAAAAAATATAAAATATAATAATTCAAAATTATTCCTTTAGAATTTATTTAATTAAACTGGTCCTTAATTGTCAACGAAAGAAGATTTTGGCACCGAAAGATGTGATAACATTGACGAAATATAAATGAATGTAATCGAAAATGATAAGTTCCTATATCAATTTATAACTTTTAAATATATTTATATATAACAGTGGGTAGTACAGGAAAGAATTTAATGCTAGAATTCCGCTCTATGTTAATCACGTAGAGACTCACTGTATTCTGCTTCCCCAACAGTGTTCCTCTGTCTTGCAGGGAAGCTGACCACGCCCGGAGAAAACTCTACGAGGTGACCTCAGGAATTGATCGATAACCATTGCTACTTGCCCCACCCAAACTATGAGACACCCCATTGACCCGAAATTGCTTCCGTGTCCTTTCACTTATATATTTCCTTTATAGATTACGATAAATTATCGATTTTATTCATAGTAAATAAATCGATTCTTCATTTAAAAGTTGGCTCACTCTACGAAGGAACTTTCAATTACAGAACTTTAGATGAATCTAATACAATTTACAAAGTTTCCTCTCGTATATTATATATATATATAAAGGTCTAGAATTTGTCCAGATAACTTAATTAACACTTAAAAATAATATCAATTAAAACGAAGAAGGATGGTTAACATAATTTACTCTACTTTTAAATGTTAATTTTTTTAAAAAAAGAAATTAGTTTTGACTAAATTAAATAACTTCGCACCAGTACACCATTCGAAATATTCACAGAAATGTTTTAGTAGTTCAATAAAATCATTTATTAATCTTATCCAGGACATGTAATAAAAATTCAATTAAATAACAAAAATAAAAAGTTTCTATATCAGTAGAAATCCTCCCTTTTTATTAAATTATACTTGAAAAAGCGGTAAAATAGAATTAAAAAGAATATATATATATATCGACTACCTTTATATAGTTTTGTTTTTTTTTTTAATACAACGTTTATAATTTTAAATAACCCTGCACGAATTTCCACTCCTTGTACCGTTTGACACTATTTTAACATTACAATCTGCAATATATTTTTTTAAAATTTTAAAGTATAAAGTTAAATAAACCATAAAGCCAAATGAATAAATTTTAATTTAGAATTTTATTTTACATTTCTAATAAGTCAAATTCCTTATTAATTTAGGTTTAGGTTAACTTTTATTTTGTAAGAAAGAGATAGGAAATTAGTTTCTGTGACCGGAAGTGATTGATCTTTTCGTGTGTGAGGATGAAAAATCTTCATTTCAATTGACTCTTCCTGTTCTCGAGTCAATTCGAACTTTTATTTCCGTCTATCAAACACAGTAGAAGCGGCTTAAAATTCAATAAAACTATTAAAAATAATTAATTTAAAAATTCAGGATATGAATATACACGAAAAAATCGATTAAGTTAGTAAAAAGTTATTAAAAATTGACTTTAAACGAAAAATTTAAGCGCGGGTAGTGTTTAACTTCGGAGGTATTTTTTCCTATTTTAAATAATAGATCGGTATAAAAATATATTTTAAATGACGATATGGAAACTTAAACATATTCTTTATTTAAACAATAACGGTTGTTGAGCCATTTATTAATGACAAATTAATGAAATTATAACCTAGCAACGAGTTTTGTTAAAGCGGTTGCCCGCCGTTGTACTAGAATAATGCGGTTAGTCCAATGTCAACAAGTAGTGGTTTGGATATTGTCATCGAGCTGCATCACTAGCTTTTCGTTTTCTTTTTACAGTTATTTTAATTAGATATTAAAACGTTGCTCATAAAAATCAATTATATCTCTTCTTTATCTCTTTTTCTCTCGTGCATATATACCTATATATATATATAGATAGGCAAGAAGACAGAAACTAATTATATCATTAGTAATAACTTTAGCTAATTTGTGATGAAACTGTCTGGATATTCTTCTATAAAAATATCTAATGTATTAAGAAAATTCTAATCATGTTTTTAATACATTCCTGACACGTTTATAGACACAGACAGATTACATTTCAGAAGGGAGGAAAGAAAATTATATTAAAAATAATAATAATAATAATAATATAAGGAAAAGACAAGACTGAATATCCATCAATAAACAATCTAATCTAAACTTTTCTTAGCCGTAATAACTTTACATACAAGTTGCGAAGTAAGAAATGTAGTCTAATGCAACTCGATTTAACGAATTTCGAAAAGAACACACGTGACAAACATCTAGTTAACGTTATATTATCATTTTAACAATCATTTTTATGTTTTAAATCATATAAACACAATAGTTCTATTAGTATTATTTCGAAGCCCCCGGAAATTACAACAATTAAGTACATCCTCTCTACCTATTTTCTTACATATAAAGCGGGGGTTTTTTTTTTAATACGAAATAAAATTATATTTTAGTATTAATTTTCACTAAAGGTGGTAGAATTTAAAAATGTACATATATTGCACCGTAATTGTTTAGTTTTTATGTAATTTTTGATGGAAAAATCCCATGTTATTATTCGTCAGATGATACTTTTTATTCGTTTCATATTCAAAATCAACACGGAAAAAACTGGCATTTCTTCAAGAATTTCTTTAGGAGTTAGTAGATATTTGGATATTTTCACTATATTCGATTTCCTTCCAGCTAAGAATTTTTTCTCAGTTTACTTTCCGATCATCCCTCAGAGTGGTTATTCTATTTGCAAAGATCTTTACAACCGGATTTAAATTTATATTCTAGTTCAAATTGCAGGCTTAAAATCGTACTTGATCTTACTTCTATTTAGCGTTATTTTCTCTTTTTTTTATTGGTTTATTTTTCTTCATAGAGGGGAAAAAAAGAAAAAAATAATTGAATAAAATTGAAGCGAAATTTGTATTCCGATAAATCAAGGAATTTGAAATTTTTCAATCGATTTTATTTCTTATTTTTAGGAATGATTCTAAAAATATTCTCAATACAGATTGTTTCATTAATATAATTTCTTGGAATTAGATTAATTCCGTCGCTTCTGATTAAAATTTATTACGATATTACCGGAGGAAAATTATGTAGATAATTGAATGACATAATTATGAGAAAATTTGTGTAACTTTTATAAAATATTCATCCTTGTATCTGATCTGCAAAAAGAATCAAAATGAGATTATATCTTACAATTCTCCTTCTCTAACCGGCAATTACAAAGTATATATATATATACACTCCTCGAGAATAAAGGAGGGTTTAAATTCAAAATTTAATCATTATTTTTGGCTTTAAAAATTCTAATTTTAATCTCCGAGTTAAAAATATTTCGATATTTTCCCAGTAGAAAAAGATAAAACGATAATAGTTAATTTGGATTTGGTGTAAAAAACACACACATGAAACCTCGATACAGCGCTTTGTTAAACAGAAAGCGATATATCGAGGTATTTACCGTTTCCACGTCAAAGGTTCCACTGAAAACCAGCTCACCCCTTAACTTAGTTTAGCTTTCTGGGGCCTAGGAGGGCCTTCTTACTCGTTAAAAGTGAGAGGAACTAATAAACCGCCATAAAAAAAAATATATATATATATAATTTTCTATCAAGGAACTAGTTATACTTCGATTTAACGTCACCATTTGCGCATCTCCGAAGTGGCCATTCAATCGAGAGTGACGTTAAACCGAATTACTTTACGTTACTTTAAATAACAAGACGTAGTAACGAGGTCTTCTATAAATAAAATCGTACGATTCTCTGTTTAATATTTACGGGTTAGACTGACGATTTAAGAGGGTGAAGCTATTTAAGAAAGGGTTAAATCGAGGTTCGACCGAACGAAAATTGAATAATGGTGTATTATTATTATTATTATTTTCTATAAATTTAGAACAATTTTTTTATATTTTATTTTACTAAAAAAAAAGGGTACAAAACATCAAGCGATAAAGGGAAAAAATGTCTCGGAAAGTTAGAAATGTTGTTGTTATTTTATCATTTAATGAATGAATTACCCGAATAATTCGAAGAGTAAAAAAGGGGAAAAAATTAAAGATATATAAATAAAATCTCAAACAAAAGAAAATAATTCGATATTTTCAATTATTTCTAAAAGAAGAAATTATTTTTCATCCTTCATCTTTCGACTTTATAAAAACAATTAGATAGGAAAAAGGAAAGAAGAAAAAAAGGGGGGTCTTTTAGTTGGTTTTCACAGATATAAATGAAATTAAGATTTTTATTATCCACGTGGAATTGGCCACAAAAATACCGAAACTATAAATAGATACTAAAGTATTTCTGGTTAAAAAGGGGGAAAAAGTTATAAACTTTACAATAAATCCTGTCCTCGAAATCCTTTAAAATAGTGGTTCTTAACCCGGGGTATACGCATCAAAGGGGTTGCGAGACCTTCTTTCTTTCTTTTCTATAAGATAATTTCTTTCTTTCTTTCTTTGACTGAATTTTTATAATCTTTTTAATATTACTTATTTGTCATTTTTATTATCTTATATTAAATAAAGATACAGTTCTTAATGGCCGAGTCTTTCTTTCGAACATAATCTTAATTAATAAAAAAAAAACAAACATAATATCGAGTTTAAATGTATATTTTCTGTATAAATCTCTAAATTAACGGATAAATTTCTTCTTAATAGTTTAATTGTATTTAAAATTACAAGCTACACCCCCTTTACAACGTAAAAAAAAGACGTTATTCGCGGGTATAGAGGAGTGGAAAGGTTAAAAATTAGTTTTAAAATAAGTACGACTATTTATTCCACAATTAAAAACAATAATAATAATAATTTAATTTGTATTATTAATTCTATTTAATAAACAATTATCTAAATGATTTTTTTGCAGTTGAATTATGACTGATTTTTAATGTTGGTCTGAAATTTGGAAATTTATTTTTTCGACCGAAGAAAAAGTAAGATTAAGAAGTCGAAACAGTCGAATTTTCATTACTCTAATCTAAAAACTTATCTTGTTTTTCTTTTCTTCTTCTTTTTTCCTTCTCTTTCGATAAATGAGGGAAGCAAATAATCGTGTTGTGGCTAATATGAGAAGAGGAAAAGTCGGATCCAGTATTCATAATTGCATTTGTTTTCATAAAATAATCATTTTAATATCTGACCAGAGTTACTGGATAGATCTTAAGAACGCCAACAAGAAAACAGTCAAACACATTGCTTTCCATTAAATGCAGAAGAAAAATTAAATATTTAGAAGGACAACATATTGTAATGGCTAATTTATAAATAATAAGCGAGTTCATTTATTTTTAATAAACAAAATGCTTTTTTTTTTCTCTCCTAGAGAAATATTACAATGAGAAACTGATGGTTGTTTCCTTTTTTCCCCCTCTCCTCCCTCTCTTGATAGCGTTACCGACGATGATAATCCAAATCTGAGGGAGTTCATACGTGTGCCACGATCAGACTCGAAGAAATCCGCATGACAAATGAGGAAAAGTTGTTATAAACGGGAATGAAATCTATCACACGAAAGCCGAATTTACGCTGATTTGCACTTCTGTACAATAAACTGTCTTGGAGAAAATGACTGCAAATTAATTAAACATTTACGCCAGCGACGTCACTAGTGATTCCTATCCGGATCGTTCTTGACGGTGGAAGACACCGTTAAATCTCAAATATTAACGATGCCGAGCCGAGTGCAACTTCAGTGTGACAAGTTTCGCTCTGCTCCATTTACCATCAAACTGTCCATCACATAAACGACATAAAGCAGTAACTAAGGGCGAGAATAAGCCATGAAGTTGACAAGCCAAAATACTCCTCGTTTCAATTAAAGCACGTTTACACGCGCATTTTTTTTAAATCCTCTCCCCATCCTTCCAAAGTGACTTAGTCGATTCGTCTCTTATAGGTGTATTACGGCCTTACGGGGCCTGCATACTTGTAAATACAATGAAGTGTCACTCTGTTGTATTCGGCCGACATTTTCGTCTCCGAAGTTTATGCAAGTTTGGAGTTCGCGGCTTTCATTTGCATGGCCATTAATTGTAAAACAGTCAAATTAAATGAAATGGAACAGAGCACGAAAATGCCATGCTGTTAAATATGATGAATTATAATTGTGGCCTAGATCCCGATCGTGTATAAAATGAAGTATGAATGGGTGTACGAAAAACTTTAAATCGGGATTTCTCAAACTTTTCAGACTAACGCTCCCCTTATTAGTGCATGTATATTGTTTCCCTCGACTGTTGGGTCTTCTATCACCCTCAAGGGGACGGTAGCGCCCACTTTGGGAATTAAATGATACAAGAAAAGGGATTGCTGCTGACATTTTTAAAAAATTTTTCGCTGCTTTATTGGATTTAGAAAACATTCATTTATTAAAATTGGAGTCCGAAAGAGAATTGTGCAAGCGCTACGATAGAAAATATAGGCCTTAATCATTTCGGCATCCTCGTGTGATATCGTTTTATGAGGATATAAAATTCCTATCTTAAGATAAATACGGTATAAATTAAAATTTTACGCATCTAATTATGCAAATTTTACTTCTTAAAGACTCTGTTATATTATTCAGACAAATTTTTTTTTTCATTATTACTTTAAATAATTTATAAAATTTCATAAATCAATTTATTTTTCTCTTTTCCACTGGACGTTGTTAGAATATAAACTTTAAGAAATTTATATTCGGTTAAAAATCGGATTTATTCACCTTTAAAATACATAAAACTTTCCACCGATATTAAAACAGGAATGACCATTTATTATTCAAATCTCACACTTTATTAGCGAAGTTTTAATATTATAAACAGCTTTATTCGTTTTTATTATTCATTTTATAATGTAATCCTTTTATATTATTCGTAAAATTAACTACTCTTTATATTATACGGTATTAACTGATAATATAACTTGTATAAGTGACGTATCTAAGAAGTCATTTGAAATTCTCCAATTATTTATGATCTAAAATGTTTTAAGAATAAAATCCTCTCATTTAGATAAACATAAACAGTCGAACCTCCCAACAACGGCCACTTCTTACCTGTAATTACAGTCCAACCTGGCCGTCGTCCGCAGGTTGGACTGTAATTATATAACTATTTAATTATTGAAGAGATGCATTACGTTGTCAGGTTTTATACAAGATACAGAGGGCCTATATAAAATCAAAATTTCCTTATAATCTGCATTAAATTGTGTAGAAAAAAAAACAACCCCAAAACCAATCGGTAAAACAATTTTTGATTAATTTTAAAATAGAAAACAACTGCTATACTTTAATAGAATAACAACATATTTACCAGTCCCTTAATGATATTTTCTCTCGACATAATAATTAAATATAGATAATAAGTACGTTAATAATATATATTTCTGATGAAATTCAAACATTTCATCAGAATCTTTATTTAGAAAAAGGGGGGGAAAAAAAGGTAAAATATCAAATTGGTAGTTTGAAAATGACTGCAATACTTTCCATTTAGTTTGTTTTTGTGATCGTTGTACAAATTCAATTAAAACTCTTAACAACAAAACCTTACTTCATTTAATCGAATTAAACGATTGTAATCAGATGAAATTGTTTTAATAATCTACAGCAAAACCTGTCCAAGACGGAACCTGTCTAAACGGGAAAAATTCTTAGAAACAGACCGATTTTTCTATTTAAAAAAAAAACCCGTTTAAAACGGAAATTTTTAACATTTAAAATATATTTTTAATACATCGAAAAATCGAAAAAAAGTGAACTTTTATTTAGTGTTTTACGATGGGAAATTCGGAGAAGAGTGAAGGAATTTGATATTTGGTGCAATTGTCAAACATAAGAGTGGAGTACGTGACCACCAATTCTTAACGGAGACAACTCTGGTCCAATGTAACAAGATGTCGGAGGTTGTGTTTTACCTCTTGGTGACAGACGGCCGGACGTGTGGTTTCACGTCCCATCTCCCAGCATCCCTGGCGTACAGAGATAAGCGGGTTATGTATACGTGGGACGGACGGTGGGTCAGACGGACCGTGATCTAGGGAAGCTGGTCTCCGTCGATAACGCTGTACGGAGCATCGGGGTCGACAACTTCCAACTGCTGTTTGGCTTACTAGTTGACAATACTTCATTTCATCCGTTTTTTTTTTTATTTCCCCCTCTTCCACCGTTCTCCCAATTCTTCTCCGAAGTAACGTACGATTGGAGCTATAGTTTCCACCACCCCGCTTGACCCGGACGAAATATTCTGTAAATGGAACGTGCGCCGATGACGACACATAGATAACGACACCGGGTCAAAGTGAAGAAACATTTTCGTCCAAAAGGTGGCGTTAAAAACGATCTTTACGATGCGATCTATCGTAATGAACGAAGACCGGGATTGTTCCGAACAATTCTCTTATCGCAGATGAGGTTTTGGAGGGAAGTACAGTACACTAACCAACAGCTAGTATATAAAGAGGACTGCAGTTTTTCCCGCTGAATCGTGCTTCTCTATAGTGAATGCCCAAGAGACACGCAATGAAACCACAAAAACTGCTACTATGCTTCTTGCTCAACAACACGTTGGGGAACCACGCTAGAGTCATGCCAGATGACAGCGAATAAATTTCCTTGACCAAAGGGATTTCACTGTCAACATTTAAATTCAAAAACTTCTTCCAAGAAAAATATAATCCTCTTTCCGAATATTAATTTAGATAACTTGAAACCTTAAAAAAAACTGCTCTTCGGATGAATTTATTGTGTTTATAATTTAAACAATTGCCTATATTTATTTATCTCGCACAACAACAACAATAATAATATATTTTTAATATAAAAAAAAAAACAGATATATTTTTTAAAATGTATAAAATACTACCCTTATATTCCACTGTATACAAAAATATATCTTAAATTCTTTATTGTTTATTTAAAACAACGCTTTCTAACATTGTTTTCCCTCTTTAAACTTTCGCACAATATCCTCCCTTTTGTTTCTTTTTAGATTATAAAATTTTGATCGTTTAAAATTATTTATTATGTTTATATTTTTATGATTATATAAAGATAAGCGAAAATATTCTAGCATTTTACAGGATAAAAATATAGAAGGAACGAATAGAAAAAAAAGGATATAAAAAAAAAGAAAAGAAAAAAATATATATATGTGACCTTGTCGCAGTAACACGGTAACGTAAGATGACAGTTTCTTGTTGAGCTTTAAATCCAAAAAATAAATTTTGAAGTCAAAGGAACAGATGGTCAAGGAGTTTCTAGTTAAATAAACACGCCTCCAGAGATAACATATTGCTCGTGTCCGCAGAGTCCACTAACCCAAGTTTTAAGTGTTATTTGGAGAGTAGGACAGGTCGAGACATATGTCAACTCTATTGTCTCGAAAGATTTATAGCACCACAGAATTTAACTAGATAAAAAAATATTCCATTTATTAATATATACAAAGAAAAAATAAAACAATGATAATAATAATAATAGAAACAGGAGAATAATTCAATATAAATCGCTCCTTTTTTTTAAGTAAAATAATTACAAGATTGCCGATTTTTCACACTTTTTAAAATATTCTCGCATTCAAAAACTCGTAAGGAATATAATTTAATTATAAAAGCTGAAGTACAATTAAAAAAAACACACACCACCACCACCACCTTTAGTTTTTAAGTCATTACTTAAACTACTATATATGTATTTTTTTTTCTAATTTAAATTAATCACTCGGTTCTTATCGAGTTTTATCGCAATAATTTAGTAGATTTACTGTTAAGAGAATTAAAAAAAGTGGGATACTTTTTTTTTTTAATTCGCTTTTTACGTTTTGAAAATATGAACATTTGCCATTTACCTAATGTAACACCTCCCATGTGAAATCGCAAAGAATTAAATTGGCGAGAAGAAATCTCTCGCTAGCGACTGTAAGAATCGAAGAATATTTAATCTGAATTTGTATCTGTGTAAACACGAAACAAAAATAGAATTTATTATTATTATTATATATTTATTTTAATACCCCCTGTATCGATTTTAAATCGTTTAAAAGTCGTATCGATGCACTCGGATGTTGGAAAATCGGGATGTATGAATGGATATTTTAATTAAAAATCTAATGAGCTGATTTGACGGATGATCGCAAAATATTTAAGAAAAAAAAAAAAATATAATAATATAATCATAATAGAAAACGAACAAGTCCCCCTTGTTTTCCCCTTCTTTTTTTTCTTTCTTCTTTTATTAATAATAAAGAGAATGAAAGAGAAAAGGCAGAAAAAGAAGAGAAAAATTACGTATCTAAAAAAGTAAAATAAATAACTATTGAATAAAGATAAAAAATATATAAAAATTAATAATAATAATTAATAATAATAATAATAATAATAATAATAATAATAAATAATGAAATTTTGCCTACGTCAGCTTAGAATTTTGTGGGGTTTCTCTAACAGGTGTGCACACCTACGCTGGCCAATCATCTGAAGAAATGGGAAGGGGCTTGTTTAAATAGACCAATCAAATTGGTGGAAAAAAAAACATATATATATATCGTTTCAACACTAATGTAGAGGAAAAATGTACAATACTAAAGTAAACAACCTATTACTAGAGCAAGACAACCGTAAAAAATTTTGGACGACGTAGCGCAATTTTTATATTTTCTAATAATCCAAAAAGTTAGAAAGTAGTAGTAGTAGTAGTCTGGTCCAAAACTTTTTTGGCATCGGGTGAGCAGACGGGATACGAGATAAGTCGAAATTTATTTTTAATAACGTGTACAAAGCATAATTTATATATAACCGATTCAAATGTCCCATTTGCTCACTCGAAAAAAAAATAAATAAATAAATAAAAATTGAAAAAAAAGTTGAAAATTTCATACAAAAAAAAAAACAATAATAATTTTAGTAAATTTTTAAAAAATTCCATTAAAATTCTTTTAAAAAAAATAATAATAATAAATTTTTATATATTAAATAATATTTAAATTTTCTAAGTCGGCCATCTCTTATGTTGACGTAAACTTTCTTTTAACCGTTCTATCTCTCGTTAATTAAATTTTTAAAAAATGTTTTTTTTTAGATAAAAATATATTATTAAATTTTAAAAAAAATTTATTAAATTCATTAAAAATCTCCCCCCCCCTTCTCTCTCTCTCTTTCTCTCTACACGCTTATCAATCGACAATCTGTCTGAATGGTCGACTTACACAGGATTATCACATTATAAATATTATGATAAAATGATCTTACGTAAGAATAAAAAGTAAATAAATTATTTAAAAATTTGAATTTTTTTTTTTAAATATTGGATACTTACGAAATTTCGCCGAAGGGTGCAAATGCTTCACGTAGTTGTTGCGTCTCGATTTCTGGACTCAAGTCACCCACGAATATGTGGTAGTGTTCTGTTCGAATAAAAGAAAAAGGGAAAAGAGAGCTTCAACAACTAAACAATGACACTAAACGATGTGTTGATTAACAGAAACCCTGTAAGAAACATTTATGGTGCTCGTTTAACGCAACTGAGGGGGGTAGACAATGGAGACAATTGCTAAATTTCATCCAAGAGGTGGGGTTATAAACACTACGCCAAAGATAGATACAATAGTTTACTAATATAATCTTTTTTTTTTTCTATGTTGTATTTGAAGCATCATTTTAAAATCTCGCACGTCTCTATGCGTTATACCCGTTTGTTTAATTAACTTTACTGTATATTTACACACAACAGGGTCGTAGAAATATTCTTAATAACGTGTCCACATTCCTGACTTCTTATGACCAAAATATCTTTAATAGTACTATTTTCAAAGAATTCCGGATTCACCTTTATATATATTTTCCAAGTATTCGATCGATACAAAAGAAATTAAAGCACTTAAATCGAGATATTCGACTACCTTTAGTGGGGACGATATTTGCCATCTTTACAACCACTAAAACTATTGATTCCATTAAAGAATTTCGTATTATCAGTATAATTTTTTTATAAGAGATCGATTCGTATTCGTTACTGATTTTTCTTTTTTAATTATTTATTAATCTTGAAATTAAATCTGAAGTAATTTGGTATATAGACTCGTACGAAGAAGTAGATGTGTATACGTGTTCTATAAACAACTCTGACGGAGCGGAAGATAAAAAAAATAAGGGAAAAAAACTAAATTAAATGGCAGAATTTACTATACTTTGTGTAAATAAAAATTTAATCGAATGCTAAAACTGGTGGTATAAGGGAAAGGACTATATGAAATTTTTCCCAAATAAATTTTTAATTTTTCAATCATCTTGACTGAGTACTTTTGAAATTCTCATTACATTTTTTTTTCTTTTTCTTTATTTAGAAAGTCAACAAAATCCTCCAAAAATGTAAGCAAATAATATTTTAGTACAATATCATGCCAACTTGCAAGAATGAAATCATTCGAAGTAAAAGCATCATTATAAGATTTTTTTCCTTTATTATTATTATTTCTTTTTTTTATATATAAATCATCTTTTCCTAGTAAGAAATCGAACGTTTTAATAAGCTTATACTGGATTACATTAAAGCTCCTGAGAGGAAAATAACTTTAAACAGATCTACTCATATTTTAAAATATGAAACCTTGGCGAATAAAAAGACAGGTGAAAGGGGAGGAGAAAGAAGAAGAAGAAAAAGAAAGGAAAAGAAGGCAGAAAAAATTCAACAGCAGATGGAGATAATGACAAATCAATCGATAACGAACTACTGAATAATGGAAAACTACCACTTTCAGTTTAAGTGATGTGATTCTGCCAATAGCCACCTCTTGTACTTGGAGTGAATAGACCAGCGAATAAGATCGTCTCCAACGGAAAAATCAACACGAGTTACTTACGTATATATTTATATAACACTTATGCAAAACTTGGAATTCGTTTAAAATTAATTGAAACATAATATAAAATTTATCTATCGCCTATACCGCGTGTTAACTGGCAATTGAAGCTTACGGAATTGTCACTTATACGGGTGTATTGACACATAGAAACGAATTCAACCTCTCATCGAGTCTTATCGAAGAGGCAGCAACTATTTCCATTCTCTCGGCTCGAGACTAATGTATAGCGTGATATTCGGTGTGGAAACTCAAAACTAAGCCGGTCAGCGAGTGCGGGATCACGTCCCATCTCGAATACCAAATTCCGAATGAGTGAGGATGCTTTACATCGATTGCTTAACTGACGATGTCTACGGAGACGTGACGTGTGGTTGACCGCTTGGCTTTGTAACTTGACAGTATCCATCCCATTTACTAGAGAAGTTTCAAAATAACAAGAAGAATTGGAGGGCTCCGACCATCAGTCAGTAACAGACAAGAAAACACCAAACAAGTTATAGAATTATGGCTTTGAAACACTAAATAAAGCATACGTGTAAACAGAACGGACAGAGGATGGGGGCAGGAAAAAAAAGAAACAAAAATACTGGAAGAAGGTGAGAGAAAATAAATTATTATTAGAATAAATTGATTCCAATTCTTTAGGAAAAAAATAATAATAACGAGGACGAAATACAACGTATTCTAAAGATGTATCTATCACAGGAAAAGGAAATGACACGTCTAGTGTAGGTAAAACCCCCTCCTTTTGGACTGTTTGGATCCGACAAAAGAAAAACACGTTTATATTTGATAACGCTGTCGCAACTGCAAAGTGTGGCTGCTGATGCTTCAAAGTTTAAAAGACTGTTGAAAAGAAAACACCGATAGCCGTGGGAAGGGAGACGATAGGAAAACAAATAGGCTATATATCTCTCTCGGTATACAGAAGAGGCTTCTCGGAAATATCGAAATCATCTCCTCAGAATAGATAACATACGAATGACACTATTCCGAGAGTCTGTACGGATAAATTTCGTTCAGACATACAAACGCCCTAACAAATATTCATTTTCTCTGCGCTAAGAGGAATTGCTTATTATTAAATCACTAATTATTTTAAAATTTAAAATTTTTTTTTTCGGTAGTCAATTTACGAGCGACTTCACTTTTCTGGGCGGTAATTTCGAGATTGAAACGTTTGTAATTGTAGAAAACGTTAGAGAAGATATTAAATTATCCGTTTTTTAAAATGGAGAATAAGCATTAAAAGACTTTAAGACTTTTATCATAGACGATATAGGGAGATTGGTATTAAAGAAATGGGTACGAAGCAAATTGAATTTGCCAAGATAGCTTTGGATTGTAATTAGATTTGAGGAGAGGGAGCAACAGTTTTATTTAGAGACGAGGAGGTGGTTTTAAAACCGAGGTAGGATGTACCAGAGATTCAAATCATGCTTCTAATCTTATATCAAATGGCTCGGAATCACGGTGCAAAGGCTGACAGTCGTGTGAGAAACGGTCACGAATTTTATGGAGAACGAATGAGCATTTCCGTGCTTGAGAACGTCGGAGTTTCCCTGGACGATCGCAGTCACGCCAAGAGAAAATTAATTCTGAGAGAGAAACGACAGAGGTGACGCGACCAGGCGATGTGTCAACAAACTCTCACCTAATTAACTCACGTTTACCGGAAAAACGGTTGATGTCATCATTGGAAAGGAAAAGATGGTGATATTCACCAGAAACGCGATGCTTGTTTTTCTCGCTCTCTAAGATAATAAGTCAGAAGTGGGAAAAAGTGGAAAAAATATATTTCTTTCCAACTTCTGAACTGCAGACAAGTTTGCTCAGCCTAGCGTAATATAGGAGACATCTGTCAACAACTCTAAACAATTAAGTAGAGGTGAAATCTGGAACGAATTCACATGATTTGCTTTGAAAGGAACAGTTTATTCGCTGTGATTTCATATCCATTTCGGCAAAAGTTTTCAATTACGTCATAAATAGGAAGATTTAAGCGCAAAGTTTGCGCGATATCCAAGCTGATGATTAACACGCATTTCTGATCGCGAAAAACTCTTTAATACAACTTTTCAATTGCCCAATGATGAAACTTCCACCCGTTTATTGCGAATGTAACCGAGAAGGATATGAAGATGACTATAATTATTATTCTGGATATACAATTTAGTAATTATATATTCCTTTAATCAGATTTATGTCTAACTATTTCTCACGTTTATGCACTTTTATGGCTCAATTATAGAGAATTATAAACGCCTTGTCATCGCTAGGAAAATCTATTAATATCGAGATGACTTTAGTGACTTCATTAATGTTCATATAAATCCATTTATATTATTTACATCCCTCTACACAATTATCCCAGTTTCTCTTCCTTGCGTTATTTTCCTTTTTTAAATGCAATTCTCCATTAGAACATTGTCCATATTGTTTAAAATTTATATGTTCTCTATTCGATTGAAGCAAGGAGAGATCAATAGAGTTCAAGTCGGTTGTATCTGAATACATAAAAGATTAAATTCTTTATTGACTCAAAAGCCTATTATATTAAGAGACTAAATGAAGCGACGATTGCTTAAAACGGTCGGATTCAAGGGATCATTACATAATAAATTTACAAGCATCTATTGAATATTCGTGGAAAATCTGATAGGCTTATTCATTTATTTCGGATAAAATATAGCAGAATTACTTCCGAGTAAAATTCGCCCGTTTTCTTCATTTTAACTCCCATTGCGCGTATAACCCGCACGTTTTAGTAGTAGCTTAAAAGCATTTTTGCATTCATAAAATCCGAAATTAACAGGTAGTTATGAAGGATAAGTTATTTAATTCCATTTTACACGCATAAATCTCCATTTATTTTCAAGTTTTAGATTAGTAAGTTTTAAAAAGTTAAGTCGTGTGAACGAGTTGTAATGGAGGAATATTCGTCGTTTTCTTGGTTTCGGAACGAAAACACACAAGCATATAGCAAACGATGCAATAAAAGCAATAAAGGTTAGGAGTTATACACAGTAGACAGAATGTAACGATAGCTAAAACTCAACAATATTACAACGAAACGGGGTAAGGAGAACATTATGGCCCACGCACTCTCTGACTTCATTACCAGCTAAGTATACGCCAGCGACAACTTAGACGGTAAAACAAAGGAGCAGGCCGTCGTTAATTTAAACTTTGCCACTTCCATAAAACGAGTGGCTTTTCGTAGTATCTACAGAGACAGGATAGATAAGATGGCGCGTGGAATATACGTGCTCGGAGCGGGAGGAGACATTTACATGTACGAGTGAGTTGAGACGTTTAGAGTGGCCCGGCTGGGACTCGCGACCGGCTAGCATTTTCGTAGAAAAGTAGTTAGAGGTGTGCCACGTTCCGTCTCGTAAACCGTTTTAGTGTTTGCAGCCCAAGCCGTAACGCCGATGATTAAATAAAACTCGTCCGGTAACCGGAAAATGTTCGGCCATCTGTTATGTCAATACTGGAATAGTAACAATGATTGTCTGGGCGTGTAACTGTTCCCACTCCACTCCCCCGTTACCATTCACATAAATAACCGGCGTCACGTTCCCATAAATTCAACTCGTCAACGTCACGTAGGTAACAATGATGATCAAAATGGCAACTTCCCAACTTGTAGAATCTTTCGAGCCTTTTATTATTAATTATTTATCCACGTCGCTTCAAATATTTATATTTATAAATTTTTCAAAATTAGTAGACGAAATTTTCGGCACATTTCCGAAACTTTTCTCGTAGGAAACGCCCTCTTTTTCTTCCGTTTTTCTAATCCAAAATTGCTTCCAAATTATTTTTTCCACTAGCACATTGCAAATTCCCAACGTCAGCTTTGATCTTAACATCAAATAAGAACTAACAGGTGGAGTAGAGATTTATATTTTTAGTATATAACTTGCATCGTTTCCAATCGGTCAACTGTTGACAGACGATAATGGAAAAAACACGATTACAAACCCGAATGAATGAATGTCTTCTTTCCAACTATCCATCAATCATATCGGTTTTTTCCTTGTTTTCTTTTTTTTTATATTCTTCACCTGATGTCAGATATGAAGTATACACACAACGTTTAGTTTTCAACTTCAAAATGAGAAACATTCTTTAGAACACCGGGAGAGGGGGAGAGAGAGAGAGAGAGAGAGAAAGAGGAAGAAGGAAGGGAGGGAAAAAAGAAGAGGAAGAGCTTAGAAGAAACGATAATTTTCCAGGAAAGTGCAGAGAAAGAAATCACCCAACGTTATTGGTTGTGACGGTAAATATTAGCGCGAGCTAGTATAAAGTCGGTTGCATCCATCCCGTTTTTAAAAACGCGTGCAGCATCCACGGAGCCTCGGGGGAAGGAGTTAAGAGTTAAGAGAGAATGCAAAACCTAAGAGTTACTCAAGTTTCCATTCTTTTCGCTCTTAACCTTTTCTATCTGATCTGGCGTTAACTAGTGACGAAGAGGAGCAGCTAGAAGAGGGAACGGCAACGGTCTAGATGCATACGAAATGAGCGGCGAGACTTTGATGTGTTGCAGATGTAGTAGGCGGGAACGTGGAAAGAGGCTGTAGCCCGTGGGGTGGATTGTACATCACTTCATAACCATGCGGGTAGATACGTACGGTACAAAGGTAAAGTTGTTTATCCCGGTTTGGAAGTTTTTTCCCCCCTTCACGCGCCAATTAATACCTCGATTGTTAGTTAGTCGTAAATCCGCGAAAATACGCCGCTTCTCTTCATTTTTATCTCATTTGTTCTTATTGTTAAAACGTTATTTCCCCGACGAAACGGTGGGAGGAGGGGGAGGGAAATCACGAAAAACTACAGCAATAAATTCTTTTGAATTTATAATAACATTAGGATGAGTCTTGGAATATAAAACATACTTACTACTTGTGTCTTGTTTAGGTGTGTTGCTAGGAGACGTGGCCCAGTTCACCTTCATTTCCTGCGGGAAAGAAAAAAAAATACGAAAAAGGTGAGGAACGACACAACAGATGGCGGCACTTGCGAGAAAAAGTGAAATCGGGAGTCAAGAGGAGAACGGATAATGGGAAATAAAGAAAAATAAAAATAAAAAATAAATAAATAAAATATGGCAGAGAGGAGGGGAAAAAACGAAACATTCATTCGTTCCACGTCATAAAAGAAAATAATTCTGTTTTCGTTTTAATTAAATGCGCAAGCAGCGACGGAATTTAGTGTAAAACAGCATTTATTCCTTCATTACAAAATTAATCTCTAATCACTTACGCTCTATAATGTTAAGAAACGCGAAAGAAAATATATAACAGGAAGAAAACACGAAAAAAATACTCCTGAAAAAGAGAAAAAACATTTTAAAAAATACAAAGAAAACCGTACGCTGTAACCTACTTGAATTTTAAAAGCGTTAATTAACGAAAAGAAAAGGGAAAAAACGGAGTTCGAATGTAAAAATATACGTTTTAAATCAATCTGATTATTTATTCAGATTTAATAAAAAGTAAATAAGACCTTCACAGCGGGTCAAAGATGAATATTTTAATGAAATTACAGCGTAATTCGCCTCGGATTTTTATTTGGATTGAACCCACTTACAACATGTTTTCGGGGTTCAAAACTGGCGTAAATCCAAATGGCTCAAAAGTTGTATGATAAAGTTTTGGATCCCTAAAAAAAAAGAGAGAGAGAGAGGAATGAAAATTTGTTCTCCCTGAATAAAATATTACGTAGAAACCCAGGCTAACGTAGTTTACAATACACTAAAATTTATAAACGTGTAGGGTATAAGATTTTGTTGGCGCTTCTTACAATAATACAATAAAGGAGTAATAATTATAGGTGTATTTTTAGTAAAAGATGTAGAGTTTATACGATAAGAAATTAATCGAAAAAGAAAGCGACACATAACAATAGAATATTGGAAGATAGTTGTAGAAGACAATCGAAAGAAGAAGAATTCATATCAAGTTTCCAATGCAACAAAGTGGAGGAGTTTTTTATACCCTGCGGAAATTTCCAGACAATAGGATTTTAGCGGCCACTTTACAGGTAAGAGACAGCGAGCGAGTAGAGTAGAGTACGAAACATGACACCGTCACAGACATCTGTTTATTAGTAGAGAGTAGAGAAACAAGCAAGAAGTCAGCAACGAATAATAGCTGGAACTTTCCTTCCAGCGGATCATCAAATTAACTGACAGGATTCTCGCTATCTATACAAATTTCATATGAATATTTGAAATTGTTTACCGAGGAGAAGAAGAAGAAGAATCTGTAGAAGACAACAGGGAAAGCGGAACTAACGATAAAATTGATAACGATAAAGAAAGATTCGGAAGTGGAAGGTGAAGGATCCATTTTGTATACAGTATCTTGACGTTTTAATTTTCCCCGCGTGACCTGAACTTTTAGAGGGAAGCTGATACAAGGATAAGAGCCGTGACCGGGGGGGAGAAAGTGAAAACACGAGATTTACGTTCGAACGATTAAAAGCGGAAGGAGACGACCGTTAAAAAGTTTTAATTAGGGTCTCTTAGTAGCTAGAAGCTACCGACTGCCATAAAGTGTAACGGTACGGAACGCTGTCGGCTAACAACTAACCTTTCTGTCCGTCCGACCCTCAATTACTGTTTGTCTTTATTGGAGAAATTCTGTACTTCCGGTGAGGAAAAAGGACGGATTACTTAAATAAAACGTGATCCAAAAATCCGCCAAAACAAAAAGAGACGTCGCCATGTTTGTGGAAACTTCCCAACAACAATAATATAGAGTTAAATCGTTTATCTTAAGTAGAAAACAACATAAACACTCCGACCAATTGAATTTTTTTCTTTATTTTTTTTCTTTCTTCCGAAGAATCGGAGAGATAAAAACTCTAGCAGATCTGTTTCTATTTCAGCTCTCTATACCCGGTCTCGGCAAGAAAGGGGGAAGTTAATGATGCGCCGACCCCTTCGCCCCTTTTCGAAGGACTAACAGGGGGAGGCAGATAGAGAACATTACTGTCTTACATGTCGGTGATGCATCACTATAATGTGGCACCCCGTCGTCCTTAATGGCGGCATCCCTTAGACCTTCCACTGAACAAGACAAAATACCGGGAGTTTCCATCAAATATTCGCCATGCAGATAGCGCTAGTGTCTTTTCACTTCCCCAAAACCCAAGACCCCGACCGGGACGGTAGGTGGGGGTCGCACCCCCTTAATGCCATCCGGGTCCCAGAGCAATGTCGTCATCCTCAAAGCGACATTAATACATAAAAGGAATGGAGGGAAGGAAGAATTCCGAATGCACAAATTCACAGTGTCACAATGGGTTAGTCCCGGCGAGATAGTCATAAATCAGATGAAAACGGGACTTGTTTTTTTCCCTTCTTCTTCTTCTTCTTCTTCTTTCACCCTTCTCCCTATCCTTTCTAAGTGTCGAGATAGGCTTTATTAAAGAGAGTCTGCGCCCCCTCCGACACAGTATGCAAGGTTAGACAGACAGAAATTAGTGAAGGTGAAGGATAGAAATATTTCATCATTCCTCAGTATTTTACTCAATCGCCATCGACTGTATTTGAGTCAACAGACAAAAATATTTTTCTCTCCTTCTCCGGCTCTCATTAGAATAGCAGCAGTCGTCGTCATACGATCAGAGATTCTTGTAGTTATATTTTTAATAGCCATTTCCCCCATCCCCTCACGGACGAGAGTAAAAATAGCTATTAAAAATCTAACTGTGTATGGGTTGTTGTCGTGTGCTAAGAGCTAGAGCACCATTGATTCGTTACGGGTGAATACTCAAAGAAATCTCCAAAGAAAAGGGAAAAAACCTCATAAAGATATATAATAGCAAATAGCTGAATCGTATCATAACAAATCTTGGAAGAAAAAATAAAAAAAAATATAAAAAAAAAGGAAGAATTCTTGCATCGACGGCACTCTCATTCGCTCAACTAAATTGATGATTCGTGATAACAATAATACATGTTATACTATCGTCTATTACTACGAAACGAATGCATTTTGAAATATAAAATTTATCAAATGAATAACGATAAGAAGTAACGAAAAATCCGTCAACTACCAAATATCTCGATAAAGATTTTAAAAACTAAAACAGCAATTTTAAAGGCAAACATTTTCGTGTGCAGGATACTTTCCATTCAAGAAATATATATATATATATATATATATATATATAATCTAATTACTCTTATCATTAGAATAGGAAGGGACGAAGTGAAGTAACCCGTTCAAAATTTTATTTTTTTTATTGTCGAATGAAGTAACTTCCAAATTCTTAAGAAGAGGGAGGAGCTGATCCAAAACTATAAGAGTGAGATTTAACGACCAAACATGGTTCCAATAAAGCAAGACAACTGGCTCCAACACAAGCGCTTCAATGACACGATTCCTAAAATGAAGCGTAAGAATGACCACCAAATTTCTTTTTTATCTTCGTGCACATGCGATTTTTCTTTCCCCCCCACAAAAAATAAATTATTTTTCCTCCCCTAATATACTCGAGACAGCAACGCATTTAACTCGAAACGTTAACAATTAATTGTTTATTACCTCCCACAATTAGAACAAATCGCATTAGGTTCGATCAGAGTAAGGAAAGGAGGTCGAAATAATTCGATAGAAATGAATGCATACGGCAATATCGAAAGAATTGAAAAGCGAAAAAATCGACTTCAATTTTATACGGGGGAAAAGACATTCGGCGATAACTGCTAAACTTTAAAATCAATTTAAGCTTTATTTAAAATTCATATTCATCCCAAAGACACGCAATAAGCTCTTAAATATTTATTTTACCCGAATTCTATCAGTCGATTTCGAGTTTAAAGAGGAGAGGGGGAGGGAAGAGGAAAAAAAAAAAAAAAAAAAATCTGTAGTCTCCGAGGAAAAGTCGATCTTGGAGATTCCTAATTACGTGCTCGGGATGATTGAAGGATGAGGCCCAGGCCCCACATCAATTTTTAATTCCCAAGAAATTATTTTTAGGATCTTATCAGATAGATTCGAGAAAATATTTTATGAAGTTTGTAATTTCTCGTGTGGCAAAAGGTCGGCTCCTTTTTTATTTATTTTTTTCTATTTTTTTTTTTTTTAAACTTCTTCCTCTTCGAAAATAAACATTCGAAATTAATAAAATTCATTCCGAGTTTGAAAAGAGAAGATATATATGTACACATACCCATTCCCCCATTCCCCCCAAAATTATTAATATATTTACAGTAAAATCGTATAAATAAATAAGTTAGGAGCTGATACAGAATATTGGATAAAATATTCATAAAATAAGAAATCGTAATTTTATAATTCAAGAAACCAAATAAATACATTGCAATTCTGTGGAAGTGAAATTCGAATTTTATTTTATTTATTTTTTTCCAGAAATTAGGATTTACAATTCTTCTTTGATGATTTCCGCGCTCGGAAAATAAAAAAAAAAAAAAAAAAAAAAAAAATTCCATCTTATTTTATACAATTATATTAGACTTAAACGAGAAAATATCAATCGAAAACCGCGACTAAATTAAATTATAATTATAAAATTAGCGTAGGAAAATATAGTAATAAAATTTATACGCATTTATAATTAAGTATAATCGAATTAATTGTTGTTATAATCACGTTTTCGATAATATTTTACTAAGGAAAAATAAATTAAAAAAAAAAAAATAATAATAATAATAATAATTTTTATCTCGCGAGATAATTATTTAAATTATTGTTTGTTATTTGCGATAGATTTAATGATACATAATGAGTCGAGTGAGAGGAAGAATTAAAAAAATAATATATATATATAGGAAGATCAAATTAAATTTATCGAACGTAAAGAATTAAAACTGGCTTCAGAAATTATTTAGACCCGTTTAAAATTTAATAATGTGACATTTAAGACAATTTCCTGTAGAGAGAGACGGGGAGGAACTTTTCAATTTGGTAATTTGGATCCTGTTTTTCGGATCCGAAAGATGAGGTTGGGTGCATATACACATTAATTTCTCGGAATTAATTTCTACGTTACTACATCAAAAAAGGGCTTTTAAGTTTGGCAATTTCCAGGAATGTCGAGTAAAACCTGTTACAGCAGAAGTCGTTACTTTCATTTCAGGCAGTAATACCGAACGAATCTCTTGTATTTGTTCCCCTTCGCCCCCGTCTCGTCGGTCGAGTCATCAATCACTAGAAAGAAACGCGGATGGAAAGTTTCTTTTTTTTTTTTTCACTTGTGGAATCTGCCGATAGTTGGGTGTCCGACAGACCCACCTAACAGGTTAGCAACATAAAACTGGTTTTAAGGACGGGCGAGGGAAGGGACGATCCTCGTCTACCTCCTGGGTTAATTCGAAGAAGGGAGTGTCTGATGCGTTGACATACGTGTATAACCACCTATTCTCACGTCACTGATACGATTACCGTTTTATGTGACGTCAAAGTAGAAAAAGTGCCGGTAGGATCCGAAGAGATAAGAGAATTTGACAGGGAAGGTTTGCGAGGCGCGTTGCGATGGGTGGATGTAAAGTAAACCTATAAACAAATTAATTAAGAAGAGGGAAGGGGAAAAAACACCCGGTTTTAATGGTTAAATGGCGAAAAATTTAGAAATATTGTTATCGAATCCTGCGAGCAATCCGTCGGTGTCAGATCATGAAGCGGCTGTATTAAAACTCCATTATAAGAGAGAAGGAGAAGAGGGCCAACGATGCCTCGTTCATTAATCAATGTAAGCTCGGAACCGTTTTCCTTCGACCTATTTGGAGTCCAGTGGAATTCCAGTCCGAACAACAGTAGTTGAGCGAATTACCTCCTCCGCTTCAAGGTGAGAATGTCTGGAATTCACGAAATGACTGATGCACGATTATTACGAGTCAGCGGTAAAATCTACAATTAGGGAGGGCAAACTTTGCATTCCCACATCCCATCGACTATCGGGGTTGGCAAGAGGGCGGGAGATTGTAGCAGAAGAGACGATTACGTCGACATTAAACGGCGTGTAACCGAAAGAAACGTGGCGGAGATAAGCGTAATGAAATGGAATTTCCAAAAAATCGTCAATAGCAATGACCAGACGCGGAGACGACGGTTTTCTGTCACGCAATCTAAGGCGACAATAGGACTGGATCCCGCCAATGGGTCGAACTGGCGACACAGTCGAAGAACCGCGTAACGACTGGTTACGTTGTTACAACAAACCCCTTTGGGGAATCTGTTTTGGTCGTGAATGAGAGGGAGGAGCGGCGGAGGATCATACATCACGTCCTGTCCAGTTGCCATAACTGCGCCCGACAGTTTAACGTTGGGTAACTGTACTTCTCCCACAATTTCGGACAATATCCCAACGGCACCTGTGAACCCATTGTCCTTTCCGACTATCGAGTGTAGTTGTTAGCCATCGCCGGTTAGTCTACCGTAACCCTTCGTGCCCCTTGTATTTAATACCTCCTATCAACTGCAATACGTAAACCAAAAATCTCTCGTTCCTATCGATTAATAAACCGAAATAATAAAGCACTCGTAATGATTACCAATACATTATCGATAGTAGCGTAACTAATGGAAGAATTCGTACGAAATTAAATTCAGCGAATTCATTTATCGACATCCCCTAATTTAGAAAAGTAACAATTAATTCCACAAATTAATTAATAAAGTTTATATAAATTAACGACCAAAAAGTTTAATTTGCACTTTGCGCAAAATTACTTGGAGTTTTCGTAAAAATAAACTTTAAATTAAGGAAAGGGAAAGGGAAAAAACACCACACAATCGAATAAAAACGTGTTTAACAATATATAAAAAAGAATATTGTAATTATAATAAATATCATCTGGACGTTACCTTTAAGACAGAGATAATAAAATTATAGGAGTAATGCATAATAAAGAAATCTCAGTCATCTCTAATAAAGACTAATAAACGTAAAAAGTTTTTGCTTGTTTATTAATTAATTAAATTAGCAACTGCTACGTTAATAACTCGAAAGGACGGGAAGAAAATAAAATAATATATAAAAAAAGTTCTACCTGCTTTTATTATTTTATAAGGCAAAACGAGTGTTGCTGGATTGTGAGAAACACATTATAAATGATTTAATTTAATAAAATTCAACATTTCAAAGTTTTAAGTACAAAATTCGGTTAGTTTCCTTGTAGAAAACATGCAATTTGATATAATTCAAGTGAAAAATATTCCACAGAGAATTAAAGGAGAGATAGAAATTCATTTACAGTCACTAGTCTTTAATTAGGGTGGAAATTTCTGTGTGGATACTTAACTTTGTTGTGCCAAAAAAGATAGGCATAGATCCCAATCCCTGGTCTTGATCTAATAAAACTATAAAACTATATTTAGCATATATACTTGGCAATAACAAGAAGAAGTCGATAAGGTAACATTTTATATTTAAAATGTAAAATAAGTAATGAAGAGGTATTAAGGCGAACAGATGGAGAAGGAAGCAAATAAATGTGATAAGAAATAGGAAATAAAATTGGATTGGGCATATTTTAAGAGGTAATGGAATAATCAAGAAAGCAATTGAAAGAGACCAGAGAGAAAGGAGCCAAGAAGGGAAACATTATTGGATAATCTGAAAGAAGAAAAAAGGCTTACGAAGAATTGAAAATAAGAATCAACGATAGAAAATTATGGAGAGAGAAAAATCTAAGATTGAGCCTTAAGGATTTGTTTATAGGCAAGGTAACGATATGCGATAACCAATTCTGATCCGTCAAGTAGAAAAGATATTTTAAAAATCCTTAACATTTTTTAAGTAAGTGGGATTTAAGTTTCTTCACCCAACACGTCCGAAAATTAGACGATATTTCGCCGAGTCAATTGTATTCCTAAGAAATTAAAACACGGATCATTTAATTTCTTAGGAATACAGAGCATATAAATTTTATTAGCCCAACTCAGACTAGTGGATTATTGATAAAATGTCCTGTGGGAAGTAGAACTCGGGGATATGGCATAGTGTGTCGCCAATAAAATGCTAGCTTTCTTCCCAATAAACTACATACTTAGACGGAAAAATTGAAAATACCAATTCAAAATTCTTCCTAAAGCTTTCCGATATCAAATCCTACAAGAGTAGAAATTAATTAATTTTCTACATTACAAGGTTCATCAGAAATCAAAATCCGCATCTTCATTTCCTAAGTGAAAACAAACAACCCTTTTTTTCTTCTTTTTTCCTATTTTTATCGGCTTTAAGTAGATGAATTATTTACCATATTTGCATCTACGAAAGTGATTTTACAAATATCACAACTTGCAACGCGTAACAACGCTTTTATTTATAAAATTTCAAGCCCTGTACAAATGTTAGTCGCGTGCAAACCCGTTCAACCCTCAGCTTAAAACTACATTGTGTACAACATAATCTTTATAATTCGTTTTAGAATAAGTAGCAACTTGTAAAATGGAGTCAAGATAACCGTTAAAGAAGCAAAACCAGATACGGTTGTTAATAAAATAATAATAATAATAAAGTTGTAAGATAAGCATCATTTATTTTTAATTAAAAAAATTAAAATAAGCGAAAGAAATTTAAATAACAAGTTAAAAATATGATTAAGCGAGCGAGAAAGAAAATTACAATTCTTTTCAGGAAGGTGAATGAAAACCTGAAGAAGGAAGGAAGAGAAGAGGGGGAGAAAAAAGGGAAAAAAGGGAAGGCAGTGACGTCACAATCAGAATTGACGGAAACTGCCCCCGCGAGAGATGGGCCATTCCAAAGCACTTTTTCCTTCTTTTTTACTGGGAATCACGGATAAATGTGTCGACGAGCAAACACCCCGGTCCCACATGTAATTAGACCTCCTTCCCTCACATTTAATAACTTTGAGTCTGTGGGGAAACTTAATACCACCAAACTCCACAAAAGGAAGATCGTAATGGCGATCTGTCTGGTTTCGAATGTGAAAGGCAACACCACCTTTAATATTCTACTATATCAGACCTCTACCAAACAAGGATACAGATACACATTCGTTTCTATTTGCAGGAAGGATAAAAGCTTTCCCTTTTTTTTTTTATTTTTTTTTTTTCGAATTGTTTCGTTGGTGCAACATTTCTCGTTCCTCCACTCGAAAATACGCCGGATTTAATACGAATTCAGAAGAGTTTACGTCTCTGCAATATGATTCTAGAAAGGGAGGAGATCGTCATCGTCATCGTCATCATCATAATGATACTTTATTACTTATTAGATCCGAGCTAGCATCGTAAAATGAGTTATGTTCGAAGCGAGTTACGCGTTAAAGTTCTGAAAATTCTTCGACCCACCGTTATTAATTAACGTTTATACCCACTTTAAATACGTCTCCCGTGTCTAAAACTCGAAATATTTTTTAAAAAATTCGGCTGTAAGTGGTGATAAGACGTGGAAATTTTCTGTTTAGTAAGAGGGGTTGAACGTTTATTAATAATCACAACGATACAAGGAAAATTAGAGCCAAACAGCTACAACTTATTTCTCGGTGGCAGGATATAATACAAGAAAACATATACTATGACAAGTTAGCGATAAAATGTCGCATTCCGCCCGAACTTTTACCTGACGTTTGCTAGAGGTCGTGACAGGCAACCGGAAACAGTTGTCTCAGCTACTTCTCTGCCAGCCCTGCCGGAGAAAAGGCGAAATAAAACGCGGTCCATTGGGTGGCACAACTTCCGCTGCAGACGGGAAGTGACGTGGAGAGAAGGGGGAAACGGATGGCCGCGCCCTCTACGTGTCCAGGCTACCGAATGATAGTTAAACAGTAGCTCGACTCCAGCGTGACTGGGAATTTATAAGGTTGGAGGTCGACTAAATGGGAATCGTGGGTGACGAGAGATAAGAAAATATACGAATATATCGATAAGATCAAGAAAAACTGATTATAATTAAAAGGTTTTCCTCCCATATAAAACAATTGGATATCTTATCTCGAAAGCTTTCGGAAGTAAATTTTACTGGGGTGTTCCATCCAATCCAGACCGGGAACAGGTAGCAAAGTGAAACACTACCCGATACGCTCACTTATAATTCTATTCAAGCTACTGTTTCGCCGACCTATAGCTAAGAAAAAACGAAAAAAAAAGAAGAGAGAAATCAGTATGGCTTCTCGACATCGTCGACTGTATTCACACAGATAATATCTCAATTAGCGAATAAAGACCGATAGAAAAAAAAACAAAAGCAGATTTTATTAATCTGATAAAAATAACAGCTGAAATAAGTTATTATCTGCATCAAAAGATACAGGAAATATCGATTTTTATTAAATAAGTGTACGTATATACGCTTTCTCGCTCGTTTAAATAGCATTTTGAACAATCAGAAGAGAGACAAAAACCGAATTGGAAAAGTACAGATAACCGCTTTTGATTGAAGTGAAAGAGTTTCCATTATCGAAATAAAATTCCTCGGAATAAAAATGAAAAGTAGAATTTCAAAAAACACAATAAATTATTCGATAAATAATCGTTTAAATAATGGATATAGAATTTCGATATTTATAGAAATCTTTCTGACATTTAAAAATAAGGGGAAAAAATTAAAGATTCTCCAGTCTTTTTACGACTTGATAATATAATCACCAGAATTTAAAAAATAATAATAATAATAATAATTTTAAAATGATAACAAAATTTGAAACAAATCTTTACACAGGAATATGAAGTATAAGCGTTTTAATAACGTTTAACCGTTCATTTATTATTATTATTTTTGATGTTTTCTTTCGTTTTCCTCCCCCTTCTTCTTTTATTCGATTTTACATCTGTTTATCTTTTTGAGTTTTAATATTGAACATGTCCATCAGCCAAGGACTAGCCATCATGTCAGCTCAGAGCTGTAATAAAAACGAGACTTCGCGCGAAAAAAATAAGGAAAAAAAAAAGCAAATGAAGCGTTACTTTTTATGAGAACTATCGACGAAAACAACAGAAAAATTTGTTAGAGATACAGTAAGAAGATTTGTTAATTATAAAGGCAGATATGACTGCCATTTTCATATAAATTTCTTGCAAGGAATCGAAGAAGAACGTGGAGTGCTTCCTCGACGATTTTTTAAAATAAGGACTTAAGAATGGTCCTAATAGTGATTTTTTTTTCTTCTTTTTTTGTATAAGGAACCACCGCAAGAACTCCTTTATAGGTTATGTGCGTGGCATTTTTAATAAATGTTGTTTATGTCTAGCATTTCTTACGGTCTTCAACCCGCGTATCGGGCGAGTGAGAAAGAATGATTGGATGCGAGATCAAACCGTACAGAAATACAACATAGGCAAATAAGTCCAGCGACAGTTTGCATTTGCAGCGGGGAGATAGTTGCTAAGCAACCAGGTATGATTCCCTGTTTCTAATTGGTTAAGAAACGCGAGAATTCCGCACGGGTCCCGTCACTATGACAACGGAGGGAGAGAAAAGCCGAAGGGAAAAGGTTAGCAAAAGTCTGAAGTTATAGAGAAGCGAGCAGAAAAGTAAGACCGGGAAAACAGAAGGGGGGGGTGTTAACTGCGGATCCAAACAAGCAACAGGATTGTCACGCGACAAACAGGTAAAGAGACGCCGCATGTAGAGAGCATTGATCCATTTTACGGGAACGGCGCACACGCTACACGGTCTACAACACCCGAAACCGAGGATTTTCTATCGCACAAACGGGGTTTTAAAGTATATTCGAATTTGAAGAATGACAAGTCAATAGAGGGACTCATTGATATGGAAAAAATAGCAATCTCATTATACCGGGGGCATGGATTTACGAGTTTAGACGAGTAGGAGAGAGAGAGAGAGAGACCAATATAAAGTAAACGCAGTTTTAGTATTCTCCAAATATACCTAATTTAGTGCGGTATATGAGAGACATTTCATTGGACTGCAACCCTATTAGGTACGACAAGAGGCCATCCACTCTTTTAGTCACTGCAAATCTCGGCAGATACAATTAGCCCGTTCCGGAAATCTATCGGAGATCTCCGCCATGGTAATTGAACACCGCTTCATGAATACAAATCGTTTTTACGCCGACCAACGCCGGCAAAATACCTGATCCTCTTTCAATCGCATTAATCCGGCTGAGCGGCACGCCAGATTTCACTGTCAGCCAGCTTCCACGCTAACACTTACTAAAGCGCCTACATTTTAAACTTCTGGAAGATAAAAAAAAATCCCGGCCCGGTGTGGCACACACACACACACACTAAACACGGCTACCTTCTTTCCCAATTGGCCAATTACAACGAGTAGAAATGAAATTCCCTGCGTTGTAATTTACATAAGGTGGAAGCATCAGGTGGTATTAAGAGGAACAAACAAGCAGAAAGTGCTGTAACCGTTCGGTAACCGCTTGTTGGTCAGCAGCCATCGTGTAAACACGCTTTCGTTGTGTACTCAGCGATTCTACCAATCTTCGATCGCGATGTTTTTCAACGTGCTCAGGTGATCTGCCGGGATCACCTGAACGCGTACAAAAACAACCTTATAAAAATACATTGTCGGAAATGCCAACTTCACCCATTCATCTTTTTTTCCCTACGCGGACACCAGAAATATTATCTTTCTTTTTAATGTTCCATCGCAAAAAGAAGATCGTAGACCTTTAAAAACTTCAATAAATTAGAGAGTAATTTTTATACATTTTAAAATAAAATAGCGAAAAAAAAAATAATATAATATAAAAGAAGTCCTCAAAGGAAATAAACTGGAAAGGGCATTTCCTAATCTTTACAAAACAAAGATTTAATTGTTTAGAAACTACTTTTCAACACGGGAGAATTTTCTTTTCTTCGGTTCTGTAAGGAAGTTTTCAAATAATGCCGATGGTTTGTAATATATAACAATATTTTACACACTTTTCTTACAGAAAAATGAAGTTGAAGAGCTTTAATTTTATGAAGAGCTCGCTAATTTATAACTCACAATAGAGTATGACACAGACTGGCGCGAACAATTTCCTGTTTGAGCAGAGGAAGCAAACAAATACACACACACACACACACACCATACAGAAAAAACCTTCATTCACCTTAAATCGATAAGAATGGAGAATAGGACGAGTTTGTGATTGGGCACCAGGTACAGGTGCCGTCCTGGGAGTATCACGCAAGCACGCGATCAATGAAGTAAAATGCGACGGAAGTTTGCAAATGGATGACAGAATTCTCAGTTAGAAGACAAAGAAATAACTGGTCGAAACACGTCTAATCAAAATGTTTTTAAACTTTACCAAACATTCCTCTGAGAAATATTCCACGACGAAATTTTATGAATGTTATAAAACTATTTAACGTGGGAGATAGAAATTAACAGAATTAATTAGAAAATAGTATTTTTAAACAACTTGTTTTACTATATCAAACAAGAAAACAAAACATAATTGGAAAGAATGAATTATTTTCCGAGTGACACTCGTACACATTGTTCGTCTCTGGTGATTCAACTACTTGTTATAATTGAAGAAAAATTAATTATAACATTTTTTCCTCCTTAAAATTGAATGAAATACTAAATTTTAAGGGTGGAAAAGACCCAATTTTTCCGAATTTTTTTACCGAATGAGTTACTTAAAAGCGATAAAATTTACACGTAAGTGGAAATTCACATGGGTGTTAATTAAAATTTTCAAATCTAAACATAATTATATTCGCTAAGTGACCTTAACTATAGTAAAAGTCATAATTAAAATTTACATAATTAATGAATTATACATAAACTATATGGAATTTACTATTTGGAGCCAAAGTTTTATAACAATAGCTTCGATAATTAGTTAATTTAAATACATATATATATATACTGTTAAAATATTCATAAATAAATAAATAAATAATAACATTAAATTAACATTAAATTGGTATTTGTTTTAAATACCAATTTATAAGGAGAAACAGGATTGGCTGGGTGGATAAATCGGAGAACATTTAGTTTCAGATAACGGAGGAGTAGAGAATGCACCCCAAAGGGAGAAAAATAGAGAGAGCGGGTAGACAATTTCAACCCGTTTTGCATTATCTCATAACAATTTCAATAAGATGTCTGGGAAAGAAATTTGGAGCTAACAGGATCCGAGTCTTACCGAAGTAAGATAGTGGAGTCACCTCGTTGATGGAGATTTGCGTACCATCAGAAAAGACGAACCGATCTCTCGAAACCATTAGTGGAGCAACTAGGGAGTCTTACAATCGAACAGTTGAGTGAAGGAAGATGGTTCCTCCCAAGGGAGGATCAGGAACGTTTCCCCATCGACGATCGATCGGACCAAGCGGCGCAACCGGTATGTGGAGATGGAGAGAAGGAAGACTGTTAACCCTTCGAACAACTTACATGGCCGCAACATATTAATTGGATTTGGAAGAGATGCTTGCAGCTCTGCGATCGAAGGCAGCTCTTGTCTTCCTCTCTGTCTTTCCGAGGCGGAGGTGTTTGGTCTCTTATTTACGAAAGCGAATGGGACAGGCAATTGACGGCCTACACGCCGACTTACATCAATTAGTCCGGCAACCATCGTTCTCTCAAGATTCCTCATCTACCCCATCCTTTAACTAACTGCTTACTCTATTTAAATATAACCTGTACACATATATATGTATATATATTTACTACCATTTATCTGTAACAGCCGAAAGCCATTCCGTCACTAAAATAAACCCCCATAAATGAAATAATTAATAAAATCTTTTATTAAATCTTTACAGATGATAAATTTTTCTATCAATTCGATACGATTTGTGCTGTCTGTTCATCCGTTTTAGCTCGGTTTTAAAGCATCGAATCGGCAGTAAATTTCGGTAAAGGTCAACAATGATTCTAAACTTAATCCACCGAAAAAATGATTAGTTTGAGGAATCGGCTTGAACTTGGGATCGAAAATGTTTGCAAGATACGATCGATCGGGTTCAAATTTTATGTGGTAAACAATGATCCGACCAAACGTTTCTGACCATATTGCAAGTAGTTTAGCAGCTCTAACTTCTCGGGCCTTTATAATACAGTAATCCTCGTAAAAGAGGGCCAAGCACACTCAAATTTCCTAAGATCAACAATGGCATAGAGGAAAAAAAAGGGGGGAGGAAGAGCTCCAAAAAAATTCATGTTAGGCATTTACTAAGTTGTTTTATTATTAGACAATGTAATTTTATTGATTGTTTACAGAAGATTACGCACATTTTGTTGAATTTAAACTGTAATTTTTATTTTAATTTAACGAGCACTTTTAACTATTGGAAGTAATAGGAAAAAAAAAATCAATGAAAATTTTTAAATATATAAAAATAGAAATAAAGCAATTACCTCTTATATAGCCCTATTTTATTTACGTTTTTTTTAGTTTGTAAAAAAAAATATAATATAAAATTCTCTAGAATTGTAACATTTACTTATCGAATAATAAAATATCTATAGCAGTTAAAACGAAGACATTTTTTAAATAAAAGTAGAAGCAGCAATAAATAAACACTTTGACAGACGGCAATTCATTAGTTAAATTACTTGTTTGGCGTTTTAACTTTCATCTTCAATATCATGTTTTGAGTGGAAATTTTTTCCCTTTCGGATCCATATTTCTAGTTACGCTGACGGAATAAAAATGCACGAAAATTTGATTATTCGAGGAAAATGATGCGAAAAATTATTTATGGAATTACGAAAACATAAACAAGAGGCGATCCATTCTAAAATCGATTATACGCCTATCGATTTTACATAGGTTATCCCATCTTTAATTTGTTTTCCAACATAAAAAAAAAGAGAGAAATATATTCTATAACAATATTGACTGTTTCTAACTATAGAAAAATATCCACCCGAAACAATATTTTTCATTTTAAATGGATTTACAGTTTAGTATTTAAGTGATGAATTTTTTTTTTTCCCCTCCTCCGATTGGGAAATGACGATTGGAAGCGATTTAAAACCGAGTTTATGAAACTTAATATCGTTTTAATAAGTTTAAATTTAATTAATTTACCTTTATTCAACCATTGATAACGTTTGGAAACACACATTACTACAAATTAACATTTTCTTTTCGATTAGGAATATTAGCGGAGAGCCGGAAAATATCATAAATTTGATGCCCGTCGATCCGAAAATTCTAATTCAATATGAACCGAATAACGTTTTAGATTAATTTATCCAATATAACGTTTATTAAATGTTAATAAATAAAAGAAATAAATCGTATTATTTTCATTTTTATACGGTTATAATTATATTTATAAGCGCTCAAGTAAGCAGAAATTGTCATAAATAATTTTTTTAAATCCACTTCTAATCTTCGTAATAAAGAAAATTATTAAAATTGATGGTAAAATGTATTCCGAGCATGGTAATAATTATAAAATTTAAAGAATTGTGTAATTAATTAATTAACGATAAAAGGATTTTTGATTTAACAACGATTTCTTAGGCATTTTTATACTCCTCATGCTGGATATCGATACGAGTGTGCTCCGTATCTTATTATTTGCAATTATATGTAATAAAGGGGTAAATTTTAAGAAATGTGAGTTAATTGTAATAAAAAAAAAACGAGCCTTTTTATCAGTTTTCTGTTGAAAATATACGCACTTTCGGTAGGGTTTGGACACTTATAAAAAGGTTGATCCAGGCTACAATTTTCCAGCATTCATTTCTTTACCTAAACTTCGACCTCTATCAATTTTACTAGCGAAAGACTCGCATTTTCTATCGCAGTAATTCGCGATTTATGCGCGAAATAAACATAAACGGCCGACGAGATTGGGTTAAAGACAACAACTTTAATGCCTCCGTATTACGTAAGATATCCGTTTATTGGCGAGGAGAAGAGAAGAATGTCAAAACCCGAAAATTAATTTTAGGAACCGCCTTCGAATACTCGCCATATCGATAACGTAACCGTTTCCGTTTGTTAGAGTAAAGATCCAACGTTCCTAATGGGGTTTAACGTCCGACCAAGCTGCCTTTACATTACAAGGGACGGGCAGTTTTGCTTCGTGTTCGATTCGCTGCCCCCTTTCCGGCAACGGATAACAAACAGGTAAGCTAGAAATCTGTAGGTAACCCGAATGGGAGGCAGGCACCAATGAACGTTGGTCCATTGATCGGGTGACCAGCGAGAACCCAGCAATCGGAGAACATCTGTCGTAATTCTCACGACCTCCTTAAACTACCGGAAAACTGTCTTTGTCAACGACCCATGTTGCCGATCTGACCGCCGTTATAGTTACGTGAGCGATACTCTTTTGGGTCGATAGGATGAGTAAAGGGCTCTTCTCCTCCTGATCGGAAACGGTTTGCCTTGATCGTTAATAATACCTTCGCATTGCCAGTTGTTTGTTTATAGACTAGCAACACCGCATCAATGGCCTCCCGACTGTTTTCCAGTTTTATAAACTCTACACACGTTAATATATATATGTATAAATAAGTAGATTTTGTAATTAATTACGAAAATGGTTATTTCGAACAGTAGTTTGCTAAAGGAGGAGAGAAAATTGAAATTTATTTATTGTCGAGTAAATCAAATGTTAAATGAGTTTAATTTTTAAAAACTCGCATTTAATTTAAATAAAATGATGAAACTGGTCGTTTATATTAAGAAAATACAGAGTCTTCAACGAGTAGATGTTAATCCCGAGTCATAATTCTTGAGACATTAAATAATTTTTGGTGGAAACGAGGAAATTTACATTGCTTATTTCAGCGAGGATATTAGGAACGATCGGATTACCAGATAGCAAAATTGACTTCCAAATAAGGCAAATGAAGTAAGATACGTAGATAAAGTATTACTAATAACCGTGATTTAGAGTTGTAGATAGGGTGTAGTGTGTGTGTTTAAATAGGGAGAGAAGTTTAAGGCACGTGCCAGCGAGCATCGACAGGGGAAACGTGAACGAGCGGCTGAACCGAGCATTTATGTTTGGTCATGAATAAAGTGTTTAGTGTAACAGATGGTCGGTATTCAACATAATTATCTGTATTGTTTACAGTCCGGACATCTGTCCTCCTATCGTTGACGAACGGCCGTCGACGAGCAAGAAAAAGGGACGAACAAACCATCTCCCTCTACGTGATAAGACCGGAAGTTGAGGCATTCGTCATTCGGGGACTTCGTCCGTCCCTTCCAATGTACTAAGAGAAGTGACCGCTGGCGACGCAACATCCGTCGACAGTTAATGACCCGCTCTCTGCGGTCACTACCACAGGATAGAGATCGATGAGAAATGATAACGAGTTAGATACTGCTACACAGATAAAGTATATAGAGGAAGAAAGAAAAAAATAAAAGACGAATCGCCAGAATCCAAAATTATAGTTTATGTTTCGAAGAAAAGATTAAAATTAAAATATTTAAACTTCTCTTGTACATTCGACTTTTTCTTGAATAGATAAACATTCCAAATAGCCCATTTCGAGTCACTCTTTGTTCGGTCTGCAGCATAAATAAAAATTCAATAATGGTTAAGTTTGAGATATTGGATGCAATTCTTTTTTTCCCTTTTTTTATGCAGCATTCAAACTGAAAAGTAAAAGTAAAAAAGAAAGAAAGAAGGTGCATCCAATATGTAGATCCACTCTACTTAGAAAAAAAGGGGGAAAAAAATAGAAAAAAATTATGCAATTTTGATTCAGGATAGGCAAGGTTTTGTTAACTTTGAAAAGAACCCGATAAAGTTTTCAAGAATGAGGGCGAAGCGGAATTGTAATCTTGAAGAGAGACCAGATGCAATTGTTTCGTGTTAGAATAATAGAATTGCAGATATTTATTAATAATTTATAAAATAAATTTATCGATAAATATGCGCCACTATAAAATAAACCACCTCCTTTTAAGTAAAGCAAATTTATCAAACTTTCCAGCAAAAGAAAAGACAGCTTTTTAATTATTTTTATCTATATATATATATATATATATATATATATATATATATATAAGTCAAAATATGTACTGTATCTTAGGTGATATACGTTCGACGTATCTACACCAAATTTGGCACCAATATTAAATACTGTGGTGGTGTGGTCCCTACCTCCAACCGCTCCTAAAGCCCTTGTTAATTTAGTAGTTTTAATATTGAAAATACTCCAGTTAATAAATATACATTTTAGTTGCTAAGACACAACACAACCTCACCAAACTCCCACCCTCTCAAATGCCCAACTACAGGCACGTGTAACTAGTTAATTACAAACGACACCTTTATTCTTCACTCTATAACATAAATTTTATTAAATTTGGGTTAAATTTTGCATCCGTACTTTGCATAATTCCGTATAAAAATGAGAAGAATTGATAAACTCTCATGTAATAAAGGTATAAAATTAATGAAAGGTGTCAATTGTAATTAATCGACTGTAATGTAGAGAAGTGAGAGATAAGTTTTTATAGGTTATATCTAATATAATATTAGAGATATCTTCATTAGAAAAGTGTTTAGTTAAAACATCAAAGTGAAATTTCGATTATAAAATGGAGAGATGGAAGAAAAAGAGGAAAATCAACCAGAGAAAAGAATTTTATTTTAACATATATTAAAGATAATTAAACGAGTAAAATGTAAAAATAAAAGGTAACAACATCGACTCCATTAATATAGACTTAACAGATTCAGTTTATTTTTATTATTTTATATTCATTAAATAATGAAACATCTAACACGCTAGTATCGCAATAAATACAAATTTCGGCTGATAAAAATCATTAAAAATTAATTACTTTAATAGAAAAGATATGAAAATAATTAAACATTTTATAAAATTATCATTTTTGTACAGATTTACTTTAAAAAAAGTCTGGTTATTAAAGCGAGGATATATTCGTATAAGTGCTTTGTCTCGGGATTTCCATTAAAATCAATGGATTTTATTAGTAAATTAGGATTAATTAATTATAATTTATAATCTCTGTCGGCTGTTTACTAAGATTTATTAGCTATTTATTCAAAGTAGCGAAAAAATTACGAAACAATACTCAACCGTATCATGCGAGAATGATAAATCTTTTAGGTTATTTTTTCTGGTAAATTATTTATATATTAGGAAAAAAATATAACTCCAAGGTTAGTAAATTATTTAACTTTACGACCCATCTAATCTCGAAGTAGTATTATTATATTATCCTTATCAAAGGAAAGTTTTGCAGCCATGGCTATTGGATGATTTAGCTAAAATAAAATGCATCCCGATAAATTTCTTGCTACACGAGCGGAATGTCGGGAAATTATAGCTTAACTTTATCCGGAAGAAAACATTAACGAGAGGTATTAATTACCCTACCTTGGGGGTTAAATTTGGGGAGATGGAACGCGTGTAATGAGGACAGGGGACAAGACAAACACCATCCGGCTAATGAAAAACGTGGTGAGCGTGTGAAGCTGTGTTTTAGTCGCTGACCCGGTTGCTAGGCGATGGCTTCTTTCCCTCTGTACGGCCCTCCTCTTTTCCTTTCTCCCCTACGCACGCACGTAAGTCTACACAATAACACAATGCGTGCCACATGGAGCGTGCGCCGTTGGAAATAATCTATTCCTTAACTACGTAGTCTGCTCACGTGTGACGTCACGCAGAGGACATCTAGACATAACTAATAGCTTCTATCACTTCCGAGTTTAACGGAATTCATGAATAGTGTAAAATAGCGGGACTTTCGCAGAAACCGAGCGGAACCGCCAAGCGTGCCGTTTCTACCAATAAAGAGGGGGAGGACAATTCTTCGCATCAGAATCCATCGACCGGGTACCGAATTCCACTAGCAGGACATCAGATATGGCGTGAGTGCGTTTGGCACGCACACCACACCCAATCAAACAGAGGGTGAGAGAGGGTAGATACTGACGTCACTAAATTCGGTCCCAACAGGGAGAAATTAGGCAGACGGACGTTAATTGACAGAATGAGTATGACAATATCCGGGTGATTTCCCCGTGGACTAGAAGCAGACTCCCTCCAGTCTGGCTCCTTCGTCATCATGAACGTAATCAAATAGTACTCTTTAGGTTATCTGGAATCTGCTTGATTGTTGGTACCTGGAGGGATTCTCCGTATCACTTCAAAGGCTGGTCATCGCTTTATAGTTCGGTTAATTCAAACCGAATTAGGTCTTCATAGCGAAATTGTGATAAAATCGATATAACAAAAGATAATTAGGACAATGGACGAAGAGAGAGAGAGAGATAGGGAGAAGACACTAACGTGCAACAGGTTACGGCAATGTAGACGGGGTACGTGACAAAATCGATACGGCACACGACTGGGAATTTATATTGAATTAAATCTCTTTCAGATAACACCGGGCCCGTATTACCTAGAACCCAAAGAATCCATCGGAAATGAGCTAATAGAAACGGCAAGAAGAAGGTCCACCATACAGTTAACTCGTCCTTCGTGAAAAGAAAGCAGAAGAACGCTTCAATTGATGAGAACGTCTAATTTCTATAGTCTACATTCCCGGGTGACCTTCTGTAATTACCGCTGTTCTCCCCAGATGTTAGCAGTGCACCAGGCGGGCCATTACCAGCCAGTGACAGGGTGAAATGAACGCTATGGGACTCCGATTGGAACCGGTTCTGTCGTGACGATAGTTTGTAGCTTCGGCGTCATCTCGAGGGACCACGAATAATGACGTCACTTGGGCCGATGCATCCGAGTTGGGAATAGAATGGTCACCTGATGACAATATCACCTTCACTTTCCAACAGATAAAGGATCGAATTCCATCAGTATCTCGGATGCAACTGTAAAGCGCAGGCAAGTTTTAATTCCCGGGGAAACGAAGAATTAAAAAGATTAGCCGCACAAACTGCGTAATTGTCATCGAACTGCCGCAGACTGGTATAACAAACCACTCTTAATTCATTTGGCTCGGACATCTGTAAAACGTATTCGTTTCAAACCCGCAGGCGATGGAGATTATCGCTAGCTTGTTACCCTCTAGTTTGAGGATGACAGAATTAGTGATAGATTCAGTTAAGAGGAAATAAGCCTCCGGCTGAAGGGGAACATAATTTTGAACTTCTTTCTTTTTCTCCTTTCTTATTGACAGACATAACACGGCTACACACTGCCAGGAATTTAGTTATCGAGTACAAATTGGATTCTTTGTTTTAATAAAAGAAGAATCGAAAATAACGCTTAATTGTAGCATAATTTACGGAAGGAATATGTGTAACATCAATATTGTCAATAGTTGATTAGGGATCGTTTCTGTGCTTTGTTACGCACGTCTACGAGCAGGTACTAAAGGATCTGAAAGAGGGATTAAATACCCTTTTCCTATTTAGTTTTTCGCGTGGCATCGAACGAAAATGAGCATTATACTTAAATATATTCAAGGAAGTACCTTACATTTTATTTGATTTTTATGCACAATCAATTTTGCTATTTATAATCGCGAAATAATTACTGGAATAAAGAACACGGACATATTAAAATCACTTCAAATACCCCCTTACACATTCGGTGCTACAGAAAACATCGCGATATCTCCAATTAAAATCGAGCGTTAGTCTCTTACTGTTTTAAATTTCCAAGAACTTGTAAACTTTTACGCAATTTAAGAGATTTTATCCGTAAAAATATTAAATTATTAACACGAAAGAATTTCCATTTCCCGGATAAAAGGCATAACTCATTTCGTTAGCCATAAGAAAACGATATCCACTTTGCATAACAGTAAATTGATTTTTTTTCACACGACTTTATTTGAAACTATCGTAAAGCTATGTTAACATTAAAAAGTACTTGGAAACGGAATCGATAAAGATACAGGAACAAAACCGAAGAGAGACAGAGAACAATAAAGCGATTTATCCAAATGAAAATCCATCTAAAGTCATTTTACAGCACCCTTTCTTTTTATATACAAGAAAAGATCGTTATTATAAGCAAACGGGTTAAATAAATTACGGTATAATTTTTATGGACATACGCCCAGGCGGATGGTGAATGTATAATAGATGTAACACTGCTTTTCGTCCTCCTTTCTACTTGTAACTTGATAAGGGGCTAGAGAGACGCACGTCGTGTCAATAACTACACATTTTCAAAAGTAAGCCAAATTCGATTTGCTTGTAAATTCCGAACATTCTAAAATAATTCGATATCCCTTTCTCGACAAATAATAAATAAATAAAAAAAAAACGAAATTTCCGCCTTCTTGTTTTTTAAAACATCCCTACAAACACAACACACACAAGCGTACTTTACAGATAAATTTACTGTTATTTCCATTACAAATTTCATTTTGCTTATTTTTTTAAACAGTTTATTTATTTATTTTTTATTCTTTTTAAATAATTTACAAAAAATTAAGCGCCGGATTTATATTTTAGTTAATATTAAAGTGTTTGGAATAAAAGATCCATGGCATAAATATAAAATTCACTGATTAGTTTAATTTATTTAGAAAATAATAAAATGACAATAAAGTCAGCCGTAGAAAAAATAAAAGAACTTAGTGATCCCAATGGAAACAGTTCTGTAGAAGGTGCTTCTATTTTTAAACATCTGAAAGTCTGACAGTAAAAGAGCAAAAAAAAAATTCGCTTTATTAAAGAATGACAAACACGATGGTAATAAAAATAATAAATAAGGTTTCTTATAGTAAAATTAATATATTTGATCAGGTATCAAATTCCGATTTTACTTCTTCCCCTTTGAATTCTTAGTAAAACTCTGCTTAACAATCAATTATTAAACGAGATATATATAAGATTATAATCTCTTTCGTGCTCTCTCTTGTACGAAAATAAGTTATTTTCCTAGTAACATACCGAATGGTGCAATTAAAACTTTCAATGTTTGCCAGTTTTAATGCCAAGATAATTTTCGAAAGTAAATTCAATAATAGTAATAATAAGTAGAATAATTAAATCCCTTTACATAAGGAAAAACTATAAAAATCTCATTCTTACATTGAGAATTTTATTAGCAGTGGAAGAAATAAGTGAAATGCTCAACTTAGCTTGGTGTAATGGAGGAAGAAATAAGAAAAAAAGAGGAAGAGATTTTTGATTAATTGGGTGAAAAATATTCCGAAGAAAACTACCGTTAAAACTGTATCACGTATACGCAGCAACAGGTTAATCAATTTAGTAGAATGATCAATTTACGAAAAGTAAAAGAAAATTATATTAAGAGAAAATTAGAGAACGGCTTTCAAATGGGAATATAACTGGCATCGAAAACAATTACGTGATGCTACGGGATAAACAACGTAAGTAGTCTACGTCGCAGATACACCCCCTCTTGGACGAGTTATTTAAATAAGTAGAAACTCCGTTTCATTACGTCTAGAATAAATTCTAGTTAGTGTTTTACCGAAATTCAAAGTTCATTAATCAACTTCAGACACGAAAAGACGTTTTTCTTCTATCGTAAAGCAAAATTAATGTCGTAGGCCTCTTACACGAGTCATTTTTACAAGAGAATTTCTCCGTTTCAGCTTAAGTTAAGAGTGAAGAAAAGAAGGCTGGCGACAATATTGTTTTCTTGCAATTAAGGTGATATCGTCGTTTTTATATTTTCGTGACTTTTGCAGACTTTTCGGATCCAGGCAAACGTTCACAGTACCTGAAATGCACGACTGATTGCTTCCGAAACGGAGTGAGTAATCAATCTCTAGGAATCTTCTGCTACCAATTGTAAGTGATGGTTTGTTTAATCGGATTACAGCTTTGTTCCCGATCATGACACTCTTCCTAATTAATTTTAAATAAATTATAATTATTAAAACTTCAATCTTTACTTTTTTTCCTTCTCTCTCTACAGTTTTCTATTATCTAAAATTGCTGGACTTTCAAACCTTTTTTTTTTTTAATGGAAGGAGATGTTAAATTTTTAACAGAATAGAAATTGTTTCGTGTATAATGAGTCGTTATCGATGTATAGCCTGTATAAGGGAATACGTAAGGATGGAAGAATGACTATTGGCTAAGTGACTAATAACATCTTGACCAATAAGATGTATAGGTAAGAGACACCAGCACGAGCTCATTCTTTCTCATAAACGGGAAGAGTTTCATTACCGAAGGGATTTTAATTCCTTTTTGATGTGATGATGCTGGACCCGTTTGCCTTTACGTTCTTCTTAATCATAGCCACTCTATCGGTTGTAATCTGTTTTACCGTCTCATCGACTGAAATAAAGTGCCCGATGTAATATTGGTAGACAGCAGAAGAATGTTGCACTTTAAAATGAAGGAGGTGGAAGATGAAGGAGAAACGGGGAATAATAATAATATTTAATTGCCACCTCTACTCTATTGATGTATCTCCGGATGACTTCTCTGTTACTCTCTCCATTTTCTTCTTGCTTATCTGAATCCGAGCGTAAAAAAAGATGCTAAATAATACTTAAAATATCGGCAACAATTCGGCTTATATATGTATATAATACTGCGAAATGTCACCTTTATATTTAATTTTTAATCTTATTAAATGCATTCTGTAAAGCAACACCGATCGATTTTTAATATAAATTTTATTAGTTTAGTAATTTGCTAGCTTAACCGCTTTTAAAATTATCCATTCGCATGGTTTAACTTGCACATTAATAAATAATGCACAGTTTTATTTTCTTCATAAACAAAATGACTTCAATGAACTTACAGGTAGCGAGATTCTTCCATTCCCTATACATTTTTATACGTGTTTCAAAAATTAAAAACGTTTTGCACTATTTTTCCCCCTTTCAGAAACATCGCCGAAAATAATTTTATTTATAAAAATAATTGAAAATTTACTGGAAAACAAAGAAAAAATTATTATTATTATTATTATTTTTAGTCAATTTTGTAATGGCCCTTCTCGGACGGAGTGGCAAATTAAAACAATCCAATCATGTACAAGATGTCTCTATGTCCAGTAATATGATTTAGCTCTTCAAACTAATCAATATATATAATTTCAACCATTTTTTTTCCTTTCGATCAATCATTCTTGGAAGCGACGAAAATCAGTTTTTGGAATGAAAGCGATTATAACGTTTGATTCAGTACAAGAGGTCAAGTTTCATTGTTTCCGAACGTAAAAAAATAAATACATATTCCCTTCCCCGAACTTCAAAGTTGGGGAAAATAAATATATATTCTTTTAAGTTAGGGAAAAACCTTAAGTTCGGGGAAGGTAATATATATAGATACATTTCCCCCCCGAACTTTGAAGTTAAGGATTTTTCCCTAACTAAAGGAAATATATATTTATTTTCCTCCTAACTTTGAAATTAAGGGAAAAATCCTTAACTTCGAAGTTCGGGGAAGGAGAGTTTTTTAAACGGAATAATGTATTAGTAAAGAAGAGTAAATTAAATGAAAGAAAAAACACCGAAATGACGCAAAAAAAGGGAAGTAAGTACGGAACATAAGCTAAGTCAGTACTTTATTCTTTAACACTTTATCCGAAAATAAAATGATGGAGAAAGGCATAGGTACAGACAGGTAGGAAAAATGGAAAATGGAGATAAAGTGCTTAAGCTACAAAATAAACATAAGAAATGAAGAAAAAGTCGGAGTAAAAGCCAGTAAAAAAGTAGTGAAGGTAGCAAGACGAAGAGTAAGATATATGAATTTTAGAAAAAAAGGGTAATGTCAAGAATACAAAGAAATAAATAGTAAAAGATGAAAAGGCATTCATACATAGATATAAATAAAAGAAGTAGCAGGAGACCAGAGCAAAATCATTTCTTTTTCAGTTGACGGTAGAGAGAGAGAGAGAGAGGTAGATGCCTTGTTTCCAAGCACAGTGAGACAATTACCAACAGGACAGGTCATAAAGACGTATTGAGAGAACGGACTGTTGGATAGATAAGTTTATGGCACACCCGTTAGTTGGCTGTGTTATCACAAAGCAATTAGTCCTTCGAATCGACTTCTTCCTTGCGACTTGTTACACCGCTGTCGATTCACCCCTTCTTTCTTATCTCTTTGACTTTTATAACACTTAAGAATTTCGTCTGGAAATTTTGATCCCACCGCCAAAGGTTACAACAGAAAAATAAGACAAAAATCCTGGTAGAATTTAATGAAAAATGCCTTTAGTAAAGAAGAAGAAGAAGAAGAAATATATATAGTAGATTAACGATAGTAATAGTAATAATAATAATTCCTTTAAAAATATTGCATTACAATTTCAGGAAGAATCTTTTGTTTACACATCTAGGCTTCAGTGACGGGTGAGAAAGATCATATCCACGGGACACACCGGTGGGTTGTTTGCTAAACATCCCTCGCATTCTCAATACCGTTACTATAGCAACCGTCACTGTAACGATATCCCCAAAAGACAATGATATTTCTGAGATTTCTGTCACCTTCTGCAAAAGAGACAAGAAACTGAATCTCTTTCGTATTACTAGACAAACCAGATTTTGGTAAATATGTTTCGTTTTCAAATATATGCATGAAGACAACAAATTTGCAAATCCCTCTCTAATTCAAAAAATTAATAGAATTTCATAGAAATTTGGAGTAGGCAAAAAAAAAAAATTTAGTAGAGAATATAAAAATACAGTAAATACGAGCAAATATAGCGCAATATGTTTAGACTATAAAAAGAAAAATGTCCAACGGCGCCCGAGTTATTTCTTCAGTCAAGCTACAAAACCAGACTGTGAAGACATCATTACAGGCGTTGATATACTGCGACGCCAACTACTCTTCCCTCTTGTTTATGTTTAGTGTTTATGACGGAATCAATTTACTTGAATTCTCTGAAATATAACAATTGAAATTTTCATTCCAAACAATTAACTACGAGATTATCGCGAAAATCATAATTCTAGAAAAGAACAAATCTCGGAGCTTTTCTTTAAACAAAAAAAAAAAAAAACAAGACAATAATAATAAAATAGGAGAAACTAATTTTGCCAAGCTTCATTTCCAACAGCAGCTATATTAAATACAACATAATTATATTTTTTTGTGCTGACTTATTTATAATATAAAGCATTATAGTGAAAATTAATAAACAGATAATAATAATAATAATATAAACGTTTCTGTATTTTTCGTAAGTTCTAAGAGCGATATTTAATATTATCTCTATACAAATTTCACTCTAATTTTTGATTTAAAAATATTAAGAATTATAACTGAAAGTTTCACGCAATTAACACAATTCTAGATATTAAATTCCTATTAAAAAATATAGAATTAATCTATAATTTAACACAAAAATTGACCAATCTCTCGATGAGATATTTTTCTACTTAGATTTTTTTTTTTTAATTTTTTCGCTATGAAAATGAAAGGGTATAAGAGAGAGAGAGAGAGAGATATTGTGATTATTGCCTGGCCTCAATTTTATTTTCATAAAAAACGAATGGAAGAGACAAAACTTCATTTATTATCATCGATCTCGGGAATAAAATAGAATTTTAGCTTCGAAAAAATGCTTAAAGAATCGAGAAGTGCAAATATGAATAATAGAAAATACGGTCATTAAATCATATTGACTCGAAATATAGTAGGATTTTTTAAATGTAAGTTATTATTACACTGTATTGTTTCTATAGAAAGATAAGAATTAAAAATTAAACTTAAATCTAGGGCACGAACTGTGCTTCTAGTTACGTTGAATTATACATCATGCATAATTTAATTTTAATATTTTTAAAAATATATTATTATTAATTTCGTGTAGAACACAACAATTTGTTTAGTAAAACTGTACTTAACAATACGATGATTCTATCGGAAATTTATCAAATAAATAAAATCGAAATGCATGGAGAATATATAAATAATATTCTATTTTTCAACTGTAAGTCATATAAACTATTATTAAATTGGAGTTTAAAACGAACTTCATCTAATTTCCGAGCGTAACGATGTAAATTTTATACATAAATCATTGGAGATTTTTTTTTTTATATTAAATTTATAAAAACAATGCTCACGTTAAACGAAGTTATGCTTTAGTAAAAAATAAATAAATAAATAAAGGCAGCGGTATCATTTATAACAAGTCGGAGATAAAATATTTATTGAGTTACATTCAAAGGCCTTCTTAGCAGAAATGATTTTCAGATTTGTAGCCTATATATTTTGAATTTGAAAGTATCTATCATAAGAAAAAAAAATTCATAGAAGCGTACAGAGAAGCGCATTTATTATATTCTGTTACGTTTTATATAACATGTTTCCCAGAGCCCTTTTTTTCCGATTGAAAAGAAGATTAAAGTAACCCGTAATGTTATCAGATCGCATTGTTTTATATAGAACAAATTCGAGCGATCATCGAATGATTTACGATGCGAACCGTTTTTTTCCCCTTTTACGAGTTGGAGGAGGGGGAGAGAAAAACAAATTACACAAAAATGGGAATAATTCGAAAAGTTTTCCGCTCTATATTTCAATAGATAGGTGCGCCATCTTAATAACTGAAGTTAAATGCAGTTCCGTTTCGCTAAATACAGATGATAGAGTATATCATTTCGGGATATCTAATCAAGTTTACAGTTGATGAAGGTATAAGTATTAATTTCAACGATTCGGCATCGGTAATCCTCTAAACTGGTAACTTCAACAATTTCCAAATCTGCCCAGAAGTGTAATGTGTTGGTTGCACACAACACCATAAGCAGTTATCTGCGAGTCCTTGTAGATGTTGCTAGATGCTGATGTTTTCTATCATCATCTCTTCCCGTACATCAAGAAGACGTGGCACACCTGTGCCATTCCCACCCGAATGCATGCTCGATGCTCTAAACGCACGAATATCGAAGAAAGAAAGAAAGATTTACTTCCGGACATGACGTCACTTAGGTAATTAAGCCGGATAATTAAATGGGAGCCAGCAAAAAACACCGGGAGCAGCCGCAGATAGGGGGAAAAAAAGGGAAGCCGCCTCTTAATAGTTCGGAAGCGATGCGAGTCGGTTGATGTCTGGACCCCGAAAGTAATTGAATATGAAAATATTTAAGGGACAAAAATAATAAAAGTCGTATCCGGTATTCCTCCAATTGAGTAGGAGAGTGAAGAGCTTTAGAGACACTCGGTTACCCTCAGAATCTCTCCGACGTCGATGGCCACCGGAGAATCCACATGGAGTCTGCTCCCAATTCTACTTTCGATCTGTCTTTCCCGCGAAGTTCGAGCCGCAGGTTCACCTGTAGAACCCATTCACAGGCACTTCTCGTCTTTCTGACAATGAATACAAACGCTAAAATAAAAGAAGAATCACTGCGACCAGAAGATAAATAAATTGCCGTGTTTAAGAGGAAAATAGATGAATATATTTCGGCGAAGAGCCGATTCTACTTTCTTTTTTTTTCCTCTCTTCTTCTTCTTCACTCTCGGGACAGACTCCTACCGAAGAAACTCAATTCTCTTCTGTAGAATTTAGTATTTGGCCAGTTAAGCAGATGCGAAACAATCAATAATAATTCTCCATTAATTCGAAATGTCTCGGCCAGTATAGCCAATTTCTTTTCTACTAAGCTTTGTACAAAATTTAGAACCTCACCTTCATTTAAATGTTTTGCAGTCAGACAGAAAGTTTAATTTACTTGATTATAATTAATGACCGGCGATAGTAATCCACTTAGAAACGTCCGCAGATATTGAGTCTGTAAAGAGAAAGAATTGCCAGAAAAACTATTTCCAAGTGTGAAATATGGCCAACTAAAACCATTTGGCAAATATTTGCCCAATGCATTAACAAAGAACTATATTCACCCCATAACAAACTACTATTTAACGGTGGGTTATTTTGTAATGCGAACATACAACATAAACACTGATTAAAAAAAAGAAGAAGGAGAAGAAGAAGAGGAAGAAACTGATCATTTATCTTGTTTACTAATTGCATTCTTTTCTGAGATTAACCAAACATATCCTTGAATGGACAAATTTTACTCTGCAAGCATCGAATGAATTGAAGAAATTCCAACACCCCACTATAAAACCAGCACAAATATATTTGAATATTTTTAAAGGATCCACTCTGTCACACTTACGAAAATATATATATATTTTTAATAATAAATCAATAAGAGTGAGTAATTTATGCACGAAGTATCTATACAATAGCTTAATTAAATTAATAAATAATTACTTTTTAAAGCATTTCTTCTTATTCGGATGTTTTTCGGTGCATTTATTAAAAACATGTTTAATTCTAGAGCAAAAATCAATGGATAGAAAAGTTAACGTTAGAATTAACTTCGAAGATTTTCTTCTGGAATTGAAAAAAAGTCTTCAATTTTCAATATACAAACGGTAAATGGAAATATTATTCAGCTTTCATATTGGCTTCTAATATTTAATAATTTTCGTAGAAAGTTATGTCAGCGAGAAGACTCAAAATTCTTGCAACTCCTCTACCGAAAATCCAGCATGTGTTACTAAAAAGCTATAAAACTGGAAAAACCCACATCACATCATATATTTTTTTTTTTGTTAAATGACAACGAAAGTCCATTTATTATCTATAAAAACACTCGACGTGGCATGGTGACTTCATTAGCAAGAATATTTCTCTCTGACAGAGCTTTTCACTTCTAAATTCTCACATATATTAATTTCCCAATATAATTTTTATAATTAAAAAAAATATTTAATTTAATTTCCATTCATAAAGTGAATATATTCCACATCAACTTGTTAGACGTTGAACAAAGTAATCGTTGAAGGAAGGGATTCGAATGACTTTTTTCATTCCGATCGATAAGGGTATAATATTTTTAAAATGTGATTACAATTTATACATTTTAAAGTAATAATTCATCAGCTTTTTAATTAAATCAAGCGGTATTAATTAACGTTAAACGGGTCCGAACCTTTAAGTAAAAGCGCGTGTCAACTAACAATCGCACGGGACGAAATAACACAGGAGGAAAAAAAACTTCCACCACTTCATAATTTCACCACCAATTAAACATTTCAATATCTGAAATTCAAAATATTAAAACGTGGAGTATAACAATTTAGTGTGACAGGAGAGCGAACGAGATGTCAAGAGCATCGAGTCACTCATCGCAAATTTTTAATATTTAATTCGAATTTGTTAGAGGAATTTTTAAAATAAAAATTTGCTTAATTCGGAAATAAAGTATTTTTTTTTTTTTTGAAATTCGTGTGGAGTCCATTTCTAATTTTAGAAACGAGTGATAATGTGAAAATGGCAAAGATGGATCAAGAAATTATCTTGGAGTGATGAAGGCGCTGATACGGTATCACTGACTACAAAAGTTAGTCTTGTACATTTTGCAAACGGGCGTTTCGAAAAGAATCTAACTGAAGAGTGGATAAAGAAGGCCACCATGTACTTATAGCGATACGAAATATAGAGGAATACGCCCTTTTGTTATCGTTCCGCAATACGAAGTTGTCATATCTTCCCTCAATAATCTTATAGGCGTAGGGAATGTTTTTATCTTAATCGATAATTGAATTATTAATAATATTACCTAAACTTTCTTAAACATAATGAAAATTATCCGAAACAAAATTGTAAATATCCTTTATTAAAAATAAATAGGTAGGCTATGAAAATTTCGTGGAGAGATGATGCACCCTATGAAATATTCAGTCGCCATTCTTCGGTCCCGGATATCAAACTTATCGGAAAGCTTTGAAAAATTTAGTCCCGCCTGATGGTGGCGAAAAAACTCCTATTCTTATCCAACCTAAGGTAACATTCCAAGTTCCCTAAAGTCGGGTTATCTAGGGAAAATGGACTCGATTTCCTCTATCGTCTTTCAAAATGTTTGTGATCAATCTCATCGCGAATTTTCAATTTCCAACTTCATCATACCAATGCGTTGTTTATCGAAAACAATGTTTCATTCGGTCACATTTGCCACGAAATCACACGAACACGCCGAGAAATGAATAAAATAAAATTCCATCCCGACGAAACAACGAATTTTTATTTCATTGCCGATTGCATCCTCCGGGCGAAATTACTTAATTGTCAATCGTTGAACGTTTCGTATTGTATTCGATACGTAGTCTAGACGCATCGAACGTAACGTTTTATAATTGATCTACTTAAAAATTGAAATCTTTTTATTGCCGCAAAGTCGACCAAGTGATAATTGTTATTTGCAATTTATTCTTGTGCAGACACTGTAGAGCATTTCGTGAACGTTTCGTATTTGCAGAAATTATCGACTGGTAATATCTATCATCTACGATATTCGGTGATTAATTTCTTTCGTGTGCTGAAGTTTTTAAGTGTTCACATATTACATAATGGTTAGGTGAGGGATGACTTTACGAACACACCGCGATCGAGTCTACATTTGGTTCTGGTAGGTTGTGTCTAAAATAATTCATTTTATGGGCATGAGTGAAGTAAAAAATGTCAATAATAATAATATACATAATAATAATTTAAGGTGGAAAGAGATAAGTTTAGACAGCAATTTATTCTATTATTATTATTTTTTGGGTGGTTGAAACAGAAAATGGAGATACTTGGCCCCTTTATATATTGTAAGCGCCGGAGCGCCATTGAATTTTTAGATTTAAGTAAACGCCACGTGTTCGTCCAAGTGGTTTATGGTGGCGGATCGCGGCAGGCTGAGAGCGGGACACCAGAGTAGGCGGTTGAATCTATCAGAACGGGTACCACCACGAAAGGTGGAGGAGACCACACCCACTAAACCCCAGAAATAACGGCGAAACCCACGAGTTAGAAATGCGACTACTTACGACTGGTGTCTGTGTAGCCATCTCCATTTTCATGAGGAGCTGTTGCTGTTGGACAGCCGTTCTCAGAGTGTAGTATGTACCGGGCCGACACGGACCGCCCACGACTAGGCCAGGGTCGGATGCCGTCGGCCAGGCAGAAGCAGTCGGACCGTAAAGGGCTGCCAGGGTATCGGAGATGATGCGACGACCGTCGATAGTTCAGAAGACAAGGACCATGCCGGCCGGGCGGTGAGCGCCTGCTCCACGCTGCTGCTTTCTGCTGTGCCGCCACTCGCGCACGCACAACCGACGGACACGCACACACCGCGCTCACACACAACACAACACAACACGGCCGGATAAATTATTCACGTTGCCTGGCTGCTCTCCGATAGCTGAGGCCGTCTTCCAATGACGGCTTATTAAGCCGGACGAAGAACGATGTAATTGGCTGGGATGGCTGCGGAACGAAAAGGTAGTCCACCCTTTGCACGCTCCACATTTGCACGTTGAGTTTCGTCCGTATTCACGCGTCGGTGTCCTCTTGCATTTAACGGGCCAATACTTCCGTTTTTTCATTATCCGCTTCGTTAAAAACACCGTTTTCTGTCTACGGACAGACCCTCGAACTTCCCTTTTTTTGTCGTTTGATTTTTTTTCTTTTTTTACTCGGATTCTTCCGATCGATTTTACTTCGATCCGAGCGGTATTCTGATTGTTACGTGCAGATGTTGACGTATACCTTTACTGATAAAGCCGAGTTTATGGCACGAGGTCGTTGTCACTATTGAAGAGTTCGATACAATCAACAGAGGGAGATGTTATGTGTCGAGGTGGAAGAATACGTTTAGCAACACACCGGCGAAAGAAAGTAATCCCAAGCGAACAATAAAGAAAATTAATACTTTTTGGCGTGAGAGAAAAGTCTTTATTAATATAAAGGATACCTTAGTGGCAAAATCACTAAATCCTATTCAGTTAATTTTATATTTTTAGCAAAGTATAGGCTTATCCCATTATTAATTAATCTTGGTTTATATTGTATCGTTTAATTTTAACTTTTTAAAATTTTATATTTGCCTTTTTCTTATTAAAGCAAGACCTTGATAACATTGATTTTTCGACTTAAAAATTGATTTAATATTAGCTTAAACAGAAGAAATACGTCCCTTCTTACATAAACTGTCCCTTCAACTCCAAGACAATCCATATAATTTTACTTAATAAAGAGAGAACAGTTTACGCACCAAATATATTTACAAAATACCAATTTAAAATTAATTTATTAAGAAAAATATATAAAATGTTACTTAAATTACGGCAAAAATGATTTTGTAGCTGAACTAATATTGAGTACAGTAAAACCTGTCTAAACGGGAAACATTCTTCAAACCCCACAATGTTAAAAACCCCGTTTAAAACGGAAATCTGCCAATACTAGCTACGATGCGAGTCCGGTTTACACAGGTTTCGCTGTATTAAGTTACTCCAGTTTGCTCTATTGTAGAAAATAAATATGAAAGAATAATCTAAAGCTAATAGCATTTTAAAAATGTCCTCCTCGAACAAATTAAAGTCTATAAAACTCCACAATAAGTATACTTAATCCCTGAAAACTTACCTTAAATAGTGTTTTTTATTATTATTATTTTAAAAATAGAAATTATAGAAAACGAGTTCGTAAGGATCCATAAGGATATTGAATCTTTGAGTCTGCTTACAAATTTAATAATAATTTCTATAATATTTATACGAAATTCGGTGCAAAATATAATAATTAAACACACCTTTCTTGGGCTGGGAGGGACGATATAAAATTTCTTTTATATTTCGAGCTGTAAAACATATTTAGCACCGCAAACATCTTACCTATCTCGTGGTAACAGTAAATTAATTGAAGTACACTTATTAAATATGTTAATTCATTTCTCATATTAAAATCATATGCAGCCAGTTAATTATAGCTTAAATTCTCGCAATTTATGAACGAGTTTATTAAAACTTGATTGGAACTGTGTAAATTTTTATTATAATTTCAAATTCTAAGAGTGTAATTAGCAGTTAATTACAAACATTGTTACTTGTTGCAACATAATTTAAACCCCGCGCACTGATTTATACATGTCCCTTCTACGCGACATGAATTTATAAAACTACCTTTCAGATTTTTTAAAATGCTTATAAAGCAGGTAATATATATAAACAAAATTTTTAACAACAAAATACTTAATTAATAAAAGCTCAAGCTGCTGCACATTCTGGACCAAATGTGACAGTTATAAATAACAAGTGCAACAAGAACCATAAAGACTTTTCATCCATTTTAAAATTAATATTGAAATGATAAATAAAGTCATATTTTTACTAAATAAACCGACTTTTAAGCTTAGAAAATAAATCATTTTTTTTTTGTTTTAAGATTTATACGTTTAAATTTTTTAAAATATTAATTAAGAGACGTTTCCAATGAAAAAATATAATAATTGCAATTTTTCAACGAAATTACTACTTAATTTAATCATAAATACGGTAAAACCTGCCCGAAACGGAACCTAAATAAAACGTAAGCCTGCCTAGTTCTTGGGAACAGAGCGATTTTTTTTCCCTGTGTTAAAAAAAAAACCTGTGTAAGCCGTACAATTCCGGCTTACACAGGTTTTACTTTAAGTGTTTTTTACATGTAAATAAGCGCAGGAGTAGAGAATTACAGATAAAATGTGGTACTCCCGTAAGACAATGCTGCGCGTTATACACGAAAATAAGCGAGAAATAGTGAAAATCTGTACAAAAATTGCCTACAAAGTATCGTAGATTTAATATAAATGCCTATATTTAACACGTATACACGAAGAAAGACAATTTTATAAGAATCTCTTTCGATTTTCACAATTATTTCAAGTAGCTGTTGATTAGATATGACAAAGATAACGGCGTCAAACTAACTATCGGCAAAATACAATGTGATTATTCTTCGTTTTATTCAGAGTGACATTATAATTATTATTATTTTAACATTGTCACTTTTAACGATCAATTACGTTTAATCGTTTATATGATATATAACATTTATAAATTCAAACTCTTTATATATATAAACCTAGTTTTCATGTAATTTAACGCTTAAGTATCGATATAAATGCTCAAAGTTACATTTAAATTTAAAATTTGCGGGTTATATAGCGTGTAGAACTTGTTTTAAACAGCAAATAAATGAAATTTTAATACTGTATTTATCTCTTAATCCACCGATAATAATTAAAGATAATATACAATTTTAAAAAAAAACCTGCAAAAAACGGAAGCCTGCTAAGCCAGGAAAGAATATTAGGTACCGGTTTAGACAGGTTTCAGTATAAAACATAACTGACGTAACGAAAGAACTTATTTTATACAAAAATCCTTCGATTTTTGAAGAATTTTCTTAAATAATTACAGTAAAACCTCTCCGAAAGAAACCTGCTTTAACGGGAAAGATTCTTCGAAACAAAGAGGTTTTCTACTTTTAATAAAAACCTGTTTAGAATGGAAGAAATATTCGATAACGTGCGACTCCGGTTTAAACAGGTTTTACTGTATAACCGAAATTACAGTAACATTTCTTATATTAATGAACTGTGTTGTAACAAAAATGATTACAATCTATTTTCATAAACGTATCTTACTCAGTTATTTATCAAAATTAACTTTAAACGTTAATTTATACTTAAATAATGCATTATTTAATGAAGTTCTTCATTCTTTATGGATGCCTTCAATCTAATATTTAAAACAGAACTCAACATGATTTACATTAATTTAATAAGACAGATAATATAATCTCGTATATAATTTTTAACCCGTTAAAAATAAATTTTAGTGCAATTTCCTGCAGATGTAATTTAAATATTAAAAAACGGATAAGAATATAAATCCCATTCTTTTAAGCATATAAATATATTAAAATGCTTTATAAAAAAATACCTACGAACTGTCAACCTTTCACTTAAGCTTATTTCAAAGAAAAAAAACGCATTTAAAATTAATTATCGAATGATTTTATCATCGACTTCCGATAATTTTCGCTCAAGAATTCCTTATCGATAACAGAAAATTGATTATAGATAACGTAGGTAGGCTATCAATAAATATCTATAGGAAAGCGGAAATCATATCAGAACACACACCATTAACAAATTATTGATTTATAACAACGAATTATGGAGAATAAACTTTATATATAATGGCGTAGATGGCTAATTTTAAGCTTGTTTAGTGTATTTTTAACACTTTTCAAATACCTTAAACACCGAGAAGGAGCATTGTTAACGCTTCTCATCGGCCTTATGCACCCAGAAGAAGCATTGTTAACTCTTTTCATCTACCCAGAAGCATTAACAATGCTTCTGGGTATACAAGGTAGATGAAGCATTGTTATTTGTTGGGTACTTTAAATATCTAAAAGAAAATCATAAGTCCGGAAGCAAACGAACATATAAGAAAAATATTAATATAACAATTAAGTATCTAAAATGCTGCATAAGTAAATAAATAAATATAATAATTAAGAACGAAAATGCGATATATTTTCATGTAGTAGCCGCTGTTCTATTTTTGCTCATCCTTCTATTCAAATTTCCATATTTGTCACCAACAAATTCAACCTATTTACCAAACGTCGCATCCAATTTCGAGTTGGCTCATCAACGAAGAACATATTAAATATTTTTATGTTATAATATAAATATATATTTTTCGTAATCATATTAAAAATTTAACATAAATTCTATCGCAAAACTTCGATGATTTCATACAATTCTTTAGGATATACTCGAGGACTTCTGTGCAGATTTGTTAAGAATATTTCTGGAGAAAAAGACTTATTTTTATTTATTTTATAACCGTTTCCTTTGGGTGATAACTGAAAAGACCGGCAAGAATACGCAATTATAAGCTAAAACACCAACAAAATATTCGATCTTAAACAATTAATTGGGCTGCAATTTGATAAAAGAAATTGTACCAATAGGCCAATAAATTCCCACTCGTACGTCTGTCGGTCCTTCCTTAATCTCGAGATGTTAGATACATATTTAGTGTATTGTTCACATTTTCGAAATTCTTTAAGAGGCGGTTTTTTAAGTCGAGACTAGATATGAAAAGATTAGGGAGGCCCGATTAACTGTATACGAACTTCTGGCATATACCGGAAGTAACGTAATTTCAATTCAAAAATTTTCTCCAGAACGGATTACCGGCACGACTCCGTTGCTATCAGGAAAAGTATGATTTACAGGCGCAAGATAATACCAATTTGAAATCGAGAGCATATATTTTAAAGTAAATTAATTAATTTTTTCTCGTTATTATTGGATTTTTAAGACGAAAGATCATATTATCGGCCATTACAGCCTGCGATTTACCGATTAAAAAGCTCACAATACTAAGCGGAATAAAGTAACATAAAATAATACTAAATAAACGACTAATTAAGCTAGAATTTAATTGAGACGATATAAAATTTTAATATCTAATTAGCAAAAAATTAAATATTAACGTAAAAACTTTCGTAAGAACAAAGCGATAAATTTAACGTGTTAATTAATAATATAAAGCATGAAAAAACGAATCTATAACGGAAAGAGAAAAGCTAATTACGTAAAATATCTGGAATTTTCAGAATTAAAACGATTGTATACTCGAAGCGGCGACGATTTGGCATATCCCCATTCAAGGAAATTATATACATAGAGCATTATATGCACGTATAGCGTATAATAAAGAGGCACTTTGTATAACAGAACGGAAAACGAACTTCGTGGAATCAGTTTTAGTTTAGAGACACATGAAACAGGAAATTACGCGGAGTACCAAACAGGATTTATGTCACGAAACCCAAGGAAACTAACACGTCACGACTACACTAAAAATGTTATACGATTCAACAGTCGTCATTTTTAAAAGAACTGATTAGGGAGCGACAACCGTACCAAATTTCAATTTAATTCTTTACCACCGTAATTCGAATTTCACTTTTAAGAAATGGCACAGTGAAGAGTGAATTACTGAAAGAAAACCCAACGAATCAAAGCCGAAAACCGATATATTTTGTTGGATCCGATTTAATGACACGCCTATAAAACAAATAAAGAAATAGGCTTTCGGATTGCATTCATTAAAAATAAATTAAGTCGCACAAACGAAAATTCGAATGCAGACTATTGTGATGCCGGGCTGCAATTTTTAATCATATTTTAATTCTAAAAAACCATGTGACTTCCGGTCCAGTTCGTGTTTAGTTAATGGAGTCTTCCGGCGAATATGGTCTCGATTTTAATATAATTCCGTTCTCCAGATTAAAGGACAGACGAAATAAGTTGGCAATTTGAAAATTTCAGCCTAACCGCTACTAATTCGACAAAAACTTTAGTATTTTTTAAATACACTCCTAGCGATTTTATGTCTCAATTACGCTTAAAATACACTAAGCTGCATACGATTTTGTTGGATTTCTGTAGAATATTTTCTAATTTTAGAGCATTAATGCTAAAATTATGTAATTGTTTATATAAATAAACCGCATACCAGATATAAACATCGAAGCTGATAGACAAGATGCGTGTTTATCCGCAAACCTTTTTTTCTGTTTTCCAGAAGAGGCGGTTCTGTAAGTTCGATCTGTTTCGATGATGCGAAACTTTTACCGTAATTTGTAAACAAAGGTTTTAAATAATGGTTATTACGAAATTCTTTCCACGTAGCTGCACATTTACGGTCATTTAACTTAAAAAACGGCACTTTCATAGTTTGATTAAGGTATCGAAAACAAAATAATACCTCGGCCAGACGTGAAGTTTTTTCTATAACTATCATTTTTATAAAAATTGATCATTTTTACTGAAAATAACCAATATTATCATTGCCGTTATCTCCACGTTTTAAAACATTAAAAGGGGAATATCATTTCGGCTTTAACCTTTTAATTTTGACAGATTTTATATTAGTCTAGCGCAATGATTCTAAAAATGGGCGCTACACTCCCCCCGAGGGTGATAGAAGATTCAAGAGGATGCTGAAAGACTAGGAAAGGTAGGGATGTTGGAAGACAAGGAGATCAAAAATTCATTTTGAAACAGTAAGGGGATGGTAGCCCGAAAAATACTGGTTTAGAGACTTCTCAATCATGCGATTCGAGTGATAAACCGCCATCTTGCATTCGATACAAATATAAAAATTCGCATCTCTTCTAAAATACAATTCGGAAAATTTTACTTATTTTTTTTTATATTACAATTCGTGCTTGGTATCATGGAAAAAAACCTTTGATTTTCAAAGCTTGTTATAGGAAACACGGTAAATAAAATTCCTTGAACATCTCGGGAAGTTGCGCCCCAGACTTTGAGAGCGGTAGAGCTAAGTATATTTGATAAATTGCTTTCCGTTTTATATAAATAGAGCACTATGAATGATAAAATATATATTTCTGAAACATTTTTAAGCACCCACATATATTTTGAGTGAAGACGCCTGACATGGACTGATTTAGCAATATATTTCTGGCCGTGGTATTTATTTTTGCATACAACCACAAGACAAATAATACATTTATTTTACCAATCGAAATATTGAGTTTAGATTCGAGAATCTTACATTTAGATAAGATATATATATATATATACGAATCAAATTCTTCGTTATTAAGCCCAATTCGTCTCGATGTTTAAAAGGAATCTTTAAAAATAAATTTACACCATGTTTTTTTTCTGCTGTATTTTTCAGAAACTTGAGGGAATGAGGAGAAGATTTTTTTTTCAGTTTTTCGCTACTCGACTGCGTAGAAATGAATTTTAAGCAGTTATATAATTATAAAAGTGTATAGGCCTATATAATAAAATGCAAAATTACTGGCGAGTCAAAATTGCAACACGAATAATTGATCGATATTAAATAAGCCCATGGATTAAGACCATGAATAAAATTCGTTTGTGTGCCAGAATATTCTTTAGAAGTTTGACGGATGTTTCTCTATGTTCAAAACCAATTAATTTAAAGCTTATACATTTTAATGTAACAAGTTGTTAATAATTTTCATTAATTTATAATTATCGGGTCACACGTTATTCCAATTTTAGTAACAGATAACGGGAGGTAAAGCGGAAAATTTTTGACGAATGACAAATAATAAAAAAAATCATCATAATTTCATGTGAAGTGCAACGAAAATCGATAAGTTTTCCCGAATTTCTTTATTTGATTAATTGTGAAACACTGCAATTAAGGGAGATATAGTTAAAGATTTTAATGAAGAACTCGGACTATAGAGAATAATTTTTAAGAGCAATTAAAAATTTAATTTGATTAATGACTTTTTTTTAATATCCTTCAATAAAAACCTAATCTCTAACGGCTTTACAATGTAACAAATTGGAAAATAATATAATGAAAATATATTTAAAATTAAGAAGTGATTATGAATCGTCAATATTTCTGCGAAAGGATTCAAATTAATCTTGACGAAGAGAAAATTAGTGAAGCTTCGAAATCGACGGTGAAATTTGAAAACAATTATCAAGTTATGTAAGATTTACACGTTGGCGCCTTACCTCATTAAATCATTTTTCCCATTCGAAATAACCGAATTAAAATTTCTTAATCGTTAAACAAACAAAATTAAATACATTTTTTAAACAGAAAAACAAGTTGTATTTTACAGAACACAAAGAAATTTTTAAATTTTATGCACCTAAAAACAGATTCTTCGCTTCAAATTTCGAGACCACAACGGCCGATTGGATAAAACTTCTAGTTAGTCGTGGGTTCGTACCTCCAAACGGCCCTTCCACGTCCAATTTTCCGGGTTTCTTCACGTTTATAACATTTAAATAGGGGCCAGTTTCCTGTAGAAAAGTCCTCCTGGGAGGCAGCCCCTCGGCAGATGGCCCATCATATCGCATTGCAGTTTACAAACAAACAGTTCGACTTCGTATACAAAAATATATTTAGACCCCTTCAGCACCGATTTATATGTATTAATATAATATTAATTAACTTATATATTCATTTTAAATTATATATAATACACAACATTGTCATGCTACATTGTTTTGGAGTAGAAAAGAATTTCTCAATGTACGAGAGAATAACGAAAATTTAACATATTTTCCAGGATCAATTACGATTATAATTTTAATCCAATAATAAATAACCTTTTAAAGTAGAAAACATTAACTTATTTATTAAAGAAATCAGAGCACTCGAATCTCCAGGCTATTGTATTACATTGAAAATAAACTTCTCGGTTGTAAGTTGTCAAAAATAGGTCTCAGATAGCCGAAGAAGTAACAATATTTGAGTGAATTTTCTATAAAATCTTCTAAATTTCTGCACTATTCAGTTAAACTAAGAAGATAGTAACCACAGAACCTTACAACTAGCAATTTAAGTTTCAACTACCCATATTACGAAGAAGTTTGATCTCGACTTCCGAAAATGATCGAATGACCCAACAGTCAATCCAATTGTAATGCAGTAGCACCTGAGCAACCTGTATAGAAAGTGAATGAGAACTATCCCCCGCGACAGACGAGAATGTAAGAACACATAAAGAGCACCGTAAATTCTGTGGTGTTTACGACAGCCAGGGTGTTAAAGCGATTCCTCCCAAGGGGATTCGACGTCAACCAGTCAACGATTGGCTCGCGCTTCTGTCTACCTGTGTCCTTTGTCGACGCACGAGAGGCAATAAACATCTAGAGCAGTGCTATTTTATTCAACTGTCTGCAAGGTGACCAGGTCTGAAGGGTATAACAGAGAAGTCAGCGTCCACTTTACGGTTATTGCCGGCTTACGAAGAATCTGACTGGCATTAACCGTCTCCTTACTGTATCTAATAAAGGGGCAACAGGAGCAGGAAAGTGATCGTCGTCGTTCTTCGATAGTAACGTGGTCCCGTTCACTTCCTTTTTTTTTATTCCTTTCTTCGCTTTCCATCCTTTAAGCCCTCAGCAATGAAGATGGAATCATTTCGTGTAGAGCTGTATTAAAAACTGATACGTAATCTACGCAGATACGGCCACGAAAAACAGCAAATAAAAACCCCAAAAATTCTTCCATAAAACTTTTCTCCACGTCTTAAAGTATGAGGATTTTTTCCTCCTCCCTTTAAGTGTTGTAACCTCTTCCGGTTCGCATAATTGCTAAATTTTAAATTTAACAGTCAATTCATTAGGCAAAAGACTTAATATTTTAAAATTTTCTATAATGTATAAAAAACGTATAAAACTTATCTTACAGTAGAGGATGATGTTAAAAAAGATAAAAATATTTGATAGATTTTTATGGGCCTATCAAATGTAATGTTAAATTATTCTACTCTGTAATAATTCTTAATTAACTTTTACAAGTTTAAGCTTAAATTATTACTTTAAAAAAATTAAAATTTAAGATTATTATTCATTTCTTTAGCGCAGTCTTCAAATTTGCATAATTAACTATAAAATGACACGTATGATTCATTAAAGTTAAAAAAAAAAAATACAAGATTATATTTAAATAAAACAACCGCCATTTTGAAATTAAGCAAAAAAGAAGAGAAAAAACTGTTGAGGCCTATTGTTAAAGATTCCTCTTTCTTCGTTAATCAGAAAAAAAACGTTAATCTTGAAATTTTTTAAGATTTCATCCCATCGAAAACTTTAAGTAAAATTCAATTAATGATATTCGTGTTTCTTTACGGGATAATGACTAATTTTTTCAAATATTTAATATTGTTGAAATGAGGCAAAAAGCATTATTAGCTTAGTTTTATGAATGATAAACGGAGAAGAAGAAAAATATGAATAATAAGAATAATAATAAGAAGACGAAGAAGTAGTAGAAGAAGAGGAGAATAGAGGAGGAGGAGGAGGAGAGGAGGAGGAAGAGAAGATGATGCTGCTCAAAGTGAAAAACAGAGAATGACGCACTTTTATCATTCGAAGAAAAATATAGGTTATAATAAAAATAAATAAATATATAAAAAAAAGGTAATTTAAATGGAAAATGGCAAGAAAAGAGAATAACTTTATAGAAGCTTTTGCTCAAATATTATTTTCAAACATCATCATTCAAATAAAGTATAACGAATTTACCGTATTACCGATGTCACTTCACTTGATTAAGTTTCATCTCGGAAATCGTTCATGTATGAATTTATTGTCCTCGTATACGAATCCTATTACTTAAACTATAACATGTGATTTTCGAAATTCAATTCGAGTCACTTCTACCTTTTTAGCCAATTATGCCAATTTATTTCATTATATATTTCACAATATAGACGTTAAGTTTTCTTTTAAATATTTTATGCAACGAAGGACGAGAGAAAATACGAAATAAAATAACTGAAAGAAAATTATATTCTTATATGTATGTATGTATGTGTGTATATATATATACATAATAAATATAGCGAAAATATTCCTAAAATCTAATTTATTTTCTAGAAAGAATTTAAGCAAGTCGAAACAACTCGACAGCCAGATAAACATATCGCTCTTATACCTTATTACCGTATATAAATATTCAAAGAATAATATTTTCTAGGGAAAAAAATGATTATTTATTACTTTCAATTTCGTTAGAAAATTACAAAACACGAGTAATAAGTAAAAAAAAATGATTATCAGTTATAAAATGAGTGATCTTGTTTCATTATCTACGCCTGTTACAGTCGTACGTTAAACGTGTTTAATAGGACATACCACTAAATCTGAGCAACTCATTAAACTCGAAAATTTAATCGAATGCTTAAGATAGAATACGTTGAATCTTAAACTTTATCGCGGGCTTTTCTTAAATTTTCTTTAATCGGATGAATAAAGTATCACGCATTAATAAACTGCGTGAAATTTTACGGGAGATGTAGGAGATTTTTACTTTAAACTATGGCAATCGGTCAAAGATGACCACGGAGATTTTTACATTTTTGGATTCAGGAAATCTTCAAACATCGAGGGGATATTCTCTGTATGTATGGATGTTAGTGTGTGTTTGAGGGGGGTACGATTTTGTTCACCCAATTTGAAGCTTAATAACTCTCGTGCATTTTGTCGAAAATTTTTGAAATTTTGCGGGGAGATTTGTGTATTATAGGGAAATGCGCGTAGAAATTTTCAGAAAAATCGGACCATTGGTTCGGGAGATAAGGCCCCACTCCTTTAATATCACCCGAACCAATCCGAAGGCTTATAAGGATAATGATAGCAATTATTAGGAATGAAAACAAGTAAACAATGCGAGAAATACCAGCAATAACGTTGCTAGCTTCTTCAATTTCGTATTTGAGACGTACGAATTCGAATTTATTAAATTTAATCGAGTCAAATGTTGTAAAAAAGATAGTAAACACGAGTGTCGGCCGATGGTGATAAGGGCAAATTTATCATTGCGAATGCACGGAGTGTGCACTTCTTCATATTCGACCGTCTAATGATTACATTGACTCGCGGTTAATGCGCATATCGCCGTCAGAACAGAAGCTTTATCCGAGTGAAGATAAAAACAGAAAAGATTGGGCAACGCCCGAACCAAATCCCACATACATTCAAGCGAGCGCCCAGCACTATTATTATCTGAATGTTAGTTAAAGTGAAATTCTACGTACGAAGGAGACTTTATCCGTGGCAGAACTAATGGCCGATTGGTGTGACAAACAGGAAATCTTCCCAGTCTCGTCCGACCAAACTGACAAATTATTGTGATTATCGGAAACGGCAATAATGAAATGAGCTTTAATGTTATTTAATGCGCGAAATAAACGTCTCATTTACTTTTCTCCCATTGTTTTCCTCGATTCAATGTAGCGAAAACGTTTTTACGCATCGCGCAATAACGCTTACGGGATCGTATTAAAAACACGCGTAGATTTATTTATCGGGCATTAATGGGCCCGTCTTAAATATAAATAAAATCACGAAACGAACGGTAATTTATCGTATCGTGTGTGTGGGGGGTCGAAGTTTACGCGCGCCTATCCGTGTAGGGCCTAGTCATTATTGGTGTATTTAATGGGCGAGAGGAGATGATTCTATATCCTTTGACGTTTATAGCAAACAGTAAACTCCGTAACATATTAGATATATGCATAAATACAGATAAAATGTGTCAGAATATTGTAATATTTTAAGAGAAACGTTTTTATTATTTGAAAGTATCGTGAAATATATTTTAAAATATATTCGAATAATAAAAATAATCGCTTTTTTTACGCAATAAAAAATTTCATTATTCAATTCGCCATCACTTTTATACGTTTTTAAAGCCGTGATTTTAGTATTAGGACAGTTTAATACATATTCATTTTGTTTGTTTCTTCACGTCTTGATTCAGACTCGCTTATCTCCTACCTTCCTTTTTTCCTATTTTTTAAGGATTTATATCCTTTATATTTAGCTCCTTCAATAGAGTAAGATCTCCAGATCACTTTTACCTTATTGTTTAACAAAGTTACTTCTTATTACTTTAATTATTTACGGGGTAAACAAACAAAATTCAGTTGAATTTTTAAAGGAATCGCAATTTAGAAAGCTACAAAAGTTAACTTTTTAACGTTAAATGATTTAATATAATTTAAAAATTATCTACGAGACAATCGTATATAAACAATATAAGCTTCAATTTTTAAAAATGTATAAAAATTGTAAAGAGAAAAGACAATTCTGACGTCATTTATGAGGAATTTTATTAAGCTATTATAGCAATTACAGTTAAGCGTTTTAATATTTATTTTTTTAATAAATTCTTAAAAACAATTATGGAAGGAAAATATAATCAATCAAACGCTATAGAAAACTTTCCACTTTATATAAATGCTTGTTTTTTTAAGTTTATTTCTTATAAATTTGGATATTTTGTTTAGTTCACTTAATTGTTTTGCTTTCTAGTTTATAAACTGTAAGTTGTATACATTAAAAGTCAAATGGGACAGAATAAACCTATAGAAATTTTATTATCTATCTGCACGAGATAAATTTTGACAGGATAATTTATATAATTTTCTTTTTATTTTTTATTGAATGATAAATATTTTAAGCCGGGTCATACATAAGTTTTATTTGACTGCATAGCGAATGAAGTAAACAACAAACAGCCTACGGCATCGCGTTATGCTTTTTTTTAAATATTATTTTAAATACGATAAAAATAATGATTTATTTATAAGTTTTATAAATTGTTTTCATGATTTCGGCACTAAAATCGATGTTTATCGTCGGGCATATTTAATTTTATTTATGAAATAAAATTTCCAAGTATGCAATTAATCGAATTTAAACCCCTCGAACGAGGTAACATCTCCGGAAAAAGTAAAAAATTCAGCAAAATGGCGGCGATTGGGTGACTTTTAAAGATTCCGAAAGGTAGTTTGATAAATCCAGTAAGGCGTAAGAGTCGAACTTCTCGAATTTTTTCACTCAGAAGTTAAATCAAAGTGATAAATGCGCCAGTCAAAATCGATTACTATATAAATAGTATAGAAATATTCGAGTAGAAGACACGTGATTCAAACTTTTAATTGCATTATTAAACTACGAAGAATGATACGACATCACCAAACGAATTTTATTATTTATAAATCGAAAAAAATAAAGTGAAATCGAATTACATATAAGAGCCGAATCGTCGAAGCACCGGAGGCAAAAGGAAAAGAAAAAAACTTAGTCTACTAAAAGATCACACGGAGTAAGAAAGAGAGAAAAAGGTAGAAGAAAACTAAACAAAGTCAGAGGGCGGGAAAAAAATCTGCTTCGTTTCCAGGCACCACCTTAATACCGCCAAGTGCAACCGTGGGAAATGTAAGTGGTAAAGCGAGTAATGTACTATAGCAATTTGTATTGATTTGGGTTCGGCTGTGGAGCGCGCGCACATAAAACTCGCCTCCGCCTTTCATCAACGGTACTATCGACAATAGACGGTGTTTAGAAGACTATCTGACCTTTATCGGCCACCATCTTTAATAACAGAATGCAGTAAATCTCGTCATCAATGGGGGAATTTCATTAAGAAACGAAGAAAAGGGAATGAAAGGAGCACTCGGAATAAATATTTCGTTAGAATGAAAAGGGACCGATCGCAAGACGTTGATCGATGCAAAGGCAGAACACAAGGGAGAAGGCACTCGTTGATCTACATAGAGATACCTCTCGATTACCGAATCCGGTCACGAAATTGGTATCCGTATCTTCACTAAAGAAGTTGGAAAAACGCAGGACCGAGTGGACGGGCGAAACAAAATCGAATTGGCCAGACCGATTTTGTATAGCGTCCTACGCGACAATTCTCGTCCTTGAAATTCCCGGCAATTCAGGGATGTCGTGATAAGAAAGCCGATGGCAGGGGGTAGAGTGTCGCAGATGTTTTACTCTCCACTTCACCGACACCGTGAGGTACTGTACATTCTCGACACACTTATTGCAGAATCCTAACCGACTGTTTGTTTAATGTCAAATTTGAGGAGCGCCAAAGTTTCGAGGAGGTATCGCTGCCAACTCGAGACGATTTCTTTCCAGCTGTATCAATTCCCTTAACTTTTTCGACAGGCCATACGATAGAAGACGGCCATGGCCAACAAAATATAATTACGGTTAATCGACCTCGTTAAACACGTCCAAAAAATTCCTTTATAAATTCCCTTTTCTAGTTTTTTCCCTAGCCTTAAATACGTACAATTTCGATCGTTTTTAATTAAAAAAAAATTGTAGCTCGCACAGTTTTATCTGGCTTAGAAAATAGCGTGACGGTGAAAGGTGTCGAAACGGTTCTATTCTTTAAAGTACACGAAAGAGATGAAAAAGCAAGAAAAGAGAGGAAATAGAGGTGTTATTCGAGCCACAACTGCAAATAATCATTCCTATATGTCACTCCACTCACTGGTTACCATCTGAATGTCATCGCGGTGAAGCTAATCCTCGGCCTTCTTGGAAATTTACCACTTAATATTTCATATCTTCTGTGCCGTCTGCTGCGACATCCATCATCATCGGAACGTTGACAGTCGGCGGTTTGATACATACAACTCTTCATCCTTCCTCCGTTCTGATATAAGAGATTTTCATCCCTCTGTCTCTATCCCGATCGACTTATTCGGTACAAGTTACAAGCGAGAAATTGCAGTCTTCGATTCTTGCGTGACAAGGCTCGAGTTTGGTGCCTTCCTCTATTGGTAGCGCGTGCTGATTACTTGTGTAACAACTATTGTGTCCTCGTGACGATATTCGACACTACGTTCTGTCCAACCCCCTTCTCTTATATTATTCACACATTTTTAACATAAACTAAACATAATTCCATCATTAAGACGTGATTTGATAAGAGTCATTAGATTGTTAAAAATTACACAACCGATGCTTGATAAACACCCGATCGTCCCTCATTAATGAGATAAATAAGCTTTTAATCGACTCGACTTTCATCTTAACAATAATTTTTACGCCATAAAGCAGCGAATAGACAGACTTGCAGTATTCTATAAAATGTAAAATAAATTAAATCCGACGCTCACGTTACTATAAGCAACCAGTCAAACACAACCGCATAACACAGCTACAAATAATAAAATCATTATTATAACATGTAAACTAATATTTAACAAGTAATCTACGATGAATTTTATTGTTACAACGTTTTATTTTTAGTTAAAAAAATATAAAAATTAACATTTCTCTCGGATTCAGCAACCTAACTTTGGCATAATTCACGTTACACTTCCTCCACTTTAACTCATTTAATTAACCAAATTTTAGTATTTTTACTTAAAAAAATTAACTTCAAAAGATTTAACATTATCCTACGATTAAATTCTTTATATAATAAAACTATATATTTCACATTATTTACAAATTCAAATCAATATAACCACATAACGATTTGTGCGTTATTTATTATTCGAAATTCGAATTTTCTAGTCAATAAAAATACTTTATATATAACTTATATATATATATATATATATAATATATCAATGCTATTCCGTTGAAAATACAGTTTTGAAAAGATTAAAGTGTAAATGTAACAAGATAGAATTACAATTGCTTGATACGGAATTTTTAAATTCCAGAAATGGATGTCTAAGAGCGAGTGCTGACTGAGAAATTTGGGATTTGGGCGTAAAGAAGGGCAAAGAATATCGATTCGGAAAAAGAAAATGCAATTTTAAGTAACAATTGTTGATTTAAAGCATCAAAACATTGCAAAAGATGGTTTGCCTTAGGAAAAGTCACAATTCAACAGCGAGAAAAACAAAACGACTGGCTGAAGATTAAGGAAACGTTCAGGCCAGCACGTGCTCCTGACGGATACCTAATGGAACATTGATTGCCTATTTTAGGAAGGACAACGCTTTCCGTGCTAGACTACGTAATTACATCAGTACCCACACTTGGACAATGTTCATAAATGAAGAGGAGGGGGGAGAAAAAATACCTTAACAGTAAGACGTTTTAAAACGCAAAAATTTCGAGAATTACTTAAGTAGATACACACACCCGGCAAACTAATTTAATATTTCGTATTATTTTAAATTTTAAATTAAAAAAAAAAGAAACTTTTGGCCCGTAAGCCGGTTAGATCATCCCATCAATGTTTCGCCTTGTTACAGCGAGAAAACAATAATCGAACTCGAGTGAAGAATTTTTGAATTATTTTAATCATTGGCGCATTAACTTTTAGAATCGGAGAGAAGAATAGATTTGTAACTTCATCAATTTCGTCTATAACTTATTTTTATGCAGTAACAGTCAGAGAGAAAGGAGGGGAAAAAATACAAGGAAAGAAAAAAAAGGAGGAGAGAGAGATCGAAAGATTGAAAGTAGAAAAGTGGCAAAACCTTTTTTCCTTTCTAATAGAAAATGTCTTAAACTGAAAGTACAGAGAAGATATTATACGAAGGAAGAGCGATCGGGTTGAAAATTTAGTCCTTCCCAACGATGCTCTTATCAATATTTAATGCGATTTGATTGGTTTTTCTTCTCTCCTCGTGTCACGAGTCTATGTTGTCTCTCATCTCTTTTTATACTGGCGCGGTTCAATTATCCATCCAGAAGAGGGAAAAACTGCATAAAAAATCATAGCCGAGCGGCTAAATACCCGATCTCTACCGTCTAAAAGTGTCAGGAACCTAAAATATAAAGTGAATTTTTGTCACTTTTTGAATAACATTAAAAATATGTTCTGTTACAAGCAAAAATTTCATTGTTAAACCAAACGAAAACAAAACGTTTCGTAATGTTTCTGCTAGGAAATTAAATCGCAGAAAATAAATTCTGTTCCAGAATATTATATCCAGTTTATTTTCTTTGTTTAGAACCGTGAATCTTATTGAATTCCCCCCCCCGTTTTTGGAACTATTCGCGCGTTAATTTAAATATATTATTTACGTATTGTGACGTATAAAATTACGTAAATAAAATGGAAAATTTCTATTGAAAACGATACGGGTCTGCGCGGGCTAATAAAAAATCGCTGGCGAAAAATTAGTTTAGTTTGGAGTAGAAAATACGTCTTTGTATTTTTAAAAAATTCCGCCAATCTAACCCATCCTCTCGTATCGCTTAGCGGTGTGAACCCATAACAATATTAACCGCTTTTCTCTGGTGTGGTGCTTCTTGTACTAACTGATCATCTTAGATGGACAGGACGCCCCATGACGACACGTCGCCGATAAAACTAGGACATTACACGGTGGTCGGTAGGTCTAATGGCTCCACAATGCCGGAGGATAGACACAAACGCATCGTTGAACGCGAAACATCGGCTTGTATCAACAACGAACTTACGAGGGAATTGGCCCATGGAGCTGCAGATCGGTTCCTACTTCTCTTTCGTGTCGAGATTATTGCCTTTGCCCCCTCCCGAAAAATTTTCCAAATCTCGTAACTGCCACACTTCTTTGCGAACGTCAGAGGAAATTTAGTTTTAGCTGCGTTTAAGTAATTTATGACGTATTATAATAGTTTGCGTAACTTCGGCCATCGAGGATGATTAGTATACATATATTTTGTAAATGATAGCGTAGATAAATGTCCCGAAAACGCTATCGTTAGCCTATTTAATCTTTGTACGGATTCCAGTTTTCATATTTATATAGGCTGTAACTTTGAATAGCCTCTAAGCTAAATGAAAATTCTATAAATTTATGCCTTAATAACGTGTAAATAAGAAGATATTTTTATTTAAAATTTTTAACGCCAGTTATGAATAACGAAACGTCACGCATCTAATAAGTAATAGAGACAAGTAAAGAATAAAAATTGCTCTAACCGACTGCGATAATGACGTCAAAGTAAGTGACACCGAAATTTATTTTAGGTAAGGGAAGAAGGGGAGAAGAAAAAAGAAAAATTAAGTAAATCAAAACCGTATCAAAACCTTTATAAACTTTCAATCTTATAATATTCTGTCAACGTTTTCAAAATAAGGCAACACCATAATTAAGGGAATAGTTAACGATCTCCCAGGACAATTAGCGCGTGCACAGCGTCACTCAATTCGGACACGTAACGCCCTGTTCAAACTTTCACTTCCTTGCGCTATTAGACTAGAATTGCGTCTTCGAAACACGCCATTTGAAGGATAATGTCTTGAGAGGATACAAAAGGAACCACCTCCTCAATAAAAATTATAATTTAAATTCTTTTTCCTCCCCCATTTTCCCTTTTAAGAATTTCATTTGCGTCACGAAAAAATAATAATGAAACAAAATTCATCAACTGTCTTGTTAAGGAAACAAACAGCGCACAATAAGTCATTATTTATTATATTCTTTAAAGATACAGTAATTTGATCTTTGTTTCTTGACTAGAGCATAGAGAAGAAGAGGAAGAGGGAGAAGGAGACCGTTAAGTTGCAACGACATAAAAGGGAATTTCGAATAACCTGTAATAATTTACTTAACATTGATTATTTTATTCTTTCGTCACCGTTTTCCTCTTCCAACTTAGTCGATTCAATTAAAAATCTTCATTTTCTCTTCAGAAGAAAACTACAATTTTAAATAGATTAAAATGGAAGTTGTCAATTCGTTTCAGTCTGGCAATTGGACGCGTAAGAAATTATCTTTTGATGTTTCCATCGCTGATTTCTTTCGTTCGGTAATTCATTAATTCATCACAAAACCTGATTTAATTGAATCGGATGTAAAAATGACTCACATAATCCCCGTTACCGTTCCCTAGCAAAATAAATGATTGTTTAAGTGATAAAATTTAATATATCTTTCCATTCTCGGAACGGCACTATCAACCGTAGAAAATATTCCAGCTTTCACTTTTATTATATCTTTATAGGTTTACTCTCACCTGCTGAATATATTATAATCCCCTCTATAAAATTTATATATTTTTTGCACATTTTTGAAATATATCTTTGGGTTGGAAGAGGAAGGCTGTTAACCATAAATACCTAAAACAAGATAAACCTTTTCTAATAATGAAAGTAGCGTGCTTACAAGTAGCTTACGCTGCTAAACTAGCAAAAAGTTTATCTCTTTTTTAGCCAATTAACAACTTATCAAATCTTTATCTTAATTCAAAGCAAGATAGCCTAAGTCGTTTGATTTATCTCGCTTCGAATTAATCTATACTTCCCCCCTCCACAGAAAAAAAAATAACGCATAAAAAGCAAGAATATCTGCGAATATTTAAAGCCGAGCAATCGAGTTAAGTCTATAAAATATTAAAAAGAATCATTCTACGGAACTAGGCGTCAGACAGGGATATTTTATACGATGCAGGAAGAAAAAAAATCCCTAAGCTTACATTATAATTACAGAAAAAGTGTTAATTCGAATTTTTTGCTGGGGATGCAACTCGAAAGAAAATTAGTTTAAATTATTAATAAAGAAGGAGACAAAAAGCAAGCAGAGTTGTTTTCAACTGGTAGATTAAGTCAGCTTGCAAATATAATTTAATTTAAGATTAAATAAAATTATAAGAGTACGATAATTTTTAATTGAAATTTATCACTCTCTGTCAAGTCGTGCCGCGAATATTAAACCGGGCGGTAAATGAATAAAGCTTTTCTTTATTACGGAATCGGTAAAATTCGCGACGGGGGTGAAAAAACACCCAGTCGAAATGACGTCATCAATAGAAACAACAAATCGAGCTCGGGCCGTCACGTCAAACATTGTAAGTCTGTAAACTCTAATGATTAATGGGTTAAACAATTATCGAGATAGTTTGATGCCATTTGCTCCTTTCTCTCCGCCTTCCGAACCAGCACCTCTTTGTTTCCATCCGTGCGGATGTCTCCATGGTAACGACAACATACGCTCATTAAGCAACCGCCATCTGGATACTGTCATACCCATAGCTATGTTTTACTGCAATGTATAGGTTTCGGCTTTATTAGAAGTCCGCTCATCAAACGCCAAAGGATGGACCTGCAACAAAAAGCTGCTCCCATACATCCTCCATCTATTAAACAATTATTCTGATTCGTCTTCTCGGATACGTAAGAGGAAAAATTTCCTCACACTTACGGAGTTCTTAATATTATTATATAAATACGTTAGCAATTCTCAATCTTCAATTATTAAATTGAAGGCGAGCGCGTGTTTTTTAATGTAAAACAATCCTCGTCTAGGATCGACCCAAAACACAGAGAAAGAAAAGCAGAAAATTACTTCCTACGGGAACAATAGACAGAAGAAAAATTTCCTATAATAATGCTATATCTTTATTAGCAGCGGAATGAGATTCGGTAAACTCTGTCTATATAAAATAAAAGAGGTTACATTGCTTATTGTAAATGGCCACTCCACTGTAATTCTTTACTAGAGATGTACACATTCGGTCGGTAACTATAAACTTTTGCAATATTTCTACGTTTTACAGGAAATTTAACGCCTGATACTCTGTTTCAATTTTTCTGAGTCTGACTCTCTACCACGACGAAAACATTAGGCAAGGAAATAAAGTCTGAATGAGCTCTTCTCATAAAAATGGCATATTTACCTAGAAAAATAATAGTTTCAATATAGAAGCGTGTAAATAATTTATTAGGATTAAGAAACGAACTTATAATTGCATAAGAAAGAGGGAGGAATACGTTTTGTAGAATGGCATTAATTTAACTTACACGCCGTAAACAATTGTATAATTTACTATTTTCCATTTTAAATATTAACACGGCAGCGATATTTGTTCTTGATTTATAGTCACTATTTTATCTAAATCAGCAAAAAAACAAAAAAGAAAAAGAAGGAAGATCAGAAAGAAATCTGCATTACTGGTTTAAGAAGCGTTAAAAGCGTTCTACTATTGTGTATTTAGCTGTAGATTGATCTTACCTCGAACCACTTATCATTGCAATTTTATCCCATCTAGAGAAGGCTAACCAGCGAATAATATTTCACTATAAACTCCCAACAGTGTAGCATCGAAAGAAGCGAAGAAAGCAACCGTCTCCGTTGACTTAAGAGAGATAACAACCGAAGACGAACGAAAGAGAAGCGAGAAACCAGGTGATTGCAGTTTACGAGACGATGCAACGAGGGGAGGGACCATTGAGGCCCTCGGGGAGCCATCGGGCCCGCTACGGTCCGCCTGGGAAATTAGGAGGTACAAGCTAGTCGGACAGCCACCGTTTCGTCTTCATTACTGCACCATCGGAGTAGAGAAAATCCGATCTTCATTACGTCGAAATTAAGACAGATGGATATCAGTGGGACTAAGCTGTCTTTGCCAGTCTACCTGTCGACTGCTTTCAGTCGTCGCGCTGCAAACGCTTTCACCGATGTACCAGGCGAATCCGTTTGTGACAGACGAAAAGGTTAGCCGTATTTCAATCAGACTTATGCATCGAGTACGGCCTGGCTGAATTACTAAAGCAAATCTTCCGTCGTAAATCTCCGTTTATGAATATCGTCACAAGAAATCGACTCGACCAAAAGAGTTCCCACTCATTTCCTCTTACACTTAAATTCTTTATCACCCAAAACAAATTACTACGCCGCTTCCAACCGAATATCGAGTTTTATCCACAGATTCGTTTATTTTACTTCTAAATGCTAAATTTATAAATTATCACGCTACTTACGCCATATTCTTTATCAAAACCAGCGACCTACTTGGCAGCAGAAGCTACACCCCCCTAAACAATATCATAAAATTAATATTATATAAATTCTAAAACAAAAAATAAAATATTCCATCGATATTTTACAATTATTTATTTATTACATTAAATCTGATACTCCCTCGCCAATTAATGAGTATTTATGTTTTCACTATATAAAATCTGCTCTTATTATTATTATTATTATTACTATTATTATTTAATACATATAATTAGAAAAATAAACAAGGAAAAAATATAGGCCCTATTCACAATTTGTCGATATTCTCGTTCTAAAAATAGAAATTCTAAGAATATTCTGTAATAACATTTTTAAAAGTGAATAAATTATTTAAAAATCATTTTACTCTTCGTAAAACGGGTTGAAATTTTTATCACGAGAAAAATTTAAGCCAAGCTATTTTGGATTTTAAAAATTTTCAAATTTTTAATGCTAAGAGTAAATATATTTCTAAAACCGTCTATTAGTAGCACTTAGTAAACAAGGTTTTCACTCTTTAAAACGTTAAGAAGTGGAGTTTGATGCAATAACCTTGGCTGATAAGAACCGTATTAATAACCTTGCTGCACACGAAGTTATATCGTAAAACTACGGGGCGATACAATGTTAATTACGGTTAATGCCCAGCATTAAAATAAGCTATAAATCACTAACAGTAATTTATTGGTTTTACTTAACTAGAAAATGTTTATAAAATCAAATATAAAGTCAGAAATCGAAGGAAAAACAAAATCAATTTTTAGCCGTCTCCTCCGTTTTAAACAGGTTTCGTATATCTGCACAATAATAATAATAATAAATAAAATTAAAAAAAACGTTATAAAAGCATCAATTTTCGCAGAAATTATTACATAAATTTTAATTAATTTGCAAATTTTCAACTAGAAATTTCTCTCTCTAAACGATAAATTACCGTTAATATCGATAGAACTTCGAAGCGGTTCAGGCTAAATATTAATTAATCTCTAACGTATTACATTTAAATAAAGGCTTCTCTTTAAAAAAAAAGAAAAATCCCCCCTCTTTAATTTGTATCAAACTCGTAAATCGGATTGTAACGTTCTACAGAATCTATAATGTGATTAATGAATCCACAACACGCACTCAAGAAGACCATAGATAAAAATAAAGTCCTTGGAAAAAATCCTTTGATATCTCTTAGGGCAGCGGTCTGTAATAATTTTCTCGGATAAAACAATAGTCGGCCATAAAATTTAACAAGAAAATACAGCTTGTATCCCGGTTAATACAATTTCTCCGGGTAGTAGGACGATTCTATTGCAGGATTATATTTACCAAATTCTAAAGCTGTGTCGCCTTTTAACCCGAAATTTCTTTGCCAAGAAACCAGAGTTTAAACATGACTTAATCCTATCTAAATTCAAAATCGACCCACCTTTATAATCTTTTGTGCCACTCGAGATTTACATCCTTAAAGGTATTTATCGGTAGAATATTTTTCAATTTTTCACTCTATGCTCTGTCTCGCAACATAGATAAATGATGGAGTGAGAAGCATACTTATTATTGTAATTACCGTAAGAGATTTTTAAAGTTTATTATAAAAATAAATTAACTTTATATCGAAAATGTTTTAAAGCTTATTAAGCCCATAATTAGAATTTATTGAGGCTCTTAACTCTTAAACATTTTGTATAACAGGCGCTAGAAATGTTTCGAGTGTTGCAGTTTTGATGATAAAATATAATCCGTCTCGACGAGATGAGGTGGATAATTTATATATTTTAATATTTTATAATTTTATACATTATATCATAATTTATTTATGTATTTTTCACGGCCGCATCTTGCAAATAACACGTACTACAATACTACAAAAAATTTGATTTTTTGAATTTCGCTGTAAGTTTGAAGCTTCGATAGAAAAAAATATACCAATTTTTCTCATTATTTTCTCTATATTTTACTTTATAAATCTCTCGTCTCTACTGTTAACTCGATTATTAAGGCTGTTAATAAATTTTAAAACTTCAGTAAACAGGCATTTTTTTCCCCTCGTCTTAAATGGATACTGTAATATTTAATATTAAAGCATGAAAGCGAATTAAAATAAAAAGAAAATAATCATTTTTATAATAATTTTAAACGATAAAAATCGCAAAAAAAAACAAAGTTTTCAGGAAAGTTCGTTAAACAAATTCCCGTTACGTTAGTTTGTAACTGTTTATAAGCGAAGAGTAAATATTTTAAGTAATAAATCAGTAGTAAATGATAATCCCGAGTTTTTAAATTTTTATTAATTATTTTAAAAGATTTATATGAAAATAAACGTATAGAAAAAAAAAGAAGATTACGTCTAAATAGAGTTGTAACAAGTCATGATTTCGAGCATTCGAGCATGCAACCGGCACTTTAATATACAAGAAAAAAAAAAAAATTAATAATAATTTATTAAGGCCATATAATGCATAAAACAGATTATCTGTGTACATAAAATTACCTTAAGTCTATGACTAAAAAATTCAAATTAGTCCTATATAAAACGGTAGAGTCGTATAAATCGATACAATACTATTTAATTATCTTTTACATTATTTAAAAAGAAGATTCTCTGCCGCTAATTACGGCCGAGTTATTAATAATTTAAAAAAATTTTAATTTATAATAAACACTAAGTATTTAGAATTAAACGATAATTTTGTCGGTTTCCATCCTTCCATATTTAAAAATGAAATATTATTAAAAGGATAAAGGAATCACTTATAAAGGTATAAAAATCATTTTTGCGGCCATAACCGTCGTAATTATTGCGCTTTGCAGAAATTTTTAATAAAGGGGAATAGAGTTTTGGAATAGGCAAAAGCTGTTTATGTGATAATTTAAAATTAACTCCTGTTCGATTTAGGAATTCCTCAAACGATCGCTTTGCGTGTATCTTTCATCGATCGCCACGAAACCACAAATAATCTGGAGGTTTTCGACGCTAGTTTGGATGAGTACGATTGATGCGGCATTTCGCCTCCTACTTGTTTCTAACGACAACCGATTGTTGTACTCTTTGAGGAAGAAAGAGGAGAAAGTTCGTAGAATGATTCGTCTGACAGAATCTATCCGGTTGGTAATAGTTTCTCCTTGTTCCACAAGACGACCGGAGCAACAACCGAACAGCGCTCAATTTCCTTCATTGCTTTCGCTGCTAAATTGACAAAATATATATATATATATGTATTTTTTTCTACTAGAGTTTTATTTCCTCACCGAATTTCGTTCGGCACCTAATTAATTCTTTTATAAACATCGTTTCGCCTCTCGTTTCGGTGTACGAATTTTCCACTTTTCGTAGTAGGCCTAAAGACAAATGGGAAGGGAAAAAAAAGGCCAGAAGGATGCCAGCAAGCTGCAACAACCAATAACCTGTCACTTCCAAAGCATTCGGAAGAACAAATGGTGCTGAATAACAGTTCGACGGCGCTGTTAAATCTACGGAAATGGTAGAGAAGGGTTAGCTATTTCCTAGATATAACTGCCACCCAGACAACTAACTGCCTGGCAAATATTCTGGCCAATGTCAGTGATATTTTAGGTGAAAAACACCTTCAAACAGACGAAAGTAAATCTAGTCTGTGTAGCTAAATATCATAACTCGAAGGGCACTGAAAGGAAACCGAATTCGGTTATATCTTATTCGTATATAAACACTCATTTTGAGATAGGAGGAACTCGAATCGAAATCTTATCGCTCGTGTTCAAAGCGGTAATGCATACGTTATATCCCGCTCCTAAAGAATCCCGCAAATGAATGAGGTTTTAAGCAAACAAACATCTAATTTGCATATTTAGCATATGAGACGAAAATAATCGCTCCATTCGGTTAGGATGCTAAACAGCTCTTTTCATTCCATTTGTACTTCAGTGTTTACTCGTAGATCTATTTAATGCATGCATATTTCATTCCTCTGAATTAAATACTTTGTAGTGATAGGTCTGCACTTCAGGTTATACTAAATAATTAAACTTTTCACGCGAAACTTTTCACACAACGAATTTCCTAATACTAATTTGCTTATGTAATTTCGCAAGAAAGGGGGAAAAAACGAAAAGATTCGCCGCGAGAGGCATTAAGACAATGGAAATTCACGCAGAGGAGAGGGAGTTAAGGCCTCTTCTTTTCTGATTAATATAGAATGCGGCAATTAATCTACCGGAATAAGCAAACGTCGAAATACTGTAAAGAAACCCGAGCGTGTTATAGGGAGAAAACTATTAAAATATATAACAATTGCGAAATGAAAAAGTTATGTTAAGCGAAGAGGACATCAGACTGATGATGAATGCAGCAAAATAGTGTTTTTGAGAAATAAGTATGGAATAGAGGACTCATTACAGGAGGAAGAGAAGGAGACATTCGACGAATCTTTCTCCTCCCAACTGAACGTTCCAGAGCGTGTCAACCGTGATGTATTATGTAAGAGGGACGAACATAAAATTCAATTATGGGTGGAATCCCGACTGAAAAGCGGTGAAATAAAACACAACTCGGGGAATCAAGCCGGCTGAGAAGGAAAACGAATTCGCTATTCAACCCGACAAAACACCGTTGACCCTACCGACCACTAATTTCTCGCGATTCTTCCAAACTTTAATCCTAAACAAAACTACGTAAACACTTTCCATCCCAGGGTACAGGAGGCATTAAAACTAAAAAGTGTGGACAACCGGAGGGTGGAGGAGGAAGGGGAGAGGATCCTTGCGTTGAGAGAGCTGATAGATGGCAGTGTGGGGAGAGTAGAATTACGAGCAGACGATGATGAAAAATGAGCTTCCACTGCACTTCTAGTCCGGGTTTGCAGGGAATCGGACAAATGTGATTAAGGGACAAACACGCGGAATGACTGTCCACTGGGTACTGACGTTGTTATAAAAAAGAAAGAAAGAAACGATTCTGTCTTTCCGATTTCGTGTATCCGAAGCCAGGACCCCCTTCTTTTTGTCAAATCGACAACTGCCGGACCGAGTTGCAACGTTGCCAAGCAACCGTCGTCAAAACAAGAATGGGGAGTCGGGAAGTTCGCGCGTCTATAAATCGATAGTCCTGTCCCCCCCTCTTTTGAGCACCACCTGCGCATGCTCGCCACCGAGGTCTGAATATTCAAGGGGTGTGAACGAGGACGTAATTTAGATGGAAGGAATCGCGCTGCGATTCCGCCTTTTGTCTGTCCGTCCAAAATGTTTTTGGAGTCATTAGGGAAAGTGACGAATCCTGTCGGCAAAGTAGTCTATAGGTAAAGGAAAAAATCGCCTTAATCCGAGGAGGCTAATGATCCGTTCCTATCGCTGGTAGACTTTCCTTTATGAAGTCGGAAACTAGCTTTAAATGATCTCATTTTCCTTCACTTTTTTTCCCTCCTCTTTTTCAATTACAAAAGCATTCTCGCTTTTTAAACCGAAATCAACTCCGACCGGCAGTCAATATGGCGGACTATCCGAAACCGCCACACCCTCGGGCAATGGCCAAGTAAACAGGTAAAGGGTTATTATTACCTGGCTCGGGGTAATTTCCTGTCACGTGTCGCCACCTGACGGCAGTTACAGGAAGTCCACTCTCCCCCTTTCTGATAGAATTCAACGCGTCGACGAATCTATCAAAAAGAAATCACCAAAAAAAGCAACGGAGGAAGCGCCAAACGAAATTATTAAGGGGTATGAAACGAGCATAATTACGCTTCTTAAAGCACGAAAAAGAGAAATTTCTTTATATATTTGTGCAGTTATTTGTATATAAATTTTATTTTTAACATCTGCATAATTTATCAAACGGTTGAAAATTCCATTCACCATACAATATTTTGTAATACAAGAACTATTCAATGGAATTCCGAGTAATATCATCTTGAAAGCATATTCTAAACCAAAACTCCTATCAAAAGACATTTTTTTCCTCTCAATAATTTTTTCTTCAGCTTGTCATCTTGGACGACGAATACTTTCGTTGTTATTTAAATGTCTAAAGATTTTATATTATATTCAAACTTTTACGTAAAAAAATATAGTATCAGCCTATACGTTCGAAAGCAACATAATGCATCAAATGGATGTTTTTAAGGGATGTTCCTAAACTTATTTCCTCGTCGATTGTTATTCTGTTTCATACGAAATTAAAGAGAATTCTGAGATCTTTGTCCGAGTATCATGCAAACTCATTTGGCAACATATGTCCTCTCCTAGTTTTCGTCATGTTAAATGCAAAAATGCCCACACCACCTCTAGTGTCTGCCATTGTTCGCGATAAACAAAACGCAAGACAAATGAGTTTTAATTAATGGGTTAATATTAGGTTACAAAAGGCAATATTTATTTTTAATCAATACTTAAACATTGTTTAAATATCGATTAGAAACCTTTACACGATACTTAAACAATGTTCGAGTTGTGTGATTTAATATTTTCTTTCTCTTCTGTTCGTTATTGAATATGAAACAAGATTTCTTCCCTTTTTAAAACCGAAATTTATGTTTATTTATTATAGATAGAGCCTATATTAATGGGAAAAAAATAACAGATATAAACCACAAAAGAATATATATATATATTTTCTGAGTACGCTTTACTTACAGCTGAATATATTGATATGAATGATTTCTTTTTAATGAGATATTAATGCAATAATTTTTTCAAAATGTACATTTAACTAAGTATTAAAACGATTCTGCAATTTAAATTTCGATTGTAAATCGGAACGATACACGAGTTTTTATCATAGGAAACATTTTGTGGAAATTTCTATTAGATAAAGCCTCATTTTAATAATCGTGTAAGCTTGCGGACACGTTGACTTCGTTCGACAGTACCCTATTATTTGGTATACCATTATATTATTTATTTAAATCTTCCACTCACGTTCATGCAGGTAATTCGCTAAACAATCCACAACGGTCTATGCACACGACAACAAATAAACTATTATGAATAAGCAATTATCAATAAAAATAATGCCGTGTCACGACAACGCCGAATGAATGCCGAAAAAAAGAGGATGTTTACATACCGAATTTAAAGAAATATTACGAGAAAATATCGAAAAATACTACATTTGTGTATGAATGATGGTATTTGCTTATACATGGTTACCTTGTTTAGATTGCAAATTATGGCATTAATCACCGATAATATCAATTCAAATTAAGATTTGAAATTTTATTGATTTTACTTAAAATGAAAAATATTCTCAGATGCTACATAATCTCTAGAGAGGCCGTCTCATATGTCATGTAAATCACCTCAAGCTTTCTGTATAAAATCAAAGAAGTAATTATACATATTGTGAAAGCGGTAATACAGTTTGAAATTAGGAATATTTAATATTTTAAACAACTTTATTTAAATTATTAATATCCAATAAAATGCATTTACTAAATGTTTAATATTCAACAAGGTTTCTATTAAAGATTGTCCTTAGTGAAAAGAACTATTCGGGTGTGAAAACAGCTTAGAAGATAGTCTAAAGATGCCATCAAAGTAATTAAATTTCACATAAATGATTAAAAGCATAATATATAATATATACATATATCTTGTATAATGAACGGATCTTTTAAACTAATGCTACAATTTTGTAAATAGTTTAATCTCGTAAGCGTAAAATCTTTTAAAATATCAAAATAAATCTAGTAAATTAGGAAATTGACGATCGTGAGCTCTTTGTGATCATTAATTTTATTCTTAGTCTATAGAGGAAGTGATAAGAGCATAGAGAGTTTATTTTGCCCAAATCTACGTTATTGCCTCATATATAGACAAGAGGGCCATTCGCTTAATAAAAGTTCAGAAATTATTATGATAATAAATTACAAAAGATATAAGAAGATAAGGAAGAGCGAGTTTTTCCCCCCGTTTTTACAGCTTATGTTTTACATTAAACAACAAAGAGCACAAACTATTACGGCATAGAGCAATCTATAAATACGTTTGTGTAAACGTACTAATCTTTTATATTATGATGTGTTTTCATTTTCATTAAAATCAGGCCGGAGTTTACACGGCAATGAAAACATGTCGAGAGCTTCTCCTGGGTTAAGTGAACCCCAGATAGAAGCTCATTTGTGCAATGATATCCCATAAGTATAGCGATAACTTTTACAACGCATAAACACATTAAACACAACTCCAATTTGTTCGATAAGATTTTAGGGCGAGAGGAGGATAAATGCTCATACGACAACTATTTCCGGAAATCAAGTGAAATCGCCAGGATAAATGTTATACCACGCATCAACAACCGATGTATATGTTTGTATATATGTGAGAAATACGAGTAATAGTTCGACAGACACTTGATATCCATAAGAAGAGTACTGTATCTAAATTTGCAAGGAACACTGCTGGAAGCTATTTCTGTTGTGGAGTTGTAGTAATTGTCAGAAATCTAAAATGAAAATACTACTGACTTAGTCTAATATATTTTGTCTCATTGGAAACACAATCAATTAGTTATCAGGAAGAGAAGAGCTGAATGTTCCATTCCGTTCTTCCTTCTTATTTACATTTAAAAATTCGATAAATTCTTTTCTTCTGATTTTTTACTTTTCTCTTTTCTCCTTGTAAACAATAATGCAGTGTTGCATCGCACCGTTCTAGTTTAATATCCATTCTGCAATAAGTCAGGCTGGACTTTTAATTGGGTTCGATCGAATGCGAAGTGGCAATCCCGAACCCTCTCTTCGATATTATTTTGATAAACAAATTTGAATTCGATTATTTATTGACACATGAAGCCAATTTAGTAGATTTGATCAAGCCACGATAACTCAGACCTCGTACAGCTAGTTAAATCAATGATTTAATAAAGTGTCTCCGGATAGAATGATAAAATATTATTCACAACTTACGTTACGCGATAAAAACGAAGATCCCGGACACACGATAAAGCTGTCAAATATAAATAGATTGAAAGAAGAATCTCGATCTCGCCATAAGAACAGAATGGATCCTTTCCTTATCTCAATTTATATAGTAGAACTTTTGACATTAATAGTAAATTATATTTTATCCAATATTTTATGAAGATTAGCTTTCTCTATTTAATCTGAAACCGAAAGAAACGGGAGTAGAGGAAAAAAAAAACTATCGTGGGGGGCAATAAGAAACGTTTTCAGTTCGTTACTTAAATTTCTTTCAGAATAATTAATATATTTTCAACTTCTCGAATAATTTTACTTAATTTTATAGCCAATAAATTTATTTAAAAAAGAAAAAAAATTATTTAAAAACCGCAAATTAATTTCGTGCCGAAAACAAATTTCGTTAAAAATTTGTCAGGTTGTCGATCGATTCTTTTTTTTTTGGTTCAAACTGCAAGAACGAAGCTCATTGTTTAACGTTTTAATCAATCGAAGAAAAAATCGCAGGAAGAGATTGTCAGATATCAACATAGAGTGGCTCTTCACGGGAGCAGAGAGCGAGTGAGAGTTAACTGGCAAGCGGGCTGCAACGGCATCAAGAAAAGATAGAGTGAGCGACACCTAATAAAGAAGTTACGAAATAACAAAAAAAGGAAAAAATCTATCGGCAGACCGAGTCCCTACGGCTTGTTGACTCCTGTCAAAGCGCTCGCCCATCACGGACGCCACCCGGCAGGAGATATTAGTGCTTGTTGGAGTTAGGCGTGGTTTGATCGATACTAACCTTCATCAAGTTCCGAAGAAACGGTACTATTTTTATGAAACAATACCACAATGAACGCGGTCGGAGAAATATTATGACAGTCACACAAACAACCAGAGATCCGGAACTTGAAGCAGGATCCGTCAAGACCTACCTGGCTCTATGCCAAAGCCACGTGTCCCCACACGTGGACATTGTCGATACACAATCTGGCTGGATGGAAAACTGCCCTCTCTCTTTAATCTGAGAAAGGAGGACTACTGGTAGGAAAAAAAGGAAGAGAGAGAGAGAGAGAGGGGTGCGGAAGGGGACCGACAGTTACCATGGAAACTAGCTCCATCGATTATTTAGTAAAGAGGGAAGTGGGAATTCGGATGAGGGGAAAGAAAGCAAGAGATGCCGCGCATCAAACTTTCAAGCGTTTTCTGAAACTCTGCCATCTATCTTTCATTGACTTGTCGATTTGTGAGTCCGCGTCATCGATCGGGACATAGTCATACCCGTCCGACTATACCCCGTTTTGGCGTACCCTCCCCGCTCAAACTTGCCGCCGAATTCTCATCGGCAACCATCATTACCAGCGAGCCAAGCGAGAGAAAAGGCCATCTCTGTAATAATCGACACCCGAGTGCAGCCAAATGAAATCAAATGCTCTGTACAACTTAAAACACCGCATGCGTATGTACCGTCTCCCGCGGGAAAATCTCCGTTCCGCTCCAAGTCTGTTGAATTCCTTGAATATTTCATCTTGGTTTACAATGCTCAGCTCTTCCACTTAGGTGTAAAGGAATGATATCGAAATGGCGCTGGCGAATTTCGCTTTCTTCAATCTTTCACTTCGGAGTGTATCGCACCATTTAAACCCTCGACTTTATTAATTAATAATCTTCAGCCGAGAGTAACCTACTCATTTCACTCTCTAAATCTCTTATGCGGTATAGAAATTTAACCTGAAAATAATACATTACGAGGAATAGGCTCCATTTACTCCAACATTCATCCTTAAAAAATGAAAATTCGCCTCCGTCTCGACTCGATTTCGTATTAAAATCATGGCCGTCAAACTTACCTAGAAAATAAATAAAAATTATATTTTAATCAATTTGAAGATAAATATTTCCTTTTTATTACTATTTCTCACAACGAAACTACATTAAAATATTTTATTATTAAGCTAAAATTTATTACTCGTCTAAGTATTGTACGAAGTACGAATGGCCATTTTAATTTAATAAACGAGTCGTGTTCAACGCCAAATTAAAATGAAGTAATATTTTGTTTTTATTTTTTAAATTAGCAGAAATTGTAAAGAATTTTCTTGGCTAATTATTTCACTTTTTACAACTTTAAAGTCTATTCTCGCATTAGAGTTAAACGGTTTCGAAATTTACAAGTACTTTTTTACATTCAAGATGGCCGAAATGAAACACTGTATTCATGAATATTTCCTCAAAACAATGAAAAATCGTTAGAATAGCAACTAGGATATTTTCGGAAATGCATCCTAAAAGGCTTAAACTATAAAAGTTCAAGGGCGAATTTCTAATCTGATTTATGTATAAAACGTTAGCGTGTAGGCCATTTAGTTGGCTGAATATTCGGCCCTAAATAAATTGAAGAATTATTTTAAGCACACCAGGGACATTAAAGTACACACAGGATATTCAAGTAAATAAAAAGAAACAAATTCCATCTAACTCATTGAAATAGCCACAGAATTCTTCTTCACTATACAAAATTTAATATATATATATATATATATATATAAATTTAATTCTTATAATAATACAACCCGGTAGAATTTAACTGTTTAATAAAATGAAGATAATAAATATCTATATATATATATATATATATATATATAGGTTTGCCCAGTGTACAAGAGCCGAAATGAAGAAAGGGAGTGAGCATAGTGAAAAATAATTGAGTGGGGCGGTTCTCGTCACATGACCTACATCATCCATTTGATGCTATTCATTAAATTAAACTGCGGGGCAATACCCAGACCCATCTTTTCCTTTTATCACAATAAGAATAGAAATATGTATAGTATTATTTAATTGAAGTAATTAAATGCAATGATTTCGTGTCGTAACGTCTTGTCGTTTAGCATTTTCCATTTAAAGTTGGGCATTTCGATTTTACTTTCGTGAAAATTAAATGGTCATTTTAAATAAGTAAACGATTTTTACTACAAGAAAAATACTTCTATTACGCATCAAGAGAATTTTAAAATACAATTTTAAAATTCAACGATTTTTTTTTATTGTTATTTTTTTTTCCTTCTATTTTTTAATACAGCAAACATCACATTTTTATTTTTATATAATTATATATTTTAAAATTCATAAATCTAAATGCAAAGTGGATCTATATTTTCGATAGAATTCGGCCAAAAATTTAGAATTTATAGCAAATTTTTATGTTTAAATTTATTTCTGAATTTCGAAACATTATATTTGTATAATTCGGAATATTCTTAGGCATATTATTTATTTATTTATTTATTATCCTATATTTTTATAATAGCGCGCTACTTTAAAATTGCAAACAATTAAATACTAAGAAATTTAAATGAAACATGGCTTGGTTAAGCATTAAAAAAAAAAAAGAAGCCCATACTGTTTTGGACTAAATCCAAATTTTGAATGGATAATCAGCGAGATTTTTATATTTTGGTATGCAAATTACCACTTTCCATTTAAATGAAAAGTGAATATTTCTCTTAGATGATTACAAAGGATCAACATTCATTTACAATAACAATTTTATAACCATAATAATTTTTTTAATATAATTACATGTAAGAAACTATGAATAATTTATGTAAACTAACGTTTTCAAATTCAGGACATTAAAACATCGTGCTTTAGATTAAATCAAAATTTTATATAAAATTATTCTACTGTTAACAAACAATTACCGAAAAATGTTTCTCGTGCTGTTTTAGTTTCATTCGCTTTCAGAAAACTTTTTAATTAAATTTACTTACATTTTCCTTCATTTAAGCAAAGCATTTTATATTAAAATTAGCAAATTTATTCTCACTTGCCAAGAAGCATGTTCATTTTCAATTAAAAAAAAACATTTTTATTTTACTTATTTATTTACTTGTAACTACCTCAGTTTGATAGAATACGACTTGCAATTCGATGGCACAGTCATTAGAATTTTTGAATAATTAGGAATTAAAGACAGAATTCGAAATATTTTCATTAAAGTTATTCGTCTCTTCCTTCTCAACTTTACGAAATTCGCGGATAAAGATTTTTGTAATTATTCTCGAAATTTATTTAAAATCGGCTTAAAATTTGTACAAAATATTTCACTGAATACAATATTCTTAATAGAAAACATTTTTCCAACTATTTTTGTGAATATTCTTATATTTTTTAAAAGATTTCACTCGGGACAGAGCTACTTCGCAAAGTACTTTCACGCATTGTCACGCCTGCCCAATGTTGGTCTGTTTGTTTTTTTTTCAATTCCTTTCTATTATTTAAATATAATTACGTTCAACACGCAATAAAACATTCCTAAACATTCAGATACATTCAATTTTAATTCCTTTTTCACTACGAATCTCTATACAATGCTTTTGTCAGGCTCTATACTAATACAGTGTAACCTGTTTAAACCGGAATCTCGCGGTACACGATATATATTTTCCGTTTTGTCAGGATTCCGTTTTGAACAGGTTTTTACAGTACTTATATATAAAAATTTTTAATTAAAAATCCTAACTTATAAAAGCCTTAGAAAGATGTTTAATTTACGAAAAAATCGGTTTTTTTTCCTTGCCTTTTCTTGGGTATAGTTATTTGTTTTCAACGAGAACAAATCCTTCAGAACCATTCTTTAGCCTATAGTTCCAAAACGAAGGATAAGTTTAGTGGGGGGTCGCGCTTCATTTCTATTTTCTTCGATATCTAATAAGGAAGTTTTTCTGAAATTGCGTTCAACATGCTACCACTTCGAAAATGGGTCACAGTACGAAAATAATTGGAAACCTTGGATATATATCATGGAAATCACATTGTAAGAAAGTAGAATCGAAGAAGAAGGAAAGAAAAAAAAAAAAAATCTATAATTGCCCAGAAACACATTTTTACAATGAGCGAAGAGAACTTTTACGTTGCTTTATTATAACTTCAAACTCCATTTGAAAATCTTAAATTATTGTGTTTTCAATAAAATGGCAAATAAAAAGAGAAGAAGAAACTAAGTCGATTAGAGAAAAATACGGTCAAACGTTCGATAATTTAATTTTTCATATCTTGTTAGTTGCAGAAATTACGGAAAATTTATATAAAAGCTGTCACTTACTTTTAAGGGATGAGTATAAATATTTATTTAAGATTCCCCCTTCTCTGTATGCTGTTATATTATCAAATAACGTAAAATTCTAAGTGAAAATGAGACTAAACTTTCACAAAATATTTAAAAATTACGTACATAAGTCTATTGGAATTTAATAAAATCGGTTTAATTACTGGTTAACATTAATTAGATTGTTTAATTTCGAAACTAACGCACGAAAATACCCGCTTTAGAAATGAAATAAATGATAAAATTTGGCTGGACTTTACGGGAAAAATTTACAAATGTTTATGACTTGAATGGAATGGCGACATTTCAAAATGGCAGAAAAATCACTGATCTAATTAATGCTAACTTGTTGACATCTTAAAATCCTCGTCGAACAACCGGAAGCTATTTTCTCGGAGTAATTTTCAACCTTAGTGTGATTGAATTGAAGCTAATTTGACTGAATTTAAAACTAAAAGCAGCCGAATTTACTATTTTACATCTTCCATATTATTATAATTAAATTATTTTAAAGAAAAATAACTATAAACAGTAACCATAAACGTCACACTACACAGAAAAAAAAAGACAGACGTCAGGTATTTTTTTTTTAATATTTTAAAAAAATTTCCTTATAAATATAATTGAATTTTGTAATACTTAATATAAACATAATAACTGTGTTTTGATATTCAAATTTATAAATTCTATAACGGGGAATATCGATAGAATTTAATTATTTTGCACGAGAATAGAAAACATGTCACCTCTAATAACAGAAAATCGGTATAAATGAACTTATTAAAACTGTAATTCAATATTACGTTAACTTTTTCTTTTAAATTAATTATAATTTTTACAGCAAAAATTATTATACGATGTAAATTTTATAACAAAGTTAGAAAAATTAAAAGAGAGAAAAGAAGGCAACGAGACAGTCGTGGTAATTGATAAATGGGAGCGTAAAAAAGAACAACTTGCATTTGCCACTGTATTTATTACGAAATTTTAATAAATTTGCCAAGATTTTCCCAAATTGCAGAAATTAAATAATAATAAACTGATTTACATGGTAGAGTTAAATATATAAACTGATATCACTCATAAAGTGACACACTATTTCGAAAGATTTGATTACAATAATAACATTCCCACCATTGAGACTGATAATTTATTTAATCGCCAGCATTATTTCCTACATTCTATACACGAATAACAGAAGGACCTATTATTTTGAGCGACCTGCCACCGGAAAAAAATGAATATAACACTGAGCAATTATCTTCTGAGGGCAAGAAACGTATCCTCGGATTATAAATGGGTAAAATGAAATCGTCTAAATTAGCCATAATTCATAAAAATGTAAGTTAAGACAAAACTCTTTCATTGTCATCAACAATATTTTGATTCGGTTACGAAGCTGAATGCGTTCTCATTAGAATAGATTCTGGTGAGGAGTGTCTCGCTGCACGTATTGTGTCCATGGAGATGATTTGGACCATTCAAAAAAATAAAAAAATAAAAACGAAAATGCTTTCCACATTGTTGCCGGAATGATAAATACAGCCCATACATACATGCACTTTGGTAAGTTCTGCTCTGTACAGTCAGAACATAACTGTCAAATAAAAGTCTTTTGTTTTGTATATTGCCTTATTTTATTGGATTTTATATTTCCTTTCATATTTTTTCTTCTAATATTCGGATTTACAAACTGTTTTCATGTTTTTTCCGCAATCTATATAAGCTTAATATTCGGATTTTAAATTTTAAATTCATTTTAAAGGTAAATTTTAAATAAAAAAAGTATTAATATAATAAAATATGTATGGCTTGTTAATTCATTAATCACGTTCTTATATTGTAAAAATAATTTGAAATAATTATTGAGATATTTTAGATCAAGGCTTTCGAAGTCGGCGAAAATTAATAGGGGAAAAAAGGGAATTTCTACCGAAAATCCCATCGAGTTGTAAAACTTAACGGGAGTGAAGAAGTAATTTTTCAAAGTTGCGGCTCCAGAAGCACACAAATAACAGAGAAACTTCAAAAAATTACTGGGAATTTTCGGGTCGAATAATACGTAAAATATTATTTCCAAGTGGAAGAAAATTAAAAACAGGAAGAGTTTAAAAAAAAAGAAGTTCGATTTTGAATGAAAAAGCATGAAATAATACGGACAATATAATCCGAAGAATCAAAAAAGAAACTGCAGAGAACAAGACTCAAAGTGAGAAACGAGTCTTGCTCGAGTATTAAGAAAACCAGGAAAATTCCAAACTCTACAAATTGATGGATGGAAGAAAGGCGAAAAGAAAAAGGAGGGGAAAAAGGGAGCGAAGTTTCGTGGGACGACTATTGAAACATTCGTCACGGGTTTGGGAGACCCTCTAGTGGCCAGGGAATCAATCACTGCCAACCAACGCCACTTGGTGTCAGGCGGTGACTAGTCGGAGTTTAGAAGACGATGAAACAGTCCCGTGTTCCTCGTTTTATCTATAGAAAGACGACAGATGCAATTACCATGCAATACCTGCTCCACCTCCTATCGCTAACTTTAACTAGCCCATTATCGCTTTCCGAATACATTATCCTGCTCAATAGATTATCGAGAATTTTCTATTAACGACTTATCTAAATAGGTTTACTGATAGTTTTTATATGATTTTTTTTTTGTCGACCGAGTGTAATTTACGACGTTGCCTGAACAATCGCAAAATTATAACCGCAAAATTCTACTAAATTGTTAACGAGTTTATCAAAATGTCCTAAATAACTGTGTTAAATTATCGTTAAAAAGATTACATAAATCACGTTATATCGTTTGATTAATTTATCGTTTTATTGGTGGATTCGTTAAGCTCGTATAAAGAATACCACAGCAATAACAACCCCCAAATTTGTCAAATTATCATTCAATGCTTTATCATGAAAATTATTTATAAATATATAAGCGAATTTTCCATAAATAAACAAAAATCAAAGCGAAAATATATTTAGAATTGGATGAGAATATAATTCACTCATCGGGATGCATGATCAAATATATATTGACCAGAGTAACGCTATCGAAACTAACTTATCCTTTCATTATATACGATGTATTATACTCTAGAGTATTGTTTGTGTTATTATATGTCAAAAACTCCATTTTATGAACATATTACGCTGTTTGATTAACTGCACTTGGGTAAACTCTTCTATATAAAGACAGGATGAAGCAATGCCACGTTCGGTTAATTAATTCATAAATGCGGAGGGATGCGGATGATTTTTCATTTTGGTCTCCTTTAATAAGGGATTAATTTTCTTTATATATATATATATATATATATATATATAAATTTAATCTATTTACATAAGATTTTTGCCTATTTTAAAAACTTTTTGCCCATTAATAAAGGTCTCGGAAAGTAAGCCGATAGAAAGAAGAAATAAGCCTAATAGATTGTGTCTACTCTTTCACTAAACGAAAGATTTCGTTTGGATTGGAAGAAGATGATCAAGGTAAAAACAGTGATGACCGAATACGTGACAAAACAGCCATTGCCCATCAGATCTAACTCTACCAATTAAGCGTCAAACGACATCTGGTGATCGGTCGAAAAGATACGACTCGACTGCTTTTGTGACTTGTACCAGCACCCGGCTAATCGCCGTCTGCACTAATTGTGTCCATTTAGGTCGACGATTTCGGCTACAAAACACAAACGTAATAACCATCCTTAAAATAGTGCGTAACATTAAATTTTATGTCGATCTTTCGCCTTCTACAAGTAGAAACTTCACAGATAAACAATTGTTCTATTGTTCTAGAGCAGAGACATAACCGATCACCTCCTATCAAACACAGTATTGAAACTAGCTTGGTTTAAGATATATATATATATATTAAAAACGAAGAAGAAACGGTGAAAATATATGAAGACCTATAGAAGATTTTTCATTGAAATCTGCACGCTATCATTTCGAAAATCTAGAGATCTATGAAGCCGATTTGTTAAATAATCTCCTCTCATAAATGACACGGCGAAGTCATTTCGGAAACGAGATATTAGCAGTTTCCAAGTATTCCAAGGACACAATAGTTTGGTGATGATTACGCAAATGCGAACAGAAGCAAGGAGAGAAGAAGAAGGGGAAAAAAAAGCAACATACTAATGTTAAAGTTTTTATAAATTTTCCTCGTCGAATAATATCGATAAAGAGAAAAATTTGAAGAAAAGATAATTTGTTCTTACTCTTCAAACAAATTAAATAAGGGATATATAAATCAACTGTACCGTGATCAATCGGGAATTGTCGCGAATTCATCAATTATCATCACGTGCAGAGCACAGGCAAATCGACATTTTACACAGTTAAGGCAATTAATATAAAATTATCAGTTCTTATCTGTGTTAAAATTCAATTTCTGTAACATTCGACTAAATATATAATATTCTAGAAAGTAAAAATAAGAGAAAATACTCGTATATTTACTCGGAAAATCACAATAAAAGTTTCACTCGTGTGTAAATCAATTTAATAAATTTTATAAAAATAAATACAACAAAATAACTCGCCGATTTTTTTTTAAATATTAGAATTAATCAAGAAGAAAAATTTGTATTTAACACGAAAAACTTAGTACGAAGCGGAAACAATAATTATTTTTCACGAAATATCTTAAAAATATTTTCATAAGTCCATTGGTTTTCACATCCGTAGATGCTATTATAGCAGCTGCGATTGCTAAAGTAACAGAACCGGTTTAATCTTATAGGCCTTATATCTTACAACCCGGAAGACAGGGATATATTGCAAGGGATAAGAAAGGGATTATATCATTTTTCAGAGAAGCTAGACTTGAAGTATTTCGAAAATAAACGATTTATATATATATATTTATACGTTGAATAAAATAAACCATTTCTTTGTCGGGTTCGAAACGATTCGATAGGAATTAAACAGTTTAATTACGTATAGGCGCGACGTAACATTAAAATATATGTGTTTTTAATTATATTGTATGACTATATTCGTTTGTTCTTTATAAACTGCAGTCAAACATAAGTTTCTGACTAATGAAGATATCAATTAGATTTAAATAAAATAACAATAATTTATATTTTTATTAGGAATAAAAGAAGGCAGGGCATCTGCAGAGGGGGTAAACGGGGGTTTTTTCCCCGCGGAATCGAGTAAAAAATTCCAAAAATTATAATGGTAAAAGTGAATGAGATAAGTAACCTTGCTTCGTGGGCCACGGATCACTTTGTCCGTCTTTTTGTATTGTTGCAATACTGTATTCTATAATCTACTTGTAAAGTCCCCAAAATTAACTAATTAAATAAAAATTTATTGATGTAATTATTTGTCTCCAAACTTGTCCCCCCTGGACAATTTTCTGCAGACGACCACTATATAAGACATTACTATATAAAATCTATAACCTTTTATAAGACTATGTTAATTATATTGAATAACAAGCTATCTAATGCATTATAAGATGTAATTTGTTTACAAAATATTCATTAATTTGCATCAAATCGTTGCAAGTTAAAAGATATTTAATATATTCACAAGTTAAGTTAACGTTACAAAATTATTTTTGAAAATATAAAATGATTAAAAGTTCTCTAAGAATTTACATTTCTGTATAAATTTCACTTCTATTTCTGCTTATTTCAGCATTTCTTTCTCTGGAAATCGCTCTCCTGTTGCCTTTTTTAAATGTTAACACTCGAAACAATATATCTTTCGCCAGTAAACCTCACAATCTTTATAGATTTTGAATACGAACCGTATCGCGAAATATCGATTTTTTTGTGGAGAAGAAAGAAAAATAAACTGTTAATACTGTAGGCTGGAAATGTAAATATATATCCAGCAAAAAAAGTGCATTTATTAAATTAATTTCAGCTATTAAATGCTCAGTTAAAATCTATATTTTTCTCTCCACATTTTGCATATATAAAATCAATTATAAAAAATCGAATATTTCATTTAAAAAGTTCAAATATAAACAAATTTATTACAGAGTAAACAATGTAAATTTGATTTATTATTATTATCACTTTTTTTAAAATTGCTGTAATTATAATTAGCGAATGTAACTGACAATAATGACATTATCAGAAGAAAGTTTTAATATTGGAGAAGATAAATGTTTTATTCAGAATCAAATTATAATAATATAACCGAAGGAAAAAAAAATATGAATTTCCAGATAAAATTATCGATAAATAATAATTTACATTAAATAAATAAATGTTTGGCATACGAGCCAGGCGATATATATATATAAAAAGGGAGAGAAACTTCAGAAAAGTCAGCATCTCCCGCGAATTTCCTAAATGAATCATTTCAAGCGAGTATCAGTGTAGTCACGCAGTCTAATTGAAAAATCAAGTCCATCTCACCTCCATTCTAACTTATTTCGTCCGAAAGATACAACGGAGTGTTTCTATTGATTGGTTTCGTCAACCGGAAGTAGCTCTGTCCTCCCGGAAGTGATAGGGAGCAGTGGAGAACGCAATCGATTTGTCAGATGGCGCGCGTTATTAACGACACTAGCGGGTTTCGCTAAAAATTGCATATGCGCCGAGGGAAGAAGGAGAAAAAAAAGAAGAAGAAGTAATTTCGGAATGTGCTTCTGGGCCGTTAGCCTTCAACAAGACACGTATTTCTTCTACTCGTGGACGAAACTTAAACGTTCCCATTGCGAGTGCTGGGTTCGTCAATTTAGAGCTACAAGTTCCAAGTGGAAGGAAAGACTTCCCGGCTAAGCACTTTCGTCTCCCGCGAGAGATAACGTCCTACTCCTATAAAAACCCTTCCTCAGTTCGTTTTACGACTTCAACCAAGCTGAGCGAGACGACCAAAGGAGGGCTTTAGTGCATCACGTGCGCACTAGGTCCGAAACGTGACGTAGTTCTATCGTTCCACTCTTCAACGAGATGTATAGGAGGGCTTCGTATAACGATGCAAACTCGAATAAAGAGAAAGTCTAAGCATCGTTCCTTTCATAATTATCACATTTCAATTAATTTTCCAATCGTTTCCGAATAATTTACGAGCAATTCGTTGGTGACAAAAGGATCGATGCCACCGATTCCGTTGCCTCCTCCCGTAAATTCGAGACGTTACTTTGTTTAACCAATTGTAAAAATAAAACGAAATAATAATAATAAAATAGGAAAAAAAATCTTTAAAAAATCTTAAATAAAAACTTTTCGAATTTATTGTGAAAATCAATAAATAACAGCTCAACCTTTAAAATATCGCGTGTGGAATTTTTCTGTAGCAAGAAGAAAATCCAATAACGCCTAAGCCAAATTGTTTAGAAAGTTTTTATCTCAACAAACAGATAAAATGAGCCTTCAATTTTATGTCAGAAGTTTTTAGAATTCTACTTTGTCCTAAATTTCCATCCAGGGAAAAAAAAACCCCAACGCTCCCAAAAAATGCAAATTAACGAATTTAAACTATGATTGATGTAGTTTATTAGGATTTGCAAGCCGCGCAATCCAATCACACTTTAAAAGTGATTTAATCCGCCCTCCGTTGCCGAATTACAATTAAAATTGAAGAGAAATCCTTCTTCAATTTCACCAAAAGATTAAAAATAGTCCAAGGATTTTATTGTATTAAAAAATGGATATTAATATTGAATTCGTCATTCTAAATATTTGAATAAAGAGATCAATAATACATATTCTTAACAGATGTTCCTCCGAGTTCAAATTCTATGTGAAGGTCAACAATAATCAAATATATATATTACACTTACGTATATTAATGATTCAAGATTCCGTGGAGGCTGAAATTTTGTATGCAGGTCGACTTTAAGACGCGAATTACCAAAAAATTCTTCACTTTTAAGCATGGAAAAATGGAGGAAAATGTTTATGTAATGAAGGAACATTAATTTACACTCTAACATAATTTCCAAATTTCGTAACAAAATTGGCTTATTTACTGATCGGTTCTAACTCGACAATTTTAAATTTAATTTATAATTTACATATTTTATATAAAAAAAAAATTAAACCAAAAATATAGTCTAAACTTAGGAAAATTGAACGTCAAATTTGAATATTAAAAATTCATAAATTTATTTAATACAAAATAGTAATTTCATTTCAACTAATTAGTTTATTGTGGTTGAAGTTAAACTACAGTAAAATTCGGCGGAAGGAATAATCAAATTGATACTAAATAACGAAAGTAACAAGCCTCAAACGTAATCTAATAGTTTACTTATTATTTTAATTGCTGTTAAAACTTGGAAAATAAGGTAAAAGAATTATGAAATACGTTTTAAAATGGAGAAAATAAACTTTTAAGAAAGGAGAAAATTCGATAAAGTGAAGGCGAAGCATGAATAGATTTTAACTCATTAAATCAGTAATTTCTAACAAGTTAATTTGCTAAAAACATTGCACTTAATTCTAACGCATAAAGTTCTAAGCTGTAAAATTATCTTTACATATTCATTTTATTTAATATGTTAAATTATAAATCTTTTGTAAACTCTAAATGGAGCAATTAATTGAGAAGTTTAGCGAGATACTTACAATTTGAAAACATTTTCTCACTCTAACTTATGAAATTTGTTGATCTTGTCATTTCTAACGCATATTATTATAATGCAGTAACATTCTAGACTACGATTATCCAAGAATTTGTAAGATATCTGATGTCAGACAGCAAACAATTTCGAAAAATTTTAATCGAAAAATTACGCTACTTAAACTAATATCATGCCAGACTTGTCATTTATTATAAAATAAATTCTCATCATAAATAGTTAATCTGCTAAAATAAAACACTAGATTATCTTTAGCGTAATTGAGGCTTATATAAAATAAATTTACATACCCCAGCCGTTTTTTTTTACATACCATTTTAATGAAGAAAATAAATTCAAAAATCTAAAACAGAATTGTTTTTTTCTTCTCTTCGTTAATAGGAATTCGGTTATTAATGGAAGGCATTTTTAATATTCTACTTTATTTTAATCGAATATTTAAATATAGTTTTAAGTAATATATAGGATTAATAGGTTATAAAATAAATATTTTCTTGGCTTAAAAGTCTAGGAGGAAGATGAAGGATGAGGGAAAACGATGCTACAAGAATTTAAATTAGGAGTGTATAAGTTATATATTTATATGAAGATATTAAGGCGATGTAGAGCCGAATATTATACCGAAAAATTAAACAAAATTATATCTAAACTATTGCTAGAAACAGAGAAAAAGAAAGAGAATTTAAACTTTGAAACGAAATCATTCGTTAAACAGTTAATTAAAAGACTTCAATGCTAGTTTTAATTTAATTTTGCGATTTATATTTCTTATGAGTTTAGAGTATTTTATTAATTTTAAATATAATCAAATTGATAATTGAATGATTCATCTTCTTCATTAAACTTACTAAAAGAAACTGTTAAGTATATAAATTCAATGTATTTTTAGTCGTTAAGTCACATTCGAGCCTGAAGATAAAACTGAAATTATGAAACGAGTCGACTGAATTATACAATGGCGTAACTGGAACCGATATTTGGGGGGGGCGAATAAAGAACGAGCAAACTTACATTCACCCTTGTACTGTAACACTGTGGACGTAGCCAGTAACGTTGTGGTTGAAGAGTAAACTCTGATATATTGTATATACATGTTTATAAGTGAGTTTGTGACGTTCAAATCTTTTTCCTACACTTATTTGATTTTTTTCTTCATTTATTTACTTAAAAAGCTAACACGTTACGCTACTCACTGAATAAGAACTTTCACATCATTCTAAATCACGATGCTCAATTATAAAGAAAAGAAATTTCATATACAAAATGTAATATAAATACACTAACAATAAACCTTTCATTAAAATTTGGCATTAAAAATTTTTTAAATTAATATTTATTTAAACACGAAGTCTTATCTTCTAATGGAAATTCATTTGATTATTGACAATGATATATAATTTGGCATTACTTAGGCATAAGCATTAGTTAATATAGGCTATATACATTAAATAATGCCTAATTACTTAAAGTTTAAAGTGATATTATTGTAGATAAATAAGAAAATTGCCTTCGTATATGAGTCAAGTCTGAATATTTAAATATAATTAAAGTATAATACAGAATTAATTATTTAACTTTTTACAATAATTACGAAATGTGTTTATTTTTAAGCGTAAATTTATAATGAATGATAATCAGAAAATTAAATTCAGCATCGTTTACAATATTCGAGATGGAAATAATATTTAAATTTTTAAACGAAATTTATTAAAATACGGTAAAGATAAATAATCGAATGAATTTCAATTAGAAATTATGTATACTTTATAAGAATTAACGTGTAAATAAATAGTAATTAAAATTAAAAATCGAATATTTTAAACGATAGAAATTTAAATTTCCATTTTTAACAAGGCAAAAATCTAACAAGCGACTGTCAAAAGTAATTTTGTAGACGAATATTAAAAAATAATTGGATTAAACCCACTCGGGTCAATAAATTAAGAATTTGGAATAACCGATTCTTGATGAAATCTTCAGGAGTAAAAATCCATCCATAGTAATCAGGGGAGGAATCACAGGATGGCCATTTATTGCCTTGTTACAGTTGCCCGTTCTCAGTTTAAATAAATCAATCCATCCGCATACCCATTAGCAGTATAGAACATTACCCGTTTTTCCTGGGTACACATGCATGTTGGATTGAAAGAAGGAAACCCTGGATATATATAAACAGAAAAAGAAAAGCGGAAAAAAGCCGGACATTAAGGTTAAGTGGACGACACAGCCTAATACTGGGACGACCCAGTAAACGACAGGGGAGTGCCCAAAACAGACTGTCTAGCTACGACGGAACGATTAGACTTGGCTATCGGTTTTAATAGTGGACAAGGCTGGTTCTTTATCAAGCAATCTCTTTTCTTTGACCTCCCTCCTACTCCTATACTTCCTGGATAAAGAATGATCTTCCAGTTGTCGCGTTACCAAACGTTTAGTGTATTTTAAAATACCCACGAGATTTTCAGGAATAAAAACTTTCCATTAAGGAGAAAAGCTGTAGGAGAGTCGTTTTAGACTTTTGACTGCCAAACTGTGGTTTAAGATTAGAGTTAAGGGTAAAAGAAATTTTTTCTTCCTCTATTCCAACAGAAATTTTCCCTTCATTTTTATCTTACTCGATACTGTTATATTGTTATTTTGATAACTGCAGCGGATAGAAAATACAGTAAACCACATTCGTTGATTCTCATATAAGTTGCTAGATGCGTGTGCTCGATGTTACTCGGGTTTTTGAGAGGGGGGATTGTTGAGGGTGATATAAACAATTGTCACTGTGGCGCGTTATAGGCTCATGGAGCTGCAGGCAAATTTGAATTAGTGGGCCCAATGTACAGTATCGACTTCAAACATTTTTGTTCAGAAAATTTATGAGGAATCTCCCGATATCCTCGTTGGATTTTTAACGCGACCTCTGCGCGTGCACCACACCGGCAATCTAGGATCCCCAGATAAAATATCGAAATTTAAATTTGGACTATAAGTACAGTAATGAGTTTATAAAAGATTGGTTTGGAACTCCCTATTGATGGTGGCCCCAGGCAATTTCCCTTTTTGCCTATAGGATAACGCCACTGGATTGTCTTAGTAACTAAAATGTACAGTACACTTATTGACCTGTCTATTTACAATATTGAAACTGGAAAACACAAAAAGTGCTCTCAACTTAAGAGGAGGTATTTTTTCTAGGGAGTCAAATTTACTTGACTTTTATATGTACATATAAACAGAAACAAGCCAGTAATTCTAACGATTAATTTTAATGAAGAACGATAAAGTTTTATTATTTAGCAAGAACTCATTTTGGCTTTAGAATTAATTTTCAAGTACAAGAAACGAAAGAATTCTTTAAAAAACAGTTTAAAAAATATAAAAGATAGGAATTGATAAGACAAATTAAATAATTAGAGTTATCTTGTACAACAAAGCTAATAGAATAATTTCCTAAATTATCGTAAACAAAGAATATGACGTAAATAAATAAGTAGAAGTAGAGCTATAGAGCGACTTTAAATTACTTTTAAACCTTTTAGGTTGAACATTATTTCTCGGTTGATAAGAACAATTTGAAAATCAGCCAACGATAAAAGACTCGTATATACACATCTCTACGGTATTGTGTAGAAAGTAACTGTTTTAGTATCTGGATCAAACGAATTAATCGGGCAGAGATTCTTATCTACACACTTCTCGATTGGTTATAAAAAGCGTTAATTTGTAGCGAATTGCTTAGAAACGAATACTTCTAAGTTTCTAATCATCCAGATCCAATCTCGTTATCTCTGCCTTAAACTACGTTAAAAATATATTGTTAAAGATTATTATATAAAGGATGCGCCGGATAAGTTTATAACAATAAATAGATTGTGCAAGTAGATTTTAAGAGGGATTTTACGAGTCAAACAAGGATTATTTTAAAGAATGTAAGGGAAATAAATTTCCAAGTATATTAACTTTTTAAGCGGAGAAAAACGAGTAAGACGTAATTTTGATAGTCTTCGAATTCATTAAAAAAATAAAGAAAAAAGTTAATTTTCTTCAATTAAGATAATAAATTTTAAGACGTGATTTTATACCGCCACCGTTAAATTTTCTCATTATAGCGGATAATTAAAAGTTCTATAATATAATTAAAACGTTGCAATTTTTGGAATTAAATAGGATATCTTTTTTTCTTTTATTTTAAAAAATATCGCTCGAACGATATTTTCCTTCTTAGATATAGACTCGTCGGTTGTATCTCGAATCGGGACGTTATCATTTAAAGGCCGAGCGAATCAATTGTCATTAGCCAGGCTATTGTCGGCGTCACGGTCGTGCACGAGCGAAGAACGTGACGTTGCACGCGTGACTCGTTACGAACGGGAAAAGAAATGCCGAGACGGTAGATGTTACGAGCAAATACATTCACCGCAGGGAGAACTTAACTGTGCTGTGTTCACCAGAGGGCTCTCCATTATCCGATGGATTTTCTAACCAGAACAGTCTTATGCATTGTGAACCGGGTGGTTGGCATAACGATACTCCGGACACAACGGACATTTTTCATTGCAAATTACTTCTCCACCTCGTTTTCAAAACCAGAGAAGAGAAAGAACTGTCTGTGGATTCAAATCCAAATCCTTTCTTGTCAAGCACATCGGTCACATCTCTGGCATGGCAGGAAAGTTTGGCAGGTAGAAAACGCACAAAAGACGATTGATAAATGGAATTATAGGAATTGTATTTATCTAAAACTGATATATCACTGTATTTTATACGAATAGAAAACTAGTCGAGTCAGAATAAAATTCCGAATATCTCAATAATGCATAACGCTGACGTTATCTTTAAAATATTAAAAATTAAAAAAGGCCTGAAAAAAATTAATTAATACCGCTTAAGAAACACGAAAAATTTCATTTTCCTCATCAAACTCATTTATTTTTGTCATTAACTTTATGAAAAACGTATTTTATATTTATTTTTATACAAAAATCTATTCCAAACTTTTTAAAAATTATTTAATCTGATCGAAACGCAACTAAACCATTTTTATTTTTTAAATCAGACTCTTCTTAAATTTTTAAACAAAAGATAATTAAATTCGGTATTGCAGATATTGCATAAGTATCAAATAATCTTCATAATGTATTGCTTAATAACTCCGAACGTTGGATACGAATTGGCAATTCTTTAAGCAACTCGCTCGCTCTTGGCGACTCTCTTCGATTATTATTATTATTATTATTTAAAATATTTTAAAAATATCTGAAATTACAACTTAATTCTATCAGGATTTACAAACATTATTCGATCAATTCATAAACCAATCGTTAATGTAACGAACATAAATAGCAATCTTCATTAAGTACGCTTCTCGAACTAAAGGCTAGACATAATGAATATGCTAATTTTGATCAATATTAACAAATGTTAACGGGAAATTAAATCTTGGCGACCTGTAATATTCGACATCTTCGATGATTATCAAATTTTAATTTCGGTATTGGCCATATTTTTTCACTATTTTACAGGGTATTGATCATTCTAACTTCATTACGCGTGTTCTAGAATGCCCAAGTACTGTACTTTGGTAATAATGCCACAGTAAATTTCTTATATCTTAAAATATTATCAAATGGATATTATGCTAATTCTTATCGTGATTAAATGCTGAAATGTTCAACGTAAATTTTCCACAACGTAAAAGTAAAATTCGGAATAATATAAACGATTACGAAGGCAGAAATATTGACTGATAAGAGAAGTAAATTGTATTACAGGATACATAATAATGTCGTGACGTGATATAAATACAGCATTGAACCTGTACAATCAATGAATTAATTCTGTCTCACTCTTCGTTTATTCATTTTATATTTAAATTCAATATTATTAGAAGAATAAACTGAATTTTAAATAGCTCGCTCTAACATATTTTGTAGGGGGAATATTTTCTGATATTTATAGCTGCGCTTTATTGCCATAATAATTTTAATTAATTTAAGAATTAGATTTAATTTTGAAGATATATAGACCTAAATTTAATTTAATTTAAAGAATTTGCTTATCTTGTTTCCGGGATGGCCGTATCGACGCTTTCAATGTTTAAACATTGGTAATTCGTAGAGGATTCGAGTAAAGTGAGTTATATTTTTCTTTTTACGTCTCCAAAAAAATTTTATCTGTAAGTTTATTTGTAGAAATTCGCAAAAATTGACTAATTATAAAAGAGCCTGAATGTTAGTAACAATTTATTGAAGCCTGAATAAAATTAATAACCTTTTTATATGTTCCTATTCATAATACATCTGGGTTAATACATAACTCATTCGTATCACGCCCTGTAATTTTACTTTTATAACATTAATGCAAACAAATTATCAATTATACATTACTTACGTTACATTTTAAGAAGGAATGGTTTATAAAAATAAAATATTCAAGAATAAACCCCGAAAATAATCCTACATTTTATTACTTTCGATCAATTTTTTAAAGCATTACTCATGTTTTTATTTTAATAATTGGCCTGCTCGAAAGAAAACTAACGTTAATAAACTGTATTTACCGTGAAGAATATATTATTTTTAATATAAAAATATAGTTTTTAATCGCTTGAGAATTAGCGAAAATAATATTTTCTTCGAAATTTAATCATTGAATCTTAGGAGGAGGTGGAGAAAGAAGAAGAAGAAACTCATATATGTTAGGAAAATGGATTAAATCCTCAATGCAATTACGAAATCCATATAAAAATATAGACAATATTTTTTAAAAATCGGCCATTTATAATGTTATTTTTCGCATTAATCATATAAATAAATGCTTAACAAGAATTGGAAACCAATTAGAAAAATAATTAACCATACAAGTAATTGGAATTACTTTTGCAATTTAAAGGATAAAGTTAGAGTATTGCACGGGCGAGACTATTAATTAAAATAATTCGATTTACTTACGATGCAGTTGATAAATTTATTGAATAAAAGCTATAAAAGTACATTCACTTTTATCGGGTTCCATTTAAAATATGGATGAAATCGCATCTTTAAAATTTCTTGTTCCATAATCTATAGACTTAAGATATTCATTTTATGGCTTATATAAAATAAATTTATACTAACACCGGAATAATGTAGGCCGATCGAAGAGGAAGCTTTTGAATTTTAATATTAATTTCACACCGATATTGAGCGTAGGGAAAACACGCCAAAACTGACGACAGGCCATATTCCATTGGGAGAGAAATTAATAGAAGCTGCCAGGCCTTTACCATTAAGTCAAATAGAATCAACGAAAAGGTGGCTAATTATAGAGGGGAACAACTGTAACTTCCCCGCTTCTCATTGTAGTTATTAAGGATTTGGACTACTTCCAATTACCTGTCATAGTCTGTATGGTGTTTATTCCCCTTGGATATTGCTCAAGATTGAGTGGAAAGGTTTTACTTACTACGAAAGAGCCATATCTTAACAGCTAATTCGAAACCCCGTAAAGGTTTAACTATCAAATTCTTATCGAGATAATCACGTCAAGAGTGCTTTAATAAGGATCTTCAAACTTTCATTTACGTAACGTCTTTATGCAGCAACCACTATATTAAAATTATAATGATTTTATTCTATTTCAGAGTGTATAGTTTCTGTGTTATTCTCTTAAACAAAATAACTGATTTGTTCCATTTTTATATATATATATATATTCTTTTTATCTATTTAAACCCGGCTAGAGAAAGGGGGACTTGGCATAAGAAGGCAAAGAGGGTGAGACGAGCTGTTCGAATTGGTACAATCACCCAGTGAATTCCATCCACCAAGACGGAGAATTGAATTGGAATTATTCCAACAGATAAAAGGAAGAGATAAGGAAAGGCGCAGCATCATCCTATGGAGAAAACGATTCAATTTTTGACCGAAACGTGACGGTTCGTGCTTTTTGATGGTAAAGGACAATTGTACGCTCCATCTAGTAGCGAGAGCTTGCATTTCGCCATCTTATTGACGATAATTTTGTTTTAAGAATTAAGTCTTTCTTCTCCAAACCAAATCGCTTTTGAATTGATCGGAGGTATAAAACTACTCGTACGAAAACAATTTCCATTCCGTAATAAAATATATCCAATTTTGCTATTTTACTGTAAATGAAGACCTCGGTCAAGCGTCATTGGTCTTGTGTCATGGCCAGATTCCATTCCACCAACCCTATCATCAATTAATGTTTCTCGACGCAAGAAATTTCTTTGCTACTATATATCAGCTTACTCTCCAAGACTACAAGGGGAAAAAAAAACATTTATTTTGATAGAAGGATGATACATATCGAAAATAATAATGCAGGAATCGATAGGCACCGATCGGTTTTCATATATCCTAAAGAACCTTCACGGTTAAGTCATTATTCGTTTCGAAAAATTAAGAAGAATTACTGTAAACTTTTCGAATCAAATATCAAATTTCAACTTAGACCATTAGATTTGGCTGAATATAAGAAAAAATCTTTGAATATTCGTGCTTAAATATGCTTCAGAAGTCACTCAATTATAAACTGTTTTGTGCTTTACTTTATAAAAACAAATCCAGCAACGAGTTGCGTAACTTGCCGGGCAAAAAAGTTAAAATTGTGTGTGAGATTTTATTTAAATTTTTTTTTACATCGTTAATTATTATAAAATGACAAAAAGCTTAATCTTCAGAGTATGGATGAGTTTTATAAAAATTTTAAAATGTTAATAACGAGTAAAATCTCCATTAAGTCTGACCTCACTCGAGATATGACATATGAATTCCTCTATCTCCCCACCTCTTTGACCTTTAACCACCAAAATTTAATAGCATAAATCTCCCTAATACACAAGCCTCCCTGCTAAATTTTAGAAGTTTTCGACAAAAAGTACAGGAGTTATTAAGTTTTAAAGTGAGTGAACAAAATCGTGCCTCCCTCTCACAGGGAAAAACCCTTAATTTTTTTTTGGCATTTCTCGTCGTTTCAACGTCTCCGAGTCTAAAAATTAAAAAAAAAATCTCGGAAGGTCATTTTTTACGGATGGTCATACTTTCCCTCGATACCACTACACAAGAACTACTTGGAAATAATATCGGAAGAGCCTTTAAAGAAAAAAAAATTGTTATAAAAGAAGCCAAACAAGTTTGGAAAGTATCGGTTTCATCAGCAACAGACCTATCGTTACCGGGAATTTACGATGCAAGGACAGATTTCTCAACAGGAATATATTGGGTGAAAGCTAATATCTAAACATGACTCCGGCCAGAACATTTAACAGCGCTTCCATCAACTCCATCATCAACCCTAACAACCAAACTACAGTAAAGTTCCGATTTTCCATGGCAGACGGTGATGTTAAATGACTGATTAACTGCGACCAGTAAGCAACCAACCTCCGTCTAGCGAGCGGAAAATGGATTAAACGGGCGAACGGAAATGTAAGCCAGATCCCGGATGTACGGCTGTCGGCCCAGCGTTAAGCCGTCATAGGACATGAATCTGGAATACGTATTGGGAACGTACTCCCGATTCCTTCACGTTACTCCTCTTTATCCATTCAGAATGGATGCCCAAATCGTGTTTGATGGAGAATTGATTGAAAGTTAATTGCTCGCCAGTCGTCTTTTTCTATGTCAGAAGTTGTTGTTGCACTATAGAAAGAGAAAGAGAGATTAAAAATTCCCCTTCCCTAATTACGAATTAGTTATTAAACGACAGACAAAGAAAAAAAATTCTGTCTGTCCAAACGATTTTGCGCCATAATCTATTATGCAACTGATTAATATCCGAGTGAAATTTTCGTGTTTCGCCATGCCGAACCGAGTTTGAAAGTATAAAGATAAATTTCTCGCCTTTTCGGCCGAGAAAATACATCGCATAAACAACGACAAGTAAGATTTCATTATCGCATTGGCATCGATTCATCGATCCCTGTATCGACAATAGATCTATAGGCCAATAATACTATAGTTAATACGGGTATATAACAGGGCCAACTCTATGGCGAATACATTTACGTAATGCCTTTGTATATATAGTAAAACCTGTGTAAACCGAAATCACTAATTTCCGTTTTAAACAGGTTTTTTTTTAACGTAAGCGAGATAAAAATTATTGTGACATCGTCACAATGCCGGGCTGCAATTTTTAATTTATTTAATTTAAAATATATGCTCTCGATCTCAAATAAGTAGTGTCTTACCCCTGTACATCATACTTTTCCTGAAAACAATAAAGTCATGCCGGTCATCTATGTAACTCGTTCTGGGAAAAATTTTTGAATTGAAATCACGTAACTTCCGGTCGAGGCCGAAAGTTTGTATATAGTTAATCGGGGCCTCTTGCCCCTAATCTTTCTATATATGGCCTCGGATTTCATTTATCTAACACCATACTTGAGATTAAGGAAGGACAGACGGACAAAAACAATAGTGGGAATTTATAGGTCTACAATTTTTCAAATCGCAGCTCGTTCCAGTAGAATTTTTCCCGTTTAGATAGGTTTTCGTTTTAGACAGGTTTTACTGTAATACACAATATTCTATATATACATTTTTTGAAATTAAACTATGTAAAAAATTTATATTAAACTTAATAAGATAACAAGTTAATATGATAAAATTTGTCAGAGTAGTTGCCTCTGTTTTTTTTTGTTTTGTTTCTTTAAATCGAAAATGAAATAAATGTGAAAAAATCCCTGTTTCGTGAATTATTTTGTGACCAGTACTCATTCGATAAAAAAGGGTATGGTTTAAGGAGATTTATCTAGTGCCATGGCAAATTTAAAAATTTCCTCCCATAAGATTTTCAATTGAAATGAATATCACTTTGATTCCTCTGGAGAGTAGCGAATGAAATCCTTTCTAGTGCATTTTGTAATAAAATTTGAATGACTAATTCTGAAAATACAGATTAATTCGTTTACTCAATGTATAAATGAACAGATATATATATACAGACATTTTAAGCTGTATACACGTATACTCGTATATAAACTTGGCACGTGAGGATATACGCTTGATTAACAAAATCAAAAGAGAAAAATTCAATTTCTTCATTTAAAGAAAAAATATTTTAAATTAATTCAGATAAATTTGAAATTTAACAACGCTCTCGACTTTTACAATTTAAAAACTTAAAATCGAATGCCGAGCTGCAATTTTTAATCATAGTTTAATTAAAATAAAAATTTTGAATCGAAATCACCTGACTTCCGGTTCAGACCGGAAGTTCGTATACAGTTAATCGTACCTTCGACCCTTATGCTTTTCGTATCCGGTCTCGATTTTCATCTATGTAACTCCATTCTCCAGATTAACGAAACACAGAAGGACGATAGTAGGAATATATAGGGGTACAATTCAAAAATTGCAGCCCAATATAGTAAAAATAAGCTGGCAACGTTGTTGCTGAACTTTCCCGCATTCTTTACTTGTTTTCGCCCCTAATAATTGTTACCATTACCTTTATAAGTTTTCAGATTTGTTCGGAAGATATTAAAAGAGTGGGGTCATATCTCCCGAACCAATAGTCGAATTTTCCTGAAAATTTCTAGAAACATTTCCTCCTAATACACAAACCTCCCAGCAAAATTTCACAAAATTTTGACAAAAGTCACAGGAGTTATTAAGCTTCAAAGTGGGTGAAAAAAGTCGTGACTCTTCAAACACACAACTCCAAATCGTTTACATTTCTCGACGTTTCAAGCTCAAAAATGTAAAAATCTTAGGGGTCATCTTTGACCAATCGCTATACATTCCCTCTGTTATCTAACAACCGGAAAAGTAAAAACAAAAACAAATAATAATAATAATAATAATAATTTTTAATGAACTAAAACGCGATAATAAACAATAAAAATCTGTCCAATTATTATATTTTTAAAAATAAATTTCTATTATTAAAATTAAAATAGTTTTGATCTCCTTTAAACTAGAAATATAAATTCATGTAAAGTTAAATATTGTAAATATTATACATCAATATATTCAACTATAAAAATTGATCCCATTGCGCAGGGTCGTTTTTCTCGTTTATGGGCTCTAAAGTATAAATCAAAAATAAGCGCATTTTATAGAAGAAAATATATTTATAAACTGAATGTTTTAAACTATTATATATCTAATTTTTTTTATTCATAGAAACATTTCTCAAAACGTAACCGAATAGAAAAAAAACACTAGCTAAAGACAGTAATTAATAATTATATTGGCGTATAGTATCTATTAATAAACATAATAATATCGAAACTTTATGACAGCAAATTATGGGGCATAAATCAAAAATTAAAATTATCTTTGGTGCTCTTCCTAATGGAAAGAATCATTAATCCTTAATACAAATATCCTATAAAAAGGAAGAAAAAATGCTGTCGTAAAAATAAAAATTAATAAAATTTATTCGCCGAGGAGGATTTTCGTAATTTGAACATAAAGTTTAATTACCCTCTAAATAAAAGGTTTTATATGTATAATTACCGGAAAATATTTCCGATTATCCGTGTACGATATATTACCTTTTTAAAGTAGTATCAATCGGTTAACCGATAACTTCAAGTTTTCCAAACTGTAAGTTCGATTATGGCTTCATCTTTTATCTTTTGAAAAGTTATAATAAAAGACAGTTTATACTGAATATCTCGTAGTAAACTGGCAATTTTTCAGCTGCCAATTTCATAAAAGACACGAGAAATAAATACAAAAGCATAATGTAATTTTATGCATTCGTTTTATTTCGAACATCTGTACAATTACACACTGGAAATGGCACGCAAATTACGCAGTATCAAACGAGAAAACAACATATCATCTGTTACAGATCAACCACACTCTTTGGGTTGGTTCCAAATTTCGTACCCTGCATCTACATACAATAAAGGTGTCCGGAACCACCCTTCAAAGTGATACATGGTGACAAAGAGAACCGTCAGATTCTAACGAGTGAATTACAAAAGTTAAGTTAGCATGACACAGAATAGACAAAGGAACGAGACAGTTTCTGATAACTGAATAGTTTGACGTGTATTAAGGGATGAATGACTAATAAATATATCTATAATTTCTCCACAGAAAATTGTAAATTCAAACTAAATACATTACACTACTTATTGATCTTTTCACTTAAGATTTTACACTTTTATAAATCTAAATAATCTAAAATAATTTAAGTTAAAAGCTGAAAAAATGCGACCTTGACCCGTCAAAATATATTGCATTTTATTATTACTTCAGTCTACAGTGTTTAATGTAGGTTAAATGAAGTTTAACAATCTTTATGCCTTTTTAATTTGACAAAATTTAAAACATTTTAATCATAAATTAATACTTTCCAGAGTAAAGTTTTCCTTTCATTTCATACTTTTTTTAAAAAAATTCTATTATCAATTTAATAACAAATCAATACTCTTACAGAGCATTTTTTTAGTATTTATAACAAATAAAATAGCAAATAAATATATTAGTATATCATCAATTTATTTCTAGATGCAACAAAAATATGTTTTTTATATGAGGGAAGTATTTTTTAAAAAAGTTCTTATCAGTTGTTCTGTTATCAATTACCGTTTGCAAAACAATCAGAAAATAAAAAGTCATTGTATTTTTTTCGGTGTCAGCGATAATACGATACATAGAAAGAGATTTTTGAGATTTCAGGAAAGTTAAATTTCCTCAATTATATTCTCGAAACCGAAAAAAATTTGACAAAAATCTGAAATTCAATTCATTTCTGAATACAATTATAATAGGAAAATATACCTCTTCATCTATTTCAAATACATATGTTACAGAATGCATCCGAAATATCCAAACGGATGGTAATTTTTATATTTCGATAATAAAAAGATTACGAGAGATCAAATAAAGTATTTGCATCGATTGGAAAATATTATATGCACCAATTTTATATTTATGTCCCCCCTTCTTCTTCTTTCTTTACCATCAACCATGCGTTGGATGCAAGCAAAAATAAATTGGATGAAATGACAAATTCTTGAATTCATAATTCCCAAATTTATTACGAAAAAAGAAATTTTTTGTGTTTTTTTTTAATCCGCAAGAATTAAATTATCATCACTCATCTCGGATAATATAAAGGATTCTGTGAAAATTTTTTATTTATTACTACAAAAATGATGAGGTGAAGTACAGTACGTCACAAACTATTAATTAGACCGTTTGAAGCGTTATCAAATTGGGCTGCAATTTGAAAAAATTGTAGACTTATAAATTCCCACCGTATAGCTGTCCTTCCTTAATCTCGAGAACAGTATTAGATAGGTGAAAGTCGAGACCAGATATGGAAAGAGTAAAGGCGGAGGCCCTCGATTAACTGTACAAGAACTTCCGGTCTACACAGGAAGTCATGTGGTTTCAATTCAAAAATTTTTCGTCACGACGGAGTTAAATAGACGACCGGCATAACTCCGTTGTTATAAGGAAAAGTATGATTTACAGGTGCAAGACACTACTAATTTGAGGTGGAGAGCATATATTTTAAATGAAATAACTTAAAAATACGATTAAAGATTGCAGCCCGGCATTATGACGACGTGAAAATAATTTTTGCTCGTTTTATATAAATTACATAAAAATTCAAGTTTAAATGCTAAATTAATCAAAATATGTAAAATGATATCCGCCATTTCTCGTTAATTATTTAAAATCGCATGGTTTTAATAAATTTTCTAAGGATTTTAATGAAATATTTTTTGTATTTTCAGACGTGCCATCAAGGACAGACGGAGTTACACGATATCAATTGGACAGTAGCAACATATGGAAGAAATACGATCAATCGGGTCTACCATATTGACCTCACAGTGCAGTATGAGAGTTAAAAAGAAATTCAAAACATTTAAACGTTGATCTAGATCAAAGTTTGATCGCTATTGATCCTTCCTTGGGAAAAGTCATTCTCTATACTTATTTTAAATTCATTGAATAAAAAAAGGAGTTTGAATAAGATCATATAACGTAACCGAGAAAAGTGGAATACATTTTTCAAATTTTAAAACCAAAGTTGAACCAATCACAATATACAAATGTACACCACGATATATAAGGCATTAAAGCGCGGAACATAAAAATATAATTAATTGTCTACACGAATAATAATCGAATTTATATAACATGGCAAATTTGTATGCTGATTTTAAAGTTTAGGGAACGTTTAAGCCACTATAATATATACAATTGAATCTAACATTAGCCATAAATGATACAATTAACATGAACTTGTTGTGGAAAACAATTGCATATACGCTCCAATGAAATTCCTGTACAATATTATATATCATTTTGTTATGAATGAAGACGTAACTGGATAATTATACCAACTACAGCAATTTCATAATTGAAGGTATCCAGCATTTAATGTTCACGATTCTATGCAAAATTAATAAAATCATGAATAACAAAATTATGAAACATTATATAATTATGGTAATTGAATGTCTTTTATGAGAATAATGTGCAGAAATTCCACTAATAAACACCATTATTTCCTTTTTGCGGAACGTCAATAAAAAAAAATATATATATATAAACAGACGGGAAAAAATCCGATTTAAATAAAAATTTAAAAAATAAAAAAGACGGTTTTACGTTGGTTAATTCAATGATATAAACTTAATTATTTAATGGCAGTGTTTGACACGGAGTTAGTTTTAGACATTATTAGTTTGACATGCAGAAAACTGACATTATCAACGAATATTTCAATTCTAAATTGGGAATGATAAACTAGTCACACGTAGAAGCATGATTTAATGAAGGATAACCGTAAACATTTTGCTGAATCGTTTCATTACAATTTATAACAAAATGTTTAATTGGAGAATTTCAAATTTCTTAATTGTTACGCCAAATTTATTCTTATGAAATGCTCAAAGTCCACAGAATGAATCGATTTTTACGCATTTCCGACGACAATAAAAAGATTTTAACATCGAGAATAATAATTAAAATATCTCATTATTTTAATATATTTATGTATATACACATATATATATTCTAAGATTTATTCACAGAAATATTTTCAGTTTTAACTTACGTTATATAGCAATAATCCGAAAGTTTCTCTAGCAGATTCTGAAAAGTTTGAATTAAAAAAAATAAACAAAGAAATTAAAATATATATTTCAGACGATGTAAAATCCCTCTTAACTTTGTAATATCGACTCCATGAGCTTCGAACTTCAATAAAACTGAAACAATGGAAAATTCAAAGCGCACCCCCAGTTTACAAATTAGACCATAATTTACAGATTAAAATAAAGAAAATTAAAATACGAGAGACCTTATAAAATTTATATAAATAATAAAATATAAAACTTAATTAAAACGAACAGAATCAAAAATAATAATAATAAGTACAACGTCTAGAAGACGGAAGAGTTGTCCACTGCATTAGAAATTAGAGGGGGGAGAGAGATCTGTGTCTATGTTTCTCTTTGCCAGCAACTACAAGCGAGATAACCTAATGACTCGGTAGCCAGAATGGAGCACAGTAGTGTTCGTATAAGTCTAATACGACGGTCGGGGAACAGGTGCGGGAGCAGAGATCGATAAGTTGCCGGCAGCGCCATTAATCGCGACTGCGAGATACCTGCTTTGCCTCGACCAATCGATACCTATCACGACACAAGTTGGACGCATCAGACAACTGACTTTCCAAAAAGGAAGAAAGCGAGAGATGGTGGGGGAAGAGGAAACAGAAACCCAACTCACTCCTGCGTGTTGGCTTCCGCTAATCACTACTCAAAAGTCCAATCGGCTAGCGATTTTTTGCGTATCTCCCTCCTTCCGAGCTGGCTATTCGACAATTAAATAGTCTTTACGTGTTAGGGGAAAAGATAATCGCCTACTGGATTCGGTAGTAGCCTTTTTTTTTTTTTTTTTTTTTTTTTTTTTTGAGAATTCTCGGCCATCTAGTCGCGTGTAGTGTACTGTACTTAAAATACCTGCATCTCGGTCATTTTCTCGTGGGTATTGTTCTCTAGATGTTTCGGTAATTGACAGAACGGGCGCAGACGGAAAGAGAAGCTGATTGGATTAATCGAGTCATTAAAAATCGCCAGTTTCCCCTGACGGCGACCGATCGAATTAGGTGAGCCTGGGAACAAAGGAAATGCCGGAGCAATAAAATTAACTGTCTCTGTCGGACGAGAAAAACTAACAAAGAGACGAGATAACGTTAAAGCATAGCCAGATGCATCGTCTTTTCCTGTTTCCTGTGGCAAGACTGGATAAGGTGACCGAAACGACCTAAAGTCGTTCCACGTCCCCCCCTGACATTGACCTACGAGGGACGATCAAAAAGTAACCACGTGATTTTTGTGGGAAAATGGCTATTGTTAAGAACTAAGGCCCGGTAGCGTGCTACATCATAACCTTCGGGCATGCGCGAAAACCACCGAATTTATCATGCATTTTTGCTGTATCGAAAATCAAAATCACCTCTTACTTGACTAAGAAAATATTCTCTTCGTAAATTAGAAACTGTCGATACGAGAAACAAAATTAGCAATTACCTCACAAAAATTCATTTTTCTCGAAATAATTTTTTACATAATGCATCCTAAGTTGCATTATGTAAAAAACAATCCAATTTACCGAATTAAATAAATTAAGAATATGGAAAAGTTAAGGCTATAGAAACTCGATACAACGAAGAAATTATTCGAGATTCTTCTACTACTAATCTATTAATCTCGTAGACAAATGGAAAGAAATTTAGGATATAAAGCAATGAGGAGCGGATTAAGAAGCGAAATTATCGTTTTCTCTTCAGTAAATTTACAAATACTGAAGTAACTTGTTGAAATTCCGTAATCCACGAAAGCAAAGGGCCTTACCAAACGATCATAGGGCTTACCCATTAGAAAGACTTAATAAGATCGCGGACGGAATGAAAGAGGTTGCTAATGAAGTTTTCCTGATTGGTAGAAGGAGAAAGAGAGACAATGGGCTTAGAGGAGATGAAATTCAATTGGAAGCGAAAAGAACAGATGGTCAACAGACAAGAAATGAATTCTTCCCTAAACAAACGTCAGGTTATCTTATTTAGGTTTGAGGCTGTAGAAGGTAGACAAATCGAAAGCGAACGGCAACCGGGGACAGGTACGGTAACTGTATTTCACTAGAAAAAGGAAAAAAAGGGAAAAAATTTACGTGGAAAAGAGACAGTTTATAAGAGAGTCGGTCATTTCCATACAACTGCAATTTATTCAGGTCACAGAAGACACCCCCTGTCCTCCTATACGCTTCGTGTTATTTATCTACCCGCATTTGAATAAACGTGTCTTCCAGAAAAAAAGAAAGAAGGGGAGGGAAAAAGGAAGAGAGGGCAAGTGAAAAAAAAGGACGAGACGTCGATTTACCGAGTTCCACGTGCGAAGAAACCCACGCAGCCCGTTAAAGCGGAGAGATGACCCAGAAGGAGGTTGACTTTTTTTTTTACATGGACATGATACCGTCCGTATACAATTTTCTTGACGTACTTTTTATGCCGGTTTGTATTGAATGCCAGCATCTGCCATCTCGTCTTGCCCAAACGCATAATATGGGTCTATACAGTCGACATCGCTTTACATTTCTCCTCTCCTTTTGCAGCCGATGAACAGCTTGATATTCGTTCAACAGAATGTACCCGAGCCACGATGAATGGAATGTTCTTCGACGCCTGTTTCCGACGGAAAAGAAACTTTGCAACACGCGACCCGTCAATGTAGGTATTCTCTTCTGTAAAAGTATTTTCCTATGCCAAATCCTCCCTCCCTCCTCCGTTGCGACACTTCGTCTTACCCTATTCAAATTCTTTTTTTTCCTGTAGACGAATTCTCAAATAGACGGGACATTCGAACTAACAATCAAATATTTTGCTATCCGTTGCATCTATAAACATCTTCCGGACTTTTCTATACCAATTCGGGAAATGTATTCATGTAGGCATGTTTGTTAGTCCGAATTTTTCGTGGAAATTCCGTGCTTATTTTTCCCAGTTTTGTCACCAAGTACAGGCTTTTTGACAATCACTTTCATTCCACTAAACGTGGCACCAGATCTACTTTTGTTCTACTTGCTTTCTACACTTCAATAAGAGTTTACTTATTCTTCAAGACATCACGACAAAGACCTATTTCCTCGATGTCGTCCATATGCTTTATTCATGCAAAAATTCGACCGATTTAAAAAAATATATATACAAATATATCTACTGTTATACAGTTTACGAATCAACTTGGCTGTCTCTTTATCTATTCAATCTTAAGGGAAAAAAATTCATTTTTACTGGGTCAAAAAATAACTAACTAAACAATGTTACGCTATTTGAATTTTAAAATATTTTTATCCCATATCCAAACATTGCGTCTTAAGTTTTCTTACATTTAAAAAAAAAAATGTATTTTCAAGCCGAAAATTAATGCGTATAATATTAAAGATTTTAGAATAATATTAAAATATGCTCATAATAAAGTATCTTATTACTGCAAAGAGCATTAAAAAATAGATTAAATCATTAATAAAAATAATGTCATTCCAAGTGGAAGTCATCAAATTCAATTTTAGAAAATTATAATTTAACATTTTAAATCGCACTTAATGAATTACACGTATAATTATATAGTAAAACCTGTGTAAGACAAAATCATACTGTATCGAATATATTTTCCGGATGGCAGGTTTTTTAACATAAAATTTGCTCCGTTCTATAGAATTTTTTCCGTTTTACTGTAAAAATATTCACGTAACTTAATAAATTCGTACACAGATTAATTGGGCAGATTAATTGGGCTGCAATTTGAAAACCAAAAATACAAAATTGTAGAGCCATAAATTCCGTCATCCGCCTGCATATCTGTCCTTCCTTAATATCGAGAACGGTGTTAGATGTATAAAAATCAAGATCAGATATAGAAAGATTAGAAGCAAGAAGCCCCGATTAACTGTATAAAACTTCCGGTATAGACCAGAATTCGCGTGATTTCAATTCAAAAATTTTTCCCAGAACGGAGATGACCAGCATGACTCTATTGTTATCAGGAAATGTATGATTTACAGGGGCAAAACGCTATTAATTTGAGATGGAGATCATATATTTTTAAATTAAATAATTAAAGATATGATTAAAAATTGAAGATTTCAATAATTTTTGTTCGTTTTTTAAGTTTACTTCCCGAATATTAACTTATTTTGAAGTAGAGAAGGATTTTATACCATCTTTTTACATCATCAACTACTACTATACGATCCTAAATGTATTTCCCTTTTGTATTGTTCATGGTAACGTTCTCTGTCCAGTCTTTTTCTTTTTTTTCTGAGTTATAACGTATGTTTGCTAGCAGAAAAGTTGAAGAAGCAAAATGAGATAGGAAATGAGCTGATGGCCAAAGCGTGAGTTTTTGTTCACTTGTCTCGGATCACAAACAGCATTTTTTTTAAAAAAAAAAGATTCTCTCGGAAAAAGTCGAGTGCTCGATAAATTAAATTTATAACATCCTCACGCCTATCTTATATCATATAAGCGACTTTTTCTATACGTAATTAAAAAACTCCAAATAATAACAAATTGCATTACCCCCCAATTAAAAATACAGTAAAACCTGTTCAAAACGGAACCTTAATAAAAACGAAAACCCATCTTAAAGGAATACAGCAATTTTCGGTGTTAAAGAAAAACCTATAGAAAAGGAAACCTGCCAAACCGGAAAAGACATTCGCTCCCGTCCGGCTTACGCGGGTTTTACTGTACTTATTTTGCATTTTCGTTGCAATTTTATGCTCGAAAATCGCTTTTTTTGCCATAAATACTTCTAGAGACGAGTTAATAAAATTAGAACCTACAATTAGTTTAGATTTAAATTCTAGAACTTTTGAATGGGGTGGATGAAAATTGTAGATGTGAAGTAAAAACAATTGTCTAACGGAAGATTTTAATCTCGTAACTTCAATAAATAGAGATTAAATGGCGTAAAATTTATAAGTACTCAAAAGAACTTCTATACAATTATATAATTTAGTGTTTAAATCTGTTAATTTGAATATTTAAATTCGAATCGAATCTGCTATATGAGGTTTAACTTCATTAACTTTAGATTAAATAATTATTTATCTGATAAACATAAAATGGCAAAAAGTACTAATTAAAACATCTTAATTATTTAATTATAATTATATATTTAAATATTTAAATTTACAAATAGAAGAAATGTAAGATCTTCACATATCCCCCTCTCGACACCGCAGAAGCAACGTCACACAACCTTTATTATAGAGACACTTCTCCGTCTCGTTCGAGTTTATTTTTAATAATTATAATTATATTAATTATTAAAATAAAGTATAACATTTGTCTAAATCACTAAAATTATATCATTTTTAAGAATTTAGTAAAGATAAAATCTTATTCTTTTGCTGATTAGTATTACACCAATTACAGTAAAACCTGTGTAAACCGGAATCGCAGGGTACCGGATAATTTTTCCGTTTTTGCAGGTTTCCGTATTACTCGGGTTCCGTTCTAGACAGGTTCTACTGTATTAATAAGACGAAAGAAAGCGACTTTTATTTTATTTAATAAATAAAATTCAAATTTAAATTCCCTATTAAAATAATCACGATTTTATTATTAAAATATAATATATAAGAGGAGATTTTTTTTTGTTTATTTTATTCGATTTTATTAAAAAAATTGTTCTTTCTTCATCGACTAACAAATTTTATTTAACATTAATATCTTATATACAGATATGATGTAACAATGAATTATGTATACATACTCAAAATTTATAATACTATATTTGAAATTCTATTAAAACAAAATGAAAATACAGTAATACGAAATTTATACATATTTTTGAATTATATATAAAATTTCATTGCGTACGTTCTACTGTATAATTAAGCGCATCCCCCGGCTTGTTACAACGTAAACATTTTTGAATTGTAGTAGCATTTAAAGCCGAGTTAGAAAAATAAAAAATAAATTATATCACAGCATAGGATTCGCCTTCTGAAGAATGTATTCGTATATAGAAATAGCTTGACATCTGTTTTATTATACACAAAATTCTCAACGTTATCCTCGCTATACTAAAGTAGATAGAGAAAGAAATCTCTTCAGCAGGTGACTAAACCATCCAATGGTACAGTCAAGTTGCTGCATCTTCGCCACTCAGGTAATTATTGTAACCCTGACCTGCCAAAAAAAGAAAAGAAGGAAAGAAAGAAAGATAGAAAGAAGAAGGAAAAAAAAACACCAATCCGTAGCGATAGAAGAAAGGGAAAGCAAATTATGAGCGCCCAAGTTCTCTCCCCCACAGCAGCAGTTAGTCATTGATCGCTTGTCAATCGAATAACCTAGCTGCATTTCTAGTTAGACAATAGAACGGTGTCGATACTGGCTTTACTTGCCGCCGTTCTGATTCAAACCAAAATAACTACTTAGTAAAATGGCGTGAAAAACTATTATTAAAGTTTGAGCTTTAAAAGTAAACGTATCAGGAACGGCAGACAGTGGCACCAATGAGGAACACGTTACGAGCACGGAGTAAGTGAAAGAGGGACGGATGAAAATGAGGAGGACGGGAAAGGGGGTTATCTAATCAGCTCTCACTTAGCCCCTGTCGTCATTAACCCTCTCGCTTACAACGGGCCCCATCATCGATTAGTAATTATCTCTCCGCCGGCTCATCGTCCCCCCCCTTGTCGTCATAGCGAGGCATCCACAGCAGTGTAAGACGTCATTTTCTGTGCATATTTACCTTGGCGTTTACGAAGAAAACCATTGTTAACTTTACAATTTTAACTAAGATATTAAAAAGTTTTTGTCCCGTGGAAGGAATTACAAATGTTTTCAAATAGCTTAAAAGACAGAGGGAAGTGGAGAGAGAAGCCCGAACGGTTTTGTCTTGAAAAGAAGTCTTGGAAACGGGAAGTTGTTTGATAGAGGAACGTGGATTTGCTTCCTCTTTGACTCTATCTGGTGTTCGACGCCATCGATCGATAGTGTCATGTGACTTCCGGTTGAGTGATGCTGCCTTCAAGAAGAAACGAAGGAGAATGCCCAGTAGACTGATGAGCAGAATGAGCAGATGAATTTTGTCGGAAAGTTTCAATCACGTATTAATCTTCGTTTTCTTCTCCAATAATACGACTAACAACGTATATTATGTAACGCAATCTCTGAAAAAAATTCAATTTTCCTCACTCAAACACACTCTTTAATGCCTTATTTCGAAATTTACTGGCTGAATCCTAAAGAATTGTATATTAATTTTCTATTCCAAATTGTTATACACAATTCATACAAGCCGATACTTTAAATTAAATTAATTTAGTTAGAAGAATGCATGATTTATAAGCCACGTGTCTATAGTGCATAAAGGTTATATAATATAATTACGGGCATTTTTCTAATTAAATTAATTTCTCGAGAAATCAAATAAGTATTTTCTGAAGGATTTGTTCAGAAAGAGTTCGAGGAAAACAGCAATTCTTTAGTATGATTAGTGTTCGTTACCGTGTTTCGTTATCATTACATTTAAGCAAATGACCACGGAAAATAGGGTTATCAGGCTGATTGTTCCATGTATATATACATATACTGAGAAAATAATTTAAACACGGCTGTAAAAAAGTCCACAAAACTCCAAAAATCAATTAAAACTTGTCTAAACTGTTAATGTCCGCACGCTTTCTCCATCTATTAAGCCGAGTGTAAGACGTTACTCGTATCTTATTTTCACCATAAATGTAAAAAAGGGAAATTAAAAAAAAAAAAGAAGAAGCAGATACAGAAAACAGAAAGCGTCTCCGAAAACAGGTGAAGTGTATTATCCTAAATGATGATTTCCTTTTTGCTACAAATCGACATTCTTACATTAACTCAAGCTTGCGTCTGCCAATCCCAAGACCACAAAAGGAATAAGAGAAAGGCAACGATGGACGAATAGATGGAGACGCTACCTGACAGACTCCGGGACATTAATCGACCTTCCCCCTTCGTCTTCCCCCCAAACTGCAGCCGGAAGCGAAAGAGTATTAGGAGCAGCAGAGCAGCAATGAAGGGTTTTGGGTTTCTAGTCAATGGAGTGTAGCCACCGCCGACGATTTCTGTTTGCAGGTATAGACGGCGACAATCGTCTCGGACGACATACGATTTGTTCCCCACGCGTAAACTTTGTAAAGGAACCTGGCCTTTACCATGACACCAATTAATCACCCCAAATCTTTATCTTTCTCATTATAAAGGTCTCTACGTTTCCTTAAGCCAATTAAAACAATAACGAATTCCTTATAGTCATTACTTCCTTATAGCCGCAGAAGTCATCACTGTAACACATATAACCTTCCGTGTTACTAAAACATTATCCTGTAACCTCGACAGACTGTAGACTACATCTATATAATTTCGGATTCCGATAACGATTAAGGGAAAGAGGAAAAAAAACTCGAAAACGTTATTATTGACAATAAAATTTTTAAACGACAATATACATGAAACTTAAACTAGTTTCATTAATTTTTGATGTTTTCTGACTTACTGTACCGTGTTACACGTCGATTTTTAAGTCGATTTCTTTAAAACCAAGCTAGTTGTAAGCGTATATACGACGTATAATGATTTTTAAAAATATAATTTTAATCTATCAAACGTGTCGTTAATATGTAGAATAATTGAATTTATTTTTAGTTTAGTCCAAGACTTTTATGAAATATCTATTCCTGTCTGTCTGGCTGTAAGAAGAACATGATAATGGCTGTAATACTGACCCGATTTCAAATATAGGACCTATTCTTGGTAGGAATTCGATCGGATTCGATTTTATCGAATATCGTCGCTTCTATCAACTCCAGCGAAATTATTTTGAGTATAAAAGTATAAGAATTTTATATAATTCTTTAATATTTTAATTAATAAATCATTCTAACATATTTATAAATAATTTATACACGGAAATCTTAAAATCCGCCAAATTTCGGGCTATGTCTGTCCTTCCATAATCGCGAGAATGGTATGAGATAGATAAAAGTCGACACTAGATATAGAAAGAATAAGGGCAGGAGGTCCCGATTAACTATATACGAACCTCCGGTCTGAACCGGAAGTCATGTTATTTTAATTCAAAAATTTTCCCCAGAACGAAGTTACATAGATAACCGGCACGACTTTGTTGTTATCAGGAAAAGTATAATTTACAGGGGAAAGACACTACTAATTTGAGATGGAGAGCATATATTTTAAATTAAATAAATTAAAAATATGATTATAAATTATATCCGGCTAATTAAATTAACTTTTTAGTTTAAACTTTATTCCTAAAGTCTCAGGAATCCAACACCCACATCACCCCCATAAGTACGCTACCTGATGCAAAATAAAGGGCTAAAATACACATTTTACAATTAATTATACACACAAGAAAGTGAAGTTCATATATTAATCATCGATTATATTAAATATATATATTTAAAAAACTATTCTATTTTTTTTTCTTTTACAATTTTTATATCATCCTTTCTAAATAGGAAGATGCGGGAGAATGTTGGCCAAATTCTCATAAACACCAACTAGCCTGCAGCTATAGTCGAAGTTGCAATGAATAAATGCATTGTACGAAAATCATCCACGAATGTGATGCGATGATGGTCTACTGAACACATTATTGAACACCATTACAGACAGTTTGTTTGCTTGGACAGATAACAATAAAAAAAGTATCAAGAATCTGATGCTAGCTGAATAAAGCTGCTGCTTACACTTTCCACCGTAAACACACGGTAACATAAGGAAAATTGAAAAGTTGTTATGCATTTTCTATTCCGAAAGACATTACAATCGACTTAAAATTTTAACTTTTACGTGTATGGAAGCGCACGCGAAACAAAATTAAGCTAAAAGTATCAAACCAGGCGAAATTATTCAGTAAATTTATATTGAATGCAGTAATGCTACCCTACCGAATAAAAACTATTTTTATCCATATTCTAATGAAATTCGCTGGACCGTGTGTGTGTGTGTGTGTGTTTGTATGTGTATCAGAAAATATCGTAAAAGAAATCGAAATCTGCAGTTGTTTAGATAGTTCTACAATAAAATACGGCTGCACACTGTAAAATTCTTTTACTGCAGAGACCTTAATATATTGATCTACTTACCACTTCGGTAGCAACGGTAGCACATCAATCAGGTCATATTACTATCATAAACCATAGCTCAAATCTCGCCTTAGACTACTTGTTAGCGCGTGTGGTCGAAGGACATTTCTTATAGATGACCACAGTCATTTTTGTCCTTGTGTACACAATTATTTAGAAAATAAATACTTTCACCTTTCACAGAAGGAGGCCAAAGAAGAAAAAAAAGAGGGGAGAAGCAACCAGTCCTAGAAGAGCGTATAAAAATATATTCCCATTTTTCTAAAAGTCGTATAATTTATTTATTTATTTTTCAGAATATAAAACATTTCTATCTTCGAAAATCTCGGATCATCAATAATTTAAATAGCTTTTTTTTTCCTCTCTCTCTCTCTCTCTCTCTCTCTCTCTCCTGTTCTAAACGACATATACAAGAAAAAAATAAATTCTGTACAAATTGAAAGTTTTAATTATTAAGATAAAACAATTCTCTCGTACACAATAAATTAATCAGTAAAAAATCAAAGGAGGAAGATAGCTTCTATACCTTATTAAAAACGTAATTTTAACTTTAAGCAATTTAAGAACTGATCGGGGAATAGAAACTGCTGTTATATAAAAAATGCAGCATCGATGTACTTCAAAAATACTTCGATAAAAGTATCAGTTGAATGTTAAAAACTGGAATTTTTTATTATTTTTTTCTAGTAGAGCGAGGTCAGCCTCGGGTTATGATCTTAATTATTCTCTCGCAATCAAAACTATAATACATACATTAAAACGGCAAGGAATTGTTTTGTAACACGTCATACAGGAAAATTAAAACAAGAAATTCGTTTCCTCGTATCTAATCAACACAAAACTAATTATAAAACTGTTTCTTGCGCACTGTAAAAAAAAAAAAAGGAAACGGACTTTTAGTTTCGAGGGGGGAGAAGATTATAAAAGAAAATTGGCATACATCTATCGGCTCGTGTATGCTCGCTCGAGATTATATATTTAATTAGAGAGAATATGGCATGGATTATGAGAGTTCTAGTCGCTAAGCTCATCCATCGTATTCATTAATAAACATGAGATTCCAAATGCTCTTTCTCTTTCTTCACTTAACTCTCACGCGAGGAGAGGAATGGGTGCAACAGGCAATGAATTTATTTATCCCCTTTATGGGAACAAATCACGCGATATTTAAACCAACTTTGGTAAAAGTAGAAAAATATTTTTAGTTATTCAGTCCAACACCGTTGCAGGCTCGAAAATAAATTGAAGAACGGTAAGAAATCGAATGGCGAAGAAAAAAAAAAATAAAGAAAGAAATCTTAGTGCCATCGATTACATCAAAAAAGTTTATATTGCCTTTAAAAATCGACAGCGGTGAAATATCGGGTGGTTCTCATCAACCATCAGTTGGACGGAATTTTGTAAACTGAACTGAAAGATCGATCCCCAGACCCGGATACCGTTGCTGGCTCGATGGTAAAACAGACGCGCGCGCGAGCACGAGACACACACACACACCCACACACATACACACATACATATACACCTGTCACAAATACCTATCGATCCGTTCTTAAAACCAAACCCTGGAGGTGGAGCATCCGGAATTCGGATATTCAATCAAGTTGAATTCGGTTAAAGCTGGTGTCCCGAAGCGAATATGTACGAAGAGAAAGCGAAGAAGACGGGGGGAGTAAAAAAGGTAAGCAAACGATTTATGACAGGTCTCAGCGGTCGACGGAACTACGGCCCGAGCTTGTCAATGCGACAGCGGATACCTTGCTGGTGGCTGGCATCCGAGTGCAACAAAGTGAAACAATAAATCATCGCTTCTCCTCTTCTAGAGGGTGGAGAACCCGTACAGACGCCTCCTCTTTGTTCTGACATCCTTCATTACGTGCTGGGGACACAGAAATCCGGTACTGGAATATGTCACAGCTGAAAGCAAATTGCGGCAGCGCCAAGAAAATTGGCTTTCTTTCTAAGCATCTATGGCCCCTGTTAGAAAGATGGATTTACAGGCGCACCGATTTCCTCTGACTGTAAATACCGCTTTATAGAGCTCGTTAGTCTCCATACCGTGAATAATAGCCTACGGTACAATACCGCTCACTTCCGATCGCCGTTCTAATTCCGGCTACTTTGCCTCCATCCCCCCAGACTCCAGCATAACGACTCGGTTTTCCACTCTCGCGAATCCTTATTTATCAATTTATGGGCCAGTCGATAGGCGTCGGAAGATAGAAGCGGGGATCGTCTTCACCCCGATACACTACAGAGACCAACGGAAAGCTGTGTAAATAATTCCGATTTTCGGACGAGAGATTTAATCTTAATCCCTTTCCTTCCCCCTTCCTCCTCTCCAGCCAAACTCGACTATCTCCTGGGTAATTCCAGCTGCGTTTCGGGAACAATAGCCTAGTTTCTCCACCTATCGCCTTTAAATACTAATGAAACGTCGAGGAAACGAGGTAGATGGAAGCTGAGAATTAAGTCACAATTTACCGAATGAACTGAGAGCCAACTAAGACTCTGTAATTTCCTGCTCATTCACCATAACTGCCCTTGCCTATTTAAAGCTTTAATAGACGGTGTTTGTGTGTGGAGACGGTAAAGATGGAAGCAAGAAAAATTATCGACCCGAAATCTACCGAACCTCCCGAGAGAGTTGTACGCTTTTGTCGTTCGTCTCAATGAACGGGAAATGACGACACACCGGGAAATACTCAACATACTGCAACGTCTCCTCCCCCAGCTCCTTCCATTCCGGGAAACGTAGCCGAGGACAACCGACGAACGTACAAAACCATCAAGGATATTGTTTGTTTATACTAAAACCGAGCCGTCGTCTTCACCCCATTCTTTTTTCGAATTTAAAAAAAGAAATTATAAAATTTTGGAACATGCACACCGTATAAAATCGTAGGAGCAAGATTCTGCCGACATATTTCACTTTTACACGCCAGAAATTCGGATATAAAATACTTTAATACACGTTTCGTAAAAGTGTAATTATTTTAATGATACGGAAGGAGGTGTAGAAGTAGAGTGGCACTGGGTATTTTTATTTTTCCTATATTTTTCACCACTATATTTGCAAATAATATCTTTACCGGTCGTGCTTGGATGACCACGGAAAAAACAAATTTCCATGGTCACCCAGGATTAATCCCTTCGTAAGTGATAGGGGATGGGGAATTTTCACAAAAATTTCCCAGAAGGACGGGGAAAACAGCCCGGTAACCGAATTGGTTAGAGAAGAGTACAACAATAAAGGAGAAAAATAAAATAAGAAAAAATCTAGCAATCTTCAGCAGATCTAAATCGGTAATGCGAATCTTCTTTTAGAAGCGTAACTAATCTGCAATCGGAGTGGAAAGGCGAGAGGAAAAAGGAACCGAACGAATGGAAGGAGATGCGGAGACAATAGGGAGAGGGTGGAAATTCGGCCCCTACATCCTAGGTCCGTGAATGGTTGGAGGCGCCAAGCTGACAGACCGGAGAATGAACTGATGAAGTCGGAAGGAGGCCGAACGACACACGCTTCTAAGGTTAGAGCCATAAGGCTGCCCCAGGCAATCGTCTCACTCAATTTACGTAGAGAAACATCTGGAGTTCCGAGAGAAAGACGAGGAAAAAGATACCGACACAAATTACTCCGACTGAGTTGCAGCTGGCGCGCGAAACGTAACCATGGTGACCGGGGTGACCGTACCACGTGTGTTATGCCGGGTTTATTTGCCAAACTCGGTTAACGTGGAAAAGTGAGAAATTCTGCGCCTTAATAGATTGATGATTTCTCGTCGAGTGTCTCTCCCGGAAAAGATGGAAAGAGCAAACATTACGAGGATTATTTGTCGAGGAGCTAGAGAGAGAGAGAGCCTAAAAACACGAGAAACCAGTCGTGTCGGTGTCTTGTTAGTACGACTCGAAACATAAATCCAGTTTTGTCCGGCCCAATTTATTGTGGATCTTGTAGTAAGTGGGAGAGGGGAAATCTGTCTGACGGATTATGTCGCCCGGACCGGATTACCACGCTCCTGTGATTGGTCTCACCTGTCTCCCCACTCGGCCGGGTTCCATCCGTTTTCGACCTTCCACGCCTGACTGACAGCGTGTCAAAGGTCGCTTCCATTGGCTCGTGCACACAATATATTTGTCTCCTTATTAAACTGAAAAACAAGGGAATTCCCCCTTCCGACGACCATCTTTCTTTACGCCTTTAACACGTACGATATTCCTTATTCGGTATTTCTAATCTACTTTAAGTACACGTACTATAAAGCAAACACACACGTAGAATAAATTTCGGCTGTAAAACCTATTGTAATTAAGTACAATAGTTCATGGAAGATTAAAGTAGCCAGAATGGCGTAAGAAAGAGGGAATAAACTCGCTCGTCTCGCATATAAAGTGATGAATTATAAAAGAATATGATTAAAGAATCTGGAAATAAACAGGAAGAGACATTCATTTCTTCGATTTAGTTATTAGAAAACGAAATTTTCAATCAATTCCAAGAATCATCCGTTAATTCTTTTAAGTGAAGTAAAAAGTCTTTTAAGTAATTAAGCAAATAAGAAAGTTTTCCATCCAGTCTTACGTATTTTACAAGGGAAAAAAATACAAAGATAAATTGTTTCCTATTATTATTATTGCAAAGATGGTCTGCATTTTTAATAATTTCTTCTCCCTATCATCGGGTAAAATTAATATATTTACTTTACGCTTTACCTTGATTAGAATGTTTCGAGTGACTTTTCACTTTGAAAATAATAAAAAAGCTGATGAAATTTCTATCTTGCAACAAAATCATTCGAGTCAAACTTCCTTTTTTTCTCTTCCCCCTCTTCTTCCTTTTCTTATTTTCCAAGTTAACTTAGAAAATCGATTATAATTATTATTTTTTAACGTCTAGAGAATACAGAATATTACTTTATAACTGATTTTTCCGTCAGCGCATCCCAAACGTCATAAATACTAATCCGTTAAAATTTATAATTTAAACTCCGCACTTTCCTTCAACGGTAAAATTCCTTCTTCACTCCCCTTTAATTAATAATTTGTTGCTGTAAATTTTATAATTTAGCAAAGGGCATGGAGTAGGAACGAAGGTTTTTCTTATAACAAAAGAAGAATTAAAAAAGAAAAATGAGATTTTAAAAATCATTCTTACGTAAATTACTAATTATTCGTCAAATAACGCTTTGCTATTTAATATTTATCTGCAAGCGAACGGCGGAATGAACTAATTATCGATGGTTTGTTACAGATTAATTAGACATTGTTCCCTCTTCTCTAAGCATAAAGACGACACGATTAAATCGTTTTATGCCCGACAATAATTTTAAAAAATTCGCATTTCTCTTAAAATTTTCAAGAATATTTCTAATTTCGATTAAGACAAAAGTAAGCGGGAAATATGTAGAAAAATCAATTTAAAATCGCGAACGTAACTATACAAAGCGGTGTCTTCACTTGTCCTTCTCCACACGAACTCGTCTAAAACACACGGAAGTTCGACCTTTTATTTCAGGTCACGACCTCAGTAAATTAGATAAAAGTTAAAATTTTCACAGATAATTAAATAATATTGTAAAAAAATTAATTAATTTCATTTAAATAACTGTTTTAGACGAGTTCCTAGTGTGAAAAGGACAAGTGAAAACACATTTTAGATTGTATACGCTCGTGATTTTAATGAACTTTATGTCCTTACTTAACATTTTTTTAATGTAATTTATTTATATTTATGATAATATCCAATCACTAGTAGACATTTTTATCCTATACGTAATTTATTTCGGTCGTGACGTCAAATAAAAGGTCGAACCTCGGTGTGTTTTAGACAAGTTCCTAGTGTAAAAAGGACAAGTGAAGACGCCATTTTGAATAATATACACTCGTGATTTTGATAAAATTTACGTCCTGGATTATTATTATTATTTTTAAAAATGTAATTAAATATTTTTATTTTAATAATTCGAATCATTTCTATACTTCATCCCATAGATTACAAAGCAATTACAATGATTTCTCTTCTAAATTTGAGACAATTTTTTTGTATTTTTGTATAATAAACCTACACCAAGTCGGTTAAATTACAAATTTAACAAAATAAAATATTTTTAAAAAAATAATTAGAAACTTGTAAATTTACAGAAAGTATATCAAATATCATCGAACAAACTTGCATATCGCATGATTGAAACTAAAATATTAGCTCAATTGCTTTTCCATCAAACTGATGAAGTTTAATTATGAGAGAAAGCCCCTATCGGGTGGCTTAAATATCGTCTTCGATTTCATTCTACAACGGCAATTTAAAATGCACCAAACTCTCATATTATTTACTTCACTTTCAATCTGCATCACAGTTATATCGAGAGAGAGAGGGAAAAAATTTTAAAGTGATGGAAAATATAATTATATATATATATAAAAGTAGTTTTCGAAATCTGCGAGAATAAAACCTCTTCCCCCTTTTTTCCTAGACACAACTTACTCTTAACGTCCTTTAAAAATACTTCAGTGTTTTTGCGGAGAATTTCCGATAGACGAGAGAAAGGTTATAAAAAAATTTCAATATCTAGAAATTTGGAAATTTTTTCTTCTTTATATATATATATATATATATATATATTTTGCAAACATCTATATACTTTCCTCTTTTTTTTTATCCGGGCATTTCACATCTTTCATCCCGAATTCACTCCTGGAATCTCACTCTAAGAAACTCCTCGATTTAGATAAATATAGAGTAAAGACGGGGGAGATTTTTATAGCAGTGGATATATTATCATCTAACCACCCTTCTACTTTAATCATGTAATAATATCTTAAATTATTTTTACGTTTAACCGGACGGAGATTACGTGGAATCCGTGTTTAACAGGCAGGGGGAGAGATGCAGACAGGAGGATGGTGTGTAGTGGCAGTAGTAATAGTAGTAGTATTAGTAGTAGTAAGCGAGGAAGACGGAGATGAAAGGGAAGACGAAGCACTATTTGTCGTGGAGAAAGCGATGGCGCGTGGACGTGAGAGGCGTCAAGGTCGATGGCGGTTGTTAGAAGGCCTTAGCTGCGATATTTACTTAGCGCTAATTGCGTTAGGTCGGCGGAAAATTGATCAAATCTACCTTATTACGGGGAGGTTTTTCATCCCGCCACTCGTCAATGATTTTATCCTCTTAAGCGCTCTTAAATGCGCGCTCCCCCCTTCGCGGCTTATCTCTTCTTCGTCTTTATTAAAAGGTGCCAATGTCCGCTCCCCGTCTTTCGCCGGATTATTCTTGTTCTTGCACACCATATTCGGCGAGGCTTATGGAACGGATAGAAAGGGCAATGGAAGAAGTAGAGAATTACCGGATGAAAGACTGATAACACCCATTTCGCTCCTCTTCTTTGCCCCCATCCTTCCTATTTGCAATTGTTGTTTGGTTTTCTTTTAAGTGTCCGATTCGCCTTTTAAATGCCGGATAGGTATGTCGTTTTTATTCATTAAGGCATCCATTTCGGTCTTCTTCTCACCTCCATCATCAAATTTATGACATCGTCTAACTTATATCGAGAAAAATCACAATCAATAAATAAACCGGAAAGAGCAAAACCTGGTACAAGCCTCTTTAAGAGAAAAGTTGGTGCGAATTATTTTTTTCAAAGTCGATGGCGTCCATTTTGATTATCTAAAAACTTTTCCACGGATCGTCTCTGGCTGGCCATTCTACTTTCGAGATCTTAATAGCAATTTCGAAATGATTGTGAAAATAACCGCTTCATCCGATGATGAAAGAAGTGAGAAAGTATCGATAGAAAAGTTATAAATAAAAAATAATAAAAAGAAATAAGCGGGAGGAGGGGAGAGAAAGTTGCCGGTTTATAGAGGAAAATAATAACCAACTCATCGATTTGTGGGATAAGAAATACCTGGAAACAAATGGAAAATTTTCAACCTTATTCCCTTCTAATAACGGACACGAAAAACCAACGTCTACGTAAAATGTACTGATTTTGTTTGCTATTCTGTTCCCATTCGCTCCAGTAGGTTGTGAATCTGCTAGTAGAATTGCTCATTCCTTCACGTACGACCCAACTAAATTCGTTTTAAAATTAGTCGATTTTATTCGAACATCAACTGAATTTCAAGCGTAAGTGATTAAACGAAAACTACCATCGATCAAGAATAATTAGTAAATCGCTGAATTTCTATTTCTAGAAAACTAATTTCTGCTTTAAAAAAAAAAGAAATAATAAGAAGAAAAAGCTGGCAACATTGTTGTTGCTAGACTTTCGCGGCATTCTTTATTCGTTTTCATCCCTAATAATTGCTACCATTACCTTTCTAAGTCTTCAGACTTGTCCGGAAAATATTAAAAGGGTGTGGTCATATCTCTCGAACCAATGGAACGATTTTCCTGAAAATTTCCAGAAACATTTCCCCTTAATACTCAAACCTTTCTGCAAAATTTCAGAAATTTTCGACCAAAGGAACGGGAGTTATTAGACTTGAAACTGGGTGAACAAATTCGTCCGTACATACAGAAAAAAAATCCCCAACTTGTTTTGAATTTCTGGACGTTTCAAACTCCCCGAGTTCAAAAATATTGGGGGAGGGGAGATCACTTTTTGACCACACTTTCCCTCTGTTATATAACAGCCGGGACACATGCGAATGAGGGTCATAAATAAATATTTGTTTAGTTTAGAAATGTATATCAGATGGGAACTACAACAGATGTAGGGATTAGAATATTTCCTTGTAAGTTATAAGTTACCAACGACTATTTACAACGATTAATCTCTATAAAACAAAGAATAATCCAGAGATTTTTTAACTATAGTAAAGAAGTCAGACATAAATTCTTATGCAGATAATTATTTCAATATTGACCGGTAGCCAAGTGTAATCACAGATTCTGAGGATACTAAATATAGAGCATCGATTAGAAAATTGCTTAATTTTGCTATTTCGATAACGGTCATCGCCAGAGTTCGGTCCAATAAAGGAAATTAAAGCGATATAACACACAATGCTAACGGCTTAACTATGACATTCTAAAAATAATTTAATGTTTATCCTTCTCGAAGGCAATATAATTATCAACGGGACACGTTTAACTAATTTTATATCGCCCACTAAATAATTTCATTCTAATATCAGATATTATATTTCCACGGCTAAACAATTTGCTAAGGTAGATTAATTAACAGATTTTTCTCCTTAAAACCCCGAATAACATCATACGTCAACTTACTAACGGGTGCCATTAACTAAAATTCATCATCACCCCCCAAAAAATTAATTAATTAATTAACTATTCGCTGCTTCGATTAATTGAATCGAATATTTTATTTTTATAATTTAAATGTCGTATTTATTCACACGTTTACTGCTTAAAAATGGCTTCCGAGAATGGAATCGTCAGTAAAATAAGTTAATAATTAGATAAATTAATATACAAAAGCGAATTTTTACTTTCGTTTACGGATTTATTCCACTTTATTTTATTTTTTTTAACAGTGAAAAAAAATCTGAGCGTATAAACTCAATTCGATTTACGTGATGGCAAACTCAAGCAAAACATCCTGCGAATTATATTTACAGTTTTATATATTGAAGTGGAGTAAATAAAATGTGTTTTTTATCACTAACATAATCAAAAATTCGAGGTTCTCTTATAGATTTTTTGATTTATATATATAAATGTTTAAATAATTTCATCTTAAAAAATAAGTTTACATAATCTATAAGCTCGTAGAATGTGTTGTTGGTGTGTGTTTCAATGCCCAAATCAATATCTAAGCATTCAGATCACGCTTTTAGAGATCGTTCTAATGTATTTAATGATCTATAATTACCGAATCGAAACTATAGATTACCTTAATCTATCCTTCTTTCAGATTATTGTTATTATTATTATTATTATTATTAAATCAACATCGTAATTTCATTTCGATATTTGCGATAATCGAAGTATTATAAGGGAGCGAGATAATTTCTAGAAAAATGAATTATCAAACCCCCCCTTAAACAATCTGTTTGCTTCAACAAGGGACTAACGATTTCCAGATAAGAATATTATTCGGTGATGAACCCCGTTCTAATGTTTAATTAAGGCAAGGATCCAGTCAACCATGTTCTTTCATTAAATGCTGAATAAATTTAGCATATTTTGATCCGAGTTAATTACTGTTCAATTATGAATTTTCTGTTTTCCACGTAAACATTCGCGCTTCTATCCCATAAGAAAGTGATGGAGGTGCCACCGATAATCAACCTCTACTAATTTCCTCCCCTTTGCTAAGTGTGGCGCCATCTTACGATTATATTATCTATTAATTAATATATATATATATATATATATATATATTATACGAGCGCCTAAACTGGGAATAAACAGCAACTAACTAGAAGAGAGAGCGAACAGCGAGTATCCTCTTCTGAGAATCGAGTAACCCACCAATTTCACACCGACTAGAGATTAGGAGATATAATTAGCACCACGTAAACGAGACTTAATCCTTTGGTAAGATCCTGACAGGATGGTAGTTAACTTGTCCCTACCTCCGACGTATTACAAAACAGTTTCTTCTGTCAGGATCGAAATTGCATCAATATTATATCACCTTATGGTATTAGAAAGTTTATAGATTCTAATAAATTGTTTAAGGTTTAAAAAAAAATAAGTAATAAAATATTAAGTAGTTAAAGTGCAATTTGCCAGCTGAAAAGTAGAAGTATTTTAGAAAAACAGAGTAGAGAACACAGCAAAACTTCTACAGAAATTAACGTAAATTTTTTAAGAGAAAGTCGATTTAAATAAATATGATTTATATTAATTTATTTTATACAATATATTTATTTTATACAATATACGGAATTAATTTCATGTATATATATAGAGATATACAAAGAAAAATCTTCGTAACATCAGCCTACATACAAGATATCAAGTATAGAAGGTTAGAGGACGAGCTAATAACAATAAATTTGCAATAATTGGATAGAGAAATATATAAATAATCAAAAATAAATGTTTTTCTATATATATTTTCCTTCTTAATCGTGTATGTATAATGAAATTAAGCGTAGTATAACACCCGACATCATACGAACATGGTGTAATACTGCGTACTCACAACAATTTTATGCTGTTCCGGAGCGATGTAAAACAAAATTTACTTAATTTTACTTCCTTTACAACCCTGCAGATTATGTTATTTATTTACAATTATCTTTACATAAAGCTCAATTTAAATTTTCAGAACCGGAAACGAACGTAACGACCTTGTTTTCTTTAAAAGTTAATTAAAATTAAAACATTTATAAGCGTGTTATAACCGAATTAAAGTTTTATATTTATTTTTTTTTTTCTAATTTTATTGGTAAAATCTGTTTTGGAAATTCTTTACGAAACGTAGATTAAATATTTGGCGAGAAATAAGCTCGTAGATTCGTGATAACCGGTAACAACACAGAAAAATCGATATTTTATAAAAGTTGAAAGCATAGTTTGGCCGCAAAATGCATTTTACGGCACTGTCGTGTACCTAGAGAAATCGTGAGAACTGAAGCACTATTAATTCGCACCGTTTTCTCTCGATAGTGTTGGATTCGCGTGACACGGGTCTACTCTAGCACAAAAGACGGGGGCGTTCGATCTCCTATGGCAAATAATACTAATCTGTTCACGAAACATTCCGATATTAGTCACACTCTCGACGTAGATAGAAGTCTCTTCTATCGTTTCACCCCCTAAAAATTGTTACCAATTTATAGAAATCTATGGGAGGTACGACACGAGACTTAACAGGGGGAAAATTACACGATACTAAGCGAAGATATTGCTTAATTCACTTAATCCTTCTTGCTATTCACGTGGCATGAAGTGGAGCGTTCATATTTCAACGGGGTATAGTTACATTATTCAGCACTAATTGCAAATCATCTTGTTAGGCCACTATAGCATACTGTGTAATACGAGAATTAATGCATGTTAAATGACTAAATACGTTCGAAGGAGAGACAAACGAATGCTCCTTTAAACGTGTTTAGGGATTCAAAAACCCAATTTTTTACGTCAGTAAACGAAAACTTTAATTGCTTTTTTTAAGGAAACGTAACTTGTTTTATTTCTAAGTGTATTTGAAGTGTTTTTTTCTAGAGTTTTTCTTGTGTTTCGCCTATTTTCTGGTGTTGGAGCAGTATCCAATCCTCAAATCCTATTAAAATAACTTGGAAATGTTTCCGAGGAAATCTGATATAACGATATTTGTTCTTACTTCGAAGCATCGCTGGAGTCACCAAGAAGGAAATAACACAGAAAGAAAGCTATGGGTTTATTTCTGCGTAATTAGACAGGGAATCTCGGGAGTTAAGGAATCGATCAGTGTTTGCCGTGAAAACTGACAAATGAGCACGATGTTTGGGCGATCTATCGAACCAGTGGGCGTGGCAGCTGCCCCTAGACACTCGACTGCACCGATGTTCGACTGATGCAATATTTAGAGGAACTCCGAATACACCAGAATGGCTGAAAATACAATTCCCCCCTCCTCCACAAAAACGACGTTCGTGCCGAAGAAGATCAATTTTTAGTGAAATGAGTTAATCAATAAAAGTACAGAGCATCAACAACACAATATACGATTTTGGGGGAATTAAAATGTAAAAAATAAATAAATAAAAGCTAAAAGATCGAGGTTACGTCTCTTATATCGAAGTTTTACGTAGAGATGAGGCGATAGAAGGAATTCGGATACGACGAAACTCTTTAGGTCCGTGAATGGAATAATCTTTACAAAGTTTAAAAAAAATTTCATGTGAAAACTAGCGATAACGATTTTGTTTCTGTTTCTAAGAAAACAAAACGTGACATAAATTGAAACAGTCTAGAAAAGATGGAAATGTTCGATTAAAAAAGTAGTCGTCTAGGCATATTACTGCGAATGGCAGACGGAAGAACAGTTATTTTCTTTGAATGCACACACACTAAAGTAAAGAGAAGCAACAGTTTCGATTTTTTCCTTCCATTTTTTCTCCTCCCCCTTCACTCCGCTCGGCGAAAAAGTTAAGGAAGAAAGGTTCTTTACACACACGAATGCTGAGAATGATAATGTTGCTGGAAATGCTCGTAAACTCTTGCGGAACTATATGCCACTTGCAAAATTTCACTGCGTACATTACCGTTAGAGTAACTCCGAAAAAGGATGATATGTTTAAGCAATAAAAGAGGTGAAACGTAATGTCGTTTCCTGCTTTTATTGTAAATCGCATAATGATAGCGATATTGGTAGAAAAATCTCGCTCCGTGCTTAAAAAGGGAGCCAAATTTGATATTCAACTCACGCAAAACTCATCTAACCCAACTTCCTCGACTTGAATTCCTTCCCCGATCTGCCACTTATTTAGTGAAATCCACTCTTCTCCCTCCTCCTTTTTTCCCCTTTATGATTATTCTCCGGAGTACGATTGCCATTGTTTCTTCTTCCCTTATTAATTAAGAGATTTCTCTTCCTTCTTCCAATTTTAAATATTATCGTTGAACGAAGCTAATTGAAATTTGCATCGAACCAAATTGGTATCCGGTTCCATCGAGCATAAATTAATAAAGATTCAGAAATATATATTAGTCCATTAGTTAATTTATTCCTTCCTATCCGATAATGAAATTAGATAGATTCTAACTTATAATAGTCGTCGGGTATTCTAACCACTGCCACTACAAATCCATTGATTAAAAATTAATTCTATACTTTAGATGAAATTCATAATTTTCCATTTAATGAAGTTCGAGCTACAGCAAATGTATTTTAATTACTAAATTTGAAATATGTAATAATCGAAAACAGTACCAATTTAGTTATGTTGATTTAATGGAGAAAATGCATAAAATATCGACATCACCGAATTAGAAGTCATTTTCTTCCTTTTATTTATCTTATTCTCTACGTTTATGGTCGGCTTATAAATTACGAAGGCTTTCAGTTTTTATTTTTATCATAACGTCAAGAAACAAACCTTACAATATCAGGTTTATCACACGTTCCTCTTTCATCACAACAATTCTTTTTTATTTTTATTTTTTTCCCTCCTTTTTTCCCTCCCCCTAACAACACTTGGCTATTGGAGTTTAAGCAGGGTGACAAATTGAGAAATTACTTTCTAAAACTCGCTCGTTACATTTCAACAAAATCATATTTCTTTACTTTTATTTTCGGGACATTTTTTTAAAGGATTAATTAACAAAATTATTAAAATTTTTATCTTTATTTTCGCAAAATTTAATTTTCTAGAAATTCATTATGTAGAAATATTATTTTAAAAGCTGCACCTACAGTTAACTTATCTGATATTTCATTAAAAAAAGGTTCCTTAATTTATATAGACACAGAATTGATGTAATTTTATCCAGAGAAGAGAAGTATCATCTTAAAGAGATGCTCTATCTTAAGGAGGATGCTTTATGCATCATCTTAAGAGGATGCTTTATGTATCGTCTTAAGGGAATACTCGGGAATAGATTTACACACAAAATTACTTTTACAGATGAATGTAAAAGGACTTATATAGGCCCTATATATATACTCAGAATACTTCTTTTATTATCTTATATTTAACAATTATAGAATCAAATAAATTAAGTACTAATAAATTTTTGGCTAAGGAAGAGCATAAAGTCCTTCTTCCACCCCGAATACGCCTAAGACACGAGCTAAATTTCTTATATTTTAATAACTAATTTCTTCTCGCAACTATAAATTTTTATCGCAAAAACAATTTAACGATATAAAACAAAGAATAAAATCTAAAATTATTTATAAATTACAATATAAAATTACGTTACAAACACACTATAAAATTCACACAGAAGAAAAGAAATTTATTAAGTTTTAAATCCTAACGGGATAACAGTTACAAATTGAAATATATATGTTATTCTTTCAAAGAAATAATTACAGTTAATAGTAGAAACTATTTAAATATTTTTCAATATAAATATTTAACTTAGGAAAGAAACAAGAATTACTTTTAGGTAATTTCGACAGGAGGGGAAAAAAATAAAAAAACTTTATTCTTTCAGACAATTAAATAATTTATCAACAGAACCCCACACGCCTACACAGCACGAAGAATTTTATAATCGGTATTACAAAAGGAGTCTATTCTGGACCGATGTGACACGAATAATAAAAAGTTATGAAAATATTAACATTTTATTTCATTCATAATTTCCTGTAAATTGGTCGAGTTATGTAATCCTCTGAATATTAATCTCCAGCAACTTGCTCAAAATATTGCTGTTTCTATTACCACGAAACCAAGCTCTAATCACAGCCTACAACCGAAAGTTTAATTTAATTTAAAGAAAAAAAAAAAAAAAATATATATATATATATATAATAAAAATATAAAAATGTGTGCTTGTTTGTTACTTAGATAAGTAACGAGACGAGCGTAATATGATATAAATAATATAATAAAATTAGAAGAATAATATAAATAAAATTAATAATATATAAGTATAATAAGTAAGCCGGAATCATACGATATCCAATATCTATCTCGGTTTGGCAGTTTTCCGTAGTAAAAACAGGTTTTACTGCGTATAATAATATAAATAAAATAATACAAATAGAATAAAATTAAAAAAATCCAGCCGGGCATCAATTTTTAATCATATTTTTAATTTATTTAATTTAAAATATATGCTCTCCACCTCAAATTAGTAGTCTCCTGCCCCTGTACATCATACTTTTCCTTACAACAACGGAGTCGTGCAGGTCGTCTATTTAACTCCTTCGTGGAAAAAATTTTTGAACTGAATTTCTTCCTAAATTCTGATTTTTTTAGACATTAAATAATTATCTGGTAGAATTATTCCATAACATGCATTAGATTCGAATTTGTACGGTTTAGATTAATTATTAATAAATAAAATTATTAGAAAAGTCTTGCAGGAAACGTCTTAAAGCATCTCTAATATAATTAATAATTAAAAAAATATTAATATAACTTATTTAATAAAATAGAAGAGGTTAATATTATGTGGAAAGATCTAAAAATCGCTTCCTGTTGGTAAGATTATTATTATTATTATTATTATTACGAGATAAGTAAACAAAAGTGGAAATTCCTTTAGGAATTAAAAAGACATAAATCTTCATATTGAAGTGAAGATTTTTTTATGTTTGTTGTCAGATTCTGAGAATAAAATATAAATGGTGAGCCTTATACAGAATTCAGAGGTGGAAATGATGAAAAATATCTTTAAAAACTCTGTGCAAGTTTAAAAGATACATTCCACATGACCCGACAGACTATTAATAATAAAAATCGCTTTTTGTCCGGGAAAAACAAAAGATAAAGTGGATAAATGATTTTATTTGACTATTGTAGAACGAAATAGCGACATAATGAACATTAATATAATAGATTTTTTAATTTAAAACGGGGGAAAATGATTCTGATTACTGTGTTTTAGTGGACGTAGATGTAAGATAGAAGCGTACAGAGAAAAATATACGGTAAAACCTGTCCAAAACGGAACCTAAATAAAGCAGAAACCTGCCTGAACGGGAAAATTATTCGGTACCGAACGAATCCGGTTTACACAGTTTTTACTGTACAGTAAAACCTGGAATCGCACGGTACCGAATATTTTTCCCTTTTAGGCGGGTTTCTTTTCTATTTAGGTTCCGTTTCGTACAGGTCTTACTGCATCTGCATCAGTACACGTCAGAGATGACCACACCACAGTGTATTCATCTTTATTCAGTGGATAAACCTAAGAAAATGGGGAGATTGTGTGACGGGGTCGTGCGAAACAAGTCATAAACGAAATGAAAATCACAATGCTGTATCCTTTCCGCTTATAATTCTTAGATATTTACTTTACTCGATTTACGGATAAGTATAAAATTATTCACTCTTACATCGGTTTATCTGAATTAAAGTTTGTATCACGACTACGATATATGTTCTGTTTTATAACTCGAAGTTGATACACTTGGAAATATTCAATTTTGACTTTATTCCTTTCTTTATAGGTTCTCTTTCGGAACACACACACAAAAAAATTAAACTGAAAACTGAATAATTTAAACGTAGTTTCACTCTCTTTGTTTGCGAGTGAATTTATTTTCTTTAAAAAAAAATACAGTGAAAATTCTTTTCATTGTTAAGAAAATATAACTCTTTATCCATTTACTACACAAAATTTTTTCAGAAAATATTGTACAGATGTAACCATTTTGGCAAGTAAAGTGACCTTGTAAATTAATAAACATTTACTAGAATTCGAATTAAAAAAAAATGTATATATAAAGTAAAACCTGCGTAACCCGGAAGGTATCGATTTGACAGGTTTCCGTGTCGAACAAGTTCTTTTTTAACAGAAGATCACTCCGTTCCGAAGAATTTTTCCTTTTCCGTTTTGGACAGGTTTTACTGTATTTTACTTAAAGAATTTTACGATAATTATTATAATATAGAATTAAATAACGAATTCGTCACCAAAAATGAAAGTCATTCAAATCAACTTCCTTCGGGATAATTTAATATACAGTAAAACTTGTCTGAGACGGATGCTAAATAAAGCGGAAACCTACCTAAAACAAGAAAAACTCTTCGAAACAGAGTGATTTTCTATTGTAAAAAGAAAACTCTTCAAAACGGAAACTTGCCAAACCGGATAAATATTCGGTATCGTACGAGTCCGTTTTACACTGGTTTTGCCGTATTTTTATAGAAGCTACTATGAGAAATGTAAAGAAGAATCATCAGAAATCTAATGAATCTCGTTCATTCGGAAAAATTATAAAATTTTAAAATATAAATTAAATTCGATTTTTATAATTGATAGACAATAAAAATAACTTTTTTAATAACGAAATTCCAATATTTAAATCCATTATAAGCGTATTTAGACTCGTTTTCTTTCCTAATAATCAAGAAAAATGAATTTAGTTTCATCTAAGTAGGCTATTTTTATGCAACAATTAAAAAAAGTAAGCTTTTATTCATTAATTTACTTGACATAAATATATTTTAAGTAAATAAATTTCAACATTTTTCGTGGATATTAACACGAACGTCCTTTAAAAAAAGGAAAAACTATCATTCGACTCTCGAACAGAAATAATACTTAAATTCAAGATGGCTTTAATGTTTAGCTTTAAGCTTCAATTATAAAAGATTTTAATCTAATTATTTAATTAAAATTCTATCAACGAATAGAATTTAAAAAGAAAAAAAAAACGTTTAAAGTTAGTTTTAAAATAGTTTAAGATTACAAATTACGTCCTGAAAAATTACTAACGATTTTTAACTTGAGGTTTCATATAGATTTTTAGATAAATTCGGATTAAATTCTCTTTTATAATTACATATTATAACGTTATATACCACACTTTAAGGTGTAAACCTTTATCCAAAAAAAGGGGATGGAGAATATCGCAATCTCCTGTAGGCTAACGAATTCCCCATAAAAATTAAACACAGTAAATATTCTGAAATGGGGTGCGTATTATACGCCGTAAAACGCAGTATACAAAGAATAAAGCGTATTGTTTAACACAGAATTAGCCAACAATAAGATAAGCGAATGTAAAATAAGCGATTCAATTCTTCCCAACATCGATATTATTGAGGAAAGTCAAATCGCGATATTAATAAAGTAACCAAGACCAGGAACAAGTAACTGTTTGCCGACACTCGTCCGCACACTCAACTGCGAGGCGGGAGCACTTAAACACTATTCTGTTACCATGGTAACAACATCATTGAGAGAAGTGTCGGTGGCCCCAATGACATAGAAGTGTTTCTGTATCAGTCGACGCTTCGATATCCGGTATATATCTCGCTTGTTTACAGCTCCATCTCGTGTGTTAAGAAATGATAAAAACGGGGAGAAAAAAAAGAAAACAATGCAACCGCAGAACTTCCGATGACGAAACACAAGAAAAAAAAACGTGCTGCAGTTTTCGCGGCATTTTTATCCACAAAACTCGATACAACTTTCCAAGTTTTCTCGACTTGGCTACGAGAATTTGCAAATTGGGCCTTTAACCGTTGGGAAGATTAAGTAAATTTAGGCCTATTTCTGTAATGTAGAAAGTCAAAAAAAAAAAGTTTGGAAAGTAAAGGAAAAAATTAAGAAAAAAAATTTGGAGTAAAAAGCAGCTTTCTCGTCAAACGAGGAGGAGGGATGATTAGAGCAATGAGTGTCAGAGAGCGATTAAGAAAGAAAAGGAGATGAAGACATACCATTAGATGGCGTTGTGGACTTTAGTACGGAGACGATTGGAGGGCCCGAGTAGAGTGCATGGTGCGCCGAGCTCGAGGTGGTCCCAATTGTTCGCTACTACATTCCCTTTCTTCCATCGACCAGTTTGGGACTGAATACGTGCGCCTGCGCTCTGCGCATTTGGTCACGCCGTCATCTCGGAAACTCTCCTCCAGAGAATCGGGAGAAGTTTCGTACTTAAACATTGTCGATTAAAGTAAAAATATTTATTAACCGAATTCTCCGTTTCGTCCCCCGTCCCTCTATTCTACACACTAGAATTTTTCCAGACGAATAAATGATATTTTGTCCCTCTATAGTTGCCTAGGTGACGGGCAAGTCGTTTCCTTTACCCTTCTCTCTCCTCCGTTATCGCTTCTCATCTCTCCTTATCTTCTCGAACAATGAAGTGTTTACAACTCTGACAAGACGATGAATGTAGGAAAAAAATGTATTTTTCTGCTGTTTCATCCAGGTAGCAGCGAGAGGTCTTCTTTCTTATAAATCGACCCTCCCTGCGTTAAGCCAATCAATCGACGGACGTACTTAGAGGGAGTATTTATACTCCTTGTTAAATAAAATTCGAATTCTTTTCAAAAAAACTTGAATAAAACAGAATCTTAAGTGATGCTGAAGCAGCTTCATCGTGCAGAATAGAGAAGAATGATGCGGTTTAATTGCCATTAATTCAGCAAAAACAAATGATTTCTCTGGCTTGTGTAGAGGAGAGTCCAAGTTAGAAAAATCGGTAAAACCCGTCAAAAACGGAACCCGAATAGAGCGGAAACCTCTCTAAACGGAGCGATTTTCTACGCTCAGAAGCAACCTGCCAAACCGGAAAAATTCGTGCGTCCGGTTTACACAGGTTTTACCGTATAAAAAACCCTCCCTAATCTCGACTTTTTGAATACAAATAAATAAAGGATGCATTAAAAAATCCTTCCAATCGTACGTTATTAATCTGTCTATAAAAAATTTATTAGAATAATTAGCAGCACTCGATCTCAAATTTTTTTAAGTGATGCTATTTTTATCACTTCCATTTAAAACGGAACGGTTGTTTTCGTTTTAAAAAACCATTTGTTAACGTATAAAATATTATTTAAAAATCTTTTAAAAAAAATTAACGAAGCGTTTTAAAACTTCTTCGACTTTCAGAAATAAAATAAATTTCCAAAAAAAAAATTTATTTCTATTCCGAGAAAATTTCCGGAAATGCAATTCGTAATGAAATACCAAAATCTTACTTCTAACTTCGAATGGAAAATTTTAAATGATTCCGAAAAGAGACAATTAAATTTTCTCAGAGAGGGAGAGAGAGAGAGAGAGAGAGAGGAGGAGGAGGAGGAGGAGGAGGAGGAGGATGGAGAGAAGAAGAAGAAGAAGAAGAGGAAGAAGGGGAAAAAATAAAATAAAATAAATCGAAAATATTTTAACTTTGTCTAATTTCGTTCCTTTTAATTGTTGGCGGATAAAAAAATCCCCACAGCCCCATTATAATTAAGGGGCATAGAAGTATCTACGGTGCATACACGAGAGTAAATATTACGCTCAATGCACAAAAGTAATTTTTTCTTAAAATTGGCATTCAAATCCGGCAAAATAAGAACTGAGAATTTAGTTTCCAGGAGCTTGGGTTACTCCGCATCCTACCTCATTTCCCGTGGCACGAGGAAACCACAAGGGACACTTCTATCTCCCCATCGACCCGACATGTAGATAGAGGAGGGGGTAAATAGATTAGGACTGTGGCGATCAATGAAGAACGCACGTGTCCCGATCCCTGATATTGTAAATCCACTGTCTCTTTTTGATAGCCGGGTATCGATGCCACCATCCTTCGTTATAACGCCGCAGTGATTACATTTCGATATTACCGATAATTACCGCGGCGGCCACTTTTTTTTCTTCTTCTTCTTTTCTTTTATCGGGATCAATCGGATGCAGAAAATCGCGCGGTGCCCAGGAAACTAAAGAGGACGGGCGGTAGCCGAATTCCGAAAAGTTAATTTCGTCCACCGTATCCAAGTTCCCGGGCCCTGGATGTAATAAAAACAACGTTTACGTTTCCTCGTGGAATTGCAGAGCATGCTCAGTCGATACTCTTCCGCCATCACGTTTTCCCTCGCGCGTGAAGGAGCCGTTACGGATGGTGCGAGAGAATCGCCTTCTAATGATAACAATTGACCACTTAGTCGCTCGAGTCGCGACCACGCGCTATCTCCGAACTTGCCATCCAACAGGTTCTCCCTCCACTTTGACAATTAACCGCACTTTAAAAAGATAAAAATGAAAAAAACACCTCTATATTACGTATCAACCGTTTTATACGCTATAACGAGACCGATCTGTTGCTGAAACTCGCTCTTACTTTTGGCTTTATTTTATTATATTATATATATTTTTTTCTATAGATTCATAGAAGCGATATCGATCGGGTAGTATCTAATATTTGAGACCGGACGTACCACGCCCTACCTTTCGGTTTTGGCCGCACCTTCTCACTTCCTAAGTTGCCTCGTTTCCAACGAAGCCGGTTATCTGACTAAAAGTTTCCAGCAAATGGCTGGAAAATATTCCAGAAAACGGTTAATCCCTACAATACTTATGGAAAATTCCTAGGGCGATGAACATCACAACGGGCGAACATCGGCCGTTTTCGGCCTTTAAGTATATCACCGACGCAAATGTAAACATCGATTACCTAATTACTAGAGGCATTTCTAATTAATTACAGTCTCTTTCTTGATGTGTCATCATCTACTGCTTTCTCGTGCGGCCTCGTTACTTTTAACCCAAACCTTACGATTATAATCTAGCTCGAATACTCGCGAAATTCCTACAGTTTTAAACGGGGAAAAAATCCCTAAAAAATCCTCCTTGTCTTTTTGCAGGATGCTGGATTTAAGAGAAAAAAATTTCGGGGTGGAAGAAAGTGGAATGATGCGGGGGTGGAGTAACGCGAGCGGAACAAACAGATTCGAGGATATTTTCCGAATGTTTCCGAGTGAGGGAAAGGGAAAGAAAGAAAGGGGAGAAAAAAATTTTTTTCCCTGTTTGCAGAGTGACGACTTAGGTCGATCCGTGCCGCTAATTAAACTGGCAATCGATGGGTGGGAACAGTCAACACAATCCTGCTAACTCCCTGTCCTTTCCCGTTTCGCTTCACAGTCACTGCAGTCTTGGAAAGCTTTTACTTCGTTGAGCCACAACCGGTGGATAATGAGTAAATATTGTTTTCTATTCTGTTCTTTCTCTTATTTTCGCTGGCTAATTTGTTTATTAAACATCGATATTTTCCCTACACGCCCCTAAAAATAACAAACAGGTATTTAAACGTTAACCTCCTTCGTAGAGGTTACTTTAAAAAGCACTCGTAACAACGTGGGAGACGTAACCGATTCGACCGGACAATATATACGAAATAAGTCACACAGGAACAGACGGGGACGGGTAAAATGGTTGCTAGGCAACGCAAGTCCCCGGAAGTTAAGACGACGTTCTGAAACCCGGATGTTTTGTATAATTTATAGATGTTTGTCTGATTTGATCCGTCTTGCAAACAGACGAGATTTTTCCGACCCCCTCCTCCTCTCGGCAGTCCGTCTGCATATACACAGCAACCTGTCACCATTGTAAGCTCAACGTTTTTCTTTCTTCTCTAAAACGCAAATTCGTTTCATCCAGAAGTGACTGCGACGACAAGCAGAAGAGCAATGACGACACTCGAGGTAACTCGTTTCCACGTGAATTTTCACTCATCAGACGTCAGAGAATACTGAAGAGACTTTTTACTTTACTAAGTAGACAAAGATACTTCCAACGTTATAAAGTTACTAATAATAAGAAACTACTGAAGGGGGGGAGAGTATCGATAATCTTCGAAATCAGACAAGTCGAAAGGTGAACTCGACGTTTCTTTGTGGAAAAATGGAAGGAGAAAACAAAAACTCGACTACATCTAATCTAGGATTCTTCAAGCTTTAGGTAGGGAGGAAGTGCAACCCAGCACTGCTAATGGTGACGTCAGCAAACCCGGTCTGTACCGTCATCAGACGTGACGATCAGACCAACGAATCAAAACACTTCGGAATCGAGATCCCGGGAGGGAAGTGGAGGGGGAGAGACACCGATACCCGATCAATCGTCGGTTAGTAGGGAATTAAAAAGCTAGACCTGTTCTCGCCGAATTGTTTCTGGCTTCGAGAAATCGTGTTCTAACTAAGAAGAGGGCAGAACTTTTGCTCTTATTCTCTCATGACGGGAGGGGAAAAAGAAAGAAGGGAAAAAAAACGAAGGAATGAGCGAAGCAGACGAGACGAGAACAAAGAAAGAATTTTGTTGAAAATTTCTTCGCAATTCACAGAAAACTTTTATCTGCTAGCGTGAAGTGTATCCCAATCGATTTTTTTTAATATAAGGATCATCAGCTCTACAGTTTTCAACTTAATTTGATTTTCATTGTAAATAGATCCGGTTTAACCGATTCGAAGAGAAGACATCCGTATTCTTACTCCGGCCAAATTTTAATATGTAAAATTGGTGCATAGAAAACAACTTAGAAAGATTGAAAATTATCGAAATTTCTATATTTATACATAATTTACATCCACAACGGTTATTATTTTTCTCAGTAAATCTTAGAAAGAGGGGGGGCACTTAGAAATATTATAAATTTCGGCATCGAATGGAGAGATTTTTACTGGAAATATCCCGGATATATCGTCAGATTTTGTCTATTAAAACGTATAAACTCTTTTCTCTAATGATACATCAATTTAATTTTTTTTTCCGATTCCAATTCGCCCAATTGAATAAGACTTCGAAATAATCAGCGAACTCAAGAAATGAAACGACGGAATCCCCGAAGGGTAAAAATTGCTTGATAACATCGAAAATTCCAATCAAAATTTTCTCATAACGACGAATGATGCTTCTAATCGATAATTTCTTTCAACAAAGATTTAAATCTTCCTCCGCGTAGAGATAATTCGTTAAATTTTGATATAATGCAATTTCACTTTCCTAAAGCGAGCGTATCTAAAAGGAGAAATCTTGAAAAGTTTATAATAATAATAATAATTTTTGCTCTTTCAAATAATTATAGAGTCAAAGAGTTTGGAAAGATTGTAGTTTGAATTAACAAAAGAAAAATAAACAAAAGAAGGAGAGACAATTAGGATAAGCGCGAATGGTATTGGACAAAGTGAGTTGTCCCTCTCGAGATGAAGATAGAGTCCAAACCTTAGATCACTTGTTAACCGCTAGCTCGGGTTGACGGAGAGACCAACAGGCCACAATGCACAGATGTATACATCTGGGAACTGCCAGTCCATTATCTTAAAAAGGGATCAAGTATAATGGAATTGTGAGCCGTTCCGTATCCAGAGAACCTCCCGAGGCCACGTGACCTAGGGACGAGTGACGATTTTATTTGACAAATGGAAACGACTGTTCCCATATGGGATTCCACGAGATGCTGCACAACAATCTCGTTCTGAAAATCACGCTCGACTCCTGTAAATCGGTTTCCACTGAACGGCAGCTGTGCGTTGCGAGGAAGGTTACCGGCGCAAAGCTTTACGTTCGACTTGATCGTTGACTAATAAAGCGAAGGTCTCTCTCCACTTCACACGGCTAAGTGGCTTAAGTCGGGTGTGATACCATCCATTGATCGGCAAGCGAACCGGGTGAAATTATTGTCTTTAGAGAAACGGATGAGTCTCTTACGTCATACAATGTAACACTATACCCTGTAAAGATGCGGTTCGATTTCACGACTAGGAAATTCCGACGACCCGCCGGCTGCAGAAAAAAAAACCTCACCAGAAAACATCCGAAAACACCACCCGTACACTGAATAATAATCAAGAATTGCAAGAGCAAACACCAGAAACAAGAAGCACTAAATACCCGAGTAAAATATTCTTAAAGGCATTTAATCTGCACATCCGATTGAAGTCGTTTACAATTCTTCAGATAGAAAAACAAGCTCGGTTTTCAAAGTTTTCTCGTAAAATATGGAAATCGATATAAACTACTATGAACATTAACCTGATTGCAGACTCTCAGAACTCTTGGAAGGGTTACAGCTGCGAGGAACAAGAAAGATCTATCCCAAGTTACCATTCGCCTTATAAATATTTATTTTACCTGTGTGATTAATTCAGTTTTTTCCCCTTAATTCTCCCATCGTCACGGTCATGCCAATGGGAAGTACTGATACCGAAACATCAGGGAGCTCGAAATAAGGAAGAAGCGACAAAAAAAAGGGGGGAAGGTTGGTCGCGAGATCGTTAACGACACGCACGGCTGTAGCGGTTAATTCTGGGATAAATGGATCCCAACGACTTCTCCAGCTTTCCAAGGTCTTAACTCAGTACATCCGGGTCTTATCTCATGCCGGAAGTCACCATCCTTCCGGTCTCTCCTTTATCTCTAGGTATTCTTGTGGAACAAACAATTGTCTTAATTTCGTGCACGAGTTTGGTTAAGACCCCCCTCTCTCTCTTTCTTTCTTCCTGCCCCTCTCTCGCTCCCTTTTGTTCGTCGAGTAAACTAAGATTATTCTTTCTTACACATCTTTCGTCTAGATTTTCGTAAAGAACAGCTACCATGTAAATTGCAAGTTAAATAATTGCCAACTAATTGGAATAAAAGGAATGTATCTTCTAATAATTCTAACAGCAAACAAAGGTAATTTGCCGACATTAACACAATTTGCATTCGCTTTTACTTTTAAACTAATTATGAAAACTATCATAAAGAGGAAAATTTCCGTATGGAGATCTCTTCATTTAAAGTGGGAAAGAGAATTTCCAAAAGTCTTTCCGAGTTCATAACTAATACGAAACGGTTAGAAAATAAAAGAAGAAGAAGCTTACCTTTCCCAAACATTGCCGTTTATTCATGGCGAGTAGAGCTGCTGCTGCAGCTTGGTGATCGGTGAATTCCACAAAGCAATACGGATCATTGCCGGGCTGAAAAAAGAAAAAAATAAATAAGAATAAAAAATTAGGTGAAACCAGAGACCTATTATTACTTACAACCGCGAAAGTTAAAAAAGTTTTTTAAGTGGGAAAGGTTTTTCTCTGCAAACTTTCGAAAATGGCAAGCGATTTTCTAGTAAATATAAAAGAATGGCAACATTTTAACTCCTGATGAAACCTTTGATTTTCTGGTAAGAAGCCGAGTTTTCTTTCTTTTTTTTGAGATACGGATCTACTTACAGACGTTTTCTCCCGCTGAAGAATCGAGGAGAAAAACCAAAACAACATTAAAATAAATGACACGAGATAAAAGGAAGGAGAAGAGTTAAAAATTAAAATCTTAATCAGATTCACTTAATCGAAATTAGAGGAAGGAAGAGGAGGGGAGAGAAAAGAAAGGGAAAGAAAAAAGGAGAAGAATCCCACTACGGCCGGTGAGTAATTAGGTAATAGTAAACGAGCGACAAGGTAAATTTTGCAAGGTATTTTTCATTTTTTTTCTCCTCCCCTCTCCCTTAAGAGCTTAAATGTTCCCCCGTCGATATTTGATTTAGCAGCTCGACTCTCGTACGCCGCAGCCAGCAATTGCTGCAAATTGTATAATTTGATATTGGGAGATTGACCACAGGAATGCGAACGCTTCGTATTGTAAGTGGACTCAGTAGAGCGAGTCGATGGCTTTAATTTAAATACATTTATAGTTCGTCGTTAAGCCAAAGGCCTCCTTGTAGCCTTCGTTTTACTTAATCGACCTTCAGTGGCTGTTTTTCAACGAAATTAATGGAGAAAAACACTCCAGAGATTGTATCGAGTTAAAATTTGCGACCGCAATAAATTAGATTGAAAGTTAGAGAAAGAGAAGAGAGAGAGGAAAAAAGGAGGAGAGAATTATACCTCGTTGGCTTCAAATTTATATAATATTTAAATTAAAAATTCTCTTAAATATAGAATAAAATTCACTGGTTAAACAATGTTCGTGTTTCGCTGGACGGCTACATTAGCTTTCCATAAACTATTCGATTTTAATATCGGAATGGATTAGGATAATGGAAAACAAATGACAGTATCGTTCGATCAACGATCAAATCAAATTAGATTTACTCCGGAAAAATATATTTTTACTCTATATTTTCTCTTATTAATAACACCCTCCCTTTAACTTTTTTCCTACATCAAACATGCCTTAATAACACGTTAATAAATTAGGTATAACGTGTAAAAATCTAAATAAAAATAAGTACGAAGAAACCGAGTATTGTCCGATATTAAATTCGAGAGGATATTTATAAAGTTTTCCCCCATTTTTTCCCTTTAAACATTATAATTATACTGAACAAATTATAATTTGTAATTAGAAGTATGTAAAATTCATAAGGTATGCCCGAGCTGTCAAAGCAGTAAGAAGGGAATATCGTTTTATCAGGTCAACTGATCAAGCTAAAACTATATTTTAAGTATTCCATTAACGGAATTTTCCACGCTTGTAGTTTTACTAGAATATTGATTAGGACTATATTTTACTTTCCCACTCCAGTTCTTTTGTTATAATGATATTTGATTTTGGAAAATTCTATTAAGGCAAAAATCTCCTAAAGTAAAAGATTATTTTGTATCGTCCCTTTTCTAATCTTGATATATGCAATTATTAATCAAATTAGTTAGATTAAGGCATTTTGGAAGCCGTCCATCCTCTCAAAACATGCCACGTTTCCAGGCATTAGGCACGCGTTACGTTCATATATTTAGATTTAGAAAAATTGAGCGAAAATTTTTACAATTTTTAATTGGAAAAGAAACTGATTACCGGAAATTCGTTTAGTAAATGAAATGCCTTTTTTATTTTTTGCACATTTTCAATATTTGTACAGTCGACGGCGCTAATTTATAAAACAATGCAAAAATTCGGTTACGCGTGTTAAACATTATCACTGATTGAATTAAATTTACCATCCGATTCTTAATAAGTTTAAGAAATTTTTGCGTTAACAATTTATAAAATTATACAGAATTTTTCCAATTTATTCTTTCGTGGAACGGTTTAAAATGGTGTAAAAAAAAGTACTTTATAAGTAAGGACTCGGCTGTAATTCTCATAATACCCGACCAGATATTGCAATATTTATATTTAATATCCGTTCAAAGATTCGGTAAACAACTTTCCCAATACTTTTTACAACAATTGTTGGACGTATAGACGAAGAGAAGACGAAGTGGTAGAAGGTTATCCAAGGATCACCGCCCAGGGAATACAGAGCTTAACGTAGATGCGGCAATAAACCAATGTAAATATAATAGAGTTAATTCTGTATCCTGTTTAACTGGAGTTACTCCTCTACCTGACAGAGAAGGGAGATTTAAAAAAATGAAGCGTGCAAGGCCCGCGCGACCTCTGAACCCGACCGCCAAAAATTCGGTCTGTGGGTAATCTGACACTAAGCTCGTCGATAGAGCTTGAAAAGAAATCGACTGGCGTCTGAAACCCAGCATACCGGAACCGGAACCGCGTCAATCCAATCTCGACACCCGATAGTTTATAGAGGGGAGAATTCCAATAGAGAGAGGCAACTTTCGATTCCCGATTCCTCCCTGTAGTTGATGGCGGTGTCGGTGCTACGTCGTCAATCTGTCATTACTCCGTAGCTGCAGAGGAAACAACAAAAGTGCATTCGCAATAAAGAAATATATTATAATCTTTAGTTTATCGCATTGTTTCTTTCTTTCTTCTCCTCTTCAATATTTACTTCCAAATGTCAACCCCAGTTACAGGGAGGTCTTGAAGGATATATTCAAAAAATATGGAGCACGTTACTCCCGCATTATATATATATTTATTTCCTTTTCCCACGTCTAAAATCGCTAAATATTTACATATTAAATCCCGCTTCATTAACATTTCTCTCCCCCTAACACAGTTTAAACCCAATTATCTAATCGAATTAAAAAAAAAACAATTACAATCGAACAAAAGGCAAATTAATGAAGAAATATGCTAATTATAACCCGATCTTATTTCGAAAATAACGGTGTTTACCATGTTTTCCCAATTAATAATCGTAAATAAAGTGGATCTGTTGATTATATTTGAACCAAATAGAATAATTATAAGTGACACTAACGAGTGAAAGAAGCAGATTAAATTTCCTCGTTGAGATAATTAAATCACTTAAAATAAATTTATAAATACATTTGTGCAAATAATGTCAAGTTTAAAAGCAACTTAGGACCTTAACAATGCTTTTAACTTTAAAAATATTCACGAAGGAGGGAGGATGAGGAGGAGGAGAGAAGGGGGAAAAAAAGAATGTATCTAATGATGTATTCTCGACGATGAAATGACCTATTTAATTCATTCAAAATTAAATTATTATTGTTACAAAGCGAATTAATGGATGCTAATCGCGAAATTTCAAATATAAACAATTCAAAATGAAAAAAAATAATATAAAATTAAGATAACAACAAACAATTAGAGGAAAGATACGGTTCGACTTGACTGATGACGATTAAACATCAATAACGCTGATATTTAATTATCATTATTTAATAACGTCTCGAATTATTATACACAAATGTTCAAAAAATTGAGAAATTTTATTTATATATTTTTATAAATTACCTTCTAAGAAAATCAAGAAGATTATTAAAATGAGAGGAGGAAAAAATGTTTCCATTTATTGCGCTTCTCGGAGTACAAATCAGATAAAAGGCAAATTAAAGCAAAATATAAGTTGGAATTCCCAAAACGGAACTTACTCCAACTGAAACATGCAAACATTGTATTGTTTCTTCAAACTTATAACCACGAAACTGGACGATTTACATCGATTTTTACAGAAATTTCCGAGGAAAATGCTTCGTGCAACAACCGAAACAAAGAAAGAAAATCAAAAGAATCGAAGATAAGAACAACAACTGAAAAACAGAAACAATTCTCCCCCATTTTTTACATTTTTTTAAAAAAAATTTGATTAAGCGAAACTGATATTGTCTAATGTAAAAATCAAATTCGAGAATGTACGAGCAGTAACACGATCCATCAATTCAACAAATTCATTTTAATCTGAACAATTTTTGATGGTATCCGGCGCTAAATAACCGAAAACAATACTTAAAAAACTTGTATTCCTCTTCGAATTTTAATACTCTTTTATTTTATTTAAAAATAAAATATAAATATATAATTTTTTCCTTGAATAAAACTTAATACTAACGATTAATTTAACGTTCTTTTAATTCCTGAAATAATTTATAAATTAAAGAAATTTGGCTAAAAATCAATTAAAATAAAATATAAGAATTTTTTTAAAGAATAAACGCTATTAACATCAAACAAGACAGAATAAGCCACCCCCGTGCATTGTTAAGAAGAAAAGATCAAAAAATGAATTTAAAATTCCATATTGTAGATGAAAGGAGAAAGACAATTTCGAAATCACAGATGGAAAGACAATCAGCAAATATGTTTTAAAAAGCACAAAGATGATAAAATGACTGCCATACAGAAGCGGGGTGTGTCTCCAATGCCTTACTAAGCTCGAAGTACTAATTTCGTGATGGACATTTGTCACTCCGATGATTTGAATGCATGTTTCATAGGTGAATAAGAAAAACTTCATTATATATACATATTATATAAAAAGAAATAACTTTGTATAACAAATACATAAATATCCTCGTAAAATATTGTAATTATAAACAGAATATTTTTCATTAAATACCATCAAGCGTTACTATGAAAGCTCTTAAGACGTATGCAGGGAAAAAAGCAGTAAAAAATGTGCAAAAATTACTGTATGCCGTGCTGCAATTTTTAATTGTACTTTTAGTTTGAAATATATGCTCTCGATCTCAAATTAATAGTGTCTTTCCCCTGTAAATCATACTTTTCCTGATAACAACAAAGTCGTGCCGGTCATCTCCGTTCTGGGAAAAATTTTTAAATTGAAATAACGTGACTTCCGGTTTAGCCCGGAAATTCGTATATAGTTAACCGGGGTCTTCTTTTCCTAATATTTCATCTATCTATCCGTTCTCGAGATTAAGGAAGTACAGGTCTATAATTTTTTTTCCAAATTACTGTCCAATAATAATTATTCTGAAATTTTAAGTGAAATTCTCTCGCTATACATCTTAGAAAATTTCAATTACTACATAAGGTTTATATATATATATATATATATATATATTAATATTTCCATATTAATCAAAGGAAGAGGCGCCCGACTTACTCGCCAATCTTATTTCATTAAACATCCCGACATGGGGAGTTAGCGTAAGCAATGTAACAAATGGCTATTGTGCATTACACGAAAATTTAGTGTTAAAACGACGTTTCCGTTTTATTCCTCTACATTCAAGCAATTGTTGCCATTACAGCATTCTCTCGCAGACGATGGAAATTACACATTTGCATTGGCGTCATTGTTTGTCGCAACCCTATGTAAACAAGCCGCCCTCTGAATTGGATAGCATCAATAGCGTTGGAGGATCGTCACTCCTTCCCATCAAACCATTCTCCATAATAAAGACGGTGATGCGATCGCCCTTATCATTTTATCTGTTGATATTAATCTGACATTCCCGCTGAAGAAATGATCAAACTTTAACAACCCGAGCAAAAATCTTAACAGATGCAATCACTTATTTTATGGTAAAATCGACCAGGGAAATTACCAGATGAATTTTAATTACACTAAACCGAGAGTTTATATATATATAGTAGGATTTCTACTCTAGGTGATGATCGATTTTACGAAAACGGGGGGAGCGCGGTACAGGATTACAAGACGGACAACGTCGTTAAACAGGGGTGGGGGTGTGGAGAAAACTCGTCTTGGCTTAGTTTACATTCGCATCTTCCCCATTTTAACGAATCGATGAGAGTCGAAAACGTTCGTATTTACGAAGGGGTGGGCTTCAAGCACAGGGTAGGAAATCGGCACTTACGTAAATAAATAATGGTGACTGGAGGCGCGTACGCGTATATCGATCGGAGTAACACTCGACGATAGATAAAGGGGGAGAACGACTTTCACACCGTAAATGATATCTCCCGATATCAAAAGAGTAGAAGGAGAAAACACTGTCCTTTTCGTTGCCGGATAAGATTAATGAGAAGAAAACGACTACCTACGGAAATAATAAAATGTTGCTTTTACTTCCGAATCTTTGCGCCATGATCTTCATCGGAAGACGAACCATGAGACCGGCACAAACATGAGTTGATTTCTGTCGTTTCAATAAAATTATATTGAATGATATAAGCGCTCCTTTTCTTACTAACATTCCTAGGAAGAAGAAGGAGGAGGAGGAAGAAAAAAAGGAAACTACAAAAAAAGAAATTTTATTTATGGCCTTACAAGATACGATTCCACGTCAAAACTCGACTTTTTAATCATTCTTATGGAAAATTCGGCGGAAGTTCTCGTAAAAATGATTAGAAAACTCTTCTCAATAAAACGTTAACTTCACTACCGCGTGTTAAAATGTATTCGAGAAAAATCACTATAAGATACAACGTGTTTGACTACACAAAACTGGCTTTTTCCCTTCAAAAACTTGCCTCGAAATTCGCCAAAGTCTCTTACATGCCGAAGGTGAAAAAGTGTAATAAATGAAAGAATTCCCTATACTGTGTTAGATACGCCAATGTTAGAAAAATCCTTTCCACTCTTAAATCGCTAGGGAAGATCAGCCTTATGTTTCATTGATGCTTGTTTCTATTGTAAAAGAAAATATTAAATAAAGTATAATATATACGCTATATATTCGAGAATATATTTTAAATTTAAATTTTTTAATTTATATATATAGCTACGAGAATTTCAATTTTAATTTTGATTATTTAAATCATTCTAAAATATTCAGAAATGTCAATATCTTCTGTGTGTGTCTGTGTGTATGTGTGTAGAGACTACACATAATACAGTTAAAAATTTTTCTATTCTCTTATATATATACATATATATATATATTTCCACTTATACCCAAGAAAGATCATGTGATCTACACAAAACCCACGAGACTTGCCCAATATTTGAGCCAGTAATAAAATAATTCTTTATTGAGATTTTGAACATTCGTATAAGAGCTGTAGGAGCATTCGATAAATATTTCACTCTAACTCGAATATTGGGTACCCTTCTTCGTACACCTCTCAAGTATTACGAACATTTTAGCCCATTAAAATAATGGGAGAGCAGGAAGAAGTTAACAGAAGGATACCTGAGTTAAAAAGTAAAATGCTCCTACGATTATACATCCAATAATTTTTATTTCTAATACGATCCTAGTTTATTTTAATGGGCTAAATATTCGTAAACTAGAATAAATATTAGTAAAAGAGCTATACATTCGTAAAAGCATTTCGCTCTTTAAGTATTGGGTATCCTTCAACGTTAGCTTCTTCCTGTTCAACCAAAGCATTACGGATATTTAGCCCATGTTAACATAAACTAGGATCGTCTTAGAAATAAAAATTAATCATAAAAAATTTAATTATCGTAAAAGTTTAATTTATAATTGGATAGTTTATGAAGATACGTTATTAATGAATTTATACGGAGATTGTATTGATCTGACCAATCTATTTTTACCGATCTGAAATAAATCCTTATTCTTCAGTAAATTTACGAGCAGTCGCAACCGAAAGATAATTAAAATGCATTTTTTTGTAATCCTTTCATAATTACGAAAGAATACACACACACACACACACACACACACACACCATCGTCTCATTCATTATCCTCCTCCTACAAGTTTAATTGAAATGAAAATTTCCAAATGACCCTTACGTAAAAATATGGTTATTTATCAAATATTTTAATATATCTAATTAGATGGGTGACGAATAATATTATTATATTCCTTGGATATTCGGAATTATGGAGCGTGGAACAACAACAATCCAGCTATATAGATGTTATACGTTGTTACATAAGTATCATTTATTGTTATTGCAATTTACCTCCGAAATGCAATTTTTCGCTTTAAAAAATTGCTTTCTGGAAAATTGTTATTCCCCGTAATAAAAAATAAATAAGAAAAATTTTTTCATATGAGTATACAATCAATTGGACCACGGTCTTCAAGGTAAATCTTTTGTGATATATTGAAGAGAAAACATGCATCGCTTAAACCGAACACAAACAAAAATTATATATATATATATACACAAAAAAGAAGACATTTTTCCCCCTCTTCTAAGATAAATATTGATCAAATGGATGTCATTAAACATTTTTGGTCCATTACTGTTGAATTTCTAAGAGAATTTCTTGCAGAAAAGATATATGTATTAATAAAATATGTTAAATGCGTTAAATTTTGTAAATTTTCACAGCAACACGCTTTTCATTCATTCGTTCGTTTATTCTGTATCTAAATTTCAGTTCTGTATTCTGTTTCCTTCGGTATTCATCGATAAATTGATGAAGACAAATTGGAAATTACAAAAATTCTGTAAGTTCTTGGCGTTAAGAAAATTCGAAACCTTAAAGTAAAGAAGGAGTGGCTTCTATTCTGAATTGGAGGGGGTTTAAAACACCATAAATTTTAATTGTAAATCATTTGGTGACGTTACTATTGGTAAATATTACTTTGTATGAATTTAAATTTAATGTTAAGTAGTCGACAGAGGTTATTCGTGACATTTTTGTTGGTTAATAATACAAATTCGTTAACCGTTGGAGATAATCTGCTTCACTCTACAACTAATAAATTATCAAGAATTATAGAACCAAAACTGTTAGAAATTCAACAAGAATTAATCAAAAAAAGTATATAGATAATAAGCAAGAAAAATTCCCCAAAAAGTAAAAATAAATTCCTCGAAAAAGAGGAGAATTTTCTAATTTATATATTTATTTTTAAAATTATAAACATATATTTTCAGAGAATATCAGATAATAATTAAGGAAGGAAGCTTTCAAAGATTGTATATTATTGGCTTTTCAGCATTTGAAATCGCATTGGAGTCATACACTAGAGCGAAATCCAGATATATGATTAACTGCTAAATCGTTAGGTATCCTTTGATTGAAATTGAAGTCGAGTGCATTCTTTAAATCCTTATTTTATGTTTTTAAATTTTATCGAGCTGGAACAATCCGGTTTTATTATAAAAAATGATCCCCAGCGGCTGAAATATGAAGGATAGCTTCACGAAATTCGAGACAGAATACGACATCCATAGCTTTAAGGTTTGTGTAAATTTTCATCCAAATTGAAGCAGACGTTTTCCAGTTATAAGGTTAAATGCTCAGACGGACGTATGAACGGAATAATTCTGTTGCCAGGAGGCAAAACATGCCCTTTGCCTTGTGATGGAAATAGCGCACACTCTTCTTAATCTCTATTTTCATTTTTAATGATGTCGTACCACTCTGTAGAAGAAAAGATCACACCACTGTCTGAAGTGTCCAACGTGCTGCAGCAATTACTAGGTTAACCTCTTTAAACAGGTTTAATAAACGCATTCGATAGGCTATTAATTGCTGGGTTTTTTTTTCTTCCTCACAGCCGCAGCTAAATTTCGACATTTTCATTTTAAATTATTTTATTATTCACTGGGTTATGATTATGGTTGTTGAATGTAAATGAAATGAATGTAAATGAAACAAACTCATCATCGAAAATGACAACATTACACTTTTAAATTGAATGTTTTCACATTATATTTATAGGGTATAATTCAAAAACTTTCCGTTAAATTTTTACTCTTCTTCTTCTTTTTATCCCTCTTCCCATCCTCCTCCTCCTCATCCTCCTCCCTCTTTCTTTTTCAGTTTGGCTCTGGGGAAAAATGGAATAACCTTAATTTTCAAACATAAATAAAATGAGTAGAGCTAGTGACTAAAATCGGTAGAAATTCCCATAAGTCTGCGGTTTTCTACAAGAGTGGTTTTTAAATTTACAATTTTTACTATTGCGAATAACTAAATTCTGAGAGAAAATATCATATTTTCCATCCTATGAACTTTCATCTGGATGTATATATGTTTATATATATATATATATATTAACTTAGCAATAGTGAAAAATCGTATTTAAAAATTTAAATATATTTACGGTTTCTTAAACAAAAAATAATGTGTCCCGAAATTAAATTGGCCCGTTCTTTTGTAAATATTTTATGAAAAAAGGGGGGTAATGTGCTCTAGCAGCAAAAGAAAATATTAATTTAAAAAAAGAACTTCTTTCTCCCCCTTTTTTTAAAGGGGATGAAAAGATTTACGTCATTTTAAGCCTGTTTATAACACATTTTAAGACGTATAATGTATACATTAATAAAGGAATTTTCGCATTCAGCTTGCCTGCTAAACAAAAATGACTCAACTTTGATGACTCAGAGCTGCTTTGGTTCAGCATTAACTGAAACATATTTAACTGCCTTCGTAATAATAAAATTTAAAATAATAAAAGCTTAGAAGGCATTTTTTAAATTTTTAATATAATTATTTTAACTAAATTTCGAACAATAGCATCATACAAATTTGTGTCAAAAATATCCGAAAATTCTTCTAGAACTGGGAAAATTCAGCTTAAAATTGCAATTAACTGTATATTTACTTATACACGTTTAAGTATTAATTAAATATTCATAATTAACAGTTCTAAATTAATGAAGATAATTTAAATGAAAGAGTATTTTAACAGGAAAAACACAAGAGAAACGAATTACCTGGGATTGAATACTATAATTACGTGGAAAACTTAAAATTTATAGGTTTCAAGTTTCTAGAGGCAACTATTATCACAGTAAAACTTTGGATAGGAATTTATAAATTAAATCTTTCTTGCTAACACACGGTCCAACATAACTAATGACGGCTAAACTCATGAATATCAGTAGGCACGAAAAGATTGCTTTGGAAAATGTAAATCGGAGTATGAAGTCGAATTCTTCCACATTTCGATTATGCCCTGTAAAAGTGTTGCATTCCAATTTTTATAAGAAGTAACCTCTTAGAAATAAAAAGAAAAATTGCAAAGCAATCAAAATCGACTAGCGAATAAGACGGGATCTATAACTATTTCCTTCAAAAAAGGACTCGTTCTTCAAGCTCCAAACTTTCTATCAACTAAGGTAAAATATAAAATTGATCCGCTCCCTATCGATCATATAATTAATTAATTTATATACATATATATGTAGCGGACATTGTCACTCTCGTATCAAAATTCATAATTAAAACAACGTTATCGTGAAAAATCGTCAAGAATTTTTTTCTTCTGTGAGCTATTTATCCAAATTATTAAACAATTTTTGATAATGTAATTACGATCAGACAAATATTTTCTATGCCTGCAGGTAGACTATAGCCTTTAGCAGTGTTGTAGATACTTTATATATATAATACAGTACTTTTTTTGTTTTTATTATTAGTCAACGTACTTCACTTATTCCTAAACGAAAGCATATATATTGATTCAATTTACCGAAGACTCAAATCGAAAAGATACTGAATAGAAAATGAAATATTTAAACGCAGTCGATAGAAAACTGCTCCATTTTTTTCTAAAGAGTAGTTTCTTTTATTTTGTATATATATTATAAAATAAGTAAAGTTTCAATTGTCATGAGTCATTTATAATTTCTAATAGAGTTTTGTACCTTTCACGATTATAATATTACAAAAAAATTACATTTCTTCTACTTTTTTTAGTGAAACAACTTAAGAGACTTCACGCAATTTCTTGTAAATGAACACATTTTACAATCACGAAGCGGCATTGTACAATGACTGATCGGTGCTGCGTTACAATATCGATCCATCGAATCTATAATGGAAAACACAGGGCCTCCGAGGAAGAGAAGACTTCGCGTTCGCACCACTATGTCAAAACAGATTAGATCAAACTACAAAATTTGCAATGGACGACCATGTCTAAAACCACTAAGGGGAAAAGGAAGAGAGGAGAAGAAGAAGAAGAAGGAAAAATAAATAAAAAAACAAGAGCCCAGCAAAAATGGTGCACATCTTTTTTTTTTCTTTTACGAGATAATCCGTTTGCGTCAAGTTTCTCCATGCTAGGGTGTATTCAACCCAGTCGAAATGGAACCTTTCCCTCTCCGGCTGTGACGTCACCACTAAGAAAACTGTAAATTTTCATTAGTAGCCCGTAGATGCAGCGGTAGAGGGAAAGTAAAAGGGATGAGATTTCTTTCACGCGGGACACATTTTGGTGTTTATGACATTCTATCGCCTACTTGGATAACAAAGAATGGTCCCTCTCCTTCCATCACCAAACCTATCCGGGTCCCCGGGTGAACGCATCCGGAATAATGGAGCAAGCCAAATGGAATGGTTGTCGCGTAATGACGTAAGAGGACTGGGTAACTGGTTCGGACGAGGTTAATTAAACAGTTTGTGCTGGAATTCGAATCGCCGAAAGGGAGAATCGATGGCGATTTTACTTTTATTTTTCGGTTCGGTCTTTCCCGCATTCGCCTAAACTAACAATAACGGAGTTTATTTGCAAATTTTTGGAAAATTTTCAATAAACTCGCACGTTTTTGGCAAATTCTAATCTTACTAAAAGCCGAAAGCGTGTGCGACGTTTAACATGTCTCGAATCGAAAAATGTACCAAATTCGCCTTTATGACGTGTAAACTTAATATTTTACATTTGACGCCCCCGTTGTTTCCAAATTCGTCCCGCTGTGTTAGAATATTAAAAGGGTGGCATTGTTTAACCTGTCATTTACACTTCTGACGCCAAACAATATCTTTTCTCGCTACGGGCGTACGTTTATGGAATGAAGTTGAACGTTCCCCAGAGGTCAGAGGTCAGGACGGAGGATGATCATCACGCCCTTAGAAACGCCCCCGAGGCGGAGACGAGACGAACAGGAGTTTGGTTTCTTCACTGATATCATTAAATTCCCATTAAGTGTGCCATGCGAGCGTTGGATAATTAGCCTTCCGCTCCTTCCCCTTCTTTCCGATCCATCCCACCCCCAATCTTGTTTCGGAGACTCCAAGACATAGCAACAGTTGTAAGACGAAAAAGAGATGACGTCGACTCAACGGAAGTTACGTACATCGATTCCTTCTGACCCCCGTTTCAGTCCCAAATCACATTTCCGATTTTCCAAAGAAGACCGCCGGGTGACTCTTATCCCTTTACTCATTAAATATCCTTATTCCTTCACCGCTATCGCTACAGAAAAGCGATCCTTGCCAATATTTAAAACTAGGATGCTGCAAGATGCGCCTTCGATCAAGGTACATTTTTTTTAAACTACAGCTCAGGTACATTTATTTTTTTAAGCTATAAAGGAGAATTCAATCAAAATTTCAGATCTGTTTAAGTAAACTTTAGCAGAAATTTCCTAAAACTTGGTTACAACACACCCTAAATATATTGTGTTAAAGAAGCAATTAATTTCTTCCTTTCCAGAATATCCTAGCCAAGTTTTTAAATATTATCAGCATTATAAAAAAGTACACATTTCAGAAGATAGATTATCGTTTTAATATCAATTATATACAAAGAATTTTTTCCCCTCCGTGTAAAATAGCATCTTTTCTAAATTATATTTAGGAAATGATGCGCTATATCTAGAGTGAAAATTTATTTAATTAATTAAGAATCAATTAGTGATGGAGATTCAATTAGTTGGACTTTACTTATATATATATATATTCTTTTTTTCGGATTTATTTCACAAGAATTTAAATTGATGAATTGCATTTGAGAATTCTTTAAAGAGAATATCCATAAGAAAAAAAAATAATACACGGAAAAGGACCGTTCGTATTTTAAATTGGAAAATATTTATAGGCCAAAACACGTTTACATCCCACATTTAACATCAGTATACTCTTCTAGTTTCAATTTAATAAGTTATATTAACTTTAAAGAACCGTCAAAGATGTAATTAAATAAAAGGAAAGGGAAGAATCAATCGAACGAGTTTTATAGATAATTTCTAACTTTGTTTATAAAAATTCCTTTCTTCCTTCTGTTTAAATTACACGTAAAACCTTCTTTTCCTTTGTTGGGTAAAGTCTTCTACCGCATAAATCGATCAGATACGCAATTTTCAATCGAATAACAGAGAATGGAAGCGAAATAAAAAGGTGGATCTTTTATGGGAAAGAATCGAACCCGAGACCAGTAGATCGGAATATCAAGAGCAGAATAGACCGAGATGATAGCGTGATGCAGCAACACGATCAGCTTCCAGATTGATTGTTAAATACACTATAGACCATTAATCAATAAACGACCGAGCAGGTCCCGACATGTCCTCTCCCTATCGACTGGATGACATTTAATCGTTCAACCGTTGATCTGAACGGCAACATTGTTCGAAACAAGCCACATTGTTCTTTCAAATAAATATAAGCTCGTGGCGATAAAGTTTGAACGATGACGTCCGACTTCCAAGAATTGTTTAAAGTTGTTGATAAAAATCTGTTCACAACCGCGTACAGACGTCAGAAACAAGGAAAATAAATCGCTTATAAAAAATCTATCGAGAATTCCTCCGCGTAGAGAAGTCTGCAAGAGCCAATCTGAAATAGAAATTCTAATTGGGCTGCAATTTGAAAACGTTGTAGACCTATAAATTCCCTCTGTCGTCCATCTGTTTGTCTGTGTGTCTGTCTGTCTATTTATCTGTCTGTCCTTCCTTAATCTCGAGAACGGAGTTAGATAACCGGCACGACTCTATTGCTCACAGGAAAAGTATGATGTACAGGGACAAGAGCTACTAATTTGAGGTGGCGAGCATATATTTAAATTAAATAAATTAAAAAATATGATTAAAAATCGCAACCCGGTATTGTGACCCTGTCACAATAAATATTTGCTCGTTTTAGATTATTATTTTTTGGAGTTTTGGTGCGTAGGATTTTTCACTCCAAACGTTTTTCGTGCGGGGAAATTCGTAAATAGGCCTAAAATAATTCTATTTGGTATAGAAATATAAGAATTTTGATAAGATATAAAGAAAAAAACCGATTGTAGATGCGTTTTTCAAACACTGCTATTTGCTTCTCGCAACAATATATTGTGTAATTGAAGTATATATATATTTTTTTCTTTATCATTTTAACGGAAACTCATTTCAGAGAAAGTAGAATACTGCTATTTTTTTCCTATTGATTCATACGCAAAAATTTTATAGTAAGAAGAAGATAAAAAAAATAAAGCGGAGCTTTTGTGATTCTAATCGAAAGATAAACTCTCGACCGAATTCAGGCAGAAAAAAAATACCTCCAATTAAAAATTTAAAGTTCATTAAAAACATGAAATTGATTTTTTTTCAAACATTCTTTTTGATTTTTTGATCCACGATAGAATTATGGGAAGGAGGGGGGAAAAGGGGAAAAAATACTCAAAAAAATTCTTCTGTTGGAAGAAACGTGGGGTGGATCCGAATTTCTTTTTCTTTCTTTCTTCTCGAATCATTTTAAAATCCCGATGATAAATGTTTCTTGGGATTATCCCAAGCTTTCAATCAGATATATTTGAAAGCATTCAATAGACTAAATTTGCTGCCGAGATGAATTTACATTGGGGTAGAATTTTGTAATTTTCTTCTCCCGAATCCTCTCGGGAATAATAATTAGATTCGTATCAATCTTTAATACGATATTACATAATAAACTTAAAATTTCCATACAAATTTAATCACACAAATGGAACATATATAACAAAAGAATTATTTAATGGAAGTACAGTACATAAAAAGTCATAATACCAGAGAAAAAATTCACACATTGATCTTTTTATCAGCGTAACTTTAAAAAATTTCCCTTTTTTTTCAAATTAATCATCCTTCGACAATTGTTTTAATCGATCAATCAGTTTATTACTAATTCAGTAATGACCTTCGAGTATAAAAAAGAAACAGACAGAAATAACATATAAAGATTATGACTTAAAATTACGATCTAAATTAGTACCGGGGCATGATTTTATCCTCTAAAGAAAATATCGCAGACGTATAAATTTTTGCAAAGATTTTACCTCATACTTTTTCAAACTTGCATAATGAAACAGACAAAGGAACGTATATATTGTATAGAAAGGGCATAAATCAAACGTCTGTCTAGAATAATAATAGGAGCAATCCGAATCGGGTCCTAATCTCGAATGGTACAATGCCGAAGTTATGGAATATGGGTTAAGTTGCCTTATCTAAACAATAGATCTCTTAACGCAATACATAAGTTCTCAAACATAAAGCCGAACCAATTTTACAGAATACAAATGTTTTCTGTAAAATCGTTTGCATATTGATGGTTCACCACTGAATCTGGTCTCTACTGTTTTAAACCACTTAAAACTATTTAATACAGGGGGAAAAAAACCTTTCTAACAGAGGTACGTGGAGAAAAAACTGCACAGAAAGGCGCCACTCGGTCGAATATTTGTAATGGTTTTAAAATAAAATTACGGGACGTTCTTCAAACTCTGCTGAATTATCGTACATTGAGTCACTTGGAGCTTAATCTGTCGAAAAGGTAAAAATTCGATTTATTTGCTCCTCTTCAAACAGTATGGCTTATTTTACTTATTTATTTTACTTGATTTTTTTAAAAAAATCCAATCGAAAATATTTTAAGTTTTAAATTCCAATGGATAGTGGTAATATTTCTCTACTTTTAACAAACAAAACAAAATCGCATAAGTTCTTATTTTGGCTATGGTCCCAAAGTCGAATTTTCTATCTTGTATAGAAAAGAAAAAGAACGAGGCAGCCGTCGGTTTTACGACTGCTGTCACACATGTAAATGCTTCTTGTAGATGGGTTCTCGATCCTCCATCCTTTCTCGCGCTCTCCTCCAAACATTCTCCCGACCAGATGGGTACAAATAGAATATGATCCTCACAACAGTAACCAAACAATTGGCTGCTACTTTGCTACGTCACGTGGCTTAAGAAACGACTACAACGCAAATCGCCATTTAATACATTTAATTCTTAATTTCATTAAAAGTTATCTTTTAAATCTGTTATTTATCTAAGCGAATTTTTCTGCATTTTATAAATAAAAAAGAGAGAGAGCGAGAGCGGAGAGCGGCGTCAAAAATAAAAATAACTCTTCTTCCCCTTTGAATTTAATACAATTTTAAGTTTAAACTTTTCGAATCATCGTTAAAAGAAATCGAATTATCTTGCAAGACGTATTTTAACGTTAATCCGCATTACAATCCTACAAGAACTAATAATAGTTGAAAATCCAATGTAACAATTGACAAGGGACAAAGGAAATAAAAACCCTGGATTGAAATTATACGTAAACAGTTCGTTAATTAAATTTGATGATCTTTAATTAATCTAATTTGTTGAAAATGTTTTTACTTTCTCGCTAAGTTTTAAATGCCTTTTCGACGATTTAATAGGACATTCAATTCTGTGGCCAACTTTTACCATCGGAATAAAGGAATCCACTTTAAATGTCTCAAAGGAGGAGTCCAATGTAAGCGCTTCAAGTAAGATATTTCCCTCTCAAAACATAGATTTTCTGTGAATGAAATAGGAATGGAAACAGCACACAATAGGCTCTAATACAGCAAATACAAAAGACTCCAAGAAAGAACCCTTCTTTCTTGATATTTGCTGCATGTAAATATCCCATTAAATGACTATTTCGTTATATAATTTTAATGCATTTATTTAGAAAATTTGATAGTTAAACTGATACAATCCACCCTAGTTAGAAATTTTACAATTTTTAACCGCTTAACTGTACGAAATCTCCAAGCGAATGTAAGAAAAATTGAATTCTTTTTCCTGTTAAAAAGTTAAAAAAAACCTTCTTCTTCTTCTTTATACACCATCAAATTTATGTATTTATGCAAGTTTGTTAAAAGAAAAAAAAATCATTCTTTTCCAAACGTTTGTGGAGAAATCTTTACGAATCTTGCGATAGTTAACTGATGGGAGGTCATAATTCCTATCTCAGTTATATTTTTGGAGTCGTCTTACCTTTAAGAGGACTTGAAATATAATTTAATTTCAATTACAAACACCGAGCGACATTGTGCTGTCAACTTTAATTACAGTAAACTTGAACATAATAAGCGTGGATACGGTTGCGGCCGCACAATGCCATCTCATCTTTAATATGTTTATTTATTCTACGTTTTTACATTATCTCGCTTATTTGTAAAAAGCATTACTTAGTCAACTATTCAATATCCTTAAACAGATAAAAATCTGCTTTGATTTTTTCCTATTTTTTTTTACTCATTATTACTAAGTTACGCGGACTGAAAAATACTCTACGAATATTTTATTAGGAGAGATTCGACGAACTACTTTTATATAAAATTAATCTCGAAAATAGAATAACTTTCATATTTTATCATGCGATCAAAAAACATTTAATTATTAAAATTTATAATGTACTCCCTCCCTCTCCCTCCCTCCAACTGAAACAATAGCTAAAGAAAAAGGAGTATTATAACACTAAGTTTTCATAATTACGGAAAAAATTCTTAATAAAAATATACTTTTAAATATTTTATGCATAAAAATTTAAAAATAAAATAAATTCACACAATTCATTATCCGTTAGATGCAATTAGAAGAGCACTTTTGATAAAGTTTAGTTAAAAATCCCGCTTACATTTAAGAAGTGATAAATTCTATTTTTCTAAGCAATTTTTCTTATTTCACTCCATCGATTAAGCACGTTGATCAAACAGTAATGACATCCTAGTCAGTATTTAACACAGTTCATCTAGCAATTCGCTTCACAAATGCATTCGCTACGATCCGCTCCATAAAATAATATTCAGGCAATAACCATTTATTTTTAATCAACCACGGATGAATAGAGGATGTATGACGAATGTTTAACTCTTTAAATTACATCGAGAAGATAAACTTCTTTAAAATCGTAATCGCATTTAATTCGTTTTACACAATCAAGTCTTAAAAAGATATTTTTCAAAGTAATAAAGCGTTTTTTTTTTAAAAAAAGTAAATAAATCGCTCCTACGTCGTATAATTTAGCTAAATTTTAAAATAAATTTGATTAAAAAAAAAAGAAAAATGATGTTCTTCGATATTTAAAGATTTGCATCAGCATCCTTCCGAGAGATCTTCATTACGATACGAAGTTCTCTTAGAAGGATGCTGATTCAAATCTTTAGATGCTGAAGAGCATCAGTTGCTTCTTCTTCGTCAGTTTTAAGTCAAATAACTTAAATGCAATGTATTAATTTTATTTCGGTTTTATAAATGTTTATCAATAAAAATTCCCTTGATTAAGTGATCCTAATCTCTTATCCGTTTTGATTTCCGAGAAGATACTTCCACTTGCTCAATAAATTTAGACAATACCGCTATTGATCTATACAAAAAAATCCTTTAAATTGATATCTTTTCCACATTCGATTTCATAAATAAGACATTGATTTATATCAACATATAATATCTAAAGAAATAGGTCTACAAAACGATGATAAATATTTTTAAAATTCAGCAATGTCTAGTTATTTATTTATTTTTTTCCTCTATGAGAATCAATGCAATTACCAAAAGAAACAACAGAAGGAAGCTAATAATATCGACTGAAACACGATGCATTCCGGAAACACGGATAAATATAATTTAAAATAATTACATACGACAAAACTGTACTTCTCCATTAGAGAATTTCCCCCGGAAAAAAAATAACAAATTTAAAATGTCTAAATTCGTATTTTTCGAATTTATTTACCTCGAAAAATAAAATTTAGAAAAGAAAATTCCACTTATTTCTACCGGTAACAGCGACATTGGAGTTTATTCGAAGCGAAAATCTAAGGTAAAATGCGAACAACCAGCTAATATCGAGGGGGTGCATTCAATTCGGTTCTTCGAATCACGATTGCTTGAGCAATGACACTAACAATGTCGCATATAGAATCAGACGTCCAGTCTGCTGTGGTTACAAAGGAACGCAGTGCATCGGTACATTAGCACACCATTCCCTAATGGAGTATGATAACTTTCCTTGGCTATAGAGTTCCAGGCTTTTGAATGGAATTCGTGGTATGGACTCGGTCGCTGTTAGCCGCAGCAGCGTAGAATCAACCAAACATTTCGTTTCGTATAATTTTCATGACGTCGAAACTAAGTGAACAAGACAGGACATTACGGCTAATTTCTCGTTGTCCTTTGTCGTCTGATATATCGTCGTTCCGTATACGGGCGACAGATAAACCAGATTTCACCTCAATGAAACCAATAACGCGCATATTTTGACGTCATACGAGTCTGATAGGATTTGTCGCCTGTTTTCGATTTCCTTCCCCCCTCCCGTTTATTTCGAGGTAAAACGTGTTGAAAGACAACAAGTAAAACGTTTTAAACGTCTACTTTTATATCGTTTATATTAATTATATTTGCAGAATTTGCAATAACGTTATAATTAATGGTTTGCTTCCAAACATAAGACAAGAACGTAAATATGCACTTTACAAATATTTGTTCAACCGGTTTAATTAAGCTATAACAATAAAGAATTTCGTGTAAAGGGATACGTTAACATATCTGAAAAATTTTTATCATAATTGTTGCATACATTATATATATGCTGATAAATATAACCATTATTATTATTATTATTATAATTATGCCATCACTCGATTTAAAAATTAAAAAAAAAATTTTCTACTTTCATAATAAACGTCGAACATTAGGATACGCGAATGGAAAAATGAATTTTTAAAACGATTAATTAAAAATTCACCTGGACCGAACGAGCGGTCATTTCAAGATAAGGAATGTTTATATATAATCAAACAAGGCTAAAGGATAACAATCCACAAATAGATAATTTAACTTTTATTTATTGAAATTAGAGAGGTTGGAGTAAAAGAAAGAAGAATTTTCGATTCGGTTCAATTAAACCAATCAAAATGCAACCATTTCTAATTAATTCCTTTATTTTCCGGCATTCAACTATACATACAAATGACTATTTTGTAAAGGAGCAAACAACAACAACAGGAGAGAGGGGGCAGAAAAAAAAAACAACAGCAGGAATCTAATCACTAGTTGTGATGAAACTAAATAATATTTTTAGAATATCAGAAAATAATTTTCGACAAAAATACTCGTTATATTACTCTTTTCTTTTTCTTCCTTTATGAATAAAAGTAATAAAGAATAAAATATAGTGATAAGTGGAAGCGGAAGAGACGAAGTGAATTTATCTAAATATTTGCAGCACTGCGCCTTGTATTTAATAGTTTATAAAATATATTAATAAAAAAATAAAAAAAACACGCGAATATATTTTCTTTTGAAATTATAAATCATCATCACCATCATCTTTTCTTTTAAAGTTCAGCATAAACTCGTAGATTAATTAGATTTTTACTACATTAATTATAATAAATATATTTAAATTGTTAATCTATAGCGAATTCTATTATATTTTATACAGTATATATAATGTGGTAGAAAATATTTAATTAATAATAATAAATAAATCGGTTGGAGGCGTGAATAAATGTATAATGGATGGTTTTGTTTTATGCATTAGAAATATTCGAAAAAAAGAAAATTTCTGTAGAAAATTGAAGAGAAAACGAAATAATCAATGACAATAAATTCAAATGGCGTAGGGAAAACAGTTATTATAATCTAAACAACTCTCTCTTCTTTACAATTCCATCGTTTATTGTCTAGAAACACATCAAACTTTCGTTCTAAATCTAAATCTATGTGAAGGAATCTTTCTAACCCAAAGAGTTGAGACCTATCTTGACGGATAGGCTATTTCCATTCGGTATTCGATAACGTATCATCACCCGTGACCCAGTCATCTTTAGATTTGAAAAAGACTAGGATTCGGAAAGTTCCAGAAGAGAAATCTAAACTGCAGAGTACGAGGAGGAGAAGAATAAAATATGATGATAAGAGGAAGGAGCAGAGATGCAGTAACTTTATCTAAATATTTGGGACATCACACCTAGGCCTAAATATTTGGTAAACTATATTTATGATGTATAAATTTATGAAATTTAATTACGGAAACGTGAATTTACGTTTACTAAATCTACTTACCACGACGAGTCACCGTCGTAAATCTGGCTTAATTTATAATAATACGTGATTAGTTTGAGGATTAAAAACTTCTATTAAATTACATCAATATGCTTAATAAATAGGGCTTGTAGGCGATGATCTGAAGATAAAATTGAAATCATCCGGCCGAATTTTAATGGAGGAGGGGTTCAAGTTCTGAAATCGAAATAAAATAAGTGCTTCTTTGTAGATACAGAAGTCGGATGTTGACAATTATGAGATTTTAATTTGTTCCAGTCCCAATCGTAATCAACTAGAATCTATTTAAGTGATCTGTTCATTGAAATGAACTGATCACTTATATTTAAGTTGAGGATAAGAAAAATAATCCTCCTTACGAAATTATTCCGCTAAGTGAAGCGCAAAGCAATGAATTAACGTTTTGTAGTAGTTCAAAGAAGTCAGTCAGATGACGATGAGGAACCTGTTAATGACCTGAATCAGCACTTCCAAAATGTGCTTTAAAAGTAAAAAGTAAGATCTATCAGTAATTTTTACTTGCAATATTAAACGCTATTTTTACATTAATTTCATGCTGTTCCGTGTTCAATGGCACGCATAATAAACTTTTAAACAATTTTAGGCATTTATTAAATTGTCACTCTAATTTATTACAGCTTCTAAATATTAATTTAATAACGAAAAAAAAATTAATATTACACTTGTATTTCTATGAGATTTCATTGAAAGAGAGGAAGAAGTAGGTTCTGGTGTTTAGGATATACTTAATTTCCTGTCTTTTCTTTAAATAAATTTTTTACAGGGAAAGTAAATTACGTACATATCGTTCCCGCAGTGCTTTTAAGAAAGAGAGTCGAATGAGTCGCGAGAATAACATTGGTAATCATATGCAACAATAGTCGACTCAGCACAATGTATCCAAATTATACTCATTAACAACAAAAAAGCTTAAATCCCAAGATGCAAGCATCCATATAAATGCTACAACAACTAAAGTAGCGAAAGAGTATCGTCGAGTTGAGAGCAACGCCTAGTCAAGCTATGGGCATCAGGGGTGTGTCAGCAGAGCGTTGAAGTGGCTTCACTCCGAGTCCTTTATCCTAACAACTTGTAGCTCGTTACATTAATGAGTTTGTTCACCCTCCGGGACTAGATCTCCTTCCAGAATCTCTGTCCTCGGACCGGCAAAGCCGAGGAAATTACCTTCAGCTGAGTTAACAGTAACGGAACACTGAACACTCTTCTTGGAGACAAGTTTCGTATCTAGTATCTAATGCCTATAAGTTGACACTCTCGCTACCCATTTTCGAGCTAATTAATCAAAGAACAAAGATTTCCAGTAGAATTAAAGTCTAATAAGACTAAATGATTAAGTAAAGCTGTAGGGGACGTGTTTAAAGAATCGTATAATCCTTAATTTTCTTCTTTAGGGTAAATCGTCGTGAATTACTCGGTCGCCTTCATCGAGTCTTTCATAAATTTTAATTTTAAACCTCGACAATCGAATCCAATATATAAACAATAGCTAAAAATATCTCTATCTACGAAACGCATTCTATCTTTCCCTTTTGCCACTCGCTATCTAGGTGAGATTTCGACACGGCCTTACTTTCTTTATTCCACCATTTGGGATTTAATGGTAATCTAGGTCCACCATTGATAGCTGAAGATACTGGATCCTCCAGGTGTATCGGAGTGAAGTTCTAAAGACTGATACCACACGGTGTATTGATCTGAAGACGACTACACTCAAATTTCCACTTAAGTTGGTGGGTCGGCAGGAGTAAGGAATGGAAAAGATCGGACGAATTTTCCAACATCCTTCGGGCAAACCAATATAATTTACTGCCCTGTACTCTGTCAAAGTACTAAAATCGCATCATCTGATCCCGTCGGTACTCACTACCGAATTCAGCGAGTGATTCAGACCTACTTCCTGGGTTACAGTTCGTTTAAACAACTTGAAAGAAATGAAGAAAAGAAAGAAAAAAAAGACTCAAGAAGAATGTTCTGAACAATTTACCAAATATATATATATATAAAAAGTAGTGGCTACTAAACCGAATTTCGGTTTAACTGTAAATTGATATACTGGAAATCTCTATTCCAGAATAGTAGCAAACTTCTAGACTTTAATCTTTATCCTGGATATTGAAAAAAAATCAAATAGACTAAACTTTTGCCATTTCTCTACCAGATAAAATGAGAAATTCGCTATTATATTATATAAATTAAATGTATTTTTAAGTAATTAAAAAAATAATTTACAGCGTGTTTAAGTTCTTGATACACATAAAAATCAGGTTTTAAAACAAGGATAATTTACTTATTAAATAGCACAGTTTCCTATTGAAGTAGGCCTAGAACTATGTTTAATTTAGAAGAAAAAAAAGGAATCTCATAATCCCGTTTTTAAATCAAAAGAAATGAATAAGCTGCGATATTATCAAATAACACTAACAAGAATTGCCTACAGTCAAAAACAAACTTTAATACTCGAATCAGAAATCTCTCTAAATATCTAAATTAAAAAGATTTTTCGCAAATAAAGATTTGTAGATCCTAAATCCGAATCGATACAATTCGTATTTAATCATTATTTAAGCGATAAGATAGCGATGCAATTATATGATGGGCAAACTTCAGATAGATGTAGTTAAGGATACGAATCTGCACCGAGGAAGACATTCGTGATAAGTCTAGGTTACACAGTCTATAATAATAAACACTGGGATGGCTTTCCGAAGTGTCTATAAACATTTGATACAATACAATTTCTCCCAATGCAAAATACGTCACGTAACCATCCCACCTTTTACATTACTTAATATTAAATACGCTGAAGGTTTATACACAGTTTAAAAAATAATTTTCAAGCTAGATTATGAATAAGTATTATTGTTATTACTATTATTATACATATATACGGATATATATATTCAGCAGTCTGACTTCTGCTAACTGCTCCTTCTACCACTCTACAGATGCACTCTATCAGAAAGTCATTGATTCATCACAGATCCTTCTATCCTGATGAATTAATGATGACGGAATCTATGAATTCCATTTCCACTTATGAGATAGTATTTTCTTGCGTGGAATCGAACATTTTTCTCTTCCATCTACGCGACTTTTTACTATCATTACTTTCCTTAACTGTCATCTAAAGTGCACACGTGCAAATTCCCCTCCGCTAACTGGCAAGGATTAAAATTTCGCCTAGAGCAATACGGGTTTTTCAGGGGATTCGTGGCAAAATTTTCCCCCAAAGTTAAATCGATACGTATCGAAGTGACAGTTAATAACAACATCCGGTTTGGGCGCGAAAACGGCAAGCGGAACGTCTGCCATCGGAGATTAATACACTAAGTCGCTAAATAATTAAATTGGTCGATGGTTCGGCGCGACGATAGACCCTTAATTGCGCCAGACGGTGAGAAATCCCGCCAGATAGGTCCACGGTGAGGGAGAGCGAACGTCCTCTTCCCTTCTCCAGCGGCCGAAGAACCCAACCCTTAAGCCTAACGCGATCAAAGTTGCCAAAAAAAGTACTCACCCAGACCAGCGGTGGGTTGCACCATGTCGACAAGGCCGTCCACTGCATCTCCTGTACAACGGGCATTCAAGTAGAACAGAAGGCCGCCCGATTTCAGACGGACAGTCACAAATACAAAGAGTATATTGTAATCTACGAAAGTACGAACGAATGTATATATATATATATGTATATATATGTATATATATATCTACTAGAAGTACCGTATATATATAAGGATGATATGTGTGGAAAGAGAGGTGTGTGACAGACGGAAAAATAGGTGTATGTACCGTGTGTGTGTATGCGAAAGAGAGAGAAAGAGAGAAAGAGAGAGAGAGAGAGAGAGACAGAGAGAGTGTGTGTGTTGTGTGCGACAGTTAGACAGGCCGAACGACTGACTGAGAGCAAGTCGGACGTCGATCCTACGGCGCCGACATGTGCGCGCGCGCGTGGTCCTAGGTGAAATCTAGCGCCAGATTCGAAATCAATCGCGCATCCAAAGAAACTCACCCTCTACTATTAGCGCCCGTCAATCTTATTTATAAACCATTAATCAACCCATTTAAACTCACCAATGCCTGAGGAAACATTACGCCATCGGTATCAGAAGATTTTCCACTCTAAACTCGAACAACACGGCAGATTTATTCGCATTCGATCTACCGCAACCAAAAACGAGTCGGTAAACGCTGAAAACGAACTGGATGTAAAAATGAATGTGGAAATTTCGTATCGGGAAGGAGACAAGTTATTGCGCAGGCGCATTTTCCGCCGAATTCGTCGATGCCATGAGTTTCCGAGGGAAGACCAGTCTGGCGGCGGATCCGTTAATACCCCGACTTTGAATTATTGCGCGTGCGAGCTATGGCACCTACCATTTTTTTTTCTCTTTTTAAATATTTCTTTTATTCTTTAATACGCGACAAAAATCAAAAATATTCGGAAAACTTTCGTGTTGGCAATTTCCGTTCCTGCGTAATGAAAATATAGATCGGGGCGCGATTGTTCTCCCCTTATTTATTTATTTTTTAAACGTTTCTGATGGAAGATGGATACGTAAAAACGCCGTTACTACTCTGGTTATATTTAAATAACCAATGAATTTATTCGAGTTTTTACAATGGATATAATATGAAGCGTTCCGAGTATCAGCAGGATCCTTTTTTTTTGGCCTGGAGGAAATTTTAGCCAAAGTCAGATCGATAGTAATCGCTGCCTAGGGGATGGGGGTTAAAGGGTGCGCAGCACGCAATCGGTGCGTTTCTCATCGGAACCATGGATAAGAACAGGTGGAGGGTAATTTACTGGTGGTCATGAGAGAAATTTTTTTTTTTTGAATCTACGGCGTATGATTTATGTTGAAGAATTTCGGGCGACGCGAAAAACGAATCCCTTAATTTGCCATAGACGACACTTGTTTCTTCCAAGCTAAGGTTTACTCTGGGACCTCCTAGGCCACAGGCTCCGTCTTTTTATACGTCATGAAAGGAAATTGAAAAGAAAGTGTGCGACACCCACTAATCAATAAAGTCGGCGAGAGTACTGCGATGACAGTTTTGCCACCTCCAGATATCAATTAAGTTCGCAATCAATCTTAATTGTATCCCAATTAAGGTGCATCCAAAGACTAGTGACGTCACTGGGAAGAGGAGAAAAATTTTTCGTCCCGTATCTCGAACGACGCGGACGGGGGGAGGTGGGTTGAAAGTGCGCGCGCGCATGAAAAAGAACTAATGCGCGCTTGTTATAATCAAAATATAATTGTGCTGTATTATTTATGACGGAATGAAACCTTAACAATCTATCATATTCAGGCCTATTAAACTGCTTGTAAATGACGCCTACTCGTTCTCGTCATTACGCTACATGAAAGAATGCAGTCTGTTATTCAATATCTTGTCTACACGACATCGTGAGATACGCACGTTAATCGCGTGCCATTACATTAATTATTTTAAGCTTATTGAACCAACGAATTATGACAGGCTGAGTTTTAGGCCTGCGAACTTCGGCTTAATATCTATGCGAAGATTGATGTACTTCTTAATGGATCGATCATTCGATACTCGCTCGACTGTAACGAATATCAGAATTTTATCAGAATAAACACCGTGAAATATTATTCCATATACCCGTTTCTATAAATACGCGATTGTTAAAGGGGGGAGGTTCAATTACGACATCTCCACGAAAGGACTGAATAATTCGAACGAATTCAATAACCAATTCTGCAAGATGATCAATCATATTTAAGAACACGCATAAATTTCCATAGATCATCTCAGACAATAGAATAATGACTTTTCACAATCGTGAATATTGTTGCGGCCGTAAAAAATAATGGAAAAAAAACAGACTTCCGTATTTACATTTAAACATTTTCAGATAATATTCTATTAAACGAATAGTTCAAGATAAAAAGACTCGGATTACTTTGTTTCATTTATAACTTTTTTTTGTTTTTAATCTTTGATTTCACACTCTACTACTTTCGAACCAAACCTTATTAACTCAGGTATGTAAATATTGATCGATATAAAAATGTCGTGAGATTAAAAAACCATAGAAAATAATTTCATTCGAAAACTGTTAATGTTTTCGTTTCGATTATAGGAAAAAAAAATTTAATTATTTTTAATTTTTAAATGAATTTTACGAATATCTCGAATGACTGATTGTCAGAGCAATCATTCTGAAATGTAACTTAACTGTCCCCCCTCAGAAAATCCTTAATAATTATTAAAATATATAAGAATATATTATTGCCAAACACACACGTTGTAACACTTATCAAATCTTGGATGAGGAATTTAAAAATAATCGAAATAAATAATAAGTGTAGAGACAAAAAAAAATGCGGATTTCTTTAATGACGACACTAAAAGTAACTTTATAAATTCGTTTCGGGGTAGAAAAAAAAGACGTGGAGGGAGGAAAGGGAAAAAATGTTTCTAGTTTAAGCAATGAAAAAGAAATTAGAAGATAAAACTGAAATATCGAGAATTTTCGGAACAATCACGAGATTTCTCATTTTTTATATTATACAAAAGAATCTTTGTTGTCGTCCTCCAAGAGTTAAGAAACCTTTACTTGTACTAAATAAATCAATATAGTTCTTTTCTTTTGTAAAAGATAAATACGGAAAAAGATTTACGATCACAAAACACAATTTAATAATGATTCCATAAATTATTAAATAAGTTGCTGAAAACAGGAGCAACGAACAATTATGATAGAATCAACTTCTTCAAATTCAATAACCGGTAATTACGTTTAAGAATTACTTTTACCTATTCAACAACACTACGTAAATATAGATAAATATTAATAGAGCCCCCCTCACTTAAAATCTATTAATTTCTGTATGAGAATCTTTTTTTTAAAAAAAGAAAATTCCTTCGATTTTAATCTGGAAATAAAAAAGAGGAAACGTTTATTTAAAAATAACACCGAAAAAAACGGGGTGTTTTTTTTTCCTTAAAAACAACGTCGAGGTGTGGCCGAATAAGGTAATTTATGATTCGAAGAGTCGCATTTGTTTAAAACGCATAAAGAAAATTTACCATTTTCTTCTCGGTATAAATAAAAATCGATGATTTCAATTAAAATAAACTCTGGAATTTTATATAATAGTTAAGAATTTAAACCGTAAATACCGTATAATTAATATAGAAAAGCTGGAAGTTTACGGTACGCATTCGGGTATAAATGCCACGTATTTAAAGTCGCCGTGTCCATAAGAAAATTTTCACTTTGATTTAGGATCCTATAAAATACAGTAAAGCTGTGTTACGGGTAAAAAATAAGCAGTAAAAGAAAATTCAAAATACGGTTGCGTAAAAGAACAGAAACAACATTAAAATATATAACACTTTAGTGCACTAGATGGCGTGATGCTGTCCCTATTAAAGGCATAGTGTGTGTGTTCGTGTGTGTGTCTGTTGTGTGTTGTTCTCGACTTTGCCTGTTTATGCGGCTACCCCGTCGAGAAATAATGATGTTAGACGTAGCTCGACATTTAAAATTACGATTAATAACGAAAAAATTTGATATCGTTAGATGAAAAATCCTCTTAGAAGTATACGTTTTATCGATTTCTAGGCGCGTAGAATTTATAACGTAGTGAAAAAACTTAACGATTTATAATACAGATCGACTTTTTGAAAGTTTCTACCCACTTTTATACGCTTAAAAATATTTTAATAAACTTCCATCTTGTCGAGAATCTTACTTTCTTAAGTCGGCCATTAATACGACGAAAATAAATTACAAAGAAATATGCGATTTTAACCATAAAATTAATTTAATAAAATAATTTATGCTCCGTATCTTTTTTAAAATTTATTGAAGGTAGTTAAAAATGACTCGCAGGCTATTTTTTTAATAAAATAAATTTATTTCATTTTTTTTTCCACTCTTAAATAATGTGTTTTGAAAATTTTATTTTAAATAAAACGTCTCAAGAATTTAAAAAAAAAGAAAAAGAAAAATGGAGAATAGATCTGCTTTTCCTTTATTTTAATTATTTTATATACAATATATATCTGTAATGCATTATTTCCCTTAATTTATTTTACGGCAAGCTGCAAGTGTGTATAATGAATGCATTGATACTTTACTTCAATAGACATAATTAACAGCTTTAAATAATAAAAAATAAGAGTTTTCTTCGATCTCAAACACATCATTCATTTCTTCTCAAAGAAAAAAAGGGGAGAAAACAGATTTTTTTTTTAATTTTAAATTATAAATTACTTTATTTTCACCTTAAAATACACTAGGACTTTAAAGATCTCGATCGCTCCCTCCCCTTGTATATATTTTATTATTATTAAGAGAAAAATTCAACACGAATTTTTCATCTTTAATTGATGACAAATTCTTACACTTTGTCATTATGATTGGCTATTTTTTTTCTTTTTATTTTTTTATTTAAAGACTGTAATTCATATCGTTACAGAAACTAACCAATACATTAACCTTATAGTTAAGAGCATACATTTAAATCTGGTTGCCCATTAGTTCAATTAATTTTCGACATTATACGAATAATAGAGAATTTCTTGCGAGTTCTCTCCTCTCGTAATTAATAACCCAACGAAGCATTTAAGTTATTGTAATAGATCTCGTTCTCTGCCAACTTAATAATCTTAGGAACTGTCCTAATTGGAGAGTGGGCGAAACTGCTTTGATATTCACCTCTTAATGAGATATTCCGTAAGTAAAACTCGGGTAGAGTATTATAAACCAAAATTTCTAGCAAAATATTAATTAGCAAATATTTAATCGAACTACAGAACAAATAAATAGCACAGGTTAGCTTCACCCCCCCCTCTATGAAATTCTCAATAACTTAATGTAGCCTAATAATTGGCAAGTAATTAAATTTATGTAAATGAAGCGAGTATCTTCTAACTCCTAATGGTTCTAACAGGAATGATAGAGTTTTATTAAGATGTTAAAACATTATTAAGAAACTATCGAATCACTGCATTAAATGCCATTATGGCTAATTTAAGAATCAATCTAACAGAGAATGAAAGAAAAAACTAACCCGTAAGAACAAGATATCCAACTAATTAATTCCCGTTTGTCGAACATTTTCATTTATTAAGCTGTAACTATCAATATTTAACTCGACTAGAGTTAAAACTATCGGATATTTCATTTCCAAATTCATTGTAAATGCAATTACATAAAAATATTCCGCTGATTACTTACAATTTTGAGTAATTTAAGTGCAAAATTCTCGAGGGTAAACAAAACACGTCACTACTCGCCATTAAAATTTTTCAATTTAGACCGTTCCTATATATATATATTTATATAATTAAAGAATTAGAAATTATTCTTAAGTAATTCCGGTGGAAAAAAATTGCTAAGTAGATTACCGTTTGCACTTAGAATTTCATAGATTGTTGTGAATAAAACTGACTTGTCTATGAAACAATCGCTTAACTAATTAAACAACGAAAGGTCAAGCGGATCGCTTATCATCCATATTAACATTCTACTTTCCTTTTAAAATAACATTGGAAATAATTCCCTCAAGTGTTTCGGTCGATCAATAAATCCTTCCGCTTCTAGTTTTAAATTTTTACTAGATAACTTACGGTGTTGATTGTTAATTAGACTTTCAATAAATCTAGTTAGTTCTTGCTACGAGGTCTTGACGCGTAACAAAATTAATTCCATAATTATAATTACTGTATCAAAAGTTATTGATAACGGATAAAAATTCCCCCTTCGGAATAAGCTGGCGATAACAGTTTCCGTTTTATTCCATTTTCCTCTTAATTTATACGTCCAGTTCGTGTTATGTATTTAAAATTCTCGCCATCCTCTTATTGAGAAACACACTGTGACAAGTCTTCGGTGTCGGTGGATCTTATAAACTGCTTTCTGTCATATCAACCTGTCTTTAGAAAAGAAAATTCTCTCTATTCCGGGGTAAGTTTTAATGCTTTTTCAGCAGAATTTGGAAAAAATCAAGGCAATGTTATCCTCAGTACATTTCCTCGCTTCAAAATATTTCCACAAAACATTTTCACTCACGTCAAAACTGTTGTAACCGTTACCTCGACGAACTGTCGCAACATACCGTTCATCATTTTCTTCGCATCTAGCAGAGTAAAAGGAAACAGTTTCCTTGGGGCAGAAGTAGAAGTCTTGTTTATAATCCCCAGCAGCGAAAGAAACCAACATCAACGAGAAAAAGTCGATAGATAATGGGAAGGGGGAACTTCTTTTGTTTTCTTTACCCACCCTCCTTCCTTTCCTGCTGCTTCACAAGAAAACCATCAACAGCGAGCTAACGATGCTGACCCACTCCAGACGGCCAAGCAACGTTAAGCTAACTGGGGCTAAGAAGTCTTAGTTATTACATCACGGCCAACGTTCACAGTCAAACAGGTGGTGCACCCAGCCGCTGCTCCGTACATTAACGGTCACACAATCAAAGCCACGCAACCGATTAACCCGTGTCTTGGCCTCCATCCGATATGAGCTAACCAGAAAACGACGACCAGTGCAAGAGAAATCGCAACATATAAAGTTCGCACGTCTTGATTTACGGCAGGAATCTAGCATTGGCTAAAAAGAAATAATCTACCAACTTTCCGGTTATCGGCAGAATATCGAGTGACCCCGACGTATAAAATGGCAACGATAATAGTAAATTGATAATGCGGTGAATTTAGTAATCGTTTGAGAATTTTGACGTCACGTCTCCCGATAAGAGGCCGCGAGGAATTCTACCGATTTTCTGGTATCCCTCTCCTTTAACCGCGGCAACACTACAGTACATCGGTAGCTACGGACGAGTGTTAATGTTCCGGCCCATTCAATTTGGTTGGCCTTAACGATTATCTCAGGTAACAATTCTAATGGAAAAGACAAAAAAATACGGAAGAAAAACCATTATATATATCGTAAAACACACCAAAAAATAAAAAAAAATGGAAATAAGATGCTTCTAAAAACCGACTGCAAGCTTATTCTCTTCCCCCTACTCCTTTCTCCCCTTTATTATTGTCGTTCCGAACATAACTACATCATCTCCACTACCCTCAATTTCTCAAGGGACCAAAAAGTGCACTTTATGGAAAAGATTGATGAGTCCTCTGGGGTAAGAAATGGGTAAGTCGTCCCTTAAAAACCTCGAGGTCCATCTTTCAGTGCCGTCTAGAACAGTGAGTAAGAAACGACAGGTACACAAACAGTAGGTAGATATGTAGCTCAAGATGGGATTACCATTTTCTTTGCCTTTACAAATAGTGTCATGCGGAGAAGAGAAGATATTTATGACCGTAGTTCTAACCGCATCTAGTTAAGTGAGAAAGTGTTGGTTGGCGGAACACAAAATTTGATAACTCAACTATACACACACACCCACAAAAAAAACAAAGAATTCGGGGGGGAGAATAAAGGAAAATCATTTGCTGCTACGACATAGTGAAAGATCAATCTCGCAAATGAGATTCTGTCTATAGAATCAATTCGACACCTAACAGATCTAGTCCGAAACCGTCGACAATGTTCTGTATTACACGCATCCTCCAGGCTTCGATTTTCTTCAGGTGTGCGCGTCACATATTCGCTTTCCTTTTTGTAACCCTCGGGGCAGGAATTCGTAGCGCATAGTGAAGAGGCAACACAGAGAATACACGAGTCAACATCAAATTCAAATATCCGAATTATTCTATTAACATTAATATTTATTATCGTATATTTTCCTTCCTTTAAAAGTATTCAAACTTACTCGCATAGAAAGCTAATTAAAATATGAAAGATGGGCGAAAGTTTTTAAAGCTCGTATTTTATAATTTTGTGTCCAGTCAAAACATTTAGCCCCCGGGCCTATTTGTACGAAACTTCATCAAAACAAACCCTTTTCACGTCCCGTCAATAGGCCTGTGTTTTTAATAAATATGATAATTTAGTAGCATCTCTTGAATTTAGACATTCGTATTATTTATGAAATAAATTAATAGAATATTTATTCGAGTTGTGATGTAGAATTTGATCAATACGAAGATTAGAAACATTATTATTTGGAGGCCGAATGCGTAAGCCAAAAAAAAAAAGAAAACGAATTCCAAACTTAAATCGCCATTGTTTTAGGAAATAATACTTTTTTAAATAAGGATTTCGTAGCTAAAATCTGAGATTTATATCAAGAAACATTGGTTTACAGTTTAAAAATTAATAATCACGTATATCCGAGACGTACGTTACGTAAAATGGCAGCTGTAACTACCCTTTCGCATGGATTTCGGTTTATTAATCAACCATATGGTTCCGTTGCTCGCTACTTAATTGCAAATTAAAAATAATACAAAAGCCTTTTTCGAATAATAATTAAATTTCTTCTTTGTTTTTTAATTTCATCGAGATTTTTATCGGTAGAGAGTGGCGAAAGGACAAAATATTTTCGATCATCGAAACTACAAATGTGCTGACTCGTCAAAGCAAACGTAAAAATGCTCGTACTGTACACGAGGAATGTGCATTTGGATGCAAATTTTGGAAAATCCTTGGATCAATTTCAACGATTTTCAATGAGTGTGTTCTTGGCATCGCACGGACATTACATTAAAAATTTTGTTTGAGTCGAAAATCGTTTCGGCTATAAGTATTACCACGCACAATTTGCAGTTAGACAAAAATAGGCTACGTGAATCATTTTATTATAGAAGTTAAAATGGAACAAAAACTTTCGTCATTCTTTTATCGCTTCATTTATCAAAGTAAAAAAGAAAAAAATAAAGAAGAAAATTCGTTGAAATTAATTAAAAATGAAACTTTTGCGACTGTCCATTAAAATATGTTTTGTAAAATGACGCTATCTCATTTCGATCTTACTCGGTAATCCCATAGTTTGTTCCGGAGGTACTTAATGATAATTTTCTTCTTCTTCTTACATATAAAATGGCGAAATGGCTATGGAAATTTTGAATGAAGAATCGTCAATTATTTGGAAAAATCAGCTAACAGATCGCCTTTTCTCTATAAAATTTAGTCGTTTCTCGTGTCTGATAAATGACCAAATTGATCGATAACAGTATCAACATTTTCAATCCAATCCCGGATGTCCAGCATTTCACCTGTATTTCCTTTTCCGCCGTAACACTGTATTCTTCGTTGAATACGGAGCGAACTTTGGTAAGAAATTTTGAAAAGGACTGTCCGAAAACTCGAGCGAAACACATTTATTTCCGCGAAGGAGGGAATTTTCTGGGGCGAAGAGAGAAAAGTGCGAGGGGACCAAATCACTGTGGACACATCAAATCGTCCCGTCAATCGACAGGGTGTCCGCTACCTATCGATCACTGACAGTCCATAGAGCACGAAGATTAATCTTCTACTCTTTCTTTCCTCTCTGGACGTCTTCTATCGGTCTTTTCTCTTATAGTTCTTTACATTTCAACCTAAACCATTCGCTACTTCAAGGTAGTATTTTCCTTATTCTCTGAACTTGTCGCTAAGGATTTCTCATCGGCTGTATTAAAATTACAATTGATTTATCTCTAAAAAATAAATAAATAACCATTCTTCTCGTCTTGTAAATTTTCCGCTTAGTTTTACATCATAGAATTTTAATTAAAAATATTCAATTATTTTTCCATTTATAATGAATAAACTTGCAGAATTTGCCTAAGTTTACTATAGACACGAATCTGAAAACCTGTCTTAATTGACAAAAGAGGTTTTTCAATGTCATTAAAATGTAAATGTAGGTAATTTAAATTTTTTAAAGCATAACTTCCTTATTAATGCAACCTGCATAATAAGTTTATTTATAGAAAAATAAACTTACACGATCAAAAGATATAGAATAATGGAAGACATTTTGATTTAAATGCCAGGATACAACTTTATACGGTCACTTTATTTAACAATTCGGGTTAATTAATTCTCATTTAGACAATATCGATCCCGTCTGTAAAACTTAAATGTATATATATATATATAGGCCTAACTGCTTAAGTAATGCCATTATTGACTCATCGTACAAACTTTCAAAGTAGTCGACACACTTTGTAGAAGTTGCATCTGAGGCAGATTAATCAAATGAATAATTTGTCGTTAAAAATTATGATGAGAGAGGAGGAAACTCTGTTAATATTATCTTGCTGAATATTGCAAGAACTACGTGAAAGTGCGATTCTTTTGGGAATTTTCGTATGAATTCGGATCCATTTGAAATTTCAATGATGGGAAAGTATTTCTATAGATATTTAAATTAACAGAAAATAAGTAAATAATTGGCGTGGTGAGGAACGAAAAATCTTGTTCGTTAAACTGGTAAATTTTTAACAGGCGGATGTGTTTATTAAATGGATATACTTTGTTATTCGTTTGAAAAACAAAGTGAAGAATTAGATTAAATGAATTTCCACAATGACTTTAAAAAAGGAAAAAAGAAAGGACGAATTCTTGTTTTATAAACTGCCAAAACTATTGGAAATTTCTCCCTCATCTCTTTCTTTGTCCATATACGGAACATATTATGTCATTGTTCCTGTTGTTATCCCATCCATCTCTTTTATGCTTCCAGCTTTCTTTTTTTGGATCTCTTAAAACTGCTATTCCATTTCTTTATCTCATTAAGGAAAAAAATGCTGACTTTTCCTGCAGACAATGCGGACTGACCTATATAACTCATCCCCATTATGTATGTATCTTTTCATTATATTTTTCTGAGAATCAGCGTCACAATGACGTTAGAATCAAAGCGACCAATGGAAACAATATCTGCGCCATGTGACCAACACTTTTCCTTTCCAGGAGGGCAGCAACCGAAAGAAGGAAGGAGAAAGAACGTGACAAATGTACGGTCGAACGGAGCAGTCATTCATCACTGCCGAACTGATGGAAATAAGCAGGGGCCTAAATCCAATCATCAATCCCCACGCGCACAACATATACAACCGAAAGGGGGGAGGGAAATGCATTCCGCACTTGGGGCAAGCCGACTCTACCATTATATGATTACAACAAAGCACATCTATAAGTGCTAACACAGCGAAACAAAAACGAATAGAGATGCTTATATGGCCAGCTTAGGGAAACGCTAAGGTGCTAATCGCATTTTTCTCGACATAAAAAAACCGTCAGATACATTCCAAGAAATGAAGATATCCGGGAAGCAAACGAGAGAATAAAAAAAGTTATTTAAATATGTATTTCCTAAAGCATTATCCCGTTCAAAAGCAGCCATTTGCACGTTAGATTCTCGAACATCTTATATTGACAGCAAAAATGAAAATGGCTACAACGGCACGTGAGATAAGAATCATGGCGTGCCGAAGAATCATTACAGAGTTTACTGTTTAGGAAATAATGCCTTCTTTACGAAAAGAAACTACTGGGACGAAAACTTTGAAAAATCCATTCGTCTACAAACCTATTGAGTACAATACTTTCCCCAGAAATTCCTAATAATAAACTTCATCTCGAAGCAGGTGTTGAAAGTAGCTGCTCCTTTTTTCGCTACTCCGTCTAAGACTACCACCGTCTGCGGCTAAAGTGGAAGTTCTTCATACAAACTATTGCCCTTACGGAATCCAATACGAAGAGAAAAAAAAGAAAAGATACAACCAAGAAAAAATGCTAAGGATACAAGTCAGGAGGATTTCCCATCTCCTGACTCTTCTTTCTTCTATCTGATGGTAATTTCCAATACCTGACCGAAAGAGATGGAAGGAGGAGGTGGGAGTCCGGAACGAATCTCGACAGCTGCGACCTGGATGGTGATTTCCCACAGAAAACAGTTTCGAAAATAGGCTAAATATAGACGACTCGTCAATGAAATTTCATTGTGATGTATTGGACCTATAACTGTTAAAAGTTTCAATAATCCCAACTTTTTCTAGTATTAAATGACGCGAGAATCTTCGCAGCGAAACTCGAACTCGATTACGATTTATAACGATTAAATCGTTCTTTTTCTCTCTTACTTTTTCTTCCTCTCGGTCTTTACAACTTAAAACTGACCTGTAATTAATTTTCCAACGGAAACAATCCCCGTTAAATAGAGCGTTCCATCGAACAGTATAAAAAATTAAAAGTATCGAATTTAGAAGAGTTTAGTGTAAATGCTCTCAATGTTCCAGCCATTGTTTGTTGTGTCTCCGAGGCAGGATTGATTTCTCACAAGCAAATACGCTTGTTTCCAGGACCAAGAAAGCGTTTGCTTGGCAGAGCAAAAATATAAAAGGTAAAGTGTTAAGGGAATGAGTCCTTTGCCGTTTTATTCTTGTAGCAGAGAAAATGCTCCGGAAATGAAAAAGAACGACCGCACTAGTCCAACGATTAAAACAAAAGGAAACGAAAGAGAAAAGAAAACGAGATTTCTCTCCGTTTATTGCAGTCCATTTTCGAACTGAGAAGGAAGAAATAAAACAAACCCTGGCACTCTTGTAGCTATTACCTGCGAAAGAGCAACAAGATCCGGAAGTGCGCGTTCATCAACTCCAGCTGGTAATGGCAACTGCTCGGTCCAAACGAACCCTTTGAGGCATCCGCAGTTAACGAGACTTCGCATGAAAATGGGTCGAGAAGGGGAGAGCGTGCAGTCATCGCCACACTGCCGTCACAAACAAGTCGTTTCCACAAAATATTACACTACGAAAAACTTATAAACTGAAAGAAACTAAAAACATTTTTACTATTCCATACAATATTCAGTTTCATCTATCGCCTTAGAAATTTATTTAATTGTACACAAAGTATTAACGTCCGCATTCTTTAATTTTATTACATTTTAATAAAATCTGAAATCTGACGAAACTTTCTTTTTTTTATTTAAAGAAAAAAATGGCAAAATATCACCAAATTCCTCGCTGAATTCAGGCATCGGGAAATTTATTCAATCAACATTTATCAAAATAATAACCCTTTATACATATAAAACAAGAAAGTAAGGGTATAATCCCTTGTGGATATAAATTTTATCTCTTCACCGGATGAAAATTGAAATTACTTTCATAACTCAGCCTTTAAAACAGGAAGCTAAGTAAAACCGTCTTTTAGCTTTCTTATTAAACTAGGCCTTGGGTTTATTCTTACAATTTTTAACTTATGAAATAATTTTCGGTTATTTATGCTAAAATTAAACCAAAAAACAAATGAAATTTCAAAGATTACATAATCATTATCGCCCGGTTCTTAAAGAACGGTTAAATTATTCTCGCCTTAAAAATATATTGAAATTTAATAATAATAAAAAAAAATTCAATTAATTAAGCATTTTTTAAAAATAAAATCCCCAACAAAATAGAATAAATTTTAATCATTCGGATCTAGCAATCTGATAAGCACCTCCCCCAATTAAAATGGCTTATCTTTCGCCTAACCTTTAAAAAGTCAGGAAAATATTCGAGAAAAATAAAGACAAAGGGGGATGATTTAAAAAAAAATATCATAAATTTTAGGAGACGTTTCGACGTACTTAACCGTTCGAACGATTTGTATATCGTCCAGTTCGAAAAATCTCCATTAATAAACGAATCCAATCAGTTGTATGGATCTAGTTCTGTCAACAAAATGATGATGATATATCTCCGGAATATCGAACATTTAGGGAAAGTCGCATAAAGGTTGCTAATAATATCACCGCTTATTCTAGTTAGGTATCGACAAATCAAGCATTTACTCGTGAAAATATACAACTTTCTAATCTCCAATAAAATGATGTCATAAGAGATTGAAGAATGATATTTTAATAATGCATTCCCCTTATAAAAATCAATTGTGTGCTGAAACATAATATGCGGAATTAATCTGGAGTTTAAAAGTGTTTAATCATTTTAGAAGAAGGGGGAGAGAAATTATATATGTGTATATACTTTAATGTGTACAGATAAACCACGAGACAGAAAGATTAAACGTTTCCATCTTGAATTATAATTTTAACGTTGATGTTTTGATAACATATAAATATATATATATATATATATATTTCCCTCCTCTGTGATAGAGGAAAGCATAGGTTTCGATTTTTATACGAGAATGTAGTTAAATAATGCATTGAATAAATCTGAAACTGCAAATACTTCGCCCACGATATTTCTTAAACGTTTCAATGACGACATGAAATATTACATTTAAAGCAATTTTAATCTCATCTGTGTTTACCGAGTGTCTGACTTCCTTCTTTGCGGGACAGAAAATGGATTTGTTAAATTGAGGAAAAACGCAGAAAACCCGGGGAATAAGAAAATGAGCGATGTCAAAATATCCGAATAAACATTTGCCGTTCAGATCGGTTCACAAATGTAAATCTCCGAAAATCACGGTACCAGTACTTTAGGCATTTTTTTCCTCTCCCCTCCCTCTCTCTCTCTTCCCCCCTCGACTCGATGTAAGCTTCATCCTTTCGTTCTTGTTTAAGAATGATTGAAACGTACTTCTTTATCGCTTATAACTTATGAATATAACAAGGAAGCTAAGTCTTTCTTGCCTTTTTAAATATTTTATTACAGTTAAATTTTATTTACAGTTTAGTTTTTTTCTTTTTCTTGAATAAAGTAATACAAAATTAATATTTGGGGAGAAAATGGGGAGGGCACTCGATAAATCTAATTCGGAATTTAACAACTGAAGTGTTCAATTCTTGTCGACTTATTTTTTACCCTTCCAATATCATCTTCCTCACTATTTCTTCCACTATATATATATAATGTTTCCGCCAAACTACACCGGATCTTTAAAATTAATAAAAATTTGCCATAAGCAAAATGTTTTCTGTTCAAAATTTTCTATAAAATGCGTATAAAAATTTGCGAAAACCAGTTGGATGAAATAGAATTGAGATTGATAGATGCGATTTAAAATAATTTTCGAAAAATCTCTTCTTTCAAACGCCATGGAAAAGAATTCCCTTGTAAATGCTCACCAGTCACTTTTATGGAAAGATTTATTTTCATTGAAGAACACTTAAAAATCTATCTTACAATGTTTATGAAAAATTTTTAAACTTTTATATAACAATCTTTGATTATGTTATTTACTTCCTTTCAAGAAAATTAATTTAAGCAATTTGTTTCTTTAATATATTACTTTGCTCCAGTATATAAGAATTATTAACTAGAAAATTCAAAAGAAATTAAGTAGTTTTAAGCGAAACTAATAAAGTCTGAGAAATTTCCTGATAGATTTATGAATCGCTTTTCCGCTGCAATTTCCTATTGCGGTTATTATTATATATATGTATAATTTTTTGTGTGTTTTTTTCATTGTAAATTCTAATCAAAAAACCATGGAAATTTCATGAATTGTTTCATACAAATGAGTATTTTCTCTATGTAAAATTTCCGATGAAGATAAAACAGAGTGAATTTGGAAATTTTCCAAGGATCAATATTTATTTATTTAAAAAAGTTAAGAGCAAAATTAACATCGGATACAAATATTTTCGGACAAATGTTACGTTCATATTAAAAAATATTCCGTGTTACAACACTAGTAAATAAATTTGTAAATATTCATGGTTAAAAATGAAGGAGGAAAGAAAATTTTTTAAGAAATGCATCTAAGAGGAGAGGGAAAAAGAAAGGAAGAGAGAGAGAGAGATTTACAAGTTTTTTTGTAAAAATTTTATAAAACAAACCTCATAAAATATCAAAACATTATAAAAATGTAATTAGTAGAGAACAAGAAATATTATTCTTTAAGAATTTTACGAAGTAAAAGCAAAGAATCTCCATAATATAAAAGCATCGAGCAGATAAATAAGTCGACTTTTGTAGGACGATAGAAAATAATCTTTCAAAAATAGTAACTTTTAAAAGGGTTTATCTTCATTAGCCACGATTCCTCACTCGGAAGGAGAATAGGAATGAATGAATAATAAATTTTTACTAGTTGTATGTATGGAAATTCTAAAAAATTCCAGATAAAAGAAAAGATAAACAAACCGAAAAAACATCAATTGTTTTAGACAAAACTGTAATAAAATTGAATAAAATTCTTCCCTTTTTTGGATAACGAAATGTAAGACACGTCTTAGTAATTTCTTTTAATTCATTCTGAAAGCGAGTTTAATCACGAATGTGTCATTTATGATGGAAACGTTTTCGTTCGCTTTATGAATAATTACGAAAGAATATCTTTTTGAAACAATATCTCAAATAAATTCGCTAAATAAGGATCAGATAAACTTTTCCAATTACTCCATCAAATAACCTCGTAATAGAATTTTTTGACATTTATGCATAAAAATATTTTCATCTAAAATCGCACTCTCTACCCGAAAACATAAGGGAAAGAAAAAACTTATTAAGTTTAAGTAGTTTAAGAAATTAACCTTCGAGTACATTAACGAAAACAGATTTAATCTATTTGATTCGTTTTCCATCCTTATTTTTTGTAGAAAATATATATATATATATTAAAATTTTAATCAAATTGAAGAACTAAATGGTGATATTATACGAAACCTTAAATGTCGATTCCCTGTTACATTTAATAAAAGTTATCAATAAATATTCATCTCTAGTTAACTAGAATAAGTTATCGATTATATTATTATTATTTTTTTATCATTGCAAGAACTTATGACATAGATGAAATAAATTTAATCGCATCTTAACTAAAAATGGAATTTAAGTTTCAAAGAACAAAAATCATTTCGGCAACGAGTTGAGTAACTTTCCCGGCAGAAAAGTTAAAACTGTGGGTGGTGCCGTGTTTTGTGATTTTATTTTTTAAAAAGTTTTATTATTATTAATTATTATAAAATAGTAAAAAGCTCAATTTTGAGGGTAGAGACGAGTAAAGTCTTTTTATTAAGTCCGACCCTCCTCGAGATATGATACACGACCTCTCCTAATCTCCCCACCTTCTCGATCTTTAACCACCAAAATTTAATAGCAAAAATCCTCCTAATACGCAAAACACCCCGCAAAATTTCAGAAATTTTCGACAAAAAGCATAGGAGTTATTAAGCTTCAAAGAGGGTGAACTAAACCGTGTCTTTCCCCAAATTTTTTGCCATACTTTCTCTCTATTATATAACTTATAACAGGCGGGAAAGTAAAAATAATATAAATAAAATCTCTAAGAATTCTAATATTTAATATAAAAATTATTTTCTCATAAATGCACTTCGAATTTTTTTTTTTAAAGGCGATAATATAAATGATTAACTGATATACTTTATTTTCACGTAATGAGATTTATCAGTAAAGTGTGCGTGGATAGTCTTATAATAAATTTGTTGAAGATTAAATAATACAGTTTCCAGAAGTCTCGTAGTAAAAATTCATTTAAGGAAAAAAGAAGCAGAGTTTTCATTTTTCTAAATGGAAAAGAGAAGATCGAATTACTGATCCATTAAAATTTTCAAAAGCAATCTATAAATGAAAAGTTGGCGTAGAAAGTAAAAAGCATCTTTTATAATCGCGGCCGAACATTAAGTATGAAAAAATAAACAGAAAAAGACATGGATAGCTTTGTGATCCCCCTTTCAGCTCCTTTCCATGTTTGACTCTTCTTTTTTTTATTGTAGTTTAACAGTTAAAGAATATCTTAAAAAATCATTACATCTGCAAGATATTCGAATAGCGACTAAACTATTTATTTGATCTATATTTAATAAATTTACGTGTTAGTAAGATAAAAGGGTATATAAGTCTGTATATATAAAGTAAAAATTCAAATAAAAATCTTTATTTCTATTACAGATAATGTATCGAAATTCCACTTTACTGATTTTTCGAATTATGTTTATTTTATCGAAAATTGAACATTTCTGTCTTAATAATGAAATCGATTTATGTCCCCTTTGACTGTGAAGAAAGGAAATTTTTATTCATGCGGCTAAACATTCGTCTTTTTTTTATTTTTATTTTTTTTTTTATTTTCCTCTTCCAATGATTATGCATTAAAAAAGTTCGATTTCAATCTCCGGACAATCAAGAAAGAAATCAAATGTGTACCAATCAATTTTGTAAGATAATGGAATTACATTAACCCCGTCTTGATAAGTCGGAATTTCGGACGATTCGGCAGAGTAAAATAAAATAAAATAAAATAAAATAAATTTCACAAGTATTTACATACCAAATCAACAGGCCATAAAATCACATTCCGATAACCCAACTGAAATCTAACCGTTGCACATGAACAAAAGCTGATGAAGCGACTGAATTTTTCCATCCGTGATTGCGTGTGATGTGGGCAAGAAGATTCTCTCTCTCTCTCTCTCTCTCTCTCTTTTTTTTTTTTTTCCTGTCATCATCTCCCAATCAAAGAAGGCCAGTCAATAATCCGTTACTTGAAAGTGGAAAAGAATTTAAAGCTTATTTGTGCGCTCGGTCTCTAGAGATACGCAGTCTAAGACCGTTATCTCAATTATTGACTGACAAACAGAAAGAGGACAGTTTCACAATCGACAACTTCCAATTCCCCGGGTGGCACCAGAAAATTTACACATCGACAGCTCTTCCTGCAACATAACGGCATTCAATTTCATTCCGCCGGTTTGCTTTATTAGCAACTGGAGGGTTATTATCTTTATAGGTCATCGCTAATCAATGATGAAAGTTACTCAGGTTCTCCGCTTCTTACCTGAAGGGGATCGCTTCTATTTATCGTCGCCGAGTCGCCTCTATACTCTACAATTTCTAAAACAGCTTGTCAACAAAACTTTATTTTATTTTATTTTTTTCCCCAAATTTTTCTCATTAATTCTCGATCACGTTGCTAAAATTATGATTGGTTCGAAAATCTATTTTTGATTGTTCTCCCTCTTCAAAATTTAATAGCTAATAATTGAAGATTGTATGAGCATTTCTCCTTTCAATCGATACTACGAAAGCTCTAGACGTGCATCCAAATCTGATAAAAGGATAAAGGGAGAGAGAAAGAGAGAGATTTTTACAATTAAAAGTCGAGGGTGAGAAGCTGTGTTAAAGTCTAGTTTTCTGGTATTGGTTTAAATCAAGAATCATTATTTTATGATGGCGTTGATAAGGAATGTTTAACAGTTCGTATGACAATCGGACAGAACCGCCGTTACAATACTAACTTGAGGTATACAGCATTAGTTAACCTTTCTGTGACCACTTACATTGATTACAGAGGGGCATTCAAGAATTCAAAGGAACTATGAATATCATTTACATACTAATGGTCTCACAACACACTATCCGTAGAAGTGATAAGACATATTGTCAGAGAAAATGTCGTAATTAAACTGCCTTAGCTAGGACAGATGAGGAGTGTTTTGACAGAGTGAAGTATTTCTTCCTACTATGTATATGACAGCAGTTTCACTACAGATACAAGAAAATTGTGGCAATCATCATCTAAAACCGTCATAACCATCTTTTATGTTCATGCAAATTTTTGATAATTTTATTAATGTAAAAAAATGTTTCTTAAAATGAGTTATTGAATTACCTACATTTCTTGCTTTTAACTAAATTGATATTTCTTTCGGACTATGATTAAATCTTTTTAATTTCTGCATACAAATGGATATTTTTTAAACTTTAGAAATGACAGATAAAAATCACACTACGCCAATACTTTTAAATTAATTAAAGTCTTTATGATATAAAAAAAGGCAACATTAAACAATTTTAAAAATTAATTCATTAATTAATTTAAATTTCTTTAAGATGCGAAAAATTTTATATTAAAAATTTAATTTTTATTTATAAAACTTCAATATCGTAGTTAAAAGAAAATCGGTAATAAATTAGTATTAATAAGATTTAAATTCGCTGTCGAAAGATCAATTTAGTCTCGAAATTGGAAAAGATCAAATTAAATAAAAATTCTAATTCTTTTTTTTTTTTAATTTATTAGTGTTCTTCTATGACGTGCTTTTGAGTTATTATATATATATAATTATATTAAATGACAGAAAATGTGATAAATATTTACATTCTTATTGGAGTTTCATCTATAAATATAGGCCTGTAACTAGATAAGGGATGGTAAACTTGTGGCACGTGGGGTGAAGTTATCTAGCACGCAACATATACAATTTCGTTTACTTTTTACTGTTAAATTTCAGTTATTTTATTTGGTTTTCTGTTCATTTTAGTATATTATCATACTTTTCTCAATCAGCTCTTTACATTTATTCCAATTATAGCATTCATTATATTTATTTAAAAATAATTATGCTTACTTTATGACTGAAAAAATTACCATCCTTGCTGTTAACAGAGAAGAAGAATCTTGTTTAAAAACGCTCTTATTTTTTAAATAAGATGAAGAATATTAAAAAAACATTAAAAGTTTATTTTAATAATCGTAAATACACATAATTTTAGCACATATCACACTATTTATGATACTCATTATGTAAAAACAAGCGTATGTAAATACAGAATATTTTAAATATATATGCAAATTTCTTTAAGAAATACTTAATTGTATTTTTGAATATTCCTTATTTTTACTTATTAAATATTCTTAAATAAATTGTTAAAAATACGCATTAAAGGAATTTATGAATTTATATACAAGACATTACTTTTTTTTCGAATTATATTTACAGAAATATTAAATAGTTTTAATCCAGTGCTTATGATATAATAAACCTCATTCTTTGAGATTTATTAAGGTCGATTCTAATCAAATTATTAATTAAAACATGCACGAGATGATTCTTCCTCATTAATAACTCTAATTATTGGAAAATACTGATCACGACAAGAATAAAAATGTTTTTTTTTTTATTATTTAAAAAAATATGTTTTGAGAACTTTATGTTAATTCTATATTAACATAGGAGAGATAAATATAATTTCTAATTAAGCATTTGACTATTAGAAGAGGACATCCTGGAATATTCCCAATTCCATCTCCCGAAGCAGACTGTTCTTTAATAGTTTATATAACATTAATTCTGCTTACCATAGGAGTATGGATGTTCCTCCTTAACCAAGAATTTAAAACAAATATATACATAAAAAATAATAATAAATCCAACATTCATTATCTTAGATTTATCCACAAAAGTAATTCCCTCTTAAGGTATCCGGGATGCTCCACTGTTACTCGCTACAATTTTTATATATATATATAATTAATTTCAATAAAGATTTAAAATGTTTATATCATCATCGATTTTCCTTGTATTTTCCATTCTTCATTTATCATGAATTTTTATATTTCCACCATCGAACATCATCAATCGAATAAGTCATTCATATTTCATATATAGCAGGAGGCCAACGAATAAAACATTCTCCTGATACATAGTAAGATTTTTTTTTTTTTTTTTTCTAACGGTGTTAATTTAATTTATCTTTTCTTATATTGGATTTGTAATCTTATTACGTAAGATTGTCGATATTTACAAAAACAATAGCTCCATATTCAAAGAAAAAATAAATAAGAAAATTCATCATCATACATCATCTATCGACACAATTATTTTTTTACGGGTGAAATGCTTGATACAAAATTTCACGCTTAATCTTAATAATTAAAAAATTACATTTCAAGAGTGCATAAAAAGGGGGGGATAGGCAGTATACTAATACTATTAATTTGTCAACTTAATCACAAACTTGTCCAAAAAACACGAATAATTTATTAATACTTTAATTATTATTTCATCATAATTTTCATAAATAAAGATTAATGAGATGGTGTTCGTTTTAATTAAAAAAATAACGAATAACAAATTTTAATTAGTAACATTATAAATATAGTTAAATTTATTTTAAGATTGACAGATATAAAATGCATTTATTTTTGTAAAAATTTTTACTTTCATTAAAATGTATTTTTCTTTCCATTTTTTCCCCCACTGTTTAAACACACATACACATACACAAGAAACAAAAAATAAAATTAAAAAAAATTCTGTACAATAAAGCAGAATGGTTAACTAAAAAACCTAGAACCAATAATTATATATAAATATTTTAAAAAATCTTGTGTCTAGAACAAAATCATTTATCAATAATTAATTAATCAAATTTTTAAAAATGAAAACCGTATAAGATGGTTTATTATTAATTAATGAATTGATGATAAAAATTTCTAAATTAAACAGCAATAGAACAAAATAGTATCCTGCTTTTTTTAATTCGTTTTTTTTCCCCCTAGACTTACACACTGATTAATGATTGCTTATTAACTCATTGATTAAGAGATTTGATTTTCATAATAAAATTTAAACATGTCTAATTAAATAAACTTTTATAATTTATATATATTTTGTAGTTTTTTTTTTTTTTAAAAAACTAAATAAATGAATATATTCAGATATAAAATTTTATCTTATTCCAGTAAAAATATCTTGTAATACTTTATTGTTTAAAATTCTTTTTTATGAGGAAATTCTAAACAAAAAATTAATATTTTTAAATAAAAATGAATAATATTTAAATTAAAATTGAGAATAAAAATTTTATTGTTTATAAAACTATATATGTAGTTTTAATATATATGAATAGAATACATTCATATATATATATATATATATATATAAAATTCGTAGATTATAATCACGAATATTATATTACAGGGGTGGCCAAATCATTACAGGGAAGCTATAAACTGAGTATAAGAAACACGTGAGAGCTGCACCCTATATTGAAATGATATTCACTACATAACCTATATACTGTATACGGGCCCTACCGAGAGTGGGTGCATTTGGGCGCCGTCCCGTAACCCATCAGATTTAGAAGGACCAATCAGATTAGAAAATCTTTTTAAAAAGTAGTTAATGTATATATATATAGAAATAACAATAAAATCGTACCCATACTCCTTAAGTAATAAGGAGCTGCTATAAGGGTCTAGAAAAGCTGCAGTTTGGCCACCATGTCTCTATTACTATACTATTTCTAATCGTAATACTGCAATAATTATTAAAGATAACCAATAGGCATGTATATAATAAATTCTATAACAAAAACGCATATATTTTATGTATTTCCATAATTTTATAGATAAATATAAAATACATTTAATAAAATCGATCAAAAATCCTCAAAAGTTTAGCAAGAAAGATTTTTAAAATTTTACAGAAATAAATCTGAGAAATTTAAAAAATTTTCTTTAATCTGATTAACTGTAACGTTTTAATGCCTTTATTACGGAATTTTCTCCGTTAACGTTTGTAAACGATGTCTGCATTTGTTATAATTGAATTCATTTTAACTTTAAGAAAAATACTACTACTACTACTACTAACTAATAAACTTACAAAATTCATAATGTAAATTGAAATTAAACATAATTATTCTATACAGTATATTTAATATCTCGATATTAATGCGGAGATTTTACTACTTCCGTGATGAACATGTTAATATGTGCGTGGTATCAATTTAGGAAGACATACTTGAATATAAAGTACGTGATCATCATTTTCATCTATCATGTTCAATCTTACTTGGGTAAGTTGTATATCAAAACAGTAGTTCTTCAGATTAAAACGAAAGCAATATTTTATTCCAAGTATTTAATTTCTCACATAGAATTCGGCACAATTTTACTGAATTAACTATCGCAACTGAATTTAATAACAAGAGAAATTGATGTGTATTACACAATATATTAATTATACAATAGTCTATCAAAATTAAGAATTATGAAATTCGGTGTACAAGTATTTTTTTTCAGTTAATTTAGCATATTAAATAATGTTTTCATCACTTAAAAACTATGTTCAGAAATTTTATATGCCTTGTACATTTATAACCAGTCCTTTATGCAGCCATTAAAGAAGCTCAGCTTCACAATTAGCTAATCAATAACTTTCCATACGTCAGAAATTGAATTAAGAGTAGCCACAGCTTGAACAGCAAGCTGCTTGCCAATAATTCATCTTGACACAACTATGAAACCACCAACTAGCAATTTACTTAATCAGACTAATATCCTTTGTTTAGTTTCTTGTTGGACATTAATACATGTTTGTCAGAATCACTTGCTTTGAGGAAATCCAAGGCAAGTTCTTGTTATGAGGCCATAAAACAGAAGAGTTTTTTCTATAGCGATTAAAAGTATATAATTCAGCGTTACGTCCATTCGAAATATTAAGATGAGTGTTTAGAATCAAGCTAAATAAAAAAAACCTTATCGATTTATTTCGGTTTAGTCATTTTCAAATAATTTCTTTCACACAATAAACAGCTTTAAATGAGCTAAGTTTTCAAATTTCTAAATCTCTCTAGTGTCTCTCTTCCAATCAAATTACCTGGCTCTCAATAGTCTTAACAACCGGCTCTTGCAACTTGGCAATTTGCCACCATTTAACCCTTGCCCGTAAAAGTTTCGAGGAATGTCCCAGGCTACCCCCATTTGCGACAACGAACACGAGATGACAGAAAGGGCCATTTTCCGACAGCCTGAAAGCATGGACTAAAACAAAGATAATTTAATTACTGTTAAAGTATTGCCAAGAAGTGGAATACACATAAAAAGTAGAAGACTTTCATTCTGGAATGGAAATGAGTACCAAATTTAGGAACAACAAGCCATTTCACTTCACAGAGATGGTATACTATAGTAATCCATTGCTTTCCTGCATTAGTTGGAGTGCCATTAAGGAGATAATGTCTCCTTAATAACAAAGTGAATCAGTATATGGATATTAACCCATTCATAACTGACAAAAACCGAACTGTCATGTTATTCAAAAAATTTTAAATGCAATTTCATCGTAATAAATTTATCTCTAATTTATTTTAATTTTATTAATAGAAACTGTTTCTGAATAAAATGGTAATACGGGCAATTATTTGAATTAAGAATGCATGGAGCATAAAACATGATGATGAAGTTTCACTCATACAAATTTCTGCTTCCAAAAACTTTTTAAAATACTTCAATAATAATAAATATGAAAGAAGTGAAAAGGGAAAAATAATGAATATTGCCATCATTTATATTCATCAATTCTATAAATTTACTGATAATTATTCTAATAATAATATCAATAATTCAAAATAAACTGAAAAAATAGAGAAAAAATAAAACATCAAATTGATAAAACCTTAAATAAATGTTATTTTTCACTCTATTTTATAATAATTTGATATTTAAAGAAAAATAGAAATAAACACATATATATTTAAAAATCAATTATTATAATCATCATCAAAAGAATTAATTAAAAATTAAATTATATTGAATATACTAGAAAAAATGCAGTAATGAATAATATAAAAATATGTTTGTAAACATGAGCTTGTAAGTACTTAACATACATAAACTATACAGACATACACGCATAAAATTGAAAAAGAAATTAAATTTATGATTAACATTTCAGAATAAATTACTTAAAATATTATAATATCGATATAATCAGGACGAGTTTGGTATTCAAAGCGAGTAGATATTAATGTAAATAGCTTATATTAGTGCAATAATATAACCTCGATTAACATTCGATTCATTAATAGTCAGGTATTAGTATTCCTACGATAAATATCTACATAAATAACAATTACATAATTAGTCAAGAATGAAACATTGTTTAAATATTGTTTTTAGTTCATTAAAACAATACAACTCCACATATGTATAGTAAAACCTGTATAAGCCGGAATCGCACGGTACCGAATACTTTTTCTGGTTTGAACAGGCTTTTTTAACATAGAACATCATTCCGTTCTGAAGAATTTTTCTGTTTAGACAGGTTTACTGTATGCTTATACTAAAACTTTTATTTGTTCATCAATGTTGGCTACGTATAAAACGGATACACCTTCTTTCGCATTATCATTAAATTATGAATAACAACAAGAAATTGCTTCTTATTCTTAATAATAAAAAATAATATTCATTAAACTTCCTTTATCATTAGTAATTAAATAGAAATTAAATAATTTTCAAGTATTGTATAATTAAATATACTCTAGACTAATGTACTGTACAACACTAATTATATAATAATATATGTATACACATTAGTAAAAATATAATTATAAACGAAGAGAATAAATAAAGTTCAATAAGTTATTGTTCATTGAATATGATTTAATTATTACTTTATATTTCGTTTAACAATCCAAACCGTAAATAATGATAACTTTTGTATTTTACAAGATGAAAACAATAATGCAAATTTAATCATCGGGTTCCTTCTTGTATACTTTCAAACAGTAAATGATCATTTAAAAAATTATGATAATTGAAATTATGATCAATCTGACTTAGATAATTGATCAAAAATTAATCAAATGTGTAAAATATGTACACTCGATCAGAAATTCTGCGTGAAAATATTTTCTTTTTGCTTCTTGTTCTTCAATCGATTAGCGTGATTTTAATATTTAAAATGTTAACGATTCAAAAAAAAAATACTAATATAATTATTACTATGGCATTTCAACAGAATTTAATATAAAAATAATAAAAAACGAGCATTAAAGAGACAAACGCTAAAAATTCAATAATCCAAACTCACGTATAAGTGATTTTTACAGAATAAACATGAGATCGTTGACCATATTATACAATTGATTTAGTTGTTATTTAGATAAACTATTAAATACATAAACACGTTTTTTTAATAGTTTAAAATATATAATAATAAATTGAAATAAATAAAGAAAAATACAAATGATAGTTTTTATGTTAAAATTTTTGTTAATTAAGTCTAAGCTTCATATTTAAAGTTATAATTTAATCACAATCTTATTTTATATTTTATATGTAATATTGATTATTTAAAGAAAAATGTTGACTCAAAAAATTGTATTTTAGTTAAAAATAAGCAACATATTTCTGCTAAATTATATTATACAGAGCAATAACGAGACTAACTTTATTTCCTGTATTGCTCTATTGTATCATTTATGTATTTAATAGTTAGTTAAATAGCTGGCATTATTTAATTTTTAAATGCTTTAAGCGAAATATTTTTTCTGCCGAAATTTTTGTTGTATTTTGTATTTATTGTTGTGGGCGTTTTGTGTTTGTTGTGTTGTTTAATTTTATGTTCTATTTAGTTACATAAGTTTAGTCGTTTATATTCAATAATTCAAAAAGAACACCTATTTACAATTTAAATGATTATATCTAACGTCTTCGTTGATGAACATTTACATTTATTCTATTCCAAAATATCATACATTATAATTAGCTGTGTATAAAATATTTTATAGATTTTTAAATGATCATGTTTAATTTAAAACATGTTTTATTCAACAATTTAGAAACTAAACACAGTCTTTATAAGATTAACAGTTTTGATTATTGTTTAATTTTTTAATTGCATACAATAATTTTTTTAGACAAAAATTGCATTTATGAACTATAAAAACTCTTAAATTGCTATAATAAATATTATAGAGACAAAAACATATATTTAGGTGTCAAACAATTTCTATAGCCTAGGAAGTTTTTTGAGTTCAATGCAGTCTTACATTTTTTTATTATTTAATTTTTCTCCAATTTTTAGATTTTGTATATTCATTAGCAACTAAAATTAAAACAAAATAAAAATATTGCATCAACAGTGAACAGAAAAATTATTGCATTCAATCATTTGATAATAATAAAAATAAAAGAATAAGATTTCCATAGGTATACATATGTCTGTATATACATACATACACACAACCAAATCTTAACTTTTATAAACAATCATTCTATATGTATTTATATACAAATATCAAAAAATATATATATGACTTTAATAATGCAATCAATTTAAAATAAAGTAGCTATTTAATTTTAAAATATAATTTCTATTTTTTAAAACTCTAAAGTTATTAATAAAATTATTTTTAGTATTTTAATCTTCATCATTATACTTCTCTCAGCTGTCACATATGTACGTACAGTACATGAAAGATTTGTGATATGCTTCTTTGTTTTTGTTATCTTTCACTGAAAATTTTAAAAAAAAAAATAAATATTTACACATTTCTAAAATAAAAAATTACATTAAATAAAAATATATTACATTTTTTTTATCATCAATGTTTTCATAATTAAACAGGAAAAAAAATCCCAAGTATGTTTTTAGTATCGAATCACTCAGGCAGAAAGAATAAATGCAGAAAAATAAAAGTAATATATTAAATTTATTATTATAAACGTCGTCAATTTTGATTAATTTGCTATTATCAGCCTGTAAAATTATTTTATTATTTTTAAAATAAAATAAAACAATTTTAAATTATAACAATTACAATATACAAATTTATCATATTATTAATAAACTTAACTGGACTAAAATAACATCAATATAAATCAATATAATACAACAAAGTATGCTATTTTATTAATTATATACACATCCTCTCTGTTTACAAATATGACACAGTATCAATATATTCTAGTTTCATAGCTGATTATGACATCAAGCATGAATGTGAAAGATATGGATTCAGTCTTCTCTTAGATCCTAACATATTTTGTCTTATTTTCTTATTTTGTCTATACAGTTCACACTAAGAAACATGCCATATTTGAATGTTACTGTTTACTTATTAATAATGCAATGTTTTAGTTTTTTACATATGTCCACATACACAAGTATTGTACACTACATACACTGTATAAACATATTTATTAATTTTGAATATTTTATTTTTGAATATAAATTAAATATATTAGAATACTTGAATATTTTTTAAATCACTTATTTAAACTTAACTAATTCGATGTTGGCTGTTGTAAAAAAAATTTAAATATTAAAAACAACTTATTTAATCTAAGTTAATTTGATTGTATTACAATATTTTTTCAATATTTTACAATGCAGTTCTCAAAAATGCAAGAGAAACACTTACAAATATTAGTTTAGTGATTTTATATAAATAGTAATTTAATACATTTCAATATAAAACTTTAAATGTTGTATATTTAAATAATTCTTCTATACAATAATAAAAATTATATTTATTATGTAATAATTAAAAGCCACATTCAAAAAAATAACTAAATATTTTAAAAATATAATTGTAAAAAAATATTATAATAATGATAATGTATGTCAAAATAACTATAAAATGAATTTATATTTAAAAACAAAAAAAGTAATACTTGAAAGAAAAAGATAATTTAATAGAAAATAAGTTATTTCATATATATATTATTAAAAAATAAACTAATTTTCTTGAAATAAAATTTATGTCAAGTTTCATATAGGGTTTCATTTTGAATATGATCAAAACATGTCACAACTATTATTGATTGGTTATAATAGTGAATGATTTTGACATATAAATGATAGAATACGGAGAAAAAAGTTTAATTTTTTTCTTTTTTCAATTATGCATTAAAAAACTTGATTTTGACAAAACCTGCTTTTATTTTCAAACTTAATATAAATTTTTAAATATCAAGACTAGTTGTAATGAATAAACTTTAATTTTTTATACTAAATAAAACCCAAATTCTGTTCCATTGGAGCTTACAAACTTAAATTAAGATACTTAATTTAAGTTCTTGAACCCTAAAGCAAATTTTAAACTTGAACCTGTCAAAAAACGTCTGGATTTAAAAAATTTTTAAACTAGATATTTAAATGTCATTTTTATTACAGTTCTTATTGACAGATTTCTAAATTTAAGACAACTACAAACATAGTCAAATATAATACTAATTTCTAAATATAATATCAAATTTTTGGATTTCAAAATTCTACAGTGTTTCGACATTATTCTCACGGCAAAATAAAGTGATAAAAATATGTTGTTTTTTTAACTTTATTATTTTACATATTTAATTATTTTTTAAAATTAATTTATATATGATGCTAAACAATTTAATATCATAAGTAAGTACTACTTTAATTCTTAAAGAAGTATATAAATGATATGAACAGGATCAAACTCATGTTTAAGCATGTTGATAAGTAGAGATTTATCTTATATTTTTAAAATACAGTTTCAATTGACTTGCCAAAACATCATTTTACTTTCTAAAATCAAATTTTTGAAAATATTTTAAAAACTCTTTAATTTTCCTACTTATATTTTTGGTTCACACTGAATATACAATATCAGTTATTAAATTCTTTCTTATAAACAAAAACATTTTAATTTTTTCATATCATATTAATTTATTATTATTATTATATTAAATCCAGCCTGTATGCAAGTTAATATTATTTATAAATATATTAACTTGTATAATATACATTAGAAATATTATTTATAAGTGCAAATATTTGCATTTATATTTGTTAGTAATATTGAATTATTATTGTTTTTAAATGTTTTTGTAAATACTAGAAATTTCTTAATTAATATATTAATCCTTTTGCTGCTGTAGGCATAGGCTAGAATGCCATCTTTTCTGATGTAAACATATATATTTCTGACACTAACTTGGACTAAGTAATCAAAGCCGTATCTGATATAATTAAATTATTTAAATCATTATGTTTATTTATTTATTTATGTAGACAATTCAATAATTAATTATAAAGATTGAAATATTTAGAATTATTTACTCTTTTGCAAAATTTTTATGCCCTCAAAATCTGCCACTATCTCTGGCCTGCTGTATCTATTTAGAAATCTATATGCATAAATGCAAATATAATTATAGCAACATGATATAAATAATGTTATATAATGCTAGCCAATAATGGGACAAGACACTGTGAAATATCTTTTGTTTCAAACTACAGAAACCACTAATAACCTGCTATTCACATTTACTTTCTGCAATAAATAGAATTTCAACATGGTTGAGTCATTAATATGAAATTTCCATTCTCTTTTAATTTAATTCAATCCAAGATGATGATAATATAATAATTCTATCTTGAATTATTTGTGTAATAATAAAAAAATCAATATAAATTAATAATTGTTTTTTCAATGCTCAACTTCTAATATCTTTTCTTCATAGCAAAGAGATGTTGATCCAGCATCATCATTGTTATGGAACAGCCAGCAATTAATCGGCATCAGCTGCTAACCATATATATTATAGATACTATATCTTCGTTGGATATTCAGTAAATTTCCAACAACTAGTAAAGCAATATTACAGTGACATTGGCTTGTATAGTTGCAGAAAGGAAAAATAATTTTAACCATAAACTCAATTTGGAAATCCCCTAGTAAATAGATTTTTAATAGTTTCATAATAAATTTCTAAAATACATATTACACCATTTTTTTTAATAGTTGAAAAATTAATATAATTGCTTATTCCAATAGTCCTTTTTGTAACGATTTTTTTGAAAATGTAAAAATCACCTATATGCATCTTGTGAAATTTCTGAACATTTTTTTTATTTACTGAATTTTCTATGATTTCTTTATAAGAAGATAATTTACATTCAGTAAGTAATGTCAATTTATTAATCAAATAAACATTCTGATCTTGCACCTAAGAATTTGATGGTCTGAATGGCTGAGATAGTTAAGGTATCAGCCCACCATTCTGGAGAAATCTGAGATCAAATTTAGATGGTCTGTCTTAAATATGTTGGGCTGCATCCCTCAGCACACAGCCAAACACATTTTTAGCCCAATCAAATCTGTGATGAGTATGATTAAAAGGTACTGTTAGGCATGTTAAACTTGCAGAGTTTCAAACACTTTAGACTCAAAAGTACTTTTATATAACTACTTTTTCATAGAATATTGAGCTTTCTTTTATTTGACTTAATAAATAACAACAATGATGTAGGCAAAACATTTTTTCTAATTTAGGAACATTGATGGGTCTTAATCGGAAAGCAATGATAACTCAATATCAGCAATGATACCTGGTACAACACTGGCATGATGAGAACTTACATAAGCACTACATTGAATGCCAAAGTTAAACTAAGTTGTTTGCAGTTAGCATCCGATTACTTGCTGAAGTCATGTTTGATGCAATTTTGCTATCTGAGATATTTCTTCTTCACAAGATGTAAACAAAGATGCCTGAAAAGAGTATATCTCAGTACAGAACTGATATAAGCTTATTGCAGAAGTTAGTAAGTGATGGCAATTTGTTTCATGTAAAAGTTTAAAAATAAAATTATTCTAAGCCTCATTCAACTTTGTGATTTGAATTTTTTCTTATCATCAATAATTGAAAAGTTAATGAGTGATTGAGTTTTGGAAATTACGTTAAGGTCATTGAGATAGTTAGAACAGACTTCATCACATAAATTTAGTATATAGGCAATATACTAAATTACTAAATTGTAATAATAATAATTGTAATTCAATAATAGTAAGGTATTAATTATGTAGAAGAGCAAAGGTAATTATATTCAGCAGTGCACTCGGGATTTAATTTTGGGGGGAGCCAAGTTGAACAGATAAAAAATTTTTAATGCGAATTCAATAAAATCCCACCTTGTGTAACTGCTAATTCATAAATTCATAAGTAGGATAGAAATAGAAAACACAACACAATATAAATAAAAAAAATGAATTTTAATTAAGAAAAGATTTTTGGGAAATTTTCTAGTGTTTGTTTTCCTTTTTCTTTTGAGGATACATCCCTTCGGGTGTATCATTGATAATATCCTATATTGCATATCAAAACAGAAATAGCTTTAAAAAGAACTATAATTTAAAATGTAAGGAGTCAATAAAACAATTTAAATTATAAAATAATAAAAGTATATTTTATAAAAATAGCAATATAAAAATGTTGGTTTTTCTTCATTTTACTTCAAAATATAATTTAGTTATAATCAACAATCTGTTTATCTAAACTAGCCAGAACCCATTAAATATTTGATTTGATCAGAATACGATTTGCCAATTAGTTTGATGTCGCAGTCATTAGAATACTGAATCGCATTCATACCAAATAAAATGTTTAAATATTTTCATAAAGATAGTCATCTCTTCTTTCTTAACTTTATTCCTCTTACAAATGAATTTTGTAAAAAATTTTAAAATTATTTTCAAAATTTGAAGAAATAAATTTACTTAAAATTCAGATTTTTTTCTATTTTAAATCAGATTATAATTATTACATACTGCTTTTTGAATAACTCACTGAATACAATATTCTTAATAGAAAACCTATTTCCATCCATTTTTGTGAGTATTCTAATATTTTTAAAAGATTTCATTCTGGACAGAGCTACTTTACAAAGTATGTTCATACATTGTCATGCCTGCACAATGATAGTCCTTTCTATTATATACATGAGATTTAAATTAAAATATTATCTACATTTTATTGAAATATAAATATATTTCAATAAAAAATAAGCAAAATGACTTCATCCTCATTACATTAAAGCCTGACTTTTAAAAATAACAAAACTTTTTAAACTATCAGTAACTTATTCTATTAAAAGTGTAACCTTCTTTATAATACCAGTAACACTATTTTTTCACTTAAGATAAACTTTAAAAACATAATTAAAGTTATCGTTGCAAGGATGTAAGCTTAAAAGAAATTATCAAATAAAGTACAGAATAAATCCTTATTTCTAGTCAAAAATTTATCAGAAAATATTATATTTTTATTTACTAAAGATAAATAATGTCCATAATTCATCACAAATTTATAAACAATTGAACTTTAATTAATAAAGTATTATTAATTGAAAACAATATACAAACTACTTTACAATAACTTACAAAAAACTAAACAAAATTTCAAATAAAATATAAGTTTTACAACAAATTTCAAGTTCAAATAGAAGTGCATATTAAGATTTGTTTGAAATTTTTTCATACAACAATGTATATATTTTTTAATTATAAGTAAAAACTTTATTACTTGTAATTATTTGTAAAAGTGAAAGAAAAAAAAATTTGTCAACTTGTTATTACAAATACAAAGAGGAATATCATAATAAATATTCCAATTGAAAGCCATATATTTCTTGTATATTCCTAAAATATATATTCATATTTTGAAGTATACAATATAATGCTGTTCAATATAATACAAAATTGTCTTCAATTAGATTTAGGATTGAAAGAAAACTCAAATAATATGTTAAGGAAGCCAAAAATAAGAATTTATTAGGAACATTTTTAGCTTATTATTTGCCAATCTTTAGATGAAGCTGGCTGAACAGTAGGTTGAAAATGTTCCCAAGAAATCCTCATTTTTGACTTTCTTAACATGCCATTTGAGTTTTCTTTTTAACAAAATATTATGTATAAACTCAATACAGTATTAATCTGCACTTATATAGTGAAGATAAAATTTTTGAACCATTTCACCAACATTATGAAGGCTTACAGTATAAATAATTTTTTGCCATTTTTATAAAAAAAAAAAAATATTTTCTAACAAATATAAATTGATCACTGGAAAAATTTCAGTATGCACACATATTTTCCTTCTATCATTTATTCTAGTTCTAACAAAAATACATTTGAAGTTTTCTTCTATCGTCTTTGAAAAACATGATTGACAGAGGATAATCAATCACAGAAAACAACTTTACAAAATTGAAATTACTGTAACATGCCATTTACTCATTGGTTGCGCTTACATCAGATAAAAACCATGATTTCCAAAAGCATTTAATATAACCATCAAGAATTTTATTAGATTTATATTTATATTCCGAAAATAAAAATCTTCTGCAAATAAAATAATTGTTTTTTTATATATATATAATTTTCGATTAATATTGACAAATTTAAACCTGCATTGTCTGTTATTCCATTTAAACATTTTGTTAAAAAGTATTTTCCACTTCACTTTCAGCATTTGCTGTATCTTGCAAAGAGCAACTTAATTATCAATTAGATAATTAATAACAGGTTCAAAACACTTTACAAAACATACAGAAACAGTTTGAATTCATTTTTAAAAATAGTTTCCACAATCTTTGATTACAACAAACTTCATTTTTCTCACTTAAATATTATAGTAAATAATTATAAATTTTCTTCTAATACTTTAAAATTTTCTACATTTCTTTTATGTAGGAAAAACTTGCTTATCTCTGCTATGCATATTACACATAATAATGTTTTAAAATGTCTCAACATTTAAACAAAACAAGCTTAAAAAATTAATTATAATTGAAATTTACATATTTATACAGAATGCATCAATTTATTTAAACATTCATCATTAAAAATATGGCATCATATAATATTCTAGTCCCATTTTTACATTAAAATTTTTGTTTACAGACAGATAAATATATTGTACAAAATAAATATTCAATACATATTCCATTTTTTGTGCTTAATCAACTGAGTAAGCAACAAAAATTTATAGAATTTTCTTTCAAATATAAAATCAATCAAGTCTGCAGAGCATTTCACAAATAAAATAACTGAAATGCATCTTTGACTCTTGATAACAATGCAATAAAACAGTTTCAGTTCAGCTATAATATTGGAAACAGAAACAGCATTTGCAAAAGAAAGTAAAAAAGCAAAAGTTCATTTTATTAGTTTTATGAAAAGCAAAACTAAACATTTATAAAGATGTTTTATAAAATTTAAAAAAAAAAAAACTAGATTAATTTCAATGCAATCACATCAACTGTATTTAAAACTAGAAAGAATATCATGATTTGTTTTAAAATTTTTTTTAATTAATAATGATCTATAGTATCAACTCAAACATAATTAACTTTGACTCTAATATAAACAACAAATTATTTTTTAATTAAAATTACAAATAAATATTGTTCTATTGTATCTTATACAATAATTTTTATATGTGGTAGATAAGATTTTCATCATTTTTATATTTTAATACAACTACCATAAGACTAACAAGTCTTGTTATCATGATATATAATTCAGTTTATATCAGAGTAATTTTTTTAAATGTATTTTTTTTATAAGTTAATAGAATTTTGTTATTTTAGTCACATTCTAAATTCATAAGTATTAATGTGTAAATTATATAAAATCTTATTTCGATACAACAACAAAATATATTCCGCATGTAATTTATTTCATCTGCCAACATCATGTGCTCCCATTAATGATTTCAAATGACTGTAATCTGTAACAAAATGCAAATTTCAAAAGTAATTAATTCTGAATATCCTAGACAAACTTGTCCAGACATTTTAAAACATAAAGCTCCATTATGTATTTTACCATGCCCTTATCAAGTACATTTGACACCTTTTCATTTCTATGCTAATGAGTCTTTCAATGATCTCATAACTTTAAATATATAGATTAAGATTGTTTCTTGCAATTAATTATTAAATCATTGAACCATTCTATATCAACAATGGCATAAATAAATGATATTAAAATTTAAGTTTCAGTTAATAAACATATAACAATCAGATCAATTTTTTAATTTAATTAAAATCATTATTTTCATATAATTTAATAGTCATATTTATTCTAAAAGTGTATTTATTTATTTATTAAATCGAATAATTATCTATCGAAAACTTGCCATAAAAATTTAATTAAAAATAAATAAATGAATATATTTTCAAATATCTATTTTTTTCTGAATTTAATATTTTCAGCTTGTTAAAGAATATTTATAATATTTTTTAAATATTAATTTATCAAATTTTTATAAAGAAAACTTGATAAAACTTTCAATAAATAAAATCTTATTCTAATTAAAATAAAAAATATTTAGTATTTCTTTAATGATATCAACATTTTGGTTTAAATTACTTCATATATGTAATTAAGGATGGCTGACCAGTAGGTAGATTGTAATAATAAGACAATTTCTTTTGATTTATTGGCCCTGATAGCTACATCATTATCATGTATCCACCTTCTTGAAGCATGCAAGGCATTCCAGAAGACCGTCAAACATGCAACTGAATGTATAACAGCACTTCAGGATGAATTAAAGAATATAAAATAATTTAAATAATGTGTATTCTGTAATAGTTCAGAACCATTCATGACTGTTTTCCCAACTTTAAATAATATAATAACTTCTTACCAATAACTAAATATTTATTGATCAAATAATAAAAACCGTAAAACCCAGCAATCACAAACTATTTACTAACACTAACATTTCCAGTCTTGAAAGACCTTTGGGTGCTCATTACAACTTATAGAGAACAGAAAAATATAATGATATAATTTAAAATACATTGGAAAATTACAAATTTTAAATATAATGTTCATGGAATGCTTGAAAAGAATTACATATTCAAAATATCAAACAATTTCTGAATATTTTGAATATATATTTTTTACATTGAAAAAAGTCCTTTGCAATTTGAACCTGAGACAACTGCAGTGTCAAATTACAAAGAGCCTATTTTCACTCTCAATTTTAACAAAGTAACAATTTTTCTTTTCCCAAGTCTATTACAAAGTTACATTCTTGTTCATTTGAATAAGTTTCTCAATGCAAATCAGTACATTGATGAAAGTTTGGTTTAAACTATATAACTGATTGTTGCCTAGTGTTGCCATCTTTACAAAATCGCTGACCCAGACAGCAGGTCAAGTTTGTTTAAACAGAAGTTCCTGATGCATGCGCAATGTCATTTTACAATGTGAAGAATAACGTGCGTGCTGGTTCTAAATCAGTTACAGCTAGGGACTAGGGACTTGCTTAGAAGTAACATACAAGCAAAAAAAAGAAAAGCGTTGAGAGGCAGGTCATGCGTCACACATCAGCATAAACAGAGTAACATGGTGGAATGGCAGATAAGTTTCAGTAAGTGTGAGGTCCTTCATTGTTAAAATGGTATAAATTTATAACAATATTTGCAAGAACTTTGTTTCATTGTAATTTCACAATTTCTATGAAATTCCCGGACAAAATTGATAGTTTAACCGGACAGTGAGTCAAATCCCAGACTGTCTGGGTGAAAACCAGATGGGTGGTAACACTATTGTTGCCCATCACATTCTTTTTTTTTAAATAAACCAAACCAGACACAAAATTAATGAACAAAACCACCATGAAATTCAGGCAGAATTCAATTTAATAAAACTAACATTTTAGACCATATTTTAATGGTCATCTTCAGATTCAGCTTTAGAATCTAAAGTTGTGCCTGACATTATTCTTATAAGATAAAATTACAATATCATATAAGGTAAAGGCACTAAAGGTTGACATTTCCAAGATATATTCTTAGAAGAAAAACAATTTCTACAAATATGTATGTATTATTTAAAAGATACAAAAAAACCATCTTGAAAAAATGGCAATGAATTGCTGTGATGACAGAGAGACTGTTTTTAAACAAAATGAATCTGATATTAAAATTATTACTTATTCACAAATAATAAATGTACTTCCAATGCCAAAAATAATTCTAACTGGAGATAGGATTAAATGTCAACTATAACTAGCCAAATAAGTTGTCAATTTGTAGTGATTTTTAGCTGTGCCAACTAATAGTTCACGGACATTAATTCAAGAATTAAAATTTTCTTTTTTAATTACCATGTAAGTTAACTATAGAAAGTTTGTGTATCAATTACACTTGAAATCGGTTTTGTTTCAGAATAAGTTTTTAAATTAACAGAAATAGAATATTTTACTTCATGTGCCAATAATTAGTGCCTTTAACTTACATATTGTATATGATATTGTAATTTTATCTGATACTGTACTTATGGAAATATATTAAAAAGGGAGACCAGGGCAGATTGCTACAGTGGCATTTATTTGGCATTGCAAATGTACAATTCAACCAGTATGTAAAGCAAGACACTACTTGCTGAAGTCTTCATTATAACTCTGTGCATATTTATGCTTTAGCATAGTTAGTTATTAAATTTATTCATTATAAAAGTTATTAAATTATTTCAGTTTCTATAGTAAAAAGTAAATTTTTATGTTAGTTGGTAAAGCTATCTGGAGATGCTGTATGAAATTTTGTATTCTGAATTAGTTTGACTTCACATTACTACAATTAAAGGTAAGGCAATTGTATTATATTAAACTGTTTATATGTTTCACTTTTCTCTGTAGATTTGCTTTTGTATAATGGACATTTTGTGGAACCAAATGATATGTTTTCTTTTAATTGGACTATGATTACTACTTTTGATTGGATTTTTCTCTATTTGTTTACAAAAAAATGGTCTGAAATTATATAAAAAACAACAACACACAGTAAAATCTTGCAAAATGTGTTTAAAAAGCTTAGGCTAGAGCAGGGTTGGGCAATCTGCAGCCCGCATCGCATAAACTACAAATGAATAGATCAATTTCCCAGCTTAAGGAAATATGCAGTAAAAATTCAAACATTATTTTCCGCAACATAAGTATGTGAACAGTTTTTCCCACAATGAATTTATTACAAATTAAAACAGGAAATCAGCTAACAGACTCACATCAAAACTAATTTAAAACTAGCAGTGTCAAATATTTCCAATATATTACATTCAAATCAGTTCCAGAAGATAAATTAAGTATACCTATGCTAATTTATAATTATATGTAAATAAATAATTGTGGTTTACTGGCCTTTTTTTTCTTTTTTCTCTTGTATGCAGTCCACATCAGTTCAAAAGTTTTGAAATGTGACCCTTACATAGAAAAAGGTTGTCCATCCCAGGGCTAGAGTGAAAGAAGGTTCACTTGTGGCTGTATGCCATTTTATGGCCCTTTGTCCTTTTGTTATTCTGTAAATTCTTACTATTCCTTGTTCCTTTCACTTTCTAGAACCTTCTAATCCTCTTAAGTCTTTTTTCTTGGAGGCGCGAGTCACTTTCAAACCTCGCATTCATTATGTGATGATTCATCATATAATAAATGCAAGGTTTCCTAAGGACATGCATGGAGAGATAGAGACACTTTTGAGCTGGCACTTGGAAAGAGTGGATAATGAACCAGTAGCAAGGTGATCTTGTCCAGTGCCTAAGAAGTCAGGTGAATTCATTACTTCAAGCGGGAACCTTGGAATTCCAGACCAAAGTAAGCATGTTGGAGTTGGCAGTCGACTTACTACCAACTCCAACATGCTTACCAACTACTGACTGTTAAATTTGATAGGACTGAAAACCCTCGAGAGCCAAAGAGAAGATGGAACTGTGAATTTTGTGCAAGGAGTTCCACATGGCCCCTCACTATGAGAGAAAGACATCCGCAAGACTGGAGTCCCTTCATTCTGTCCTGTCCACTGTCTTGGCTACTTTGCCACCTATCATTTCCTCTTTCCACTAGAGTAAGTTTAGGATTTAAGGTTAGTATTAAGAAATAGTCTTTTTTGTAATCTTTAGTTCTGTTTGTGGGTTGATTACTGTTATCGCATTCTGGTGTGTTGTGGCCAGTATAACTTTGTAATATTTCCACCGATGATCAGGTTCATTGTTACTGCTGGACTACCTATCCTAGAGATGGCATTCTTTATTAAATCTGTAAACCGTTATACTAAGCAAAAATAAATTGTTTCTTTGTTATGACTATGGTGCATTTATTTTGTTGGGCATTTGCCTTAGTGGGCTAACAATAACCCTTTTCCATATTTCTCACACTATCATTGAAACAAATTTATACCATAAAGGATGCACTTGAAATAAGAATAGGTTAATCAAAATACTGTCAAATATTAAACAACACTTCAGAATGTCAACTGAAGAAATATATTTTTCATTACAATACAGAATCATTGAAGAAGAGCATTAGCAAAGCCTCTTCTATGTAGCTTACAGAACTGTTTGTTCTCAAAATTTGTTTGATTAATTTTGATTAAAATTTGCCATTTTTCATTAATTGTTATGAGGAATCAAAAAATGTAATGAGAGTCTATTTAAATATAAAAAAAATAGGAGTCCATGACTTTGTTTTCAATATATTAAAGTGACAATGTCCATGATCTCTGATGCAACAGTGTGTGTCTAATGGAATTTAGGACTAAGGGTCAAAAAAAAAGCAATGCTTGCACCTAACAGAAAATAGGTGCAAAAAATGAACAAAACACAAAAACTTCCTTTTATTCTTGGATCACCTCTCCATGTTGGCAACTGCAAGGATCACCTCTTTGTACCCAGGCAGTGCAAAGATTGTGTCTTCCATGGCCAGCAGGTACAAGGATAGCCTCTTCTATGTTTAATGAGTGCAGGGATCACTTCTTTCTTTCCAGCTCCACCTCAATTCTACAGCAATGCAACAAAGTCACACAATATCCTAGTTAATAATACTGTGATACATGTTAATAATGATTAACATTTAAATAATCATTATTAATACATATAACATTATTATTAACTATTTTCTATGAGGCTTTGCATGTTATTATTGAGAAAATAACTTATACAGAGAAACTGAAAAATGCTTGTTTATGATTTATTTACAATGAACAAAGTAAGAAGTAAAAATGTTATTACTAAAAAAAACACATTTAACAACCAACACTAAATTGAAAATAAGAAATAGGAATGAAAGTGAATGCAGAAATATATGAAATAATTAATCATAACCAGAAATGTACAAAAAATTGGTATATATATATATAAATTCTACAATATAAATAAATACAATGATAAAATAAATAAATAAATCAATATATAAAACACTCTTTTTTATTTACTGTTACATTTTTTCCTAAAATAGAACTTTACTTTTAGTCACCATATACGCATACCCAATAGTAAATTTTTAGAAAAAGAGCACTCTGTTCTTTTAACCATTAACAATTGTAATTTCGTTTCTCATTTTACTTAAATAAATTATAAAAAATCAATTAAAGATCAATAAACAAATAAAATGAAAAATTATTGTTGTTATAAAAAAAAAAAAAAATTCAACTGTATAAGAAGCAAAATATGTACAAATAATATTTTTATCTTGTAAAGTTTTAGTAAAAGATGCATACTTTCATTCATATAAATATTATTGTAATAATTTGAAGCAAATGAAGGTAAATATAAATTATATAAAGATATTCAAGAGTTTGTCACTATTAATGAAAATAGTTTAAATCATAATTAATAAAAATAATTTAATTAAACAAATTTGTTACTGTTCTTCTTCAGAGAAGTCAGAAAGAGAGGAAAAAATCTTGGAAATACAAGAAGTCAAACAACGAATATTATATAATCTATCAAAACAATAGTAACAGAATCATAAATAATCCTTTATACAAATTTAGAGTGAAATTTTAAAATCGTGTAACCGTTATCCAGTTATTACATTTATTTTTAAACAAAGTATTTAAGTATAAAAATTATTACATATTATAATAAAGTGAAATTAATTAATTAAATATATTATCTTAATTTTTATTACAATACTAAATAGATTAAATTTTTAATTAAAAAATACAAAATTAATTTATTAAATGACATATTAATTACATTAAATAAAAGTTTTTTTTTAAAAAAAAAGCAGTTAATTTGTTTTATTTTAAAGTACGAGATTACTAAACTTCCATTATACATTTACTAGTTTGAAATAAAGATATTTACATACTGATATAATTTTAAAATTTAGTTATTTATCAATCTAACAGGAATTTCTTTTCATGTAACATTTTAATATTAGTTTTGATATTATTAATAAATATATTAATAAAAAAATATATGTATTAACAAAGCTAAAAACAAAAGCATTAGGCTAATATAATTGATCCTTTTTAATTAAACATTTTCTAGTTTTCATATTTACATAGTACAGTAATATTAACAAAGAACTATAATAAAAAAGAAGGTGTTTTCCCTATAAACTATTGATTCATCAATATGAAATGTAAATTTTTCTTGCTTTTTATAATGCTTGAACAATTTGTTTTAGAACGTCTTTTGGTAGTGACATCAAAAAACAGAAATTCTTTCTGCTTTTTAGTTAGATAAAATGCACAGTTATTAACTTGTAGTGAAAAATTTTGATATTAATATTTTATAGCTAATACGAAAAAATTATTTTAATAAAATAAAAAATAACGCAAATAAAAAAATATCAATAATAATGTAATTTTAATATCTTCTTATAAGTAACATTTTGAAACAACAAAACAATTTATGAATGTGCACTGCACATACACATACAATAAACATTATAAGTGGTATGATAAAAAAGTGTTGAGAATGAATTTATTACACAAAGTTCACTAATATCAAATTGCAAACATAAAGTTCTTCAAAATAGTTTTTTTTTCCAAATCAACACACTTAACCCAGTGCTCTTTCCACTTCTGGAAACATGTTTTAAAATCTTCTGAAATATCAAGTAGCTGCCTTGATATATTCTGCCGTATCTCTCGAACATACTGAAATCTTTTTCCTTTTAACTAGAGTTTGATTTTAGGTAAAAGAAAAAATCACAATGGACTAGGCTGCCAGACTTGTGGAATGCTGTGTTTAGCAAAAAACTGCTGAATGTGTTGTATGCATGTGCAATGCATAGGCAAGTGCATTATCATGATCAAGCTGCCAGTTGCCACTCCTATGTAATGCCAGCCCTTTGCAACAAATTGCATCCCTTAACCACTGCAAAACTTCACATAATGCTATTTATTTTGATTGTATCCTGTTGGAGCATATTCATGATTCTCTTCTTATGGTAAAAAAACTGTTAGCATCATTTTTACATTACTGTGACGGTCTTTATTTTTTGGGGGGTATGGGAGAGCTTGGTGTCTTCCACTATAAAGACTGATCTTAGTTTCAGAGACTTTTTTCAACTTCTTGTACATTTGTGTGAACAAGTTGCCAAGTTTTTGGCAAAATCTAATACAGATTTGTTGCTAAATTTTTTATGTCATAATAAATGCAATGTATGACATTCACACAAGTATGAACAAAACACAATTGTAAAATAATTAAAAGACCAGGAGAGATGTCACTCACAATGCATACAAAGTATATTTCAAGGTCATCTTTTATCTAGTCTTCTTCAGACTATCTTATTATGCTCCATAGTTATGCCACCATTCTCAATACACTTTGATCACATCTCTCACATCAAAAGCAGATCTAGCAACAATCGAATTATAAATTAATGACAAATTAACTTATTACAACATTCCGACTGAATCTAATTAAAGATAACCTTCTATAACATGTCACAACAAATTATATATGAATATTGTAATAATTTGTTGTTACAATATGAATATTGTAATTTAAATATGTTTTTAATACCTTACTCACTTTAAAAACATCTAAAATATCTTAAAAAATGAAAAGCAAACATAAATTAAAATGTATCCAATCCATAAGTAAATATTAACTACATTAATACTATTAATTACTATAAAATACAGAAAACATTAGATAATGGAACAAATTTTACCTGAATTAAGTAAAGATAAAAATGCCTTTATTTTTAAATATTATATATAAACAATTATTATCCAATCAATTTGAAATGTGAACATGCTTTTTATTTATTTTTTATCCAAATATTGGTCCAAATAATGAAATCAAATTCTAACAAAGATAATATAATAATATAAAATATTGTCATATTTTAATATTAAGAAAAGATAGATTATATGTATGAAAAAATAATTACTGTACCTTCATGAATGTAACCTGTCAGTCATCTGTGTTTAGAATTCAATTTGAAATAAATACACATAATTACATACAAAAGCAAATTATAAACCAATTTTACATTGCAATCATAAACTCACACTTTTCATGCAATGGCTGCTTCTGTCGGCATGGGATATATAGTGGGACAGGTTATATGAAGGTTTTATTTTTGTTCTAATAATCTTCTGCAGGTCATTGTAAGTTATATGCACAGAAAATATGATAATATTTCTATATGAAATTAATAAAATTATTCATTAAAATCAGTAATTTTTTCTGCTTTATACAAAACTAGGGAAACTTTTCTCTCCGCTCATTTAACTTAGTTCAAAAATTTTGTAACAACTCACTGAGTCTCAGTGTTGCAGTTTCTGTTTCTCTTCCTGTTTCATTTATATAGCCTATCCAAGAACATCTTTCTGTACTTTTAACTGTATTTTTGAAGCAAATGTTCAAGCAGAACTTACTTATTGATAGATAAAAATGGAAGAGACCAAATTTTGATTTTTTTTAAAGAAGAAGTACTCTGCATAAAGTGACACCCCTATTTTGAAACAACCTATGAGCGAGCCTCTGCAAGAAGTGAAACAGGATGATGGTGGTAATGTGCTTGGGAGTGCCAAGATTTGGTGGTGGACTCTGGTGGGTACAAATTATTGCTGAGTACATTTTGGGTTGTGGTCCACAGATAATATATATATATATATATATATTCCCACTGCTGCTGTTTCTATTTTTTGTGACAAAAAATGTTGTGCCAATTTTAAGCTAAGTATGTTATATACTGGTATTTAGAGTATATTAAATTTAGTTTGCAATAGGTTTGATTTGTGAACATTTAACAAATATCCACTATTATAAAAAAATTATATTGTTGAGATAGTGTAGCTTTAAGTTCTTGTTTCACATAGTTAAAAATAAAATTGAAAATTATTAGATATTTTTTTAATATGTAACAATTTTCAGTGTGTCAAAAACTAAAATTCAAAAGTTAATAAACTTAACAGTCTAATTTCCAACATTAAATGAACTTAATTTCTTTTGTTGGAAATTTGTTTTTTTAAAACAAACTGTTGATTAATGTTAATGAATTTACATTTTAGATTAAGTATTGCTAATTATATGTGCAATTAATTATTTTTGTACAGAAACACACTTTTACATGTTGAAATGACACTAAATGAATTCAAAGTATGAAAAAATATTTTACTTTTACGAAAAAACTTCTAAAGTAGAATGTTTTATTATGTGCACAATTTTTATAGAACAACATTTGATAATTTTTATATAGAAATAATGTTTCATTAAAACATTTTATCTAAAATTTAATCAAGTATTATAGAACAGTTCACACAAAAATATTTTAAAACCAAACTATTCAAAATTTATATAGGTATATTTTAAAAGGCAATCATATCCAAAATAAAAAATTCATACATTATTGCTCTATATAAAAAAATGTTTAAACATATATTTTACTTGTGTAAACATTCTTTTATATGTTAATGAGTAATAATATTCAGAATATGAACTAAACTACATATTTTGAAGTAATAGCTATGGCAATGTGTTCAGAATAATCATCATTATAATAAAAAGCAAATGCATACAAAATTCATGATTAAAAAATTATTATCATCAACAAAATTATTATTATTATTAATTGTCAGCAGCAATAATTCAGCCAGCATTCCTCTATGCCATACAGGTCTGGGGCCACGTGGCCGCCAAAGTCCATAACCACAAAAAAACTGTTATCTGTTCAAAGGATTGCAGCTCTCTGCATTTGTATGGCTTATAGGACAACACCCACTAGTGCCCTTTTGGTAATGTCAGGATTGACCCCTATCGACTTAGAAATTAAACGCATTATTTGGCAGGAAAATCTCGTCAAGATTTATGGCAAGATTATAGCACTCGGATGTCAACAAAATGATTAGAGTAGGTAAGATTCCCCCCCAGTTTGACCTTGATTGATGATATCAAAAAATTCAGCATCGACAAAAATACCCTCCCGACTTACGATTACCACCTCCCATCAACTTGTCCCTGATGTTTACTTTGAAGATCCAGGTGATCAGTCCATGTTTAGGATTTACACTGACGGTTCCAAGATGGGTGACGATGTGGGTGCCACTTTTGTAGTTTACTCCGACATAGGCTGTGAGCTTCACAATGCATGCTAGGTTCTCACTGCTCAATAGCACAGGCGGAAACTTTAGCTATTTATACGAGCTTAATTCACATTAGGGATAGAAAGGACAAAAGACACTATTTACGCTATCCAATTTATTCTGACAGTAGGGTAGCTTTACACAAGATTGCAAAGTCTGATAGCCGCTTAAAACTCGTCCATCTCATACACCAATTCTCACACATTTAGACAACATTAGAATAGATTTCCAATGGGTCCCGGGTCATGCAGGGGTTCTTGGCAATGAGACTGCTGATTGTCTTGTCAAACAAGCTGCAAAGTCTTCAGTCACTAGTACTTTCAGTTACATTCCTACCTCGTACATCAATAATCATATCAAGAAGCAAATCTTCATTCTCTGGTAAGACAGCTGGAACCATGACACCACTGGTAGGCTCACACCTACACTTTCATCCCCAAGATTGACATTACTGAGATTCTTTGCCACTTTTACCCTAGTTATACCCTCACTCAGCTACTTACAGGACACGGCAACTTTAAGCAATACTTGCATAGATTTAACCTTGGGATAATCCACAATACGATTGTGGTATTCAGGAAGACCAAACACCACTTCACTTAGTTTTTCGCTGCAATAGATACAATCACATTAGGGATAGTTTAATGAGAGCTGCTATTCTTGAAAGGTACAACTGGCCTTGCAATCCACACCAACTCATTCACACACGTACAATGTTCCATCATCTATTCACATTTATATCCCTTAGTGGGGCTTTTGAGAGCACTCACTCCAGGGGCACAGATAGCAATTAGCTTTTCCTTGCTTTGTCAGCATTTAGCTGCCTTTTAACTTGTATTTTAATTCTTTTTTCTGTCTTCTTTTTCAGTCTAAATTTGGTTAGTCCTAATTGTTTAGGAGTAGATTAGGAACTCTTAGCTTGGTTTCCAATTAGGATATAACAGGTTAGGTTCAGAGTCGGCCCTACCATAGGCTGAACCTTAGGTCGACTCTTGCAGAAGACAAGCTTTCTGATCTAGCCTTGCTGTCCATTGAAAATGATATAGCTCAGACATTATCGTATGAGGAGATCATAAAAAAATTTGCAAATGCAAAAGTGCGTAAGCAGTGATTTAATTAAAATTTGTTCTCCAGGTGATTTAAGTAGTTTATTATTGTTGTTATTATTAGGAGCCTGTAGCCTGAATAGTTAAGAATTTTATAAGTATTGTTACATTAATTAGTGAGCATAATAAATAAGTACCAGTACCAAAGTTGATAATGCTTATTGATCTTGTCAATGAATATTGACCGAATTTTCATTTACTAGTTAGTAAAATAATACCAATGAGTGATCTCATTATGAAAGTAATATTTGTGATAAAGAAATGCACGTTAATCCTACATATATTTTTTTTCATTCTATATGAACTGTTCCTATAGGTACTGTGAGAAGTGCAGTGCCAACGAGTACGGCTGTTTTCAATCGACAAATTAGACAGATACTTAATTAAGATGTTGTCCAGATCTTCCAAGTTACTTGCTTGTATGCATCACTGGTATAAATCAGGGCAACCAAGGCAGGCACCATAATAGGATCTCGCTCCATCCTAAAACTTGCCTCAGGCCGGCACTGGTTAGGTTAAATTAGATTAGGGTTTGCTGGCTTTAGTTCTCTGATTAGGTTCATCCTAGGTTATGGTAGGTTAGTTTAGTTAGTAAGTTAATGTTTAAAAATAAAATAAAATAAAATAAAAATAAATAAATAAAAAAAATTGGGGTCTTGCCCATTTGTCTCTGTCAGTCCATTCGTCTTGTCTAGTTTGTCATTGCGTTCGTTTTCATTTCACGCTGTCTGTCTAGCTGTTAAGTAGTATTAAGATTCACAATCACCTTCAGTTTTATTAGCATTAAGTAGATATAAGTCTTCCTACTAACAGCCATTTGGTACTAACTTCTACACTTAACTAATTGTGGCGGCACTCAATTATTGGTGTTCGCTACACTCAGGTTTTCTTTTAGACCCTTTGAGGGACTATGGCCTTGCAGCATAAAAACTGCATGCCAACATCAAACATAGAGGGTACTGTAGCCATATGTATGCAGTTCAGAGGGATCCTATCTTTCTCTACTGTCTATTTCCTCTCCCTCCTTCTTCCCATCCCTTTTCCCTTGTGCCTTACGTCTTTTCCTTCCTCCCCTTCACCACATGGTGGGTCCGACTCGATGGAGAGGAGTTGTGTAATTCTGGGTGTGTAACCGAGGGTGAGAGATTTATTGGAGGGTGCATCTCGGGGAGAAGTTAGAACGAAATTGGAGAGTGGTCAAAGAAGGAGAAGCAAAGTAGTGGTGGTGTGTGAAAGTGCATGTAAAAATAGTTGGGAAGCCAGAAAGTAAAGACTGTGCAACCAGGTCAGTGGAAAGATTTTGTTTTCAAACTGTTTCCTATCTGATGAAAAGTAAAAGAAGAGGTACACTTTAAACTCACTGTCGGTACTTTTTATGTCTGCACATTACGGGAATTCTGTAACATATTATTTGTCGGGAGAATTGTGTGTTAATGCTATTTGGTAGATTGGATTGCAGGGCTTCATACATTCCTAGGTGTTTCCCTGGATGTATTGTATGTTCCAAGGAAATTAAAGGGTTATCTTGTTAATTTGGATAGTTGTCTTTGTCTAGTCCCTACTGAGATAAATGGATTTGCTCTGCTCTATCAAGCATGCTTGTTATCAATTTGTCCCATTGAAGAAATCACTAAAGTATTCCGTTTCAACTCGTTTGCACTTCTATACTCCCACACCCTTACCCTCTTTTCTGCTGGCTAAACACTTTGTGTATGGCCGATGTCTTTCTTGTATGTATGTATTATTAATTGTTGTTGTTAATAATAATAATTTTTTGTGAATGTTACAAAATTTTATAATTATTCACATGGATTACTGTATTATTGCAATACTTTTATTTAATTATCTTTTAATATATATTTTATTATTAAAAAATAAAAGATTTAATAAAGTTTTTAATAAGTAAATGGATAGTAGTTAAAATTTATTGGTTAAAAATATTTTGAAATATTATACAAGTCGAGTCCGCATAAGTTGACACCCCAAGGGGAAGTGGAAATGTGTCAAGTTATCTGATGTGACGACTAGAGCAAAGTTGGAAAAAAACCACAAAACTACAATTAGGAAAATACAGTAGTGCATTATACAGTAGTATAGGCTTACAATACATTGTGTCCTCCATTTACAATTACTCTGTAGATGAAAAACTGAAAAATTCGTTTAGTGTTGTTTGTTTTGAGCACTTAACTGTCTCGACTTTCTTTTTCAACGATCATGAACGCCTTGAAAACATCATCTTTGCAATTGTCAATCGTTGGCAAGTAACGTCTAAGGATTCTTAATGCTTCTAAGCGTGAGAAAATGAAAAATTGGATTATGGTGTGACATTGATGTAGATTGTATATTTTCTTTTTGTTTATCTGTTATTATTTTATACATAAAAATACATAAAATGTTAAGGCATTTTTATTAATATGTATATGTATTATATTAATAATATTAATATATTATTATATTATCAAATATATTAATTATATATTAATAAATAAATCAACTCCCCCTCATGAAAAAAATGAGTTCACACCACACGTGCAAAGTAAATTCATTTTTTCAGGAGGGGTGACGACTTATCAGAGTGTGGGACAGCAAAAGTATGTCAACTTATCCAGTAGTGACGAGTTAAACGGTGTCGAGTAAACCAGAGTTTTTTAACATTAATGCCTATATAAGTCGACCGAGACCACAGAAAACTGACTACTTAACTGATGGTGTTGAGTTATCCAGGTGACAACTTATGCAAAGTCAACTGTATGTATTTTTAACAGAATATACAATAAAAAATTATGAAACTGCACATTAATAATAGAGTATATAATAAAGATATTTCATCATTTAAGTTACAGTAATAATGTAAATAAGTAAATAATAAATCATAGGAGAAAAAATATATAAAAGTTTCTGATACAATAGGGCCTAATTAGTACTTAAGTTGAAATTATTAACAAATAATGAAAAATTTAAAAAATTACCATAATCCAAATGTTAAGAACATTGATGGTGAAACTATATTAACGAGCAATTATTTATTGTGAAATCATCACAATGCCAAGCTACAATTTTTAATCATATTTTTTAATTTACTTAATTTAAAATATATGCTCTCCATCTCAAATTAGTAGTGTCTTGCCCCTGTACATCATACTTTTCCTGCTAGCAACAAAGTCATGCTAGTCATCTATCTAACTCCTTTTAGGTGAAAATTTTTGAATTGAAATCACGTGACTTCTGATCTAGACCAGAATTTCAAGTATAGTTAAGTGGACCCTCCTGCTCCTAAGCCGGAAAGTCCATTTAACTATCTAATTCCGTTCTTGAGATTAAGGAAGAACAGAAAGACGAATGACAGTGGGAATTTATAGGTCTACAATTTTTTCAAATCGCAGCACAACAACCACTTCAAATACGAACAACAGTGGAAATCATGCAATTAATGAAGAATAAATTAAAAGTTTTTGATAATTAAGAATTATTAACCCTTAACAAAAAAGTATCAAACAATAACAAATAACTAATAGGTAGACATCAGTCTCTCACATTTATACAAATACTTTTATCTATTATCTATATATTAATTGAAAGAGGGTTTCAGTTTTGTCCCACTTAGTTTGAGTAAACTGCTGGGACTAAAAGCATGGTTTGAGTATCAAATTAAAGCTCTTATCCTGTAGATGATGCTGCTGAAGAGAGATTTGAGAAAGATCCAATGGTTCAGGTGTGGCAAAGTGGAAAAGGAACAATCTTAAGTCTACAAGATAAATATGTCAGAGTCCCATTCCCTGTTATCTTTAGTCTAAGCAATTTTTTTGTATTTTGCAGTGTCATTATTGTAAATACTGAGGTCAATAAACATACATTTTAATTACCAACACCATTGTTTCTATCACCCTCTCCCAACTCAACCTCAGCAATTCTCACCCCCCTCAAAAGTCTGAGCAATGCTGGGCACATGCATCTAGTCTATTTATAATAAAAATTAATATAATTAAATTCCAACTAAACAAATTTTTTAAAAACTTTCCTCATAATACTCTAGTTACAGTTTTTAAATAAATCTAATAATACAATTTAATATTCATAGTAATTAATGTTCTAATTTTCCTGCACCTATTTTTATAGAAGAAACCATCTACAGAAAGATAACTATTGTCATAAATTTCTTATTCTTTTTTAGAAACTGATTTAAAAAACTAATTAATTAATAATAATAGTTTGACAGAATAAATAAAGAAAACTTTCACTAAAATAAATAAATATGAATTATTTCCATTGATTGCTTTACAGAAAAATATAATAATTTTAAATTGAAAAAACATAATACTAAAAAATCAACAAATATTCAAGTATTTACATCAAAGAAAAATTGATATACAATTTTTTAATCTAAAAACAAATTTCAAAAACACTTCTCTGCCTTCTTGCAGGTCAAAAGTATTTCGTTTTTGATCTTTAAGTAAGCAGATTAAAGTCATTGGAAAGACTGATAAAAAAAAAAAATCAATTATAATTTTAAATAAATATTTTAAATATTACAAGAATATGTCTAATAACAGTTAATTTATGTATTTAAATATTATGTCTCATATATATATTAATGTAAATATTATAACTCCTAACGATATTATATAGAGACATTAACCATCATGTAACTATAATGTAACAATTTACAAGATACATTTTACTACTAACTTATTTCACTAAAAGTCATTACTCTGCTTGAATATTATATGCTCTAATAATATTAATATAGTATATAATAAATGAACAGAGAATAATATAATCAAGAAAATATTACTTATATTTTTCTCTGCAGTTACTACTTACTTTCTAATTTCTTCCCTATAAATTCTTTTATAAATTAAAATTTTTGTAAATAATTTATAAAATCATTATTATAAATACAAAATTAATTTAAACTTTCCTTGTTCAAATTCAGCTATAATACAAGTCTTTGTTAGCTGCAATACTGTTTATTAGTCAACTTGCAGCCATCTCATTATAGATTGCAAGTGTAATGAAAATGTTAAACATGCTTTTTTGTACTTAGTATCAAATTTCTGAAATTTTACAGATATATAGGATGTCATGTAACTGATGATACAAGCAAGAAGATAGTAATTCTACATGAAATACTGAATAAAAAACATGGAATAAATTTTTTTCATATAAATGTCTGCTTCTAAGAAAAGTGACTTTAAAAGTTTATTAAGTACTTGATCTTCTTAAATCTTGAATCTTGATCAAGTTCATGAACTTGATTCAAGATTCAATTCAATAGATTTCATATAGATTATTTCTACTAACATTTGTCAACATTCCCAATATTTATATGCATTAAATGAATTGAATGGAAAAGGTACTGAATAGACAAAATGTTTACTTTTCAAGAATTTTTTCAATTTAAAAATTGTTAAAAATGATATCCATGTTGTTGCATGCTCTTCTTATTAAATTTCTATGAACATTTTCTAATATGTAATTTTACAGTTTCAATTTTTAAATGCTATAATAATTCCTTTTAACTGTTCAATGTTTGATATGTCACCACTATACATGATAAGCATGAGAGAAGAGTAAGAATGATACAAAAAATAACATTGACAGTGTTTACAAACACATCAGATAACACAGCAATGTTTTCAAAACATTCAACAGTAAAAATAGCATACAGTGACATCCATTGAGTTGAATCTCGATCAAGTGCATGCATACTTGATAAACTTTCAATGCCATTTTTATCAGAAACAAAGCCTCAAATGAAAAAAATTTTATTCTATATTCTTGATCATGTAGAATCACCACCTTTCCACGTGTACCATCAATTACATGACACTTTATGTATTAGTTATTAATTTTTATATATTTCTAATATGATTAAGTTTTCTTTGTTAGAGATTCTTGTATTTACATATTATTTTGCTTTGTTTTCAATTTATAATACTGACATCAATAATGTCAATTCTATATAAAATAATAATGTCATCTTGTTGATAATATATCAAATAAAAGACAATTCCATCCAAAACTTCTATCTGTTAATCTGTTCTTTCTATCATCATGCAATCTACTGGACAAGAATGCTGTGATAATCAGGTTAATCAATAGTAAGAGTAAACATTTTTCACATTCATATGGATAATTATAGGTGTATCTCTAAAGACAGTTTCACCTTATGCAGTCCTATGATTAAATATACATTTGTCAAAAACTAATAAGCATCATTATCAACATGAGAGATATATCAAACTTAGAGAATTTTTGAAATATCTATTTTCATATAATGCAATTTGTATAGGCTCATTATCATCAAGATATGAACAACATAAATATATTCTGACAAATCCTTAATTAAACCATTTCCTTCTCTAATTTTTTATGTCATTCAACATCTGAAATAACATAGACAAACACCACTAAATACATACGTCAAATTTCTTTTAGACAGATTTCCCACAAGTCAACACTTGCTGTTACATTTCAAGAACGTAACAACAGTTTTGATATGTGCTTCTTGTCCTTAATTACATATATTATGCTTTTGTCCACTTTGTGATTTATATATATAGAATTAACAACAGTTGATTCTATAAAGAGAATTTCTAATTTAAAAATCATTTCTCAATTAAAAAAATAAGCAATTGTAATAAAATCTAGCATCTACTGTTTGGACATTCATGCATGATATAATTTTAACATTAAATTATTCATATATTGAATTTAGTAGCTTGTACCAGTTACTCATTAGTGTGCCTGACAAAAAATTTTGGAGGTCTTCAGATTTTCAAATATTGAGTGTATGGGAAACAAGCATCCTCACTTTACATTTAACCATTGATAAATTTATATTTTAAAGAATATATGTATATTTATTTTAGATTCAGTGAAATAAAGTAACTAAAATGAAGTATCTTTCAAATCACAGCTTTTGACATTTGACTCTGCTATATTTTGCATTGATATAGCATATGCATCTACTGGTGAAAAATTTAAATATCATCAGTTAACATTCTAACTTCCTGCTAGTGGCAATGAACTCAAATAAGATCACAAAATGTAATTTAAAGTTAGATATGTCCTGCAGCTTCATGCTAAAGTTTGGATGGTTCCTGACCATCTCAACCTCCCACCAGGCATGCCCATGCCAGTACTTATAATTTTAAGCTGAATTTTATAAAATATCTCTATAAGTATAAGATAGAGTGTTCATAAGAAATTTAGGTCAATATTTCACTAAAAGAATAAACAATGCTTATAGTACAATAATCAAAATATTATAATCAATATAAATTTACAAATTAAAAATATATTAAAAGGACAAATCAAGTACAGGTATCCCTCATACAACATGGCATTCCTACAATGCAATTTTGCTCTAACACAGTTTGGAGAATTGGGGAAATCACCATACAGCATGGTATTCTAACAACACAGTTTTGTTCTAAGACAGTTCAATAATTGAATACATCCCTATACAAAATATCACAGTTTTTAAGTGCATTTTATTCAAGCAAGCATGTGTGTTGTCTCATATTTGCTCATGGATTTTAGAATATTGACACTTTCAGTTGTTTTATGCCTTTTGCCTGATTTTTTTTTAATGAGAATTGATCGTATAATTTTTCTTCTTTCTTGTCCTAGCTTCTTATTCTAGCTTTTCTACAAACCATATGTTGCTGTCATTGGCCATCACCAATCAGAGGTGTAGCAGTCAGAGCAAACTGCTCCAGGTACACGAATCACGATGGTGCCAAGTTAGAAAGGGTGAAATAAAAACTCGTAAAAACATTTGTAAAAAATTTTTTTTGAGATTTAATAATTAATCAATTAACTATTAGATTTGAATCCATTCAACAATTATGTACTCACAACGTACTCCAAGAACTTATATCTGGCGTGATGAAAAAAACAAAAGAAAAAGTTCACCACAAACATTTTCTAACTGCTGGGAGTTCTTCCTCAAGTATAAAATGGAGTTTCTGATGGGACTAGTGTTACCACCTGTCCGGTTTTCACCCAGACAGTCGGGAATTGACTCACTGTCCGGGTAAACTATTAATTTTGTCTGGGAATTTCGTAGAAATTGTGAAATTACGATGAAACAAAATTCTTGCAACTATTATTATAAATTTACACCATTTGAACAACGAAAGACCTCACACTCATTGAAACTCATCTGCCATTCCGCCATGTTACTCTGTTTATGCTGACGTGTGACGCGCACCTGCCTGTTGACCTTTTTTTTTCTCTTTTGCTTACACATTACTCCTATGCAAGTCCCTAGTCCCTAACTGTAACTGATTTAGAACTAGCATACCCAAAGTTTCTACTACTGCTGGACATCTCATCCAACATAATGTCACCCAGTTCTACACAGTGCATGGAAGGTTCCAGAACTATCTTTACAGATTTAACAAGTCTTCAAACCAGAACTGCTTTTTGTGCAATGTCCCTGATGGTGTGGAGCACTACCTATTTTGGTGCCCCATGCTCGAGGACATGCGTCATCACATTATTACCATGTTGCCTGCTCATACCAACTGGCCATGCAATTTAAATGTACTTATCAACGATAAAAACATAAATCAAGCTTTTAACAAACTTATTAATATGTATTTTAAAAGAACGATGGTCAGATAGGAATATAATGGATAGTGTTGTTTTGTTACTGTAATCTCCAAGAGAATTACTCTGTTCTGATGCTATATTCTTAATGTGAGCAACTTTGTTGTTAAATATTATATTGGCTATGTTTATTTATATACTTTGGTCAGACAAGCATATGCTCTCAAATATTAAACTGTATTATATTCAAAAGCAAATAACTTTGTTGATTTGTATTTCTAAAGTGTATATATTTTAAACCTTATTCCATAATCTATGGGATATATGGTCTGATTTGTATACTTTCAATGTCATCTCTGCAGTTGTAACCTACACGCGAGCTTTTATAGACTATTATCTTTGTGTTTATATTGTCTATAGTAAAAATGTTAAAATGTAAATATTCTCTGTACCTCACCTCGGTAATGCACTGCGGTGCCGAGGCAATTTGTAATAAAGTCTTTTACAAAGTGAAAAAAAAAAAAAGTGAGTGAGTGAACCAGCATAATGATGGTCTGAGCATGATGGAACCAGCATAATGATGGTCAGACTGAAAACGTTTGTTTTTCAATTATATATTTTTCTCAGCAACAAATTAAGGTGTTTTATTTCTATGCACGTTATTCTTCGCATTGTAAAATAACATTGCGCATGCGTCAGAAACTTCAGTTCGAACAAACCTGACCTGCCATCCAGGTCAGCGATTTTGTAAAGGTGGCAACACTAGATGGGACAGAGCAATATAGGTTTTCATACTCTGAAAACCTATATTGAAAACCTCTATGTTTTTTCACACAACCTGGTATTTTGTGTTGTTGTTTAATTATGTACTCTTTTTAAGTGCTTATCACCTGCATATCTTGTTGCATCATCTGATAAAAATATTCTGGAAAGATCAGAATTGTTACAATCTGCATATCCCTCAGACATTTTGCCTACTTTTGGACCTCAACTGCTTTGATTTAAAATGTTTTTTTATACTCAGGTAAAAGAAATTACTTCTATAGGCCAAGTTGCTGAACTACTTTTAACTAACATCACAGTCTCGAGTAGCTTCTCTGACATTATTGCAGCATGCCTGATTTTTTTAACTTTAAGAGTGACTACTGCAACAGCAAAACAAACGTTTTTCAAAACTAAAATTAATCAAAACTTATTTAAGAAGCAGTATGCCACAACACCGTCTTAGCTCTGGCTATTATATCAATTGCAAAAAACAATAGATTGTCAACTTAATCTGGATAAAGTGATTGACCAATTTGCAAACAAAAAAGCAAGAAAACAATTTTGAAGTTTTTTTTATGTATTATTATGTATTTGTTATGAAACTAAAGTTGCATACATTTTGTCATTACACTTTGTATAATATGTAGTAAATATTATTAGGTACTCCATACTTAAATAATTGCATTTTCTTTTATTATCACTTTTGTATTTATTAAATTGAATATCTTATTGTTGAAATGCCTCAAATTTCAAATAAATTGTTATTAAGTAAGGTTTTAAGTTGAAATAATTAAATCTATGTTTTTAAATTAGATGTTCAAAATAAATTTTGGGATACCTCTTTGAAGAATAAGGGGACACACTGATTCTACTTGCTCCAGGGTGCTGAATATGTAGCTATGCCAGTGGCATAGCTACTTATTCAGCACCCTGAGCACCAATGAAAGCAACTTATGGTTTGTAGACTTTTGCTGTGTTTTGTTTTTATAGATTAAATTAAAAGTTATTAAATAAAAAAATTAAATTTTTAAAGATCTCTTAAGCAAATGAAAATATCAAATTTTATGAAAAAAGTAAAGAAAAATCAAGACATTGCTAATACTTCAGATTAAGGTCAGCAGGAAAGCTCAAAAAATAACAATATTTTGCCAAAACAAAAACATTCTTAGAAGTGTTGAACACAAGATCGTGTTAATAACAATCACATGGCTTTTTCCACTTTTATTTAGTGATTAACAACAAAGAAAAAATTAATATTAACATGCAATACTTTTGATTGTGATTATTAGTTAATTATTGAATGCTTTAATAAATATATTTCTCTTAATTAGACAAAGAATAGTACACTTTTGCTAACATTTGGAACCTAACCCTATCTTTTGTACTAGTCCTTTGTTTCAAACAGCAGATTCACACAACATGACACTTTTTTGAAACCTAACTACCATGTTACAGCATATCTGTATAATATTTGAAAAACATTTTCTTGTAAAATAAACACTCTCATAACATAATTGTGATAACATTGAAAGAAAAAATATTATTTTTCTTTCAAATTTTACCTTCCATTCAGTTATAATATCAACTAGCAAGTAGGCCCGGCATTGCTCGGGCAAAAGTAACGATAGTGAAGATTAAGATTATTACATTATAGTCATCAAAAAAAAAAAAGTAATTTCATCAACAAACTAAGTTTTTCTAAAGAAAGGTCAAATTTGAAAATCGAATGTTGTAATATTGTTCGATTTTTCACGATGTGTTCTGATTATATCCTTCGAATTTCATAGAATGTTCTAAAGAAGAAAGGTCGAGAAAAACCGAACTAATCTGTTTAAATTTGAAAATCGAATATGTTTGAACATATTACTCTTTTTCTTTTTTCCAGTGCCCGTAAATCTTGCACGTCGCTTTCTCTTGTTCTCCATTGTTACTTAACACTTCCATTGTTACTTAACACTTTGGAACTTATATCTAGTACCCTAACTGTGCACCAAATTTCAACTTTCAACTCCTAACCGTTTTAGCGAATATTAAGATTATTACGTTATAGTCAACCTTATCCGTTTTCACAGAATGCAAGAATTGGGTCCTCCCTGTTTCCAGACTAATTACAGAATTTTTAGATAGGTCTAAAAATATGTTCGATTTCGAAAAAAAACTGCATCTGCGTCTTGCACTTCGCTTTCTTTTAACACTTCCATTGTTACGTAACACTTCCATCATTGATGGAAGTGTTAAAACTTAATCCTGTCCCTCTTCCCCGTGGGGAGGAATTTCGAAAAATCCCTTCTTAGTGTGTGTTCTCGTGCCGTACCCTAACTATGTACCAAATTTCAACTTTCAACTCTTAACCATTTGTGCTCTTAACATTTCCATTGTTGACTCTTCCATTCTTAATGCTTCCATTGTTGACACTTTCATTGTTACTTAACACTTACATTGTTACTTAACATTTCCATTGTTGATGAAAGTGTTAAGACTTAATCCTGTCCCTCTCCCCCTAGGGGAGGAATTTTGAGAAATCCCTTCTTAGCATGCATTCTCGTGACGTACCCTAACTGTGTACCAAATTTCAACTTTCAACTCCTAACCATGTGGACACGTCTCAATAATGTATATAGAAGCTTTAATCCCGTCCCTCCCCCCGTGGGGAGGAATTTCGAAAAATCCCTTCTTAGTGTGCGTTTTCGTGACGTACCCTAACTGTGTACCAAATTTCAACTTTCAACTTCTAACCGTTTGGGCTCTGCGCTGATTATTATTATTATTATTATTATTATTATTATCAACTCGTCTCGATTATATATATAGATTCGGTTGCCAGAAACTTTACTGATATCACAATTTTTACAGTAAAGCCTCTTAGTTTTACTGTATTACAAATGAACCTATAGTAAGTTGAACTATGTTAACTCAAAGCTGTTTGCAGTCCCATCACATTATATAGTGTTTTCCATATAATACAGTCTCATTAAGCTGAAAATGTTGTTATTCTTTAACTCAAACTTATTTTCTTATGTGCCCTTCACTCTTTTGATAGATCTTCATTTTCTCTCATATTTCATGTAAATACAGTTGATTAAGACAAACAAATACAAGACCAAGCCATTACAATCTCATGTTGACAACCCTTTACTGATACAGATATTACTGGCATTCTGATTGGGTTCGCACTCAAAAATGCCATAAACTGTATACTATTTTATAATCAGTGTGTGAACAGATTCTTGAGAAATGGCTCAATAATGGGAAATTTACAACCACAGAACAATTTCAGAAAATTGGGTATTAAACTTTTTGCCTCAAACTCTTTAACTCAAATTCAGGAATTTTTAATCCTTAAACTTCAACTAACTGAAGTTTTATTGTAGTTAAGGTTTCTTTATATGATTTCTCTCTTTATAAAATAATAATTATTTCACAAAAGAAGGAATTATATTTATATTTAATTTTACACATTTTATAGGATTTTTTTTTTACATACATATAGGCCTATTTAGTTAGTGACTTTACAAAATAAATTAACAAGGAGAAGATGCATAGATCAGAAAATGGATCTGAACAAAACTTACTTCTATAATAGTCCTTCACTATACTAAAACATAGGGAAGGGCTAGAATGCAACATGTAGCCAGTCTTTGAAAACTAGTGATATTTACTAGTACTGGCCACAGATTTCTGTTGAAGTGGCACAGTGAAACATATAAGGCTCTTGAATGCCACATTGTCAACCTTTATACAATTCCCACTAACCTTTTTGAATATTTCGATAAAAATGTTACAAAATGCTCCAGCTTTAATAAAAGAGCAAAGGAAAACAGTACCTTGTGAAGATGTTATAAATACCACTAATTAAGTGCTCTTTGTTTTGAAAAAGTGATAAAATATGCCTGATAGGCTGAAAAATTACTAGAAGAAAAAATATTTGTTTCAAATATCAATGACATCAGTTTTCCAATAATAACTGTAAAACAAAAGTGCATCTATAAGTGCATTTCCCTTATAAATTGTGCCTAGTGTGCAATAGTTTTGCTTGAAATGTTTTTACAACAATTATCAAATGATGGGAAAAAAACAGCTTACTGGATTATATTATATAAAATGTCCACCAAACACTGAAACTTCAGTTTTAAAATGTAAGTTTGATGTAAAACAAACATTTTCAACTGCCTTAAGCAACCATTATCAGGTTACAAAAATATTGTAGACAAGAAAATAAATTCGGAACAGAAAATATTACAAATACCTCATGTTGAGTAAAAACATTATTTTTTTAAATTTTCTACGAAACTTTTAATAAAATAAATATCATTTTCCAATGTTTTAATAAAATGTCATCTCTCAAGGTATATCTATTGAAATCAATTAATTTTTATAGCACCCTATTTTCGTGCAGATAAGTTATAGTAGTACAGGTAGGCCTCCTACAACGCGGTAGATACATTCCTTGAAAATACCGCATTATGGGAGATCACGTTATAGGAGACACCAACTTAATACAAAAACTGGGATTCAGTTCTAAAAAGAGAAAAACTGCCTTTTATGGTGTAACATTTTCATCATTTTTTAAATTTATGTACATAAAAAGCTTAATTAAAATTCAACATCATATAAAAACTAAAAAAATTATGATTTCAAGTCAAAATCAAAAAGAAACATAACGTTATGCTCACAAATTCAGTTCTCATCGTCACTTATTATAGTTGTTCAAGAATGTTTGACTGGCCTTATTTCAAGATCTGAGCTTGTTTCATCAAGTTCCACTGCACTTATGTGATCCGTTGCAATTTTTCTGTTATGTGAAAGATAATTCGTTTCTAAATACCCTAAACCATGTTGTAAGAAAATTTCTGCGTTTTTCCAACCGCGTTGGAGCAAAAACACGTAAAGGTACCGGATTGTAGGAGGCTTACCTGTATATATTTTACAAGTATTGGCATGACTAAAATGGCAGGGCACAGGCACAAATTAATCAAAGATATAAATATGTTTTATTTTATTTCTTAAATCAATAATATATAGATTCAGAAAAATAATTGATATTTCCATCACAATTAACATCTTATAAAGTTTGTGATTATTGCATAATATTATGTAAAAACATTTCATTTAAATAGTAATAAACTTTTAAAAGCATTAAATTTTTATTTTTATTAAAAGTTTATTACTTTTTGATATTTTTGGTTCCCAACAGACCAATGGTTTTCTATTGATAGTACAAAATCAAGAGCTATGCTGAAAAAAATGATTCTAGACTAGATCTACAAATTTAAAGAGTTGGTTTTCTTAAATTTCAGTGTTTTGAAATACAGAGAAACACTTCTAGATAATAAAGATAATTGTTATAATATGATTTATATATAAATATAGATAATTCTAATGTAGATTGGTTCATATTAGATTAATTCTCTTGTTAATTTAAAATTTATTGATATATATCATAATTATCATTTTAAGTTAATTAAATTTTTTTCGTGTAATGTGCAATATTAAATATTATTGAATTAATTGAATCTATTCGCTTTATATTCTTCATTAGAATTTGTTAAAATTGTGCACTAAATAAATTAAACAATGTACCTTTCACTAATTTAAAGAATAAGATCTTAATGATTAAATTTGCAGCTTAAATATTTTAAATTAAAAAATAAATTACTGCAATTTTATTTAATTATGTCTATTAGAACTATAAATAGTAATCCCAAAAGGCCTAATGATAAAAAAAAAAATATATATATATAACTATTGAAAATAAGAATCAAATCTATAATAATTAACTAAGTAATCCAATGCACTATTAATAGAAAAAGAAATATAATTTTTAATCTTTCAGATCTTTTGAATTTATTGTAAGCATCCCAATACAATTTAACAAAATTACAAAACAGATCATTTAACAATAATAGCATAAAAATTATTTTAAAAATTAGATAAAATATGTTTAAAGAACAGAAATAAATTATTGTACACTGAAGTGGAAAAACAAAATTTGCTAATTATTAAAGATTATTACCTGCGAAACATTTAAATGGCAATTAAAATCCAATAAAAACAACATTTTCACTCTGTGTTTAATGTAGAGTAGTTCAGAATATTTGGCTTATAAGTTGTACTTGAATAAGCTGACTTCAAATTGAATGAAGGCTTGAAAACATTAACAAATCCTCAAATGAATTCTTCAAAGGTTTTTCCAAGTAGAGAACCAGATGACAAATTCGTTGGAGAAATAACAGCTTCACACAGACAACTGCAAAATATTTAAATGACAATTAAAATTCAATAGCAACAATATTTCCACTCCAGTGTACAATGTAGAGCAGTTTAAAGGAATTTAAAACTGCATTGGATTATTCAACTCAAACAAATGGAATGCCTGCAAATATTAATATTAACATATATTCTTTCTATTAATACTTGTAAGCATTTTCCATTTATTGAAAATGGTATCTGTAATGATATTTCTAACAATTGACTTCTATAATTTTACTAATTTCAAAAAATCAAATGTACTATAGATAAAAACTAATTGAAGATATTATGAACAGGAGGAGAATTTACTATTTAAAGTTTACATTTAAAAATTAAAAACATCAATACAGTTAATTTCAGGCAAAATTAGATAAAAATAATAATAAAACAATATGAACAGTTCAGTTTTTAGTTTAATTTTCATGAAATGAAATCTAGTAGTAGACTTCTATTAACTATTAATCCAATTTTAATTTTTCAAATTGTCTTAATTTTGAAAATTAATAATTGACAAATTAGATATATAAATAAAATTATTCATTGCAAAAAGTATAAAAGTAATGTTTTATTAACTTCTAGTTATATAATTTAACCTGAAGAAAATATGAAAACAAATAAAACACTAGCATTTTTCATCAATAATTTTAATCTCAAACTGTAAAATAAATAAATAAATAAATAAATTTTAAATTAAAAAGATATATTTATACAAATACAGTGAAACTTCTGTAACTCTAAGCTCCAAGAGGCAGGAAAAAACTTTGAGTTACAGATGATTAGAGTTAGAGAACAATAGAGTAAAAAATGTTGATTCTGTATAGATTTGTATTTTTACTTCTCTTACATTATATAAAGAATATTTGACAGTTTTTTTTGTTTTAAACAGCCTACGTAACACCTTTCAGCAAAATGTTCAATGTAACTAATGGAATCAAATAATTTTGCAGATAAATCTTGTAGAGATAAAACGAGAGGTCCTGTCACTTTTGACTGGATTATTGTCTGGAAAATGGTTGTTGGACAGTAGATACAACTAACTCTGAAAATTTCATGAAAATCTGATAATTATAATTACTTTTGATGGAACAAATATTAAAATTCAAATCAGAGAAGTTAAAACTAAGATAAATCAGTGTTGGGAGACTATGAAAACCTTTGACAGAGAAAATTCAAATTAAGGGAATTTAAGTTGGAGATATTAAATCCCTATGCTAATCCATTGAGACCTACCAAGTGCTTCATTTTCTTTGAGTTAAAGAAATATTTGAGTTATAGATATTTGAGTTAGAGAAGTTTTACTGTATTATATTTAATGTGATTATATATAATATATTTGCTTAACTGTTTGTTCTTATTTACTTAAATAGCATAATAATAATGAAAATCATATTTAATAAGCAAAAACAATTATCACAGTTCACTGACATTTAAAGCAATGGATGTATGAATATAAAGTGATACAAAAAGTGATATACTTTCCAACACTAGTACTATTGTAGAAATACTCATATATAGCAAAGGTTATGAACATCAAGATCATGTACAATTGACACCATGATTTAACCTTTAATTCTGGTAATATGGCATTTAATACAGCATCAAATAACCGTGTGCTGTGGCTATGCACTCTATAAATGCTAATTCAGCATCAAGAGCCTGGGGGTTGGAAGAATATGTAAAGACTCTTCTGATTAATGCCTTGTATATTGCAATCTTGTACAAAAAAGGATCGCACGACCCCACGGTATGTACAATGACATGAATCCTGGTTTATGATAAACTGACGTGTGGATGCCAGATCCCTCCACTCTAATATTTATATCAGAGAAGTGCACCTCCAAGAGCTACATTGTTCTACTTCCAGAATTAACCTGTAGGGATTATTATTGATAGTACAGTAGAGCATCAATTATCCAACCCCCGATCAACCGACTTATTGGTTAACCGACCGCGTTCTAGTCTCAAATTCAAATGTCCGCTAGTGATGTGGCGCTACAATATTTGGTTATGTCTTGGCTACTTTAATATTATTTTTGTTAAATTTTTGCATGTTTTAGCTGGCAGCAGTGGCTCGACCATGAAAGGGAGGCTAGTATTTAAGCCAAACCTAATACACTATACTAATAATGTATTTTTTCATACTTTTCGGTTATCCGACTTTTCAGTTATCCGACCAACCCCAGTCCCCAATTAAGTCGGATAATCGATGCTCTGCTGTATTGACAAACACTGTCAGATCTGGAACTGTCTTCCAAAAAATAATGATGTCATCAATATACCTCCTATATAACAGAATGTTGGGAGGAACTGAGGAAGAACCTTGTTCTTCAACTGACATACTACCATTTTGCAAAGGTCCCCTAATACAGGGCTACCCATGGGGACCCCTTTGACACTTGTTGCAAAATGACAAAGACCCTAAAGATCCTAATCTGAAAGTGAATGCATACAAGATCCCAGTGAAAGACAGGCAATTTCAGCAAAACCACATATCAACAAAACACACAACCATGCACCTTAGAACAAGAATCAAGAAACACTAATATGACATAGGAAGAGATGCAACTTTACAGAATTATCTGCATTTGTAACACAGGAGGATATTATCATGTTCTGGGATGAGACATATTTAATCAGGCCCATCAAGCATCCTATCATCAGTAAGCAGGATGAAATTATTGAAATTTACAAACATGGTATAAAGGCAACTGCATAAATCATTGCAGAGCCAATGGACTAACAAAAGTACTACTAGAATGCCAATCCATAATGATGGCTATCCTTAAGCATGTAACATTGTTTAGTATATAATTTTTATTTATGGTATTATTGTTTATTGATACAAATTTAGTTAATCTATATTTACATTTGTAATATTTTACATTTCTGTTTATTACTTGATTAATTTTATACTCAATATTTAAATGTTAAATTGAACAATTTTATATTTAAACATTATATCAAATTCACAACCCACAAGGCATTCTAGATGATAATATTATATTTGGTTGATACGCTATACTTAAATCTGAAGATAACTGATAAAAGCAACTGAAAACATCTATTTTATTAAAAAAAATAATTGCTGAATAAAAAAAAAGTTTTTGGATAGCAATAATTAATTCCACTTCCATTTGAAAAACCTTAAATTCTTTCATTATTTCTCATATATTATTATTACAACTAGCGTAATATTTAAAATTAATAAAAATAATCTAGTTTCTTAAAATTAACATCTGGAAATCAAAAATTTCATTGAAAGTTAAAATGACATCAGGATTTAATTCTGAATTGATTATATTAAAAGTTATGAATGGATCAGTCTTTTATTTTGTGAAATACTGTTTTACTCTAACTCATTAAAAACAAGAAAAAATTAAATAAAATTTATCTTAAATTACAATGTTTGAACTTCATTTATAACTAATGTTGCTATGAAAAATTTTCCTTTACTTTAAAGGGTTAATGTTACCTTAGGTGCCAAGACGGTGGCTCGTCTCTGATACCAGCAAGGAAACAGTGGGGACGCACATTCTAACCTAACCTAACCTATTCTAATAATTTGGTTGCTAATAATTATGGTAATTTATTAGAATAGGTTAGGTTAGATTAGGTTAGAACGTGCATCCCACTGTTTCCTTGCTGGATTCAGAGATGAGCCACCATCTTGGCACCTAAGGTAACATTAACCCTTTAAAGATAAGCTGTTTCTATTTAATACCTTTCAAAAGTTCTTCATATCATTTTTAAAAAATCTCTTAGAAATTGTCATGTATTTTGACATATTGCATTATAAATTATTTAAATCATAAACATTCAAAATGTTTTGGAAATAACTTATCAAAGCATTTTTCAGAGAAGCATATTAAAAAATATCATCTTATATCAGAAAATTAAATACTGTATACAAAATAATATCATAATGGGTTTTTAAATGGATCAAAATCTTGGAATAAATATAGTATAAAAAATAATAATAAAATTTTTGAAGCTGATAACAATAGATATGAATGTAAGAAGGACATTAAATTTTATTAATAAGAAGTTTTTATTTAGGCTTTTCATCCTTATGTAATATTGATATAGCATTTATGAATTATTTTTATCTCCCAAATGTTTAATTCTAAATTTAATTTAATTTTCCAAATTTTTTATGGAAAGTATAAATATATAGCACAAATAAAACTTTTATGATTGTATATAATGACTAGAGCAAGGATATCCAGGCACTAAAAAATCATATAAAATAAATGTTTATAAAAATCATATAAATTATAATTTTTATAACTATTTATATGATTTTTAGTGCCTAAATGTCCTAGCTCTACAATGGCATATTATTGATATGAATACTTTTGAAAATAAAATACGATCGTACAAACTTTGATGATCACTGTGAATGCAATCTGTCATTAAATACAAATATTTAAATTAAAAATTTTGATTTTATATTAAACTTATTTTTATAATGAGTACCGTTCTAAATTACTACCTTAAAAATAAAACGTTTTATGTTGTAATATTTATTCAATAACATATTTATTCAAACATATTTTAAATAAAATAAATCTAAAATATTTTACTGTATTAAAGTTGCAATTTTCGTCTAAGGCATTTCCTAGATAGTAGACAACAAGATGTTTGAATGTAGATGAAAGATGAAACTCAGACAATCACTCTTTCAATTGGTGTACAGTATATCCCACACTTCTCAGATAATAATTAACATAATTTCAGTCATTTAAAATGGTAGCATTCATTTTGGAAGGCCCTGTACATTGGGAAGGCTTAACTAGGACTAAAGTGACTAAAAATTTGAATGAAAAATAAATATCAATCAATCAGATCTGTTGTTAATATTATACATTTGCTTATAAACAAATATTTAGATTAAGTTATGAAATATAATTGTCTTATACCAAAATATTAGGGTGTTTTAATTTCAAAAGTTTTATTTCACCACTAAAACAATGTAGTGCTCTAAAGAAATGTTTCACAGATTAAAATGTACCTGTAACTTGTGTATTTTTTTTTTTTTTTACTAAACTAAGATAAACTAGGGTATTAAAACTAACCCTGTGTGAATACCAGTTTTACACTTAAAATCCAAATCTAAATATTTTATTGTTATAGTTTCAAATCAAATTCAAATAGCATAAACATTTTGTGAATAACAATGACTCACAAGGGGAATGTTACTATGTGGCCGTCAGCCATATTGTTTTCTTGTTTATTTTTTGTTTTAGTTCATAAGTTGTAAATACATATATATATATATTTTTTCTATCTTCCTTCTTCTTTCATTTCTTCCTTCATCGTAGTTGTAAGCATCTTTTGTTATATAAACGGGTTACGAATGAAAACCTGTCTCTTGAGAGTTTCTTTCACTCCCACACGTGGATCGTGACCGCGCGACATTCTGACTAACGCAGTCGTTCGGCAAACCTCACACTGGTGTCAGGAAGCGGGATTTTTCTGATTATTTTTGCAACAATTGCAAACAATTTCAGTCCCACAATAATTGTTGAGGCAGCCGAGAGAAAAGTGGGAAAGAACCATGGAAACAGAGACAGGTTTTCCAGCGCCGACTCGCGACCTAGGAGGCGGCTCAATTAGCGCCCTTTCAGCCTTTAGTGGGATGATACCTACCTACTCGGGAGACGCGGGGCGCGTAACAGATTTTTTCGATACGTTAGGGGAAGTTGCAGGATTAGCAGGTTGGACCCCTAGACAATGTTTAAGCATTGCTAAGTGTAAACTGACAGGGATAGCGAGAGATTTTGCGTGGCGCGACCTCCAAATGAAGGAAGTAACGGAGTACGCAAGCTTTAAACGCTTAATGATAAGTAGATTCGACCGAGAACCATATTCTATTAGGGTACAGAAATTCCACGCGTGTACGCAACGCAAAGATGAAAGAGTTCAAGAATTCGCCGTTAGGTTACAAACGTTAGTTAGCGCGATAATTGTAGATCGAACCGGGACAAACGAGCAAGAAAATGCCATTATCAAACGGTGTCAGCAGCAAGAATTGGACGAGAAGCTCCGCATTCAATTCTTGCACGGCTTAAATGAAAAAATGAAACGTAACATAATGACACATGATCCAGCTACATTTTCGGAAGCTTTAAAAATAGCGATAAGAGAGGAAACAATTGAGCAATTGACTAACAAACAGCGGAATTATATAGGAAACGTAGAGGAGTCTGCAGAGAATTCCCCAACGAAAGCCGACGAGACAAAACCCGATAAGGATGATGCATTAGAAGCGAAAATAAGTCAAATCGCTAAACAGATAGAAACGTTAGGGAAGAGATTAGACAATTGGTCCTCGACAGCGCAAACAACTAGTGCGCGGGTAGGGGAATCCAATCAAAATAAACGAATGCCTTCACCCGCGTTACAAGAGAGACAGGAAGTAGGTAACCCCAATACCTATTCGAGCTCTCAACGCCAATTCACGCAGCCGCAGCGCTTACAACAACCGCGTTTTCCTACAAATAACCGATCGTCATTAAATTATTCTGCCCAGATTCCTTCTAGACGATACTCCGGATATAATTCATTTCCTTTTAGGCCGAATTTCGAATGGAAACCAACAAATTATCAGCGATCCACTCCAAATTGGTTAGATAGGCGAATTTATGCGTCGCCCCCACCACCCGATTGGTATGGAGGAAATACCTTCCCTCCACCCAATCAAGGGGAGTGGAGAGGAAACCCTAACACTCCAGAATGGCAGGTTCCTGTTATAAATAATCCGTTTTCACCGCGATATCGGGAACAAATGCCCGTCTATCGAGAACAGTATAGACAGATAGGACTTAGGAACGATCAGAACTCTGAATATTTGCCTTTTAACCCGACGCGTTACGCGCAAGGCTGGTTCGTAAACAATCCTAATGCCGAGCGGGCCTTAGAGAACGCGACCTCTCCTAAATACTTAGCGTTGCCCAGTCCGGAGGAAAGCCTTCGGCAAACAAATAATGTATCACAGGAGTTAAATAAAGATAGTGTAAGGTTTAATCGAGACGGAAGTAGAATAACTTCGGTGAAAGCAAAAGAACAGCGTCGAGATTTAGAGCAAATAGTAGATTATCCGCGCGAAGCTACTCGTTTATCGGGTGTCGGAGAATCTAAATTTATAAACGAAGATTTACCCCCTTGCACTTTAGTTTGTGAAATCGAGAATAAAAGAGCGAAATTAACAATAGACACAGGCACGGCAGTTTCGTTGATATCAAAAGATTTCTTTTCGAACTTACGCAAGTTAAAGAAAGCTGAAACCAGAGAGGTAGAGTTACTTAGTGTCACAGGACACACAATAGAGACGATCGGAAAATTCGATTTAGCATTTAGAATCGGGCAATTGAATTTTAGACACGATTGTTATGTAGTGGACCCCAAAATAACAGAACCTAATGACGGGATCCTAGGTAGAGACGTGATTGAGAAATACGACCTTACGATTTCGATAAAAAATGCGAAGCTTATTTTCCCTAGCGGTTAGTCTATGTCAAGGAGATTTGAGGGATTTAACCCGAACAAACGATTTTAGAGAGGGTAGCAAAGTGAGTAAAAGAAAAAAACGAAAAGAAAACAAAAAAAATTTAGAGCGAAGAGTTGTAGAAAAGAGAAGTCAAAAGGGAAATGACCAGAGAGTGGTGGTGGTAAAGAATGACTCCACCATTCCCCCTCGGTCAGAAGTCGTTATAGAAGGGAGAGTATGTGGCAAGCACGTTAATAGCCAGATAGGTGTAGTTGAGTCATGTCCACTTGAAAGGGAGGATCTGATAGTCGCTAACGTGTTAGTGAAGGTCCCCAAAAACGGAACTGTTCCCATAAAGATAATGAATGTAAGCACGCAGCCCCTAAAGCTAAAACGAGGAAGTAAAGTAGGCGCGTACTTTCAAGCGGAAGAAGAATCAAAAGAGGAGGCGAAACAAGATAGGATATCTCGGGTGGAAGAGAATCCCATGACCAGAGCCCAATTTGCTAGTTTATTTGATTTGAAGGAAGTAGGTAAGGACAAATTAACCCCTTTAATCGATTTATTATACAAATATCAGCAAGTATTTGCAAAGCACGACTTTGACTTAGGAGTATTGTGATTTAATTCAACATACAATAGAAACAGGAAACAGTGCACCAATATATCGTGCTCCTTATCGCAAGATCTCAGGAGGCCTACACCTGTAAAGGGACAACAGTCAGCAAAGTAGTGTATCAGTAGTAGTAGAAGTAGTAGTAGTAGTAGTAGTATTGGTAAGTAACATACAATAGAAACAGGAAACAGCGCACCAATATATCGTGCTCCTTATCGCATTCCGTATGCTCAGCGGGAATTAATGGATAATCTAGTAAGCGAAATGGTGAACAGCGGGGTAGTCGAACCGTCCAGCTCCCCGTGGTCGGCACCAGCTCTTTTGGTAAAGAAACGTGATGGAAATTGGAGATTTGTGGTGGACTTTAGGCAATTAAATAAAGTAACAAAAATAGATCCTTACCCTTTGCCCCTCATCCAGGAGTCATTAAGCTTACTTGGGAAGGCAAAGTATTTTTCCACAATGGACACTTTAAGTGGGTATTGGCAGCTACCCCTGAATCCCGACACGAAGGAAAAGACCGGATTCAGTACCACATCAGGACATTACCAATTTAACCGGATGGCTATGGGACTTTGTAATGCAGCTGCAACCTTTCAACGGCTTGCAGATCTGATATTAACGGGTCTAAAACACAAAATTTGCTTAGTCTATATGGACGATATCATGGTGTTTAGTTCTGACGTTGACTCGCATCTAGAACGCTTAGAACTCGTCTTTCAACGCCTAGCAAGTGCTGGAATAAAACTAAAGCCAAAAAAGTGCAGTTTTATGAAGCGACAGATAAAATTTTTAGGGCACGAAATCTCGGAAGAAGGGATTCGACCCGACCCCTCGAAGATCGAATGCGTGAAAAACTTCCCTCGACCAAGCAATGAGCGTGAGGTGAGGGCCTTTTTAGGATTAACGGGATACTATAGGAGGCACATTTTTCAGTATGCAAGAATATCTAAGCCTTTGTCAGACCTGCTAAAGGCAGATAACAAATTTCACTGGACCAAAGAACACGAAGAGGTGTTTGAAAGGCTTAAGGAAATTTTGGTGTCTGCTCCCCTTTTGCGATCACCAGATTTTGGTAGTCCTTTTATTTTGGCAACCGACGCATCGAACACTGCAATTGGAGCCGTATTATCGCAGGAAGACGAGCGGGGTGAACTCCCTGTAGCCTATGCTAGTCGGTTACTCAAGGAAGCCGAAAGAAACTATAGTACAACAGAAAAAGAGTGTCTAGCAGTTATATGGGCAATAAAATATTTTAGACCTTATCTCTATGGTAGAAAATTTAAAATCATAACTGACCACAGACCGCTTAGATGGCTAATCAACGTCAAAGACGAAAGTTCAAGGCTGAGTCGTTGGAATTTAGCATTACAAGAGTACCAGTTTGAGATCATACACCGTCCAGGAAAAGCACACGCTAATGCGGACGCATTAAGTCGAGTACCTATAGCTCCAATAATTGAGATGCACCCAATATATAGTAAGGCTCAGATTCGGGAACAACAATCGGAGGACCCTTTTTGTAAGGAAATCAGACGACGCCTAACAGAAAACCTATCCCCGTCGGAACAGGGTCTGAACACAGATGGTAGCGAATTTTATTTAGACGCAGATCAAACCTTATATCATAGAAAGACAAACCCGGAAAGAAACGAAACTTGGGACAGATTAGTCATCCCTAAAACTTTGGTCGAATACGTTTTGAAGTTGTTCCACGATATTCCAAGTTCGGGACACTTAGGCGCGAAGAAGCTGAGAAAAAAATTACAGACGCAGTTTTATTGGCCCGAAATGAACAAAGACATCATACATTATTGCCAGACGTGTCAGGAATGTAGTTTGCGACGACGTCCTCTACACGGACATCAAGCTCCCTTACAAACATTCCCTAAAATCACAAAGGTATTTGAGAGAACAGCTTTAGACATACAAGGTCCTTTTCCTACCTCTAATAATGGCAACAAGTATCTCTTAGTTTTTGTAGATCACTTTTCTAGATGGGCAGAAGCAGTGCCATTACCAGACGTTACTGCTAAAACCGTCGCCAAAGCGTTCGTTACACAAGTGATCTTACGACATTCAGTCCCCAAACAATTATTGACTGATAGAGGTGCAAATTTTACTTCGAAAATGATGCGAGAAGTTTGTGATCTCTTGCACATAGAAAGACTTCTCACCACTGCATACCACCCACAATGCAACGGCATGGTGGAACGCTTAAACAAAACCTTAATAGATATACTAACGCATTATGTAGATAAAGACCAGCGCAATTGGGATGAAATGGTTCCTTACGCCCTATTCGCGTACAACACCACCGTTCATTCCAGTACCAACGAGACGCCATATTATTTAGTGTACGGAAGAGACCCAATTTATCCATTTGATGTCGTAACTGAACCCAACCGACCGAGTTACGATATTAGCGAAAATTATGCAAGCGAACTGAGGGCGAGACTAGCGATAGCACACAAGCTGGCCCAAGAACATGCAGAAAAAGCCGCACTGGATAGAAATGCGTATCAACAGCGAAGGAATAAGCCCTACAAATTTTCTATAGGCGACAGAGTTTTCGTAACGGAAGTAACGGTTCCATCGGGATTAAAGCGAAAACTAGCTCCAAGATGGCAAGGACCCTATAGGATAGTAGCGGAGACAAGTCCGGTCGACTTTATCGTCCAGCATGTGCATAACGGGAAAAGGATGCACACTCACGCTAACCGGATGAAGCCCGCTTTGGCGCGTATGGAATTCGGATCTTTTGCGACGGACGAAACTAAGTCCGAAGCAAAGGCTACCGAGTCATCCGCCTCAGAACATCAGTCGCCTATATCTAGAGACCCTTGGGATGAATTTATTTTAGAATCAATTCAGCCGGACCAACTAGACACAACAGAAACGCTAGTACGCAACCAACAGACATCCACTGCACAACCTTCACATAATTATGCCCTTAGAAGTCGGGGATCTGTGCAAGAATATCCATGGGTTCTTCCGACCTCGTCAAAAATCACACTACCGATTGACGCGATGGGAACAGACGCGGAAAAAAGTAGGACTTTACCACAAAGCCAGGGTCATGAGCGCTTGCCGCCACCTACACCTATCGGACTCTTCAAAGATTGTAAATGGTAGTCTCTATCACCCAGCAAAAGAGACTATCATAAGAAAAAGAGGAGGAGTCATTGACGATTAAAATATAAATGAAAGTTTTGATTAGAGGCAAAAAAACGGGATTTTTATTTTTATGTCGCGAACCCAGAACTATTAGTTATGTCAACTTTGTAAACCTTGAACGTGAAATTTTCTGTGTACACCAGCGTTTTACGAGTTTAAAATTGTCGCGAGAGAAACACGAGCGCAAATATCTGTCATAGATTGAGTAATTTATATAATCGGAATATGAGGAAAATTTTTCCCTCCCATTTTTAAACGCGTGCAAAACAACTGTCTGTCACAACCAAAGCAACCGTCAAAAGAACCGATTCGGAAGAAAATGACGATATTCGAAAAGAGAAAGTTGAAATCATCATCAGAAAAGGTCCAAGAAACGTCGAACTTTCAACAGAATGAGTCAAAATTGAAGAAATTGTCATCTTCGAACTACATGACCTCGATTAGTGGTAATCTGCATCAACTCCGATGACAGATAACTGTCTCTTGTTCAGAAGACTGACATCTAGAAAACTGGTATGTCTGAGGAGAAAATGGGGAACACACAAACTTTCACTGTCTGTGCAGACACCCCATCATACTCATACGATTCAGAACGGAAATGGAGTAGTCCACTCCAAATGTCCAAAAAAGGAAGAAAAACCTTTTTGTTGGAAAACTTCGAGAGAAAGGAAGAAAAGCACACCTACAGATGACACGTGATCTTCGGACTCTACATGTCCACGTGCGTCGGAAGTAGCTTCTACATTTTGCATGTGACAGACCGATTGAACTAAATATCGAATCCCTGTTTGTGTTCCCAAGAACCTGAAAAGAAACGTGGACATATTCAATTTTAAAACCCCTTTTTCGGCTTTTTCAGAAATGGAAATGGAATATGGTGATTGTTATGAATTGCTCAGTCTACAAACATAAAATGTTTGCGTACCGACAAATGTAATTTAAATGTTCAAATCGAATTGAATACAACACCAAATGTTCGTAAACGTTGCACAAAAAAAAGGAAAGAAATGTAGCATAGAACTTAAATGTAAAAGTTAAAATTGTCGGAAAAATTTATAATTTGTTAAAAATTTGTTATTCGATGTAACCGTGATTGTTATTTGATCATTTGTAGAAACCTTCGGATATAGTCATGTGATGTCACGCGAAACCAAACGGGCGCGAGAAAAGCAAGCGGAGAATGAACTGACAGCGTACAACGCTCTCAGGTAAAATGTCGCTACTCCACAGCAACATTTTAAAAATGGCGGAGAGCCCTGTGAAGCTTCGGAAGTGGGCCTACTATTTGTGCAAATAAGAAAATTTTTTTTTGTAATTTTTGTATAGAAGCAAATAATAATAATTGTTGTTATTATAAATTAACGTTGTAAAAAGAAACCGTCAGACAAGAAAAAAAATAGTTAAACGAAAAGTGAATATTACATGTCCATAAAAGGACATGTCTGTAGAAATTTCTGAGAAAGTCATTCTTCTCAGGTTGAAACAATAGATGAATTTGAGTACTTAGATCGAACATCTTCGGTAGGAATCGAATTGTCAGTCGATGTTGACTCATCCGACGACCGGGGTTCCGATCTCGTTACAATGCGTAACGAGGGGGGGGACCAATTAGAGAGCGGAGGCAAATCGACATCGACCTATCGGAATGTTCGATCTGGGACTCAAAAGAAAGTTATAAAAACCCTGAGAAAAAGGGATGTGACGTTCTCTCGGTCATTAGTTCTCTCGGTTCTTGGCTCTTAGAGCTTTGTCTCGCGATTTTACGACGGGGTTTTTTTCCCGTGATCTTCGGCAGTTGGATTACATCTCTTTTGGAAGGTCACCCACTCCCTTGGATTTGTCACCTGTAATCTGAATCGTCCCTACGTCCGGAACTTTCCCTCGAGAAGCTGAACAGTGCGCCCCGGGGCCATCATACTCCTGCGAAACATCGGAGGACTTTTCTTGTGGACTTTCGATTCCGAGAGAAGGCCCAGAAGACTCGAACGCCGCCGCTGATAAAAGTATATTGTAGTTGTAAGCACCTTTTGTTATATAAACGGGTTACGAATGAAAACCTGTCTCTTGAGAGTTTCTTTCACTCCCACACGTGGATCGTGACCGCGCGACATTCTGACTAACGCAGTCGTTCGGCAAACCTCACAATATTATCCAAGATACTTAAATCATTAACTGTTGTAAACTTTTCACCCTGGAGTTGTATACCACTCTCATCCCTTCCAACAGATGCTATATATGCTGTCTTTGCTGATCATCATGCATCTCCCTTTCAGTGCTTTTTTCCATTCCTCCAGCTTCTTCTCTATCTTATCTAATGATGTTTCACACAGCACAATGTCGTCTGCAAACAGCATATTCCATGGTGCCTTGCTCTTCACATCTTCCATCAATACATCCAACACCAAATCAAATAGAAACATCCTTCTGTCATACATACACTACTCTTTACTTAAATTATTGCTCCCTTATACATTTCCTTATACAAGTCTTGCATACTTTTCTGGTACTCCTTTACCCTCATACGTCTCCTGTCTAGGTGCCCTGTCATATGCTTTCTCTAGGTCTATGAATAACATGTGTAGTTCTGCCTGCATTTCTCTGTACCTTTCCATCAGCTGCTTTAGAGCAAACATTGCATCTGTTGTTCCTCTTCCCAGTATGAAACCAAACTGTTCCTCACCTACAGCTGTCTCTTGCTTTAACCTTCCTTCCACAATTCTCTTTCAGATCTTCATTGAATGCAACATCAATTTAATTCCTCTGTAATTCCCACATTCCTGCACATCTCCTTTTCCTTTGTAAATTGGCATCAAAATATTTTTCCTCCACTCATCTGGTATCCTCTCTTGTTGCCACAGCTTTTTCATAAGATCCCATATAATATCAACACCCTTTTTGCCCAAACATCTCCATACCTCAGATGGGATCTGATCAGCTCTTGTTGCTTTCCCATTCTTCATTTTTCTAAGTGCCTTTCAACCTCTTCCTCGCTTATATCTGCCACTCCTTCATTTACCTCCCCATCCTCGCATAATACTCTTAGATTTTCCTCATTCAGTAGCTTCCTAAAATAATTCTTCCATCTTTCTTTTATCTTCTCTTGGTCTTCTCTTGGTCTTGTAACACTTTACCATTCTGTTTACCATTCTGTCTTCATCTTTTATCTGTTTTATTGATGTGAAATGCCTTGTTCCTCACTTTTGCAATTCTTAGCAGCCTATCCTCATCTTTTCTTTCCAATTTCTCATAGACCTTATCCACACCACCTTTGCCATTGCCACAGCCCTTTTTGCCTTTTTGCTTGACGTCTTATATTTTCTTTATCTTCCCTGTTACTTAACATTTCTCATCTTTTCTTCATTTCCTTCACTGAAAATTGCATCTTATCATTTCATCACCAATCCTCTTTTCCATAGAATGTCTTTTTTTGATATTTTTCCACAATACCTTCTCTCCAACTTTCCTTATAATATGACTATTAAATTCCCACCATTCCTGCACATCTTCCAGTAACTTTATTCTTCCAAGTGTTTAATTAAACTCTCTATTCAGGTCCCCCTCTTTCAATTTCCACCACTTTATCCTTTGTTCTTTCTTTCATGGGTATTTCCTAATCTTTTTGTCCACTATTATTACCCAATCAACTACTACCAATCTGTGTTGTGCAGTTACTAATCACCTTACAGCTCATCATTCCATTAAGATGTTTCCTGTGATACATAAAGTAGTCAATCAGGCTTATCCTATCCCTTCTCTTGTATGTTATAAGTTGATTCTTTTAAGTAAGTGTTGACTATTACCAGGTCAAATGTTACTGTATATTCCATCATTTTATCTCCCTTTCTATTTCTCTCACCTGTACTCAATCCACCATGCACTCTTCTTTCCTCTCCTTTACACCTTCCCACATGCCCATTTACATCACCCTAATGATCAACCTCTAACTCTCTGGTATTTGCATTATCATTTTATCTGATACTGCCCAAAAGTTGTCCTTTTCTTCTTCTTCACATGTTTAGAGAGCATACACACATACTATTGCAGCAAAATTTTATTCTATCTCCAGCTTAATATTCAAATCTTGTCACTTCTTATTACTTCACACACCATTTCTTAATTCCTTGTCAACTATAATACCTACTCCATTCCTTGCTTTACCTCTTTCCACCTAGTTTTCTGCAGACATAAGATCCTGTTGCATCAAGTCCACTAACTCTGCTCTTTCCAGTCATTGTCCCAATGTTTAATGTTCCCATTCTGATATTAAATGATAATTACACACCTTTAAAAACTTTAAAATTTCAGTGAATAACTTTAATAGACAAACCTTTTCGATGTAATACTAAAATTGTCTTCAGGTCCTTTAACAGTTCCAATTTTGGTATGCAAAAAAGCAACAATGATGTATTACAAAAATGGAGATGTGCAGAAATTCTTACAATTATGTAATTCTTTTCATTTTTGTAATTTGTCATTGTATTACCTGCACACAACTTTTATGTAACATTACCACTAAACTAACTGTTGTTAGTTTTGATGTTAAAATTCTCTTGTACATTAAATGAATACTTTAATTGTAAAATATTGCAATAATTGTATATTTTTAATTTTTCGTCTCTGTTTTTATAATATATCATTGTTCTTTTTTGCATTCCAAAATTGAAACATTAAAGAACTTGAATATGACTGTAGTAATAGATTGAAAATGTTTGTCTATTAAACTTTTTCACTGGAATTTTAAGGTTTTAAAGGTGTGTAATTATCTAGTTAATCTGCCTTTGTGTCCTTATCTTAATTTAAACTTATCTCGTCTACTAGTACTTTATCAATTAACAGGACTTATTATACTGGATTTATGGATGCAGCAATTAGGTCTTACAGATCAGAAATAATATTGTTAATTTAAATCACCTGAATGTATACACTTTAACATTGTGTTTCGGACCTGTTTGTCCCTCATCAGCAGGTATTTAAAAGACATTTTCTACAATTAAGTTAAAAATAAATTTTGTTACCATCATAAATAAACATAAAATTTCCAACAATAATACAATAAAATTCTTACAAATTCTGGGTTTTTAAACACATTCCTAATTCTGAGCATGTTCAAAGTCAGTGTTAACCAAATAATTCCATACGTATTCATCATTGATTGTTCTCTTTCACTTAAACTTCATCCCAATCTGTTCCAATCCTTCCTTTTATACATCTCCCTCTCTCCTCCATCAATGATTCCTCTCCATGATTGGTGTATCTCCCTTCCGGTATTGTTATTTATTCTATCCGTTTGTTTAATTATATTGATGTGTTCATATAATTGTCTTTTATAATTATTTTCCTCTTTTTTCCATATTTTCACGGTATTCAAATCAATTTTGAAACCTTTTGAGTTAGTGTTCAGCCAATGCTGAATTTGCATATTTTCCCCTAATTGTTTGAATATGTTCACTTAGTCTTATTTTTAATTTTCATTTTGTTCCACTAATATAAGTTTTTTTCAGGTTACAACTACAATTAAATGAATACACCACACCTTTTTCTTCTGTTATGTCGTATTTTTCTTCGTTTCTATAACAGATATTTTTTAGTTGAATTTATTTTTTCCAATATTAAGTTAATTCTACTCCTTACTACTTTTTTAATTCTTTCAAATAATTTTGGAACATACCTTAATTTAACAAATTTTTTCTCTTTATCCATTAATTGTAATTGTTTAGCATTTTCTAATTTTCCTATCCATTTATTCAGTAACAATGTTTTGGATAATCATTTAAAATAAACATTTTAATTATTTCTTCTTCTTCTTGTTTGTGTTTCAGTCTCACTTGTTCTTTGTCTTATTTTATTCATGTACATTTTAAATATGTTATATTTCATACTAACAGGATAACAGATTTGTAATTAATTATTTTGGGAATTTGTATAGGTTTAATGTAATTTTTATGAATTAGTCTATCATCTTTTCTTTCAATTGTTAGATCTAGATAGTTTATGCTATTCTGTTTTTCTTTTTCTAGTTCAAATTTAATATTCTATTTTATCTTATTAGCCTTTTTTATAATTATATTTTCATTTGTTTTTCTTTTAACAAAAATTATTATACAATCAACCACATACCTGTTGTAAAATTCAATGCCCTCTATATTTCTAATCTGTTCATCAATTTATTTTTAATTTAATTGTAGAAAATGTCTTTTAAATACCTGCTGATGAGGGACAAGCAGGTCCAAAACACAACATTAAAGTGTATGTGTTCAGGTGATTTAAATAAACAATATTATTTCTGATCTGTAAGACCTAATTGCTGCATCCATAAATCCAGTATAATAAGTCCTATTAATTGATAAAGTGTGTAATTATTGTTTATACATATTCAGTTTTTTGTAGAAGTTGAAAAGAATCTGACATTGAACACTTTTCTCTTTTCCTTTCATTGGACTAACTTTTTTAGCCAAATCTGTCCTCAGTTTGGTAGTCCAAGTTCATTTCTTGCAGTTTTCTGGCAATGTGACTGCATGTTGCTTGCATGGTACACCCAAACTCTTGTATATTCTCTCTTATCCACTATTTCATTTGGTTTCGGCATATAAGTTTTATGATCAAATGCCATTCCTGACACCAATCCTCACCACTTCCTGGACTTGGAACAGGCACCTAATGGACTCGCTTGTCCCCTCATTGGCTGATATTTAAAACAATTTGTTTTGTTTAGAATTATTAAAGACAGTTACTATTGAAATAGACTTAAAATATATTATCTATCACTAAACTATATATCAACTAATGACTTTAAATATTACTGTATTGTATGATTAGTATGTTTACAAAAAACGGCATAAAATATTTTTATTTTTCTCCTTATACAGTCAGCAGGAGGAGGAAGAGAAAGAGAGAGAAGCATAATTTGAAACTGTACTAACAGATTTGGACAGGAGGAGGAAGAATTGTTTATCGTTGTCATATCCGATTGCTTATTTTTAACTAATAAACCAAAAATACAAAATTAATAATAATGTAAAATGATCATATATTAACTAAAATGTATAAAAAGATATAACAAAACAATTTATATATAAATATGAGATATTTTAAAATCATACCTAACTTAATTTAATAAAATGGTAATTATTAATATAATTAATTAAAAATAACACTAAATCTAGCATAAAATGAAATTCACATAAATATAGTAATAAATGTTAGAAAAGTGGAAGCATGGTTGATATTTCAACAAACAAAGTAAAAATTAAAAATGTTCAATTAAAATTAAAAATATATACCATAATTGTTATGAACTATTACTAATATATATTGGAAATTAAATAGTGTACTATCAGATAACAAAAAATTATGTTTATAAATATAATATAACAAATGCATAGAGCCAGCCTTTGAAACAAAGGTTACACTAAACACAAATATATTGACTCCAGACAATTAAAAAGGTAGCATTACAGTTGATAAGACATCACAGTATTCCAAAATTGGCAGTCACAATGCAATTTATTCCAGCCTGTTTGGGTTCAGTTTGTGCAACACTATTGAAATTAATCATTAAGACATAAGTGGAAAAAAGCATCAGATCGCATGACTTAGGGAAGATTGAAGACAGAGATTTTTTGGTAGTTCCTTTTCAAAATAACATTTAGACGTCTATCACACATAGCGCACCTCAACCTCCCGAGTTTGGGAGGAGAGGAAATCCTCCCAAATGGACGGACAAAATTCATGGTCAGCTGACAACACTCTGACCTCTGTATAACACTTGGCACTCATTAGTACCAAACAACAAACTCCTAAGAACATGGAGATTACACTGACCACTACAACTGAGCCCCCCAATGACACCCTACATATTGGCTGTATCATGAGGAGCCCTCCAAAACTGACCTATTAAAGTGGATAAACTCAGTATCACTAAACAACTTGATATGCATCCTACAAACAGAGGAGATACATTCCCCACTAACTGATAAACGAATATATCACTATTTCAAATGCTCCCATGAAAATATACATGGGAAAATATCGAATATCTCCACTACTAGAACTGGAAAAATATTCTTAACAGCATTCTCATCGTTCATCCCTACAATACTCATGCTTACACATATTGATGACGTTCTGGTATGAGGCAACCTCAAGAGAGGTTCATATGCTCGCGTGGGCATAATAAAAGGTATTCTCATGGAAATGCATGCAGAGGAAATTTATCAACTGCCATAAGAGGATGGCCAACTTCCAATCAGTGTACAACAGTTCAGCCAGAAGAAGGATGGACAGATGATTCCAACCAGAACAATTAAAATATCACTTGTCATGACTGACATCTTACAACATATACAACTGTATCTGACAGCATATCACGTGGAACCTTAAGAGGACTATGCCATCAATGTGGGAAATTAGGACACACAAAAATTTTGTAGAGGTATTCTAAGATGTAAACACTGTGGGGACCTACATCACGAGACAGAATGTGCAGCAGAGATGTCTCGATGCATAAACTGTAATGGTGATCACTAGAGCTGAAAGTTTTCGCCAGTTTTTGGGCCCAAAATCGTGGCGAAAATCGCCAATTTTTTGCCTTACATTCGCCAAAAAAAAATCACCAGTTATTTATTTCAAAAACGAGTTAAAACGAATTACACTTAGCTATTTCAAATAATCCTCGCTTAAACTACGATGCCAATCACTCAATATCGATGAATATAATGAGAACGAACATTCAACGTCGACTGAAACTAAAGGAGCGTATTCACTATTAACTTTATCACTTAAATTCACATCAAAAGACATAAATTTGATAAGATCAGAATTGCTTGACAAAACTTTTTTTAATTTTTGAGAAAATATAGGATAACTAGAAACAATTTTTTTTGCATTTTCAATTAGTTCAGCTTGTTTAGTTACACTGAGTCCTTGTTCTTCCAGTGAAATTATAATATTTGATAGCTTGACAGATTACGGAGATCAAATAATTCTTTCTTGAGGTTAACTTTCTTCTCTTGCAATAGTTTCACCAAAACATTTCTAGCATTTGAATGAGATTTTTGTTTATAGTTCAAAATGAAGCACTCAACAGTATCAAAATTATCAACATAGTACTTTGCAGCATTTAACAAAGACCCCCAGCAACTGACAATTGGTTCTGGAGGAAGATTACTAACTCCAGTTGCATTCTTAAAATCATTTTGTCTTTCTCTTGACTTCACAAAAAACTTTTTCATTTCTGATATAAGTGAATTTGTCAATTTGTACTCATTCTGAATAATAAATGCAACGTTATGTACGGCGTAAGGAAGACACATGATGTGATGTACATTTGGAAAAATCAATGAATTTTTCTTAATCTCACTTACTGCCTTCATCATGTATTTTGCTCGATCTGTCACTATTAACTTCAGTTTTGAATATTTTAAAGGATTTGGCCACAATTTTCTAGACACATTGAGTATACATTCTTGTATTATAATGTTGTCAATTGTTGAGTGAAATGTCACATCAATTAACATTGATTTTGCTTTCTTGCCATTCCATTTTCCTACAAGCATGTTGACCACTTTACGTTGTACTTTGTCACTAGCTTCGTCAACAATGAAATAGACATCATGTCCATTAATTTCATCCTTAATTTTTTCTATTACTGAGTTGAAAATAGTTTTTTGATGTGCCCGCAGTGCTAAATAAAATAAATAACACAATGAGACTTCAAATAAAATCATATTTCAGCTAAATTATGAGCACAATTGCGAACAGTGGCATCAATTTCAATAAAATAAACATTTCATTAAAAAAACTAATTACAATAAAAAAAAAGTACCTAAAACACTTTTGATCGGCTTCCCTGTATATTTCTCAAGAAACAATCTCAGTTTTTCATTATTTAATTTTTCAAGCAGAATATCTGCACTGGTGAATGCTTCAACCATTTCTTTATCAAAATCGCTTCCATTTTCAAACAACAGTGTTTGTGACTAGCATGTTATGTTTCTTGTGTTTTGCACTGTTGAGATGTTCTGAAAGTCATTTCTTAATTGTATCACATTTGTAGTTGATGTGTGTAGAGCACTTAACACAGAGAATTATTTTTTTTGTACGGCGAAATATATTGTCACCTAATTCCTTAATCACAGAATCAATTTTAAACTTGATTGACTGTTTTCTAGACATTTTTACACAAACCACATGGAAAACTGATGATTTCGCCACCTATCACCAAATTCACCAGTTACCAATTTTCACCAAAAAAACTTAGTCATATTGAGACCGGATTTTTAAATTAGTACTAATTGAAAGATGCTCATTCCAGGCGAATATAGCTGAGAAATTCGCCAAAAGTGAAAATTTTCGGCTCTAGTGATCACCACTACTCATTGCCCCAATGTCACAGTTTACAGCATGAAATGAACATATTGTGATAACATCATCAATACAATTGCTCACAAAAAGATGCCTGGCAGCAGTGCTTCCTCCAACTGATACTAGACATGAATCCTATAGTACTGCAATACAACAGCTAACCTATACTCAGAACCAACCCCACAGATGACATGCTCCAACCACCACCATCAAACAACCCATGGGAACAACTATTTACAATTAAAAAGGCTATATCCAGACAAAATAACATACTCACCAAACTGTTACAAATCTTAGAAGGATAAAAATTTACCCTCCCTGTACAACAAATTAGTGGGCACACTACGTCCAATGTGATACAGCAACACAGCATGACCTCCCACGTGGAACAATCGGAATCAACATCTGAGGCACTCGATAGTAATGAGCAAATGGGAATAAAACCTATACCCTAAATACAAAAGAGGCAACTGGCACATGCCGAGATGGGGATGACTGCCAAAACCAGCTCTGAGGGAATGACAGTCATGAAATGATGGGGACATGGGTAGCCACCAGACCACACTATGGAGATTGCACCTAAACCCACAAAAAAAACCCATAAACAAAAACAGGAAGACCAGCAACTATCCATCAACAATGACCCCACAGACCCCCTTCCACCAATACACACTAGCAACATAGATGAGAGTATTACACAACAGGAACACCAACAGTTTATGAAATAAAATAGCATAACTTACCACCAATTGAATATGGGAGGAATAGCACATCATCATACCAGTGGCGTAGCTAGCATGGGTGGCACCCAGTGCGGATATCGTGGTGTCACCCCAAGTCACATTGTAATGTCACCCTTTTTAACTCTTTTGTAAAACACTATCGAATCATATTATCTTCACACTTGAGCAACTTGAACTCTATATCGAATATGCGATGTCACGACATATAAGTTTAGATTTACAAAATAAATCATAACCATACATCAATACTGCCACCTATAAAAATTCACAAAACTGTAGTGATTCCATAACTGCCCCTTGTAAACATTTTAATCTGGAGTAATTATTTATTTCGTAGCTTACGTGCATTTATAAATTATCACAATTAATAAATTAAATTATTTAATGTAGATAGACTTGAAGCCATTTTAACCATGTTAAGTGATTTATTGTTGAAAAACATTGTGATGGTTTGTTTAAGTTTTTATTTTTTTCACGGTCAGGTGTCACCCCTAAATGGGTGACACCCAGTGCGGGCCGCCCCCGTTACCCCCTCTAGCTATGCCACTGCATCATACTTATTCAAGTAACCTGGTTTCAGCACAATAATCATGTTAACCTACCACGGTATAGTGCATACTATACTCACTGCACAGCGACCACAGGAGGCAGCCTTTCTATAAACTTTCATAAATCTATACCATGCTCGTATGTAGGATCTCAAACATCAAAGAGATAGGGTGACCCAGAGTGGCTCACTATAGAAATATATGTGCCACACACTATTCAGGTGATAAATGCCTACTTCCCACCTCAACCTCTGCCAGGGTTACTTACTGACTTTTTTCCAGCATCTATCAGGCCAGACAACATATCACATGTTATGGAGAAACCTCATCACTGATACACATGGCCGGATTCTGGCCGACCTCACTAACCTCTCCTACTTTACTCTGCTAAATGATCACCATCACATGCACTTAAATGAGAACAGGCCAAGCATCGCTGTTGATTTAACATTTATTACAACTGATATCGCGCTCCAAGCGTCTTGGGACATCTGCCTCCACAAATATAGCAGTAAACACTGCATGTTTGTTGTTAATCTTCCTCCCATATCCACATGATCCCATCCATCCCTGCAATGGTAATATTCTGGGTTACCACAATATGTCCAAACATGCCAACACAAAAACCTACCAACATGCTAATCGAAATGTATGCCTGAACTGCAGTAGCACCCTGCACACTCTGGTCGCTTGGGTAGACTTATGATGACCTCATTCAACGTTGTGATGACCTATACACCACATGGAGAAACAGCAGACAGAGCAATTGGCAACCTAAACCATCATGGTGGAACAGATTACCAACATGTGCTAATTAACAAACATAAGGCCTATCATCGGTTCCAGAGTCACATCCATCAGAAAAAAGCAATGACAAAATTACAGTGCTGTATCTTAGCCCAGAAGCATACATTCTGGAAACACAAGGCAACTTCTCTCACTTACAAGAATAATACATAGTGAATACTTCGTTGTCTTCACAACAGAAGCAATTCCCCCACAAGTCACTATATACTGTGTTACGTTAACCGTACAATAATGACCCAAAAAAAACAGGCAGCGATATTCCTCAATCACTTCACCCCCCAAATACAGGAACAGCATATGAATACTCAGCAACCAAATAATACCACCTACCATCAGGACCATCAGGACCATCAGGACCAGAACATGATCCATGAGCTGATGGCATCACAGCAAACATTCTAAAGGGGTTCAATAGGTGGGCCAGTAGTCAGCTTTTAGCAGCCTACAACAACATATCTTTGACAGGTAACATACTGTTGAAGATGAAAAAACTATCATTCTTCCCATCCATAAACAAGGGAAAGATCCTACCTTAGTGAAGAATTATCGTTCAATAGCGCTCACTTCCACTGTCATGAAAACGATGAAACAGATGATCCTCTGTAGGTGGCAGCATATGGCTGCCCTCAATAATTGGTTTAATCACAAACATTTTGGGGCTCTTCCTGGTAAAATGGAATACAGGACCTGTTAACTCACCTTATGATACAGCTGTATCCTGTATACACTCCAGAATAAAGGTTACTGTATCAATGTTACAGCACTCAATATATGCAGTGCATACGACAAAACTAGACACCTCCACATCATCCAGAAAGTTTTGGGAAAAGGCCTAAATGGCAATTCGATTCTTTGGTTACAAGACTTCTTGACTAAAAGACAGGTACAGATCAAGTAGAGGGGTGGCCTCTCTCCAATCAATACCCAAAGCCTAGGGATCCCTCAGGGCAGTGTAATATCACCATTTTTATGAAGGATATCTTTCAACTTGAAAATGATTACATCAAAATCTATGTTTATTCAAACGATATGACAGCCATCATGTATGGTGCTGACCCTACTCAACTACATCAGAACACAACCAAGTTCTTAACTAAATTTGACAGATGGACTCAGCAAAATACAGTCCAGTGCCAGCCATGGATGTGCACAATCCTACGAATACTCATAAATATATGCTGCAATCAGAATTTTACCCTCAGTAATCAGAAAATATCCAAAGTCACCAAAATCAAACTCCTAGGCATCTACAAGGGATGATCAAAAAGTAAGGTTACAAAGCCTGCAGTGAAAAGTGTACATTTTATTTCATACAACCAATACAGCCAACTAATAGTATATACATTAGGTTATTTTTCAACATAGTCTCCATATCGGTTTAGGCACTTGTCACTTCATGTGATGAGTTTGAAAATTCCCTCCTGATAAAAATCCTATCCTTGCATGTTCAGCCAAGTTGTCGCGAAGTGTTTCACTTTCTTGTCTGAAGCAAATCGTCATCCTGCTAGGTTCTCTTCAAGAGAGGAAACAGGTGAAAGTCACTTGGAGCGAGGTCCAGACTGTATGGAAGGTGGTCGATGATCCTTGTCGGTGATGTTTTCTCTACCGGCTGCAAACTTCTGACACCATTCTGCGACATGCTGACAAGACATTACAACATTACAGTCTCTCCGTAAACTGCTACCAGCTGCCAATAAATTTCAGCCGCGGTTACATGTTTCGTCCACAGAAATCAAATAACTAAGTGGATTTCTTTGCGAGACCAGTTTCCAAATGAATTGCCATTTGTGTTTACCTACATATAGTGCTGTAGGTGGCGGGTGGCTGAAACTCTGCACAGTTGCCAACCGCATGTAATTGGAATTACCGCACCATTTCTCATTTCTCTATAACAAACAAAACTCCAGGAATATTGGCCTTGTAACCTTACTTTTTGATCAACCCTCGTACATTGCCACTTGCTTATCTTGGAACACTCAAATACAAAACATTTGGAACAAGAGCAGGTAAGTTCTGAACATTCTTAAAATTTACTGTAACAAAAAGTACAGCAGCCAGCCCAAGGATCTATTGTCATTGCTGACAGTACCATTGGCAGCTTACTTACATACATTGTCCCCAGCATTGTAACCTTTACTAAAGCCCAGATGGCCACTCTGGAATCCATATGCATGCAATACGTCAAACTAAGTCCAGGTCTCCCCATCCCATGTCTACTAACAATATTCTAATCTGCAGAGCATCCAACACCCTGACTACGTCTTGTGGTTTTCAGAATACCTCATAAAACACTACAGTACCTATCTCCAGAAGGCACAGGATCACGTTTCTTGGAAAATAATACACTTCATCCACAGCAATAATGGTGCCACCCTCACAAAGATTTCCCATTGCCCACCACATTCAGAGCTGGAAACACACACATATGCTTCTGATCTATAGTCACAGACTCAAAATGCTAACAACTGCAATTTCACCAATATAAACATACATATCAATGACCTGCTGTTCCAGAACACCTCCCTTCTAAACTCACTTATTTAATCTCTCTATGATGAGTAGGCAAACGCACAAGACCTCTCTACTTTCCTGGCCACTGATGGGTTGAAAACCAACACTGCCATCATGGTGGCATTTGTCAACTGCAATCACAACATCAGAGCCCACTACACTCTCCACACCAAAGCCACCATATTAACGATGGAGGGGTATGCTATGCTCCATGCCACAGATACCAACAGCAGTATCACTGTATGCATGGACTCTAGGATGGTTCTAACCACCATCAACGCTCACCATGATAAGTCCTCATTCATCATACACACCATCACCAGTCACATCAACAGTCGTAACAAAAGCAACCTGCAGACATGTTTCATATGGATCCCTGCCCATAAGGGGATTGCTATAAACAAGTGAGAGAACTGACTTGCTAAGAGCCAGCCTCGCAACACTGAGAATACTAGTTTTATTGCTCCAGAGGACTATATTACCATCATAAATGCAGAGAGCAAACAATATATGAACACAGAGTGGTATACTCAAGACATAAAGACTACCCGTGGTTCACCAACGATCATCACATTCCTGTCATGGACTATACCGATCGTTATATTTGTAGCGCTTTGTGGCTATTCTGCATATTATTTTTTATTTTATTTTTTTTGTTTGTTTTTCATTTGTTGTGTTCCATGTCTGTTTTTGTGCAAGTCCCTTTCCATTTTCTTTCTCAGCACCACCAGCTCTCTGCTGGTGGGTATGTGATGTGGTGATTGGCCCAAGGTGCAATCATGTGTGGCGGAGTGACATCTGTTGGCAGGCAGTATAAAAACATGGGCAACCCACGTAAAGGGGCTTTTTGTTTGTGGGATTTCTTCATACGTGAGTGACCAGAGGATGCCGCAGGTTACAAGGACTAGGAAAGAGGTATGAGAGAACCAACTGTCCTGGGATTGAAGAAATCCTGGATTGGAAAGGGGTTTCCATTTTCATTGAGGCAATATGTCAAGAGAAAAAAGATTGCCATCCAAAAAGGGTAAAGGACTAACTATAGTGTCACCGTGACCACCGTGAATGTTTGGTCCCAAGGGAAATCTCATATGTTTTATTGTATACTGTTTTCCCCAACTGTTTATTTGACGTTACCTTGATGTTATCGTTTATCGTACAGTCTATCGGGAAAGAGGAGGGCTTCACATAAGGAAAGAAGGTCAGGAAAGGGAGAATTGGAATAGGAATAATATTGTAATGCAATTGAACGTCACGACTTTGAATCACGTATTGTTTCATTAGACCAGTATTTGTCCCCAATAAATCTTTGTTTATGAAACCACACACTGTTATGCCAACTATTCATTTTAACTGTTCTCTCTGTTCAACCCTGCAGACCACATACTACTGGAGTATCCACATACTACTATCCTTATACATCAGGCTAGACCCTGATCACCAATACTTTTCTCTATACTATCTAGGCTATTCCCTGATCACCAATACTTTTCTCTATAAATATAACCTCAAAAATACTGATTGATGCAGGTACAGTACTGCCTGAGAGAGCAGGATACTACGATCCATCGTTTGGATACCTGTAAACAATTTGAAATTGTACGTAATATGATACTGAGCAAAAACAATCTCATTTGTAATAAAATTACCAGGATTAGTGATCATATGAAATTTACTCCCATCGAGATATGCATACAAAGTTTGATCACATATTTCAATGTATACAAGCAAACTTATAAATATTGAACAAACTGTAACTTCCACCATATTCTATCACACAGGGCACAATAGTCAGTGTAACTTCAGCCTAATGACAATGGCAACAAGAACAATTATTCATGAAGTTTTTCATGAATTGGAGTTTGTGTGCCATACTTTGATGATATTTTAATAGCTTTGTTTGGTGCTACTTAGCATCTGGAACGCTTAAAGCAAGTATTAAACACCTCAAGAACTGGTATATACAAGTACTTGTATATACCAGTATCCTCAAAAGAGTACTTGTATATACCAGTATCCTCAAAAGAGTACTTGTATATACAAGTACTCCTTGACCGAGTTCTGTTTCGACGACTACGTCGTTAAGCAAATTGGTCGATAAGCGAGGAGCTTGCACCAGGAATATAGGATTGTTGTAAAATTATACAAATTATGCAACAAACTTCAAATTTATTCATAAAAAAACTATTATAGTACGCTATTAGCCTATTATAGTACTATAAGACAATTATAGTATGTGCAAGCCTATTATAGTACGCTTAGTGCGCATATCACCATTTGCCACTGATTGACACTCAAACTGAAAAAGGGGATTCCCCGAATTGCAGGTTGAAACTCGATTGGTCGTAAGTGCGAGTGGTCGTTAAGCAGATAGGTTGTACAGTGAGGAGTACCTGTATATCTAAAAACACACCAGTATACCAAACCAGTTAACAAACGGTTTTGTCTGTATCTGTCAGACATCCTTAAGTTATATAAGCCTATTAATTAAAGAACAAATTGAATATAGAACTCAAATTCTCAATTTCATTCCTTATAGATTGCAATATCTTATATTTTACAAATATTTTCTCTTCAATATATCTAATAGCAAATACCTGTCCACAAACCTGACATTCCCAAATTAAATTTATACTTATAGTTTGAATGGTTGTTTGAATTACATTTTCTTTTAAAAACTTTTATAAATTCATATTTCTTCCAAATGACATTCCATCACGTAACTGTTGTCACACCTGACGAACTCAGAAGGAGTTAGAGTTTGTGCAGAGATCATTTTTTGTTTTCTACACACTGGTAATTGATTCTGTGTTCATTATTAAAGAAATCTTTTTCAAGGCTATAGAAGTTTTGGTACTATTCCATATTTAGGACTAAAATGATGCAATGTATGGTGGACCATGACTCTATATTGTCATGGTCCACCATATTATCCCAGTTGGATCAATTTGATAAAAAGTAGCATTCGGTAAGAACAATATATTAACTAAGGAAAGTGGATGGGTTTGTGGTGAACCTATCCAAAAGTCAAATCTAGAACCGCCACCAGGAGGTGACAGCAAAGGGATCAGAAGAGAAAACTACATTAGTTCATTCTTGTTCGAGAGACTGACCAGTGACTGTTGTCATCCATCATCTTATTCAGTACACAGCGACTTCAATTACAATGGAACCTCACTTTGTATGCGACAGTAATATATGTACAGCAGATTGTATATAATTGGAAATAAACAATTTCTACAAGTTAAATACTGTACATTTCATTCTTTTCCTCATGTTGTGGTAACATATTAATGAGGAAGCTCCGACCAACCTTTGACTGCGACAAAAGACCTAATTATTAACTACATAGTACTTGGTTATATCACACTGCTGCTTATGTCATGCTTTTCCTTTGTCTCCTAATATGCATGATAATGAGGGGCTACTGTCTTAAAGCATTTTTGAAATAATTCTGAAATGTACAATAAGTACTCGTTGAACCTTTAAATGCAATTCCAGGATAAATAATTAGCAGTTCGCAATCTCAAAAACAGTCTCTAACGTTTTCGGTCTACATAGGAGATCTTCCTCAGGATTCATTGAATTGGAATGCGGATATTGGAACATTTTTTAAATTTATTTAAAAGCAGATAGACGAGGATTTTTTTTTTTAAAACATTTTTTAAAATAGTATTTTAAATTGCTTAAACCGAAATTAAAAATGTTCAAAACAATTTTTAATTTGATTGCTCCCTTAGGTATAATGATTGCCATGCATAAGATACTTGTCCTTCCTCTTTGAAATTAATGCAACAACCGCTCTTTACGGATTTAAATATTTCAAAAGTTTCCAGTGTCCTTATGTGGTCATCATGTTTAGCAGGTCTTATGATGGAAGCTTGGTCTAGATGGACTTGTATGTCATTGTCAGTGGCATACCTGGCAAGAGCGGTGTTGTATTTTCCTTTAGTGATGTCATACTTGTGTTCAGCCAGCAGAATTATATAATTTATTCCAGGCTTGAAGAGTGTTATGTTAAATTCTGAAATGTACAAAAACACATCATGCAGAAAACTATCCTGTTTGTCTAAGTGTGAAATTTTCTGTGACTTTTTTATGAATTTGCAGACAAAAGTTGTCACTAAATTACACTGCTTGTCACAAAAAAGCAAAAAAACTACCTGTAGTAAGATCCCTACAGAGATTGCCTCAAAGTGAGCTCTGAGCTACATATTTTTTGACAGAGATGAGGAAACATGATGTGATTCAAACATCTATATCAACATCAGTCTTTGTCTATAAAACTTGCCACTTCATATGTCTTTCTTAGTCAGTTAAAAATAGAGTTAAGTTATTATTTGGACTGCTGTCTTATTCCAGCCTTATTGTCCATTAAAGCCACACAGACATGTGGTCAGGGTCAACATTGAGAGCTTCAATAAGGTAAGATGTCAACATGCACTGTACATCATTACAGGCACCTTGATGCCACACTTATATAGAATTAATAAGCATTAACAAAATCAGAGATTATACACTCTGTCAAGGAAGTCTAATGAGTGGAGACAAAGAGATTTAGGTTCCTGCCATTTTTCTGGAGGAGTCAGTTAGCATGAGTCACCTTGACCAAATTGAGTCAGGTGTGCCAACTGAAGCAGACCCAAAGAAAAATTACTGACTCAGCTCTGGATTGGATGGCCAATGAATCTCGAAGTTGGATAAAAGGCAACTTAACTGATTGAAAGAGAGGAAAAAAGAAAAGTGAAAGACTAAGTTGTATGGTAGCCATCCAGAATTATTGTTGTTTATACTGTAAATAGTTGTAAAATAAATGGACTGATCCAAGATAAAGGAGTCATAAGGTGATCTTTCTGATCAATCACAAATCCAAGAATCAGGATAGCACAATCTGAAATTTACTAATTCATTAATTTTTACTGGTAGAATCAAGGAAAAATTAGAATATCTGCTTGTTCCAAGACTTGATCATTAAGCTGACCCATTCAAATGGAGATCAGATAATAAACATTCCCAACTCTACAAAACAGTAAAAATTTATTTCTCTTCTCCCTCTTCATCTGTGGATAGTAAGCATCTGTTCAGCACTGAAGCCACAAGATATAGACTTTCTCCTCAAAATGCTGAAAAATTAATGTTTCTTCATTACAATCTTATTCTCAAAACTTTGATTACTAACTTTAATCTTGCATATGTTTAGTTATTGTTGTGTTGTGACTACTTGTCTTACTTGTAACATGCAGTATTTTAAACTTTTTTGTCATCAAAATATTGGCCAATATTGTTTAAGTATCGATGATACTGATACCCGATACCTTTCTGTAGGTATTGATGATACTGATACTGATACCAAGTATTGGCATGGCATATTCCTAATTTTGAGCTGTCTGAAAAATCTGTAACACTTTTGATGAATAGCACTATTAGCAAGCTCGTCTGTTTTTCATATGTTCTAATGTTCTTGCACAGCTGTTTAACATATGTTATTTTTAAGCATAAATTGAAAGAAAAAGCATAGAAATTAGTCAAGTTGTATTTGCTTAGCAATAGTTAAAAGATAGAGAAGAAAGTGCATTTCTGACCCTTAATGCTTTTCTACTATCACAAGAGTAAAATGCTGCACACCGTGTACTGTCTTTCGTAGACCATTGTACATTCACATGACTCTCACACTACATAATATCTCTTGAAGACGTTTAATTTTATCTACCTGGCTTTAAAATAAAGATACAAAATTACTAATATCCAGCAATAAACTACTTTACTAAATACAAACAAAAAACAAATGTTTTTGATGATTTTAAACTGTTATCTTCAGGTTAAAAAGTAATCAGACATATATGCACTGTACCAGTGCCGTCTCTAGCTTTTGCAGGGCCCGGGGCAAATCTGAAATTGTGGGGCCATTTCTAAAAATAAACTAAAGTATTAGTAAAAAAATCTAATAAGTAAAATAATTAATGTTAACTGTTCAAAACTTTATTTAAACAAAATTGCAGAAATTATAAAACAAAAATGTAAAAACACATATTTTTTTAGATTGTATGGTTTGTTTTTATTTATTTTTATCTTAATTTTTTTAAATGAACCTTTTGCACGATTTTACGTAATATTAATTTTGCAGGCTTTTATTTCAGCAAAATCTTTTATTAAATCATTGCATTTAATTTTTCACATATTTCATGCTCAGTAGATAAAAGTGTCAGCTTTGTTAATCATTCCTGTGACATTGTTGTCCATAAATAATTTTTAATTACAGTGGTGCCTCATATAACGTACTTACATTCCTGTGACATTGTTGTCCATAAATAATTTTTAATTACAGTGGTGCCTCATATAACGTACTTAATCTGTTCCAGGTGCACGTCCGTTAAGTGAAACATCCATTATACAAAACACATTTTCCCATAGAAATACATGTTAAAACATCTAATTCGTTCCGCAGCATAAAATAACCGTACTGTATCATAAAAAAAAAAAAAAAATAAACATGGGGCACGTTCTTTTATTCCTTCGCGTAACTCTGCACGAGCAACATCCGTTTAAAAATTCCTGAGGAACGCGTTCCTAAATTCCGGTGGGAGCGCGCGCCATCGAACAGCGAAAATGGCCGCTTGTAGTAGTAGTTTACAGTGGAAAGCAACATGGCGTCCTCCATGACTCAGATAGTGTCGTTTCCGGGTCCATTATGTGGTTTTATGAATGAAAATTTAGAAATTGTGAAAGCGCGAGTTAGTGCATGCGGTGATGTAAGTGTCTTTACGAATTTTTTTCGAGACTATTTTGAATGCTCTTTCAACAAATAATCCATTTTATGGTTAAATTTTACAATTGGGACCATCCTTTTGCCTTTAAAAGCTCATATTTTAGAATTATAGATTCCTCCATCACGATACTATCGATAGTGCGGGCGCTGCCATCTTTCTTTCTTTCACCGTCATTCCTAAATGTCTACAAACAGCAGCGCACTCCCGTAGTAGCGGAGATGCAGAGCAACCACTATTAAAGAACGCACCCATGGAGCAGTCACCAATTATGCCGGAAAGTCCGTTGTTTGCAGCCGGTCCGTTGCTCGAGTCACGTAACGGCCAAACAAAAAGTCCGTTGTTTGCAGCGTACATTATACGAGGCACCACTGTAGTTTTAATTTAGAAAAACTTCATTCTGCCAATGCTGTTGAAATGGGAATTGATAATAATATTTTTAAACTAATGGCCAGCTTTGGAAAAGAGTCATGCATATTTCTCAGCATATTCAAGCACTGTATTGGTGTTGCATTTTCACCATTAGTACAAATCGAACAAAAAATTTAATTTCTTCGTATAAACCAGTTCCATTTAGATCATGATTATCATGCCTTAATTTTAAATCTAAATCCGTGCAAAACTTTTTAAGTTGGTCATCTTCCATTGTTCGTAATAGTGGAATATTGTAAAGAAAGCTGAAAATATTAATATGATTTTCAATTTGTTCAAATCTTTCTTGTAATGAAAATATGGCTCGATCTATTATTGCTAAGAAATAATTTCTGTAGAAGTTTCTTTCTGGATCATTTACACATTCATCTGCTCTTTCTCCTTCATAATCAAATAAACATTTACATTTTCTTATTCTTATGGTTTTTAATTTGTTTGAAATATTAGTTTTTTCACAAATATTGTTTGCTTCCATTTTAGATTTTAAAAATTTTACTAATGCAAATGATGATGTTGACAATTAGTTAGGACATAAGTAGCAGTAAAAACAAAATACCTTATCTTTTAGTTTTGAATAGAGAAGCCAGTTTCTGCAATATTTTTCTCCATTTAAATGTACTTTTGTATAATAAGATACATTAACTTTTATACCTAGTTCATCTATGGGAAAATAGTAATTTGTTACTTGAACAATGTTTTTATTAATTAATAATAATCTGATTTTCTCAGAGGGGTGTGATGGCCTGTTCCAGGATCATCTTTCACAATATGGTTGATAATTCTTTAGTTTCCTCGTTTGCGCTAAGAAAGAAATCTTCTTGACCTTCTTCATCATTTATAGCTCCATCTTCATTCAATAATGAAGGTAATTCATTGTATATAACTCTTTATTTTGTACACTAGTGCTAGCTATAGCCAGATCGTTTTCTTCATTATTAGTTTTAAAATATTTCAAAAGACTGTGTTTTGACAACTCTAAATCTTTTTAAAAATAATGAACTTACTGGAACTGGTATAATAAAGAGAAAACAACACCTTTCTTTCAAAAATTCCAGCAAACTTTAATTATATAAAAACGTTTTCAACTGATTTCATCAGTCTTCTTCAGTTACTCGAACAAAAAAATAAAAAAGAACGAACTAATAATTCAAATTTACAAAATTACGAGAATGGAAAGAATTTTCGCGATTGCGCAGACTATGTAAAAAATGATATACCGAAAAAACGGTAAAAAATGCAGATTCTTGACAAAGTATATATAATATCCCATTCTTACGTTATCCAATGAACGATTTCCAAGCAGACGACAGCACAGAACAGCGAAAAACAGAACTAAACTGAACAGCAAAAAACAGTGGTCATGGACTATATTCTGTTTATTAACAGGATTGTTAAGAAGGTGTCCAAGGAAAGGAACTTACGCATAGTATATAGACGCAACCCGACGATATACCGTCTATTAAGGAATGATAAGAGGAAAGAGAAACCAAATGAACTAATGGGAGTGTACTCGATTCCAATCAGGGACCAACGTTTTAAGTCCGATCTAGTGTACATTGGGGCCACCTTGCGTAGTTTACAACAGAAAATAAAAGAGCATAAGCAATCTGTTAATAGGACCGTTGACAGCACAGTCCTAGCAGCATTTTCTAAGCAACAGGAGATCATGGTACACTGGGATAGTGCTTCCATCATAAAAGCCACTAGGTCTAAACAGGCCGTTAAACACATGGAGAAATTAGAAATATATAGAGCACAATTAACATCCCATTGCATCAACCACAGGGACGCAGATGGACTGTCGTCTGCTTGGAAATCGTTCATTGGATAACGTAAGAATGGGATATTATATATACTTTGTCAAGAATCTGCATTTTTTACCGTTTTTTCGGTATATCGTTTTTTACATAGTCTGCGCAATCGCGAAAATTCTTTCCATTCTCGTAATTTTGTAAATTTGAATTATTAGTTCGTTCTTTTTATTTTTTTGTTCGAGTAACTGAAGAAGACTGATGAAATCAGTTGAAAACGTTTTTATATAATTAAAGTTTGCTGGAATTTTTGAAAGAAAGGTGTTATTTTCTCTTTAAATCTTTTTTATTTTCGGCACGTTTTCTTTTCTGGTTATCACTTAAATAATTTGTATTTTTATCACAATCTTTATAAATTAAAAAAAAAAAGTACCATTAAGCAGCATAAATTTGTTCAATTAAAATATTTATTAGCTTACAATATGCTCAAGTGTATAAATGTTCTATGCTATGCTAACTACACCAATCTGACTTGGCACCTAGTTTTGTTGGTAGGTTACATACTGCCAACTTACAATTTATATTATAAAAACTATTTTTTTCTTTATTATTATTTTGATTAATTTCAAGGTAATTATTCTTTTATTAAAAAAAACTACTAATAGAACACTAATAAAAACAAATATATTTGAATTTATACATGAAACGGTTATTCTTTTTGTAGATCATAAAATTAATTAGTAGCAAAGTTGTATCAAGAAATCAAGATTTATGAGATTTTTCCAGTATACCTTACAATTATATTTTAAAATGAAGTTTTATGTTGAAATATAAGTTGTCACATTTCAATTATAAAACATTATTATGCTACATCCTCTTAAGCGCAGGGCCCAGGGCAGTTGCTCCAGTTGCCCGGCCCTAGGGGTGGCCCTGCACTGTACAAATTTCAGCATGCCCTGTTAGACAAATCTGCAAGCCAGTATATTTTCAAGACTAGATTCATACTTTTAAATGTGACAGATATTTCAATTAAGTGAAATCTAGGTGAAACAATTAAACATCAAAATTTTGTATTTCTACTTCTGTATTTCTAAACCATATTACACCAAGTATTTCTAAACCTTATATTCAAACCGTGCTTGGTTTGAATATAAAGGCAAATGTAAAGTTAGAGAAGAATGTAATACATTTACATTGACTAAACACGAGGGCAGTGCAAAGAGCATGCAAACAACAGCAAAAATAGAGTTGGCTATTAGCAATCTATATATATACTTTGTGTGATTTGTCTTATTAAAATAAAGCATTAAAGAACAGGCACATTCTTTTTGTTCAGCAAGAAATGCATTCACATTTCTCAGGAATAACTCTTCCAGACATTCTCTCTAGTTAATCTATATCAGACCTCCCCAAATAAACAGGAAAAACAAAGTACGATAAATTTACATATGTATTGTGGATGTCACGCCAATTGTTTAGCTCAAGCGAAAATTCACACCAAAGGCGTTAAGGAGCGTTTTAAGTAAATTTTTATTTCCGGCTAGCACTTTTGACGTAGATAAGAATGTCGTCCTCAGGCAGTAATTAACAACGAACAAATTTTGAATGTGTTTAAATGTAAATGATAAACGTTTCAAAAATTTCACTGAGTTCAGCATTATATCCACATTTGCTTGTTGCAAGTACTTTCAACGAACCTTACTGTCTCTGTCAAGTACTTTCGACGAACCTTACTGGGCTCTCCTTTGAGCATAACTACTTCCGTTTCAACCAGAGAATTTATTTACAAAAGCAAGGGGTCCCCATGGGCTCTCTTTTATCTGCCATCTTCGCGCAACTCATCATGAGAGAGATAGAGTGCAGAGCGTTCGATTCCCCACTTGCTATCCGCTACCTGCACTTGTATCTGCTCTATGTAGACGACATCTTAGTAGCGTGGGAAGATACATTTACATTTTACATTTACATTTACCAAAGGATTAGAAGGCCTCCACCAATAGGTATACCCTTGGAAAGAGAAATATGAAGAGTTATAGAAGTTAAAAGAATGAAGAAAAGAAAAGAATGACAGGAAAGTGTGAAATATGAGACTACAATGTGCCACTTGAGAGCCAATTGTATAACATCGATGAATACAAATTACAAACATATAGTTGTGTACAGAATGACTGCCTCTACAACTTCAGGCAGTAGGAGCCCCATAACGGCTAACTTGCCTTGGTGCTCAACACACAAAGCGCGTATGAACAGCCCCTTGGGGGAAGACAGACAAAGTCCTCCATGGCATAGGAGGTAACATAATAAAATAAAACAAAACAAATTAATACAGATGCATGTGTACACAAGACAAGGCCTCCATGGCTTAGGAGGTAACAACAAAAAAAAAAAAAAAAAAAAAAAAGCATGAGTACAATACAGCCAGTATATGAGAAGAGGCCTCCAACAGCTGTCTTGCCATGGGGTCAAGCAAATGTGTACGTACCGCCTAGCTGTTATACTTTAGAATGTCCGTTGCTCTGATGAAAGTTTCAAGAGCCTGTAGGGTCTTTTGACTGGTGAAAAAGGCTTTCAACTGGCATGGCCAGTGAAAACCATGGTCATACAGAGTGCTCGCTGAAATTCGTCTTTCTTGTTTGTATTTAGTGCACAAAAAGATGATATGCTGCACATCTTGATCGTCATCTAGGGCACAAGGGCATTTCCCATTCCCTTTGTTCAGGAAACGTTTCAGGTATGCCTTGAAGTTCCTGTGCCCTGTAACGATTTGGGTGGTAATGAAGTTTAGATGGTAAAAAGACATGTGCCTCCTGTCCTGGATACTTGGAAAAAATTTGAAGGCAAGTCTGCCTGTTTCATCTGCTTCCCACCTCTGTTGCCAGAGTTGAGTCATGATGTTGTCTAGTTGGGACTTCACCAGGCTCGATGGAAGGGTGTTGAGAGAGATGGGTATGTCTGCCTTAGCCGCCATTTTTTGCAAGTAGGTCGGCTCGTTCGTTTCCGGTTATCCCGGAAACGAATGAGCCGACCTAGTTTGACCCAGTTTAAGAGGATTTTTATCCCTTTTCCTCTAAGTAGCATCAGAAGGTTGATAGTTTCTTGAACTATTGTTAACTTTGTGCATAGTTTCCTGATTTGGGCTAGGGCCGTTTTACTATCGCTGTTGATACGTATTGTCTTATTTCTGAATATCGGCTTGTCTCTGATATATTGCAACGCCTTCAAAATAGCCAAACTTTCGGCTTGGTTGTTTGAGCATTGCATTCCTAGCTTGAAGCAGGCCTGGTAAATTGATTTTCCGGAAGTGTTATTAACAACTAATGCACACCCAACTCCCTCGGCAGATTTCGACCCGTCAGTAAACACATTGTACGTTTTGTCATTTATTGCTGGTGTCTCGGTAATTTCCGGGTTTGGTTCAGCAGGGTGAACTATGTTAGCCTTTTGCTGTGCGTCCAGGCCATAGTTCTGGGAAGATACAGAGGAAGCCTTTCTTACCTTTAAGCAACACCTCTCAAGTGTATACCCTTCTATTAATTTTACCTGGGAGAAAGAGGACGATGCTGCAATTACGTTCTTAGACCTGCGTATATGTAAGTCTCCGGAAGGTCTACAATTCTCGGTACACCACAAGTCCAACGTAGCTCCATACATCATCCCAGCAAAGGCCTTTCAGCCTTCTCGATATGTCAACATTGCCATCGCCTCCCTCATAAGAAGGGCATTTTTGCTTTCTTCCACGCAGGAGCTGGCCAATATCGAGTTAGATAACATCAGTTTGGCAGTACGCACAGCTGGCTTCTCACATGCAAAATTTACACATGTGCTCAGTAGGGTAAAGAAATCATTGTTTCCAAGCACCACGCTAAGTAGCAAGAGGGAGGTTTCAGGTGATTCAAACATCGTTACCATACCTCGGACCCCTCTCTACATGTATCTGCAGAGTATTTAGGAAGCGCAACCTGGTATTACCATTAGCTCCACTTCCAAGCTTCTGTGTAATGACAGAGACAAGTTCTCCACGCTCAAGAAGTCGGGGGTCTATGCTGTCTCACTGGAAAATCTAGCAATGGGAGTAAGCACATGATATATCGGGGCCACCACCAGAATGCTTGCCAGCCGCATTGCTGATCACCAGGACAATGTGGTGAGGGGTAGGCACACGACAGAGCTGGCAAAAAAGGCTCTCAAATAGGGTTACAAACCGCTATGGTCGCAAGCGCATATGCTCAAGTGCTGCAATGATAGAAAAATAGTTTTCATCTGGGAATCCCTAGTTACCACCACGCTAGAAGCATGCAACACTCCCACTCTTGATCTGCCCTATGTTTGGGTCACGTTATTCAAGCGTTTAAGCACGTTTTAGCGTTATCTAATATACAATTAGCATGAGCGCAGGTCTGCGCATGCGCGGCCTCGCTAGTCGCAGAGCCAGATGCTCAATCGGCTTTCGAACGTTTTGAATTTTCGCTTTACATTCTTAACAGTTTTGGTAAAGCTTTATGCGTTCTATTCTGCATCGGATTAGTTCCTTTTTAAAGTTTTTTGGCAAATTTATGCACTCGCCTAAAGACGACGACAGTAAGGTTCGTCGAAAGTACTTGCGACAAGCAAATGTGGATATAACGCTGAACTCAGTGAAATTTTTGCAACGTTTATACAGTGTTTGGCGTGAAAATTATCGTATCAATATGTAAATGATAAAAGTTAAAAACAAAGTACTTAAAATCAACAAAAAGTTGAGTAATCTTTCTCAATATAGATCAGTTAAAACCAATCTTTTTTCCAGTAAATCAAGATAATGGTCATGAATTTCTAACAATGACACTAAACTTTAAAGAATGACAAAGCAAATAACCAAGTCAACCAAGATTTATTTTTCAAAATCACTAGTAGTCATTAAATCTGAGAAGCATGCAGTTCAACTTATAATATCTGTAATGGTGTTTCCACTGGTAGAAGTGTTTGTAGCAAGAAAAATAAGCCAGCTTTTGTACTGTCTTTATGTGAGTTCTTCATTCATCAGATGTTTCCCTCAGGATACATAAATATAACCAATTGATGCAGATAGCACATTTTGGGGTACATTGCAACAACAACCACATTCTTATCTAATATTAGTTGCTTCCAGGGGCGAATTCTCTAGGCTTGCTTAGCATGAACTGCATGCTTAAGAGAACGTTTTGATTATCAATATATTTTTTTATATGAGAACAAATATGCCAATAATAATTTATTCTAACATGTAAACTCTTTTATTATTTGTTTCCTTTTACACTGGAAGTTAGCGGCTAGCCATTTTAAGTCAGTGCCATACTTGCGGAAACTCAATCGCTTGCTCATGTGGAGGTTTTCCGCAGCAAACAAGTGCGCATGCATGACGTCATTTGAAGCATTTAACACAGCCAGATTGTATCAAAAGCTTGTGGTATCCAGTCAGCATACATGTATTATGTACAGTACAGGGACAGATCTACATAGGGACTAATAGGGCTTAAGCCCTGGGCCCCCAGTGTCAAGGGCCCACAAAATTTGAATTATCATCATAAATTTTTAATACTTTTTCATTATAATATATTTCATGTATAGATATAATAGGCTTTATAATAGTCCATACGTTTTTATTCACACCAAATAATGTTTCTGTTTATTGTTTAGTGCCTATTACTCTTATTATAACTTTCAGCATGCCCAAAAATTTTTGTCAGGATTTGCTCCTGGTTGCTTCTTTATTTTCTTGAATTAAATTCTCAGAATAATAATAACCTATTAAAGTAGTATGATGTTTCAGCATAAAGTAAAAATATCTAATAGTATAAGCAAGCAATCTAATTATCAGTAATCCATTAATATGAATAACAACAGAGTTACTTCTAAGATCGGTTTTCATTCTAGAAATAAACAAACCCAGAAATAAAAATTTTTTTTTCGTTAATTTTTTATACACAAAAATACAGAAATAAATAAACAGAATTTGTAAAATAAAAATCTTTCATCTCATGATTTGTCAGTATACATGCCAACACGTAACACGAATGCGCAACGGTTCTATTTGAAAATTTGAATACGTTCTGGAACAGTTTTGAATCTCAATAGTTAGAACCTGATGAAGACCGAGTTAACGGTCGAAAACGTTTGTTTTCAGATTTGTCAGTTTTCATTTTTTTGTATAAAGATTATTAATTTTAAAGTATATATTTTAAAATAAAAAAGTTCTTAAATCATTTGGAAAAAGAGTTAAAAAAAAATACAATATGCCAGAAAGAAGTGGATTAGCTGATAAAATATTTAAGAAACACTGTTTATTGATACTAAATGTTTGGTTAATGTTACCTGTGGTAGCGAATGTGGCAGTTCGTCTCTGAAACAGTGGGGACGCATGTTCTAATCTAACATAACCTATTCTAATAATTTGGTTGGCAATAATTATGGTAATTTATTAGAATAGGTTAGGTTAGGTTAGAACATGCGTCCCCACTGTTTCAGAGACGAGCTGCCATGTTTGCTACCATTGGTAACATTAACCAAATGTTTTAATTGAAATAATAAAACACAACTTTATAAAACAAATGAATTCTTTCAATAACTTAATTCAACTTTCTGTTATTATAATGTTTTAATCTATTTATAAAGAATTTTAACATTAATTGTCTGTTAATTATAGAAATTGAAACAGAAAAGTCAAAATGCACAGTTGAAATATAAAATAAAAATATATAAACATTATATATATATATAATTACTTTTAATTTTCATATATATTTTTTGTATGTTTAACACCAACATTTTAACATTTTAAAGAATATAAACATTATATATACATATAATGTTTATATTCTTTAAAATGAAAAATTTTTCATAATGTATTTCTATATAAATAAATGTAATATAGGATATACTTTTCCAGTATTTTTCTCCTGGAAAATTTCAGGTGTTGGATCTTCATGTTAGCTGACTGCTCTGTAAATTTCTATACAAATCTAAGTTAATAACAATAAAACAATACTTATGGTACAACACTCAACAGCATATTAATCTGTAATCTGGCTATCTTAAAAACATTTTTAAATTTTATTTTATTTAACTGATTAGAAGAAAAATGGCAGTTTTCTTCCAATCATCAATAATCCATCCTTTTATATCCATTATTATTAAAAAACATTTTGTATAATGTTATTGATTTCCCAGAATGTAAATGATTTTCATACAAAATTAAAATTAACATATTTAATGAGTACTTTCACTTGCTTTCACTCAAGCTTCATCAGAATGTTTAAAAAGAAAAGAATTTTTTTAAGTAGAAAATATTTGAATTTAAAATTTTTAAAATATTGGATTTATACATAGATGTACATTTAATAACTAGTAATATAAATATTGATGTTAAACATTAAAAAAAATATATATGGAAATTAAAAGTAATTCCAGACATCTGAAATTTGTGCTGATGAAATATTGCAAGCTCCATTAAAACTAATTAAAACAGTTTCTGCCATTAATAAAGTAATTGAATTGGAGGTCGTATATATAATTTTATATTGCTTCAATTAGACATACAGTCTTCCATAACCATTAATCTTGTTAGGGCAGTATCTAATCTCTGCTTTTATATTCTTCTTATGTTTGCTGACACAATTACACAGAGGTCTAGCAGTGGGTTCAATATGGTATTATAACCTGCTTTGCTGTTTATGATATACATACCAAATTTTTCCATTACTACTCAAGTATCCCTATCATTAGAAAAGAGTCTTTGCAATGATAAGAATGGAGAAACAATTATCTTAATTGATGAAAAAGTTATATCCTAGCTAAACAATATATTATTAGTGTAGCGTTTGCTTGCAATTTTTCTAATGCTTGATGCTCTGAATTTTATAGTGTAACACAATTCTTCCAATCAGCTACAGAAAAGCATAGTCAAAAACCTTTCTAACTGAAACATTAAATGTACTTTTTTTATCACTAGTGGGTGGCATAACAGCCAGCCAGTCATCCTTATGAGCCTTGGCTTCAAAAAGTATCCTTGGGATAGCAACATGCTTTGATAGTGGTATGTTGGTTATAACACTACGACAGTTACGAGTAGAATAAATTCCTTTATCTGGCCATTATTTGGTTTTTTGGATCAGCTGAGGGTACCATATACTCAGTGGAATTAAGAAAAATCATCTTTATGGCAAATAATGAATTTCTTAGCAGAAAAGAACATTTTGTTTCTGTACTTAATAAATGTACAGCCACTAATAACAATTCTTTTTTAGAATTATTGTTCTTTATATGCTTTGAAAAGAGTTTAAGTGGTTTGGTAATACAGACACCCTTCCAATCCAATTACTTTATTCTTCGCAGAAACTGTTTTAATTAGATATCATAGAGTTTGAAACATACCATCAGCACAAACTTCAGATGTTTGGAAGTATTTATTTTAATTTTCATATATATTTTTTATATTTTTTGTCTGTTTAACACCAATCTTTATATTACTTGTTATTAAATAGACATCTATGTACAGTACAAATCCAATATTTTAAAAACTTTAAATTCAAATATGCAAAGCATTGAAATTATTTCTACTTAAATAAATTTTGATCTTTTTAAAAGTTCTGATGAAGCTTGAGTGAAGCAAGCAAAAGTACTCATTAAATATTTTAATTTTTATTTTGTGTATCATCAGGCACGTGAAATTTTTGAAAATTACCTAGTCTTGATGAGTTTTTAGCACATATTTATTTAGAATGTAAATTTAGTATAAATACATTATGCTCTCATTTTATGCCAGTTTGATCTGCACCAGCTGACAATAACACTGATTACAACTTTTTTAATCACCTGTTTGATGTGGTAAGTGAATTTGTGTTGGTATTCTCCAGATGCGGACAGTTCAAAAATTGATCTTGCCATATTCTACATGCTATATTCTGTATAGGTTTTTTACTGTACTCATGTGTTATAGCTGTTCTTTCTACACATTTGAGCTCTGCTATGGTGTTCGTGATGTCTGAGCAGTGGGTGTATGCTCTTCTGATTAATTTTCTAAACACCATTTTTTAATAAGTATAGGGATCATATGACTTCGATGATACAAATAATGGGTAATAATCAAGTTTGTAGAATAGTCGTGTGTAGACACATCTAATTTGGAAAGTAATATCTAAACCTAGATAATGGGCTGTCATGTTACTACATTACTCTAGATTTAAAGTTAGATCATATGGATTATCACGAAAAGCTTCTAAAAGCTTAGTGATGTTTGGTTTCGATTTCCATAACATCACTCTATTGTCGATGTATCTAGTGAAAAGTATAATATTAAGCAGAAATTCCTTAAAAACTTTATTATCAAGTTGTATGACTACGAATTTGTATAAGTTCCCTGACACTGGACTGTCCATGGGGACTGTCCATTTTTTGGAGATATGTTTTGTTATTATAACGAAAATGGTATTAAATATTTTGGTACCACAATTTTGGTACTATATATATATATTCATGAATGTCTGGAACACATCCCTATTTATCCCATTATAAAATGGATTTATTTTGTGCCAACTTTGTTTACACCTCCTCCTACAGGTACACATTACAAGTATAAAAGACATACTGTATATATAGTCTGTATATACAATTTTAAATAATTTCAATACTTTGCATTATTTATTTTTATGCTACTTTGTACTTAAAATGTATCAAAATTGTATTATTTTATGTTGCAACAAGATAAAAATAAATTAATTAATGTGTATAAGTATATATCAATTGATTTAATAATTTAAATAAATTAAGATTGTAGAAATCAAAGTTACAAATCATTTCATACATCATAATAAATAAACAAATGTTTCTTCTTTAATGTAATTCAATTCAAAAAAAATTCTTGTATAATGTACTTAAATAACCTATTTTTATAATCAGTCTGAAAGTTTAATAAAGTTCATTTTATTTCTTCATATTAATATCATTCAATACAATGACACCACATTTAAAAAAACTATTCTACAAAAACAGATGAAATGTTCAGAATGTATGTTCAATTGAGGATAATTATAAACCTTGTCAACATTTCTTTGGAATAGATCCAGACAAATTAATTGATTATGAATTCTTCAGAATGTAACTTTCTGACTTTCTTAACTTTTCAATTAAAATATATCCTAAAACATGAGCTGTTAATTCAGAAATCAATATCTATTACTAAATGTAATGAAAAATAATTTTTTTTTTTGCCAGTTATCTTGCAACAAAAATAACTTCTTTGGAATAAAATACATAGCTATTTAGACAAATTTAAATAAATTTTTTCAAACTTTTAGTATCATAAATATAATTAAATACTATTGATTTCTGTATCAAAATATTTAATTATAAATTCTCAAAAGTTAAAAAAAACCAATCAATATTAAAATATAAAGAATCAGATTAAAATACTTTACAAAATTGTATAAATTGAAACGTTACAAAATTTGTATTTATTTTTTGTTTATTTGTTTTTATTTCTTTAAAAACAGTACTAAATAATTATAAGTTTCTTCTAATATATATTTATACTTCAGTAATAAATTTATCATCATTGTTTTTTTATAAATTACACTTATATATTGCATAAAAAATTTACATTCAGATTAATGACTGAATTTATCATATTACTGTGTATACATATACTTTAATTAGATAATCTTTTTTTATAAATTTGAGATTAATAATCTATTTTAACTTATCTTAAAATCAGTCAAATTGATAAAGTTTAACGTTTATTATTTAATGAAACATGTCTTTAAAGGGTCACTTTATTTTTTAAATTGTTTTATTTAATTGTTTAAATTAAAGCATCTGTATTCAAAATTTAAACTATAACTATAAGCAGAATTTTTGATTTTACATTCATATTTATATTAATGAAAGTATACTTATTTTATGTAATGATACTTTAATATATAAAAATTATTTTTTAAACTTAGAATTTTGTTTAAAAAAAAATTATCAAATAAACTTTTTTGATATGAAAGTAGGTTATTCTATTAAACTAAATTTTGCTGGAACTGTAAAAAGGTGTGGTTATTCTCTACTAAATTTTTATAATTCTTTTTATAACAATAACTACATTATGTAACTTACATTTGAGCATAAATTTAGCAGGTTTGTTTTTTTTTTTGTTATGAAAGGAAGAAAACTTTTTAAGACATTAATAATCAAATTTTCTGTAATCATTTGCAACATTATGATGACAAGATGGTGATAAAAAGTTACTCTGTTTAGTATAAAATGCAAAGAATTAATATCCTTCTTTAATTTACTTATACTATTTACATTAGTCATATAAAATCAAACATCTAATACAGCATTGTTGAGTGTCTAGAAATGTCCAGACATCACATCTTTTCATATCATTAGGGTCATGACAAAATGATGACACGATAAAATTCCCAGATACAATCAAAAATACTTCTCGGATTGTATTTGGAAATTTTATTTTTTACTGAATCATCTACTTTACTGGACAAAGTCAGGCTTATCAACATGAACTCATTTTCTTTAAAATATACTTCCACTATAAGCATAATCTAAAATATAGAGAAACAAGAAGAATTCCACACGGCAACATAATAAATATTTTAGAGAAAGAAAACAAAACTGCTAGATTGCTTGTTTCCATTAAACACTCATTAACTGTTAAGTTAATAAGCATTTTTATTGTTATAATGTATGACAATGTATTTAAATTAATTGAAATTTTTAATATTTATTTCTAATTTTTCCTTCAGTTTGTTTTTATTTTAACTACCTCTTACTTATAAATATACCAAAAAGAAAATATACATTCAGTAACTCAAAATAAAATATGTATTGGGAATTACCTAATTTATAAACATATTATTTCTACAGCATATAACAGAAAAATAAACTTATAAACACATTTTCAACAAAAAAAAAAACTTAAAGTAACCTTTAAAATATTATTGATACATTCAATTGTTTCAATTCGTTGTGAAAATAACAAAGATAAAATTAATAGCTGCTGCTGAAAAAACTCTCTTTTTTCACTTTTTCTCTTCTGATAGTAAGCCAAATCAATCTTATATTTAGTGTTACCACCCGTCCGGTTTTCACCCAGACAGTCTGGGAATTGACTCACTGTCCAGGTGAACTATTAATTTAGTCTGGGAATTTCGTAGAAATTGTGAAATTACGATGAAACAAAGTTCTTGCAAATATTGTTATAAATTTACACCATTTGAACATAGAAAGACCTCACACTCACTGAAACTCATCTGCCATTCTGCCATGTTACTCTGTTTATGCTGACGTGTAACGCGCAACCTGCCTCTCAACCTTTCTTTTTATTTATTTTATTTTTTATTTTTGCTTGGATGTTACTCCTATACAAGTCCCTAGTCCCTAACTGTAACTGATTTAGAACCAGCATGCACATTATTCTTCGTATTGAAAAATGACATTGTGCAAGCATCAAGAACTTCTGTTCGAACAAACTCGACCTGCTGTCCAGGTCAACGATTTTGTAAAGGTGGCAACACTACTTATATTACACATAATTATGCAATTAACTTGAGTAAAGAAATAAATTTTTATTCTGTTATGTGCATGAAAATGATTTATATAAAAATTAGTAGTAAATATTATATTTAAACCATTTTTTGTAACAGAATTTTAAGTCAGTTAAAACCATTTTATGGTATATGTGGATGTTTACAGTAATGCTGATAATTAGTGATGTAACGAATATTTGGTTACTACCCGGTATTCGGCCTATTCGGCCTATTTTTCACTATTCGGCCGAATACTGAATATTTAGTCACTATTCGGCCGAATACCAAATACCTAAAAACAGGAGTAAGAAATAACAAAAACACAGTAAATTAATTATTTTGGTAACTTTTATTAATGCTGAACATTATAGTATAATTATTAAAGTTAATAAGAAATAGCATCTAACTCTAGTATTAAATTATTTCGTAATTAAATATTATTATAGCCTTTATCTAGCCCGATATCTTATGGCATTGATGGCGTGTAGGTTAGAATGTATCGGGCATTAATATTATTGTTTAGTTAATTATGTTATATTCGTATTCGCGTATATTTTTATATTTTTTACGATATTTTAAAATGATTTATGAAACGTTTTATTGAAACTTATTGTATTTAATGAAAGAATTATTTATCTATTTTTAGAAGATGAGTAACTAATATACAATTTATTTTACATATAAAGCAAAGAATGAGCATTTTTCATTATATGCAAAAGATGACATTTGAAATCATGTTAATTTTAAAAATATTGACAAAAACAATAGCAACAAAATATCACAAAACTTCACAAATAGAAAACCCCCAATAATATATTTGAACTGTTCCACAACTGGGCAGAAACTAGACCATATGTCCCCACTAAAGTATATCCTTAGGGCACTATTCAGTCTACAAATACGTAGTAAAAACAAAATTTTAGAGTTAAAAAGATCGATTGCAAATAAAATAACTTATAAGTTATAACTTACATCTAAATACCAACAACTGCCGAATCATATCGGGCTATTTACGACTATTACATAAATTATAAACCAATTTGGCACTAGAGGTAGACGTTAGGCTCCATCTCATATTAACTTTAATAATTATAATTTAATTCAATTAATTTAAATAATTTAGACCTACTGGAAGAAAAAATCGTAGTGACAGCAGGTCAATAGAGAGCAGAGTGCTCGATCCTTGCCATAATGCAGTTTGCACACCAATTTTCGTACGTGCGTTAATCAAGCCGAATAGTTTGGTCAAATATTCAGCCATTTGGCCACACTCTTGGCCAAATATTCGGTATTCGGCCACGCTCCTAGCCGAATATTCGGTATTCGGCTGAGGCCAAATATACTATTCGTTACATCACTACTGATAATCATTTGATTGCAAAAATGCTTCAACACTTAAATAATACTTTAAATTTTAAATAAAGACATTTAAGAGTAATTATTAAATTTCATATCTGAATTAAATAAATAATCAAGAATAATATTATACTATTTCATGTGCATTAAACAGAAAAGAACTTATGTATGATTATTTCTATCAAATTAATAATAATTTGGTTGGATGCAAAATGAAAAGTTTAAATAGTGACTTTTCCAAAATTAAGACTTAAAAGTAATGAAATTTTGATTGGAATTTGCTATGAAACTATAGAGAAACGTTTTGAGCTGCAATTTGAAAAAAATTGTAGACCTATAAATTCCCACTGTTGTCTGTCCGTTGTCTGTCTTTCCTTAATCTTGAGAAAGGAATTAGATAAATGGAATCTGAGACTAGATATGGAAACCTTAGGGGCAGGAGCCTTGATTAACTATATATAAACTTCTGATGCAAACCAAAAGTCATGTTATTTCAATTCAAAACTTTCCCCTGAAAGCAATTAATTAATAGATGACCAGCACAACTCCATTGTTAAAGGAAAAATATGATGTATGGTACAGGAGAAAGCCACTAGTAATTTGAGGTGGAAAGTATATATATTTTAAATTAAATAAATTTAAAATATTTTAGTAATCTTGAAATTGGGTCGGTAATTGTTTTGGTCTTTTAAACACTATATAGTGCAAACACACAAACACTTGGCAATCTCACCTAAGTTTATTCAATTTAGTTGACTATTAAGAGACCAAATTTAAAATATGATTAAAAATTGAAACCCAGCATTGTGGCAATGTCACAATAAATAATTGCTTATAAAATTACTTTTATTTTCTCATTGAAATATTTAAACAAATTAAATAAATAAAAATACATATTCAAAGAAATGAATCCAGAATTTTATAGATGATTTCAATAACAACCCATATGGTCTCACACTAGAATTGAAGCAGGAAAGTGAGAGGGAAGCACATTTTCTGGATATTACTATAATACTCAGGAGTGGCAGCATATTCACAAGCATTTACAGGAAATCTTCCTACAATCTTCTGTTCATTCCTTGGAGTTCCCATAACCCTCTCAACTATAGACTAGCAGCGTTCTGAGCCCTGATCAGGAGAGTGCATACACACAGCATGGACGCTCAGGATAGAAACAAGAAATTCAATTACATCATTTCCATTGGTGCGAGATTTGGTTACCATTAAAACCTTCATTGATTCATTCCAATAAAAAACATAGGGATATTCCAGGAATTCTTCACAAGCTTTATTGTGGACTAAGCCCTATGGAACATCTTTAAGGAGATAGGCAACTCCAGTGGTCACACCATTACCTACAGAAGAAACCCTACGGTTTATAGGTTGTTACAAAACAATAAGGATCCCCTCGACATAGTACTGGTCCCAGGTGTTTACAACATACCTGTAAAAGACAGCAGACTTGCACACGATCTCTACTAATTGGGGCCACTTTGAGATCCATTCAACAAAGCTTAAAAGAACACAAGGACGATGTTAGAAAATCCAACCCTAATACTGCCTTAGCAGCATATGCCATTGCTAATCGAGATTCTACAAGTATTAAATGGGACTGAGCCCGAATCATCCAAAAAAATAGGAAACCGCTGACAAATTCACTATGCAGAAGTTTTACATTGTGGCGTTCTGCCATATTTTATATATATATTTATATTAATTTTGTATAGTTTCCTTTCTTTCCTTTGTCTATTGTTTATCCCTTTTAGAATTTAGAAATTTTCTTCTCAACTCTTTCTTCTTGGGTAGTGGTGACTAATCCCTTAGAAATAAAAGATAGGAATGTGGCCCAGAGTCCCAGCCAAGTCATTCTTGACTGGAACTCTGACAAGACAGGACGGAAGAAGAAATTCTCTGGTGCATTCTGGCAGCGCAGAGTGAAGACAAAGTTGGATGAAAGAATCAAGAAAAATTCAATCGAGAAAGATTGAGCTCCACGATCACCATCGTAGTGAACTGGAAAAGAATAAGAACTATCCAACAATTCCTAGAAAGCTAAAACGTTCTGAAGATCCACCATCCCAAGATCATCACAAGTATTTGGGTACCCGCTTTCCTCTATCCTCTATTCCAGCAATTCTCAACCTTCTTAGCTCCGTGACCCCCAAATAGTAAATATAAATAAAATTAATATTTCGCAACCCCCATCCAAAGGACTAATAACAGTAAGCCTTACTATTACTAATTGAATTTTGACAGTAATTATAAATGTAAATTTTTTTAATTATTATATAATCACATTGCATTAATTTTATACATTAAGAAAATACTGACGGTATAAAAAATGTAATACAACTATTCCTATTATTTTATGTCGCTGTGTTTATAGCGACGGGTATGAACATGCATGTATGATGTATACATACATCAGCAATTTACAAGTTCCAACTTGATGTGTACATGCTCTTTGTAATTTGATCCATGTATGAAGAAAATTTTAAATGAAAAACAAATGCAACCATCACATTAATTTCTTTTCTTTACCTGTGTACTTATTGTAAGTAAAACGTTTAAGTTTATAATAAATGATTTTTTCTCATAAAATGATTTCATTATTGTCTCGCGACCCCCCTTTAATATCACTGCGACCCCCAGGTTGAGAAACGCTACTCTATTCTATCATTCATTTCTGATTTTTTATTTTTTCCTTCGTTGTAATTAGTTGTAGTTAGTTATAAGCATATAGTCATAGTCTATATTATATGTGTTACAAATATATCAAGGATGGGAATTAAGTGTGTTGCAAGTGATGAATTTGTAACAACCTGTTATAATAATTGGAGTATGGCTCATATTATTCATTTGTACTGAGACAGAGAATAGCTGGCATCCCAAAAACCTGTTTTACTTTATGCGAAATAAACATATTTATTATATAAAATCATATCTTGTAAATCATTTTGCATGTATTTTCACAACATATTTATAGAGCAACTTATAAGAAACATTCTATCAATTATAAAGACATTAACTCCCTGTTGGCAGCATGGTGGTCCTTCTTTGTGCATCCCGAACACAAATAGCACAAAGCTGCATGATAGCTATGGAATGAACTATTTACATCATTTGATTTAATGAGGGTTCATTTTTTAAAGATTTTTTTGAATTTATTTAATTTTAATGTTTCTTTATATTTATCAATTTAGTTTTTATGTATTTGTTTATTTTATTTACATGTTATTTACAAGCAAGGATCTTTGTATTTTTAAATATTTTCAAACTTATGTGAAAAAATCCAGAAGAGTAGGCTAAATATGATGTAGAGGTCCAATAACAAGACTTGGATGACACATGACCTTTTTATTGATTGGATCAATGAAGTGTTTGGTCCTTCTGTGAAAAAATATTTGCTCGAGATTAAGGGCATACCCAGTGTGGGGCAGCTGCCCTTCCCTTGAAGAAAAATTAGTGTAGTAATTGACACACAGATACACAGCACAGACAAAGCAATTTAGTATCAGTTTGAATAATGAATATTGTGACTAGACTAGAGCCACCTGTCATGAAAGGGTTCAGATCCTGGGTATGCGACTGCTTGAGATAAATCTGCCATTCCATGTCTTGCTTGTTATGGACAATGTTCCTGCCCATCCTACAGGTCTACAAGATGGCCTCCTTGAAGAATTTAAATTTATCAAGATCACGTTTCTGCCTCCCAACACCACTCCATTACTCCAGCCTATGGACAGCAGGTTATTTCTAACTTTAAGAAGCTCTACACTAAAGCACTTTTCAAGCATTGTTTTCAGGTGACCGAAGGGACCAATCTCATTCTCAGAGAATTTTGGAAATATCATTGCCATTCCACATCATTGCCTGCCTCAAGATGATCAAAAAGGCATGTGAAAGTGTTATCACTTCTCCCTGGAAGAAGCTTTGGCCAGAGAGCATTGTCGAATGTGACTTTGAGAGGTTTGAGACAGTATCTGTGGAGCCTGTAGTCAACGAGATTGTGTCTTTGGCCAAGATCATGGGACTGGAGATGGATAACAGTGATATCAATGAGCTTATGGAAGAGCATATCCAAGAGCTGACCACTAAAGAGCTTATGGAGTTGCATTGTGTTTCACAGCAAGAAGTTGTGGAGGAGAGTTTGTCAGGAGGAGGAGGTAACAGCAAAGCAACAATCTTCTGGTACAATAAGAGAAATGCTGAAAGCATGGGAAACTTTGCATCGTACATAAAAAGTATCACCCTAATAAGGAAATGGCTATGCATGCTACAAATTTATTTACTGATAATGCTGTGTCACATTTTCACCAAATTTTGAAGCATTGACAAAAACAAATGTACAAATGTCTCTAGACAGCTTTCTAGTAAAGAAGAATTAGATTTGTACTGTATCGTAAATAATAAACTAATTATTTTGATTTTTTCTTGTTTTCTGTATATCAAATTCACATTCCAGGTTGGTTCATTCTGCACTAGAAGAAAAGATGATAATGATTCATGCTCCTTAACAATGTATATTGTATAATTTTCTTTGAATAAATAATATACATAAAATATTTGAGTATTTTTTTCAGCATGGAATGCATTATTGTATTTTACATTAATTTACATGAGGAAAATTGTTTCACTTAATGAACATTTTGCATTACAAGTAAGATTCTGGAATGAATTATGCTCATTAAGTGAGGTTCCACTGTACTCCCATAAGTCATTAAACTCCCTTTCTATCTTAGGGGCTTTCAATTTTTGTATTTCTTCTACATATGCTGAATCAATCCTACAGCAGTTAATTTCTCTCCAAGAAATACTAAGGGACTTGATCCTGTTATATATTTAATTTTGTTTAAATTTAAACCACTTCTCCTAGCCACCTACAGAACCTGTCTTAAATGATCATAATGCTCTTCATGTATTGTTCCTTAGATTAAATATCATTGATATATATCCTCATTTCTGGTATTTCTTCAAAAATTTTTATTCATTACTTTTTGAAATATTTTTGGGGCTGAGGAAATGCTGAAGAGCATTCATAAAAAAACAGTATATTCCAAATGGAGTGTTTAATGTACATAATTTTGCACTTTTCTCTGTGAGGGGAAATCTGGTAGAAGCATCTATTTGCATCCAATTTGGAAAACCATGGGGGCTCCTGCCATATCAGCAAACAAATCTTGTTTTGTGGGCAATGGAAAATGTTCCCCCATAATATTTTCATTCAAATGCTTGAGGTCCAGACATATTCTTAGGCTGTGACTATATTTGTGACTATGACTAAAGAGCTCACACAGTCAGTTGGTTCATTTATATTCTTTATCACTCTTTATGTTCATTCAATCCTATTCTATTTTCAACTTTTCTTGCAAAAAGGTGGAATCTAATGAGGTGGTTCAATTTCAGGCACAGAGTTCTCCTTTAATTTAAAGAAGTACTTTTCCTTCAGTCTCCACATACCTTGGAAAAGATCTTTGAATTCATCCCAAAAGCTTAATGCTTTCTTTGCATCATCAGTTACTTTGATGCCTTCCATTCTTTTAATTGCTCTGAGAGCATAGACGTAAGAAACTTATTAAAAGTTTCTGATGCCTCTGTTCTCAGACAGTTTGGTAATTGGCTTTAACAACAACAATAAATGGTACTTATCAGAGATCAAATCCAGAAAATATAATAAGTAAATCAGCTACTGGAAAAATAAACTAAGCAGAGGCTTAAGGAGCATAGATACTCCATCAATAAGAGCTTGGATACTACTGTGCTAGCAGCTTTCGCTAAGCATCAAGATGTCGACATTCATTGGGACAAAGCATCTATTATTAGGGCCACGACCAACAAACAAATGCTGAAACATCTAGAAAAGCTGGAAATCTACAAAGCCCACGTTAACACGGGTTGCATTAACCATAGGGACGCAGATGGTTTATCCACGGCATGGAAGTCGTTTTACCGAAATGCATAACGTTCTTTCTTGTAATAGAAATATTTTTGCGGCAGTATTTTTTGTTATTTGTTTTTATTTTTATTCTTACTACGATATTTAGCGCATGCGCAGTTTTGTTAGTTTCTAATATACAACGGCATTTTTACTTTGGAATTATTTTTGAATTTTAAATATTTGTATTGCTTGGGTTCTATTTTTTCTGCATTCTTTTTTGTTTAAGTTCATTTTAACTGATGATGGCTGTTTAAAACAGTCGAAAACGTTATTATTAAATAGTTTTTATTCCAGAAAATATATATATGCTTTTATTAACATTGGAAATGCATTTCAGACTCTACAATCAATCCCTCATCAGTCCAAGCAGCTCATGTAGATAACTATAGGCAAAAAATTCTGGCATGCATAGCCAGAATTTTTATTTGCTGGAGCTTTATATATATAAAGATAATATGATGATCCTGCTCTTAACGACAATTGTTACCCCCAAAAAGCACATTTACCTTCAAACTAACAGATTTTAAAAGAAAAGACCACTTGGTTTTTTAATATGCAAGTACAGTAAGACTCCACTTAATGCTGCCTCACTTAACACTGATTCGATATAATGCGGTCTGCTTGAAGCCTAAAAAAAAGCTCAAAATTTACGCCAATTTAAATTATCTCAGCATTTCATTGATTCATATATAATACAATTATTTACAAACATGTACCAATCAGAAAAAGATGGCAAAAAGGTGTACTTTCTTTAAATCTATGTTTGTTTGGTGCAATTTTGCAACCAAACAAAAAATATAACATCATGAATGCCATAGGCAATATCGACTTTGCTTGGCAAGAATTAACTGATAAATGCATGAACGAAGCATGGAAGAAGTTACGGCTGAAGATATCCAAGAATTCTCAACAAGAAAAGCCTATTGCTGTATCGTTAGGTCAACCTAATCGATACAGCAGGACTAGGAGATATAGACAAGCAGGATATTGAGGAATTACAGCAGGTTTTTGGTGAGAGCCTTATCAACGACAACTTTCAAGAACTGGCATAACAAGGAATTCATGTAGAACTAGAAAATGAAGATTCTGAAAACGAAGAATCCAAAAAATTTCTCTACAGATTTCCTTACTAAAAGTAACAATAACCAAAATCGTTGATCAAACTGTAGCGAATGATCCAGATTTTGAAAGGAGTGCAAAAGCAAAACGAGGCGTTTTGGGTGCAATCTTCTGCTATCAACATTTGCTTAAGGAAAGAAAAAAGCGACAAATGAAACTTCATGACTTTATTGCAAAAAAACAAGAATTTCAGAAAAGTAAGGACCTTCATCACAAAAAAATGAACTTTACATTTCTGTGTGCATATATTTATGTTATTTAACATATATTATTATACAAATTAATATAAAAATAACATAAATTATAGTAAAATTTGTTTATTTTTGATTGCGTGTTTCCCTATCCCTATTTACTCTATGTTAAAATGACCTCATTTAACGCTGTTTCGTTTAGCGCTTTGACATCTAGGAACGCATCCCCTGCGTTAAATGGGGTCTTGCTGTATAAAGTTTAATTGTACACAGCCCAAAGAGAAAAAGAAGAAAATTTTATTCAACTTTTTAATCAACTGTACTTTTAACTATTTTGTGAACTCTTTTTTTACTTGTGTCTTACCACTGGTTTATTTTTTCCTCTAAATATCTGTTATTTAAAAGATACTTAAAGGAGCACAAATCTTTTGGGATTAGTATAAAATAATACATAAATGATAGATGTATAAACACAAAATATAAATGATGATAAATTATTAGATCCACTGTATATATTATTTAATGTATGTATATCAATCCCACTTTAATTGCATGCACTGTATTTCTAGACTCCATTCAACCATGCATTTAAAAATTCTTTTTTCAAATGATTAAGTAAATGAATTTATAATAAATAAAATAAATTTAACTGTTATAAATATCAATAGTAATACATCTGTTATTACTGAATTATACATTTCAATGCTAAGATAATTATCACAGCATTTAAATGTATTATTGTGTGATGACGAAGATCATCAATCTTAAATTAAGATATCTACATATTAATAAATTATTTAAAATGAATAATAAAATCAAACTAATAATTTATAGGACTTATATGTATCTTTCTAATATCAAAAAATGAAAAATAGTGTATTACATAATAAAAATACCAATTACATAAAAATTACAACTCTGTTAGCATAAAAATATAAATTTTCACATTTTTTTCACATGCAAAATTTCTTCTTTTTTCTCATTTTTTTCAAAACTAAAATTATTTTTTTACACTCTTTATGTCATTATGAACGATCTTTATTTACATATTTTGTTATGTTTTTCCAGAATCATTTTTTGCTTTATACAGTATAATAATTTATTTTGATCAATTAATTTTCTCTCTCTTTCATGGGTACATACTAGCTATTTCTGCAATTGATTTTTCTGCATTATCTATAATGTTTATGGCACTTTTCAAAACTGAATTTGCTGTTTCCATCTTGGTTAAATTTCTTTTTCTACAAGCTTCTTGGAGCATTTCCATTTTTTCTTTTATTAAATTCTGTTCTCTCCATTTCTGGGCTTGGAAGCCAGATCTAGAATTTTAGAGGATGCTGATATCCCAAACAATGCTTCTTCATCCTCTTTTCATTTCCTTGTTCTTTTACTTAGTAACTCTTTCCTTATATTGTTCATGTAAACTCTTGGCAGACTGCAGAACCTGTCTTGTTATTAGGACCTTCTCCAGGTTTCCATTGGTTTTATCCACAAAAGAATGAAGTGGTTGACACTTAATCCATTAATGCTTTCTATACTAAGACTTTTTCTGTTCAGACAAAGTATCCTTTTATTTTTGCTAAACTTCCTGTAATGTCTGCATTATGAGAAAGAGTTACAGTCATTTTTTACAAGCTTACTGAGGATTTTATATTTTGCTGTAATGTATCTGCTTCAGCTTTATATTGAATATCTTAATCCAGTAATGTCAATCTTCCTATAGCACAGCAGCTTGTGCTCCTTGGCCTTTTGTTGTCAGACCTCAATGCTTGACTTGTCATCTCATCTTACATTAACAGAAGATTCTCTACTATCATCAACATCTGCATCAAAACACAGTTTGCTAGAATCAGAAGTGCTATTTTCCAGGAATGATAATTCTAGTATTTTTTTGGCATGATATATTCTCATTTGTATTCTACTTTGTTGATGTCTTCACAAGGAAAATGTTTTAACTCAAGTGCAATCTGGCATACACCATTTTTAATTTTTTATTGATGAATACAGTACCTGAAGATCACAAAGTAATCTACTTTTTCTTTGCAAGGTGTACAGTAATTTAAACCTGCAATGTAGAAACCTTCAGCATGAGAAAGAAAAGATTTCAGAATAAAAAAAAATATTTCGAAAAGAGATGCCACTTATTTTGTGCATCATAGCCAATGTCAATGATTTTCACGATGTTATTTGTGTTTCAAGTCTATGACATGCTATATAACTTAGAACTTTTGCAATTGTTAATTGCTTCAAGTTTAACCTTCCATGAACCAGGTGAATAAAAGTCATGATCTATGAGGATTAATTTTACCCCAAACATTATCTAATTATAAATATATCGAATAAAACTGCACTTTAAAATGGTGTTTCATCATTTTTTATTAAGTATAGGCCAAAATAAAACAAATATTTATTTTCTAAAAGTAAATTATTTGTTGTAAAAGACACAAACAAAATCTTATCTATTTATAACTGAAAACTGAACCTGTCACTGGAACTAATTTTTTAAAATATCCTTTTTGTAAGAAAATTTTAATACTTATTAGTAAAATCTAAACATTATTCCTTAAAAAATAAGAAGAAAATTAAAATTCACAAAAATAAAAGACTATACAATAAAAGAGTCTTCAACAAAAGCCACTAAAAAACCTAATATCTGCAGCAAATCCTGACCAAAATTTTTAGGCATGCGGAAAGTTATAATAAGAATAACAGGCCTATCTCTAGCACTAAACAATAGGCAGAAATGTTATTTGGTGTGAATAAAAACATATGGACTATTATAAAGCCCATTATATCTACACATAAAATATATTATAATAGAAAAGTATTAAAAATTTATGATAATATTTCAAATTTTGTGGGCCCTTGACACTGGGGCCCAGGACTTAAGCACTATTAATCTTGATGTAAATCCGCTTCTGTATACAATACATGTATGCTGACTGGGTACCGCAAGCTTTTGATACAATCTGGCTGTGTTAAATGCTTCAAATGACATCATGCGCATGCACTTGTTTGCCACAACAAGCCTCCACATGAGCAAGCGATCGAGTTCCCACAAGCATAGCATTGACTTAATATGGCTAGCTGCGAGCTGCCAATGAAAAAGCAAACACAAATGATAATAGAGTTTACACATTAGAATAAATTATTATTGGCATATTTGTTCTCATATAAAAAGTTTATTGGCAGTCAAAACTTTCTCTTAAGCATGCGGCGCATGCTAAGCAAGCCCAGAGAATTGCCCCTTCCTAATATCCAACAGAGAAGTTTCAGAGGTGCTAATGTTTTCGTCCATGTTGAACAGGAGTTATCAGGCTAACTAATCCCAGCTGCTGAAAAAATGGGGGATGTCCTACAAGTGTGAAGAGGAAAGGTGACATAAGAAGAAAGGGGGAAGGAAAGAATAGTAAGATTTATAATTCAAAGAAAGACTTTACACTGTAGAAAGCAGTCAACATTGCAAAAATTAATAGCAATGTTAGTGCAGGTGGCCTTATAAATTTCCACCTGCTCAAGATGTAACTATTCAACATGGGTGAAAATGTTAGCACCTCCAAACTTCTCTGCTAGATATTAGGTTTTTTAGTGGCTTTTGTTCAAGTATACTCAGTTTTTGAGTGGTAGTATTCTATAAAAGAGTCTTCTTTTGTTCTTTCTCACATCTCAGGAAATAACAGTCTTACAGGTAAGTCAACCTTCATTTTGTGGCTACTCATCTGCCTCAATATGCAAAACATTGCAAATCTTTCCTCTGGTGATGGCACAAAAAAAATATAATATACATTTGATAAAATGGCCAGGACAGTAAATTTAAATTCACAAAAATAAGATTATTACTACCCTGGCTGTTTTATCAAATTATATGGCCGTTATATTAAATTTTTAACTTGTGCCAGAGGAAAGATTTGTAATGTTTTGCATATTGAGGCAGATGAGTAGCCTCAAAATGAAAGTCGACTTCCTGGTAAGACTGTTATTTCCTGAGATGTGAGAAAGAACAAAAGAAGACTCTTTTATTGTATAGGCTTTTATTTTTGTGTATTTTAATTTACTGTCCAGGTCATCAAGAGGAAAATTAATTTTGATAGTCTGTCTTGGCAAGATCATTTGTTGCATACATAATTCAATGCATTCTTTGCATATAAAATGAGTGGTCTTAACATATTGATGAATTACATTATATACATGTATCGAAGAAATACGTGGTACGATCCAAAAGTTCGGGGACTGCAGTAATCTATGACAACAAAAACATGTATTTGAAGTTACAGCGTATGAAATGGATTCCACCAAACCACCTCTACGTGTTCAGGTTAATTTCACCCATGTCATGTGATTAAACCGCAAGCGCTGCTATTTTTTTCTGGAGATAGTTACCTTTGTTCTGCGACGTAATAAAAGTGGAGTTTCAAGAACAACCTCCAACATTTTGACTTCGCCATGGTAGAATCACCGTACACTTTTCTTAGCAATTTTAAAGTCTCCGTAGGTGTTTACCTAAACGCTGACAAAATTTATTGTTGGAGGTTGTTCTTGAAACTTCACTTTTATTACGTCGCAGACAAAGGTAACTATCTCCAGAAAAAAATAGCAGTGCTTGCAATTTAATCACATGACATGGGTGAAATTAACCTGAGTAGAGGTAGTTTGGTAGAATCCATTTCATATGCTGTAACTTCAAATACATGCTTTTGTTGTCATAGATTACTGCAGTCCCCAAACTTTTGGATCATACCACGTATGTATCTTGCAAATACATATTTCTTGGATACTCAGAGCATCTCTGAACTATTTTACTTCATTTTGGAAGTGTTTCTTGAGGAGTTTCTCCAAGACATTCATAAATTCATTTATGTAAATCTAGAGGTAGTCTGATTATCTTTTCTGTTCCTTGTGTGTTCTTCTACTAATAACACTATTAATTTCTTAATAAAATCTCTTCTTTGAATAGTTTTTCTTTATTATTCATTTACTTCATTATTCATCATTATTGATGCCTGCATGATTTAGCATAGAAAAAATGTGGTGAATGGCCAATGTTTAGAACTGCATGACACATCATAGATTCCAGCAAGTTATCCACATCATCTCAGCTCCAGAAGGTCAAGGAACCTTCACTCCAAGGAGAGATTTGTAGATGGCATTTTATCATATTAAATATGAATAAGAGAAGTTTCTTCTTGTATTAACTTTGTCATTCTGGTAAATATTTGCATTACAAATCATAGAAAGCTCATCTCACTTACATAGATTGGACAATATGTATTGTGGCTGCATGCCATAATTTTTATATATTTTCTATTTATCTTTAAATTGTGTATATTTCCTTCCCCCTATCTCTCTGCTATTGTCTTTTCCTTCTGGAATTTTCTTGTTCAAACCCTCCTTTCTTGGTGTGGTGATGGGTAATCCCTTGAGAACAATGGAACAGAATGTGACGCTGAGGTTTGATAAGGATAGCACGTGGACATTCTGGCTGAGGGATCCGACCAGGACGGACATAGAAATAGAGCTCCCCAGCACGTTTTAGCATCGCATGGAGAAGAAAAAGGCTGTAAGAAGAAGAGAGGAACATTGATCATGACAGTACAAGAAGATATTACCGACCCTTCAAACCAAACATAGGAGGAATTTCGGAGAAGAGGAAGTCTATCCATCGTCTAAGGAAAGTGTCTTGTCCCCTCAACCCACCACAAAGGAAACATCATAGCAGATTTTTTTGGGTACCCCTTTTCAATCCACTGTCCTTATACTTCTTTTTTTTTCACTTAATTATATTCATAACCTAGTTATATTTAGTCTTAAGGATCTAGTCATAAGTTATTTGAATTCTTTGAATAAAGTAATTAATTCGGATAAAGATTGTATCATGTAGGTATAGTCGAGAAAAGATTCTATATAAATTATAGTTTACCTCTTATTGTAGACCCGTTTCAAGGAGAGAGATCAGCTGGCATCCCGAAAAGTAACCTGTATTCATTCAAGCAAATTAAAGCCTTTTTTTTTTATTGTTTCTTTGTTCTCATGTTTGCTCTATCTTCACAGTAACTTCATGTTTCTCATATAGCTTGAACAAAAATTGGGATTGAAGGAAACAACATAAACTTGCAATCTTTAATGCAGGGGTTGTTGCAGCAGCAAATTACATCTCATAGAAGGATACAAAGAGACCCATGAGAGGTGCATAGATTAATGGTAGATGGGAAAACAGATGAACAGAAGAACTCACTTGGATCATAGACTATGGAAAGACAACCTGCTTCTACTAGTCATGCTTTCTACTCAGTGGCATAGTTGGGGGGGTGCAGTAGGTGCGGTCCACACCGGGCACCTGAAAAGCGATAGGCCCCAAAACCACAGGGAAAAAAGACCTGAAAAATTTTTCACAGCAATCAGAACAAAGTAAAATTTGGCATTTGGCTGCACGAGCTGCTGGGGCCCCTATTACACAGAAAAACCTGCAACTCAACTGTAATCTAGTTATACACTATATAAGCCACTACACAAAAATATTTTAGTCCATTTACGTAAACAAAACAAAATCTAACACATCATTTATTAAACGAAAGAAATTGAATGTCTAAACGCAATGTTTTTAATGGAATAAATAAATTCAAAAGCCAAAATTTACAGAAAAAATTACTTTTCTTTGTTTGTTTGGACGTTCCCGATTACCAATACAAAAAAGGACATCCCTGCCAAAAAATTTTTTTTTGGGACCCACAAATCTGGTTCCACACTGGGCCCGGAGAACCCTAGCTATGCCACTGTTTCTATTAATCACTGCTCACTGTATTATATTTTTAAGTTGTTCACTGTGATGTATACAGTAAAAATAAATGTTAAGTCCAATTATTTGTTAGATTTATTTCAAACCAAACAATACTGACAGTCTGAACTTTGAACGTGCATATAACTCTGAATGATGGACTCTAAACAATGTGCTTTGAATCCATTCTCATTAGCCAAAATTGCTCTTACATTCTAAAATTTTTATTCATCTAGACTGACAAACGAATGTCTATGATGCAAACAAATAATTTTGGTTGGCATATTTGTAAGAATTAGTCAAATCAATAACTACATGTTTTCCAATTGTAGGTGCTCTGATTCCAAAATTTTTCAGAATACTGCATTTATATTACCAACTACCTGGAAGTTAAAATGAACAAACTGCTTTTTTCCTTTTTGAAGTATATCCTGACTTCATAATGCAATTGCTATAAACTGAAACATTCACTACAGTTTGTCAAACCACTGCCATTTTGAAACAAAAAACTTAATAAAATTAAAGACAAAGTCTGCCCAAAAGGGACTACCATTTATTTTCTCTGTGTTTCAGACAATACACGTTCTTGGCGACTGACCTTTCCAGAATGTATATTATCTGGAACACAGAGAAAATAAATGGTGGTTCCTTTTGGGCAGACTTTGCCTTCAATTTTATTAAATAATAATCTCCATCAGACGAAAATTTACAGACAAAAATCTTATTATTCTTTCAAGTTGGAACTGCTGTACAAATTGATAATAAACTGAACTTTTGTTCATTTCCGGCCATCAATATAAACAAAAAGCAAATGTTTTTAGCCTCATTTATGGGCCAGCATCAGGCTTCTATATAAGATTTTTAGCCAAACTTTTGGAATCTGGAATGCTTTTTGAAAGAACAACATTCTGGAACAAACTCTATTTAAACTAACTAAACTGTTTAATTTTTTCCAGTTAACGAACATCATTGATGTCCAAACACTTAATAAATGTAACTCCACATAATAATTTATCACAGAAAATTATAAATTATGGCTCTCAAATAATAAAATAAAATAAAATATAATATAATATATAGGTATCCCTTGCTTAATCCAGTTTTGCTTAATGCAAGATTTGCTTAACACACAAAATTAATTGCTGCAATCCCTTTATATATACACTTCTAGCATAAAGGGGGAAGAAAACCCAGGACTACTCAGAGGTATTGCCCAAGGGTGAAAATGCAGAAAAAGTTGTTCTAGAGAAGGGGCAAAGGTAAAGTATAAAGAAAGATAGGAAAGGGGATGAAGAGGGAAGTCTCATGGGCATCTGCGTCCGTGTTTATTTATCAAAGTCCATTTATATATACAGCAGAAGTTTTAATTAATCCAGTTTTATCAGCTGTCTTTAGTTAACAGATACTGTATTTGATTAATGCAATTTTGATATATGTGGTAGCATCGAGGGATTAATTAACCACATTAATCAAGGGATACCTGTATTATTGAACATATGACTGTTTGTGTATTTGTTCCTAAAACTTATCTCCATGTACAAGACTATCTATAAATGCTTTCCAAGAATTAAAAATCATTTCAACATCCTTATTGTTTATACATCTTCCTTGTTGTGAGCTTTTATAAATTTCTCATGCTTCCAGTGTTTTCAGCTTATCTGAGTCTAGTGTATTTTTAATTAATTTGGCATCTTCCCATAGTACCGAAACTCTGGGCTCCATTGCATATTGTGCCAGAGTGATGACTGTTGTCTTCTTTGCAATGTCATATTTATGTTCTGCCAACCTTTGCATCCAGGTTCTGTTGCTGGATCCTATATATGTAAGGCTATTATCGAATTTGCCATCGTATAATGGTATGGAGTAGACTCCCATTGATCTGTTAACATCATAATTATCTTTTGTATTCATGAGAAGTCTGAAGATTTAGCCTTACATTTGAAAGCAATTGAGCGATTGGTATAATGCACTATTTGTTTGTGCATAGCAATCAGGTTGAAGTAGAAATCTACTACAATTTGCCTGTTATTTGTTTCTTTTCCTTTTTCGTTTATTTACTTTTCCTTTAATAATAGAGTCATGCCAGTTATCTATCTAACACCTTTCAGGGGAAAATTTTTAATTAAAATAACATGACTTCCAGTTTGCATCAGAAGTTCGTATATCAGTAAGTTAATCACAGCCTCCTGCTCCTAAGGTTTCCATATTTAGTCTTGCCCATCATCTTTCTAACTCTGTTCTTGAGATTAAGGAAAGACAGATGGATGGATGGCCGACAGTGGGAATTTATAGGTCTACAATTTTTTTAAATTGCAGCCCAACAATGATACTGTAAAATTTGCAATAAACCTAATAATACCAAATATACTGTAGCTGCTGACTAATTTATCACAGAAAAACTACAACTAATCTCTGCACACAAAGCTAGAACTAATTTAAAATCGTAGGCACAAAAAACCTTACACACGCTGTTTCTAGCAATCAAAATTAATAAGCACAAACGTTTTCAGCCGTTTTGAAAGGCCTTCTTCAGGTGCACTGAGGTCAGTTGGAAAGTCGGATAGCAAATGTTTACGTGACGTCATTGTTTATGAGGGGTTTCCTCTAACAAGAGACGTCACAGCAAAGAAGGTTTAAACGAAACTGACCTTGGAAAATACTTTAAGATTAGCCAAGCTGCGTGAACGACTTTCCAACCGACCTCAGTGCACCTGAAGAAGGCCTTTCAAAACGGCCGAAAACGTTTGTGCTTATTAATTTTGATTGCTAGAAACAGCGTGTGTAAGGTTTTTTGTGCCTACGAAAAACTACAACACACTCTAAAATACTGCTCAATCTATAGCACAACAACAACCAACACATTATACAATCTATAGTACAATGATAAAGTTTATGGAACAAGGATGTTATTTTATAACATAGAATAAGTACCATAATGTAATATATTATATGAAGTCTATATTTCAGTATTCAATCTAACTTAAACATCTGCTTTAGTTTCCATTTTTTGACAATTTTTCATGTTTTTATGTGCCATTACATTTTTTCATATTATTTCATGTTTTCACATCTGCTAACAGTACTGAGATTATATTACAAATACAATTAAACAAACTTTTTACTGAAATTTTTAAAATTTGTATTTAAGAAAATGTTTTTGTTTTTATCTCTTTTTTGTGACATACACACAATCTATGAAAAACAAAATTTCATTTCTTCCTATTATTATAAATGATATGATGATTATAATGTTAGTATCTGTACTGACAGAAAACCCACACACACTCATAACATTCATCAAATTATTTACAAATGTGGCATGGCGCCTTAATTTGTATATAGTATAAGTTTATATTATGATTTTTTTCTTTTTCTTTCCTCAATCTTTTTCATACCTATCGACTTTCTATTGTACTCTAATTTCTTTGTTCCCCAAAATTCGAGAACTTTCTACCCACACCCAAATCCCGAAGGTGTGGGAGGTGAACAATGGGTAGAAGAAGACCCTGGAGCAATCAGAAGGGAGACAGAGCCACTTTTTGGGTAGACAGCAAAGAGATCGGACAGATCAAGGAGAAACTCTCGGTTGTTTTGTTAGTAGTACGGAAGCTCAGTGTTAAAGCCAGGAATAGGATAAGGAGATGATACAGTAGGAGTCTTTGAGGTGTTTTGCAGAAGGAACATCTAAAAAGAAAATTCAAGGAGAGGTTCAGAGACTGCCCGAAAGTGGAGTAATAATCTGGCAAGACAAAAGAAATTAAGTCCGCCTGAACCACCGAGGGAACATTCAAAACAATCGGGTTCCCCTATCCTATCTCTCTTCCTCCTTCATCTATTGATGTCTGTCTTCTATTATTTTTATATAAGTAGGTTAAGGTAAATTTAAAGAAAATGCGGCCCGCACTCACATAATTTGAAACCAGTATATTGGATAACTCTGGGCATCTAAAGGATTGTAACGAAGATTTTTGTTACGAATTTTGTATACACTTGTGTCGTGAAAAACCTTTTTTTTTTTTTCTAGACTTTCCTCAGAGTTGGATCCTGTATCATTCTAAAAATCTTATGTTCGTACTCGATAATAAAGTTTTGTTCTTTGTATTATATCCTGTTGTCATTTGAGTAACCCCAAACATCACACAAATACAATTTTATGCCTATTTTTATTTTTTGAGAAAATCAAAGAGATGAAGACATCCTATTCATACACTCCAACTCCTGATTAAAGCTGATAAATGCTATGAATATAAAAATTCAACACTTCCATCACACTTCCAAAATTGCAATTAATTATTATAATTACTTAAGCTCCCCATTATGTACACAACTCTGTTTTTTCCATTTTGAGTGGTACCTCTTCACAATCAATCTCAATGGAAATACATACAGTATTTTTGCACACTAACCAGCACGCTGTTTTAAAACAAGGGAGACCAGCATGCCACATGCTAGTTTAAGTGAAGTTAAAACAACAAATTAACTGTGTTCTAATGTCATTTTGTTGGCTAGTTACCACTATTGCAGACAGAATTTTACTTTTGAAAAGAATAACATAAGTCAATCATGCAAAGAAGGCCTAACGAAAATGGAACATTCAGGAAACTTACAAAAGGCTTTGTGTCCGACAATTGAATTAATACACACACAAAAATGATGAGTGATTATCACAAAATATTTGGTTACCTATATCAAAATTTTAAAATTTGCAACGATGCATGCATTAACAGCAATATATCTATTTATGACAAGAGAGAGATGTGTACAGTACATGTCATAAATGTGAAGCTTCGGAAGTGGCCTACTATTTGTGCAAATAAGAAAATCTTTTTTTCTAATTTTTGTATAGAAGCAAATAATAATAATTGTTGTTATTATAAATTAACGTTGTAAAAAGAAACCGTCAGACAAGAAAAAAATAGTTAAACGAAAAGTGAATATTACATGTCCATAAAAGGACATGACTATAGAAATTTCTGAGAAAGTCACTCTTCTCAGGTTGAAACAATAGATGAATTTGAGTGCTTAGATCGAACATCTTCGGTAGGAATCGAATTGTCAGTCGATGTTGACTCATCCGACGACCGGGGTTCCGATCTCGTTACAATGCGTAACGAGGGGGGGACCAATTAGAGAGCGGAGGCAAATCGACATCGACCTATCGGAATGTTCGATCTGGGACTCAAAAGAAAGTTATAAAAACCCTGAGAAAAAGGATGTGACGTTCTCTCGGTCATTAGTTCTCTCGGTTCTTGGCTCTTAGAGCTTTGTCTCGCGATTTTACGACGGGGTTTTTTTCCCGTGATCTTCGGCAGTTGGATTACATCTCTTTTGGAAGATCACCCACTCCCTTGGATTTGTCACCTGTAATCGGAATCGTCCCTACGTCCGGAACTTTCCCTCGAGAAGCTGAACAGTGCGCCCCGGGGCCATCATACTCCTGCGAAACATCGGAGGACTTTTCTTGTGGACTTTCGATTCCGAGAGAAGGCCCAGAAGACTCGAACGCCGCCGCTGATAAAAGTGTATCGTAGTTGTAAGCACCTTTTGTTATAATAAACGGGTTACGAATGAAAACCGTGTCTCTTGAGAGTTTCTTTCACTCCCACACGTGGATCGTGACCGCGCGACATTCTGACTAACGCAGTCGTTCGGCAAACCTCACATAAAGGCATGTAAAAATGACTAGAATAAGAAATATTGCTAAAGTCAACCTGTCCCAGTTACAACCAGTCCTGGTCTCTCCTACAATATACATGCACTGTAATATATGCATTGTAATGTGCTAATCAATGCTGTAAGGTAATCAATATCAAAAATTATATACATATAATGTTATACATCCATTTGCTTGCCTGTACAATCAAGGATAGCTCCTTAATAATTCAGATCAATTCCTTGGTGCAGAGAGTAGGCTATTGGTTCATGTCATCAAACAGTCATTTTCTTATTCTTTATATTGTCTCTTCTACAAATATGTACAGCACATTTATCACTTTATTGTCTAGATATCATATCAATGCTGCATAATTCTACACAAGCTGTCAGTGATATTAACTAAATTATGTTAAATTTTTCTAACCTATTAATTAGTTTTCAGCATTTATTTAGTCAAGTAGTATATTTTGTATCTGAGATTTTAGATTTATTATTATGTTGTAAATGTCATTCTCAGCTGATACTGGTGTGAAGTGCTATGCCAGACTAAAGTCAAAGCACAGCAACCAAAACAAAACAAAAATTAAATAAATGTGTCAGTGTGTGTATCTGTATTCAGGAATTTTCTAACAATGTGACATGTATTCAATGTAGTGTCCTTCTGTAGTATGATGTATGTGTTTCTATTCAGTTGTAATATTCACAGGCTTTTGTGTAGTGTTTGTGGTATGTGTGAAAATCACAATAAACCTTAATATGATATTGTGTGGAAGAGATAGTGTGGTCATCATATGGTATGGAAGACAAACAAAATAGGGGTACTTATTTTTAAATTTATATACAACCAATATCTACACACACACACACACACACACACATATATATATATATATAGAAAGAAAAAGTTTATGAGGTACAGTCCTGCTTACACCTAGAACTCTCCATGTTACAAATATGAATTTGGACACTAAATACACTGCACAAAAGTTCATAACGAAGATCAACAGCAAAATTTATCCAGAAAATTCAAATATACTCCTCTGGGGAGTCGTTCACTAGTAAGTTAATTGGTTTATCACATTCAATTGAAAGTTCCATGATTAATGCCGTTGATGGACACAGATTCTGTCCTTGTCCTCTAATTAATCACGACACACAGTCATAAAACTGTCACACAAACAAAAACTTACAACTTAACTCAGCTCCACATAAGGGAAAAAAGCCATGTTGCAACCTAATGCTCCCTTAAGTACCTCCCCTTAGTGTGTGAGTGTTGCCAATTCAAACACAAAAATAAAGAAGAAAAAATAAAATAAAAATATTTGAGTAGCCCAAAACATATCAGATATTCTTGCAGCAGCACATATAACACCTGGAGAGGAGAGAACAACAGGTACAATAAGCACCCTATCCATCCTCCACAGATGCCTTATTTCCTGGGAACGTTCTGTGTACTTGCTGATTTTTTCAGTGCATGTGTTTTGTATATTGTGAGCATTTGGAATGGATATGTCTGTAATGTATGTGATTTTATTGTGTTTATCAATGAGTGAGATGTCTGGTCTGTTGTAAATTGTTTTATCTGTGATTATGGCTCTGTCATAGTACATTTTGTGTGTGTTTTTTTCCAATACTGTCTGCGGGATGTATTTGTAGTATGGTTCGTGAATATCTAATAATTTGTGTTTCATTGCAAGCTCTTGGTGTATTATATTTGCTACTTGATTATGTCTATGCAAATAATCTGTCTGTGCGAAGGGCTTGCAACCAGAAATGATCTGTTGGTATAATTTCTGGCATAATGTGTCATTTTCTGCATGTGTCATTTGTGAGTGTTGTATCTTCGAGAATGTGTTTTCTGTAGGTTTTAGTATTTATGACCTGATCCTGTAAGGCAATCATGAATCATTTAGTCTTCCCAAAGAGGTATCACCAAGCTAACCACCTGTTTGATGCAGTTTTGTCAACAAAATCCTGGGTCAGGTTGTAGGGATGCCTGCCATGGAGTGCCTTTTGAGCCCACAATTGCTTAATGGTGTCTATGCTTTATATATGTTGTGTCCACACAAACCAGTTGTTGAGACGTAGTGTCCATACGATGTGAGTGTAAGTTTAATGGTGTGCTATTTGAGTCTGCTAGAGTTACTGCTTTATGTGATTGTGATGTTTCTTGTTTTCTCCAGAAAAAAAATCTCGCAGTATCTGCATTTGTTTGTAGTGAAGGTTTACTACGTCAATCAGGCCACAGCTGCCATCTTTACGTGGAAGGATTAATCTTTCTATTGCAGATTTAGGATGATGATGTTTATGCTTAGTAAGTGTTGTTATTATTATTATTTATATATCTGTAACATGTATTTTTCAACATATTTTTGATTAAATTATTAAATTAATTGACAAAGATAGATAGATACTGCCATCTTGTATAAATATCAATAAATAAAACTTAATTTTTACATTTAGTTATTTAAACCAGATCACCTGTTGACAGAGATATCCTTGGTCAATATAGTGAGTTTTCAACCAATATGATAAATATAAATTATACCTATGCCTGGAAGAGAAGATCAAATCAGAAATCCAGATACTATATTTCCTGTAATAATCACCCACTGGGCATTTTTTAAAAATTTTTAGTGGATAATTATTGAATTAAAAAATATTGATATTGTAAGAAGGAAATGTGGTGATACACCAATATATTTTTGTTATTTTTTTTAGATATATATATATATATGTGTGTGTTTTTCTATCCTTCCTTCTTTCTTTGTTCTGTGTTCCTTTGTCTATACTTTCTGGAACTTTCCTCCAAGTGTGGGTGGTCGGTGACCTAATTAGGGACAAAGATTAAGAAAAAGCCCAGAGGGCAAGTGAGAGAGGAGTGAGCCACTTTTGGTTTTGGACCTAGAAGAAGGAGGACAGTCAGAGAGAAGTCTCCAAGTCGGTGTTGCTTCGACTGAGAGTTACGAAGAGCACGTACGAAAGAAATAGCGTAAATAAGGACATTGGTAGGCCAAAGATAAAAGACATTTGTTTTGTATCGAGTCTCGCATACGATCTGTCCCCAAAAGGAGAGGAAAATTCCCAAGACGAAGTCATCCAGCAGCCGCCACCTCGATTTCCAACTCGGGTACCCATTCCTTCCTAAAAATATATTTCTGTTTCTCCATTCTAATCTATCTTTTCCCTTCCTTTTCCCTTTTAGATATAAGTAGGTTTAAGTTAGAAATTAAGTGTCTCTTTGTATCACGAAAGTTCTTGCTCGACTGTGAATCGAAATAGGTGTTGTTTTGTTCTTTTGTTGGAAGTAAGGAACCAGGAAGTCGGAATCAACAAGAACCTTTCCTGTATATGTTCACAGAAATAAAAATAAAGCACATCTTATTTGTTTTATATGCCTGTCTCTTTGTGAAGAAAATCGACTCTCACCACGTGCTTATTACAACAGAAAAAAGCAGGATTCCAAGAGATGTAAAACTAACATAAACCTAATTAAATCAGAATATTATTAAAAATATATAAAAAAATAATTTGAATGAAGTACAATACTTGAATATACCTTAATTAATTATATAAATTTTAATAATTCTCAATATCAGTAATATTAAATATCAATAACAATATTATCCAGTATTCATTTTTCTGACTTTTATATTGGAAAATATCACATTCTTAGTTAATCTTTCAATAATATTGATATTGCTAATACAGTATAGGTGAACCAATGCAGTTTACTTCAGAATACAAGTGTGATGTTTGGGGTTACTCGAATGACAGCAGGATATAATACAAAGAACAAAACTTTATTATCGAATACAAACATAAGAATTTTTTAGAATGATACAGGATCCAATTCTGAGGCAAGTCCAAAAAAAACCTACTTATATAAAAATGATAGAAGACAGACATCGATAAATGAAGGAGGAAGAGAGATAGGATAGGGGTACCCAATTGTTTTGAATGTTCCCTCGGTAGTTCAGGTGGACTTAACTTCCTTTGTCTCACCAGATTGTTACTCCACTTTTGGGCAGTCTCTGCACCTCTCCTCAAATTTTCTTTTTAGATGTTCCTTCTGCAAAACACCTTGAAAACTCCTACTATATCGTCTCCTTATCCTATTCCTGACTTTAACACCGCGCTTCTGTACTCTTGTCTTCTACTAACAAAACAACCGAGAGTCTCTCCTTGATCCATCCGATCTCTCTGGAATCTACCCAAAAAGAAAGAAATATGTGATGTCTATAATGAGGGTGTTATAGCAGATTCAACTATTCAAAAGTAGTTTGCTAAATTTAAAATTAGTAATTTCAACCTTAAAGGTGCTCTATGCTCAGGAAGACTGGCCACTATTGAAGAGCAGACTGAAGCATTATTGAATAACAACCTTCATTACACAGCTCAAGAAATAGCAGATAATGTGATATCATCAAAGAGTACCATACTTCAATATCTAAAAAAGCTCATATTTGTGAATCATTATGACACAACAGGCTTCAAAACTTAACAGAAAAGAATGTGCTAGATTGCATCTCCATTTGCAATTCTCTCTAAAAGCAAAACTAAAATGACCCTTTTCTGAAACATCTAGTGATAAGCAATGAAAATAAGATCATTCATAACAATTTCAGCTGAAAATGGTTCATTTTTCTTGCCTCACCATCATCATTAAATACACCAAAGGCCAGCTTCATCCAAAGAAGGTTAAGTTAACTGGTGGGATTGGAAAGGAATCCCAAACAATCAATTCTGATAAATGTTGTTCCCAACTGGATCAACAGAGGATGGCAATTGAAGAAAACATCCAGAACTGGCCAACAGAAAGGGCATTGTGTTTCAAGATAATGCCAGACTGCACACTTCTTTATGAACATGCCAAAGATTACTAGAATTTGGCTGGGATGTTTTTACCCCTCACCCTTAACTCACTCTACCTTGCTCTTTCAGCCTACCATTTGTTCTGGGGCCTTCAGAATTCCCTTCATGATAAAAATTTTGATAGTTTGGAATCTCGCAGAAACTGTGTGAAAAAGTTTTTCACAGGAAAAATTGAAAAGTTAAAATTCAATAAAGAGAGTATTTTTAAGCTTCCCGTAGATGGCAGCACATCATTAAAAATAATGATGTATATGCAATTGAATAAAGTATGTTTTTACTTTTAAAACTATTTCTTTTATTTTTCATAAAATCGCTACAAACTTTCCAAACAACCCAATAATTAATTTTCAATTAAATTTTCTTCTGCTTTATTATTAATAATATAAAATTCAAGAAATATATGAAGGGACAAATTTAATAAATTTATATTTTAGTAACAGATAACATTTATCAAAAATAGTTTCTCCCCCTTATGGAAGTCATATAGTTTCACAGTTACAGATTAACAGTACAAGATAAATTATTTTTACATAATGAAACATCTTATTTTAAATCTTAGTAATTCAATTATGCTAAAAGGATCTTTTTTCTAATAGCAATTTTAACTAATCAGAATTTGTCAGATAATCATTGATAAATAGAATGTTCTATAAATGTGGCAAAACAACTCATTGTTACACATTGCTGTTACAATAACATTGACGTTAAGTAACATTAATATCAAATGATAACAATGAATTAATGGAGAAAGCCTTTGCCACTGGTGCACAAAAATGGCTGCACCAAAACAGTCATGCCAAAACATACTAGAGTGGTCTAATAAACCATGTATCTTTAGAAAAATTATTTCATGTTAATTAATAGCATTTGGCAATACTACTGCAATCCGAATAATATAAAAATTAATATGATTATTATAGAATATTTGGTTTCGATTGTTTATGTATATCTACAATGATCTGTTAACAGAAACAAAACAGAAAAAGCAATATTTAATGCTTGAGATGGCAACTTCAGAACTGCATACCAGTAATTAACTTGCTTTCAATGGCTGCCCAGAAGCATGGAGTATATGATGGGGAAAATCATATAAAGGCTTTATTTTTTTCTTGGAAATTTCTATGGGTTCACATCATCATTGATTATACACCACCAGAAGTTATTCACCTAAAATTCCAGTATCAATCTATTATCCATTTTGTTTCTTGTGAAAAATTATAGAAACCATTGTTATATTCATCTCACATATTTTTTAAAATAATGAGCTAATTTCTTAGATCTGTTTCATAACTTCTGGTCCATAAATAATTGAAGTTCTCAAGTAAATAGTGTTGCCACCAGGCCGGTTTTCACCCGGACAAGCCGGTTTTTAAATTCATGGTCTGAATTAATTATTAATTTGTCCGGTTTTCGTAGATTTTATGAAATTATGATGAAACAAAATAAATTTATAAAAATATTTGTGAGTATTTTATTTTAACAGTTAAAGACTAACTTCACACCCCCACTCAAACTTAGCCCCATCTTATCACTAGGCTAAGAGTAATAGAAAACATACTTTTAAAATTCTAACTTGCAAATATTAGGTTTGTTCCAACACAAGTTTCTAACTGGTTTTAAAACGGGCATGTGCATTGTTCAGTTCTTGGCTGTAAAATGATATTGTGCATGCCTTGTATTTATATTATATATTGTATCAGATAAAATGTATCTTTTGTAACTTAATATTATTCATGTTGGTCTGTGTTATTTATTATTTTTACTTTTATGTTTTCTTTTTGTAATTAATATCGATATCAGACAGTTATTAATTATTTTTGGATATGCCACATGTGATTATTGTATTGCTTTAATACCATATCATATACGGTACATGTTTACCTTTTAATAAAAAAAAAATACTTATTTTCTACTCACAATAAAAAAAAAACTAATTTTTTTATTTCTAAGCATAACATCCTAATTTTAAAATGTCCAGGTCAGAATTTTGAAAAAGCGGCAACCTGCAGGTAAACCAGACTTTAATTTTACTGACTTTATATGCATTACGGAACAACATTTTTATATTTACAAATGTGCCAGAGCAGTATTGGATAGACATTGTCATATCATGTTTCGATGGCTCTCCAACACAGTGGTGGAGCACTTTAAAAATTATAAGATTTTCTTTTAAAATATAAGAAAGTTTTCAGTGATAAACCAAGTCTAACAATACTTACAGAATGTGGAATTGATACTAACATTATCAATGAAATATTTAACAGATTTATCATTATTCATCTACAAAACTAAAAGAGATGAAATTGTCAGAAAGAAAAGATATTAAATAATAAAATAATCAACTCTTCAAACTCTCCTTAGTCCTCCCTGTTATCACAGTAAAGAAACTGCAGACTGGAGTCTTCACATAGATTATTGGAAGCTAAACAGAGTAACCAACACTGACAAATATACTGTGGCACTAATTATAAAGTTGAACTCTGGCATAGGCAAAATACATCATGGCATAAATATTTTTTTCAAAACATGTATTTAATTATTCAAAATTTTATTTTGCAAAATTACATGTAACTTCTTTATATTTTTTCAGCACATAATACAATTATAAGTTTTTGATAATTTATCAATTTTTTTAATTAATAATTTTATTTTTTATAAAAAGTTTTTAAATTTTTTTCACTGAAGTCAAGCCAAAAACAAAATTTGCATATTTATTCAATAATATCCCTCTTTTCACAGTATAAATTGTTGAAGAAAAATTAAAAATTTTTCAAGAATTTTTTTTATTAAATTATATGCAATAGTTCTTAATTTGAAAAATTATTAAGTTATGACAATTATTACTAAACTAATTAACAAAACTAAAAATTAGCCAGCTCCATCCAGTATAAATAAAACAACTACCGTATTTTACGAACTATAAGACGCTACGGACTATAAGACGCACCTTAATTTTTAAGCAATTTTTTAAAAAAAAATACCTATAAGATGCTATGGACTATAAGACGCACCTGAATTTTGGAGGCAATTTTTTGAAGAAAAAAGTGCATCTTATAGTCCGTAAAATACGGTAATTATCACCAAAAAAATTAACTACTCATTCTTGTCAATGTATTCCAATCAAAAGTATGTGCATTATCTGCTGTGAAAACTTGCTACAAGGTCACATAAAAATGCTGCAAAGCTTCCTAAACAATAAAATATTTTACACAATATAGGAATTTGCTTAGTTCGAAATATGGCTACTTTGAAATTCAAAGAGAAAATTCTGTCCGAACTGTGATAGGTATATGTTAACTAGATCGTTTAGATCACAGTGCCTCTATACTATAAGAGAACAATAAATTAAGAACAACTATAAACTGGTCAATATGACTTTGCTTTTACAGTAACACATTTTCAGATGTCACCTTACACATGAACTTCCCTTTTTTCTCTTATCTCATAAAATACAACTGGTTTTCAGGATTGCAAGATTGGGTTACAAGTAGCAGATTGAGGTATTTGTAGGGCTCTATGCTACTACATTTGGGTGACTTACTACTTTTTTTGGCTACTTTAAAAGTAATTTGGTTACATTTCAAGAGTTCTGCTTTACTTTTTATAAAACCTATTTGGCAATCTGTGAGGTTTTCACCAGACACATGCTGTTTACATGCAGTTTATTTATGTTTTTATTATTAATTATTAATTAACAGAAAGTGTTCTGTACATAGCTGTATTCCGTTTGCTTAATAAATTACATCAGTTACGTGGTGTAGGATGGTCAGACATCCTACACCGGATTCCAGACCTTTTTGCCAGATTGCCAGGCATTTGACTATTCTGTCCTCCATCCGGCATCACCTTGCATTGGACATCGATTTGTCCTCCTTTTTGCGATGTGATGAAAAATGTGTGCAAAAATAGTTCAGTTATCACTTCAAATGAATTAAGGAAGCTGATTAATGTTTCCAGATGGCCCACACCACTTGATCTAATGGCACTTTGGCCATTTTCTTCATTATGATGCCAAAGAAGTGCACAAGTGTTTACAAATGATTGCAAATGTTTATTGGACGAGGGATGAAAGGTCTAACCAATCATCTTCAGACTTTCGCAGAATTCTCCTTTTAACTGCATGTGCGGCTTGGCTTTTTAATAAAATACTGAATGTTTTTTTTTCTTTCTCAACATTTGTTACATTGTTTCCATTTGTTACATCATATACGGTTTTTGACATTTAACCTCCCCCAACAGTGTCCTCCTTTTTAGGAATTGGGTGATGGCCACCCTAGTTACATGGCATTTGGCATATTATACAGAAATATGTAAATCTCAGATAATTTGAAGTTGTGATTATTTTGTCCCTTGAATTAGGAACTAAAAAGGATTTCCTGTAAATGACAAAGTGCTGAGTGGAGAGGCCTTGGATCACTAAAGTCAAACAATGTCCTCGGGTAAACTATGTTGATTACATTTTTTAATGCAAGGAGTATCATGCATAATGGATTTGTTTCCTAGTCCAGACTGTTAATCAACAATTCTACACCAATGTGCTTTGCTGATTACTGCAAAATATCTGCCACCATAACCCAGAACTTTATCAGTCCTGCCAATGGTGCCTTCTGTATGATAATGCGAGACTTCATACCACCAAAGCAATGCAACAGTTCTTGACTGGAAAATAGATGACAGTGTTTCCTCACCTCCCTACTTACCTGACCTGTCCCCTGACTTCTTTTTTTTAACTCCCATCTGAAACAGCCCATGAAAGGCAAACATTTTGATGTTGTGAATGATATCCAACAGACTGTGTGCATACAACTTAACTCCATTACAGAAGAGAGTTCCAGGGCTGCTTTGAGGACCATCAGCATCATTGAAACCATCTGTATCATTGTATGTGGTGAGACTATTTCAAAGGTACAGTACAATTTAATAGGTTTCATTATGTTAAATGTTCTATGATTAATATTAATAATAAGTGTAGAACATTTATTATTAATATTAACCAGAAATTGGTTGTTGTCTTTCATTTATGTTTGTCATTCCTGAGAAAAAGGCTCAGTCCAGGAACTTTTAGTGCAAAGGTTGTATGTTTAAATAAACTGAATTTCAACTTGCTTCAACAAAATTTTTCTCAACTTGCAACATTCAATAATTGTTCTACATTCCATCATAACAATAACATAAGATTTTGCACTGTGTAAATTTTTATTGGAATATGTGTGAATAATAAACAATATATGAAACAATGCATCTGGAAAGAAATTTAATCAAATTGATCAAAGATACGTTGAATCTTTTTCCTATAATTAATGGACTTCTAATGAACTCAAGCTTAGAACGTAACTGCATTTATTTCACATTAATAAATCACTAATCTATATATATAAAAATGAATGTATGTCTGTGTGTGTGTGTGTGTGTGTGTGTGTTTGTCCTTCATGCACTACCACACCATTTATCCGATTGCCATGAAACTTCGGGAAGTTGTTTAATACACTCCCACGAAGGTTTCTGTCACATGTGAAGACCACCATTTCCCCCCTTTCAAAAATATATTTATATATGGATTAAGGCTTTTATGTCCAACAGATGGCGCTAACTTCCGACGACCTAAGTTTGCTTTTCTGTGAGGCATTATGCTTTTCTGTGAGAATGGACTAAAGCAGATCATTTTCTATCCATCTATATAAATAAAATATAACGTTCGTTTGTTCCTACCAATTCCTTTGAAATTTTGACACAACGTTGCATTCGAATACGCACGTGTTTTTATATAATATACATGTCGAAATTCCCCCCACTGAGGGGGAGATGGACAGGATTATGGCTTACCGTGAAGCTTTTATTATACTATTTTATATGCGTTTTTGATTGCGTTTTAATAGGTTACGTCAACAGAATATACACTAAAAAGGGATTTTTCGATATTTCCCAGCGGGGAGAGGGACAGGATTAAGGCTTACTGTGAAGCACTCGGCTTCTATTTATACTATTTTACATGCGGTTTTTTGCGTTTTTAATTGCGTTTTAATAGGGTAAGTCAACAGAATATACACTAAAAAGGGATTTTTCGATATTCCCCAGCGGGGAAAGGACAGGATTAAGGCTTACCGTGAAGAACTCGGCTTCTATTTATACTATTTTACATGCGGTTTTTTGCGTTTTTAATTGCGTTTTAATAGGTGACGTCAACAGAATATACACTAAAAAGGGATTTTTCGATATTCCCCAGCGGGGAAAGGGACAGATTAAGGCTTACCGTGAAGAACTCGGCTTCTATTTATACTATTTTACATGCGGTTTTTTTGCGTTTTTAATTGCGTTTTAATAGGTGACGTCAACAGAATATACACTGAAAAAGGGATTTTTTGAAATTCCCCCCATGGGGGAAGTGTTACACATTTATAATAGACAGTGGCGTGCTGTGACATTTGATGACAGGGAAGCTGTGTTTCTGTAAGAAGCCGACTTCCAGGGGCAATCAGTTAATTGCGCGTCAGTGATGGTCTAGGGCAGTGGTTCTTAACCTTTTTATACTCGCGGCCCACCAAATATTTCATAATTTTTTTGTGACCCCCGTTTTTTAATAATAATTTATATTTGATAATTTATCTATAATAAATTGATTTTTTTATTATTGCTTTATTTTTATATAATAAATGTAAATCATAACTTTATTATTTCATTATCTATTTAAATAACATTCAAACTTCACAATTAAACATGAAAACTCATTAATTTTTAACAGAAAATAAAATAAGAAACATGTCGATAAATCGATCCAATGTCGATGCTAAAACTAAACTAAAACTAAAACGCCCACTTGTCGTAAGGATTTTGCATAACTTTTGCAAAAATATTTAAATTTTCAAAGCCTACTACAGCTCAGAATCAGTCCGGGTTATAAAGTTGGACTCCATACGCGTGTGTCGCTTCTACCAGCTAAACCGGGTGAGGTTTTTTTTTTTTTTTTTTGTTTTAACTCTTTCCGCCCTGTGGGCACTAAGAGGGCCTCTTTTAGTAGGCCCATTATGGGTTCGGCCAGGCCCACAATGGGGCGACCGGGTGGTGAGAGACGGGGCCCGACATATCCGAACGGACCACCCCCCGAAAAATTCCTGGGGATTATTCGACCCGTTCGGATTCGATCCCGGGTCCCCCAGAGCGGTAGGCTGCCACCTTTACCGCTCGGCCATCCGGCCGTCAACCGGGTGAGGTTGGTGCTCTGTAAACAGCATGTGCTAATGCCTATATAATCTAACTGATTAGAAACTGACCCAGTTTCGACATTCCTTCCGCCACCGAATTATTCGAATATACAATAGCAATCTTATTGTTTTTTTTCCACATGTAGTATAGAAATTTGTAAAAGATACATAATGCAGTTATAATAAAATATTCATTTTAATTAATTCAAAGTACGTTAAAATATGAAAATTTATATTTTATAAAATACAAGGAGAGGTCATTGGAAGGTGGAATCGGCGCTTCCATCGCTTCCAATGACGGCACGCCACTGATAATAGATACATTTTGAGCCACAACAACGCGTGGCCGGGTCAGCTAGTTGATAATTATAAAAAAAAAACATAAATATGTCAAAAAAATATATTTTCTACTGCATCTATATTTTTATTTTCTGTTCTATCTACACTTATTCTATATTGTTTCTATTCGATTTTATCTTTTAATTATAAAATATATTTGCTTAGAATTATAAATTTATAATTATATTTAATTAGTTTGTGAAATTTTATTTTCAATTAACTAATATCATTAAAACTTTTCATTAATATTCATTATTTTGCAACTTATACCAAACTGTTAGTTAATTAATGTTTTATTTTTTTTTTTTACACAAAATCACATTAGACTAAACTGCTGCAGGTGTTAATAAAACAGCAAATAAACAAATGTACAATAAATAAATAATAAAGATAAAATATGAAGATATAAAGTGAAAAATTTAATGAGAAATGAGATACAGTGGAGTCCACTTAAGAGAACAGTCTTAGGATCACTGCATTATGTTCCCTTATCCAAATTAACAAAATCACTCAGGGGCTTGACTGGCCATCTGGCAATCCAGGGCTGGTTAGCACTACTGGAGTTATACAAGAAATGCATAATTTTAGAAAATCATTAGAAATGCTTTGCATATAAAAATTTTAAGCATATTAGCAGATGACATTAATAATGATTATAATGCTACATCCAATTAACCTAACTACTTAGTATTATTATTTTTTCTTTCAACTGAACAAGGTTTTTTTAGAAGGCCAGTTTTTAATATGATGCCAAGGTCAAATTTTGATAAACCCCTCTGGACAGGGCCAGAATTTGACCCTGCCCAGAGGGGGTTAATCATATTATTTAAATCTCTCCATTTTCTTATATCTTGGGTGCTCTATATAGTACACTTGAAAATATTAAAATTTATTATTACATAATTTTACTGTATTTACATCATATTGGTTTCCATTATTATATCATCAATTTTATTGTTCTCTCAAATAATCAATAAATACAGTATATTTACCAGTCACATCACTTCTTCCCAAAAATACAATAACAAATTAGAACAACTTCTTACAGAATTACTGGAAAGAATTCACGCTCGAGAACCTTAGGAGTCTAGTAACAACAAAAATTTAATGAAAACTAACTTTTTCAACTGTACCCCAGTCTTCATCAGATACAATAAACAGATCTAGCTGAAAAGATGTGAACACCCTTGCCCCAAAATTTCTAAATGCTTTCCAATGGGACATATAGTATAAAAGAAATAACTTTATTCTTGCACTACAGTATTTATTTCCTATCAAATTTTATTATGATAATTTACATGTAGGAAACAAAACTACATGCACTACTGTACTATTCATGCAATAAACAACTTAAACAAATTTACTTAAAGAAATCCACAATTTTCTGTGAGTTCTGAACTTTAAAGTTGTGAGTTATTATACTTTAAAGTATGATAACTCACAGCTTTCATTTCCTCAATCTTGTAAAATGCACTACAGTCAACAAAATTTTCTTCTAAATATTTTCTTGTGCTGCTTAAATAAAGCAGTTATCTTTATGAAAAACAGATTTTGTTGATTCATGAAAAATTTCTGTTTTATCTTTGTCTTGTACAACATCTTTCTCCACTTATTTTCTTTTAAACATATCACATATTTCAACAATTCTTAACAAATACTGTATTATAGCAATTCCTATCACTCTGTGATTGGACAGTCATATACCATACAATTAAAAATAGACCTTTATAATTCTTCCTTAGAATAGTGCTCCTTTATGTGAACTGCAGTTTTAAAAAAATCACCAACATGGCACTCATTTTGCTAGACTGCTCTGCTATCTGGTGCTCTGTTAACAGGAGTTTTGTTACATGTAAAACATAGAGGAAAAATCAGGTATGTGGAAAAGTGTTCTTTTAAGCAAACTGATCCCTTATCTGATGCTCCATTAAGTGAACTCAAACTGTATATTTGTACAGTGCATATATTTGTATGAAGCTTGCAGCCTGCATAATTGATCTATTAAAAGAACAGTGGTCTGATATCCATATATTTTACTGTATAGGCTAAATCCTACTGTTTCTTTTGTATCTCTCTGGGTATAAAAGTGCAATTAAAGTCGTTTGACTTAAGAGGTTCCAAGTTACCACCAATATGTGGATGAGTATATGTTACAAAATTTTCTAGGAACTTAGACAAAGAAGCTAGGAGAGTGGGTTTGAAAAACAGTTAAGGAGAGAAGTGAGTATGTGGCAAATGAAGAGAGAGTAAGAGTGGGATGAGAAGAATTTAAGCAACTGTGGCTAAATGCCATGCTTCAAATGTATATTTTTATATATAATTTTATCGTTTTTTATATTTTATATTCTCTGTTCCTTTATTCTTTTCTTTCTAACCTATTTGTCCATTCTTCCTGGAATGTATCTATTCGTCTTACACTTTCTTTGTTATTTCGATGACTCACCTCTGAAAAGAAAAGAGGGAGTGCAGCCCTGAGGGGAGAGAGAGGAACACGTGGGTCAGTCTGGAGCGGGACCTAGAGTTGGAAGGAGTGTTTGTGGAGCCTCCCAAGTACGCATATGGCCGAACGATAAAGATAAGAACGATCCAAACTGCGTTTTAGAAAGTGAGAAAAAGTGAAAGTATTTGTCAATCCCCGTTTCACCGTGACATCCTGGCCGGTAGATTTGTCATCTAGTCATGGGTACCTTCTATTCTGTCCATTCTTGATATTCCCTCTTTCCTGCTATTTCTTTGTTTTGTATACAGTCATACCTCGGTACTCGAACGTTTCGAAGCCCGAACAAATCGGTACCCGACCAAAAATTTCGAAAAAAAAATGCCCCTGTTTCCGAACAAAATTTTGGTACTCGAATGGGAAAGCCCGCCAAGCCGACGCCAACGCCACGGCGGGGGTGTCAGTTACAAGACAGTCATTGTTTCGCATGCACATTAACTTACGCTGTGCTATATTTTTTGGATTAGCATCCTTTTCTTTTCTTTTCTTAGCTTTTGTTGAAAAATCTCATCCTGATACCATGGTAGCCAATATGGCTGTACACCTTTTCAATGAAAATGTCATGTCTCATTTCCGTAAAATTCTGCAAAAAAGGCAGAAGCAACAGACAATGGATAAGTTTTTAATTAAAGATTTACCTGCCCAAAAGCGACAGAAAAGGGAAGCAACCCCCGAAGTTCCATTACCAGATGTTTTTATGGAAGGGGATTCCCCTTCTCGGCAGTAACTTCAGCTCTTCCTCCTCACACCTCCATCCACTTACGCCATCATATCGCAAACAAAAAGGTAAGTTTTCGTATGTTAAAATGACTTCTTTAATGTTTTTACTATTTATCGAGAGTTATATATATGTTATTTACTGCTTGCCTAAAAACTAAATATCATTTATACTGTAATCTGTTATGTTACTAGCGAATCAACTGGGGATTGGAACGCATTAATCCATTTTACATTATTTGTAATGGGAAAAAATGATTTGGAGTCCGAACATATTGGTACTCGAACCTCTTTCTGGAACGGATTATGTTCGAGTACCAAGGTACCACTGTACTAGTTTTAATTTTATAATTTAAGTGATATTGTCGGGAATTTGTATTGTACACTAGAATTAAGTTTTATATTTTAAGTGATATTGTCAGGAAAATTTGTTGTACAAGATTCGGTATTTGCTCTCGTGTATTGTCGGTGGGAAAGGTGTTTGTTGGTATCCTCTGTATCCTGTTTTTTTAATGAGCGAAGAAAATAAAATTCATCGTCTTTTGTTTCTCTTATTTTCGACTCTTTGTCTTTTTATCGCTCGTTAGCTTCACACAACAAATAAATAAATACAGAAGAAGGATCAGTGAGAAGAAAAAAGAACAGATATGGGAAGAAACTACAGTAGTTCAACACAAGAAAAAAGAAGAACAATCCCAAATTCAATAAATAAAAGTGTTGGTTTCAGTAATCTCAAGAATTGTAGTGATTGAACACTGAGCTACCATTAAATGCAGGAGGATCAGTAAGAACCTATCCTCCAACAATATTTTGTGAATGTGAACTTTTACTACCATTTGTATGCATTTTATTACATACAGTAATAATATTGCACCTATTAGATTTTTATTTCTATCTTGTGGTTTGCCTCTTTGTGTTGCTGCATGGTCACATAACTGGTCTATTATATCCATATGGATAGTTTGTCCACTACAGAACCAATAATTACAAACATGATAGAGAATGCAGATCATAAAATGATTTTTATTGATGTGAATAATCTTTAAGCAATAAACAATTATGTGCTCCTAACATTTAGAAAATTGAAAGCCTGCAAGAGGTTGAAATAAATAAGAATTTGGTGTAGAAAATTAATTATCATATAAAAGTTTAAGAGCACTGTCTATCAACGTTAATAAGGTTTTGTTTTGATATATCTTAAAAACACATGACAAACATTGTTATTTGTTTTTAAGATATATGTTTCTGTAAGGAGGTGGAAATCAAATATCTATCCAGACTTTTCCTGTAAATTTAATGAAATAAATAAAATAAATAAATAAATACAAAATATTTCACAAGACTTTCCATATGTAAAAAATGTCTTTTTCAGGTAAAATTTTAGAACATTGATATGAATTTTAATATTATATATATACATATATAATATTAAAATTATAATATTAAAAAGTGATATATATACCTAATATATATCACTTTTTCATCATTGTTTTGGTGTTGTAAGGTGTTTTGTATTTATTATGTGTTTTGCTCATCAAAACCTTATTAATGCTGACAGACAGTGAACTTAAACTTTTATATACTGTAAGAGGTTATCTGCTCTTTTCAAAATTGGATTTAAAAACATAAATCCAATTTTGAAAATAAAATTTGAAATATTAATAGTTTCAAAATGCTGTTTTTCCTGATATTATTATACAGTGTAAAATAATATCTTTTATGCTTCAACTTATTTACAAAAAATACATACTGGATGACCATCATTTCATAAATAAAAATGCATATGCCAGCTATGTCCAATTTGTAATCTCTTGAGGATGAGTTGTTCTTTCCTGTTTTTATATTTGCTTGACACTATTCCTCAATAACCGATTTGATCTCAAGATAAAGTTTACTCATTTTATTTTTACTACCTAAAATTTAGAAGTTTTTATCTAATTATAGGCTCCATATCAATGAAAAAGATGAAGATTGTACATAGAATGGAGGCAGATTTGACAACAGTTATTTAATGTCAATGCTTAAGAGATCCAACAAAACTAAATCATTGTAGAACATTGTATATGCAAACACAATGCATATTTAACATAATTATCATGCAAAATTCACAGGTAAGTTCTAATAGAAATGCTAAATGAATGAGATATCAAAACTGCCTTCCATTACTCCACACATAATAAGGAATAATGGAAAGCAGTAATGGAACTGAGATGCCATTAATTCAACAAATGAGACAAACATCACATTTCTAGTGATGGGTGCCTCTTTGTTGAATTTGAAGCTAAACTGCACGAAGATTCTCATCAATATTTTTGCAACTGTTGTGGAAACCCTTGCATTAATCAAACATGTGTTTTTCTTTATTGTCATTGCCATATACTTCTAAAGCATAATAATGTTTTTGATGATAATTTCTTTAACAAAATACAAATTTTCATTAGTGTGCTGGTCAATTATACTCATTTTCAACATATGATAGAAAGGAATGTACTGTGTAATAGAGTAGCACTTGAGATCAACATCCTACATTATCGTTTTTTAATTAAAAAATTATAAATAAAAGATTTATTTATTTTTGAAATGCATACAAACTATAATATAATTTACAGGAAATAGTTTTGATAATATCATTAAAAGATAACATAACAAAATGTTAAGTATCACTGTACAAAAACATGCAAAACAGTCTAAAAGTTCTCTGGTGACAAGTTCAAAACAATTAAAAATATAATATTTCTTTTTAATTGTTTTGAGTTTGTCACCAGAAAACTTTTAGACTGTTTTGCATGTTTTTGCAGAGGCCTAGCTTCTAAAGAAAGGTCGTCTCTGTAGTGGAAGATTGTCATTCCCGGTGATTGGACATGGCGAGAGTGAAGAAATTTTAGTTTCTCTATGTATTTTTACTAATCTGTAAATTCATCAGCCAATTTTTTAAAAAGATCTATATTCTTCAAATATTTTCTCAAATTGTAAACTTCCTGCCTACAATGTTTACATTATGTAGAGCATTTCTTTTCTAATGTTTGAAACCATTCTTCAGAAGCATCATATGAATTTAAACATAGAGGATCATTCTAGTGCATACCAAAAGTCATTCCAGATAAGGTTGAAATGGAAAATGATCAAACAGACACTTTGCTTTTTCATGGATAATTGAGACATTCAAATGGGAAATTTTCTGTGACTGATCTTTAGTTCAGATGCTTAAGATCTTTTAATGGTTAGAACTTTGACAAGCTCTACAATTTCCGCTCTTTGAGAGGAAGAAAATGCTACTACATTTCTTAATGTATGGTTAATTCATTTATGGCAAAAAACTGAGCAAAAATAGATGCTGATTTTTCTCTGTGAAAATTTTGTTTTGGAGAGACATTACTTCATTTGTTCTTTTTGATATTTTGCCAGTAGAATGCTTTTATTTATATGAGTGTTAATTTGTACTGATAAAAAAAATTAATTAAAATCTGCTTGTAAAATGCAATGCTCACATTCACAATGCACACCAATATAAAACACAATGTTTATTATTTCATAAGTATAAATGCTAAAGTACATAAACTACATTAGCACAATATGAATTACAGCGAAACATGTTTAAGACTAAAACTTGTTTGTCTCTTTATCTGTTGTTTTATACCAAAATTATAAAACAATTTCAATTAATTATTCTGCAAATATCAAAGCGCAAATATGCAAAATGAATGAATATGATGCTTCTATATATTCTGTTTCTTCGATATCAATTGTCATGTAAGGATATGAATATTGCTTGACAAACTAATTTCGTTCTGAATAATACAATTTATTTAATTAGATGAAAGTATATTATTATTATTCAAATAACATTATTATTTTTAAATATAACATTATCAAAATAACAACAGTTCCAATACTATCATAAATAAACATTATTTTAATTGATAAACCTAATTATTTTTCCCGGTCAATTATCTAGATTGTTTTGGATTACTATGTTATTTTCTCTTATTCGCTTCATTTCTTTCATCAATAAAAATTTCAGAAAAGAATTTAATATATGTAGCTAAAAGACATTACGATATATTTATCAAAGATTCCATGAATAAATTTTTTTTATTGATTATTTTTTAAAATATTTCTTAAAATTATTCTTCCAAATTCCTTTTTGTATAATAACTTTTATCTACTCCATTAAATTTGTATAAACATAAATCTAATCAATAATAAAATTCTGTAATTGTGATATAAATTACAGAAAAAAACTAAATGCAAAAATATTAGTGATATAAATATTTAATATTTAGTGTATTATTAGCATAAATAAATTATTTGTTGGTAAGAAATACCAAATAAAAATTTTTATTACATTGTTTATTAACAAGAGCATCTAAATTATAATGTAATAGGATTGACATAGAATAAATATATGTATTTCTCTTACATTTACACATCTGTCTTTTATATACATGTAATTAGGTTAGCCTATCAATGTACAAAAATTAGAATGCTACAATATAGGAACATTTAAAGTACACTTTTTATAGTGTACTTTAATATAAAGTATGTTTTAACTAATAATAAATTAATGTAGAAAACAAATTTATAATACAGAAGTTCTCGGCATTGCCAACAGAATCGATATTATCAATACTTAATTAAGAAATTGTCTTTTTCTAATACGAAATTTAAGTATTTCCATCTATTATTTATATTATTTTTCAATATGTTTAATTGCGATTAAATGTAATTTTTTAACGATTGTTTTTTCTCATTTATATTTTATCTTGAAATCATTTTTGTCTGGCTCTTATAAAAAGTTATAAATTATTTATATGTTACCACATATAAACATAAATTGATCCAGATATTTCAATGATTATTCTTAAATATCAATCTTAAAAAATATTGATTTAAAATAAACGAAATGAAATTTTGTAAAATAAGTTGTAAAGACAAACTAATTTATAATCTATTTCATTTTACAATTTTTCTTTTTTTACGAAAACTTAATTTATCCTTGCAACTTTCATTTACAGCTATACATATTGACATAATCTTTAACTATAATTAATTTTTCTATAAATAATTTAATAAAAAAAAAAACTATCAGCTACATTTTAATTTCATAACATCATAAGACAGTTATTAAATTTTTAGAATTTCTTGACTTTTATTAAACTAAGACTTTAAATGAAATAGCTTTCATAATCCAAAAACCAGTCAAGTGAACACTATGAAGCTTAAAAAACTTAACTTTGATACATTGAAGATTCACCAGATTTACAAATAATATAATTATTTCATATATAACAAGTACAAACTATTCTTCTAATTTTAAATGTCATTTATAATAAATCTATAAAACTTTAAGATGAGTTTTACTACTTTATTCATAATATTACATGCTTTAAATTAATAATATTTCATGCTTTAAATTAATTAATATTTCATTAAGTTTCTTTGTTTCCATAAACAAATCCAATATAAATATTTCTAAAATTTACTTCCAGAAACACAGTAAGTTGATTTCTAAAAATGGAACCGAAACAAAATTCTACTTCTAGTACATATAAACTGTGCAAGTTCACTTTACAATTACTCAATTTACAAACACTTAGGGTGCGACTATGCAGACGCGAGCGAGCGAATTTTCCGAGCGAGCGAGAATATGTGGCGAGAAGAGGCGAGACGCGATAAATATCAAAACCGGTCAGATATGTGCAAGAACCAGAAATTCGCTCTCGCCAGCGTTATTTTTCGCTTCTCGCTTATGCATGGTTTTCCTTTGCAAAAACTAAATCTCTCGCAACCTCTCGCTCGCTCTAAATTCGCGTCTGCATAGTCGCACCCTTAGTCATGATATATAATTTCTCAGAAACTAATTAAATCATCATTATGAGAATGTAAGAATTAACTATTTTAATTACATATTTATAGACCCGAAATAACTTTTTATTTAAAATATAAATATTTATATTGATTATTTGTTTCTGAACGTGTATTTTTTGGTTAAAATTCTGAATTTACTATGCTGACTGAAATAGTATTTTCATTAGTGAGAATAATGTTATTAATAGTAAGAAAATAATTCTTAGTTATTGGATAAATTTCACTTAATATAAATTTAAGACAATAAAAAGTTTTGGATAGCATAATAAACAATAATATATAATGATAATAAATTTCAAATAAAGAGCTATATGATTCAGTTTAATCAACAAAAGCATAGGAATATACATTAGTTTATGCCACAAAAACAATTTGATTTAATTAAAAATAGGCAGAGTCATTTAATAATAGCTCAGAATTTTGTCTAGAAAAAAACTCCACAAAAGTTTCTCACAATGCTAATTCATTTTGTGAAAAGCATTTTCAAAGTACAAATTATGTGGAATAATTATTACATTGACAGAGTCATACTAAAATACTTCATACAAATATTCTTTAGTTAATTTAACGTCATTACATTAAGAGAATAAAGATATACATCGAGTGCAAAAATAAATGTGATATTTTAATTCATGCTGAACTATGTACTGTATAAACAGTAAGTGGAATGAATCATCGAATGAAAATTTCATGTTTCAACTACTACATCGATAACATATTTTTATGCCGTGCACAGAAATAAACGCTGTTTACGAGGCAGTTTAAAACTTCCAAAAATTCTATTTTGTATATATGAATGTTAACTTTATAATATAAATACAAATAGATATAATTTTAATTCTAATTAGCTAGAAATTTAAACCATTATTTCTACTGACATCATTAAATAGTCATATCATTGATATATAATCTTAAAATCAATAGTAATTAGCATTAATGTTCTTTATTTAAGTACGAGTATTTTTTATACGATTCATTAACTTTTTATTATTACATAGTAAAAACAATATTAAATGTTTAACTAAATTATATTTTAGTGCTTAGGGCCAACAATATTTGTTAAAAGAAAATAAATGATACGCTACAAGACTAAAACATTAATTATATTGCATATTCAAACTGCATAATATTAAAAGATATAAACATCAAAGCCAATATATGTAACTTGTAATGAAAAATTATAAATTAAATATAAATTTTAATATATATGTTAATAACTTTTACATTCTTGTATAAAGAAATATTTTAAAAATTGAAACAAATCCAAAATTTTTTAAATATTCAACAAAATTTAGTATGTAGTGTGAGTATTTATAATTTAACTTTCCGGAAAAATATACATTTAGCCTATACAGAATGGGGTTATATAATGCATAATTCAATATCTCAGGTATATAAAATTTTACGCTTTTACTGGATCCTAAATTTAGACCAGTTTATGATCTCATAAATAATTAATAATTTAAAATTTTAGTATAAAGTAAATACTCGAAGAATATACGACAAAACAAAGAATTTTTTATATTTATAATTTCAAAATTATGTAATGAATCCGCTCAGTATTAATAAAATTCTAAATGCTATTTTTATGGAAAAAAATTTAATAATGGTATATATATATATGATTGCATTTAATAGAAGAATAAATATTTGATAAGAAATTTCATAAAGTAATAAATATATTTAAATATAATTAAAATCTAAATTATTATGTTAACGTTTAAAGCAAGATAAATCTATATTTTTGGGCTGAAAACCGCATTTAATTTTTTTTTTTTTAAATAAAATTAAAATACTGCAGTCAACGAAACAGCATTAATATATATATATATATATATATATATATATATATAGTGTTATTTTAATTTAAAAACAATTTAAAATTCTAATACGCTTACTGAAAACGAATATACAAAGTAAAATTTTTGATCGAAAATATATGAAGTCGATAAAATAATTGAATATAACAGTAAAAAAAAAAAAGAAAAAGAATGATTAATTTAGAAGAGCGAGTAAGTTTAGTCGTTAGAGACGGCAAGAATAACGGAATGGGAGAAGTTTATTTATGAAATCCGAGGCGAGTCGATTTATAGAATCTTCCCGCGAATCTTTAGTCTATTACAAATATCGTGTCGTAAGCAATGACGTAACGAAAAGTAAACGAAGGCATCCTCTTACCTCGTGGATAATTTTGCAACCTTTGACAGGTCCTATCTGTCCGAAAAGTGCTAAGATAAGTTCTTCCGTCACCGATGGATCCAAATTTCCAACGTACCTGAGAAGATGGATCATCACCGTCATTTTAAATGTCTAAGTGAAAACCGAAAGAGAAACCACATGGTTTCGGAAGAGCGCGAGCCGTGCTATTTACGGCCGATACTTACAGTGTCCTAGGTTGGTTATCATTGACTTGGTCCTGTAAAGAGACTTAATTTAGCACTTATATCACACGTTTAAATAGCATTGTATACTGCAAATACACGACACGTTAATATGAAAAAAAATCCTTTACTTCAAATCGGGTTCAAACTACCTTGTTGGACATGATGGCGTCAAAGCGAACGAACAACTAAACATGCGCAAAAAGACCCCTCCAACTGCATCCCGGGAAGGAAGTCGCGCCTTTATTTGAATTCGAGTAACACTTGGCACGAGTCTACCTGCCCATAATCTATATTTTCTCTATTAGTGGATTACACGTTTCTCTTTCACCTTTTAGATGCGGTACGCGCGTTTTCATTACTTTATACGAACATTTTATACAATGGCAAAACATTAACACTTCATTGCGACTGTTTTCTTCTGTTTTTTTACTAAAATTAAGTTCGTATTTCTTTTATTTTTCCTATTATAGAAGCTGTATTTAAGTGTCAACATTGTCCTTTCATAATTTTCTATAGAAATTACATTGTTACACATCTCGCATAAGTTAAATGTTAAGAATTGTTATTTTATGAATATTAAAAAAATTTTTAACCATAAAACTAAATTATTTATTTATTTATTTATTTATTTATTTATTTTACTTTAACATTTTGTAATATTGTAATTTATTTAATTGCGATTATAAAATTCTAAATTACATTGTTAAGAATTAGGCTATTTATACAGTAATTAAGAGGGGGGGAGAAATTAATGTGAATGGGCTCTAATTGACGAAATTTGTTTAAGACACAACACGATATACGATTTGATTTAATTTATTTTATTATAAATATTCATAAATTGCTATATGGCAATTTTTGTTGTAACAATAGAATATAATAATCTTGCATTTTAATCGAATGCATTAGTTGCACTAATTATTGTAACAATTCATTCAATACTACGGTTATTCAATTATTAATCCAATAATGATACACTCTAGAACAGTGATGAGCAAACTTTTCTGGATACGGGTCTCAAGCAAACTTTGTAGGCTTCCGGCGGGCCACACACACACACACACATATATACATATATATATATATATATTTTTTTTTTTTTTTTTTGCTGGTTATAAGCATGCTAAATATCAATATATCCCCAGTACACTGGATACTAAAACAATATATGCTAGTGATGTACGAACTGGCAATACAGGAAAACCTGTCTAAAACGGAAAAGTTCTTCAGAACGAAGCCATTTTCTATGTTTAAAAAAACTTGTTCAAGACAGAAACCTCACAAACCGGAAAAAATCAACAATATCATGCGATTCCTATACTATAAAACCTATAGTTTATTCTCATCTTTTCATTGGTCAAGTTTAGTTTGAATATTCTTCGTCGTTGTTATCAGCTTAATTAGGATTTCATAGTGACAAGAGAGAGAAAACAAGAAAATAAAATTATGTTGCCGAATTCCTGAGGCCGCATATTAGGGGGGATGGATTGCTCACGACAGCTCTAAAAAAAAAAAAAAATAGAGAGAAATAACTAGAATAAAAATATTATTAATTTATATAGATTTTCTAAATTTATTAATAATTTAGGTTTTGAACACTGATTTGGAGTCCTCTAAAGCAGGGGTGGCCAACTTTTGTGCACATAAGATCTACTTTTTATCGTAAAAATGTGTCGCGATCGACTTGTTGTCATAGGCATAGTCTAAGTGGGGAGGGGGAGTGTGAAATACATACTATGTTTATACACTGTGTTTCAGTACGAAGTGCACTCACTGCTTATGAGTCGAGTCATAACTGCATGCATACAGTTGCGTTCGGTTACAAATATAATACATTAAGTCAAGACATCGCTAGCGATCGACCAAAATTGGCTTGGCGATCGACCGGTCGATCGCGATCGACATGTTGGCCACCCCTGCTCTAAAGCTTAGACAGAAGTATTTCTTGTAATATTAGTTATGATATTCTAGACACACTCCAGAGTGCTTGACTTACACAATATATAACAAGAAATATTTTCTCTTTAGAAAAGAAAAATTTATTTTACGAGTTATTATATCCTATTTAAAGGCAATCATTTGTAAGTAGTTTTGTTAACAATAATATAAATAATTTAATATTTTAACCATATTTTAAATATTAAAAAAATAATATTCTTATAGTAAAATTAATCTTAAAAAATTATATAATATATTCCATATTTTATCTAAATTTATAAAGATGGTTGGAGGACAAATGATATTTAAATAAATAAAATAAATAAATAAAATATTAATTTATATTATATTTATTTATTTAATCATATTGATTAAATTTGTAAAATAGACCAAAACATGTTCAGAAGAACCATATAGATTAATTGCATTATAATATAATTAATACATTAAAATTATATTTATTTACATTTATATAATATAAAGTAAATTTTACTCCTTTAAAATTTTAAATTAAATTTATTTTAAATTTGCTTTACTTTAAATAAAGTAAATTTTTAAATATCATTTCCCATATAAATTGAATAATTCAATAGAAAAAATGATAATAAGTCAGCATAAATCTTTGTAAACATTTTAATAAATATATTATTACTTATTGTAAAAAAAGATAAATTTAATATGCATAAAGAATTTTATGTGTATTTTACATTTTTTTTAAATAAAAACTTCTCCTTCCTTCCTTTAATACAAAATCTATAAATACATTACTGCATTAAAGAGTTTTTAAATATAGATTCTGAAATATAAATAAATAAATAAAAGAGGGAATTATTTAAAAGTTTTTTAAAATTAAGAAAGAAAATTTTCTGGTATTCAGTTACAATAACCGTTCTCTGAGTAAAACTTGATTATTCTGGTAAATTTATTGACTGAGAAAGCAAGTTTATTAAATGGATATATTTAATATTAAGTTTATTTTCACTAAATTTCTTCATTACAAATAATATAAAAATCAGAAAGAAAACTTGAAAACACAATAGTTTAAAAGTACAGAATTCTTCTTTTGGTCATTTAATTTCCATGTAAAAAATTCCAGTAGCTTTGGCTAAAGTCCAATCCGGGTCAAGATACACAAGACCATAGAGAATAGGATAAATGAAATTATATGTATATTAGTTCAACTATAAGCAACTTCGTCTACGTAATAAAGTGGCATGTAACGAAAAAAAAAAAAAATTATTTGTACAACTTCTATAGACTCATTCCATAAAGAGGTTTTACTTGAAAAGTGAAATTTCTAGAAGGAAAATATTTTTTTATTACGTTTTATAACAAATTACGTACCGATGGGAATCGCGATTGAATTCGACTTTGTGTATATAGGAGTTAAATGGCAAATACAATGGTATTGTTGGCTTAATCAATAGATTATATTTCTTATTTGGAACCTTTGATGATCACATAACAAATCGTTTATTGTTCTACAGATAAATCAATGGCGTCATGTTTGTAACATATGATTAATGCGTTCGGGAATTCAATTTTGAGAACAGCAATCCTAATTTTAAAAGTTGATAGATATTTTGCAATTGATATTTGTCATTTGCCGCTTATTTAAATATTTTGAAATTCAGCTAGGCCTGTTATTGAAGGCTCGGATTTACTATTTATAAATATGAAATATTCTAATATAATAAAGATTGACGTATTTTTTCCTATTACGCCGAATAAAATTATTTTGGAAAATATGAAACTGAAAGATGGAAAATGAAAGCTGCCAAGTGATTTATGAGTTAAATACAGATTCGTTTTTATCAAAATAAAGCAATGGAAAATTGTCAAGGATAGAGAGATTTCGCGAGAGATTAGCATAAGAGAACGAATGCCTTCCAGGCAAAATCAGCAGAATGATTGAATCAGACAGACTTTTATTGATGCCTCTTGTAACAATGAGGCATTGAAATACTTTATTGAATTTTTAGGAAACTCGCAGCAACTGACAATCAATAATTTATAATCTTGTTAAACAGTTGCCTTTTAAACAAAAATAACTCTTATTGGAAAATTATACAAATTATTCAAATATTCTCATTAGCCTAATTTAAAGAAATTTATCTGCTGAGATTTTTTTCCTTCTCATCTCACTTCATAACATTTCCATTAAATCTATTATAAAATAAATATCGGTCGAAATCTTCGTATCAATTTCCATTCTTTTCTTTCGGCCAATTTTAATGGAGTAATTGAAATTTGTTTAATCAAATATATAAAATAATCAACTCTTTTTTCACTTTTTTCCCCCGAAACTTTTGATGATAATTCTACTTTTTTTAAATAATAATTACGTCTCAATTATTTGTTGAAATTTATTCAAAGTCGTCTTCCACTCATTTACATTCGAACTTAAAGCGTTAATTCCTTGCTCAAAATTAATATATATATATTTTAAAATTAAATTATTTTGTATTATATTTAAAATAAATAAAAATTTGATGAAGGCGAAAAAAGAAGAATAAATTATTGAACGTCCTATATTGCTTCACAATAGAAGGGGAGAAAATGCTCGACGGAATAGGATTTTTCTAAATCTAAATATAAAAAATTCAAAATAAATATATGCAAATTAAGAACTGTCGAAATATAATTTCTTACGGATCTTCGTGAATAATAAAAAGTAGTCCTAAATAAAATAGTGGAAATTCCCGTCCGCATATTTTCGCTTCTTTCCTTTTTGATTATACGATATCAATAATCTATTTATTTCTCTACAAAGTGAATTTTTCTAGTTTAATATCATAAATATCGACATTTATATCGTCGGTCGTTGCTAATAAAGCTTACTTCTCCAAGCCTCTATTAACTAATAAATGATTTCATTAAGAGAAAACGTTGAATCGAATTGTCTTAATTATATAATAAAATTTCCTAAGCATCGTGAATTTCTTAATAAACTACTTCTCAAGGCTATTGGCATTTAATTTTCTTTCTAATCATTTCATTAGGTCATAGTTGATGGAACTAACCCTGATGTCTGAGTCAATGTTGGTGTCCCTAGGGTTCCGTTTCCTCTCCTCTCTCGTTTTTTCTTTCACATAAATGGCCTAATCACGCTTATCTTCGACAAATCTACAGCTTTTCTGATAAATCAACAAGAAGTAGAAAAGTTCGTTCTCTTTCTCTTAATTGCTAACTTTCAACATTGACCCAACAGTTTTTTTGTAATTTATTCTTCAAATAATTTACTCGGTAATAATGCAATCATTCTAAATGTCAGTTATCTTAATCCTATTCCGACACTTTAACTGTCAATGAGAATTTTATTCAGTTATTTTCTTCCTTTTCTTTTTTGCATCCCCTTTAAGTTTTTTAAAAATTTCATTATTCTCATATGCATTTCCATATTATTATTTAAACAATTAATTCTGTTTCTTCCATGGAATTACATTTTTTTTTTATTAATTTTATTCTTAGTTTAATTTATATGATACTGTATTGATTATACGGCATTCTCAGTTAAAAATTTAATTATATTTATTTAATTTTATCCGGTTAGACTATGATTTTCAGTAAGGCCAATGTATTAGATTAAATTTAAAGTTCAATCACTACACTTATATATAAGTTTGGTTTATTTTATCAATCTAATCGTAGACTAGACTATTTTAAAGTTTTAAAAGAATTTTTTCTTTAAGATTACGCCTGATTCTTTTTTTTATTATTTTTTTTCGGGATGTCTTCTAAATCTTTATATCTTTAGAGTTTTGCAGAATGTTATGTTTGAAAGTCGAACGTTGTCGTTTGGGAATACTCGACAAATAGTAGTTCTAGTAAAAGAATCATGGTGTTACAAAAGCAGTTATTTGATTCTATTTCGGCTTGACGTGTTGATGTTCGGTATTAGGACTATAGTGATGCAACTTGTATTTCGCTCTTTTTTAAAGAGAGGAGGAATATCTATATAGTGTGATTTTTTTATCATCCGACGACGGTTGTTGGAAACTACTTGTCGACTTATAACGGCTGTTTCTGATGACTTGCTTGGTGATTCGTTCCCTCTCTGTCTGTTTTCTTCCCCTTCCCAAAAAGACCAGCTTCTCCTTCACCATCTGGTACAATCTATCATACCAACTAGTTCTGTGTTTTGTCAGAAGCAAGTTGTGTGTCGATTGCTCCTACAGCTGGTTTGTCTTTTGTGGCAGTTTTCATATGGAGTCATATCGGCCCGTTGATACGATTTTACCTATCGAATCGTTTTAACATACTTCTTATGATAGAGCTTAAAGAGAAAAATCTTGACAACTTAAAAAGAATCTATATAACATATTGAATCTGTCTGGATTCCACCGGTAAACAGTATGATGAACGAAGCAATTATATGATCATTTTTTAAAAAATAGTGAATAAAACTTCACGTGAAAAACCCCTTTTATTTAATCGTGAATTAATTTAATATTTATTTTAGAAACATTAAGATAAAATAGCTTTTAATATTCTATTTCTATTTTTATTTTCAAAATATAATGCTACAGTATTTTTCACTAATATCTTGACTATTCTTAAGGAAACCAATTTCCAAAAGTAAGTAAGAATTGTTTAAATTGCATTTATTACAAAGAAAAAGGGGGGGAAAATATATGAATCATTTATCAGAAAAAAAAAATGTTTGTTTTCGAAAAATGAATAAATGAATAATGCAAATAAAATCAGATTTCAACTATTTTATGTATTTGAAATCATTTAAAGTTTTAAAAATATGCTGTTTTACTTTTCTTAATTCGCAATCGTCGTTGTACAGTCGAATGCATCTTTCTTTTTCTTAAAATATTAAACGTGGGAAACTGCAAAGTGACTTACTACGCTAACTCGTGGAACATAGAAAGGCACAATAATTGATTGTGTGTTATTGACTCCTCGTTTATCCTGCCATCTGATATTGTTTCATTCGATATATTTCAAATACAGTTTTACACAGCTTCGTCTTATTCCTAATTCGTCGACATTAAAAACTTCAGAAAAATGTGTCGTTTAAGTAATTATCGAAATGGTGCAGTGTAATCAATCCGTTAAAGAATAAAACTATAAAACAATATAACGTTTAAGTAAATTATGAAATATTTAACAAATGCGAATAATAATATTTATATTTTCAATTAATTTCTATTCATTTATATGGCATTTCAATCCGGCATAATACAGCATTGTATAGACTGCTGGAGCGATTTAAATGCCTGTGCGACACAAGCAACTTTATCTTAATAACACAATAACGTTAACGTATTAAAATATTAATCGGTTAGATATTAAAGATTTATTAAAGCGTGCCTAATTTAATATGTGCTATAATTTCTCAACAGGAATTAATCATAATTTTATTTCCGTTAAATTGAAAATTTGCAAAAGCTTTAATTGTACACGTAATTTCGTGTAACTATAAAAGATTATTTTACTGTGTTATTTAAATTGTCCGTCTACGGGTAAAGTAAGGAAATTTTTATTTCTTTCTTTCTTTCCAGGCGTTAATAAGATCTCTAACGTAACACCTTAGTATTCTTTGACAGCAAGAAAATATTGACTAAAGGGTGTAATTTTTATAATGACACATGCAGGCATAACTATCAGCTAGCATCGCTACTACTGCAACCAGGTTCACTCGATAACATAATTAATTTTATCAGATCATTCGTCTTTTCGCAGATTCTGTTATCTATAGATGATGATTCTAAAAACATAAAAAGCTTCGGAAAAATAAATTATAAAGCTTTTTGCTCAATTAGTACGTTTAAGATTAAGCTTACGTCTATGTTAATTATTTTATAATTATTTTGCAGAGCTTTAAAAATTATATTAATGCTTAATGAATCAAATTACTTTTTATAATCTACTTTAAAAAATGAAACAAATGAACTACATACTAATTTTTTTTTATAGCCGAAGTAATTAAGCAGAGTTGCTGGAGTAAAAACTTTACACGTGTTTTTCATACGTTGTAGAATGTTTACATTAAAAAAAAGTATTTTTAGTATACTTTAAATACTGTTTAATTTATAAAAAAACATCATTTAATAACCGATTAAAGTTAATAAATTTAAAGATTATCGTTTCATATCTTAAATTCCTTATTAAAATGTCATCTAATTCACACGAGTTGCTTCTTTTGCAAGAATAAATCTTATCTTAAAACTTCGCAAATATTTCAGTTTAGATTGTTAATAATTAAAGATCTTAAATTGATTTTTTTAATTAACGTTAACAAAGAATATTAAAACTTTAACAAAAGGTGAGGGTTTCTATCAGTTTGTAATACAGAATTAGATTCTTTCAATTTACCCAAAACACTTCATTCTCTTGAAAAAATAATATTGATTGCACACTTAACTAATAAAGTAGAAATAATCATATTACGTCGAAGAAATTATCTCGATGAAATGTTGTATAAAAAATTTATTCCAGTATTCAATACGATAATAAATATTTTATAGCGTTGTGGATACGTGTTCGTCTTTAACTCCATTAATATCAATAATACAAAACGAAATTATCATCCCAAGTCTGGAATAAGAATTCTAAATTCTCCCTTACAATAATGTACAATACTTTCTCTATATTGTTTACATTTACTAACAATTCAAACAATAAATATTGGTAAGAATAATCATTTTAAAAAATTCATTTATTTTCTAATTTTCAATTAGGAGAAATCATTAATTATGCAAATAAATAAACTTTAATTTCAAAGGTTGCAGATATATATATATATAGGCCTATATGTATATATATATATATATATACATGTAAAATTTAAGAGAAAGTTTAAAGTAATAAAATTAAATTGAATAGACCTTGTAAAACTATTTTAATATTTAATTTATTCAACAAGTTAAATAAAATTTTAATATTGTGAAAACTGAAAAATGTAACATTTTAAAACATTTATTTTAATGTAAAGGGAAAAATGCATAAGTTATGGATTTAAATACGTAGAAAATTTACTTAAAACTATTTAGATCATATTAATAGAAATTGTCAAACAATTTATTAAAATATTCTTAACATGTATTTTCCGAAAGATATGACTATTTTGAATATGTTAATTTATTGTAAGTGGTTTATAGTGTGACTGACTGTAAATTTTGAAATGCTGCACGCTCAACATTTATTCTTGTCTATCATTGAGTTATACCTATGGAGTTTTATGTGACTCATATCCAATTTAAAAGTTATCTTTGAATATTATATTTCACGCAAGTTGATATTTTCTTTCTTCGTCCTTGACTCAATTATTTAGGAAATGTAAATTCTGCCAACAAAGAATTAATATATATATATATATATATATATATATCATAATATTTGGAAAATAAACGTGTTCATTATTCATTTCGATAGTCGGCGAATGTCAAAGCAATTAATTACAAAATTAATTGTAATAAAGTATTCGCAAATTGCTATCGACATTTTAAAAATTTAATTACCGTACATCACAGTTTAATATTTCTCTGTAATTTTTTCTCTTTCCACTTTGTAGTTTTTGTTATCGTAATAATAATAATAATAATAATAATTTCATCGGCAAGCTTTAAAGAGAGATACATAAATTTACCGTTAAAAACATTTTAAAAGAAGAACATATTAAAGATGTTAAATTAAAATCGTAACATATAACATTAAAAAAAAATATATATATATATATATATAGGAAAAAAATTCAATTTAAATGCAACATTTTCTCTAACTGGTAATAAATTACAGTTGAAATTTATCAAGCGTAGTTCACAAGTAAAATCGAATTTTTTGTCGGCTCACCGAATCTACCATTTTTGTCGAATAAACTGACATCAATGGCCATAATATGAAAACGAATCTGACAAGTACTTCAGAAAATATGTTACGTCCTCTCTCATCCTCGTATTCACTGATGAATGAATGTAAAATTCCTCTTTAATTTTAGAACAATTCTAGGTGTAAATATGTATATATATATATGAGCAAAATAATGCCTGCCAAAAAGAATTTTTATTATTATTTTTTTTTAATTTCTGTGCCAAGCTTATGATGCGATAGATCATTTTTACCCGTATTAAAATTTTATAGGCGATAGCCTTTAAAATATATCGTTAAATAAGATACAACTCCAATCGATAAAATCGAAAATTGCAGCAGAGATGATAAATTTTAATATCACTTTTCTGAAAAGCCTCGAAGATATTTTATAAATTTTCATTTTTTATAAATATTTTTCTTTCCCAGATAAAGGATCTGTCTCATCAATTTGATCCAAGATTCCTTTATTTTTAATTAGAAAAAAAAAATATGCATTTTTATTACTTATATAAAAATTGAAATTTATTTATTTATTTATTTTAATATTAATTAATGTTTACGGAAGCAATAGAAAATTAAGTAGAAATTAATTTTTCATCACTTTTAAATGAATGTTTATCTTTCGATTTAACATTTATACCTGATTTGCCGAAGATTATAAGCGAAAAAATTGAGTTTAAAAATTCATTAAAATGGTGATTGAATATGAATATAAATTAAAAGAGAAGCGGCTTAAATATATTATAAACGAATTACATTCTAAATTTATTAATGAATTTAAAATTTAAATATTAAGATAAAGATCCAAACATATTTAATATTCGATTATTTTTACAATAAGTAAACTTAGAATCTCTGCTTTAATTTGTTAAGTATTCATAATTCTAGCCTATCGGCTACAATTTTCCAATCTCGCAATTCCGTAGCTTCTTTAATTTTTCAGGTAAATTATTATACGGAAAAATACGTAGTAAGTAAGTAAAATATGTGAAATTATTTATTAAAAGCTTCATTTAATAGATTTAGAGGCCTTAATTATTTTTAGTGAATAAAATTAATCATATAATATATATATATATATATATATATATATATATTTTTTTTTTCTTCCGGAAGGAACTATCTAATTTTCATTAATATTTCAATTTAAATCCATGAATTATTAATATAAATAGCATAGCATGTATTAAATTAATTTTTCTGTTAAATATCGCAATTGAATTTCTGATGAATTTCCAAGCGTAATAAGCCTATTGATAACAGCACGAGCTTGGAATTTTAATGATTTCAACTGAATAATTAGCGAGTGACGGAATTATGTTGGTCTGATTAAGAGTCGACAGAAAAATTATGAAAACTTAATTCGTCTTAAATAATCTATCTTACCTTTTGAATTAACCATATGCCTTAAGAATTTAACGTAATAAGATTGTTTTTAAGTTATTGAAGCCGAAAGATGTGTTTTCTTTCCTCTTAAATAATTTTCGTTGAAGATTAAGCAGCCTTCGATTCTTAAATTAAAGATTTATTTGGACGCTTCAAGGAAAAATATGAGAAAACTACGAAAATTTCTTTAATTTATTAATTGAAATATAAATTCTTGGATTAAAGCAACACGTTCACCCAAAAAAATCACGGCTTAAACAATGTTTTTCGGGTTCAAATCCAGAATTTGGACATTGCTTTTTTTTCCCCCCGATTAATAGTGAAATTAACGTTTCGGGTTCTAGATCAATTGATTTTTAAGGTTAAGTGGTTCTCGTTTATATAAAATTACAAAGTAGAAATGAAGCAAAAATATTTTTATAATTTAAAAGCACGTTTTAATTACGAGAAAAATTCAAAATTTCAATATTAGTAGGTAACGTGCACATTGCAAAAAAGTCAGAGAAGAGGGTTTCAGGTTGCGAGGCGTCTAATCATTTACAATAACAACCTTCATCTTCTTCTTCTTGTTTCCTTTTTATGTGTAGGAGCATCGAGCGCGCGTGTATAGTACAGAACGGAGTGGAGCTGTAAAGCAGTGGCCGCCATCCATGGACGTCTGGTGCACCTGGGTACTCCGACAGACGGCGCTGATGGTCGGTCTAGACAGCGCGGCTACGTCGGCGACACCTTGACACAGAGAACTAAAAAGCCGACGAGGCTGCTTGGCGCTGTGGCAGACACCGGAAGAGTCTTTTTCTACGGCTGCCAGAGGAATTAATAGAATCCGTGAGAGCTGCTGTAAAGTAAATTGGATTAATTATAAAGCGGGAGGACGGAAAGCAAATCCACTTCTCTCGAATAATGACGATTGATGGATTTTTCCAAGAAGAAAATAAGCCGAGAAACAAGCTGCTGAATAGATAATGATTAAAACTGATTCGCTAGATCCGATGACGCTTTATTGGTGTCAGCAAAACTCCCGCTTTAATCATTCTGCCGCCAAATTAAAATCGTTTCTGATCGACAAACAAAAGCAAACACTCCTATAATATTTTTCTCGACCTGATTAAAATCGAAATTTCTCTTCGGTGGACAGTTTCGTTTTTTTTAATTTTAATATTATGCTGTTTTTTAATTATAAATAAATCTAAAACTTATTATTTAATTAAGCGAAATATCCGTTGGCATATTTTTATTTGCCGGCGTATAACACACACCCCATTTTTCGGGAAGGGTGCTCATTATACGCCGGTAAATACGATATATTTTAATAATTCAACTACTTCGACATATTTTAGTCACTTTTATTCATTTCTATAAAGAAAGAAAGAGGGAAAAAGAAAAAAAATGCTTCGAATTCTGCATCTAAAATACCTAAACTATATTCTTTGGATAATTATTTTTAACTCCGGTAACTTATTTGAATTTTAAATGTAAAGAAAAATACTTTTATCAAACATAGTTTCGACGCTTTTTTGGGGGGTGATTTTAGTACACAAACTTACTCTTAGCTGCAGCAAGCTTCCGGTTTCTTAAGTGGTGAGGCCCCGTGCTACGAGTAGCCTGGGATGGGAAGGGGGAGAAAAGAAGGCCTTCTAAGGTCTGGCATTCGGTGTCTCTATTCGGTATTGATTGAAAGTATACTTGTTTCAAAAATAGAAACAAGTTGGCAAATTACGGAATGGATCCGAAAATAGAGGTTTGCCGTTAAACAGCTGAATTTGAATTAGGGAGACAGTTTCGGTTATTGCACAACAAAAGAACATCGGATGGAAGTGGTGAGCTGGTCATTTGCATTTATTCTAATAAGTATTCTATCCGTATAATAGGAAAAATTCTTTAAACGGAAATAATTCAAATTCTTTTCCTTATCGTCCCGTTTAATATAGAATTATGTTTATTATGCGAATTATTTCTAAAAGAAGAATTTGTGATTCTTCTACTTGTTAAAATTTAGCATTTTCTAGAATTATATAGGAAAGGGCGCTCTTCTACCGTATCCAACTATGACAGGAGGCTTAATAGACTATTAAATTTTTCCGAAATAAATCTATTCATTAGCTAGCTATTTGTCATGTGCCTATTAATAAAAGTGCCTCTTGTAAGATCCTCTAGTGATTGATCAATGGAGACGTCTCTATAGAATTAAGATGTTAAGCTGAATGAATGGCACTAATAAGGTATTGCAGGATAAAATCAGAATCGATCGAAATATTTAAAATAAGTTCTACATTTGCTCACCGAAAAGGCTACCCGTTAGAACTTTGTAGAAATATTTCCTATTAATTTTTACATTCTGCTGCATTGTAATAACCCTGTTCCTTTCTAGTTTCCATGCATTATTCACAGTTTAAAACATCTTCACTATCGGAAATGTCAAAATAATAATAATATTTATCGATATACAATTTTTTCCTTTAGATTTTGAGAATTCAATTTTGACTTATTTTCGAGACTTTGTTGAATTTTCTAGCATTATTCAACAAATAATCATTATCCTTTGCTATCAATTTTATTCCATATCAGCATTTTTATCTCGCTTATTTTAACTATCTTCAGACAGTTAGATCAATCATATTCCTTGAACTCCTCGAATTATCTTTTCTCTACATCGATTACTGTTCATCTAAGATCAATAAGCCTATTTGAACTAATCCCGACAGATTGCCTGCCAAAATATAATTTGTAATAAAATTTTTTTATTGATAAATTTAATAAATCTTTTAACATTTTGACTTATCTATCGTTATTTTTCTTTTAAAAAACCCAAAATAATAAATCCCTTTTTTTTCAGAAGTGCTCCGAAGAAAAGAGGAGGAGAAATAAATCTGTAAGTAGTGGACCAAAAAGTTAAGTTTTTAACACTTTTGTCAAGTGTAAAGTAATGTTTATTATTGAATTAATTGTTCAGAAATATGTTTAAAGATTATTTTACATTTAGTATGCATTTATTCATATTTTAATGCCCTTTTTGGAAGTCGTTCCAGTTCTAGTTTTTTTTTTCTTTCTAAATCTGGTTTGTTTCAATCCGTTTGTACGAAGACGGGACCGGACCAAGTTCCAAACTAGAAGACGTGACACATAAAATAATGTTAAAATGTTCCGGTTGTCGTATTAAAACGCCTTGTCGTTATCTGGACACATTCCAAGTCTATACGCGCCTTTCCTATTTCTTCCCAATAGATCGTAAAGACTAACAATGAGTAAACCTCGATGATGGACTAAACGAGAATAAATAAAAATGGTAAATAGATGTTAAATCGAATCTAAACAGGTTTGAATAAATTATTTTTATCGCTATTAAATTAAACGGAAACAAATTTATGTCCATTATCGTTGCAATTAAATGTAACTGACCATTAGACCCTTCTGTAGCAGATTATTGATCTCTAGATTTAGTGTCCTTATTTTTATATCTTTCGTTCCTTCCCCCCCTTTTTTTATTTTTTTATCACTTTCGGCGAAAGAAAAATTTTCTAATATCCGGATCTTAGTCCGATTTTTGTATCAAAATAAATCATAAATCATCCATGTTCCGTAAATAACTTACTTGTCTGATATGAGCTGAAGGCCTATGCTTGGGTTATTCATTTTTATGAACGTAATAGCGGTCTACAGTCCCATCTAGTTTTTAGTTTTAACCGATTGAAATAGGAAATTAACGCGTTTTTTTTTCTTTTTTTTCCCTTCTCCCACCTTAATTTAATAATAAAAATTGGTTTTTCTTCGCGTATTTTTCCAATAAGTATTAGTAAAAATGTCGGGAATCGAAGTAAATCATCTTTTGATTAATTTTCTTATCGCAGTGATGGAAAGTGTTTTCTCTTAAAAATTTATGATTGCGTCCATAATAAATTAGTTGATGTTTTCTCAAATGTTTCAAAATCATCTATCTAATTTATTGTCTGCTTAAGTTTTAGCCATTACATAAATAACAAGGTAAGACAAATGCGTCTTCAATCCGTTAAACATCTCGTTTCCGAGAACATTTCCTACGACCAGATGGTCTTATATGCGAGTTCGTTCGAAAAGAGAACGTCTTCTATTTTTATACAGAAACGATCGAATCAATAGAAGGAAGAGGAAAAACGAAATATATATATATATATATATAAAAGTAAAAAATAAAAAAAAAGTATTCAAAAGGGGATTCTTTAGCCAACGTCGTCTCCAAAACCGTTCTTCAAACAGAAATGTTTGAATATAGAACAAGGACGGTCTGAGAAGTGAGGTCGAAGAAGACAAGCATATCCTTGCGAAGAAGAAGAATTTTCCCCCTCTCTATTTCTAAGAGGGTAGAAATCTCCGATGGGAAACGAGTTAAGGGTGAAAACGTTGTGCCTCGGAGCGAGCAAAAACTAAAGCAGAAGACAGAAACAAAAGAGGAAGAAAGAAAAAAAAAACAAAAAAGTCATCTCAAAATATTCTTCCCTTGACAACCAGACATGGCTAGTCGATGATGCAGAGAAGATATTTGGTAATATGGTTTGATTTATTTATTCCATCTAAATATTTACAACGCAGAAATGCAGAGAATGGACTCAACTAACTGAAACGTTTGCGTTATTACGGGGAAAACATCTCCCAGTGGGATGTGACCTCCTCTTAAGCTTATTTTTTTATATATATATTTTTTTTATATTTTTTTCTCTCCCCTCGAAGATTTAGATTTTATATTAAGTAACGACAATGGATATTAAACGGGATGAAGCTCGACGCTACGCGCACCATCTTTATAACTTTTTCTTTCTCGTCGCATTTGTAAGCTTGTAAGCCGGAAGTTGAAAATTTCGTAACATTAACGACAAAATTACTTTCCCTCCGTATTGAATATTTAATAACATTCGCCATGTCGTATCAATCATTACCGGAATTATGTGCGGTGCTGATCTGGCTGCGATTTATAATATCTCATTCCATTCATACATAAATGCCATACATTATTATTATTATTTTTCTTCTATATTTTAGCATTTTTATCCCTTATATAATTATCGTTTCCTAAGATAAATATCTTTCGATACACTCCTTGTAACCATTTGATATAATAATTTTAGATATTCCCTCTCTCGTCTTTCTCGGTTTACTTTAGCATATTGATCTTTCGGATTGAAGGAACGACATCTATTTATTAAGATAATGTAGACCTATTTGTTTTTCTTTTTTTTATAATTTCTGAAATCTCAAAATTCATTTCCTTTACTCATTAGGGGTGTGGCTGATGCCACGGTCCCGAGGAGGAGAGCAAAAAAAAAATTGCCAAAGTTAATATTCTCTAATGAATATGAATTCTTAAAACTTAAAAAAAAAAAACGAATTCTAGAGTCGAGTATGAGTAAAGTTTAAACCTCATCACTCTAGCAATTTTGTAAAAAATATGTTTAAAGATTACACGTTGCGCCGAAAAGGCATTAAAACCTAATTTTTTACAGTATAAAAGTATCAGTCTGGCGCCTTATCCTACTTATATCGTGATGCATTAATAGTGCCATTATAAATGTTTCCTCCCTCTCCATCCCATTTTATACGCTTTTAAATAGATTCTAGGAAATTACAAGTGTTTTAAACGATACGAAAAGAGTGGAACTTTAAGGAAGTGCGAATGGAATGGCAATAAACATTTTTTTTTTTTTTTTAAACTTTTTATTTTATTAATTAAATAAGTAACAAATCTAATTTAAACAGATTAGTTCATTATTCTACTTAATATATTTTTTAAAAATATATTTTTAACAAAGAATTTTATTTAAATTCGTGATTTTAGTAGCCTACTCTTTTAGAGTAAGTGATGCTATTAATGTAAAAGATAGGAAGAGAATTTTATTATTTTAAGAAAGAACGTAAACATAGTTATTTTATGATGGAAAGTGGATGGCAACAATGTGTTTATCGAATGTTTAGGAATTATTTATGTATTTGTTTAAGGTAGATGGTGCCTCCATCTCGTGCTTAAAAACAAACGCAAAACATTAAATGATTAACCCCGTTTAATCCCGGAACACCCGTAGAAGTTAGCAATAACCCCGTTTAAAAATTGATTTCTGTGGAAAAATAATAAAAATTGAATGGAATATCATTCATTCCCATAAGATTCTGTTAGCAATCATTTGCATAAAAGTATATTTATTTTAATTCTTTTTTTTTAAATTATTTTTTAGTATATTCATAAGGTTATAAAATGGATGCGGGTTGCTCCCAAATATTACTCAAAAGTCTTAATGTTAGATTAAAATTTGAATTTCATAGAAGTCTTGACAATTTTTAAATCCTAACATCAAACGATCGATTGGAAGATTTTTTCTCGTTCATCTATTGATCAGAATTTTTCTTTTTGCTTAACTTTTATCTAACAAAAATGTTTCTCGTATTAATTCCATTTCGAGTACTTAAATAATGTTAATTCAACGGTGTTGCTGATGGATTCGGAGAATAAAACAGCAGAAAAAAAAAATATATATATATATACCAAATATTCTTCTAGTGTATCGAAAATAAGGGAATAAAACAAACAAATCCTCTTCACGCAATTAAATTACTGCCAATCTTCACGTGTAGTATACACTAGACAACTAGATCTACACGTGTCTGTGACAAAGATGATGCTTAGGATGCAGGCTAAATAGGAAAATCTTTATATTTTCTAAGGGAAAAAAATCCTCCTTAAAAAAATTATATATAGATATAAGAACAACTTTATCCTGTCAAAGTTGTATCCTTGGTGGTAAGGAGGAGGGAGAGGTAAATTAAAAAAAAAAGAAAAGGGGAAAAAAACGAGATTTGAAACAGAATGTGCATATCTCCAGTAAATTACGCAGTAGCTAATTTAAAGTGACAGAAATAAGCCTATTTACACGTTTGATTCAGAAAAAGGCGAATCTTTACTAGAGAATGGCAACGTCGTCATGGTAACCGTTGTCATCAGTCGTGGAGTAGAGGCCCGGGATGTCATTCATTCATTCATAAAACTTACCGCACTGTCGGTTCTATGCACTGATGATAGCTTCCATTATTTTCTTTCCTGAATGTGGATGTCAAGGTAAGTTTGTCATCTTCAGTCAATTGACTAGAAACTATTTGATTTTTAATACTAGAAATTTGAATGATATTTTTCATTTTCCTTCCCCTATTCCTTTATTGTTTTTTTTTTTTTTTTTCAAAATGGAATAACAAAACAGTGTTGATTTTATAATATTCTCGTTTAAATAAATATTGAATTTTTATAACACTCGATAAGATTTTTTTCTTCCTTTTTTTATTACAGTGTGACATATTGGCTAAGTGATTTAACAATTCGAAAGTATAAGGAAAAATATATATATATATATTTTATAGTTATTGAATGTTTCCATCGCAACGCCTGTGAATTTTTGCTTTTTTCTTTCGGTTTTCACTTCTCTCTAAACAGTTTTAACTCGAAACTAAAATAACCCGGAAGTGATCGAAACCGACAAACGGGGTTGAACGGTTTCAGAGTTCCACTCTCAATATTCCACGCTTGGCTGGAAACATCGTGACTCACGCGTGACCCAGTATATACTCTATGATAGAAGAGGAAAGAAAGCGAACAGTGTCCGACGAAGAGTAAAGAAAACACTGATTCGACTTTAATTTCCAGTACTTCTTTCCGCTTCTCGTATTTTTCAAGTTTTTCTTCTTCTTCTTCTTCTTCTTTTTCTTCTATTTTTTTTTTTTTTTTTTTTTTAATTTGAAATATCGCGGAGAAATTGAGTCGAAATTAAATATATTAATCTGTAATGGAAAAGAATTTCTAATACAGCTTTATTATTTGTTTATTTTTGGAGGTTCCCCAATCGATATTTTATGTCTCGTTTGGATATTCTGTGGTATTTTCGTGATGAGCGCGTGATGTAACGGACTCCTAACGTATCATTACCCGAAGTAAGTATTGGAATGAGCGGATTTAAAGTTTCCTCTTTTTTTTCTTTCTTCTTTTTACATGTTTGCCTTCCCCAAAGGTTATTCCCTCCTGTCACCCTCCCTGTTCACTTAAAACTTTCCGTCTTACAGCAAGCCTTGATTCCTTCCAGGGGGTCTCTTTCTTGTCATTTTTTTTATTTTTTATTTTTTTAATTCCGGACTTTTCTCTCTCCAATATTTCTTAAATTGACTCTTGCAATTTTCGTCTTTTTTTTCCTCATTCTTTCCCCCATTTTTTTATTTTTTTTTCTTCTTTTTCTTTCCTTCTTTTTGATGTGGATTGACTGAGTCGAGAGGTGCTTTCTATTAAGCATTTGCAGCTGCCTTTCTAAAAATCCGCACAAATTTAGTTTTAATACTTCGATATCTTGAAGGTATTACATATTCTTTGTGATTAAGATAGAAAAACATTTCCCAACTCTAAAATGAATTTGTGAAATTTATCTCTTCGCTTTATATGATTCTTTTTTATTATACATTTCTGGTTTTAGCTCTTTGTTTAAGAGTTCAAAAAGTCATAATTGCACCTTGATCTTATTTTTTTTCTACGAGTTTTCATCATATCCACAGATGACTTTTTTTACTTTTCATTAAAAAATAATAATAATAATAACTTTAATTTAGTTTAAGAGGATATATTTAATTACTTTATTATTAACTTTTCTGGTAAACCAAACACGAATTACGCCTTTTTTTTTTTAATTCCGAATGTCAAGAGATAAATTAGATTAAAATATAAAAGATCACGCGCTTGTTTTCTGTTGAAGGTTAATAAACAACAGATAATAATCATCATTATTAATTAAAATTCATTTAACTTTTATTATTTGCCAAGTATTTTCTCTTATCTGTAATAATGCTATTTAATACCGGTTTTGATCTCAATTATGGAAAAATTAATAAATTTTCTTGATATAAAGTTTAATCACCGTCGACTTCATTTGTGCTGCAAATTTATTACGAGACGGGGGAGGATTTTACTCATGTTTTTCGACCGAGGCAACGACTTAAAAGGATCAAACCCATTATAAATTGTCTGGCCCGAAGCTTTCATTTCCATTAAGCATAGGCCTTAAGTAAACTTTCGAAGTGAAATACTTCCGTGTCCTGCACCCCAATTACTACTATAAAACATTTCTTCCAACTGTAAAATTTGTAAAATGCAAAATTAAACTTTTCCAATCACTAAAATTACTTTGACCGACGAAATTATTGACACAACTTTGATACTTTAACGGTTATGAAAGTGAAGTTTATGCTTCTCTTCCGTGGATTACACGCATTCGTATAAATGTGGTGCAATTGTAACAGTCACGTGTAACTGTATGTGATCAAAATTCAAGTAGATAAACAAACAGAGAGCTCTCAATTTATTTATGTCAGCTGTTATATCTAAAGTAGAATTTATTCTGTTTTGGACAGATTGGTTTTTTCGAAATGGCTCTCGATAACTGGTGAAAGTTTCCATAAACAAGTCCAATTCGAATCTTTTACTGTCTCCTTCACCTTATTCTGTCAATCGCTTTGTTCCGGAGAAAATTGTAATTATTATTCTTCGTTCGAATGCATTATATGTAATACAGTAGAGAGAAAGACAGAGAGAGCGAGAGAGAGACGTATGCATGCCTTTATTTCTAAACTTTGTTTAGGAATAAATCCAATTTCTTCTACTTTGCTACATAATAGAAGAAATTGGATACTATAAACTGAGAAATGAACTGGCCTGAAAAAAAATTTCTTTACTTTGCAGTTATCTGTTGGTACGCGCCTGTCTTTAACGTGTTGTCCTTCGAAAGATACAGTATTGTAGCGAGCATTTTACAACCTGTTTACGTATTTCTTCATTCGGCGGTTTTTCGCTGTTTAAATGGCCACAAAGGACACCTTAAAGTATTTATCACCGCTACGAATCTTACTGAAGACTGGGTTCATTTCACAAACTACCCGATTTCACTCTTCCCTTGGGGAGCATAGGGAGCACATTGTCGCCAAACCGTACAGTCAAAATACTCGTCTTGCAACGATAAGATGAACGCTGTCGTTTTACTAAAGATCTTCGGTCCCCTGGGAAGAGTTGGTGTCTTCTCCTGTCTCTTTTTAATCCAACTTGTCTAGAGACAGGATTACACCTAAATGTGAAGTTGTTGATAAGGCTGGTCTCTATTTGATAACAATCTCTGGAAACTCGGTTAGGATCCAATTTCCTTTGTTTACACAAGAACTCGATCGTCAGTTAAAACTCAACCGGAATTGATCGAAATACACACTTCAAAATCTAACAAATAAAAAGTTATATATATATATATATATATATATATAATAACTTTGTTCATTTCTCTCCACAAGAGACGATTCTAACAACTCTTAAGCCACTGTTCAAACTTTGAACACAGATTTTCTCTCGATGAGAACAATCCGAAAACCCTCAAATATTACTCTATAATTTAAATTATTTTAAACTAATTCGCATCTAGGACAGATTAACACGTATTAGACCGATATTTTTACAGGTTAATTCATTTTTTTTACGTCAGAACAGTTGAAAAACAGTTTTAAAGAACTCGAGTCGTCTTCGGGAAAGATGCTATCGAACAGCGAGTTAAATAAAAGTAAATACAATATTCATAACTTTATGTACATATTTCAAAACTAGATTAACCAACCATCATCGTTAGTATTCTAATTTTCATAATTATTTAAACTATTATCTTTAAATTGCATATAAAATACTTATTATTCTATCTCTCATTCGATTACAGCAGCTTAACTCGTACTGGAGAATGGTGAATGAGCAAATTGCTCGTTTAAAAATACATCGGTAATTTCCTTGTAATTTCTCTCCCTTCATTCTTTTATTTATTTATTTAATCCGATAAAAATTAAATTACTTAAAAAAAACTAAACACTTATTCATCTTAAATATATATATATATATATATATATATATAATAATAATAACTGTTACATTATAAAAATGTTCTAAAAATAGCATCTAAGTTTTCTATTATCAACTTAAAATTCTTCCGGATTCTAAAAATATAAAATATTAGAAGATAGATAGAAATTTTACATCAGCATAGACTATTATGGAAGATGATTTATTGCTTTACCAAGAGAATTATCATGATCTTTAAATTTAAACTACAGAACTTGTTTTTACAGAAATGTAATATATTTTTATGATATGTATAGTGTATGTAATATTATTTGGAAGGGGAAAAAAATCCGGAATGGATTTTTAGTAATTTGAAATTTTACATTTATGTCCTACTTAGTCAGTTTTATGGATAAATTCTTAAATTTCAGAAATTTCTTATTTCGAAAATCAATGCGGTTTGCCTTGTTGTTTATTTACGTTTGTGGGAAAGAGAAGAACACCAAGAGCAAGCGGAAGGAAGAGAAGCGGGAGGAAAAAACAAAAACAAAAAAAAAAAATCATATGCAATTGGAAATTTTCGATTGTCGATTTTCTGCAATTTGGTAAATTAAAAACGAATAAATAATAATAATAATAATAACAAAAGAAAAACTTTATTAAAGTCTCCACTTTTCTCCAAATTTCCGATTTTCGCAATTTTCTTCAATTATTCTCCGAAACGAATAATGTTATTTTTATAAAATTATAGTAATTTATTTTTCGTGGAATCTCTGGTATTTCATCTAGGAAAAGATATTAAAAATAAAAAATAGAATATATATATTCTTTTTCCTTCCTCTCTCTCGAACGATACATTTATTCCGTCCCGAAGGCGCCGAATAAAATTTAATAACGAGTACCAAAAAAAAAAAAATATCGACGTTCACAAATCAGAATTTAAAAGATACGTTTTTAAATAAGCCAAAGCAAAAATGTAATAATAATAATAAAATAATTGATGAGAAGGAATTCTTGATCTTAACGATAGAGCGGAGTAAATTGGATTGGTTGTAAATAATAAAACTGCAAAACTGTCACCTTCCGTATATTTTTTGTCAAAATCCCAGAAGTGACATCTGCCGTGAAGTCAGTAGCAGTTATTTATCACGTCAACCCTCCTGTACAGTCATTCTCGATGTAAGGAGCATATCTCAGGTCACTCTACCTTATTGTATTCCCATCAACCACTCCAATAACCAGGTCGTTGGTAGCAAGTGGAACGACACACAAACAGCAATTTTCCTTCGTCTTATGTACGACAAAGAACCTTCTACTTATCCCCTGAGGCATTGTTGTTACTGGTTAAGAGATCCGTCCCCAGCAGACCAACTGATGGACATTTTAAAAGTACGTCCCAAAGAGAATGGTTCTTCAGTAAAGTGGTCTCTTCTTCATTCTGTCATTTTTTTATATATATCTTTATCCTTACGCGAGTTTGTTCCATTTAATCGTACGGTGATTTTAATGGTTTCAGATTTATCGTTATAGATGTGTGCATGGAGTTACACTTTAAAAGATCATGAAAAATGGTGGAAAACCTATTGAAAAAACTATTTAATTGTGAAATATTTACCGAACAATGAAATATTTTTCTTCTAAAGTGTCTTGATTTGTATTTTTTTTAAACTTAAAAAAAAAAATATAATAAACCAATAACAATACTAGTTTTTTTCTTTTTTGTACAATGAAAATGCTGGATCCATAGAGAATTCGAGCATATTTAACGAATATTTAGCTTATTGCCAATAAAATAATACTTAAATACACTTTGCAACGTAAGTACCCATCGCTTAGGTACATCAGCCTAATGAATTTCTGTTGTTTTCTTCGTGTGAAATTGGACACGATTGGTTGGCGCGGATTTAATTGTATTTATTAACGAGTTATTTATTCGGTTATTCGAACATTTTATCTCGGTTGTAATAATACGGGGGATTTGGAAACGTACCAGTTTGTTTTCAACGTCTAAAATTCTTTTTCTCTTTCGTTTTTGCTGCAAATACAAAAGGACATATCGCATTGGTATCCCAAATGGCAAGAGACTGGCGATAGCGTTGCACACTACTTTACTTCTATAAATAAACCGGCAACCCAATGGGATTCGAATCTGGGACTTTATGATTCGCGCGAGCTCGGTTTTGGCCCTTTGGCCATCCAATTTTGTTGTGGATGCGAAACTTTCGAACACTTCTCCGAAAAATGCGGATACGAAATTAATGTTTATAGATATTAGTTATTAGAAGACGGGATAAAAAAATAATAATAAAAGAAGAGAAAACAATAATTCTTGTCCCAAGCCACTGAATTGTAATTACGCGATAACATTTAACGTAGGAGAAAAATAAATTTTGTCAAAGCGAGCGGGATACATTAATAGAGCCATTTGATTTAAGCATTGCAACCATTGCTACAAATAGCAGACAGGCTAAAAATGATGTCACGCGGTCTAAGTTTTAAAATATGAATTAACTTAATAAGATTTCGGGGAATTAGGAAAAAAAGAGCAGAAAATTAATTAATAAAAAGCGGTTATCATTCACCGGGGAGTCATTTGGTGCAGCGAGAGGTAGGCAGCTGCAGAGAGCAGTGGACAATTTGTTTAATCGAAAGACTGCTTGTCCTACAAATAACGACACAAATTAAGATTCAACGACGGACGTTAGTCGGCTTGAGCGATAACCCTAAAGTTTTCCCTTCATTACCCACCAATGTTGAGTTGCCCGGACATCAGATAAGAGACTGTAGATAACACGCCGTCTAAAGCACAACACACGCATCCATAACCGAAGAGGAATCTCTGCTATTCCGAAACTCAAACCGAAATAATTTTGGGATGTACAACGAAAGAGAAAGAGGAAGCGCGCGGGGAAGGGGGAAAGCAAAGTAAAGATATCGTCGGTGACTAGAAAATCACCGTGATTTGCATAAATAAGTTCCGGTTATTGCCGTGCACCTATAAGAGAAAGAAGGCAATTCTGTTACGTCGCGGCTCTGCCGACTATATGGAGATAAGAAAAACGACAATTTTTCTGTCCTCCTCTCTTGTCTGTTCCTCCGACAGAAATATTAAAATTAATCGTTCGGTGTGGCAGTATTCGTTGATACTACACTAGGCACACACACTGGGGCTGCACGCTAGGGGGCTCTAGTGTCAAAGTAATGGTACCCGTTCCTGGCTGGCGAACTATACTACTAGAAGAGATTTATGTGCGTCGAATGACCGGACCTAGAGTAACGCAGTTGTAAGCTGCCGTGTCCTAATAGTATGGAGGCTAATGATTTGTAAAATAAGCCCTTTTAAAGCACCGAGTGGAACTGCTTATAAAACTTGTATGCCGTATGCCTCAGATTTTCTCTTTTTTTCGTTTCTATTCCTTCTCTTTCATTTTCCTCCCATGTCTGCGATTGAATTAAAGAACTTCCCCCCTCATTTTGTTCGCTTCGTTAAATATCTTAAATGGACACAGTTCAACTTTTACGAATTAGCATCCGGGAAGAAGTTCCGGCGAGTCGATTGCCTAATAGTTTAAACCAATCGGTTATAAAAATAGCTTATTTTCATCTACGTCCCGGATATTTTTCTGCTTATTCACTCGCGGATAATGGCATATTTACCGTTTCCATTGAAAATATATTCGTGTTTTTTACTTATTTTCTCTATTATACTTCGTTTTTTTAGACTTTAATGCCAAAAAATTGAACACGAAAAATTAAATCTATTTATTTAGTTAGTTTAATGCGATCATTTATATGATAAATCTCCTCATTTTGAATGCATTCAAATCTTTACATGCTTTGGTCTAGGGACGGGTCCGCAGGAGGTCAAGCCGTTCCCCTTGACCCCCAAAAAATTATAATTTATTTTATCGATCTTCAAACGTTTTAAAGAACATTTATGATCCAGAAGAACCCAAAGCGGATCTTCGGAAAACCCTCTGAATTCTTCTGGATCCGCTTTTGGTTCTTCTTGACCAAATGAATATGTGGACTGAAGCGGATCCAACTCAAAGGGTTCTTCTGGATCCACTCAGCCTACATATTTATTGTTTAGTAAATACATTCCCAGTTTAGTACTTTATTCTATAATTTTAATTAACGTAATGTCGAAAACACCGAAAAATAAATAAGAGAAACCATTTCTAAGTAACTACATTTCTTCTATTTGAATAATTTTAATGTATTTATTTTGATAAAATTATTATTTTTTCTATAAATCTGACCAGTTTTAAATAACTCGTGCTTATTATTTTTACTTTTTAAAAGCTTTTCATAATTTAAAAAAAAAAAAAAAAATCGAAAGTGGAGATCGATGAGAAAATCAGATTAGTGAACACTCATTAGATTAATAGGGATTATGTTTGCATGGCTGTCACACAAGATAATTATTAAGTTAATCTACAGTATTATAAGCAATTATAATTACGGACTCGGACATAATCATAATTATCGTTTGGAGTAAAATAGCCAGTTTGTGATCCGGTATAGAACGTCGTTTTTCACTAGATAAGGTACGTAAGCTCAAAACTAACGTTCGAGTTTATTGAAATAAAATGGTTTTTTCCTGAATTCATTCCGAAATTCATTTCTGAATGTCTACGTTTTATGGTAATGAGGAATGCTTCGGTCGTTTGGCAAAATATGTTTTGCAGATAGTCTAATGACCAACGGTACGTATATGATTACGGGTTTATGATTACAGGGAATTTCTTACGGTTCCATTAAGCTCCTCTTTCTCTTAAACCTCTTTAAAATATTCTTTGTTCGTTTTACACTGCTTATATTTGTGTTTGTAATGCCCAGCTATTTATTTATAACGATTCTTCGTGTAGCAAGAAGAGAAGGAAGAAGAAGAAGAAGAAGAAACAAACGTCCAAAGCAGAATTAAATACGAAAGATCAAAAACAATAATTGTAGTCACGTCATGTTTAAATCTTCTCTTTTAAACAGCAAACGTGAGACATTTATTTATAGAAATTTTAAATTTAATAAGGCAACTATGTCCGAGAATATTGATTATTGTGTTTTTCTACTTCTATCAAAAAAAGAAGGAAAAAAATTCTTAAAAAATTGGCTAAACCGTATAAAAAATTGAGTTTGTTGTGTATTGAAAAATTCCCAACAAACTCAATTTTTACCAGATTGAAAGAAAAATGAAAAAAATTAGGTCGTGAAATACAAAAAAAGAGAAAAATTTCTATGTATATACGATATATTTATACATCAGTTTATTAATTATTTTTATCTAATTTATGTCGGATAGTTAGAGTAACATTAATCGAATTTTATTCCCGCGAAAGAAGATTAGAGACTCGTGTCGACGTCCATATTATTGAGATTTCTCGAAATGCCCCTTAATCGGTATTGTGATTCTTCCTCCAAAAATATTTCTCGGGTTGACTAATTCGAATATTTCAACATCATTTAATTTCATCGCGAGTTTTCGTAAAGTATTTCGAGATTGAATGTTATATTTAGAAAATTTTTAATGAAATGGCAATAAAATCGAGAATGCGAGAAGCAAGAAAATTGTGGAAAATGGTTAATGATGATCGTAAATAAACTTTATTTTTTTATTTTGTATTTTATTTTAAGTTTAAATCTGCTCTCAGAATAAATGGATTTAAGAGAAGTAGATGCGTAATGATACAATGTGTAATGAAGTGTTTTCTTTTTTATAGGAATTTTAGAACTGTTCTTACCCGGTTTGACTGTCCTAAATTACTGTAAGAGGCGACGCCGACGAGTCTTATGTTGAGTAAAAAAAAAAAAAAAAAGAAAGAAAAGGGAGGGGGGCATAGAGAAGCTCGATTTTCCTTTTTATTTTTAAATAAATTTCCGTGCAGTTTAATAATAATTCTAACTCCGAAAATAAAATTCAGAAACACAATATTAGCATTCTTAATTTTGTTTTATTATATATTTCTTCCCCACCCCCCTTCTGTTAAGGTTATCAAAGAAATGAGCATTTATCGAGAAATTCCGAATAGAATAAAATTGGAATTTTACTTCCATTTAAATGGTTACGTGTAATTGATTTAGGGAATTGAGATCGTTTTAACGTGTTTTCAAATCCGACTTTGGTAGATACTCAATTAATTTTAGGATTGTTTTTCTTTTCTTCTTCTTATTATTATTATTATTTTTTCCTGTCTTGGTCACACAACAGTAATAAATGTGTTTCTCGGTAGTATGCACGGTTTTTAATTTGCCATTGCAATGTTATTAAAAACGAATTTGAACCCGCAAAAGGCCTCCGAGGGGATACACTAATGACTTAGAGTCGCGCTTTATTAATTTTAAAGAAGAAATTTATTCGAAGAAATGTATACTAAAAGAAATTTTTCGAAAAACTTTATGGTGCATTCACAAGAGCGATATTACGGCGGAGGCATGGAGGAGTCTGGCGAATGTTAAAAAAAAAAAAAAAGTAGGTTTTTCTGAAATATTTACAACATAAAAATCGTCCGAAAAAAAGAGGACGTAATATTTTTACACATTTAAAACATCTGTCCTCACCCCGATCTGTTTTGGCTCATTTTCCATACTGATAACATAAATAACAATTCCATAAGAAAAACCAAACAGACATTACTCTTTCCTATGGCAGTGACGCCTTTGGTGGGGGATTTTATCAACAGCGCATAGGATTAATAACGTTTGACTGTAGCATTGTAAATCTCTCGTGTAAATCTTCGCTAACCTAAGCTGCCATCTTCGCAATAGGTCTGTATTCTTTCCCTATTTCCGACATGCACCCTGCTCGGTGCGATGCAGAGCTGCAGTCAGTATAGGATCCTAGCTATAGGAAGATTGATGGAAGGATCTCGGATCTGAAGTACTGCCTACATTTCCTATCTGTCATCCGCGCAGACACTGTGGACGGAATATTACAGACGGGAATGTTATATGTGCTGGAACTGCACCCGCCGTCTTCAATAGATGGCAGCCTGCGCCGTCTTCCATGCATTCGGTTCTGTTTAACGTTTCTGAAACAAGAATTATAAGTGAGAATAATGACCGACGTACTCTGAGGGTTTAGTAATGTTTAGCTGTCATGTCGGCTTTACACGATGAGAAAATGTTTTCGCCCTTTTTTTCCTTTCTTCCCCCGTTTTTCTTCTATACTGGTAGCAAATTTGAAAAAAATAAATATATATATATATATTCCCGGGATTTTTTCGGCTTGTGTTCGAGATGATTCGTCCGAAACTTCCAATTTTCGCTTTTTATTAACGTCGTGTCTACCGATCTGTTAATGGCGAAAACAATTAGTATTTAAGAAAAATGCTAGGAAAAAAAATGGAGGGGAACAATGAAGAGACAAATGATTTCGGCAGATTATTGTATAAATTCAAACAAACGCTTCCGAGAATGGCAATAAAAGTTGTTTGTGCATTGTTATAACAGCTTAATCATCGAATTAAAGTGACAGTAATCAAGCGGTAATATTATTTCTACCGAGTTAACAGAATGAAGCCAGACAATATAAGAAGAGAATTCCCCCAGTTGCCATTTATTAACTACTCCGATAATAATATTCTGGAGGAAAAAAAAAAAAAAAAGAAATGTTTAAAACTGTATTTTGGATCTCTAATCACTTATAGAAAACTTTATCCTTTTTTATATATTTTTTTATTATAATTTAGAATTTTAATGAACTTTACTTACTTCTTTAACATTCGATGCCTGACACGAAACACGCTATTGTGAAAGTTGTTAAAGAAAAATGTAAGAAACATTGATTTCCTGATCAATTTTTATAGTGGAAGGAGTTGTCTTAATATTGCAAATTTATTCGGTTATGGCGAGAGTAACTTCTAGTTGAATTCATGTTTATGTTCGAGCTAATGGACATCTGTACAATCCCACTATCGAAAAATTGAAAAATATTCGTCTGGACTTTTTCTTATATTACCGATGTCATTGGGAGAAATTTTTATCATGAAATTTTATTAATTATTTCCTTCTGAGGTTATAAATTGTAAAAATAAAACGACATTAATTACAAAATATTTCCTTCTAATTTTTAAAGAATATTCGACCGACCATCAACTAAGATTAGACAATTTTTTATTTTTTTTTTCTGTAATGTCGTCCACGAATAAAGTTGATGATCAGCGATATTTGTGACGAGACCTCGATCCGTAAGTCATTAATTAATAATGCAAAATACTTATGAAAATTTATCATGTTTAATTAATATAGAAATATATAACTATTCTTATGGGAGGTTGAACTAAGTTACTTCATTATACAACTCGTCTAGCATAATTCAGTATTATCCTCTTCTTGATTAACTAAATTAGACAAACACGCTACGATAACTTTATTGCGATAAACTAAAGTAAAATGCGATTTATCTATTAATTAAAACTCTGCTAATGTGCAAAATGACATATTGCACGATTCTGGCCGATGATTAATGTCCGTGCTTCGATTGAAAAGCTTTCACTTAGGCATATCTAGACACGGAATTTCTAGTTCTTCACGATGTGGTGCTGTCGAACATTGTAGAAAAAATAATCAAGATAAAAAAAATCAGGCGAGAAATGCATTAAGATCGGTTCCATCCGTCGTTCGCAACGTTTAGACTCCAAAGACATTGCATCAATTACGTGCAATAGGCCAAATGAAGTAATGCAATTAGGATTTATTAGATCTGTGCTCGAGTACTTTAATGTTATAGCTTCAATTCCGCTTCGTCTCAAATCTATAAGTTTATTTATTTGTTTATGTTTTTTTTTTCTCTTTCAAAACAAAACAAGAGGAGGAGGAAGAAAAATCGATAAAAATCATTTTCTTTTCATTTAAAAATGTATATATATATATATATATTTATATACAAGCGAGTATAGTTGAAATAATTGCATTAAAATATTCAAATACGGTTATTCACTTACTACCACAATTTTTGTTTTGTGAGATTGATATAAATGACACAAAGGAAAATAATTGAAGAAGTTACGAAGCTCGTTTCTTTTTTTCTTTCGAGCATTCGATTTTAGGAGACTTTTGTAGCGAGGGTGAGAAGGAAATTTGAAACTTGATTCCCACTTTGATCTAGCCTGTAAATGTGCTCTGGAACCAAATGCCGCTTTGCTACAGAGGTATATCTATAGATCGCTCAAGGGCGGATCCTTTGGATTGCTTATCTACAAGAAGACCAGCAAAAACTTCCATTCAAGAACAACCTCCTTTGTGTCTCCGGACGATATTCGCTCGGGTCAAAATGTAGCATTTTTCAGCTTTATTTTCAGATAAACTTGAATCGCATTAAAATTTAAGTATTTCTTTCATTTTTATAAGAAAAAAAAAAAGCAGAAATCTCGTCCAGCGCTTCTCGAAATCCTATTTGTTTATGTTATCTACAGTAAAATTTGTTTTCTATGTTTTTATTTTATTGATTAACACAAAAAAACCGAGCATTTTTATCCGAATTATATTCCGTGTTTCATCGAATAAATTGTGTAAAATTTTTCACTAATCTCACTAATCATTCTTTAAAAATGATTAAATAAAAATTTTAAATGAAAAATTGATTGGAAAAATATTTATTAAAGAAAGAAATTTATATTTATATATAGAGGAAGAGATCTATATAGATTTAATAGAAAGAGGAATTGAAAAGACAGAAATTCCTTTTAGATTGTTATAAAATTGTCATTGTAAACAGAGATATTGCAACGAATCAAATACTTTTTACAAGACAATTTTCCAAGAGTTCTTTCTACTTTATGGTTAGTGGCAGTGGCTCATTATATCTTCGTGAGGCCCAGGCAAATTTTGAATTAGGGGGTCCAACGTTGACTTCAGAAATTTTTCTTCCAGGGAATTTTTTGGGGGAAATATTTTCCTATAAAAAATTGATGCGGGGGCTCCTGTTAATGGGTGTTCTTTTTGCCCATTGCAACTGGTTAGTGGCAAATACACAATTGTTACGAAATATTGCATTATTGTGCGGAAAACAAGCATCGATTTTAAATGTTTTTCCCTTTAAATCAAAGCCATTACTGTAAAATTACATAATAATACTTCTTTAAAGGCTATCAACTTTGGCTTAGCTAACTGATAACAACGATAGAGCTGACCCTCTAGGGGACTTGCCAGATAAAGCCAATGAATATGTTTTATCGTCATCTACTCGATACAAACTTACATCAAACTTCTATTATTATTTTTAATTCTGTAAAGCTAATCGAACAATTGAATTTTCTATCGTCGTAATAACGTTCTCTAAGCAATTATTCATTATAAGCGGGTAATTAATAAATAATATATATACATTCTTTTCTAAATTAAGGTTAATCTAAAATACTAATAGTGTTTAATTGGTAAAATTTTTAATTATTTATACGTATAATGAATGATTTATTAAGTCATTATCTAAGTCATTTTTTGATATTTTATGATTACTTATAAGGAAAAGTAAGATAATTTTTTAAAGATAATCTATAAACTTTGCATATTTTAATGAAATTTTTGATTGTTTCATTGCTATGTCCTTAGTTACTAAATAGGTTTATCGTATAGAGCAGGGGTTCTTAACCTTTTTCGTTCCACGGACCCTTTTTCCAAGGGACCCCTCTTCAGAATAATGTATACACGCGTGCTTCTTTCTTAATACAATACATTTAAAATATAAGAAAGTTAAAGGTGATCTTTAAACCCTTCCAAGCTCGTGGATTCCCGTAAACTTTACGAATCTCTTAGGGTTTGTGAACCCTTAATTAAAGAATCACTGATATAAAGAAACTGCTAAAAGTCATATTGGTTGGCATTAGAATTATCGATCTAGTTATTCCTAAAGATATTATTATTAATAATAACCAGAGTAGGAAAATGGAAAATGTACCAAAAAATGGTATTTAATACCAGAAACTGCTTAATTTATATTTTAAAAAATAAATTATTTTTAAAGAAATTGGTTTTTAAATCCTGGATTCGGTTCGATCTAATCGTGGTTCATCGTCCCACGACCAAAATGATGCACGAATAGACGATCTTTTTTCAGTTTTGTGTCCATTATTCTTACTCAGTTCTTCGATTTAGAAGTTTAAAAATACTCTTAAATAAACGAGTCTTTAGAAAATAATAAAAAATAATAATAATTTTTATATTAAAAGCTGAAAAATTATATAGGATATAACAGAAGGGTTGATGGATCCGTGCAAATATCGATTGAACCTCAAAGTTTAATGCGAAGAATTTTATGTAGAATCTATTGTTTAAATTGTATGGTAGGAAGAGAATTTTTCCTAAAGGCGGTTCCTGACAAATCAACATCTGGAGATGATTTTAAACGGAAAATGAATCTAAATTGGTGGATCTAAAAAATGTCAAAGTCTTCTCCAGAAGAGCGATCATAATTAGGCAATATAAGATCTAGCGGATGATTAATGCACATTATTTGTTTTGCCAAAGAACTTTTCGACGATTATAAGAAAAATCCTATTAGTTTAATAAAGATTTTTTCCAAATATAATAATAATAATAATAATATAAAAAAGTGAATAAATTTAAAGATGAAAAACTCATCAAATCTTTCAAATTAATAACGTGTTCGTTCGTAGTCTGTAATGAATTTTAAAAATAACGTATATATAACGAGAATATATTTTTAAAAAAACTTTTAAAATTATGAGCGTTTTATATTATGATAATTTTGTTAAGAAAAGAAATTTCAGCAGCCTCTGAAAAACTCCTTGGGGATGTTCATCCATCAAAAATGTTCGCTGGGAATTTCTTTGATAAAGCAGACAGAACTAGGCTACCGAGGGATATTTTTCAGTTACTTTACTCACAACATCCGAATAATCTAATCAGCAAAATCATCGTTTATTCTGATTAAAATCAATCTATTAAATTATTGAAAGAGCCAAATCATTCAATAATCTCAGTCTATTTACGGGAGGATTCGATTATCGTGAACGAAACTATTATCTACGCAACGGAAATAATTAGCTTGTAAAAATTTAAATAGCACTGCACTAATGATATTGCTAAAAATAATTGGATTCGGATTGAGATGCTCTCTTTAAAATAAAATTTCAAAAAAATAAAATAAAGAATAAAAAAAAAGAAATTGCGAAGGATATTCTTCTTCTAACGAATGTAGAGAAGATCTGAGAGAGACGGGATTAATTCAAAGAAAAATATTTATTTCGGAATAATAAATAAGCTGTTAAGACGGGATAAGATAGAGAAGTTCTTCTTAAATTTTGGATCGACTAAGTGATAGTGTATATTTTAAAATGCGAATCGCACTAAGTACAAAGAGGTAGAAGAAGAAAGAAGCATCGATTTCCAACAGAGTATAACTATCTCCATGTGCGAGCCATTTAAACACTGTTTTCAAACCGAGAAGATATACATACTTCACATTGCTATCACTGTCTCTTCAATGCGTTAGCGAAACGACGTAGCCTGCCATCCAACATAGCCATAAACTGGCATACCGATGCGTACCGTCTTACACTAGCTGAAAAGCTATCCAAACTATATAGGAAAGAAGATAGAAAGAAGAAAAAGTTTTAGGGAATTCGATATTTTATGGGTCTTGATGACCTGTCGATTCGGAGGAATGAAACTGTTCTTGCTTCTCCCCCCTCTTGAATTCGTCGTATATTTCGACTTGTTATTCAGTTCTTTTCATTCCTTACAATTCAGCATCTCTTAGGAAACGTTAAGGGTCTTGATGTCAGATATCGTATGACTGTTTATAAAAACTTGGCTGCTATCTGATGACGACTTTTTTGTAATGCTCTTTTCAGCTTTAATGGAACTTATCAGATTAAGGAAGAAGAAAGTACTTACAATGTGAATTCGATCGATGGATAACGTTTTGCCAATAATATTATCTTATTACTAGAAATTTCTCTCCCTTTTAAAATAAAATTATAAACTCCACCGACAAAATTTACCGTTTTACGTTAAAAATGATTTACCTTAATTCCTATATACGATACGAAATTCGTAGTGTTGTCTTCTCTCTCGTTCTCTTATACACTCTAATTCGAGGATTTTAATTGTAAACGAATTTGTGATAAATTTCAAATTTTCTTTTTCGGATTTAATTGATAATTCTGAAGTTAATAAAAGTTAAGAGGAAAGTTGCTTAGGAGAGAGAAGAGCCAATAAAGTTCATTAATAAATAAATAAAAAAGAATTTCAATATTAAGAACTGTCGGATATCGCTTCTTCTAGAAAATGCTTATTAAAGTTTATTCAATTTATTAGATTTATAGCTATTAACACGTGTCGTTTATTTAGAAAATTTCATTATTCTAACTTTAAAAACAAGAATAATCAGATGGAGAGAGAGAGAGAGAGAGAGAACTTCTCCCCTCTTATTGTTCTGAAGAATAAATTAACAGAATTTCTTTACTTGTGTTTATGGAACTTGCCTTATAAACTTACCCTATAATGACCAAACGTGAAATTGGACAGACAAACGGTTAATTAAATCGATATCCTAAACGCATTTCCTTAGATTATTAGCTTGAAAAAAGACGATTCATTTTTAATATAAAATGGTATTTCGGGTAACGTTTTAGTGACTATTATTTTAACTTAATAAATTTTAGTAACTATTATTTTTAAGTTAATAAATTTTTATTTTCTGGATCGAGTTACAACTCCATTTCTAACGTTCTCATTCCATCGCTCTGGAATGATTAGTAGACCTATATATCTTTCGTTTTGTCGTTGGCTTATTTATTGTTAGAAGAACAAGTCCACGAACAATAAATATATATATGAAATTCGGACAAAATAGGTTTATTTGTTAGACAAAAAAAAATTATTTTATTTTTCAAAGTAAATTTAATTAAACGATACCCTCTTTAAAGTATAATTCGATACTATCGCACGCATTGAAAAGATGTCGGTGCGGATGGAGTTAAACCTCTTTAAAAAAGAATAAAATTCACGTCCTCCGTTATAGCGAGTTAAATAGTAATAATAAGAGTGTAATGCACGTAAAATATGAAGAATTGTATACGAGATACAAGATTTAAAGCCCCTTTATCACGACAAAAGTCGGCATTTCCCCCCGCTTGGCTCACTCTCTTCGGTTTAGAAAACGTTTTAGTTTTGTACAGTAAAACCTGTCTAAATATATGGCTAAAAAAAAAACCTGTTTAAAAGTGAAAAAATCCGGCTTACACAGGTTTTACTGTAAATCAAATAAGATAAAACACACAATAGTTTTCCTTTGACAACTAATTTTAATTCTATTTTAGATGTAGCCGATGATAATTTTTCTTAAAATTTCAATCAGTTTTAGAATTTTAAAAGAAAGGGGAAGGAGGGAATTTCTTTCGTGTTTTATAAAATAGAGAATTATTGAATTAACTTAAAAAATTTCGGATATTTTTATTACGAGAAGAGTCTTTTCTCTTTTAATTCCTCGGCGATTATATTCAATATTTCTAAAATGTAAGCGTAGTTATTTTAAACTTCTATCGAGCAGAATTTATTGTCGTTTCATTTTTATATAAAGATTTCTTTACAGAAGAATATTTTATATTTTTATTAAGAAAATTTTCCTCTTTTTTTTTTAAATCTCGGAAAGTTTGATGTTCATTCTTTCAATTTGTATTTTATTTTTGGCCATTTCGTAACAAGGACTGGATCTAGATTTACAGGGAAAATAACAAAATGAAATTCTATTAATTTCTTAAAAATATATTACAAATTTAATTTTTACAAATTATATAATATTCTGTACATAAATATTAAGAATTTTTAATAGAAATTTCAAGTTTTATAACGCCGGATCTGTTAGAAAATCGTGTATTTTTCGGTACGTTTTACTAGTAGAAAAGGTAAATTTTGGGTAAATTTATAATTTGATTACGTTAAATTGTCGTAAGATATTTAAAAATTTCTTTCCAATTAACAAACGATTAGAGAATATTCGCCGAAGATGCTTTAGGAAGTGACGATGGGAGATGAGGATATCGGTTTAGTCGGACGTTTGATTGACTTAATATTTAATCAAATCAGACCAAAAATTGAGGAAGTATTCACTTTGTTTCTTTATTAAGTATAATTTTCGGATCAGTAAGCCGAATGCACGAGTGAAGAATTTCCGACCATTCTTTTATTTTATCTAGTTTATGCTCTTTTTTTCCGAGGAGGGAGCATTTCAATTTAAAAATTTCACAAATACTCAAAAAGACGTCGACATTAAAGATAAAGAAGGGAAGAAAAAAACTAAGAATCTGTCATTAGATCTCTAAGTATGTCTGCAAATCGGAGTGTAAAAAAAGTTATCTTTTCTTCTTCTTCTTCTTTTCAACAATGCAAACGGGGCAGAAATAATTTTACCAGCAAATGACAAAGCCAGAAGCGACTGAACGATATTTCTCGCTTCTTTACTTTGAAAGAATCGAAAGGTTGGTGATACTGTAGCTATTTCTGACTACGTCTTGTGCACCGTGTGTTGGGAGGAGCCGTACATAGTGAAAAATGTCGCCAAAGGTATGGCTCCTGTCAATGTTAGATCGGCCATAGTTTTCCCTAGGGGTTCTCCTGGGGGTGAGAGGATCTCTCTTCCAGCTATCGGGAATCGGACTGGTCTAAAAAAGAAGAAAAAAAATCTGTCCCAATTTTAGACAGATGCTTTCTGGAACGGATAAGAAAGTCAGAATGTAACGCACCTGAATCTATGGACGATGATCGATAAGAAGAAAAGAAATGCGAAAGAAACGTTTATAAAGGAAAAGTGTGGTTTATAACTCTTCTTTCGGAGTCAGGTGATGATGGTGTGTGATGTAAGCAGTCTTCATTCTTTTTCGGCGATTTGGTCTGTTTCCATCTCTCTCTCTCTCTCCCCCCTCTCCTTTTCGTGATCGTTAGAGAGTCTGCGAGGATTTTACGCTAAATTTGCTACAGGACAACCTTTCGGAAATACCGTTGAGAGACTATTATCTCAACTCTCATCGACCATTTCCAATACTTGAGACTAGATAAACGTACAAATGTTTCATTTCAACCGTTACAGATAAAGAGCGAACAAAGAGAAGAAAAAAAATTATGTATATGTAAAATTTTGATGGTACGTATTATATTTTATTTCAATTTTATTCAAATTTGATGTTACTTACTACGGTATTTATTAAGGAAAAAGTCTCCTCGGCATTTTTTTTCTTTTTAGTTGGAAGTCAAGAATGGGCCTATTAGATATGATGTTCAGTCAATAAAAAACATTAAATTCGGTCTGACATTTGTTTTCCTCCAAACGTTAGCGTGCATTAAACATAAAAAAGAGAGAGAGAAAGGATGCTTTAAATAAATAGCTCAACCGAGTCTAGCGAAAATCCAGCCAGTTGTTTATCAATAACGTAATTTAGTTTTGCATCTGGCATGTTTCAAAAGTCGGATTTGGCTGTTTATTCCTCTCGGAATTACGCAAGGAAATGGCCGACTTTGCAACGCCAGCGAGTAATTTTGACGGTGTAAGATGGATCATTAATACTAAACGCATCTCGGCCGAGAAATTTAAAGTAAGAGAGAAATAAAAAATTTCTGCTTTTAAGCGCAGAAACTTGTAGAGTTTATGTTATTCTATATCCGATAAAGTTTAGCCGAAGAGTTATTTATCGCCCTGACGGTATACGTATCTCATAAAGTTGCAGTTTTGTCGGAATGCTACTTATAAACTCGGTCTTTCATTCCGTGCACACGAATCCTACGAGCCAAAAACATATAAGGCAACGTTCGGACATAACGTTCGTTTCGGATCGAACCACAAGGCCAGAAATAGCTAGTCCATATATAGGGAAACTGCTAGGTCGTTGTAAAAACGCCCTCCTTGCACGAAAAGCCCCTTATAACGCCTGTCTTTATTCCTGGCGAGTGGAGATTTGTGTTGCCTCTCCTCCCATCAAACCATGGGATTTCTTCGACCGAGCATAAGACTTACGAATCTTTCTTCAGCACGCCTCAGTCTGTGAGCTCGACAATCGCTTAGGCAAACAGATCGAGGGTTCCTCCTAATCTGTGGCAGTCAAATCGTCGCCGTGACTCGAAATCTTATTCTCTTCCCGGCTATAATACTCGTATAACAGATACAAACCACATTCTAACTACACGGCGAAGAAAACGGATTAAACTAAAGATGTCCGGACCATATTGGATTAACACGGGTCACCACTCCCTTCGGGATGCTTCCTACCGACGGTTAATTTAAGAAAACGTTTAAAAAAAAAAAAAATACATTTCCAGCTCTTCCTTTATCGAATAAAAGATCTAGAAAATATGCCAAAAGTAAAACCAATAGAAAATTGAGTGTGGAGAAGTAAAAGCTGCCAATCAACTGGCACAAATTTTAAAACTGAACTTTTTTTATACGAATTTAGTAATTATCGTAAATACTTTTTACGCTGTGAAAGTTATCGAAATTTGCATTATCAGCTAATTTGATTTACGACAAGTTGTAATTTGCTATCGTAACAATTCCCCATTAATGCTTATAGTTTTCTTATCTTAATAATCATTAAACAAACTTGTAATTTCTTGGAAATTTATTGGTGAAGGGATTCCTTTACAACTTTCGACAGAGAGAGAGAGTTCTTTAAAAAAAAAAATGTATATAATCCGGTTATTATAATAATGTTTCTGGTCGATTTTAAACAGAGATTTAACAAAAGTACAGTTTTTGTAGCCAACCACATCCGGCAATTTGACAGTGAAAGAAGCTCTCGGAACTACAGCTTTTCTCTGTTCATGTATCTTGCAAATATACATTTATTCAAAGATTCTATCATAAGTTATGTTTTCTTCTTCTTTTTCTTCGATGCGTTCTTCAAATCATTCATATATTCAAGCCAATAGATGCTTGCCTTTGAAATATTTTCACCTTAAAATCTCAATTTCCACCAGTCCTTTCCACGAAATCCCGAGTGTCGTAGCGTTTTTAAGCATCTCGCACCCGTGTCACGGATAACGCGTTAAACGTTAGCAGTAATTAAAACGGAAGAAGGTGGACATTTTTCTTTCGATTAGAAAGGACAAACGAATCTATTGAAATTTGCCGATGCGGGATGGACCTTCGAACCGATACAAATTCTTTTGGTCTAAACATCCATTTAGCCGATGGGTTGCTCGGGTGCGTCTATTAGAAAACAGCGCTCGCCATCGATCGGTCGTCGAGTATTTTCTGCATGCCGCCACCCACCTTTCACTCGCGGTCCGTCTGCTAGCATGCTCCACAGAACATGCCGGACAATAATCCTGCAAACACTTTGGACGGGCAATTCGCCACTTTCCACCTCGACGGTTCCTCCACATTTTCCCATAATGGTTTGGTTGCATTTATATCTACCGGACGCTATATTTCTTTGGCCATCTGCATATTTTCTAGAGCCGAGGAGGGAAGGCAACCGGGCGACAAACTCGTCTTGGCATTGTCGCGCTCTCTTCTCCCTTTTAAGGTTTTCTTGCCGAGCATCGAGATACCCGTTACCAATTTTATGGTTGCATCACGTTCGTGCCATGCACGAATTTTATGATCTCCTCTCGGATTGTGTTACGTGTCTGTATCATTTGCGAGCGTGCCGCCTAGCGTAGCGCCGTTAATAGAGAGGTTGTGTGGAAACAATTATCTAAACACCCATAGCGAGCGAGTAGTTGGGTGGCATGCAGAAATCTGTAAGCTCCGTGAAAGGATTACTTATTGATTTGCTGGCTTTACCGGAATGACAGCATCAGCTGGACAAAGCTAATAATGTAACCGGAGCCTTATTACTGCGGATGATATATGCGTTACTATTAAAGGGTGTTGTTCCCTTCTCTGCCCTTTCTTCGGGCGTCCGTGTTTAAAGCGCTTTTCTTACACCGTGCGTTATTGTAATTACTAAAAATACACTTCCATTGACCGCTCGGACGTGTCAAAATCTTCGAGATATAATTCGAATTTATTTATTTATTTTCTTTTTTTCTTTTTTCGAATAAAGGATTAGAATTCCGGACCGGTTTTAGTTCGTGTTCTCTTCAAAAAGGCGGAATAAATCTTTTCTAAAATGGAGATAATTCTTTGATATGACAGACGAAAGAATGCTTTAGAATTAAGCCTGTTTTTCATTAAAGAGACGTCTAAAAAACATTCCTCACTCCGAAAGAAAGATTAATCCGAGTTAAGCAGAAAAAAACCGTGGAAACTCTTCTAAAAAGTCGACTTTTCTATATAACGAAATACCGGTAAAAGTAGCATTATACTAAACTGAGCAAAAATCATTCAATTCTTTATTCGAAAAGAGGGTTTCTTTCCGTACCCCTTCCTTCTTTTTTCTGCATCGACTGCAAAAGAATTCAAAAATAAAAAAAGGAGGTTTCACGGTTGCTGTTTATTGTTGGCGAGGTGTTTAAAGTCAAATGGAGTCTTCGTAACAAGTAAAGATTGATGCTAACATTTAAGAGACTAGATTGAAAGCGATTGAAAATTCGAAGCTGTTTTAATAGATCTCTTTTTGGTCGGGAAGATTGTCTGGCCAACATCCTCTTCTTGATGGAAAGATATTTCCAGCGCGTTTATTTTTAAAAAGCGCTTTAATAATGGGCCCAGATCCACTCGACCAGACAAATACCGCCATTCGAATCAAATTTATATTTATTGCCATATTTACCGAATACCGATTTTAATCTCCTTTCTAGTTGCTGCAATTTTTCTACATTTATCAAAATTTGATGCCCGTATTAACGTTAAAACCGAAGCGTTTCTGGACCATTCACTTAAAGCGCACTTCTACGCCAAACCGGATTCGTATCGGCAAAGAAAATTGTATTTTTTGATATTCTACGCGTGAAAAAATGGTTAATCCGGGATAAGAAGGTAATTAAATCGATTATTTCTTTAAAAAATTAATTTTTTAAAGTATTTTTCAAAGTTTAATTGCTTTATAGATTATTTTTTTCGAGAAGCGTATTCCAGATTTAAGTCGCAGTTTTCGATTCCATTACTTTTCAATCGCGGGTTATAGAAGCTTCGTGATCAGATTTTTGACCAGGATGCTTTTATTCTATTCCGAAATATATATATAAAAAAAAGGGGAAAAATCTGTTAGGGGAAAGAAGAGAGAAAGTTAATATAGTTGGATGACAGCGTTAAGAAAATCCTTTGATAATTCCACCACGTTCCGCCAGCCATCTGGCATCGGAGATGTTCGTACAGGGTCACAATTTCGAGCATTCCGAAACGTTTTTCCGCTTTATTTCCGCCCGGCAGCGGCTAGGAAACCTACGGTATCAGACAAACATCAAATTTAAGCCGGGCGGTGATGAATGTTGGCGAGGTGGTCGGGACGCTGGACAGTAGATGGATTTGGTGCAGAGATGTCTCGCTCTGCCCGTTTTATCACCCGATACAGTTCTGTGATGGGATGGATTTCCCCGAAGAATCGACGCCTTATTTATTTTGTGCAACCATGTCAAATATCCTCCTCCCCGACGCGCGCGCAGTTCTTCTTTTTCTCGAATAAAACTTCCAGAACCTACCACCGAGGGCGCTGTAATAATAATAATAATAATATATATATAAAAAAAAGTTTCTTTCAGGATCCGAACCCGCAACCAATCAATTTTTTGGTAGCGGGGGTTGTTCCCAGCCAAATAATCAAACATGTCGCCCTCTGGCGATGCAGTGGAGTGGTACGACCTAGCTTCTTTCTTCAATCGATACGCGCTGATGACTAAAGTACAGATGGAGGGAGACTAAGCAGCAATTCTTTTTTATTTTTCTTCTTATTTTTAAAACAATTAACAGAAATGGTGTTTAAACCGACTCGATTCTAGGATATCTGCCAAGATTATCGCTTTTTAACATCCTCGGGGGTAGAATCGCCTAATTAGAGGCAGTTTTAAAAAATATTTTCTCATTAAAAATATCGTAAAATATACAAGGAAAAGAAAAAAAAATGGAGGATAAAATCGGGCGGAAACGAAAGGAGACGTTACAGTTTTAAACTTTATCAAGCAGAGAAGAAGGTTAAAAAAGAAAAAAAAAATGAAATAAGTTTAAGAGCCAGATTGAATGCTTTTACATGAAATTACGCGATGGGAAAGGAGCGATTTATTTCTTTCAGGAAACAGCATGAAAAGAAAGGAAACATTCAGACAGAAGCGGATAAATATTTTTAACAATACAAAGAAAACGGAGAGGAGAGAGTGCAGATCGAAACTCTTGAATAAAGAATTATCTGAAGCAGACAGATGAAAATACTGGAAAATAAAAAATTCATATAATGAACAATTTATCGAAAAAAATAACAAGGCACCTGGATAGAAAGTATACTGTACCATATGAATTATTTTTAAACTAAGAATAATATATTTAATGAAGTGAGGGGAAAAGATGAAATTCCCCGGAGTTTGATCTTATATTTCATCAATTTATAAGGAGAAAGGAAGACCGATGAAGAAATAGGTTATAAATGACAAGAAAGAAAAGCAGATGAAAGATCTAATATATATTGCAGGTGTAAGGGGGAGAGAACTATCGACTAAATCTTATTTCTATAGTTTAAATTGTGTTAAAATGTGCTTTCCGACGATTTCGATTAATGCATTTAAGCACGTTTTTCCTATCTGGCAGCTGTAGAGACGTGCGAATTAAATTTTCTCAGGTTCGAATGGGGTTATTACCAGCTTAGACAGATTATCTGCGACAGATACTAGAGAGTGCCGAGTTGCTTCAAAAGCCAGCTTTTTTAACCTTCTTTCAACATATATATATATATATAGAAGTATAGGGAATAAAAGCACGAGGAAGAGGATGGAGAAAACTAGTTGCTTTCCTTAGAGGAAAAAGCCATTTAATAAATAAATATGTTTGTCTTTTCTCGAGGTTTATTTTCCAAATTTTTAATTGACTAAATAGAAAAACCGATAATAAATTTAAAAGGAAAAGTCGGAAAAGAAGATGAAAGAGAAAATTCCTTGCTTTTTCATTTTGAAAGAAACTCTCTCTCCGTCTGTCGACAAACAGAACAGAGTTATTAATATTTAACATGATTTGTCCAGAAGTAGTCGCTCGCTTCTCCCGCTGTTTGTTTGGCCAGATGAGAGTTGATTAACTAATTAAACAAACATTGTCTCTATAATAACAAATCTCAAACTGATAAAGTAGAAATTAATTTCGAGTAGTGTTTTCCTTCCCGAACCGTCCTACAAAATGAGAAGAATATTCATGACGTTTTCGCATTTAAATACCTCGCGCCCACCATTACTTCTTTTCCTAATTCCACTTCATATATCATAAATAAATTCAATTTGAATTCATTTATAAAATTTCCCCTCAGATTTTTAAAAGTACTTTTTAAAAATTTACCGACTTGTTTACTATAGAAGCGATAAGCGAATTTAATTGATTTATTACCTTTTAAATCTACTTTTTATCAGTTTTAATAGCATCCCCCCCTCCCTCCGCAGTAAATGCGTATGCAGAGAACATATATATCGGGACCGAATTCCAACTAAGTCGACAGTTTTGTAGGAGATGTCATTGATAGTGTTGTTATTACATTAAAATGATGGACGACATATCTCGACTGCAAAGTGGGGCATGCAACTCATTCTGCTTCGTGTTTATGGTGTTACGTCGATGTTACGTCTCTCACTGCGTGCCTAACGCCCAAATATTTTCATAAATTTTAATTGCACTTTATTAATTTATTGCGCTTTAATTAGTTTATAAATTTTAATAGCTTTTACTGTTAATTAATAGTTGCATACTCGATTGAACTGCGCGAATCCTTTATCACGACGGTGGCCAAAACTTTTAAAGTATTAAGAATTAAAGAGGGAAAAAGCCTTTGTTTTTTTTTTAAGTGCCGGTAATTGTATAAATCTTGAAATTCCTCGCAAGTCTTTAAAGAAATGGATTAAAAAATCTTGTAAAATATCAAAATATCTTGAAAAGTATCCGAAATTCTTAAGCAATTTTTGGTATTTTAGCAAAGAAAACCATTTTAAATTAGAATTTTTTAAACGTTTCGAAGGATTTTAAATTTAGTTTCCTTTCTTAATCTTTTTTTTCTTATGAAACTACTTTAAAATTATAAAAATCCTTTAAGATTCTTTAAATAATTGGTCCTGAAAGAACCAAACTCGAAAGAAATCCTTAGAAATTATTTTTGAAGTCCAAATACACAAAAAGAATCCTATAAAATACTCTAAATACAATTTCTTTAGCATTCAATTTTTCAAGAACCGTCTAAAAAAATCTTTAAGAAAGTTCTCTTAAAATTCCCTAAAAATACGGAAAGTTCTCTTAAAATTCCCTAAAAATACAAAAAGTTCTCTTAAAATTCCCTAAAAATACAAAAAGTTCTCTTAAAATTCCCTAAAAATACAAAAAGTTCTCTTAAAATTCCCTAAAAATACAAAAAATTCTCTTAAAATTCCCTAAAAATACAAAAAGTTCTCTTAAAATTCCCTAAAAATACAAAAAGTTCTCTTAAAATTCCCTATAATTATCAAAATGTTATTTTGATAAATTAAATTAAATTAAATTTAAAACAAATAAATAAATAAATAAAAACAAAATTCCGGAAGCAAAAAGCAAAAAATAAAATCAGAGGGAAAAAACAAGTTTTTTTTATTATTAATTTTTAATAAATCGCCGAGATTTACTTTAATCAAAAAAAAAAAATTCCTGGAAAACTTATAAATATTAAATGATATCGGAGAATATTATTCATGAATAATAAATTTATTTTTCATATTGATAAGTACAGTACACGTATATATCTATTTTTTAAAATAATAATAATAATAATATATAAATATAATGGAGAGCCGCGATATTTCCATAAAGATATTTTACGATATAAATATCCAACGGAGCGAATAATTATTAAGAAAGTGTAGATTGGCAGCCCTTGTGTTTTCGTGGGAGGGAGGAAAGAAAGAATACGAGGAGTTGGCGATTGGGTGGAATCTATGTTGCGTGAAAAATAGCATCGGAGCGACTGGAAGAAATGAAGAAGAATGGCGGAGGCCATCAGTGGGTCACTGGGGGTTCGATTTTGGCCAGAGACTTTTTATTTTCAATCGCCGGTCCATAAAGTAGAGTCGAAAGGTGGTTTTGTTTCCTCTTTGCCAAGACAGAGTTTCCTACCGCATAATCGCCGGAGCAGTTTGGACTTTTACAGCGCTGACGTGGAAGGGGAGAAAAGAAAGAATTATCTTTCCAAAAACTTCATTCTAACAGCTAAACGAATTTTAATTACGGTTATAAAATTTTCTTCTTCTTCGGCGACTGGCAAGATTTAATTTCTCTCCGGTTATTTAAAGGGATTAAAGGGAGGCGCATCTTTTTAATTGGGAAATGGCAATGAAAGATTAATTATTACCATTACAAATTTTTGCTTCCGTAAATGAATCTCGGTCCAACTAACCGGATCAAAATAGATTGTTGACATCTTAGGCAAACCACATTTATCCTTGTCGGCCGACAAACAATTAAGGAAAATCGTTCATCTCCCGCTCTTCCCCCGACATAAATTCTAACCGGCACGACCCGAAAAATAAGTTAAATCGACGATGTTTCTGTCGTTTAATCTTTTCGATTTAGGCCCGACTTTAATTAGTCTCTGGAATTTTACCCTCGTCATTTCTTATTTAAAAACTTTAATCATCTTATCTGTTAGGATTCCGCGCTAACAAAGAAAACGGCCCTCTTAACAACAACCCTCTCGACCGGATCGTCTTAATTTCTTAATTAATCCTTTAGTTCCGTTCCGACCGTTGAAAAGGGTGCTGCACAACTTCAAATAGTCAATTAAAGATACGATTTACCTCATTTTTCTAGCCTTTCATTAATATTCAAACGACAGAAAAGAGAAAGAAAAATTGAAGAACAATTCAATTATCTTGGACGGAATGAGCGGAAATTAGAAGATTAAATACGTTTCGATATTCGGAAAGATTAAAATCAACTTTGCCGCCGTTAACCACTTTAGCAGCGAGAGAATATCCGGAAAAAGAAAAGAGAGAGAAGGAAAAAAATCTACTATTTACATAAGTATCGACAAGCTCCATCTCCGGAGAGAAGAAAAATAGATAAAGTACTCGACAATTGAAGTATCCACTTGGCTCTTTGAATGCTGTGCACACACACAAAATATGATGTTTGAGCGACGATAAGACGACTTTGACGAGTGATCGACTTGTTATCCTTAACTTAATTGCACCGACGTATTTGCTCGACTGATTTGATCTTTCTAATAGATAACTTCTGACGTACGTGCGACTCGTTCCTTTGTGACAGGACCGGCCGAAACCCCACCCTTCGACGGCTCCTGGCAAAAACAAAAGCAATTTATCCCTTAATAGAAATAAGATGGCGCCTGATCGATGACTCGGCATAAAACCTCCCCCACTCGCTCGACTAAATTCGAATTCTCTTCGACCGCTATCCTATTTATGAAAATTTCTCCGAGTGTCCAGGGATCTTCTTTCTATTTATTTTTTTCCCCTCCTTCCCCTGGCGAAAATGACCTTATCTAGATCTCTTTTATGCGCCGAATTCATAATCCTCAATTGGCTTTTATAAAAGTGACCAAAAATAAGATTTACTATCGGCAAGATACAGATATTGCTTTACGGCAAAACTTTAAATATTAACTGGTAGGAAAAGTGCCGGAGGTAAGCAAATCGCGTCATCCAATACAAAATAAGACCGGTGATTTCTTACTTTATGGCCATCTTTTTGGCCATTTGATGCATTTGATTCGGTCCCCGGGGGCCACGTGTTTTTCCTTGAGTGGCGACAAGGGAATGCCTCCAGCCTCTTTCCTACTTTGCAATATACGTCCTTATGACACGTCATACAGGAATTTCGTCTCGCGGCGCCCATCGTCGCTTCTGGTCCTTCTTACATCCTTAAAAATATTTTCATTCCTTTTTTTTTAATTAAAAGTAACGATCCGGGACGTCGCCGTAAATTATTCCCTTATTAAATCAAGAAAAGTAATGACGATCCGTGAGATTCCGTCGCCTTTTTTTCTCTTATTTTCAACATAAATCTGAAGAAACTGGGAGAAAAAAACCTGTTTTATTTATGTTCGAATCGTACATTTGCGTCCTCTTAACGAGGAAATCTCCCGAGGAATCAAAGTTTCGAGTGTTCTTCTGTTTGTATAACCCATAGCATAAATTTTGGCACTTCAAAGAATGAATATCGTTACGTCAAATCCGATCCGGATGAATTTCCGAACGGTTAACACGGTGTTTAGCATCCCTCTTTTGCATAATTTGACCCTCTCGACAAATAAATACGTAGAAATTTTCGAAATTAAACACGAATTTTTTTCCTCGTCCCCGAGCTTCTTTCCTCGATACATAAAAGTAAGCATTTTACCTTCCTTTTTAATTAGCCGACTTAAACCAGGCTTGTACTTTTTGCCAATTTTGCTTCGGCTAATTAGTTACAGAGAGTAAAAAACAAGAATCTTTCGGGTCTTAGAACAGTAAAAATAATCATAAATACTTTTTATTTTCAGTGATTAAGTGACAAAATTAGAACAATAGCAGCTAACAAAAAGAAGAGGAGGAGGAGGAGGAAGAAGAAGAAGAAGAGGAAAATATTTATCCGAAAAAATTGATATATAAAATATATCCTTATATATCAAAGTGAGATATAAGAAAGAGAGAGATAATTACAAAAAGATGAGGGGGAAGCAGCGGGGAAAAAGAGGCAACGATCGCTTCTATCGGAGACGTAATCGGAACAAAACTTCTATTTCCGTGCAGCCTAAAGGAGTCCCGATACAACAAATGACATTACAAGTGCTCTCCATCCTCTTCACACGCCTAAATGGCGACAATTATTTCGTAGCAGGCACGCATCACAAACGTATGCACTTCAAACTAATATTTCTCTCTCACTGCGACTCTCCCCTCCAGTTTGCTTATTTGGCAAATTTTCAAGTGTACTAAGTCATCTGTATTCCGCAACCGTTTTCAAAAGTCGACCCGAAGAGACCGAACGATTGATGCTCAATGTTTGGTGGTATAGTGGCTCTTTTGGTAGCAGTCGCTTCTGTTTAAAACTAGGGATACAAAGATATACAGTGCTGTCAAATCCGACTGAAATCCCTGACGTGCGCTTCTCTTTGAAAAACTAGAATGACTACGTCATTTTTTTCTGCTTCTTTCCGCTACGCTCTATCAGCTAGATTTGTTATTGATACACATCTCGCGAATACCAAAGAAGCCCATATGTAGTCAAACCAAAACTGGAGAAATTTTACTTCTCCCTCATAAGTTTGGCAGATGGATATAAAAAGAGAATGAGAGAAAAGACCCCCTATTAATATTCCATATATACATATATATATATGAGAAAGAAGGAAGGAAAAGAAGTCGATTGTTTATTTCCAGGCTGTTTTGGCATAATAGAAATTAAAAATTCGTCTAAAAATAAGAAAGAAACAAGCAGAGGAGGGGGACAATGTAGCCAGACGGCTGCACGTGGTTATGTAAAGCCTTGAGTTTGGCAATAAGCCAGATGGCCAGACTGTCATACAAAGCGAGAGTACGTCGGAGTGATGTATCATTGTGAGGTTTTTTTCTGTCTTTCGTTCCCCTCTCCTTCCCCGCGCCGTGATAACTAGACAATACAAACAGCGTAGTTGTATGATAGATAGGCGGAAGGACACGTTCCCCCTAAGAACACAACAAGGACTCATTTAAAAACCGAAAAAAAATCTGACCCTTAAATACCGTCTTTCTAACGTTTCACGTCAAATATACTTTGCGAAGAATCTTTTACTTCTTTACAAATTAAAATCGCATCCGCGCAAAAACGAGGTATTAAGAAACGACGAGAAAAAAGGCCATTTTCTTTTAGAAAAAAGTCTCTCTCAATTTGCAGCGAGCTGCATTACGTTATAAAGAAGTCAAAAGGGGTCCACGCCCCGTTAAAAGGAACGTAAAGAGATCGTCCGGGTCCAGATCCCGTAATTACTATGGAAACGATTGTATAATAGTAATTTTCCGGGTCGCATTCTGGTTGGTGGCAGGAAATGATAGGAGGACAGATTAGAGAAAAAGAAGAGCCAAAGCGCGTGTTATCACCCTTTTATTATATCACGCATGGTGGATAATTTAGAACTGCGAATGATAAACGACTATGATATAAGCTTTAAGTATCTGGCTACACTTTATCCTTTACTATCTTAATAGCAAATTGTTAGTAGTCAATGGGTGCAAATCAATCTACCTTAATGTGTATATAACGATGAAATACGTTATCGTTTCTCATCCCGACTAATTCAAACGCCATTTCAAACCATTAAAAATCATTTTGTACGAGCTGCGACTCTAATATTGGAAGTCAATACAATTCCGTCTCGATTACTACTCAGATAATGTCGGTACTTCCGTCCGGAATCTGTAAAACCGTTGATACTTTCCTTTTTTCTTTCGTTCTTTGTGGAGGAAACAGAGTGCAGAGCACAAATTGCATTAGAAAATAAGAGGGTACGAAGTTATCGACTCCCGGTCACGATCCATCACTTCCGTAAGACTCGAGAGATTAGAAGAGGCCAGCAGACATCTGGGACCTGACTCGGGCATCAGATGGTCCACCTAGACCCGCGATTAGTTGCAAATCTTCGCCATTTTACTCGGGATCAGGACGAGCAGGAGTCAATTTACAATTGTCGTCTGTCTATCTGTTTTGCCGACAGTCGATTTTTCTACCTGATAATCGCGCTTTAATGGCTCTTTAAACACGGCCAACTTTTGACTTCTCCACGTAAACACGTCCACCTGGCCATTACTCATTCCACAACGTCTGTCCGCACCCGAGTCCTTTCCTCCTCCTCTTCTCGGCCATCTCTTTCACTTTCTCTACACCCAACTAAATCGATTGTAATTTTAATGGCCTTAATGGTGATCACGCTTCTTAAATCTGTTTCCTCTCCCTTATAATTAACCATTCGATCCCTCGAAACGGCTCTTATAATACCTTTTATATTAGAATTTGCATTTTCCAGATTTTAGGCCAGATTCTTAAAGATTTCTCGACCGGAGAGGCGTTAAAAATGGCAAGTTTATCTCTTCTAAACGCACTCCGGGAGTATTTTTGTCGAAAAAGAAAGGAACATTTTCGATCGCAGATACTTATTATCTTGGAAATCAAAAAGGCCTGCCATGCGATTAATTATCTTTAATTCATTCTTAACTGGTGATGCGAAACTGGCGTTTAATCATACTTTCGCCCACGCCATCGGGTTCCTCGTCTGATATTTTTTCTTCGACTTAATTTATAATTTTTGAAAACTTTTCAAGCGCCGTCCGATCCGCGGAAACACTTAATATAGATGGATACAAAATAAGAAGTCGAGGGATAAGAGACAGTAAAATCAAATGGGAGAGACCGAAGAGGAATCCAAATTAGAGAGGTTTTCGGCTAGGTTATTCCTTTGCCAGAAGTTAGAATGTATGAAGGAGTCGTGAGTTACCTGCTCTAACGAACCAGCTATAAGACAGAAACTCCCCACACACAAGCGAGGACGTGACGCGACTGCCACACGACCGCCGGTCCAGATGAAGTTCCTAGATAAAGTAGGGTCATTGTGTCTTCCCGCCTTCTTCCGTTCTCGCGCCTCTCTCGGGGGCCGCCAAATATTCCCCAGAGACTGATATTTCTCTCGGATTCTTCTCGACTGGCAACGTATTCTTCTATTTTCCGCTCGCTTGGGACGACATATTGCCAGGCGCATCCCTCCCCCCAATGGGATGCGGCAAACCCCTTTTCCACTCTCCTTAACTCGTTTCTTTTTTTATTTTATTTTTATTTACTCTACTTTTAGTGAAAACGTTTCTACAACCGAATTAAATTAGGAGGAAGCTGTTGAAATTTGGAGGAATTCGCCATCGATCTAGTGTTTAATCCCCGTTTCTCTCGTTATCCGTCCGGCACCTCCGAAACCGGATGCGGATTTAGATGACGTAATTGCGGCCCGGACGGAGGTGAAAATCGGAGAAAGTGTAAAAGTTATCGGTTGGAAGAGAGAAGGGAAAAATCAGTTGATTAATTGCCGGAGCTGCATTAAAGCGAGGTAAAAATGGTGCCTTGTTTGTATTAGTAGCGAGATTACGTACTTATCAAAGTGTATAATTGATAACCGCTTCCCCTTTTGTGGATTAAACGTGCGGTTAAAGTCGACCGAAGAATTCTATTAAACCCGATCCATCAATGACGATCTTTGCCATGATTAATTACCGTCGGAGATTGGCAAAACATCGTCGGTACCCGGGTGCGGACATAAATCAACCATCGAGTTGTGCGGTCCAAACACGAACGGCTCCGCTTGCCAAAAAGTGGACCACCCGACAACCTCCAAAGCTGACGTGGACTCACGTGCACAAACCGCATCCGGTGGCTGATGGAAGAATAAACGGCGAAATGGCTTTTTCATGTACAAGACAGTTCTTCAGCTGGCGGAGAAAATAAATAAATACGCGCATGTAAAACAGGGAACAGGATTCTACGAGAGAATTCTCACGGGGAGGACAGAAATTAGGATATGTTCCTTTTTTCTTCTTCCCTTCCCCCTTCTTCTCCGCTTGTTTTTCTCGTTGGAACGAGGCCACCGAATTTATCTCCCCGTCCGTGACGTTTCGGGATTGATTCGAAGAGACAGTTAATTAAAGAGAGACAACCGGAAAGGAAATTAAAAAAATAATAATAACAAAGAAAATAAAAATGGGATTAATAAGCCGTTCCGCCATTTTTGTAGGCGATTGTTTACTCCCCTTTTGGAAATAAAGAAAGAAGCCGTTTGGGCCTCGTCCGTGCCATCATACAAATTAAAGGCATCCAATTTAAGTTTGTTTGGACCGAGGAAAATACCAATTTCCGAGAAAACTTGGTTTTTGATATTATTCCGAAAAGAAATTGGTCGATTTATGCGAAAGAAACTTTATAATTCATTCTCTCGTTGATGGAATACAAAAGTAGATCAAACACAAACAGAAGGGATGTGCAGATGCCCCTGGAATACGTTGATTTCTTCTTCCATCGCTGCTTTGTCACGCACTCCAGATGATTTTTTTAAAACCTTTTCCATCAGCAAATCGAACACGATGATTGGTGAGTGGAACGGTTAGCAATTTCTTCAATCCCTCCGATTTCGCGTGATAACTCGTCTCTAACCGGATATCAGGGACTACCCCCAAGAGCAAAAGGGCCGCTAATGAAAATTAACAAGGGAAAAAAATCCAATGAATTTTAAATGAGATGTTAATATTTTCTCGTTAAAAAAATAAAAAATAACTGCGTAAACCGATATATAATTATCCCGGACCAATCTTAATGGTAGATTTTTCAAACATCAATACGCTTCGAGAATTTATAAAAGCGGGGACGGGGGAGGCGCGTAAAAAATTCAAAATTAATTCCAGACTATACACCCCCAAAACTAATAGGTTGTTGATATTCAGACTGGATAATGAGAGGAAATTTGATTGCGGGACGACGACCACTTTTTTACAATGCATTCTTCTTTTTTTGTGTGTGTGTCGATTCTCTCACGTTTATCGTCACGTGGTTTTTTTTCCCTCGGCATCCCACCCGACTAGAAGCGCGTAAAAAGGAAAAGAAGAATCGGCCCGTGTGTAACAACAGTCAAAGGGACAGAATCGCGACAGAAGGTTAATATTGGAAGAAAAAGTGGAAGCGCCTCGTAAATCTGGAAAACAGCATTAGTTGGGTGGCAACAAGAACTTTAACAAGATATAAAAACAGAAAGATAACAAGTGTCTTATTGTAAAGCTTCGCACCTTTGGGAATTAAAGCGAATCCGACTTAAGACGTCGACAGAATCGACTCGCTCACCGAATCTTTCTATATTTTTTTTTTTTTTTTGTGTGTGTGTATATATATATATTTAAGTTTCGGAGAAAGTAGAAGATAAAATATCGGGTTTAATTCCCTTCTGGAAGGGGGGAACGTGTGCGCTTTGTATGGAAACAATGCGGAAGAGATCGCGTCCCGTGACATTTAACGCCGGACGAATCATTTAAAGGGCATTAAGCGGAGCGGGATGGCACGACGAACGCAAACACTTCGGATCGGGGTGCAGCATTAAGCCTTTAATCGGACTCTCTGTAATTCTAAAGCCCTCGTAATTTGTGGCCTGCCATCGTCGATAATTTGTTACTAATTGTCGTTCGTCCGATAATGCGCGCATCCCGATAACGGCTCCTCCGACCTTCCATCCTCCCCCTCTTTATTAATTACGCGCCCCGTCGTCTTTATCCGGATCCGTCCGCTTATCCGGGCGGGTTAGCGAATCCGTTCTTCTCTCGCGCCTTCCGATTGGCCGCCGAAGTAGTTTCGCGAGTTTAATGGCGCGGGGCCAAGTTTGAAAACAGGTAAAAGTAGCCCGGAATCGATTCCCTTCTTCGTAATTTTGTGGAAATACCATAAAAAAACAAGGGGAAGGCGCGAGACTTTATTAAACACGAATGGAAAAAAGAAATATATCCGACTATCCGGATCGCCGCACCCAAGGATTAAAGCCGATCCCGGATGAAAGAGAGCGGAAAAATGATGCAGATGGACGATGACGTATCGACTTAATCGTCGAGTAACCGCGTTACGATTTTCGGAGGGGGGAAAAGAATTCGGCCATTCGAATCGCCACCAGAATTCTATTTTTAGTGATTTTTTTGGTGTAGGGTATCCGGCCATCCGGCCCGATGGCCTGGACTTAAAGTCGGTCCCCCGAGTCTGACTCCGATCTGGAACTGGAACCGGAGCTATGGGTTATAAAAGTGGAGGTGGGTCGACTTTTCCAAAGAGCTTTCGATTTAGTCTTCCAATGGGGACGGTCAATCGACAATAAAAAGATCGTTGCGACCGATGGGTTCGCACTCGACCCAACGAAACTGCCACATTCCATTTCTGACCAGACGACTGCGACCCAACGGCGTCGGCCCCATTTAAATGCAGCAAAATATCGCTCGAGTCCAGATGTTCTGCCGGAAGTAAATTACGGCCTCCTTCGGCACTTCCGGTCTTTTCGTGGAGCCCCTATCGATACATTCCTCTGTACCCTGCCGGAAGTCGTCTCCGTCCGTGATATTTCGATACGGCCCGACTCTTTGACAAATTAAAATTCATTGGGAAAAGATTTCGAAATTAATTCCCTTTACAAAAAGGATCGAGAATTTGTGACATCGAGTGACAAAGACGAAACAAAGTTCCTAGTTTATGGAATATTCCTTCGATTTACCGACGTATCCGGATTATTTTATACAATCGAGAATGTTTCATAAATTCCAAATTGATAGTCCCAACGCCATTCCAGAAGACCAGAATTAATCGCAACTCCACTTCCTTCAAAAACACCCACTTCAATCTCTGTTTAACATTAACAACGTCTTTACTTCCGGTTCGACGGAAGCAAAGACGTAATACCGAAGTCGACATGAGCCGACATCACAATATGAAAATCAAAACAGAAGCACGCGCGTTTTTCCGATCGTAGTTTCTACTCTAACCGATTTTAAACGAAGTGGCAGCACTGCACGAGAGTAAGACGATGCCAAGTCCCGTTTTCTTTCGGCCGCCTTCCACCAGAGAGCATTTCCCTTCTGGCTTATCGATCAGGCACGTTTTACTTACAAATAATTCTCCGACGTTTCGTAATCCGGTTACGGAGTAACTGGAAATTAGTGGAGAGAAGTGGCACTGGCGCTTTCAATCGAATGCCAGGTGGATCAGCGGGTTTAATTGACGGGATGCCCCGGTTAACCGGATACTCGGGAGTCGAGTAATGACTCGGTTCGACCGGAAGTAAACAAGCCAAGAAACTAAGTGTAATTGCTGGAAGGAGAGTCGCGTGGATCGAGTGTTACGGGAAAGGCATTGATTGTTACGGTCGGCTAGTGATTAAATGTAATAGTTATGTCGGTTGCAGTAAAGTGAGGAGTCGCTTGACAGCTGCCGCTCCACTGTCTACGGCAAGGACGGGGCCGCCATTATGCCCCCACTTTTTTATAAACGCTTTAACTATACACACCGGGCTACTTATCCTCTCCGACCACGCTAATTTATAGCACCGACATCGATCGAAAAACATTCCCTCTTAAGAAAAATTACGTTTCCAATAATAAATAATGCCCATTTTCTCTAAGATTTAACAATATCTGGCGCACAAACTCGAAATACAGTCGAGTAGCGCGTTATCTTACGGGCAAAAAGGGCAATTGTCTTGACCCCCAACGACAGTACCAAACCAATCTTTTATAAAAAAATATTTCCCCGAAGGAAAATGTCTGAAGACAACGCTACAGTACACGGGGCCTCCTAATTCAAATATGCCCGGGCCCCTCGAAGCTATAACGCGCCACTAAGAGTGGCAGGAAAATGGCGAAATCGGATATTGATGCCAGAAACGGTAACTGAATTTTTCGTGTAAACAGACACAAATCTAATTATTTCCCGGTATCATTTGAAACAATGGAATGTGTAATAAGTCTCAAAATTCCTTTAGAGTTTGTTCCGCATCCAAAGCAGAGGACATTAAGAGTTGCAAGAATCAGTAGTTACGTCGTTATGGCTATTATACATTACTTCGGTTTCAATGGTTCCCTTTTGGGCCACAATCCACTTCTCTGACAGTAAAACCAACGCTAATCACAGAAAAATCCTAATTTAGGTAGAATTACGATCACAAAATGGAATTTGAAAGGTACATATTTTAGTTTTAATAGATTAAAACGGAGCGGAAATGAGTTTTGGGAGTTTCGACGGATAGGTTAGGACCACGATGCAACTCTTAACCCTTCGATAGCATCGATTGAAACTATAAAACAATGCAAACTTCCGGTTTAGGGCAGAAAACGGAGAGCGGAATATCCGGATGATTCGGAGAGAAAGATTTGTTTTCAAAAATAGATAATTAATAGAACGAAAGTTGGTCGATAACAACGCCTAAATTGCCCCTATCGGAAGTGGCGAAAGAAATGGGAAGAAGCCAAAAAAAATGAAATTTTAAAAATTGTATAGGGCACTAACAAAGCGTAAAACTCGAAAATGATTCTGTAAACTAATTTATTGAAAGAAAATATAGCGATTGGATGGACGTGACATCCTCCACTTTTTTATAGGGGTAACAACGAGTCGTAAAAGAAAACAACAAACAAAAAAAGGGCCAAGGACGAGCAGGTAACAATTACTATGATTAATTCAAAACGAAGAGGGAGCTTATAAAAATGGCGGATGTGGGAGAGGAGGTAGTTATTAATTGGCATCAACACGGGCCAGTGGATCCCCAACACTATTAATCTCCCGTTAGCGAGAAACGAAACCGGAGATAGGCTAATACAAAATTCATCATTGGTCGCTAACATTGTCACGGTGCAGTTGCACCTGGCGGCCCGATATCATCCGTGCAGACTCGGACGGGAAAACAAACTGGTGTTTACAGGTAATTAAGCAGAGAATTCCTCCCCCCGGCGGGATAAGTGAATGTTCTGCCCCCTCCACCCGATCGATACCCCCGACGTCCGCGCCACTTTTATAACTGTTGCGCCATCTGCCGTGGCTCCGAAGCTTTATCTGCGGGAAATGTTTCCTGTTCACTGATTCAAAAAATCTCGTGTTTAAAACGGAGAAGCGCGGATCAATCTTTGACTTTTCTTCTTCTTCTTCTTTCCTCTTCGCTTCGCTTCCATATCGGATAACATCTTTTACTTCCAAAACGGCGAAAATCTTCCGTTTCGCACCTGGATCGCTAATTATTTCCTCCTCTTCCTCCGCGTTTATCTTGCTAATTAAAAATTCCAATGGAGATAGGCAATACAGCCGCCATTTTTTTTTTAGTCTATTTATTCATATATATTTTTTTGGCATCTCCAACGGCCGAACGCCAGAGAATCCTCTTGATTTGATTAACCGCCGGTTTCCAAATCACAATCTATTTAGCATGCATTAACAGGAAGTTAATTTCTGGCAAACGTCCGTCCTCACCGGCAACTTCATTTAGTTTCATTACCGAGGTGGGCGAGAAATTAATCGTCTGATCCGATATTAATCAGTAACTCAAATTGATAAATTACCGTTTTTTTTTTCTTTACTTAAATTCTTTTTCTGGTCGATTTAAAATAATAAAAAAAATGGAGGAAACTTTTGTTTACCATGGCGACTTTCTTAAATAAACTGACCTTAAAAAAAGAACAAACGGTTGATTTTTTTCTTGGTACTTAAATTTTTCATTTGGCATTTAATTAGGATTACCGGTTTTCGTTTCGTTTCCTCCGCTCCCACCGTTCTGTAATTAGAAAATTCGACACTGTTCCGTTCCGTTAAACTCCTCCCCACTTCCCGTTGTCGAATTTTTATGTAACGGCCCTTCTCCCCCGTTGGAAAAACTCAAAAATATTTTAACTGGAACGTTATTAAAACACATAATTATCTCTGGACAATTACTCTCTTTTCTGTAATTAGTAAACGAGATAACTGTTTGATTAATTTTGTTATCTATAGAGAGAAGTGGGGGGGGGGAAATTAGAGAAGAAAAATTCTAATTTAGCTTTTAAGAATATCAAATTTTCTATTTCAAAACAAAAACTGACAAATAATAAAAAAAAGAGGGGAGGAGGAAGAAGAAAAAAAAGAAAAAAGAAAAAAGAATTAATTGTTTAATGGAATTTTAACAATTCTTCAACAAGTAATATCACCATTCTTGGAATTAGAAAAGCAGAGGTAAAGAGTTTTGTTAGCATCCTCTTTAATTCCACCTTTAGCTGCATAATCCGACTTGCTCTCTCCCTCTTCTGTTTTGCATTACAAATGATGCATTTGTCTCAATCTGAGTTCTTTAATTTTCGCTATGCCCTATGAATATTAATTGATTTTTGTTATTCCCAGTAGCCAAAGGAAGCCAAAAAGGAAAGAGGGGAGATAGAGGAGATGGAAAAAAAAAAAATAATAAAAAAACCTTTTCCAAATAATTTTTTTTATTGTTGGGATATTGTACAGCGTAACAATGTTATGAGTACAAATTAAAATTTGGAAGGAAGATAATTACTGGGTTGTGTGGTCTTTACTCCTGCGGGACTTGTATATATTTTACGGGGGGACAATTATAAACCACGGTTTGATTATTATGGTAAAGTTCAATTTTTGGTTTATTCATCCATTTTATACAATATTGCAAATAAAAATTCAAAATATATATATATATATATATAATATATATAAAAATTATACAGGAACTTGGAATGCTTGGGATGAGCTTATATTGTTTAATATTAATTCTTAATTTATTAGATGAAAAAATGGAAATGTGACATAATTCTATGCTTATACAATTATATTTACAATATGATATCTTGAAAGTGATGATGATTAACTAAACTTATGAACGATTCCTCCTTATTTGTTATTATTCAAAGTGCGCTGAGTAAATACCAAAAATAATAGGTGTTTTATCTACTTTTTTTTTCTTTTTTGATCAACATTACAAGGCAGGTTTACAATTTCATTTGATATTAAAAAGAAACAAGAAAAAAAAATTAAATTAAAATATATGGCATTAAAATAAAGTTCGTTTTACTATCCTTGCTTCTTTGGAAGACTACTTCGAATGGCAATCAAAACTGCTGTTGCGAATATCAATTTCTTAAATTAAAACCTTCACACTAAGTCCGAGTACGCTTTAAATATCTAAATTTTGTTTTTTATATAATTGAAAGAGAAAAAAATAAATATCACAGATCTGGAGAATTTCTTTGATAAAAAAAGAAATACTTTTAAAGTCTTCTTAAATAATTTTTTTTCCTTCTAAAAAATAATGTTTCTTTCAAATGATAGAACAATTTTTGAAGGAAAAAAATATAGATTTTTTTTGTTTTTCAATTTTATCTTGCTTTGATATTGTCATATTAAGTGAATGCAAATAACATTTGCTTCTTTATGGAAACTATGGTATTTCATCAAAAAATTCTGTAACACATGGGTATGCACAAAACAATAAAAAATGAGCAGCACACACAAAACTTGCTATCTGTACAAACCCCCAAAACAGATGAAAATTGTTTTGGAGGTGAAAACTGTCATCATGATGATGGATGTTCTATTTCTGGCTTTACAATTTGATAGGAAATGAGGTATTCTGGAAAAGCCTGGAAAAAGATAAAGTAAACATTCAGTTTTTACGGACATTAATTCTTATCTAACGTTTTGTAATTAATTAATAATTATATTTTTGAAGATGTTTACGAAAACTGTATATTCTCACCTGTTCCCCTCTGTAGACGACATATTCGGGATAGGACAGGCCGCCCACGCTGGGGCGACCTATTACGGAATGATGCCCCGGAGGAGCGTGCGCCATTTTCATCGCGCTGAACTGCAGGAAAGATTTGCCTAGAGTCACTCGACATAAAAGCATTTGTCTGAAAGAAAAGAGAACCTCTTGGTTAAATTGTTTTGTAGCCAATTGATTTCTTGTTTTGTTAGTATTTGTTTCAGATGGTATTCAAACATTTACAGACTAAACAACACAGTAACAATGGCATTTCTTAAAATGTACTTTTTGGAAAGTGAATCATGATATTGAATGTTGCCTGTCATACTAACATAAAACAAAGACAGCAAGCAATCCATTTGACAGATTAAAATGCCTTGTCTTTTTACCTGGAGCTGATGTATTAAGTTGTTAAGTTGATATGAATATCAACTTTACAATATTATGAATATTGAAATTGGTTATTTATCGCTACTTAAAATATGAAGCATTCCTTAAAACAATAATGTAATAAATGAAAATGTACGCATATTAAAAATACTCAAACTTATTATTTTATTTTAAAAAATTATAACAATTACCTATGACATATATAGCATGATCTATCTTTATGAATTGGACAACCTGTGCCTCCTCCAATACCATAAACATATTGATTACTTTTAGAGGAATTCTCGGCAAAATATATTCCTAAATAATTAAAACGTAAATGTAAAAGCTGAGAATATTATTTTAAAAAATACATGATAAATTTCTTTTATTAAATATATATAAAAATTTTAAAATTTTATTTAAAAGTATTTATAAATTTATACTTTTTATACTTTTCAGTGTAATATAATTTATATATATATATATGTAATACTTATATTACAATACAGAAAAGAAATGTGTAAAGATTGACTAATTTGATCAAGTAATTAATACAGCAGTCCACCCAACGCTGTGTGCTTAGCCCCCTGGGCGACCTTCATCAAAACTTCGTTAAACTTTCATCAAGCTTAATTAAACTTCTCATTGAAAACTTTCTCTATTTATTGAAATAAATTCTTAAAAATTAAATTCTCTAGACACATTTTGATATCGATAGAGTACGATAAAAAAATATCTTTATTAGCAGATAATTTTGGATGAACAAATTCTGGAGTAAATAAGAAATCATTCATTTATTTAATGAAAGGACAATTTGTCAGTTTAATCTAATATCATTTTTACTAACAATTTTAACTGATTCTCTTATGATAAGGAGATCATAAAATGATATAAATGATGCAGTTGTGCACACCTCTTACTCTTTATACTCATTGACACCTTGGATTCATTGCATGACCCATCCGCTTAGTTAGATCAAAGTTTACAGTCACAGAAGTAAAAAGTTTGTGGGATAATTACACCAGTCAGCCATTACTTCCAAGGATAATCATCCTTAATTACCAACACTGGCAGACACACCCAGATTCTATGGGCTTAATGAAGTGCCTGCCTCCCCCTTGCCAATTACTGTTTCTAACCGTTATCGATGCTAGCAACATATAACATCCATTACGGCAGGAGTAATACGCCCACCCTGAAATTATGTGTGTTGATGGTAGTGGTGGTAGCGAGTGGCAATAAATTTGCACCCATACCTGTGCTCCTTATTTTTATTCACACATTTCTATATCTTTATTGGTTCTGTATTAAATAGATATATAAAAGGATAATGTTCATCTAGGAATACAGTTTTCCTTACAAAAATAATCTAAAAAAAATTACCACTTTTTCCCATCAAATCTTAAACAAATAACTTTTTTTTAAATAATAGATCATAATCTATTTGTGAAATCATAAGATAATCTCTTCAAGGTTAGGTAAAAACTAATATTACAAGCTAAAAATGGAAGATGAGTTGCAATTTTTAGTTTCATTCCTTAATATACCCATGAGATAAAAATGTTTCATAAAATATGTCACTTCAGCATCACTTTAAATTGAGGTTGCTCAATTGACAATTCTCTAGACATAACAATCATGCTAGTAATAGTAGTACCCCAATTGTGTTGAAAATTGAATTTATCCCCCTTCCTTTCTGACTGAAAGTACCTCTCATGAAATATGTAACAACTATCTGAACATTTTGGCAGGAGGTTTCCTGTAAACCTATAGGGTTGCCTACTTGCTGGTGCTTGTCAAAGTAGTAGCTCTAAAGTTTATTTAAAAACAATAAGGGGTCAAGTTCCAATGTATCAGACAAATGGCCATCTATCACTGTCACTGGCACTATTTTTCGTTCGCACAATGACTCTGTAAAGTTTTTCCCCTCATTTTCATTGTCTTCTTCAATTTGAAAAAAGAAGTGTGCTTTGATCAGTTTAATACTTTCATTCAATGTATTGCTGAAAATTCTCAGACAGCATTAGGAATTATGTAATTTACTATGTAGTTTATAAACTAACAAAAAATAAAATAAGAAGATTTTTTAAAATAATGACTACAAAGAATTCTAAAATATATCATTATTATATACATAAAACTAATTAATTTATTAATTTAATTAAATTGTTTTATCATTAGAAATTACTGCAAAAAATTTATTGTTAATTTTATTATCTCAATATTTAATTGATAAAAATTAATTATTATTTCATATATTTTAATTTGTTACAGTCTATTACAGAAATTATTATATAAATATATACATAAAACATACCTGCACCAAACATTCCACCTATATATGCATGTCTTTCATCAAATCCCTTTTGAACAATTGCATTAATAAATGGTGAACCATGAAAAAGCATGCGTTCGTTAGACTGCCTGTGATTTTCTTCTGCAACTTCTCCTCTTCTATGACAATATCTTTCCCATAATTTCTTATTGGCAATTTTTTGGATCTAAAAACAGTAACAACAACAAAACAGATTAAAAAAATTAAAGATTAGTAAAACATTAGATATCAAAAATTAAAAACTGATGCTATCAATCAGAGAAATTTGTTAGTTTAAAACTATCGTAAACCAAATTTATATTTTTCTAAAATAAAAATAAAATTCAAAAATATCTTTATTGTTATTTTATACAGATAATTTTTAGCTTACCTTTAATATATTATATTTATTGAATATGCCACCCGCATGTCCGTTATCCCTATGCTCTCTGATTGAACTTTGCATCTGGATATCAGAAGTTTCATTAAATATTGCTGTATTAAAGTTTGAAGATATATTTTTTTCACAAAAAATAGTTGTAATTATCATTACCTCATCCTGAACAGCAATATATTCCTTGTCTTCCATGCATAAATCTATTAAAATTGTACCTGGAGTACTAGGGAGATACTGAATAGAGGCTAAAACAAATATTGTTACACAATGTATATTTTTGATATGAAAAATAACGATAATAATTATTCTATAAAATATGTTTATGCTCTAAAAATGTATTAATATAATATATTCTCATTTAATACAATTACTACTGTAAAAAGCTATAATAAAATAACAAATATAAAATATTTCACGCATACTTATTATCTGGATATTTTCTATTCAAATAAAATAAGAATTACTTAATTATTCATAAATTCTTTGTTTCTTTTAATTTAAAAAAAAAATGTCTATTTTTACAATTAAATATTGTAAATTTAAATTTAATTATAAAGTTAAATTATCTTAATCAAGAATTGTAAATAATTAATATTTCTAAACCGACATTTAAATAAAATAATAATTCAAAAAATAAATCTAATTTTTATTCACAGACAGTTTTATAGAAGTAGTTCAAGCTAATCTGATATAATGCAGCCTTAATTAGAATAAACATTTAATTACTCTTTCGCTATTCTGATCTTAGAATGCATTTCGTATGATAACTGACGTTAAATTTTCTTAAAATTGCCACTTTCTATTATAGAATACATTTCGTTTTTTTCCGTGAAACTCTTAATTTGGTTAAATAATTTCACATTATTAAAACATAAAGACCTTAAAAAGATTTTATCATCTTTTTAATATCTCTATGATAATAATTAATAAAATAATCTAATTAAAAAAATTATAATTGTATTATGTTAATTATAATTAATAAAACAAAATTATGTCTTTCAAGATTATTATTAAATTATTATGGGGTGAAATTTTTTCGTAAACAAAAATTATACTTACGATGACTTCCACAAAGTTTTTCTATGCCTTTAATAAGTTTATGACGATGACCGTAAGCATTTACGCCAATTTGTTTTAACTCTTCATGTCCCATTTCGGCTAAGATATCAAGAGTAATCTAACAAGGAGAAAAACAATACTTAATTCTCATTATCGTATTTCTAAAATACAAAAACTAAATACATTTTTTTTGGTATAATGTAATTATTAGTTTATTACACTTTCTATATTAATTTTTGTTTCGTGGACCATGTTTCTTTTTTTTTGTTTTTTTTTTAAATTCTTTCCACCCTGTCAGCCCTAAGAGGGCCTTTTTTAGCAAGTTGATTATTGGTTTGATTATTCCTCACAATTGTGCAGCCAGGTGTGAGGGATGGTACACAATATTTATAGATGGACCCCTCTCAAAAAAACTCCTGGGGTTTTTTGACCCGTTCCAGATTCCCAGAGCAGTAAGCTGTCACCTTAATCACTCTGCTATCTGGCTGTCAACAATGTGTGTCACAAAATCTACAGAGTGCCCCTTTTGCCTTGTAGGAAAGCACTTGCTCTCAATAAAAAAGTAAAGATTCTCATGCAAAGCACCTGCATTGAGTATGAGGATCTTGCAATTTAAATGCAAGTGTGACCTGAAAAGAAAATGATGGGTTACACATAACATTTCTGGTTTAAGAATCCTGTCTTTTAATGAATGCTGATGCTTTCCTCCAAAATCTTCACATATTATGAGGTAGCACGGAAACTCTGTAAATTTCATGACATACACTATAATAAAAATGATAGTCTACTTATATGACATTTATTTATATTTTAACTGTACATAAATTATTTAGATTATTTAATTGACAAATTATTTCACCTGTCAATTATTACAATAAAATGTTGAATTTTAATTTCCAAATTTTTTCTAAATTTTTGTTCTAAAAACAAACTGAACAGCATATAAAATGTATAGAACAGTGTTAAAAATATTAACAAAGAAAAAAAAATACAGCAACATTATCTTTACATTGTGTAAAGTAATTAAATTCACATAATCAAAATAACTATAAATTAATATTGGAAATATAAAATATTTAATTTAAACTCAAATTTAATTCAAATATACAAAGTTTTATGAGAAATTCGATGATGACTAATTATACAATTTTAAACCAATATTTCTAATAAACTTCTAGAATATCATAGACTTTATGGAATTTATTTATATTCATTCATTATATCGCTGAATAAATAATTAGTTATAAATAGTTTTATTTATAATAGTAACTATTGTAGCATAAATACTAAAAATATGAAATTATTTTCAATTTGAAAAAAATCTTTACACAATAATTCATTTGTTTTTCTTTTTCCTATTCCCATAAAACTGAAAATCAGCATAGAATGGACAAAATACAATAATCATTCGTAGAATCTTATGCATTGTATTGATGATGTTTTTATGCATATCACTAGCAGTTACAATCTATAAAATTAAGTGATGATGATGAAACTTTTCATTTCTCAGTTTGAAAACAGAAACAATAGTTAAGCTAATTAAACTAAGGTCAAGCTATAATGAAACTGAGAATTTTTATTTGTATATTTGAAAGTGTTTATAAAATTATAAAATTCCTTGGCAGAAACTGGTTCCAAGTCTCCCCTCCAGATATCAAACTTTACAAATACTCAAGTCCCTATATAAAATGGCTTAGTAAATGATATGTAAATAGCTGTTATACTGTATTGTTTAGGAAATAAACAAAAGGAAAAAGTCTGTACATGTATGTACAGTACAGACCTGAAAGAGAAATACATAGGATAAACACAGAATATTTAAAATACAAGCAAATTCAAGGTTTGCTTTTTGAAACACACTGAAATTTTTTTTTTAATATCTTCAATCTATAGTTGGTTGAATCTGTAGTTGCAGAACCCATAGATATGAAGGGTTGATTATACTTACAAATAGTTATCTTCAAAACTTTTCTATAATTATTTAAATATAACAGCAGGTTACTTTTATTCTTTATCACATATCTGTTTCTGATGATTAATATAAAAGTATTCATATTAAAATGTTTTATTCTTTTTAGACTCTCATACATTATGGCAACCAATGGTAATCGTCAATCTGTACTTATTGTTTAAATTCACTACTAAAATCACAAGAATTTCTCTTTCTGTGTTTTCTGTGCCTATATATAGGTGCCTTTTGTTGTAACTCTGCTTCACTGTCGTGCGTGCATATAACTGTATAATATATCTAATTGCTTGTCTTGTATTTTTACTTCTTCATTGTATTGTACTCTCATTGTAAATGTCCCGCGTCTCACATCGGTACACAAATTGTTACCCTTCTTTTCTCGTAAAAGCAATTGTTTATCAACTATGTTCCTGCTTTCTGTAACAATTGCATAATCAGTATGTAATTGGCTTGTTTAGCTGTCCTGTCATACCAGGTACACCCTACTGTCATACTGTAATTCCTATTTTGTATCATGTACCTTATACTTTGTGTTTTGTACTTGTGAACTCATTCGTTGTTAATTAATGCGGGTGCCATGTGCTCCCAACTTTAACCCCCCCCTCACTCTGACCCGCTTTCACATCCTGTCCATCACCTTACTTATCATTTCATCATCTTTCTCCCCTCCAACCTCCAGGTCGTACCTTTAAGTGATACCTGGAGTCCCCCCTCTTTCTATAAATAAATAAAATACATTATGGCAAAAGAAGTTGAATATTTTCCAGTATGTGACTTAATAATAATGCAACAGTAATGTTAAAGATTGCAGTAAGCATATCTAATAGTTCCTATCTTAAACAATCTTAGTGCATGCTTTTAAAATGTCAGAAAAGCAACTCTTACAAGGTCTCATTACTATGTCAAAAAATATTATTATACATTATTCAAACTTAGGATTATAAGTTGTTTTAAATTTGATATTCACCAATTTTATTCAAACTGTGTTCTATGAAATCATCTAGTTCCACAGAATATTTTCAGATGTTTTGCATGTATGTTTAATTTACAATAAAATTGTCATTTTGAAAACAACAACACACCGAATTTTATATAAAAAATTTCACAATTAATTTTTCAAATGAATTTATATCACAACAAAGACTTACATTAAATTTTCTTTTTAAATTATACTTTTAGAAAGTGTTTTTTACTTATTTACATCTTTAAAACAAACAAAAAAAAATACAACTAATATAAAAATCTTGCTTTTATTTGAAGAATATTATAATCCAACTTAAAAAAAAAAAAGTAGAATTCTAGAACAAATTATAAAGAAGCATTGCACGGCATTTAATATATTTTTATTTTGCAGTTGTTGTAGTGGTAGTTGTAATAGTATAGATTACATTATATAAAAGGATTTTATACAAGTACAGTACCATAAATAAAACTTGTGCAAATAAAATTTATTTATGATACACAAAGAATATAATATGATATGCTTTAGATATCTTATTTAATATGTAATTAGTCTATTAAATAACTCAGTGGAAACAGTATGAATAAGAATTATTTTTTTTATGATGATTGTACTTTAGTTAAGTAAAAGAAAAGAAAGGAAATTATATCATACCTTTTTTTTTATAAAAAGAAATTAAACAGTCCTTTGACAAACAAAAGAATTAGTTTAACAGAAACTGATCATGAGTAAATAATTAAGTATTCAGTGTGTTGACTATTTATTCTATAAGTTTACTAATTGTTCTTGTCAATTAAAATGTTTAGATTAAATTTTTGTGTTTAACTAAGCTTTACAAAAACTATATTTTTCTGTAAAAATTCCTTTATTAATTTCTAAATAATATAAAGCATTTCTTCACTATGGTGAAATGTCAAAATATTAATTTTTTTTCTGAATATTTAAAGTTACTGTTTATTAAAAAATAAAATAAATATTTAAATAACTACCTTAATGTGTTCCAAATTTTTCAAGTATAGACTGTCAAGTAAAATTCATATTGTAGTAAATGCAAAAATTTACTTTTATTATAAATATTTAAATAATTATGTTTGAAATAAATAATAGAAATTTAACTTATGCAAGTATATTTATTAATAATGTGACTGGCATCGGGCTTTTGAGTTGTATTATATTTATTGACTGGCATCTTTTTTTGCATACATAAATTTATGAATGCCAATTACATCTCCAATTAAATAAAGTCTGCTGCATAAGCAATGCTAAAAAAAGTAACTTTCTATTTTACAATTAACTTTCTACTTTTAAAATTCGTAGAAAATACTTTTCATAAGTACAGAAACAGTATTAAAAAGTTTTCAAAGTTTTCGGACAATATTTGCCTTTTAAAAGCTTCCTAAAACGATAATTATTTTCTTCCTTAGAAATAAAGGATTTATTTGAATCACATAATCACATAATCTTGAAGTCTAGGGACTACTGCTCACTATGAACTGTTGAATTTTTTAGAGTTTTGGATATCATTTCATAAACACTGTAAAATCAATTTAATTTTATTTTATAACTATTTTAATGGTCTTTTAAATCCCAAGTTATTTACTCTTAGATATTCAAATAGAGTTATTAGAAATGCTGATATACCTGTAATTCATGCTGTGTTCTGCCTTTTTTATCTAGGCAATCTTATGCATACTGTAAATGCTGTGTCTAATTTTGAATCTCTTTTATTTCACAATTTAAGTAATTTAAATTGACACGTAAAGAGAATCTCTATAACGAATACCAATATCCAGTTTACCGACTGTTTCATTTATTTCTTTCTAAATTTCCTGCAAATATTTTAATTTTATTTCTTATCACAAAAAATTTAGACATATCTTTACATTCGGTCTTCTAGTATCAATTAGCAGAAGAATATTTATGTTTGGAACATGCTTCCTAAAGAAATGAATGAATATTTTGTACTGTATAATTTTTATTATCTTCCTGAAAGTTGCTGAAAACATTTTCCTTCATCATCTTTATTAATATCAAAAAGAGACTTTAAAATTGGTTGTTTAAAATATGTTCATTATAATTTAAAAGTTTTAAAATGGACTCTAAGCTATATAGATAAAAAATAATTCTTTATATAAATTAAACTCTAGAAATTAATTAATTAAAGCAAATCTAATTTTTCTGATACAAACTTCATTCAATGCTTAACTTAAATATTAAATTATGAACTGTATACATTTAATTAATATTTAATTTCAAATTCATTGATAATTATATAAATTCTGTAATATTTATAAATTCAACTATTGAGATATTAATTTAATATAATATTTATATTATTATTATCTCTGTTACAATTACTGTATGTATTCACCAAATCATTTTGGGCTTTGGTTCGTATTCGTTAAATATACACAATTAAAACTTTAAAATCAATTAAAATTATTAATTATTATAAAGATAAATGTACCCAAAAAAATACATAAATAGTAATTAATTTACATTTCATGTTACAAAATGTATTTGTTTTACATTTACATAATGAAAAAAATTTTTCTTTAGCTTTTTTCTACAAAAATAGAAGGTTTCTTTTATTTACACATCAAATCATTTCATTTTTCTTTGATATTTACTCTCATTTTTATTTCTATGAATGTACAAACTTCAGAGGCTATATCTCAATTTATAAATTATAATTAAAATAAACAAACACAAGCAAATGAATCCAAATTAAATTTATACATACAACTTGACAAAGAGACAGAATATTAAAATTTCAGCAACAGAAGATTTGAAAATAGATATTTCAGTGAATATGAATGAATTTCTTTTAGAAATGTATTGTTATTGTTATTATATACAAAAATTCAGTTATCTGAACAATGTAGAAGCATTATATGATTATCAATATAATAAAGGACAGTTAAATGAAATTCTTTTGAAATTCTGCATCATAATCATCTCCAAATTTATTTTATATTATTATTCTATTTCTTTTAGAAATAATTCAACTATTCAGAGAAACAAAAATATTTTGATAAATATTAACTTGAAAACAGTCACATTGATCTGTAAATTCCAATGCATATTTCATTGTATAAAAACATGAAAAAAATTTTAAATTTTATATTTTTCAACTTTCAAATTTTCTTTCAATATAATGCTTATATTTTGTTATATATTAACTGTAATGTTAACAACAAGACTTTAATTAATATATTTAAATAATGAGATTATTTGCATTTACATTTATTAGATAAATAAAATTAAAATATATCCAACAACTTATATAAATTTATACTTTTTGCAGCTATTACTACACATCAATTAATATAAAAGTAATGGAAAAACGTACTACATATATACAGTATCTACATGACTATTATATAGAAACAATTTTTCCTAATATGGATTTATTTTGATAGGAAATGTATATTTTTAATGTACACTAATTATAATAAATATCATCAGTGTTAAATGGATCACATAAATTGAAAATAAAATCATATCTACAGTACATCCAATTTTCTAAACTGAAAAAATAAACTAAATATTTACTATACTCTTAAAGAAAGCAAATAAATTAAAAATGAATTCTTATTGATACCTGATTAACTTTTATATAAAATTAGAATTATACATCTGTCATTTAAGTACACTTTCAGATTAGAAACAAAATGTTATCATCATCATCAGGCTAAATTATTAAAAGAATTGGTAATTTATGTAAATTTTTAATAAATTCTTACATAGTCTACATAAAATAAATATGAAAAATGAGAAATAAATTTATTGTTTTTTTTTATTTAAAAATAAGAATTTTAGTTCTTTTTATAATAATTTTTTCATATATTTTTTAGAGTTGTGCATTTACTCATAAAATACGTAGATCTTTCCAAAGCAAGCACTCTCGTCTCAATAAAAAAAACAAGGTCGTTTTCATGAAAAAACTTATGCATACAAATCTTTAAAATTCTGAATTTTAGATCCTCAATTTTTTGAAAATATTTAAAAAAGAGAATATTTATTTGAAGATGTTAAAAACACTACTAAAATATTCATCTTAAAATTTAATAATCTGGAACCTAATCATTAATTTCAAAATTATTTTGTTTTATTGGAACAATATTAAAATTGATTTTTGGTATTATTATTATTGTGAGAACCGAGGAGGTTAAGCTGCAAGCTCGACCCCACTTATCGGCTTCCCTGTCAGGGGATGGCCGTATGAGATTAATTTAGTGTAGTGGGAAGAGTTGGTGAGGTCGTGATAAGGTGTTGGCGGTACTCAAGGATGACATGCATTGAACATAAAACGAATTTAATAAACAGATAAATTTATACAAAGAAAGTACAAAAATGAAAGATATAATGTAGGTTAAATGATTAATAACTCTATTAGCGCAACATTGATTCATGTGGTCTCGTCGACACTTCTTTGCGGGTTCCACGGTCCAACCGGATTAGATTTCCATATTGGGAGTTAATATTAGTCTAACTTATAAACTATTCGAGCAGAGAGAGAGAGAGTTTACAGACCAAGTTAATACCTCATGATGATTACTCGCTGTGCATGGATCCTGGATTATGTGTTGTCCTGAGACCTTCGCCTGAGAATCGGTATGGAGGTCCGTCAGAGAGCTGGTGGATTAAGGCGGCTCGACCAGAGGTGACTGTTTGTGGACGATGGCAGGACAGGTCCTGTGCCCACTGTTGATGTCCGCACCGAGGACTGTGTCCAACCTCTTTTTATACCCGCTTTCAGGGGAGCTGAATATTGCTATATGTGATGTAACCCATTCCAAGTCTAGAGTTTGTTTATGCTAATTGTCAGAAATCAAACATTTTGTCAAATTTATTACTTTTGTCTATCTGGTATTGTTACTCATTTTACCTCATAAAATTGATAACAGCTGTCAAACACACGGAACAAATGGCCGGGGGTGACTAAGGTCAGGATTTGCCTTGCGACCTTAGTAATAATTGTTGATATTCAAACTGTTTTATCTTTCAAGAAATCTTGAGAAATAGGATGTGTGTAGGTTTGGGTTTTTCGCTCTGTCATCCCTTTTCTGGAGAGGGGAAGGTTAAAATCAGATGGGAATATTCAATTAATTAATTAATTAAATCATTCAATTAACTTATTATCAGCTTCTCACATTATTATTGGGCTCCCATTTACAAAAATTATAGATCTATAAATTCCCACTGGCATCTGTTGTGTTGTCTGTCTGTCCTTCCTTAATCTTGAGAACAGAGTTAGATAGATAAAAAGTTGAGACCAGATAAAGAAAGGTTAAGGGCAGGAGGTCCCAATTAACTAAATACAAACTTCTGATTTGAACTGGAAGTCATGTTATTTTAATTCAAAAGTTTTCTCCTGAAAGCAGTTAGTTAGATTACTAATATGACTCCACTGTTAACAGGAAAAGCGTGATATACAGGGGGCAAGACACTACAAAAAGTAAGAACATTGTAACAAAAATTGCAGCTGGCAATGTGACAATGTCACAACAAATACAGTGGAACCTTGCACAGCGAATATTTTGCATAACGAGCAAAACAAATAGTAAAAGTTTGCCTCGCTTAACGAGCTATGTTTCGCATATCAAGTGATGAGGAGAGGGGAAGTCCCGAATTGTGCACATGCAGCATGCTCCATCAGTCTGTGTTTAGCACTCGTTCCACTAGCATCTTACTGTCGCTTGTAAGCACATATTTTTCCAAACTTGTGTTCACACATATTACTTATAAACATCAAAAACCATAGCCCGTTATATAATAAACACGCCAAACAAAATTCTTGGGTCATTAAATTTAATGATCAATTCCAAATTAAATTTTAGAAATATCCAAATTAAAAATTAACTATTTATAATTATTAAATTTAATACGAGATGGAAACATAACTGCCTACTTCTAGTCAAATTAATTAATTTCTAATATTTAAAATAATTCTAATATTTAATTATAGCCTTTATATAACCCAAGAATTTGGTATATTGTTTGGAGTGTTTATCAAACATATTAGCTGTGATTTTTTTTTTTTTTTTTTTTCTGCAAATTGAATTCTCATTCCAGGATGGTTCATTCTGCACTAGAAGAAAAGATGATGATGATTCATGCTTCTTAACAATGTATATTGTATAATTTTCTTTGAATAAACGTTATACATAAAACATTTGAGCATTTTTTCAGTGTGGAACACATTATCGTATTTTACATTAATTTCTATGGGAAAAATTGTTTTGCTTAACAAGTGCTTCGCACTACAAGTAAGACTCTGAAACGAATTATGCTTGTTAAGCGAGGTTCTGCTGTAATTGCTTGTTATTATTATAAATTATTTGAAAATAAATAATCATGCTATCAGACAATTATCTTAACTAAGTAACTTTTGCTACTTCAATAATATTAATATTCTGAATAACTATGAAGTAGCAATAATTATAAATTAAAATATTTATTAAATTAAAGGAAAAGAATAATTTAATATATAAATTTATCCATTTTTACTATATGTATATATATATATATAGTAAAAATGTGTATATATATATATATACACATTTTTACATCACATCATAAAACATCACATCACATCACATCACATCATAAAAATATATATATGTATATATATATATATACACATACATACCATATTTAATCAAATGAAAATTATATCAAATGTATACACCATATTTATTTTTTCGGATTTTATTATCTCTGAAAATAAGAGTACCTCTTCGATTCAATGTAACATGTCATAATTAGCAACCACTAGTACCACGCATCTTAATTCTCTGCATCTAATTCTATTGTGCCATTTTAATGACTTTATTAGACCAATATTTGTAATAACAAATATTTAAGAGTTCAACTTATCTCAATCTTATTAGTCTATTAGGGTGTGTCCACACAGTTGCTATTTATTGAATGCCAAACAAACATTTGGCAAATATTGAGTGTTGTGAACAGTTTACTCATGATGAATGTTCAGTATTTGCCATTTTTCAATTCTTGCTGGTAAATTGTGCCAAACCAGAGACGATGAATATTTGCCTCCGTGCATTTGTATTTTCATCCACACATTTGTGTAATTTCTTATTTTCGATTATCAATATTGTTATTTTAGCTTTTTAAAATTAGATCTAGTTTTTTTTATTTTTGAATTTAGTTTAGTTTTTTTTTATTTGATTTATAGTTTAAATAATAATTATTATTATTTTTTAAATGTAAATTTTTCTGATCGTGTTCTTTGCAATAGAGTTTTATTAGGTTTTTTACCCTTTTAATTTCTTTTTTTTTTAATGTTCATATTTTTCTGCTTTGGTAAAGTGATGCTATCCATCATCGGCATCTTTTAGGCTTGCTTCATTAACAGATATGAATTACTCATAACTATAAAAGTGGCAGGACAAAATATTATTTGAGAACTGTCCTATTTTCTAAATTTCAGACAAACATTTATCATTCCCACAATGGACTGACACTCAACAAATAATTGTATCTGTGTAACTGTGTGCTTGCCAAGTGACAAACAGTTCAGTAAATGGTTTGGCAAAAAATGAATACCGAATGTGTATAGACACATCCTTACACTAACATCATAACTATTTAGATGACTACCCCAAAAAAGTTGTGCAGTACCCTTTCAAGTAGAATAATTTAGTTCACTAAAACCAAAAGTAAAACTACAGGACCACTAAAACAAAACTAAGACAATGTTACTTTCAAGAAATGTTTTAAATGGCAGTGAGGATGCAAGTGGGAAGATGTCAGTATTGTCTCCAGTGTTGATTCAGAAAGCTTAACACAGAAAGTGAAGAGGGTTTCCAACTTCAATACCATCAAAGACAATAATGTATAATTTACTTTACTTGAACTAAATACTGAACAGATTTATGTCAACAGAATCAGTTCTGTTGGCATAAGTTTGTCTCCAGTTGGCTATTAAAGAAAATCAGTGGGTGAGCGTGTAGAAATTAAGGTGCGTCTTAGATTCGAGTAAATACACTATGTATACTGAGTTAAAATTCTGAAAATAGATAACAGTAATTTTGCACAGCTTGTATAAAAACTATATGACAAACTTCTTAAAAATACTGTAAAAATAAACAATGATAAATATTGGGTTGAAAGTATTTATCAATCTGTAAGACATTTCTTACAGTCATCACATGATTATCAAGCAGATGATAATCATATATTTCTGAATTAATAACTCTACAAAAAATCACTTCTGCTTTTGCACTAAACAGCTGTTGCTGATAAATATAAGTTTGTGTATTTATTGCATTTTAATTTGTGTAACAAATTTTGTAAACTCTATATTTTTGTCATCTCTCTATTCTAAGTCTACAGTCTACAGTTTGCAAATAAAAGAAAAACTATCTTTAAAAGATGTTCTGAAATATAAAATTAACAGTTTTAAAACATTATAGATAAATGATTTCAAAAATGTAATTTTAGGAATGACTAAGAATGAGTCAAATAACTTTTAAAATGTCAGTCTAGAAAAAGAGATTTAATCAGTCTTTATAGATGTTTGTCAAACTATTTTTGTACAATGAAATATAATTATTAACATACATATAATGTAAAAAGTTATAACTATTATAATAACACATCATAAGTGTATATATTTCAAACTTTTTGGGATTGATAACAGATTAGAATTTTTTAATATTATCATTTTACATTTTCATATAAAATAAAACAAGATATATTTAATCCAATATATAAACGCTTTTGAAATTCAAAAAATTGAATATCTCCAGTGTGTAGTAACGATCAAAGATGTAATAAATTATGTATAAATTATATAAATATATAATTTATACATAATTATAATTATATATATATATAAATTATAATTATGTATAACGATTATTTTATAGTATTTACTTTTTATAAGCATATGGAATGCACAAATTCTTTTCATTTTTATTTGTATTCTTTTCATTGAAAGATAACAATTCTTTGTAATAAAAATTTTTTAAATTTTTGTTTTTCCCCGATAAAACTTATTAAAAACACTAAATATTTCAATATCATCTTGTATTGTAACATTAACCAAATCTTTATAATGATAATGAAATGTTGCAGATGTAAGAGTTACTAATATCTCTCAAAACACAAATGAAAATTTAGTGGAATAATATGACAGGCTTAAGAAAAATTTAATAAAGTTTTCAACATCAAAATTAATTTTTTTTTTGATGTTGAAAACTTAATTTAATGATAATTTAATTTGTAATTATTCTATCAGATTATAATTTATCAGGAATAGTAGCAATAAAGATAAAAGTTGTGAACAATTATAATGATGCCGTATTAGTATATTTTAGAACTTACAATTAAATCAAACTATGAGACTCTTTTTAGTAACACTTTCAGAGGATTTTCTTAAAAACTGATTTATAAATATTTTTTGTGATATGTTCTTCATCTTTTGCTTACAAAACTTTTTATGCTGATATATGATGACAAAAAATATCTTAAAATGACTCACTAAATATTGACTTCTAAAATTTGGGTTATCAAATTAAAATAAGATTAAAATTATGCTAATGTTGGATATTCATCACCTGTAATTTCTAGAACCATAACATTCTCACAAACCAATAAATTTTAGAAATCTTCGAATTTCACTTCACTTTCAAAACATTTATTTCATTTAAACATTAATGAGGCTATTTTAATTTATATTTATTACAATATTATTTTAATTATGGCTGTTAAAGAAATATAATCATTATAAAACAAAAATAATTTAACAATTTGTATATTGGACCTAATTTATCAAGCTTCTCTACAAGTGCCTCTAGGTCTTTTCCAAAAAAAAAAAATGTTTGACTTTTAATGTTTACAATTTTAATTTTCTGTTATAACAAAAATTGTGGCATATTTGTCAACAGTAAACAATCTTTTTGTGTATAAATGTATTTTTAAATTTGACTGCAAATATCTTTTAAAAACTTCTAAAAATTTTGATACTATAATCTAATATACTTATGTTTCCATAATGTAAATAAATATCTCAGTAAAAAAGTCCATTTCTCAAAAAAATTTTGTTTTCTCACAAAATATTTTTGCTTATGTAGTAAAAGAATATGTTAATTATGAGGATATATTGCTATAGTTAAAAGTTATATTAAACTTATCATAAAATATAATCTTTAAATAACATTGAACAAGTAATTTTCATTAATGTAATACATTGTTGAAAACTTTTGATGACATTTTTATGAAAAAAAATTTCTTATATCTAATTCATTAGAAATAGTAAAATAAAAATAAAGTTATTTAATGTTATCAATCAATTTTATTAGTTTATAAAACAAATTATAAAAAATAAAATTTTCAATAAGCAATATGATCTATGATGATTTGAAAATTCCTAGTATCATTTATTATCACTAAATTTAACTTTTAATGGAAAATACAGATTATTGATTAATAGTTATTACATATAATGACAATCATATTGTACAACAATTCAAATATAAAAATAAAATTGATAGAGACTTATAGTGGTCAAATAAAAAACATAAGTGACAAAATCAAGCTAAGTTTTTTAATAAAAGTTACTCCAATTGCTAAAACTTCAAAACTTGCTAGGGTAAACTTGCCTAATTCGTACCCCTTAAGGAAAAACCATCATATTATCAAAATTAATAAACAAAAATTGTTTTTCATTTTAAGTAACTTTTATTTGAGAAATATTTTATTACTACCATAATCAAATTTAGCATAAATCTTATAAACTTCTGAGAAATAAACATTTAAAAAAACACTAAAAAAGTACGATTTAGACCCATTCATCTTAAATCGTACTGATATATTCTTAAATCGTACTTTGAAATCCTATCATTGGTTTGCATCTTAAGAATCAAAATCTTAATCAATAATGTATTAATACGTGTGTAGATTCGGCTGATGGTCTTCGCCAATTCTTGGCAGTCATTGCAGTTGTAATCCGTTGCTTTTTATTGGTTCCTGCGCAAAGTTCATATAGCCATATCTCACATCGTGTGCATTTGATCATACTTTTGTGGTTATTTTTGAAATCAGTAACTTAGTAAAAAAATAACAGTTTACGAATCGGTAATAGCTTATTGTGACATTCATCTAAAATGGTTTTCCTAAATCGTACCAGTACGTTTTAAGAACTTGCCTGGAGTACGAAATAGGCGCAAGAGTCGAACAAGTTTTACATTTGCCTCCAAGAAATTTGACAACAAATACTCATATATCATCACATCAGGTGAAATCACAAAAATACGCATTAATACGTCACAGATAGTTAAAAAACTTATACACGATCCAATTTGAAGAACGTTCTTACGAAATGTGCAAAAATATTGCAGAAAAAGTTGAAAAAACTTACCTTTTCAATATTTTTGTCGGAAGCAGCGTAACAGCGTGTTGTCTGTCAGATGGTAATATGGCTGACTGTTATTTACTTTTTTTGTCACTAAAGGCACTAATAGCTATTATCAGAGTCGAGATATAAGCGAAGTACGAATTAAGCAAGTTTCCCCTAGTACAGGAATTTGACATCTTATAATATAGTCTATAACAGGGACAGCAAATCTTGTCACAATAGGAGCAATATACCACATATCAGAAACATGCAATAACTGCATCCTATATTAGAATGTTATTTTATATACAGGGTGTTTATAAATGAATGGTGCGGTTTAAAAAATAAATAATAAATCTATTTATTACCTTATATGGGCAAACCTTACAGCATAAGCAGCAGCAAATATCCAAGTTTTTAATGCATTAATCACAATCCTTCAATACATGCACCCATGGTCACACGACACACATCTACACGGTAATCAAATTCTTCCCATACGTGGTGTAGCATGTCCTCCGTGATAGTCTGTAGTGCATACTTTATCCAATCACACAGTTCCTCAAGGGACACAGGCATTGACGGTACATAAACTCGATCTTTAACAAACCCCCACAAAAAGAAATCACAGGGTGTTAAATCTGGCAAACAGGGTGGCCAGGGGAGCAAGTTGTTGTCTGCTGTTGCACCACATCCCATCCAGTGTTGGTGAAGAACACGATTAACACAACAAGCGATAAACAGGTAATGCATAAAAAACTTGGACAGTTGTCACTGCTTATGCTGTAAGGTTTTCCCCATATAAGGTAATAAATAGATTTATTATTAATTTTTAAAACTGCATCATTCATTTATAAACACCCTGTATAATCTATATACTCGTATATATATACATACACACAGACATGTGGGTGTAAAGGAGCAGCATCAAAGTTGAACCCTTACCCAAAGTAATAAGGGGTATGGGAGTCCAATATGTGGGAGTCACAATAAGGGTCTGAAGGAGCTGCAGTTTAGGTACCATGAATCTACAACATGTAGAGAAGATATATGACTGATAGAATATCATGCTATCTAAATTAAGAGTTTGTCATCCATTACACAAATATGCTATAATGAAGCAACATTTTCATTTAAATTTATAATTTTATTATTTCAAATTTTTTAATAAACAATTGAAATCAATATAAGTTTAAGACAAATGTAAACAAAGTTTTACCTAAAAACTTTGATAAAAACTTTGCATATACTTAACAATATGAGATTGTCTTATTGCTTTACTATAAAATTATAAGAAATAAATTTGATGTTTATTAAAAAATATCTTCGATGTTTTGGCATAATTTTTTTCATTTCATAAACTACATCGTGTATGTAGTTTTTAATTGTGGTTCCTTGTTTGTATAGTTATTCTCACATGAACACCTGGCAGAATTTTACAGCTAATTGAATTGTTATATGTTTTTAATTTCGAGATTAATCATTTCATGCAAAATATAACAAATATATACATATTTTAAAAATATACAATAAAACCTGTCCAAAATTGTACCCAAATAAAAAGGAAACCTGCCTAGATGAAAAAAATATTCAGTACAATGCAATTCTGGTTTATACAGGTTTTACTGTATATGTTTTAAATAATTTGAGAAATGGCTATAAAACCACATTTGTTTCTAAAATCATGTAAACCAGTTGCAACTGAGTTATTATTTTAGTTAAAATTAACAACAGATAAGCTTTTCAAGAAAAGCATCTTGAAAACAGATAAACTTGGCATCATGTTAAAATTCAAAAAATAAATGTACTATTTACATGTAAACAACTCCACAAACCTGATTTTTGAATAAAGCCAGATGATCAGTCAAATTATTGAGCTATAATATATAATAGACAAATTATTTCATATATAGTTATTAACTTTAGCCCATATTATAGCCCAATAATTTGGCAAATCATCTGGCTTTAAATGTACTATTTATTTAAAGAAGTCAAAAAGTTTGTTTTATTTAAAGAAACTAAAAATATTTTTTGGCTTCTTTAAATAAGTAGTTCATTTATTTTTTGATTTTTATTTAAAAGTAAAAATAAAATTATAGCTTTGTTTATTATTTTGCTTTCGTTTACCATTAAAATGTCATTTTGTTCACTACTGTTATGTAATTACTACTATGAAAATTAACTGTGTCAAAAAAATATCACAAATGTTTTAAGGGTTTTAAATATAAATACATAAATAAATAAATAAATAAATATATATATATTAAAAAATTATCATCAGCAGTAAAAAGACTTTTTTCAAAATTTTTTCATGAAAACATCTTATATATACAGATATCCCTTAATGCAGTTTTGCTTAATGCAAGATTTGATTAATGCACAAAATTACTTGCGGCAATCCCTTTATACACATGGCAGAAATTTTAATTTATGTGATTTTACCAGCTATCTTTACTTAACATAGATACTGTATTTGATTAATACAATTTTGATATACACGGTAGCATCGAGATTAATTAACCGCATTGATAAAGGGATACCTGTATTTTATAGTTATATTTACTTTGCTATCTATAGATTATATAGATTATATTCAAACTTACTTATTTAAAACAGTTTATTTTTGAAATAAGTAGCTTTTTAAAAATAATTATTTTATTTTAAAGTGATATATAATTTTCTTAGGAATTAATTTTAATCAAACTAACCTGTTCTTTTTCAAACAAATCTCTAAGATGTTCGAGATTAAGACTAGAAAGGAAAGCAGTGACCGTCATATTGTGTAATGTCGTAGATTCAGATATTTCGGTCCTGTCAAAGTCAATACAACCATCTCCATGTTGTGATGCCGTAACATTGGCAATGATAGTGGACGATCTTTGATTATTCATAAGATTTATGGTCGGTGAAAAATCACTTTCGATTCTCATACTTGTATGAGATGGCGGTGTTGACGAAGGAAAACTACAAAGAGATTTTTAAATGTGAATAATATAAACAAATGAATTTTAAAAAAGTCATAAATATTAAACAGTTCTAAATTAATAATGTTGTATCATTATGATTAGACCAAACATAAATATTAATAATTTTCAAAAAATATATTATAATTTGATAATTATATAACTAACAAGAGTCCAATAAGAATTATGATAAATACAGAACTATTTTTCAAATGTTGTATACATAATATAAATAAAAATTATATTTAAAATTTTTTAAATATTTTCATTATAATTATTTTAAATTCAAAAAATTTGTAGCAGAATACAAAATAAAATAAAATACAATACAGAAATTATTGGACAAGTGTACTATATTAAAAAACTAATGGCTCTCAAAAGACAATACCTGTTTTAATAGTGAATTTAAATAAATAAAGTACAATTATGATCTAGTGATAAATTATTATAGATGCTTTCATAATAATAAAAATAAAATAAAACACGAAAGACTTAAGTTGTTCCATTACATCATAAGAATAACTACCATAACACATTATGTTGTATTAAAGTTGAAATATTGCAGACTAGAATTAAACAGCATATCATCTCTATTCAACATTACAATCCATAAGAAACATTTGTGCATACATGGGTGGTCGGCAGTGGGGGGAATATAGGGCACTTGCCCTCACTGCAATTGCATAAAACATTCCACAAATTAAATTGTAAAAGTAATTGAGATCTGTAATATCAACTCCATCCAATAAACAAAAGCGATAATACAAATACATCTCACTAACCTTGTACAGCTTTGCAGGTAAAAATTCGAGGATAGAAAACATTGGAAACGGGAAATTTGAAAATTAGAATAAAACCAGAAAATATTTATAGAACACCTGAAGAAGATCCTAAAAATTGGGTTGAAAACATTAGTGATACATATTAGATATGTAATATTACACACTTGGCAATGAAACAGTTTGATGCAACACTGTATTCTATAATCTATTTGTAAAAAAAACCCCCCAAAAATTAAATAAAAATTTTCAACTTTACTAGAATGCATTATTCCTGGCTAAAATTTCTAAATCTAAATTTCATTTTTATTTATGAAACAATGGAAATGTATTACATGATAAATTACATTCAAATAACTTTTGGGCAACGTCTCTTTTAATATTTAAGAATAATTATTATTTAAAAAAATAAATAATCAAATATTACTACAGTAGTACCAATTCCATCCTCTTTTTATCTTCCAATTTTTTTTTTTTCCTTCTTATTCAAATTATTGTCATTGTAACATTTTTAAGCACAATTCGGATTTTATTATGCTTGAATTTATTTTAAATTAATAAATGTAATTTAGAAATTCTTATAAGACAAATTTCTGAGTGAATTAATTTTAAAATAATTGTTCATAAATTCTTAAAAGGAACAAAATTAATGTTATTGCATTTTATTGATGTTGCTGTGATAATGCATTAAGTTATTTCATTATACCCAAACTATGACCTCCAGTCAAATCCAGATCATGGCACACATTAATTTTGTTCACAAATACATTTTACAAATCACTTATAAATGATAGAAATAAGTCTACTTTTGTATATATGGAATACACAAAATTTTTCTGGCCCAACTACACAACTTAAATGTAATTTGGACTACCAAAAGAAAAGTTTGGACAACACTGAGTTATTTTGTTTCTTTTAAGAATTTACAAGATTTCCTACATAGATTATTGGACTGAAATTTGAAAAAATTGTAGACTTATAAATTCCCGCTGTCATCTGTCTGTTGTCTGTATGTCCTTCCTTAATCTCGAGAACGAAGTTAGATAGATGACCAGCACGACTGTTGCTAACAGGAAAAGTATGATGTATAGGGGCAAGACACTACCAATTTGAGGTGAAGAACATATATTTTAAATTAAATAAATTAAAAATACAATTAAAAACTGCAGCCTGGTAATTGTGATGATGTCACAAAAAATAATTGCTTATTTTATTAAATAGCTTCTGAAGAAATATTAATGTATATCATTTTTTCTGTTGATATCTATGGAAGTTGGACTTTCATACTTATTAGATTACAAAACTGATGAAATGTATTTTCTAACAAATATCATGCTTCATCCAATAATATACAAATCACATGCATTCTAAATCTCTTTTGTATTTAATAAATTTTACTTACACAATAACTTTCTTTCTATAACAAAATTATTTTAATATGTGAAATCTAGATTTTAAATGATGACTGTGAAATAGGAATTAATTATATTCAATAATAGAATATATAAACAACCAATAATAAAATGAAAATTGTATTTTGCTAAATTATTTTTAATTATATCTAAATTGAATCTCATCAGAATGATAATCATTTTTTTAAATTCCAATTTAAACTTGTTTAATTGAAAACATTATTATAATACAGTATTATGTTATTCAGAGTCAAACTTTTAATTTTTGAAAGTAGAAATTATGAGTAGAATATATCAACTTCCCAAAACCCGACGTATTGATAGTAAGCCAAGTGATCACTGTGATTAATTGGTTGGTTCTTTTCTTCCAGAATGTTCTAAACTATTTAATAAATTATTAAATTATTATAATTATTAATTTAGATAAGAGATGGTGCCTAACATCTACCTCTAGTACCAAATTACTTAGTTTCTAATTATTAATTATAGCATATTAATATCCTGATTAATTACGGCAATCGTTTGGCTTAGGTATGAATAGAATAATGAAAATTTCTTAAAATGAAATTAAATAGATAAAAATGATTCCAGATCAAATAATTATTGCTGATAAAATTTTTGTTTTTGTGTTGTTAATTGTTATTATACAAAGATTCCCGAATGCATTCTACTGTATATGAATGAGACATTTTTAACGAAATAAACTGCTAGACATTTCTCAGCGATAGGTGTTTGATGTTTCATTAAGTGAAATAAACTGCTTGTTTTAATTGCTTAATTTAAAATTATTTTTAAATATATTTCTATAAACTTTAATGAAGGTTAAAAATAACATACCAACACAATAAGAGAAAATTTCTGAATTATAATAATAAAAGAAAATGGATCATAACTTCCTAAGTTTAATTTAAACATTTTTGAAATATATTATAGTAGAACTATGCATAGCTAAAAAAATTAAACTTACTTTACATAATGTCAATAGTAGTATAAATTTCTCAGTAACAATTTCAATAAGACAAAATGAATTATTTCTAACTGACAGCAATTGAATAATGGAAATATTAGTGTTAACAGTCTTCTATTTGCAGATAATCTTTGATTAATCATAAAATTCTCTTAATTTATTAAGATTAATAAATTATTTTCTTAATAAATTAATAAAATTTTGTAACAAATAATCTCAATATTTATGACATGAATGACAGAATATAAATATAGAGATTAACGAAAGTACAATTAAAATAATGAAAGTTACAGGGAAAAAAGAAATAACAATTTATTTTTCCATGTAATGAAAGAGACAAATTATATAATTTATAATTAAACAAACTGCTTTTTGTGGACAACAGAAACTTCTATTATGTTTATTAAAACAAAATTTAAAAGTAATTTTATAATAAAAATATGAAAAAGTGTAAAAAAAAAAAATTTAGAAATGATTACTTTCTGGTTTTAAAATGTTTTAAATTTAACAATAGGTATTGTTATAAATTTTTATCATTAAACTTTTATTTGTTGTTCTTATTTTGTTTTTCAATTCTAGTCTTTCATAATTGAGACTAATTTCAATGTAATGACATTTACTAGCTATTATCACAGCAGAAATATGTTTGATTAAACTGTTATTTATAATAATAGCCTTTTATTTAAAATTGCTGCTCTATTAATCTTTTAACTAGACATTAAAATTATTAATGATTAATGTATTATTCTTTAATAATTCTTTTAATTGCAAATTACATTTATATATATATATGTGCAGTGCAATTTTTCCAAAAAAGATTACTGCCAGTACACATATATGATAACTGAATATGTACGATTGTTTTTACCAACATTCTGCAGGCCTGCTATTAATACTTTTTACACTGGTTGCTGGTTTAGAGCATGTTTCTGTATATATATAGATATTTGTAATTATTGAATGCATGCTAATGTATTCTTAGTATTATATATTTTTTCATTCTTTATGTTTTGTACCAATCATCATTCTAATTTCTTGAAATATACTCTTTTTGGGTTGATTCTTATTTCTAAAGTTGCCTTATTTGTATGAGAAAATTTTTTAATCATTCCTATTAATATATCTTTTTTTTTTTGTTTTCTTTATTATAAGTAATTTGGGCATTCTTCATTTCATTTTTACAAACTGATCTGCAATAATCTTCTAAAACCATGATTTGCCTACTTTTCTTAAGTTATTCACCAAACATATTTAGCTTAATAAGTATTAGAAACTAGACTACATTTATATTGTATATTGTATTTTAATCCTTAGTTATGGTTTCGTTTTCATATTATTACTCTACAATTTATTTTTTTTTAAGTTTACGACAAAAAATGGAGAAAAACAAAAAAATGAAAACAATTTTCTTTGAAAGATAATAAAATATTAGACTTTGTTTACCTCAAAATAATAGCTTCGAGCAGAAATAACAATTAAAGAGGCAGGATTTTAACTAATCGGTACTACTATATCATTATTTTAGTTGTTCACTCATGGTATTTTTTGATAATATTTTTATTATGGATTAATTTTTATTCTAATTTAGTATAACTTACATTCTGAAAATGTGAAATTTGGTTCCATATAAATACTAATCGACAAATTGTATTTTTAAAAACTTTCTTACTTCAAAATGTAAGCAATTTTTTCTTATCAATAAATTTCTTTTATCCTTGAATTTTTGGCTGTATTTCAATATAACAAAAATATTTCGATGGTCCCCTCAATTGTTATACTGACATTTCACTGCATTACTTTATTGATGTTATCATGTATAATATTCTTTTATAAAAATTCTTAATCTTTTGTGTATATCTTTGGGTTTACAATTTCAAATGTTAGCCATTAAGAAATGATTGAAAACAAATTCAATGCATCAAATTTCACAATAATAGAACAAAAGATGTTAATTTAATTTTTAAATTAGAAGTTAATTTGAAAATTTGTGGAATTTTAAACACAATGTTTATAATCTTCATTTTTCTACTTAAAATAACTGTTAATAAGAAACTTACAAGAACGGAAAAAACAATTGATAATTTATACTGATAAACTGATTTCTCGAACTGTCATCCATGATGAAATTATTATGATAATACAATAATTTAAAATCTCCAATATTATCAATAGCATTTTGACTTTTTAGATTTTTTTTCTTAACTCTTTTTGCCTTGTGGGCACTAAGAGATCTTTTTAGCAAGCCCACTATGTGTTTGTCCAAGCCCACAATGGGACAAATGAGAAGTGAGGAATGTGCCCCGACATATCTGGATGGGCCGCCCCAAAAGATTCCTGGGGTTTTTCAACCTGTCCAGATTCAATCCCCGATCTCCAGAGCGGCAGGCTGTCACTTTAACTGCTTGCCATCCAGCTGTCAACTTTTAGATTAGAATTATCTATAGATGCATCAATCAAAAATAAATAATCTGTTTATTATTAATTTTTATTCTTTTCTCATAAATTAGCTATCAAAATTAAAGTCAACAGATTTTTTTTATGTTTCAAATGATGTAATAGTTTAAAAATTTTCCAACAGTTGCTTATTCATAAAAATTATAATCGGCTATAATAATTTTTACTGATTAATTTATCTGATTAATTAAAAAAAAGCATTTTAGACAATTTAAGTCTTAAAGAATACTGTTTGTTCAGTTTAAACAAAAAAAAAAGTCTGAAATTTAAAAAACCTGAACTATTTTTTTAAATTTCAAAATAATAATAAAAATAACTGAATTTATACTGCAGTATCTTTAAATAATAATTAAACAATGAAACAACAGATATTAAATATAATCTAAAAAGGTACATTCTTGAAGTCAGTGGTTGCTTTTATCAATTGACTACCTCTGTTTGTGGTTTTCTCAGTTGAAAGTGATGAATGATTTAGCATTTAGTTGGAAAATATCATGAAATATGAAAAGACAGTCACAGCAAGGATAATGTGACAAAGAATTGTCAACTAGATATATAGTATACACGTTAGAAAAAGGATCACCACCTAAGACTGAATTATCAGCTAAAATAAGAATTATTTATGTAACTAGAAAGAGGTTTAATATTAATTCATTTTCAATAATTTATCTCCTCAGTGAAACTCTACAACTGACAAATAAAATATAAAATATCATAGCCATACAGAGACGATCTCACTGGTAGGATATCCATTTAAAATAAGTATGGACAGTGAGATGACATGTACCTCATCCCATTATTTATATTCTTCCATTATTTAAATGATTATGCTTGTCTTCCTTTTAGAAAGGTGATGCTACCAATCTTGTATCCAATATTTATATTCTTCAAAAACCAATTTAATTAGTAATGATACATTGAAAATTTTCCTATAATCATGCATATTGAATTTTATTTATATTCTAGATCCTACACATAGCTTAATAGTTTAAAATTAAAGTTTTATTTCCATAGAACAAAATTTCCTTTGTATTAATTAATTCTAACAATGGAAAATGTGTGTGTATAAAATTTCTAAATTAATAGAAAATTAAACATAAAATAGTTTATATTATTATATTCTGTCAATTAAAAAACATCTATGTAACATTTATCTACATTAAATATTAACATTCATAATTATAAACAGTTATGAATATTTAATTAAGTACAGTAACCTGTTTATGCGTCTTTTTATGGAAGCGAATCTGAATAGATGGAAATGCATTGTATAATTAGTAACAGTAAAAAAATAAGCTGTATATGAAAATAAGTTTTAATTCTAGAATTTTATTTAATATACTAATATTACACTTTAAAGCTCTTCCTTTTCTCTAATATAATTACAGTAATTTATAAACTTCAATAATAATAAATATCCCAAGCAAATTTTTCCAGATTAAACTTCGGATACTTAAACAATGCAATTAATTAAAGAGCGATGCCTATTTTATCTTCATTTCAGTAAAATTAGTAAAGTCAATTTAAATTTGTTTCAAATACTAACTACTTTAAAGTAATTATATATAAGTGTACCTCTTTAAGATTAGTTAGCTTCAAAATGTATAACATTACAATTATCATAATTAACCTATTGAAGATAGCAGATGTGGAAATCATATGGCTAGTATTGACTACAGTCACCAGTTCCAACAACACTAATTAAAACAATTCAACCATGGAACCAGTGTTGAGTAATGATTTGACTATAGGGGTTGGATATGAACACTGTCCGAGTGATGTAATTGCTATGTGATTAATGTAGCATGACCATGAATCTGCAGACGATGTGGTGCCAAATACTGACCATTCATGACCCTGATATCTTTCTCTAGCTACAGTTAATTACTCAAGACTTGTCTATTGTCAATTACTTACATTCAATGAATATAATTTAACTAGTATAGAAAAGCTGCTTCATATTCCTAATTGGACTTATTATAACTCTGATATTACAAAAGTTGAAATTATTCAATTGTCAAAGAATGTTAAATAAACAATTAATATAGGTAATGAAGATAATTAAAATAACTGAAAATAATTTAAATTTAATTTTTAACAAAATAAAAGGAAATTTTAAAACAAAAAAAATTGAATAAATTAAATAAAATTTTAAAACAACATCTATATTAATAATTACTATATTGCAATTTAATTTAGAGAAAATTAATTTATTTGATTATGAATACTTCACAGATTATAATATATATTAATTAAAATATCTCTAAAAAATTCATATATACGGCAACGAAATTCTTAACAATTTAAAAATATAAGAACGTAAAACATTTTATCTATCAAAATGCAATTATTTCAAAAGTATAACAGTGAAAGACTTAACATTTTCAGAATAGCTTTGAAAGTTGAATATACACTCTTAAAACACACTGGAAGAGAATTGGATAGAAATGTTCAAGAACTACCATATATAATTGTAAAAAATATTTTAAAAATTCAAATAATGTAATTTTAAATATCTACTTATATTTTCATATTAATTCTTTGTGTGTATATTTTTATTAATAGATTTTACATTTTGAATTTTGATATTGAAAAACTTAATCGGCATATTAAAGTTTTTTTTTTTTATAAAACAGTTTTAATTTAAATTAAAATGTTTGGAATATTTTATTTGAAAAATAATCTTAAGTATTATGTAATCAAAACAAAAAGAAAATTTCATTTACAAGATAAATATGAAAGTTTTTAAACTGACTTCAAAATTTAAAAAAATTTATTCCTTAAAACAATACTACTACTACTACTAACTTGTCCGAGTAAAATATATAAAAATATAAATATAAATTTCATTTTAAAAAAAACCTGTTAATAAATAGAAGGTCAGAAAATGAGCTCTGTATTTTTACTTGTGAATTTAAACAAATAATTATTAACACATACAAGTGTTAGATATGATTACATTTAATATATTTTTAACAATTGCTGAGTCTGATTTATCACAGTAATTGAATAAAGCAGCGATGGACAAAATATGATCAAATTTAGTCTACAAACATATTTGACAGATCACTTATAAATGATAGAAATAAGCCAGATTTTTATATACAGTATATGGAATATACAAAAGATCTGTGGCCTGCCTACTTACAACTTATGTACAATTTGGCCCATCAATCAAAAAGTTTGGGAGCACCGGACTAAAGAGTGAGCTTGCTAAAACAAACAAACAGCTATAAAACAACAATAAAAAGCATGCACATTCATTACATTCTCTTTTTTAATACTTTTAAATATTTTGAAGCATACAGCTTAAACATTCTATTCAATGTGGAAAATAAATAAATTTATAATAAACAAAAAAATCAGAATGTAAGAATATGAAGAATTTCCAGCATCAAACATACAGTTTCATTAAAATTTTATAAATATATGGCTCATGATTATTGTATAATATCAATATTCCATTTGACAGCAATTCAGATCATTTATGGTAAAAAAAACTTCCTTGACACTCCACTTCCTTGACATAAATATCAGAGTGGAGGAGAAAAGCATCCTCACATCCGTCTACCACAAACCGGAGTTTACATCCACATACATACCACATACATATCCACATACATATGGAGTCATGTGACTCTTTCTCATATAAGTTAGCAGCATACAACATTTTAATCAGGAGAGCATTTTCCCATTCATCTTCTACACAAGCACTTGCCGCTGAGCTAATTCATATACACCATGTTGCATCCACCCACGGTTTCCCAAGGCTCACTCATAAATTGATTGAACGCTATCACCGCAAGCACTCACAATACACTGTCACGGCTGACATGCAGAGTGACAACTGTCCTGATGTTGTTCAATGAGTCCCTATCACGTTCAATCTGTATGTTAAAATGCTTTACACTGAGATCACCAAGAAGTGCCAAATTCAGATCATGTATAGGAGATGTCCCACCATGTTTGACATTCTCCATACGCAATGGGAAAGACCCCCAACCAGAACAGACTACCAGGTGTGTATAGTATCCCCATTAGAGACAACAGATTTGATAAGGACCTCATTTACACTGGATCAACCAAATGCTCCTTGGAAGTCAGATTGCAGGAGCACATAGCGGACATTCAACATAAGAAAAATTCCACCGCCCTCGCCACTTACGCTTCCAATCCCGACATCATGGCGGCCTTTAACCTTGTGAAGCTAGTCTGCTCTATGTCACATGGAACTTTAAAATGGCTAGAGGCCATTCACATTTATAAATCGACCCTTAACGACACGTGCATCAATTTTTAAGATGAGTTAGTTCTGTCTGTAGCCTGGCAGGCATTTATGGACTCCAAACTTTAATTGTTAAGATCTGGTAGCCCTACAAACACGCATGCACAACTCATGTTACAGATTTGAATGTTTTTTCTCATATTTCATTAACAAATTGTCACAATGCTGGACTGTAATTTTTAATCATATTTTTAATTTATCCGTCCCATCAGAAACTCTATTTTACACCTGAAGAAGAACTCACAGCAGTTCTAAAACATTTGTGGTGAACTTTTTCTTTTGTTTTTTTTGTCACACCGGATATAGGTTCTAGGAGTACAATTTTTAACACATCCCGGTGTTTTGTGTTGTTGTTGAATTTATGGTAAATTTAGAAATTCAGCTTGATGCTAGAAACTTTGGTAACTACATACTCATGAATAATTCCTGATAATGTGTTTTGTGACAGATGTTTTAACAACTTAAGAAATAAACATCAGTTTCTCTGTAATATTGCTTCAATGTCTTCAATTTGTTAAGCAGATATGGAATGTCTGATTCTCATTTTTGTCTACATTCCTTACTTTTACTACTCTCAAATTCATACACATTATTTCTGTACATGTTTAGAATAATAAAATAAAAGCTGCATGGGCCAAAACATGCTAAGGGTCTTGTGAAAGCCAGAAAACTGAGTTATTCTGGCATTACCTGTCTAAGTTAAACCTGAGAGAAATGAAGAGGCATGAATAGAAAGCAATATATGTTATACCTCTGTTATTAGTTTGCATTAAGTATAATCTGAAAAAGAAGAAAACTTACAAGAATCAAATGGAAGGTTTTATACAAAACCTTAGGAATAAAATCATGTCTACTGATATTTATTTTGCTTATAAGATAATAGTTTAGTTAAATATTATAATTGATATTATTAAATTAGTAAATTCTTCTGAAGATTCAAAATTTGTAATTTAAGTCTAACAACATACCAATACACAAATTGCAGTTAATATGATTGTCAAGAGCCTAGTATTAAATAATGAAATGAAATATGACAAAAATTAGTAAACTTTAATAAGTAATCTCAAATATAAACATTAAATCTTATGACAAACTTGAATTTAAACATCTTTTTTGTTCCTACATCTGTCAAAGAAGAGTTTATGCCATTTTCAAATTGAGATAAAACTCTTGATTAGAATGAATGTCACTGTGAGAGATTTCTCCTTTGGCTATACTTTTTTTGTGCTTATTATGGCAGAAATTTTAGCAAATACTAATATTCTTGTTGATAAATGAATATTTTTTTTTTTTGTACTCAAATATATTTAACAAAGAAAAATGAACTTAACACAATGATGACACATACAAGACTCTCTAGACTGACCACCAATTCTCACCTCCCTTCCCATTACATGATTAGAATGCCACCATTATGTATCAAAGACCAGAGTAAGTCAGTGCCATCCCAACAAAGGAAAGTAAATTATAGCCATATATACGTTAACTGCAATAGAAACAAAATAAAATACTTGCACACAACAATGAATATCTGAACACAAACTTTTATATACAAACACTTAATATACTGCCAACACAAACACTTAATATACTGCCTTATAAGAATATATAAATAAATGAGCAAATATTTATTGTGGCATTGTCACAATGCTGGACTGTAATTTTTAATCATATTTTTAATTTATTTAATTTAAAATATTTGCTCTCCATCTCAAATTAGTACTGTAGTGTCTTGCCCCTATACATTATCCTTTTCCGTTAGCAACCAAGTAATGCCAGTGGTCTATTAACTTCTTTCAGGGAAAAATTTTTGAATTGAAATAACATGACTTCCAGTTAACATCAAAAGTCTGTATATAGTTAATCAGAGACTCCTGTGCCTAAGATTTCCATATCTGGTCTTGACTTTCATCTATGTAACTCCATTCTCCAGATTAAGGAAAGACAGATGGACAACAGTAGAAATTTATAGGTTTTTCAAACTGTAGCTCAATTATGAGAACACAACAAATATGTTTTCTGTTTACATCCACACTGATGGTATATTTTATGTATTTGTGTTCATGGTCTAAGTCCATCTTGCTTTTAAAACAACAGGAAGATTGCTCTGCTTTCCCAATGCATTAACATAGTTTTAAAATAATGTTACGAAAAATGTTGACTACTTTCTCATTAAATATGACAAAAGTAGAGTTGACTAAGATCAAAATGTCTCTGCATTTTTCTCAAGACTCAACTATTGAATTTGAGTTCTCTCTTGAAACTGGAATTCAGGCAAGTAAATCATTAAGATAGCATCTAAAATACTTCATTTTCAGTGTGAAAACAGAAAGATGTTTTGCTTAGAACACACATAGTTAGAAAGAAGTTTTGCTTTTGTCAGTAGAAAATATACACATAAATGTATATGAGTATATTTTATATTCAGCATCCTTTTCCTTTTATTTTAAGATCATTTTAATGATCTCAAAATAATATTCATTGTTGTATTATAATTGAATATTCAATATGTGCTTTTTTTGTAGAAATCATAATTTTATATTTATCATTTATTCTAAAAAGAAAGAATATATGTTAACAGATTTTTGTTAACAAATGACTCAATAGTTATTGAATATCTGATAAATATATACTCCAAATCATCAAACAGTTTCCTCCTTTACCTTTTTCTTCCATAATACAAATTACAGTGGCATCTGATTAACTCAAATCAGTCAGAGGAAAAAAATGTGGACTTTGAGCTAAAAGGTTTCCAGTTACAGAAGTTTGGCTAAAAATCAAGATTTTGTGCATTGGTTTATTGGTGACCCATAATAACTATTCATGTGATATTTCTGTGGGTCTTGGGTCTTATTATGCAGAATTGTTGTGTCAATGTAAACATCTTGATGATGTCCATAAACTCGAAAAAACACTACATAAAATTGGACTATAATAATTTTTTTAAATTAATGTATCAAAAATCCATTTATTTATTATGTCAGCTAATCAGAGAAATCTGCAACAATCAAGTAAAACAAAAAAAAAGTTTGAGAAAAGCAGTTTGAATAGTAGTTACAATATCTAGGTTACACATGCTGTCTAGAAGTCAACATCCCCACCTGTCATCATGTGACACAATGTTCATTTTTAGTCGTATGTGATTCTCGCACTTTATAGAAAGTTTTTGATTAGTTTATTTAATAAATAAATGTTAAGTATTTTATTTAAATTAAAATACTGAAGAATTTATAAAAATACTGTATTAAAACCCCATTCAAGTTAAACAGTTCGATTTAACATGTAATGATCAGGAAAATCCCTATGCCAAATGATCAGGAAAAGAAAATGACCCTAAGTAAATGTGACTTTGAGTTAACCAGGTTCCACTGTATAAAGATTATAAATTATATATTCTGGTTGAAATCTAATATAAAACACTCCAATTATTTTTAAACCTATTAAAAATTAATATACATAAATTAATTACTACTGAATATTTCATATAATTCTCTATATAGACAATCTTTTTGAAGTACAGTGTCAATATCATTAATTACAATTATTTATGATACTTTAAACTTTAATTAATACTTAAATACACTAGGAATATTTTGTAATCACCTCTCCTAACAGTATGATTACACTGGTGTGCAAAACTTAAACAACAATTATCTTGCCACAACTCTGCAAGAAATCACCTAGGAGACATGAAATTCAGAATACAGAGACAGTATTTTGTACCTAAAAGATGAAGAAAGCATACTAGTGCAAAAATGAATAGAATGGAATCAAAGCCTTCTGTTTATTGTAGTCTTGCTCTAAGCACAGTGACTGCGTGCATTTTGCATCCCCTCCCATAACCTATGATGTCTTCTTCCTGCATATGAATCATCTTTCTACTGAATTGGATGTTCATTGTATTGATGGCAACAAGGCCTTTTCTACAATTTCATGACTGTCTGCTTAAAAATTACATCACTGCTTAAGTTTTGCACACCAATGTATTTACAACCAATAAATCATCGTACAAACTTAGACCAAAAATATTCTGTAACTTAATATACTATATAATGTTTGGTACAGTAATGATGTAACAGCAAATACTAGAGGAAGAAATTTAATAAAATTTAAACATATAAATTGTAATTTTGTACTAATCAATCACATTAAAGGTAATTATCCTAGAAAATATACATTTGCCTTTTTTCTGATAAATCAACAATAAATTATATAATTTGTTTAGAATTTCCTTAGATTTGAGTGATAAATCAATAGTAAAAAATAAAGACCTGTCTGATCACTTTCCCATTTAGGTAAGTTTGTTGGTTAACTTAACAGATGAGAATAGAGAAAAATGCACAAAGTTAAAAGATGACAGTCAAATAGAGTTGTATAAATATAACAACAGAGTGCTTTTGATGCAGAAATTTAAGATAAGGTTAATCAATTAAGAAGTGATGTATGATTTTGTGAATCAATAAATATATTTATCCTATTACTAATTACAATTTAAGACAAAATAAGAAAAGGTTTAAAAAAAAATGGTTCAATAATGATTATTTCAGAGGGTGAAGTCAAAAATTGTGAAGTTTAGCTAAATTTCAGAAATGGAAATCTGATGATTAGCTAATAAAGTAGCTTAATAATAAAAAGATATATAATAAACTTATACAAAGTATAAAAATATTTCAGTCCACTTTTGCTTTATAGTAAATAATTATCACTTTAACTACAGAGAAGAGGCATTTGAATACATCTCCTTTGAATAAGGGTATCAATTTCTTATTTATCAATTTGAAAAAAAAGGAATGTAAAAATAAATAATGTCAATTTCTTCCTTTAATGAATACATTCATTAAAAGAAAAAACTGATGATCTAGTAATGAATGAACTACTTTCTTTAGTATAATTACAGAGAGAAATTAAAAATATGAAAGATAAAACAGCTCCAGAAATAGATTTAATTCCCACTAAACTTTAAAAAAAATTACCAGAAAATGCAATTGAATTATTAATAGAATGTTACAATTTAATCTACAAAAAAATGGACATTCCAAAGATGTAGAATTTAGCTATTTTTTAATGCTGTATAAGACATGAAAAATCAAATCCAGCTAACTATAGACCCATTGCTAGTCTATCTGTTCTAAGAAAATTATTTATGGTAGTATTAGTTAAAAGATTTTGTCAATGGATTGAAACAAAAAATATTTTCACTATAGCAATTTGCATTCATTAAGAATAGTGGAATTAAACTGAATATATTTTTGCATTAATATCTGATTCAGATACAACTGTGTAGAATCTAGCATTTTTGGATTTACAAAAGGCATTTGATTCAATCTCTATTAAGAAAGTTTGCCATAAATTAAAAAATAATAAAGTTGACAAAAGGTTTGTAAATGTAATTAGCCAATTGTTTGGATTCTATAAAATAATAATATGGGAGATTTCAATATAGATCTTTTATTTAATAGAGTCTGCACAGGAAGATCCTCCATCTCCTTATTTGTTCAATTTTATGATTTTGATAAAATATTTGAAAAGATGAAATCCTGGTGGGGATAAAATTGCACATTCAGTGCAATATGTGGATGATGTGATGCTGGTATCATCCTCAAAGGTTGGTTTACAGAGAAAATTGACCTGGTAAACTCATATTTTTGAAAGAGAGTCTCTATATTTTTTCATATTCAAAGATTGCAATTTTCCTTAATGGTGGAGCTTTGTCTAAAAATGAATCCAATTTCTATTTAAAGAATATGAGATTAACAGTAGTAAATAAATTTTCATATTTAAGTATAACTTCAATTCCAATTCTATCATTTTCAAAACAATTCCAAGGGCGGAGAGTTAAAGCTTTGAAAATCACAAATAATCTAATTTTTTTAATGACTAATAATTAAAAATAAATAAAATTCAGACCCATTGTAAATTATTTAATTCTACAGTGAATGAATGCTGTCTGCTAAAATCTGTCTATTTGGGGAATAGAATGAATAAGAATGAAGATAATTTAAGTTATATTTTTAAAAAGATTGTTTAATTTGGATAGGGCTGTTCTAGATTATGCAATGAGACATGAGTAAAATAGAACAAAGTTAGAATCATATTTAGTTTCTCAAATTGTCAAATTTCACAAATGAATAAATGACATAAATTCACAAATTATTACTTGTATTAGCTAGAAATACTGGATAAGTAGAAGAATAAGTATAAAAACAACTAGTATAAAAATTTCTTGGGAGATTATGGTTCTTATTATCTATCTATAGTAAGTAGCTAGATAATATTTATGTTATCTAGCTATTTACTATTGCTAATTTTATTTTCATTGTCATTTGAAGTTTGGAAATTTAGGTATCTAAATCTGATGGACAATGTGGTCAATAATATGACAATACAAGAAAAAGTGTCTAAATGAGTCTATCATGGTATCAAAGTATAATTTCTTCCCCTTCATCTATTTATTACCTATATATATTTTCAAATCCCATTTAAGATAAAGAAATTTATTACATAGTCGAGATTAAATAGTTTCTATTTAACAAATAATGAAGAAATTTTTGTAAATGGATAAATGTTTATGTTCGTATGGTGATTTTGTAACTATACTAAATTGATTTTGTAACTATACTAAATATCAGGATCTAAGACAAAATATGGCTTAACATTATAAAATTCAAACTTAAATGATATTACTGTTTGGTTAATAACCAAATTATATTAATTCTTCTTAATTCAATGAAAGTATTTTTAAAAAATGTAATGTTAAAAAAAGACATTAACAAATAAATTAACTTATGTTGTTTAGTTAATTAATAAATATATATAAACATAAATATGTAAATCTCCTTCTAACAGGAAAAACTCCCTAATGTGTTAATAAACATTTGATTTGATTTGAAAAAAATTATTATTATTATTATAACTTTTATTTTTATGCAGTAGATGCCATTTCTACAATATAAATATAATTTGTCCCTAAAAAATTATTCTTAATTAAGTAAAATGTAAAATCACTCTAATTTCTTACAGGATCAATATTATAAATTGAAGTTGTATTCCTGAAAATGAATTTTGAACTATAAATAGTTAACAGGAAAAAAATATGATAAATATGGTATTTCATATAATCATAACAGAAAATTTATACCAGTCATAAAAGCAGGAGGTTGTAAAACAAGTGACCATAAAATAGGTTTCTACTATATTGCATCAAATTTTTATTACTAGCTAGTGTAAGCATGACTTACTATAAATTTAGCAATAAAGCATTAATGCATTAATGTAATCATTAATAAATTACATTAACTAAACTACAAAATCATTCCATCCTTTTACCATATGATGAAATAGATTGAATCAATAAATTAATCTGTTCAATTTAAACATAATTATATTTTGATGATTATTATTATACAGATAGTTTTAAATTTAATTAACAATATATTATTATATAAAGTTAACGATAAAACAATTTTAAAATTCTCTATTAAAATGGATTATTTTCCAGTAGAAAGAGAAACTATTGTCAATATTTCATGAAATACAACATATAAAACTGATGCCTAGCTGTCAAAATTATAATTAACTTTGTGATTCTGTTATAATATTTATCAAAAGTATTACACTTTTGATAAATATTAAGTATAATACTGTAATATTCAGTGTATAAGCTAACCATTGAAACATTAAAATTTATATATAAAGTAATAATTTGAAATGTAAAAAATGTATTGGATACAAAATGTCTTCATACATCTGTCATTTTGTATCTTCATTTTTAATTTTTAATCAGTAATAATTTGATTAAGCAAATTATAATTTTACACTCACATGAAATTTACCAATTAATATTACAACTATAATTTGAATCAAATTATTTTTTCATATAGAATATTTTAGAATCATAATTTCATTTTTATAGCAAACAAACACAAAAGTTATAAAAGAAAAAACTTTATGGAATTTGAAAAGCATAGTGATTACAATAAGCAGATTCTGTTGTATGTATAATACAACAGAATCACACATATATATAATAGAATCTGCATATTATAATCACTTTGAAACTGTTTATATGATAACAATAACTAACCAATAGCATTAAGTGAGCATGTAAATAAAGTTAGAATTAGTGAAAATTCTGGTTTTCTTTAATTTGTCCTTCTAATGTCATACTATGACATTAGAAGGACAAATTAAAACAATTAAGAATTGTATAACAAAGATTTATTCATTTTATATTATTATTATTATTAATTAATAATAATTCATCTAGCATATAACTGAAGTAAAAAATTTCAGCAATTTAAACTATATGCAAGCAACTTAAAATTAAAATAATTAACACACAGCATTAAAAGCAATGGTAAAACATAACGACAGCTGATAACAATTGTACATTATCAGCTATATGTTGAGACTGGTTGTATAAAAACATCTTAAAAATGCTTATTTATCTGAGGGTGGTGATATAACTGACTAAATTTCGATTACAATAAGCAAAATTTTATGAGTGTATTTTTACTATTAAGTTTGGGACTTTCTAATTCTGATAATATGAAAAGACTGACTAATCACAAGACTAATATTTGTGATTACAATAAGCAAAGTTTACTGTATTTTAATTAATTCACCATTCAATTGTTTAATACACATGAGGTTATTACAGCTATATTTGATATTATAATTTTCAATAAAATCCTAAGTAATCTGTTTTATTTAGATAAATGTTCAACACCAAATTAAATTTTTTATGGCATTCACAGCTACTGAGATTATTTATTACTGCTTTTTTTAAATTTAAAATTCAACTTAATTAGTTGCTCTCTTTTCAATAAGAAAGTTGTTTATCATTATCTGCTTCACTGTCTATAAACAAAACAAAATATTCAAAAATAACTACAGTCAAACCTGTTTTTATGCGGGGGATAGGGACCGCATTAAAAAAAACGCATTAAAAAAAATCTCACGAAACTTCACGAATGGCTGTAAATAATAGTTTTCGCGACACAATTAAAAAATATTTTTTTTATGCGGTCAACAGGGACCGCATAAAAAAAGTCTCACATAGAAAATAACTCAAAACCGTACGAAATAGAATTTATTGACAACAGATGTCAGCACTTGACTGCATCGTCTGGTCTATCGTCTGTTTTACATATTTTTGTCCAGGTGGTGTTTTGTTGACTTAAAAAGTAAATTATTTCATTTTTCGCATATTCATGCAATAATATTACTATAATAAGTGCATTTATGCTATAATAAGTTTATTTAGCTATAATAAGTCAACGTAAGACATGACGAATCGCACGAGACTAGTCGCCAACTATACCGCACAAATTAAAAATTCGCATTAAAAAAATCGCACAAATAAAAATCGCACATAAAAAGAGCGCATAAAAATAGGTTTGACTGTATTTAAATTGGTTTTATAAGTTTTTTCAGAAATTATATTACTATTGCATTTACATAAAAGTATCTTAAATAATTAAATGCTTTATATACGAAGCTAAAATTGAATGCATGACGATGATAAAAATATAGAGAAATTCAACATCAATTTAATGATGTCAAAACAAATATTAAAAAAAAGATGATAAAATTAGCAAACATTTATTTTTTACTGTTTCATTACTTAAAATTAAACAGATGAATTTCACATTAAAAAAATCAATTACCATATTTTTAATTGTGTACCTACCATCTGCATTTAAAAGGCAGTGAAGATTATGTAATAGTTTGAGTTATATGCAAATTTTAAATTTTGATTATGAATGTGCACCTATGAAGCAATTACTGCTTTAGAAGCACAGGGTTTATGATAAAAACTTTGCTTAACTTGCTTATTTTATTCTAGCAATTTTCTGCAGGTTAGACACCACTGCAAGTTTAAAGAGGCCAAAAATATTTGTCAGTTTTATTAAACATTTATGTTGGAGTTTATTATGGTTGTCTTCTTGTCACATAATCTAAGAATTGCTTTGGAATGTTTACTTACAAATATATGTTTGTGTATCTTTATCTTATTTATATTCAAATTGGAATGTTTAAATGTCAATTTTCTTATTGTACATGCTCAATTTTAAGCATTTTGACTTATTCTCCTGAAAAATTTACCCAAAAATATAAGAATGTCAGTTAAAAAGTTAAGACACAACAATAAATAATATTTAATTTATAAATAAAAACAAAGGAATTAAAGTGAAATTTTATGCTTATAGCTTATATTTAGCATATATTTCAGAACTTGGTTAATTTAGTTTCTTTTCTAAGATAAATTTAAGGATATGAAAAACTGCCCAATATATATTTCATATATATCCTGTAAATTTCCAATTGCAAATTATATACTTATTTAGGTCATGGACATTTGCATGACTCATATGGTCATTCTAGTCATTCACATTTGCATTCTCATGGGCATTCACATGATTATGGTAAGTTTCTTCTTTTTTTTTTTTTTTTAATTTAAAAAATGCAATTTTAATGTTTTATAAGTTTATAATCTTTAAAGAAATGTAACATAAGAAATCCTCATTAATTCAAACTCATATAGTTTGAAATCCCATTAGTTTGTACTTTTGTCCTGATAGGTGATATACAAATTTACACATTAAGGAATTCAGTTAGTTTGAAATATGGCTACTTTGAAATTCAAAGTCAAAATTCTGCCCGAACTGTGATATGCATATGTTAACTCATTCATTTAGATTAAAGTGCCTCCGTGCTATATGGGAACAACAGACCAAGAACAACTCTAATCTGATCAAATATGACTTTGCTTTTACAGTAACACATTTCTGGGTGTCACCTTACCCATGGACTACCCTATTTTTTTTTTTCTCTCATCTCAAAGAAAAATATGGCTGGTTAATAAAATATGGCTGGATTTCAGGAATGCAAGATTGAGCTACAAGTAGCAGATTTAGATATTTGTAGGGCTCTAGGCTACTACATTTGGGTAACTTACTACTTTTTGGGCCACTTAATGCTGCTACAGGTTATTTTCACAAAAATGCATCAACTCTGCAGACTTTAAAATAAAATAAAAAATTTAATAACTATAAACATTAATCTGACCAGTGGTCTTCCCAAAATATCTCAGGTCGAAACATAATAACTTTGACCGGTGGACCTGACATATCTCGTTTCTGTATCAGAACATTTTTGACTCTAAATGTTGCTAGTCGTTATAATTTTTATATTAATTTTTGTTCTTACATTTTTAAATATGTCTATTTTGTTTGTGCAAAATAAAAAAAAAATAATTTTAAATAATACAATAGCCACAATTATTTTTTTTCTAGAATGTGTAATTTTCATTAAACTTAACAATGACAAAAATTCAACGTAAAGTGACACGCATCAGAGAAAAATTTCAACGTGGAATAGGTTAATGTTTAATTCGCTGATTTAAAAGTTTATTCAAAACAAACAAGCTTTGCTTAAAAATTATAAAATCAAATATAATCATAATGCATGCTTGATGAAATACTTCATATATTTTACTGATGTTAAACATTCTATAGACAAGAAAAATAATTTATACTCTTTTATTTTTCTTGTTCAAATACACAAATGTTATGTATTTACTCAAAAATTTTTGAATATACACATAACATAATAATTATATATTTAACTTTTTCAAAATATTAAATAGTGTTTTTAAATACCATTTAAATGAAATTCAAAAAATGTATAACAGTTTGAAAAAAATAATATTTAAAATCATACTTTGTGGGTGGAATAGGCGAAATATTTCCGGACAAAGAATTACTTTTGGCTGTAGGCGGAAATGTTTGTGGTGGCATTGCATCTGATAATAAACATCTAACATCTTCTGCCTATTTAAATAAATTAGTTAACTTAGAATATATATAATTTAAATATAATAAGAATAGTTGAAAACAACATACAGATGCTAAATCCAAAGGTGTTTGTCCTTCATGATTTTTCATTGTAGGATCTGCACCATGAGCAAGCTAATAAAAATTATAAAGTCATAAATAACAATTCAAAAAATATTGTAATTTATTTTTTAAAAATATATATTAAACAATAAATATTATAGATTTCTATAAAATAACTAAATTATTAATTTTATATGATTAAATAATTGAAAATTAATTTTTAATTTTTAACTTTATTTACTAAATATTTATCATTACAAACACAAACTTAATCATATTTATCTACAACAGCGTTTCTCAAAGTGGGCGATAACGCCCTCTCGTGGGCGGTGAGTAAATCTAGGGGGACGCTGAAGGCAGTACCCTGCCTTCAGCGTCCCCCTACGGTGATCAAAGATAAAAGTTCCTTTTCCTCTGTCAAACAGATAATAGGAAACATTGCATTTAATGGTTTCCAGATGTCGAGAACAATGTACGGTAAGGGCACAAAGTGTGAGATTCATAGAAAAGTTTTCCTAACAATATTTCCAATCCTTTCTCACACAAGGGGCATTGGGTATAACTTTATGAAACAAAGGGGGCGGTGGATCGAAAAAGTTTGAGAATCACTGATCTACAAAGTATTTACAATTAAATATAAAAATCAATTATTATTCACAGATATACCTAATACTAACCAATATATCTTTTAGTTTTATGGCTTTATAATATTTTGCAACATAATCATTATTTATTTAAAAATACAATGTCTTTATTTATGAAATTAGAAACATCAATATGATCATTATTCAATTTCAAAAATTAAACTTCTAAGTTCAGACACTAATATAAAATTATTGTTCTATGATTATTATTCTGATCATTTTGGAGGTGAAGGAACAGGTAAAAATTCACAAATTTTTGATCTGCTTATCTTCCTTTTAATGCTGATGCTAAATGTTTACAATGAAGGTATAAATTGTCTGACTTCTTTCCTTAGCATTTATGTTAATACGATACATTTTACAATTCTACACATTACGAATAAAAACATAAAACTGAATTTTAATAACTGGAAAGTATTTTCTGATAATATTTGCCATTAATACAGAAAAAAAAACTAATATATATATGTCAAATGAATGTAACCATATATATATATATATATATCTGCTCAACATTTATTGTTATATTATTGCAAGAAACACTTTATTTTGTAAATTTAATTGACTGCTTTAAATATTAGACACACAAATATTAAAAAGGTCTTGTGATCATCTGCAAAGCTTTTCACTTATCTATGCATTTTAATAATTTTCTGAAGGTTCATTATAATGACTTAACAGACTTCATTAAATGTATTATCATACTAAATGAATCAGTTTTCAATTAATCTAAAAGTGAATTATAAGTAAGTATACATTAATTTTATTTGAAATTTTAACCATAAACTCAACATTTATGGAGTGTAATTTAAAAAAATTAATTTATCTTTCTCTTACTTCATTAAATATTTAAAAATTTAACATTAAACATGACTATTATGTAAGGTTATTAAGAAAATGATCTTATAATAACTATATATTTTTCCTTCAAAATGAAGCATAGATATACTTTTATGACTTCATTGATTTGTTATCATAATTGATATTAATAGTTAAATTATGAGGAAAATTTATAAATTTTTGACTGTAGAACATAATTTCAAAATTACATACAATATAATTAAACTCAAAATCAATAAAACTAAAAGTGCCAGATTATTTTTGGATGCATTAAATACATTCTTGAATTAATTAGCATAATTTGATCTAAAGATAGATTGTTGTATCACCATCTTGAATAAAAATTAATTAATAAGAATTTATTTAGAAAATTATTTAACTAATTTCTTATTTCAATAGTTAAGAACTATTGTAGGCTAGTAAACATTGAATATCCCCAGTTGGCACAATAGAAATACATGTTTGATCTAAATAAGTGTAATATAGGTTTAGAAGCAAAGAGAAGATAAAGATCTTAGTTGTGTAAACCTGATTAACATGTCTATCCAGTATACAGGAATTGCAAGTTCAAGGATTACTCTGGACTAATCTTTTCTCTCAAAATTTTCTAAATTACTTAATTATTTTCTAATTATTAATATAGAAATGACATTATCATAATGCCAAGCTGAAATTTTTAATAATGTTTAATTTTAAAAAAATCACATTACTTCTGGTCCAGACTAACAGTTTGCTTATAATTAATTGGAGTCTGCAGCAACTAGGCTTTCCATATTTGGTCTCAGTTTTCATCTTTCTAACTCCATTCTAGAGATAAATGAAGGACAGATAGACAGATGGATGATAGTGGAGAATGTATAGGTCTGAAATTTGAAAATTGCAGCCCAACAAGATAGTCACTAAATGCTATTTTTAGTCAAATTCTGTTAATCAATCAATTAAAAATTACCCTTACTATAGTCTGAAAAATAATCCAGTAGTTTTAGTATTATGTTAAGTAATATATTTGTTTTTTAATTTGCAATGATAGATTATATCCTGCAATCTAGAATTCTTAATATAAAATTTTATTTTGTAAGATTTAACTGTAGTATTTGAGCAAAATTTCCTGTGATAAAATGTGTTTAGCCAAAAATAATTAATTAAAAACCACAACTATTTTCTGACCCAACAACATTTACTAAATTTATTTTAATACATAACTATTGTCAAAGTAATTGTTTAATCTGTTCAATTATTTAATTTTAAAGCATTAATCATTTTAAACTTTGTTTTCATTAATAAAATTCTTATCATATTTTCTTGCCAAGCATGAATATACCTTCATTATTAATGATATCAAAAATTTTTTAACCAAAAGCAGTAGAGGTAAATACAATTTTAAACATAAAAATGAATCATTAAATTTATAATAACCAAATAATTATAATACTAAATACACTACAGAAACCTAAGTCCTTCCAGTAAAATAACACTTTAACAAAATACAAACATTTTCGACCTCCTCCTGAGGTCTGATACAAAATGTTTCAAGAGGAACATCTGCAAAATTCAAATTTATATCAATAAATTTGAATAGATTATAAATGCGAATGAACCAATCAGGAGTGCGAAGGTGTGAATGGATGGGAGTGGGGTGTTAAGGTCGGATCAAAGTTAATAATTACGATAAGAAAGTAAAAGAAAAACACCATATAGAAATAATATACAAAAACATAAAAAAAAGAATATTTAAATCTATGAAAGGTTACAACTGTATCAGTTATTCTTCTAATTCATAGCTATATTTAAGATATTTTGCTTCTTTACTAAGAATTTTTAAAATTGCTTATTACTATTTAATTACATAATAGGTAAAATCAATATTTTAATACTTAGATAAATTATTCAATTGAATAATTTGAAATATATATTCATTTTGCACGCAAAATTTAAAAATTGTAAATAAAATTGCATATTAATTTATAAATTCTATTGTATAAAAGCATTCATAGATGTTCACAAAAAAAAAATAAAAAAATATATAAATTAGAATAAGATGAAATACCAACAACATAGTAACATTCAGAAAATTGAAATCCAAAATGCAAGAATAAAAAGACCAAAAGAAAATACATTAGAAAAAATGTAACATTCACATATGAATTCCCTATCAATTTCAGAAAATTCTATATCTGTCAAATACAGACATTCAACATCATATCACAAATGCAAACCATTACATTGACATTAGTAATCACTTCTGCCTGTTATCTGATCAAGCTATTGTACTGAAGTCTAAGAGAACTGAAAAAAATTATGTTCTAAAGATATATGCAATGATAAGATGGAAAGCAGAAAGAAACAAATGGATGCATATAAAGAGATTGATTTCTTTATTCAGCAGGAACATTTGTTTGATGATACAGTATTTATGACAAGCGATTGCAAACTTCTCTCATCTCCCAAGGCTATACTCTTTTCTTATATGACATAATACTCACTAGTAATGCACACAGCTGTGTCCTTCCTTTCTGAGCTGCTTCGTGAAGAGGGGTAAACCCCCAGCGGTCGGTGGCATTTACAACCGTATTATATTTGATCAAAAGAGCAGCGATATCCAAATGCTGTAAATAAAATTAAAATTATTATTTGTTAATAAATATTTTGTTTCGAATAGAAATTTAAAATATTTAAAACTTATGAGAGTTATAATATGTATAATATGATATAACAAATTCAAATTTTATTTATTGATACATCATTTCAACATTTTTATAACATATTAAAATTAGGGTTGTATTATCATCTATATAATTTTATCTTAAAAAGACTTTGCAAAGCTTAAATAAATTTGTAGACATTTTATTTAACATTGTATTTAGTAAATCAGTTTAATTACATTTTTGAAAATCATTTCTCTTCCAATTATAAGCTTTCATATTGATCAAAAGAGAAGAGGGAAGAGACAACAATTAATAAATTAATATTCAATGTTAACTATCCTCTTGCTACGACGAAAGAAAAAGTTAACTTGCAGTATCAGTGTAGTAATTTCTCTAATGATAAAATGATGTCTAAACTCTCCTCCTGGCACTCCATTACACCATCTAAATGAAACTGCCAGTGCTTGATAAATGATTTCCTGAACAACAGTTAAAAACCCCCAAGCTATTTCCTCTAAACTAAAATATTAGGGAAAAAAATATCTCAAGGTTTAGTCAAACTGCAAGATCATAAATTTTTCATGTGGTTACCCATGGATGATTAATTTGCATATTTTCTTATATATATATATATATATATATAAATTATATATATAAATTTAAATAATGACAATAATTTTTATTATAATTTTAAATCAATTAATAAATATTTTAATCATAAAATTATATTAATGTAAATCTAATCAATAAATTTAAAATTTTATAATTAAAAACGTATAGAGAATTAATTACAAAAATAATAAAATTCAGATCATTCTTCAAAATTTAATTAATTAAATCATGTTAGTATTAAAATATTGAACAGTAATGAACTTTTCAAGTATGTAAATATACGGGGACACAGTAATTATAATTAACAGATTTTCTTAATTGCAATTTTATACATATTAAACAATTGAAAAGAGATTTTATTACGAATAATAAAAATTATACAAATTTAAAAATGCAAAAACAGGACAAAACAGAAAAAATATTTTTAAAGTCACACTTTGAAAATCTCTGTTGCATTTTGTCCTGTTTCTGCATGCATAAAGTATGAGTATGATTACATTAATTAAACATTTATATGTATCTTATTTTATTTAAATTATACATCTGTAAATAATTGTAAATAATTAAATTATATAACAGAAATCAAGTATACACATTATTAAATAATACGTAATACTTAATTTTCCGTTCTTTTTACATTTGAAGATTTAAGAGAGTCATTACAACTGTGAATATTTTTATTGCTGTAATATGTTATTTTAACACTAATTAATTGCTCCTTTTCAAAAAAAGTAAATTTTCAAGTTGATTACAATCTTGCAAATTATATTATATAATAAACAGAGATTAAAAAAGAATATTTAAAACAGAAGATTTTAAATATGAGTATTGTAAAAATTCAAATTTCAAAATCAATGATATAAAAACATACTTAAATTATTTTAATTACAAAAAAAAAAATTCTAAATTTTACTCAAAAAATAAATAAAACTAATTAAAAAATAAAATTATATAAAAATATAAAACATTTTACAAATCTGAAATAATAATTTAATGTCTAAAGTGAGACATTAAAAATGATAACTACAGGTCAAGTCCGCATAAGTTGTCATAAGTATAATTAGACACCGTTGGTTAAGTAGTCAGTTTTCTGTGGTCCCAGCTGACTTACATAGAGATTAATGTTTTTAAAAAACTGGTTTACTTGACATCATTTAACTCATCACCACTGGATAAATCGACATACTTTTTCTGTTCCACATTCATTTAGATGACTGATAAGTCGACTCCCCTTCTGAAAAATGAGTTTATACCACACAGCTTAACGTCACAATAAAATTCAATTTTGGATTTTTTCACCTTTCATTCATGCGTTATTTGCAGCATTTCACATTTCTGTTAGAAATGAGTATACGAAACCTAACAACACTTACTCTGAAGGAAAAATATGAACTTTTATCTGAATTTGAATGTAATGAAACTTTGCAAGCCAAATTTGCAAAACAAGAAAACCTTCCAAAAATAACGTTGGTGGGAATTCTCAAGAAAAAAGAAGAAATTAAGAAATTTTTTCTTGGTTCTTCGTCATGGCTGTCTCGAAAATTCCAGATAAAGTTGCCATACAAAGATTTCAAAGATTCTCTGGTACATTGGCTAAAGCAAATTCATTCATCAGATCTTCCTGTTTCAGGATGATACTGAAACAAAAAGCAATGGGAATCACTGAGATACTTGGAGTAGAATCCAACTTTAGTGCCAGTAATGAATGGTCAAGAGATACATTGCATATACTGTATAAAGAACTACTGTATTTTCCTAATTGTAGTTTTGTGGTTTTTTCAACTTTGTTTTAGTCATCATATTGGATAACTCGACGCATTTCCACTTCCCCTTGGGGTGTCGACTTATGCAGATTCAACTTTATTTCATTAAATATTAAAAATAATTAATCCAGCAAATATTTCCATTTATAATATAAAACTGAGATTACTACATTTCAATGTGGCCATATTTTATACTTTGATCAAAGTAAGTCATGCAGTTATTATTTTTATTCAAATAAAACTCAATTACAAATATCTAGAATAGTAATATATAGATACAAAATGATGTTGGAAAGATAAACTAAAAAAAAAAAAAAAAAAACATTAAGAGCTATTAATATTTTAGTGGTATTTAATTAAAATAAATAGTTTTGGCTTTCTTTATAAAACCATCTTTAAGCGGCATAGGACACTAAATACTGAATGCATTAAATAAAATAATACAAAGCTTTGTTTAAATTCAAATTTAGAAGATAAAAATAAAATTTAAATTAACAATGTAAACATAAAAAACTTATGCAATTGGACTACTGTTATTAACAAAAGTTTCCACGCTGGAAATAAACTATTGCAATCTTTTACGTTAATATTTTATCTCTAGCATGGAAATTAAAGAGCAACAGTCTAATAGAATAAAGTTTTTTGCTTACATCACTAATAGCATTTTTTTTTTTTTCAATATTCTATTCAATCTAAAGACAGTTTTCAGTTCTACTGAACTGAGAAATCATGTAATCTCTATTCCAGATGATGATGATGATGATGAATAGTAGAAAGATCTGTATTAGAGGATTGCATCTGTTGTATTATCCAATGCTGTTGCAACTGAATTTCACAACAATGGATAACAAGTTATCAACACATCTAATCAGTTTTATTCATAGTCAATATAGTATAGTTATAGTCAGTGCTGCTGACATTATTATTATTTTTCAATAAAACAGAATTATTTTGTTAGAATATATAATAATCACAAATGTATTTTTAAAATTTTTCAATTTATTTAAATGAAATTTCATTTAACTGAAAATAATTCTCCTAAAGAGAATAAAAAATAATGTATTAGCAAAAATGTTGCTATAATACATGTGTTTTAATTCTTGTAAACATGTGTATTTATAAAAATAAAAGAAATAAATCTGAATTATAGAACTACTGTTTAAATTTATTTTAATTTTTAAAGTTTTTAAATGTAATTATTTAAAACACCATACACATATGATAATAATGTAGATAAATTTTGTATTTTTTTAAAAATTCTACCATAATAAAAAAAATAATAATACTACATTATTCTACTCTGATATAAATATCATTCATAATCTAATCAACCAATTGGGCATATTATAAAAGGAAAATTATTTTAATATTTGACTTTAGACAATCAAATATAAAACAAAAGAAAATTAAATGTATTTTTGATACTTTTTGGCAAATTTCCTTCATTACAGACCTGCAAATAATTAATTGGTAAATTATCATCTCATAGAAGCCATAATTTTTATAAACTCTTTAATGAAATGGTAATTGACTGTGCAATTATTCTGTTTTTGATGAAAGCAAGTTATCAAAAATGTTCAATATATTATTATATTAAAATTTTGTTTGTAATTAATGACTTTAAACTTAATGAACTTTTGAAAATTAATGAAAATTCTACTAAGTAATAACATTAACTTGCCTAGTTTAATAAACATGTTCTCCACTACGGCTTTTTTTCTGATACTAGACAGTGAATCAAGCATAAAAAATTCTTAGTATAGTGATATCATAGCATATGTATATTAATTATTAGCCTACTAAATGAAGTACATAATAAAATATTATTGAGAGAAAAATTATAAATATTCAGATATAATCTCTATTTCTCTAAAATTAATCTGTTAAATAGAAACTACAAAAATATTTAACTACATTAATTTATTTATTTATTTCACAGATACAGGTATGACAAGCAAAACAATAAAATTTAGATAAAATCATTAGTTTACTTAAAAATATTACTTCCATTTTTTTCTACTTTAGAGTAATAAATGAAAAACAAATTTGAAAAATATCTAACAAGTATTTGTTGCAAAGAGGCTATTTTCATGAATCAAAAACATTCTTCAAATATTTTGTTGCAACAAATAAGATTGTTAATATTTCTTACTGAATAAATCTTTATCATTCAGAAGTTAAGATGGACTAATAATAATAACATATTTTACTAAAATTTAGTTTTAGGAAATGTCTTACATTTTCAATTAATATTCTATTTTTCTAAATAGAATATTAAATGAAAATATATGAAACTTGGCATCATCATGTACCGTACATACAATGAAAAAACATTGATTAGAAATATTTTGTGTTAAACTATTTTTGGTAACCTTAATCAAAAAGTTTTTGTTTATCGTATGACAGTAAATTTTGTTTAGCCAAAATATTTTGTATTTTATTTCTTTTTTAATAATTAAAGTAAAATAAATAAATTAGATTTGTTATAAATGAAGAAAGAAAAATAAATTCTATATCTGTCAAACTTCTGGGTAATTTTCAATGAGATGTTAACATCTGCCAAACAAAAACTATTAGTCATATCACATACCATTTTTAATATGTAATATAACTAATAATTTAAGATATAACACATACCTTTTCAGAATATGTCTAAATAAATATTAAACATGAAAGTAAGATTGGGTCCTAGTCAGCCAAACAGATCACTAATGAAAATTGTTCATTAAACTGAACTTTATTAAATAGCTGTGAAAATTTTTAAAAATTAATTTAATATTTTTTTGTAAAAAAATTTATTTGGATAACAAATATAGATCTCATTAATCTAATGACATTCAGATTGATGCAGTCCATATTAACAAAGTTTCACTGTACTGTTAATGCATAAAGACAATAAAGAAATAAAAACATTAATATAATAATATCACTAATTGTCATACAAATAGAAAGATTATCAACAAAATGACAATCTTTCTATTTGTAAATATCTGTAGCAGTAGCTCTCAATATATGATTAATCCTTTGACCAATGGTGGTCCACAAGCACTTGCCAGGTGGTTCCCAGATAGAAAGTCATTTTGTAAAATACAATTCTATTGATATTTTGGGTTACTGAATAGACAATTTTTTTTTTGCATGCATCTAAAGTAATTTTTACAGAAGAAGTGGTCTGTTAAATTTATGGCTCAGTTTAAATGATCCACAGGACTGCATAACTTTAAGCAGCACTGATCTACAGGAAGAAAAATTTTAATATCTACCTATCCATCCATCCGTCCACAGCCTTATCAGATCCATAGGACAGGAACAATGTTTCACTAATACCTTCTGTCATTTAAAGCAATTTTTATCTAATTTTTATTCTAAAAAGTATAAAACATCTTTAAAAAATAATTTTTCCAAATTTCTTTAGGTTTATCCTATTTCTTTTTTCCTTCTGGCCTCCAATTAAGACATTGCTTTAAAAGTCACGGAATCTTGATGTATAGAGTTGTGCTCTGTATCATAACATTTCTACCTTCTAATTCTAATTTTCTTATCACTTAGCAACTGAATACTACTCTCTTTAACCTCTTTTTCTATTATATAATCATACTATTTATATATAAAACTATCAAAAGACATTTACTTTCAAATCTTGTCACTTATCCTTAATTTCTTTTAAACATTGTATATTTCAGCATCATATAGAAGAAGAGGGATAATAAAAGAATTAAAAACTTTCATTTTAAATCTAAATCTAAAGAATCTCAAACTCTATTATAAATTTGATTTCTAATATTTCTACTGTTACTCAACACACTCCTCAGGAATTAAATTCATTAATATCTTCAGTTATAAAATTGGATAGCGCTAAGGCTACAGGAATCCTTATTGTTAATAGATATCATTTAAAAACTGCATAAAGATCTGTTTAAAAATCTGTAACTGTTGCAAATTAACACATAATACAATTTTTGAAGATAATGATGAAACATTTGCATGATGCATATTTGATAAAAATACAAATATACAACAAATAAAAAATTTTATTAAACTAAAATTCATTGCCTTTCTCACAGTTCTAAATTTTGATAGTTAAATTTCATTTAAAATGTTATTAATTGTATATGTAATGAAACAGAAGGTGAAAGAAGTACTTAGAAGAGATATTTTATATACATTTATTTTTTTCCAGATTTATTTCTTTCAATAGATTTTTTTTGAGTTATTCCTAAATGAACTAAAGTATGACCTTTTACTATATTTTATTTTATAGATTCCTTACGATTCTAAGAATACTATATATTACTTTTACTAATGATTCTATATTATCTTTATTATTTGTAATGTAGCTGTATTTAGCTATTATAATCTATAGTTATAATATATAAGAAATATATAACAGGAATTCTATTTTTAATCCCTGAAAGTGTATCAAATTATTATAAAAAGATTATTATTAAAATTACTTAAGTTTGATTAAATAATGTAAACACTAAATCTTTCTAATTAAATGTTTTAATTTTAAAATTTTTCAACTGCATCCTAAAGATCATTTTATATATCACTATCCAAGAAAGTGAAAATTCTAAACTTTTTTCTTTAAATTAATGCTACACACCATAATCAACTAGTATTTAGCATCTGTAAAGGAAATTTAATAGAGTAATTAGAATTCTTTTACTCATTTAATTATATACACTTATATGTTATAATTTATTTGGAATTAGTTAAAAATTTTCATACAAGTTTGAAATAGTTAATCTTCACACACACATTCAAAGAGTAGTGATGTATGGCTTACATAACATTTCAGATAAATTGCAACATTTCATATTTTAATTTTAATAATTGTAAATTGTTTTTATCATCATCTTTTCTGTAATGAACCATGTGCTATAACTGAAAATTTAAACTACAGCAAATAAACCATAAATAATTTTTTAATTAACAGATTGTATTTCATCTTTTAATAAAAATTAATTTTATTTAATATTTATTTACATCATCTCTGATTACTTAAAAGTTAAGAATCTTATTAAATAAATTTTAAAAAATTAATAATTTAATAATAACTAATGTAACTTACTCCATATGAAGATGCATTATGCAAAGGTATTAAGCCACCTTTATCTTGTGAATTAACATCTGCTCCATGTTCCAGAAGAAATTCAGCAACATCTAAATTATTGTATCCAGCTGGAAAAATAATGATCTTATTTTATAATGTATTGATATATTCAAATTTCATATAAATTATGAAAAAATCAAGTTATTTTAATTGCAGTACAATCTCAGTAATGTACCATTTGGCTAATTTGACACATCTAGTAATCTGACACTAGCCAACTCTTAAGTATTATCAGCTTTCCACTAATTTAAACTCTCACTAAACGTAGCATGGCATTGAGTCTAAGCTTAAATTTTCAAAGTTGAATATGATATTAAAGACTGTCAGGCATATTATTTTAGGTTACTCAAAAGAAAAAAATACAGTATCTAATAACACAATACTGTATAAATATAAAAATCAGTTCACTGAAATTTCCCACCAAAAATACTGTACCTCCCACTAAATTTCCTACAGTTGCTTCAATTTTCCACAAAATTTAGTGGGAATCCCACCAACTTGGAACTGATTATTGGCAACAATAGCACATTCAGATGACAAAACAACAGAAGATAATTGAAAATTATTTTGAAAGGAATGATGATTAGTTTAAAAATGCTAAAATACAGTAACATATGATTGCTGTCCTTTCATATTTTCTTGATATTCTATTTGTTTTGATTAATACAATGTACTGATATCATGCAAATAAACAAATATTTTCTTTCCAAATGATTAAATTACCAATCCACCTAACTTCCAATAAACCAAAAATCTCCTTAATCCAACACTGTTTCAGTCCCATATACATTGCATTATTGAGATTGTACCGTATAATGAGATATTTATTGTGATACGGTCACAATGCCAAGCTGCAATTTTTCATCACAATGCTTTCAATTTTAGTAGTATCTTGCCTCTGTACATCATACTTTTCCTGTTAACAATGGTCTTGCCAGTCATCTATCTAACTCTAACTAACTAAATTTCTGAACTAAAATAACATGATTTCCGGTTCAAACTGGAAATTCATATATAATTAATTGAGGCATCCTGCCCCTAAACTTTCCATGTTTGGTCTTGACTTTAATCTACCTAACTCCATTCTCGAGATTAAGGTACGACAGACAAAGAGGACAACTGTGGGAATTTATAGATCAGAAATTTTTGAAAATTGCAGCCTAAGTATAAATTAACTGTAGAAAATAATTATAGCACATTAATAGCCTGATAATCGTTGGGCTTGGTGTCAGAAAAGAAAACTTTTGTTCTAGTAACAAACTGTTAAATGTCATTACATAAAGTCAAACACAATTATAAAGAAATAAAAACCAATCAAATTAAAAATATCCAAAAATCTACAAATTAATTTTACACAGAATATATTATTTTTAAAAAACAAATTTATAAAATATATTCAAAATAATTCTCAAATAAATCAAAACTTTATCATTTAATATATATATATGTATATAAAATATAATCTTACTTCCCAGCATCTAACTAATTACTCAATAAAGAAATAATGAAATTCTAAAAAAATAAATAAATTTTATCCAAAATCATTTGTCGTCTTGAAGTTTGACTCCTAGAACTAAGAAGTCTTTTTGAGTGTCTTAATGATTCATTTTTCTTTTTTTTAACTTATAAACAAGTAAAACAGCAAGGCCATTTTTGGGACAAGACTATGTCTCGGAGACTCACTACTAAGCAGGATCGCTTCAACACTCATGGCAGGTCATGTTCTCATTCTCCAATCTTTGGTATTGCTGGTTTTAAGCATGATTATTCAAACTTTGCCTGCCTCGGCCATGGCCACGAGGTCGTCCACAATGCATTTTTGGTGAAATTAACCTATCCAATATCAAAATTTCTCTTCATTGCATGTCGCCACAGATTGAATTTTTGTCAATGCCTAACAAAAATTTCCCGTTTTTGAAAAAATAATCGTGGTTATGTATTTTGCACAAACAAAATAAATACATTAATAAATGCAAGAACAAAAAATATTATATTTCAGAAGTTAGTTTTAATATAAAATTATACAACTAGTACCATCTAGTTTCAAAAACGCACAACGTTTACATTTCCAACTTCCCAACAAGAAATGCATGCGCAAATCTCACACTAGCGCCTGTTTGTAGAAAGAGTGTCGCCATTTTGTATTTTATTTTGACTTGGTTCTCAGTCCCCCGAGTACCTAAAAGTCTGGCTTTTTTTTTGTGCGCATGGTTTGGGTACCAAATACTCTGTGCCAAAATGCAACTCCTGACATGTATTCCTTCATATCTCTAAGGTGTCCGGCCATTACAGCACCACAATTTTATAAACAAGACATAGTCTTGTCAATAATAAATTGTACAAGTGTGTATTTATTACTTTCAGTAACAAAATGTAAAATATTGATTTCTGCAGAGAAAGATTAAAAAATATAAATAAATACTCATATTTTTATTAATTTTGGTTTTATTAATGATACTAAATATACATGAAATCTAATGTATGAGTTACAGGAAATAAATCTTTTTCCACATTGTTCAAAGAAGAAACATTTGTTTAAATTTTCTCTTGCAATTTGAATAGTGAAATCTATTTCATCACAGAAATCAACATTTTACATTTTCTTTTCAATTCAAAAAATGAAAAAAGGTTTTATGTTGAGCTTAAAGTAATGAGAAAAGTTTTGCAATTGAAAATTCATATATTCATTGTCAAATTGCCAAGATAAATCTATTCAAATTGTATTGGCTTTCATACATATTGTCATATTACTAATTCAATGTTGTTAAGATTACAAGAAACTAACCATAAACTAAATATGTTATATTACTTTGCCATCCTACTTTTATACTAAAACAAAAAGGAAAAATGTTTAAGATATAATGATATTAATCAATTTAAAGATACAATTTAATTCATATATTAAAAATAATGATTATGTTTTATAAAATTATTAAAAATCATATAATGTAAACAAAATAAAACTACCATATTTTCTGGCGTATAAGACGACTGGGCATATAGATGACCCCTGACTTTTACAGTTAAAATATAGAATTTGGGATATACTTGCCCTATAAGACAACACCCAGCATTTAAGACGACCCCCGACTTCCTTTCCTGGGTTAAAAAGTTGTCTTATATGCCAGAAAATATGGTAATAAAGAATGCCAGGAAAGTCCAGCAACAACATTGCCAACATTTTTATTTATGAGTTTCTAAACATAGAAATAACAACTTTTACCATTTTAAATATTAAAATTAATAAATTACAGAAATAACCCATTGAAAAACTTCTCCTCTGTAGTGAAGTTTATTTTCATCATGTCAATAAAAATAATTATCTTATTTTTCAATATGATGATTTATTTTCAGCATATTTTATTTATACTCAATAACAAACAGTCATCAGACTCATTTTGAGTTATTTTCCTTAATTTATTGCTTCTATCATCTTGAGATGCTCAATTACTCTTTCTTTACTGGCTTATTTATTTATTTAAACTATTTTTTGAAATTAGTTTCATTATTAATTAATTAATTTATTTATTTATTTAGGTGATGAAATATGATTACTCATAATATGGAAATAAATCAGAACAAAAGATTACTAAAAATATTTAAATGTCTGTGTTTCAACATGATAAAAGACAGAAGTTTAGTCTAAAAAATTGCAGTTAAAAATTAAGATACTTCTAGTTAAAAGGCAAAATCTGGCAATCTTACATATATTTTTCAAACTGTTCTATCATGTCATGTTTTTACCCAAAACTATCAGATTCCAAATGTAGAATATAAAATTTAAGCAATCTTCAGTGGCTATTTTGACAAGCATTTCAAGCATTTGCATTTCATTTTGTAAAAATTTTGAAACATTTGGTTCAACCTTATACATTTTTTAGATATTAAGAATAAATAACCAGCTAGCTATTTGATATTGTTATTGTATGTAATACTTTTAAAGTAAAAAAAATATATTGTTATTTGTCATTTTACTTTCCTAACTGTTATAGAATATAAAATAGGAAAAGTATGTAATTGATCAAATTTTGATCCCCTGGTTTTTTTTACACTTCTTGATGATTTGACACTTAAAAAGCCCGAAAATTAAAAGAAAAACCTTACAAAATTCTGTGTGTGTGTTTGTGTCAGTGTCTACTTTGCATTATATCTCAGAACTAGATAGAACCATAAATTTTGAAACTTGACAAGGTTATTTCTATATACAGGACATTGATGCTATTAAATTTTGGTGAAGTGGAAATCTGGGAAGTGGAGAAACAGAGGGGGGATCATGTGTCATATCTCAAGTGAGATCAAATTTAATGAAAATTTTGCTAATTATTGGCATTTACAATTTTTTTAGAAATTCATCTCCGCCCTCAAAATTAAGAGCCTTTTGCCTTTTTTGTAATAATATAAAAATTACTTTTTAATAAAATCTCATAACAGATGACACTATACAATTTTAACTTTGTGCTAGTACATCTTAGTGCTTTAAAAATTTAAATATTCTTTTAAATAAAGAAATTTCTCATAATTCAACAAAATTACTCCTCTTAAGTTTTCGTTATTTTTTATTTTATAACAATCAAAATCAAAGTCAGCAGTGAGAAATAGTAAACAAATTTTCATAACCACCTTATGCTTAAATTTTATATCACAGTATAATCAAGAATTTTCATACTCCCTTCCTGGTCCCCTTAACCCTGTTTGAGTGTAAGAAAAGTCAAGCATGAACTTTTGCCAGCTTTTAAAATATTTTTTATTCGCTTTATTTTCAAATCATTAGTTAATAAATAGTATAATCAATTATTTTGAGTTCATTTCATGTAAAAATGAACTGAATATTTAAATATGTAAATACTTTAATGATTGTAACTATCATTTTTAATACTATAAGTAAAAATTTAACAATTATAATCATTACATTCAATGATTAATACACATTTATTAATAGATTTTTTTTTTAATTTTTAAAACATCTCCAAATACAAAAAATATTATAATTATTAAATTTATAATAATAATAATAAATAATAAATTTATTAATTATATTAGGCCATAGCCTGTTATTACAGGGTGTTATAACATTAAATTATATAAATCATAACATTATTATTAACATTGGTAACTTTGATTCATCATATTATCTTCTTTTGTAGGATTAGTTTCAGTACATATAATTTTAAGTAGGGTGAGTACAAAAGTTTTTTGCATAATTGTATAGTTTATAAATCATTATAATATTTGCTTCATGAAATAAACGATAAAGTTGATTTTCTTCTTTAAGGAAATTTAGCTGATTTAGGTTGGCTTTGTTTCTTAGTTCGAGTCCCATTATACACTCACAGAACATGTGAAATTTGGTAAATAATTCTTGGCATCTTGGACAGGTCATTTTTGTAAATTCGTAAATTCTATTATTAACTATTATCATTTTGCTATTTAGTCTAAGTTGTATAAAAAATTTCTTGATTGTAAATGGCATATTAAATAACATATAATTATTATTAAAAGGGTAATCCAATATAATATTATATCATTTAGGTTCTTTTCTTCTATGCATTTCTTCAATGTCTTGAGCTAATGTAATTTCCAATGTATTTTGGATTAGTTGTTTTCTAATTAGGTCGCTAATTTCTAGATTTTCTAGCAATGGCGTTATAGAGACTCCATATTCCTTGACAATATTTCTCATTTGGCTAATCCAGGAACTTTTTTGGGGATTTTGACAAGATCTTTTATACAGCAAGTATAACAATTTTGTTGGTAGGTTGCCATTGTCTTTAATTTTATAAAGAAAGTTAATAAATCTTTTTACAAGGAAGGGAGTTAATTTGAATCTATTGAGTTCTATTCTTAGTGCATAACCAGCTATGTTATAGTCCAGAGTAAAAATTCTTCGAATGAATTTGTTTTGGATTATTTCAAATTTTTTATAAGTTGTTAGACTCCAAATTGGTGAAGCGTAGACTACCGCATTAAGAATTATGGAAGTAAATAATCTAAAATGGCAATATATGTTTTTTAACTTGATTTGAGCAAAAAGTTTTACCATGTTATTTATCAGTCGATTTGATTTATGAACGGCTTCTTTGTATTGCTTTTCAAAGGTTAATGTAGGAGTCAGTAAAATTCCCAAAAATTTGACTTCTTGTGTTATCTTAAGTTGTACTTTGTTCAGGTAAAATGATGTACTTTTTTTGGCAAGTCTGGAACCATTTCGAAATATCATAATTGATGACTTGTTTGGATTAATCGTTAATTTTAGTCTATCAAAATATTCTTGAACTTTAATAATTTTTCTACGGAGTCCTGCTGCTGTGGGTGCTACTATTACAATATCATCAGCATATGCTATGGAATGAATAACTTGACCATCTATATAAAAACCATCATCTTCTATCTCAAAACATTCATTTATATCAGATAGGAAAAAATTAAAAAGATGTGGGGACCATGGGTCACCCTGTAGTAGACCTCTGTTCACTTGTAATGATGGCTATTTCTTGTCATATTGCTTTATTATTACTTTGTAGTCTCCAAACAATTGGTTTATTATTCTAATCATACAAGTATCTGCTCTATATTTACTCAATTTATCTAGTAGCACTGCAATAGCCACTGAGTCATACGCTTTCTCAATATGCAAAAACAAAGCGTAAACTTTGTGTCTCTTTTTACATAATTGCAATTGTACTAAAGCTGTCAATGTAAATAATGCGATTTGAGTGCCTCCTTTTTTTTGTGAATGCAAACTGTGTATAATTGAGAAATTTATTAGTATTAATCCATTCATTAAACTTTTCCATTAATACTGCTGTAAACAGTTTGCAGAATCCAGACAAAAGAGCATAGGCCAATAATTGGCTGGGCAGTTTCTTGCTTCCTTTTTGAATATCATTTGAAAAACGACTCTATTCCAATCATCAGGTATTGTACCTGTATAGTAAAATTTATTATATAGGTTAGCCAATACGTGAATACCTTCTATAGACAAGTTTTTGATCATCAAGTTGGTAATGGAGTCAGCACCAGGAACCGTTTTCTCTCTTAATTTTTTAATACAACTGTATAAATTTTCTACATTGAATATTTCTGATATTGGTTGAATCGTGGTCGTAATAATTTGTAGTTTATGCTCTTTGTATTTATTTTTATAAGTAATGGAAAATTTTTCTAGATATTGTTTCCAATTGTCAAACGTCACATAATACCTGGGATCTGCAGCTTGCGGTTTCTTTCGAACTTGATTAATAGTACTCCAAAATTTTTTCGTATTCCTGGCCTTCAATAGTTGGTCACTTATTTCAGAATAGTATTTCTTCTTTTTTGCTTTAATTAGATTTTGATAAATTTTTTTGTTCCTTATATATTCTTTCAATGCTGATTCCATGTTATTTTTTCTAAAGTATTGTAAGCTACATTGTTTTTTAATCTTGTGAAGGTAGCAACTCTTATCAAACCAAGTTTGTTTAGGTTGTATTCTTTTATTATTCCTGGAGATTTTATAATGGAACTGGTCTATTATTTCCACTAAGCTGTTGTATTTCTGTATAGTCGTTAAATTACTATCACTGTCTAACATTTCTGAGTTTGTTATTGAATTCATTTTTAAATTTTGTCAAATTAAATCTTCTCGACTCTTTTTTAGAGGTTCGACTGTTTTTTTTAGTTTGGCCATCCTTGTTATCGTGCGGAAGACCAACTAATTCTAGTTGCACAGGAAAATGGTCTGAAATATTGTCGTCTAAAACCTTGATCTTATTTAGGACGAATTCCGAACAAATTATATAATCGATTGTGGATTTGCCAACATTAGACAGAAAGGCATATTCTGCAGGGCAATCAATAGGGGATCTTCCATTGAGTATATATAAACTATTATCTTGTACAAATTGTAAAAATAATTGTCCTCCTGAGTTAATTTCTTTATCTTTAGACATTCTAATATTATCAATTATTCCATTATTATTGTTAATTTTTGTATCCATTATTTCGCCTATTCGGCTATTAGCGTCTCCATCTATTATCCACAGATCTGTCATATTAGTTCTCTGTAATATCATATTTTGGATTTCTAGTAAGATATTCTTTTTGTCAGTATCTGATGGTAAATATATAAGAATAAGTCCTAACCGTGTTTCTCCCCAGAGTGTAGATAATCGCTGACAAAGTTCTAATTCAGCCAGGATGTAATTATTACCAACATTCCAGAACTTCAATTCTAAATTTTCTTAATTAACAACAATAGTCCTCCAGAAGGACGACCGAATTTACTATTTCTTTGACCTTTACTTTCTATTACCAGGAATGTTCGCTCTAAATATGTTTTGTCTTCTGTTTTTAGCTGGATTGACCAAGTTTCAGAGAGACAAATTACTGCATTAGATTCTACATAACTATGAAATATGTTCAAATATAGTTTTCTATGGAGTCCTTGTATATTCCAGAAACCAATGAGAATATTAGAATTATTGCTTTTAGTATTAGACCTTACTTCGAGTTGCCAATCTATAACTATATTCGTCTGGTCTAAACTATGCCTATTTTGATTACTATTTTCTATTATTTCTTGGCTAGCAATATCATCTGTTCTCCAGGTTCTATGGGAGTATAAGATTTTATTGTGCACACATGCAATGAACCATTTAACTTAGTCCTAAAATACTCTTTAGTTGTATTACTTTTTCTAGATTAAGATCATATGAGTAAATAGTCTCTTTATTTATGTAGTAGTCATCTCTAATTATTATTTTGATACCTTTAGCTTTTTCTTATTGAGCTATTGGAATCAACTTTTTTCTCCTCAGTCTCGATCTTCTACAAAGATCTGTTTTGAATATTATTTTTTTCTGTTCTTGTAAATTAATTTTAGGTATCTTAGACTAAAATTCCTTAAGTATTAAATTTCTGTCATAAGTTGAAGATAATACAATTTTCACCATGGGCTTTAATTAAATTAACAAATAATTGAATACAACTATCTATAGAACTATTTGTTATTCCTAGTTCTATTCTAATGAATTGTTCTATTTCATTTAGGTAATCAGTAGTTTTAAAAGGAAAATTTATAATAACTAAGTTTTTGTTCATTTTCTCATTTAATAATTGATCTATTTCAAACTCTAGCATACCTTTAGTGTGAGAATTATCCTTAGTTAGTAAGTCAATTTCTTCCCATTTCTGTGCCATTTTTTTGGATTCCAGTTGATAAGCTCTATTTTCTTCTTTCAGTATATTGACTTCTGTTTTAATATTTTGTAATTCGGTATTTAGTTGAGTGAATTTTTCTTGAATTAACTCATAAATGGATTTCAACGAGTATCTTGGTTCTTCTGCTGTTGAAGTGTCTATTCCTCGGACGGTGTGAAAGTAACCTTGTATTTTAGGAGATCTCGCGTCGATTCGTTCATCTCTATCATAATCTTGTTCTTCTAGATGAATTTCCTGACTGAGCACATTTTCAGCTATATTCATTTTTTTGGTACTTTAGGATGAACATTGCGAGGTCTCCCCCGCCCATTCTTTTGCATATCTGTATGGCCACCATATTGGGGTGATATAGACAACGAACCTGGATTAGATTCTATTCCCGAAATGAACAATAAATATAATATCACTATCAGGGATAGTCTTTTTTTGTAGATCCATTTCGATTGAGATTGCATATTCACCTACGAACAAACCACTATCAGAGAAAGTAGTATCAAAAATCTCTTGCGATAAATGCGCCAACACCTTCGCTGGTCGAGACACACCCCCATTATTAAATTTATCATTTTTGACAATAGATAAAATAGTTTTTCTATTATTTTAAGCAACAAAAACATTTTGAGAATATTTGCAATACACATTAAAAAGAATAAATAGTTAATATTGATGCATGTATAAAATATATTTGAATGCAATCTTTAATAATTTTAAAGCTCAAATGGAAATTTCTGTAAAGATTTATTTTATTTAATTGTCAAACTTTCTCATTTAATTCCTTGTGATGTCTTTTTTATAATTTCTATTGCAATAATTATATTATAATAACAGTAATTATAAATTCCTGAATAAATTACCAGATAATACTGTTTTTGGAAGCTTATAATTTTTACTGATTTTTCAGTGACAGTAATAAACAAATTACTACAGTCTCTCTCTTGGATCACCCAGAAATTTTTCATAGGCAATTCATTCCAGATGTGTCTAGCCCTGTTCTTCACTACATGGTCACAGTCACCTTGGGTTTAGCTAGGTCCACAATGAATAAAAAACTGTTTTAGTGCCCGTAGAACAAATAGAGTGTAAAAAGAAAACTTGAATAATAATAGTTATAGTCCTAGACTGTATTTCTTGTTATATACAAGTATTTGTTACAACAAAATAAAAGAACGTAAAATTTCATTGAAAACACTGGAAGAGTTCTAGATTGAAAAAATGAATGTTAAGGGACTATTCTAAACTCTAAATAATATCCACCTCTAATATTTTTATGGAAACAGTAGCAAATAAATACACATTATAAATAAGGCACAAAATGCTAATGTTTACTAAAATTTAGTTATAACCAATATAAATAAATATTTTAATCTATTTTCAAATAAAAAAGAATAATGTTATTACATAAACATATCTTCCACATATAGCTTGTGATGCCACTGTTTCTATTCTTTTTACATATATAAAGAATAGAAACAATGGCATCACAAATAGGTTTCTATTATTTTAATTAATTTATGATTTGTGAGCTTGTTCAAAAGTTTTGTTTGCTTACTTGTACATGGGACAAGTAAGCAGGAGGATTAAGCCTCCTAGTGAATCTATACATAAACAACTCTTAATTAAATGATGTTACCTGCTAAATGCAGAGGAGTTGAGTTTCTTCCCTGAGAATCTCTACAGTTGATATTTTCTGGTCCTACTAATTTCATAACTCTTGCTAAATTTCCCTTTTTAGCAGCATCTAATAATGCAGCATCTCCTAAACAAATATAAATTGTTGCATTTTATTAACACTGATAAGAAACAAAATTAATTTTTAAAAAATAGATTACTTAAAACGATGGAGTCAAATTAATTTTCCAATCTTATGTAATTGTATTGTAGAAAAATACACAGAAATTAATTTTATCATTTTAAAACATCTTGTAAAATTGGGTGTATTTATATATTTTATACATATTAGTTTTAATTATTATAAAATCTCTTTGTTTTGTAAACTTAAATATATAAAAAATTTAAGAAATTTTGTGTTCATATTCACTGGTGTGATAAGCCCTAACATAAATAACTGGTTTGAGTTAGTAGAAATGTTTAACTAATTACTTTGTTACAGTATCAGTAATAACAATAAATTTAAAATGTTATAAAAACAAATTAAGTAAAGTTACTTTAAATAAAAAAAATAATCATTATGTTTAATGCAATATTTTTCAAGAAATTAATTGAAATCAGATTACAAATTAACTTAACAGTTGGTTCATAATTTACAAGCTAGTCTAAAATAATGACTTTTGCATCAAGAAATTAATAATACAACTAAAACACATAGTTATTACAAATACATTTAATCTATTATAAATATATAATTTTTCACTATATTTTACCTCTTAATAAATCAGCAACATCTTGATCCCCTTCTTTAACGAGATCTAAAGGCATATGACCATCTCTATTTTTTTTGTTAGGATCAGCTCCATGCTATAACAATAAATTTGTTAAATGTATATATATAAGAACTATATTTTACAAAATTATTTATATTAATTGTAATTATGAAGTATTTAAATTTATAATTATTGATAAGTACTAACTTTCAAAAGCAGTTTGACAATTTCATATTTTCCTTTAGCAGATGCTTCATGTAATGGTGTGAATTTCCATAAATCAGCAACATTGACATTTGCACCATGCTAAAACCAAAATAAATAATTTTTTATAACTGATATATAACATGTTATTAAATTGTTCATATATTAAGTGAATTCAATAAAGAACATGTACAAGTATTCCCCACTTTATGAAAGTTTGCTTTACACAGCTTCATTTTTACAAAAGACCCACTTAGTATGTTTTCACTAACTGAAAAAAATTCAAGAAAGATTTTTGCTTTTATAAAAAAAAAAGAAAAAAAAAACAATAAGCAAAACTAGCATTTAGCATTTGTTTTTCAGTGAGCCATTTTGGAGGTATTGTACACTCCAAGTAGTGAAAGTTATCTCTAAGCTTATCCCTGAGTACTACATTAAGCAACATACAGTCATAACCATGAACCATCTGTGAGTATCCGTGCTTAATCTACAATTTATTTTGTGCATACATTAAATATGTCTTAAGGTGCAAAAAACCTAGGAGAGTTCTTAGGAGTGTTACATTTAAACTGGATGTAATTGTGTTTCAATTGTGGTGAATAAAATGAAGACATTGTGTGTGCATTGAACTTGCCACATCCATCATTTGTACTATTTAAAACAGCCAATCTTTTCAATAAGCTAAAACATAAAAATGGACAATAGTGATAAAAGTATTGCCAATGACAAATTTAAATGTAGTCATGGATGGTTTGATTGGTTTTTTGAGACCAGGATAGTTTCATAGCTTATTTTGTATCTTAGTAGAGAGAGTACTTTTGGGTGTAGTTTCACCAACTACACTGTACTTACATTTATATAAAGTAGAAATGTACTTACATTTCTACTTTATATAGACTGTGTATTTATCATATAATTCCTATTTTTAATATATATTATTATTATTATTTGGTATGATTTAGTAAGTTACTCAGAAATTCTTTCCATGTAAATTAATGCTATTGCTTCTTTGCTTTATGCCATTTCAACTTACAAAAAATTTTATAGGAACACACTACTTTAGTGAGGGAAACCTGTGTAAAGTACTTTTTAATTACAATGAAACCTTTAAAATTATTTTTAAAAAGTTTAATTTTTTTATAACTATTTGTATTTTACCTTTACTAGTAATTCTGCAACTTCATAATGTCCATAAGAACATGCATTATGTAAAGGAACTAAACCACTGTAATGAAATAATTTTCAAATATGCATAATTAATTAAAAATAATATAATAAATTAAAACTTTTATCATAATATAAAAATCTATTCATATTATATTACATATTACATAAAAGTTTTATTTCTAATTGATAATAGTTTATATTACAATTTTACATTACATAATATTGAAAAAATTCATTACTTGAATATATAACATTAAAAGAATCTATGAGAATTGCACCAATGAAAAAAATAATGCACAAAGAAAACATAACTGACATTACCTGTTTTATCTCTCTCTCTCTCTCTATTTTTTTTTAACCAAATGACATTCAATGCATGAATTATTTGTATACTAAATCAATTAATTCTGTTAACATATTGTAATTTTTAAATTATACTAAAACAAATTGATATATTCTACAGATTGTTTTATTTATTTAAATTAACAAATTTATACAATTATGTTATTAGCTAGAATAAACAATATACTAAAATAAATGTTTTTGCTTTCATATCAATATTTTTTAAAGAAAACATATTTTTAATAAAATATAATTTTATAAAATATTTAGTATTCATATCCTGTGATAAATGTGTTTAAATGTGTCTGTAAAATATAAAAAACAAAAAATATGTTTTCAAAGTTCTCTCTAGAATTTCAATTCACTGTACAATAAATATTGTTTTCTATTTAAGCATATACATTGTTAAAGATTTGTGATATGATTAAATACTTGTATATATCCCAAAATATATATTTCATATAAATAATGATATACAGTATTTTATATCATATTCTGATTGTGAATTATCAACCTGACATCAATTGTTACATTTAAAAAAAAAATCACTTCCTTCAAAGTTTTAATCTGTTATTTCTGATAGACAAGCTGTAGAAATGTTAAATAATGCAAAGTTCCTAAGAAGAGGAGAAAAATAATCTATTATTTCAATAAGATCTAATTTTTGAAATATGGATATAATAGTTTCTTTATAATCTTTATGTTCCCTTTTCCTCTTTCATACTTCTTTTTTTTTTTACAAATTCTAACCAATATTATTTTATTAAATCTTAATTATTTTTTCTTTCTGATTAATATCCTATATAATATAACTAGCCAGCCTGTTTATTCCATTTTTTCCTTATCATTAAAGCTATATAAATTAATAAAAGTTTATTATGCCTTATTCTATACTCATATTTTCTAAAATATAAAAAAAATATAAAAAAATAAGCAATTGGCTTTAAAAAATATTTTATACAATAAATAGTTAAACTTCTGTAAAAAAAACTTGTTTAATGTGTTTCTTAGTAATTTTAATAGATTTTTTTTAAGTACTCATGAGAGATATAATAAATATTCACGTACTAAAAGAAATAATAAAATCACTTGTATATTCAAACATCTTGAAGTTGTATGAAATAATACATAAATATGAATTTTTTGTTTAAAAATATTATGAAATTATAATATCAATATTAAAATTTTAAAATGTTTTCAAATTTTACTTACCCTTTATCTTTAGCATGAACATCAGCACCATGTTGTAAAAGATGTTCAACAACAGCAACCCTATTATAACCAGCAGCAAAATGTAATGCAGTAGATTGTCTTCCATCCACATCACGACAGTTCACAACATGAGGATGATCATGTAAAATCCTCTAAAATATTTTTCAATTACTTATTATTTAACGTGAAGATAAATACTACACTTTTACAAAATAAGATAATCAATAAAATTAAGTACTATAATTTCATAAATGTTATAATTTCAAAATTGGAGAGAGAAACACTTCACTTCCCCATAAAAAAAAAAAAAAAAAAAATAATTATGGTGAATAAATTATTAACTAGATCTTAAATACAATTATTATATAAAACAAATTTATTTAATATATTACAAAATATAGTGATTTATGATCCAAGCAATTTTAGTTAATAAATGCTTCAATAATAAAATAATATATAGGATGGTTATAACTCAGTGGTTCCCAACCGGTGTTCCGTAAGCACCTCCCAAGTGTTCCGCAGATTTAGTTGCAAATCGGAAAGTGTACAATCGTATTCGAGCCGCCGAATATCAAAAAATTAAAATCATAAAATTTTCATAAACTTAAATATATATGTACAACTCGTACTTGTGGAGTGTACTACTGTTTCGAATAAGATAAAGGCAATGATAAAAACTGAATGAAATATGTAAAAAACATCAGGCACAAGTTTCCCATTAAAGTTATTTAGGTATATTTTTTCCTGTCTTAGAATTGGCATTAATAATATGAGTAGAGATTTTGAATTATAACTGCTCAATTCTAATAAAATAACTGATGACAAGCTTATGTATTTCATATTAACTTAAGTAAGTGTTCCGCTAAAGAAAATTGCTCACAAAAGTGTTCCGCATCCTAGAAAAGGTTGGGAACCACTGTTTTAACTAAACAGATAGTACTCAGAGCTCTGTATAGAAAGAACTATAGACCAAATTCAACGAAATTTGATGTGCATACTTTCCTCACTGTGGGATTTCAGTTTTGAAAATAAAAAGTTTAGTTTCAAAATTTCCTGATGGAAGAAATTCGGTGTTAATGTCACTGAATATTATGTAAGTTGTGGAAAAACTTTAAAGTTTATCTAAGGTTGCAAAGCAAGTTCAATGTGGATTAGTGACAAGTCATGATACATTTCCTAATTGCACATTACCTATTTAAACTTTGTTATCAAAGACATAGCAATTCTAGTGCTGCACTCAAGAAATTCCAATATTTAAAGTCCTTGCAAAAAGATCCTCTGACTTTTACTAATCTCTGGAAAATGATTTTGCATTACAAAGAAACAAACTTTCAGTGTAAAATGAGGAGAGAGAGAGAGAGAGACTGGTGGAACTGGTGAAAACAGAGGAAGTTGCAACTGCTTAATAAAGCAGCAAATGGAGACTTCTCAAAAGAGATGAAGTGTATGTGTAATATCACAACAATTAGATATGTTGTGATTGTGATCCTACAGTGCAGAAAATTCTATAGCAAATATTGCAGTTTTAACCTTACAAAATATCTCAAAATCATAAATTGCTACTTGGTGAGTATAATTAGTGAAAATTATTTGCTATGTCATAATAATATACCACTAAAGCCAACCACTGCCATATGCTATTGGACTATATAACAGCTATAATATTAATAAATTAACAAACAATTTGACACTAAACTTTCTTCCAGTTTAATCTAAATTATTTAATTAAAAATTATAATTATTTAATTTATTACGAGATGGCACCTAACACCTCCCCCTAGTGTCAAATTGTTGGCAATTTATTAATATTATAACCGTTATATAGCCTGAAGGCATACGGCAGTGGTTGGCTTTAGTAATATAATGTATCTGGTTTTTGTAGTTTTGTTTGTATAATAATATATCAAATGCATGTTTTAGAATAGGGAAATGAAGGGCATGTACAGTAGAACTGCTAGTTTGAGTTATTATTTTATTTTATTTATTTTAGTTTGACTTATGATTAACTTCATCTAACATAACCTTAATTGTTCCAGTTAATCACGTTCATACTTGTTCAAACATTTTCGACCCAACTCTGGGTCATCTTCAGGAAATCGTTGTAATAAAATAAACCAACGTGCAGAATTGGAACGTTCAAATCGAATCCAATCCGATTCAAATTATTATCAAATGGTTAAGCTTGCTAATGGAATGATTCTCTCATGCTATGATGACGATATGGCACGTGAGAAGATCTTGGTGTAAATTTGCTGCATAATCGTTAAATTAATCGTTCCATTAGCAAGCTTAACCGTTTGATAGTAATTTGAATCGGACTGGATTCGATTTGAATGTTCCAATTCCGCACGTTGATTTATTTTATTACAACGATTTCCTGAAGATGACTCAGAGTTGGGTTGAAAATGTTTGAACAAGTATGAACGTGATTAACTGGAACAATTAAGGTTATGTTAGATGAAGTGCATTTATCCAGTTTTTTTGTTTGATGTTCGTTTGACTTATGATTAAATTATATATAATATATAAGCATGCATTTTATGTATAATAATATATCAAATGCATGCTTTAGAAAATGATATAAAGTAAATCATATACAAGTATAAACATTGAAATATCTATTTTAGAATCTATGGAGTCATGAAACCCATTTCTATTTATATAATATGGTAAACACTTACAACTACCATATTTGTTTTGGAGAAAATCCCACCTATTACAGTATGACACAAGTTCACAGCATCTGTCATTACTGAACAATATTTTTTGAAGAAAATATGACATATGGCCAATGACATGTTCTGTCAATGCCACTAAGTATGGAAACATGCTTCAATAATGAAGTTGTTTAGATACCATCATCTTTACGCATGCTGAATCACCCCTCATTTTGGTATCAACATTCAAAGGTTACTGCATCAACATTTCACAAATGAAAGAATGATAAGCCAATTCCAACAACTTAAACATCATAGTCACAAGATTGGTGATTTTTAGTTATGGAAATACTTGAAGAGCCTTTTTTATTAAGGCAATGTTTTTAACTTGTCTTAAAAGGCAGAATTTTGTTATATCTAAGACAATTGCACTTAAGTCAGCTTTGTTCCACTGTCAAGTGTATTGTTCATCAAATGCTTCAGAATAGAGAGATGAAAAGGGCACATATAATGAAACTGTTAGTCTGATTTATTGGTTGCTTGAACATTTCCATGTGTGAAATTTAACATGTGTAAAATTACTATATGTGACATAACCTATAGAGAGTCACAACTCATGGAATCTGTAATCACCACACTAGATTGCAATAAAATGATTGCACTTTGTATCTCAATATCCGGTTTGCCTGGATTTCTTTGACAACCTGTATAGCAGTGCCAAATTTTCCCTATTGGAAAATTTTGGAACTAAACTTACAAAATTGAAACCCCACAGTCAGGAAATTAATGAGCCCCAAATGTGGTTGAATTTGATCCAATAGTTCTTTCTATACAAAGCTCTAAACACATCCTGTTTAATTAAATTACCCTGTACAGTGGAATCTGGCTTAACTAGCACCTCACAGAACAAGCAAAACAAATTGTAAAAATTTGACACACTTAACGAGCAACATTTCGCATAACGAATGACGAGGAAAGGAAAAGTCCAAATTAAAAATTAATTATTTATAATTATTAAATTTAATAAATATTAAATTAAATTATTATAAATAATTAATTTTTAATTTAGACATTTTTGGAATTTAATTCAGAATTGTTCATTAAATTTAATTCAAGATGGCAGCATAACTGCCTACCTCTAGTCAAATTAATTAATTTCTAATTATAGCCTTTATATAGCCCAAGATTTTGGCATATCGTTTGGTGTGTTTATCGAACAAATTATCTGATTTTTTTTTTCTGCAAATCAAATTCGCATTTAGGTTGATTCATTCCATGCTAGAAGAAAAGATGGTGATTCACGCTCCTTAACAATGTATATTGTATAATTTTCTTTGAATAAACATAATACATAAAATATTTATGTATTTTTTTCCAGCATCACATTATCATATTTTACATTAATTTATATGGGAAAAATTGTTTCACTTAATGAGTGTTTTGCATTACGAGTAAGACTCTGGAAAGAATTATGCTCATTAAGCAAGGTTCCACTGTACTTAAAGTATCTGATTTCTATGTGAAAAAATTTTTATTCTTATTAGAAACAAATAGTCATTAAAATAAAATTATTTTTGAATAAATTTTTTAAATTATCCATTTCAGAAATTCTAAAAACCTATAAAACAATATCTTAGAGATTCTAAATTCAAATATAATTTAATTCCAATATATTCAAATTTTTCTATTATTTCCCACTAATATTTTCATTTAATATAATTTAATTAAAATGATTTAATTTGATAAAAAAATAGAATATATCAAGAAAATCCTAAATTAAATATAGTTAATTTATAAACTGCTTAATCCCACTATGAAATCAACTATGATACTACTTTCAACTTTACAACATTTTAATAAAGATGTCCTCTCTCTTTTAAATTACATTTAATTTTTAATAATTTTGTTATATGACATTTCAATCCTAAACTGTAATATGTTTATACAGACCTTTACAACCTCCACATCTCCAGCTTTAGAAGATTCTAATAATTGATATTCAATATCAACTCCAGCTGAAGGTGGATCTATATATAAAATACAACGTTCAAATGAAATCATTTAAATATAAATTATATTTAAGTAATTTGTTAATTTATTATTAACTATTATTCATCCTATATTGTTAAATAATCAATTATAAATACTATTTATTTTACATAATCTGAATTAATAACTTTTAATAATATAACAATAGCAATAAAGATAAAAATAAAGTAATATTAAAAATTATAAAGTAAATCATATACGAATATAAAAAATTAAAATACCTATTTAAAATCTATTCTAACAACATTGAGAAAAAGTATTCATATACGAAAAATTATTATGCAAGTACTTAGATAAAATATCAATCAGCTAAAACAACAACAAATGCCCAAAAATAAAAGCTTATAATGCCAAAGTATCATTATCCAAATGCCAAAGAATACTATCATTAACCACATCATTAACTATTTTGAAAAACTTACAATACTAAAAAACAATTATTGAAAGTGAAAAATACAGAAACAATTTTCTCAGTTGAATCATATGACAGGACCAGATTTACAAGTAAGCTATGTAAGCTGTAGCTTAGGATCTTGAGTTTATGGAGCCTCAAAAATTTCTACAAAGAAGAAAATTAAAGTCAAATTTTGTAATAAAATTGTTTTTACAAACCAATAAAATATACTTTACTTTTTATTTTGTGTAGTATTTAATTATATTAATAACCAATATTGTTTATATTACATTTTCAGTGATTTTTTCCTTCTAATATAAAATTCATCTGATTTTTATAGGTAGCTTTTCTTAGCTTTAAGTAGCTTATTTTTTGCAGTCAAAAAAAATTACAAAAACAAAATTTTAATGTTTTCCTTTTTAAATTGTATCTTATTTTAAATGTTGAAAATACTTTTTAACAATAAAACATTTATCATTAAAATTTATGTTTATGTTAATTCTCTTCTTTTTATGATTGACTTCTAAAATTGTAAAGGGTTGGTAAGGCCTCAAAATGTCTAAATCTGGCCCTGCACACAGGCTAAAGTGACATAGAAACATCTTATAAATATGTATTTTTAAGCTTTATACAGAAAATAAAATAACTTATGATTGTAAATTTTTATTTAAAAAATGAATTAAGTCAATCACTCAGAATAAATGATTGACTTTTAAATGAATAAATGATAAATTTTGATTTCAAGTTAAATGAAAATAATACATTTGAAATATTCTTAAATACACAAATATAATGCTTAATTTACTGAAATTCTGCAAAAATTAAAGTTAAAATACAATTATTATATAAATGTTTAATGTAAACTAATAATATATAATAATAATTACCATTAAGAATTTTCTGAACACTTTCATTAGCAACCTGGGCTGCAGTATATCCTTGTAAACTAACAATAGTGGGGTCCACTCCATAAGAGAGCATGATCCTACATGCTTGTATATTGCCTTCTCTTGCACATCTATGCAATGAAGTCTGTCCTAATCCATCAAGACCATTTACCTGAAAATATTAGACAGATACTAGTTATTAAAATAAACAGTAATGAAATAATTTAGTTTCAAAGTACTTTGAAAATACTTTTATCACTTTACACAAAAATAAATGTCAAATATTTTATGCATTTCATTATAACTTTTTATTGATTTTAACTTCTACAAGATATGATATTTAAGAAAAAAAATTGAAATTATATCTTTTTAATTTTGCAAATTTACAACACTTTGAAATTGTATGAGTGAGAGGCATAATTAGTTTTAAAAATAAAACTGTTGAGCAAAGTGTTTTCTATAAACTATTTTTCTGAAATAAGAATGCTTTGCATAGAAACAATCTATCACTAAACTATGGAGATGTATAGCAAGATGAAGAGTTTTATTTCAAATTAAAAACCGAGCACAAGTAATGATTTTTTTTATTCAAATATTATATAAATATGTAAGATGAGATGTGAAGTTAACAATCTAATTAAATTAATTGTTTACACAAATTATACAGAATGATAGATTTGTGTAAACAATTAATTTAATTAGAATTAATTTAATAAATTAATTTAATGAAAATAATAATAATAATAATAATATTTGTTAATATATTATTATTTTCATTAATAATAATAATATTATTATATAATAAATAATATATTATTATTTTCATTCCCACCGAGAAGAGTATATTAACAGTGCATAACATATTGTATTTATGCATTTATTTTTCTTTTTACATATTTTTTACTTTAGATTTACAGAACAAGATGTGGTTTTCATGCAATCATTCCTTTATAAACTTTTATATTTTTAGGTAAGTAAGTATTTCATATAAATTTTAAAACTTTGAGCTAGATCTCTAGCATAATTGCTTAAAACTAATTTCAACCTCAAAATAAGAAGTTTCAAACTGATTTTGTATTTAAAAAGTAGTTTAAAAATTTTTACTTTGAATGAAAGCAAATATTATTTACTTTTCATCACATTTTACAGGTGACTTGTTATTACTACAGTAAAACTATTCAAATGACAAAAATTTTGACCAATTTCTTTTCAAAATGAATACTCAACAACAACAAACAGCATAGAAGACAAACTTTTTCTAATTTTTTATGTTTCCATAGCAACCATTTTAGTTAATCATTGTATGAACATAAGGCCCTTGCATCCCTGCTACCGTGTCAAAAATTTAATTTTTTTTCTATATAAAATGTGTAGTCTATATACTTATAAATCAGCTAATTTTTATCAAATTTAAATACTTTTTAAACTTCTTAACCCCTCAGTAGTGAGGGACGTATATATACGTCGAGGGTGATCATGTGGCATTGGTGAGGGACGTATATATCACCAAAATCTAGCCAAAAACTACCACAAAAAAAAAAATTCACATAAAAAATGAATTGTGTAAGAATAAAAAAAGACTTTTCTTTACTAGACATAACAGTTTACAAATACTTTTTCTGAAACAGAAATGAGAAAAATTGTGTGAAAAAATACTTTAAAAATTTTTCAGGTATATTCTCCACTACTAAGGGATAGAACCATACCTGACTCTCCCACTGCTAAAAGGTTAAGACTGATACAATATGTATCTGTGGAAGCTGATTAATGTATAAATTAAAGTGTATTATAAGTTTATTAATTTAAATCATTTGAATTCTTTTGTATTTTTTATATTTAAAAATTTAACCTTACTATAAAAACGATATAAATAACTATCTTTTTTAATAATCCAGCAAAAAGTTTAATCTGATAAAAATGAAGATACACAAAGCACATATAACCACGGAATGCATTAATCACAGGGGCTGATGGATTATCCACTGCTTGGAAGTCCTTTTATAATAATACAAGTTAACATATGTATCTCCTTGGACGGCACTGTATTTATTTATATTTAGTTGTATTTTCTTTTATTTATTTTTATGTTTTTTGTAATTTTGAATAACCCATAAGCACATTTCCATTAATCTGCACAACCACGGTTTGAGTTTATTTTTGTATTTCATAAATTCAAATGCTTTGTTCTTTTTAATGTTAGAATAACTGATAAAGACCACTAAAAATTGGTCGAAAACATTTTTATCGGATTAAACTTTTTGCTGGATTGTTAAAAAAAAGTGTTATTTATATCGTTTTTATAGTTTATTTAGTTCCAGTAGTGATTTATTAATTAACCGTTTCTAAATTTATGAATTGCATCTTATATCTTAGTAACTCAACTTTCATGTCAATTAATTATAATCAAGAATATTTCATGCTATTTTAACTGTTGATAACTACTATTAATAAAGTAAATTTAATAACTCTGTAAACTATTTCCCATCTTGATTAGTTCTATATTCATTCATGCTTGAAAAATGGTACATTAAACCTGAAACAATTATACACTTTTAGAAAATAAAATAAAAATCTTTTTACCTTGGCACCATGCTTTAATAATAAATCCATGACATCAAAATGTGATTTATCTGCAGCTATGTGAAGTGGAGTCAAAAATCTAAAACAAAAATACATTAATCAATTTATTACTATACAGATTACTTTTTAAAATATTTATGTTTTCTTATTAATAATAATATTATATAAAATACAGTAGAGCATTGATTATCCGACCCCCGATTAACCGATTTATCGGTTAACCGACCGCGTTCTAGTCGGCAAATTCAAATGTCCGCTAGTGATGTGGCACTACAATATTTGGTTATGTCTTGGCTACTTTAATATTATTTTTGTTAAATTTTTGCATGTTTTAGCTGGCAGCACTGGCTCGACCATGAAAGGGAGGATAGTATTTAAACCAGGCCTAATACACTATACTAATAATGTATTTTTTCACACTTTTCGGTTACCGACTTTTCAGTTATCCGACCAACCCCAGTTCCCAATTAAATAGGATAATCGATGCTCTACTGTAATACCAAAATGTAATTTTTATAGCTCAAAAAATTAATTTTGAATATATCAACTAATAACACTGTTTAAAATAATTTACTTTAATTTATATTAATATATAAAGAGAGAATATTTTGTTTGTGTGTTTGCTGGAGGTAATCTTGAAATCTACTAAACCGATTTTTTTTAAAACAGATTATGCCATTGTACAGTTTATTCCTTCCAGATAACCACAGAATATTTAGTATTTTCATATTAAAAAAAAGAAAAATGAGAAAGATGTTTTTACTGCAGCATTTGTCTCTCATCATCATCATCATCATCATCATCATCATCATCATCATCATCATCACATTGTCCTTTGTCTGCTCTGTTCAAGATCAATCTCCTCCTTCACCTGTGTAAGGTATGGAATCGCCAAGACGCGCGATTCCCACCTGTTTGTTATAACGAACTGTCATAACGGAAAAGTCGTTAGGATCGGCCGTTGGAAACGACCGTTAGGAACCTCCGTGGGAAGAACCGTTAAGTTTCGAATCGTCAACCATCGGACGATTGGCCGGCGGGAAGTGACCGTTGGCGGCCGTTGCGGGAACATTCAAATTTGATTGGAGCAGGGTTCGAACGCCGTCGACTATTTAAGCTCGGATCGAGCTCGTATCGGGAGTTCGGATCGGGTGTGATCGGATCAAGGGAGATCGTCGTTATCGAGGTGCTAACTAACTCTCTCGTTGGAAGTTACGTGTTTGTGTATGAACTTGTTCTTGACTCGGAGGTTTTGTTAATTACAAGTCTGTTTGTTCGTAAGGAGTTCTTTCGACGAATTTGTACGGGAATAGTCGGTTGTTGTTCAGACTAGTGTTTGTGCATAATTAATTGTAACTCTAATTTGGATTATTTTGTACATTTACTGTAAATATAAAATTTTTGTTTTTCGTCAAACCGACTGAGTGGTTATTTTGAACATTACTGGCGCAGTCTCGACAGGATACTTGGATACGTTGGATTACGTCGAATTGTCCTGGATTACACTTCAAAGAATCGGAAGAACTGAGCTACGACAGAGAAGCAGACATACGTACAGAACATCACCAGCAATTAGACCCAGGTAAATTTTTTGTTTCTCGCTAGCACACAGAGATGCCTAGACGCGCGAAATCGCGGCAGCTAGAGGCTAGAGATGGGGAGGATGACGAGCAGGGAATGGCGCGTAGGACAAGCAGGTCGAGTCGTGAACTCGAAGCACGTAGGTTACGGGCCGAGCTCGCGAAAATCGAGGCGGCAAGCAAAGCAAAAGCAGAGGCAGAAGCGGCGAGAAGAGCGGAAATCGAGGCGGCGAGCAAAGCAAAAGCAAAGGCAGAAGCGGCGAGGAGAGCAGAGATAGAGTTAGAACGACTTAAGTTACGGCTGGGGATCACCGGGAAATTAGACGATACGAAGCGGCAGGAACAGCAAACACGATCCGAAGGACTTAAAGTCGAGGGGAATCACGACTTCGGGGATAGAACAAGCTTGTTGGGAAACAGGCCGCGGGTGGAATGGGATAGGCCAAGGGAAACTGACCGGCAGAAAAGAGGGTGTCCTGATAGACGGGTAGACGACGAGGCCGAACGCATGCGACCCAAGGCAACGGACCGCGTGGTGGTGGAGGTGAGAGCATCCAAACTCTCTTGCCCACCAAGGAGCGGGGAAGCAAAGGATCGGGTCAAGGCAATGCGGGGAGAAGGGAGGCCCACGTACGTAGCCGGATCGAGGACGGGAACCGCTGGGGTCAGGGTGGCCAAAGTCCCCATGCTAAGAGTAGAAAGTAGGCACAGCTCACAGGTAGACCGGGACATTAGGGAGCCTAGTGGAGTCGCGGCGGGACGAGAGGAGGCAGTGCATAATATCCAACCCGAAGTCGGGAGGTCGCTGAAGGAAGCTGAGACAGTAAGCGGCAGAAATGGTCCCCCAGTTAAGGACGGTTCGGGAACGAAAGCGTCGGGGCCAAGGGAGTCATGGGTCCCTAAAGCGGTGACGGGAACGAAGGAGGGAAGCCAACTCGTTGGAGCCTTCGGTCACCAGGTAGAGGCAGGCCTAGCGTCAGTACCGCTTGGATTGTGGGAGGAAGGACGCGAAGAAACGCCAGGAGCGGCACGGGTGACGTGTGCGATCACCAATAGGTTAGGGAAAGCGACAGACGCCCTCTTAACGGAAAGGGACTTCCGAGCGCTGGTAGAAGCGAGAGAGAAAGCGAATTCCGAGGCAAGAAAAAGGGAATTAGCTGAGGAGCAGAGTATATTAAGTGCGGTAGCGGGGATGTTCGTGGAAGCGAGCGAGGGGGTTAAACGAGAGCCGCCCGACGACAAAAACCGGGGGATGGTCATAGGACCGCTTGACCAGACACAAGAGCGGCAGCGCACGGCCCAGTGTGAGCGGAGGGCGCAGTCTGAGCAAAATAAAGCAGGGGACGCGATTCCTATTGCGAGGAGATATTCCGGTAGCGAATCGGATAGCCGAAGCGAACGACCCACCGCGAACAGGAAACTGGAGGACGAGGACGCTGATGAAGGGAGGCCGGGAGTCAGAGCAGTAAAGAATGGGGTAGCTGGGACGCCTCAGGGGCAAAATTGTGGCGTCGGGGAAATAATCGACTTGGGAGATATCGGCCGGGAACCCGCAACGCAGTTGGCGCAACACGCCGATGACCAAAGACGAGCGATCGGGGAAACTAGCGAACCGCTGCTAGGGTTACCGAATACGACACGGGATGAACCTCTGGATGCTACGAAGGAGTGTTATTCCGTGAACGACTTGGCCGGATTGATTGGGCAACAGGCGAACGTGATCGTGGCGACAGTCACTCGGGTTCAAAGAAAACACAGAGGTGAAGAGACCCGGAGGTCTCGAGCCACGGCGGGCGCGGCCAGTGGCCAATCGGAACCACCCACACACGTGCTAAGTCCGGAGGGAGGCATATCGCCGGTCCGGAAAACGATGGACAACGGTCACAACCGAGCTCGCGGTAAGAAACCCAAATTCAGTGAGAAGGGCCGAGCAACATCTGGTGACCAACAAAACCGGATGACGCGCCGAAGGCGACGGGGACGACCTCCTCGTAGGGGGACCCGCACGGATAGGTCTCGGGGATCCAAGGGGTCCTACACTATCGCGAGGCATCTCTGTGCGCGGGTTATAGCGAGTTTGCCCGGTTGTACCGGAGGTAAGGGTCAGTCCGCACCAACGGACATGTGTAAAATTGCTGAGTGTTGTTGGATCAAACAGGCTTGGGCTAAGCTCAGTTTGATCCTTGGCCGCGGAGGTGTAAGGTATGGAATCGCCAAGACGCGCGATTCCCACCTGTTTGTTATAACGAACTGTCATAACGGAAAAGTCGTTAGGATCGGCCGTTGGAAACAACCGTTAGGAACCTCCGTGGGAAGAACCGTTAAGTTTCGAATCGTCAACCATCGGACGATTGGCCGGCGGGAAGTGACCGTTGGCGGCCGTTGCGGGAACATTCAAATTTGATTGGAGCAGGGTTCGAACGCCGTCGACTATTTAAGCTCGGATCGAGCTCGTATCGGGAGTTCGGATCGGGTGTGATCGTATCGGAGGTGATCGGATCAAGGGAGATCGTCGTTATCGAGGTGCTAACTAACTCTCTCGTTGGAAGTTACGTGTTTGTGTATGAACTTGTTCTTGACTCGGAGGTTTTGTTAATTACAAGTCTGTTTGTTCGTAAGGAGTTCTTTCGACGAATTTGTACGGGAATAGTCGGTTGTTGTTCAGACTAGTGTTTGTGCATAATTAATTGTAACTCTAATTTGGATTATTTTGTACATTTACTGTAAATATAAAATTTGTGTTTTTCGTCAAACCGACTGAGTGGTTATTTTGAACATTACTACCTGGTTGGCTTTCTTAAACTTATCTATTCAATTTTAGGTACCCTATGGGAAACATGGACTATCATAAAGCTCAGACTCCCCATTCCTCTCTGATTCCATCATTACACACTATAATCCTCCAAAAAACACACTACCTTATAACAAGAGCAAATCAACCCTCTACCCGAGTTCCTGGCAATGTTGTGACTTTTATTTAAAAATTTAAGTTTTTAGTATGAAATGAGAGTTTCAAAATGAGTTTTTGTGGTGTGGAAAGAATATATGATCACATAGTATGATTATCATCTATCAATGAATAATTGTTCACTATATTTTAATTAAATGAAATAAGCATAATAAATACATACTCTTTATTCTTTTCGTTCAGATTAGCTCCTTTCCTAATTAATGCTTCAGTTACTTGTTTTCTTTTTGGATAAGGTGAACTTATTCCACAATGCTATATAAATATTAAATAAATAAAAATATTTTACTAAAACTATTAAAACAAAATAATAATATATTATCTTATAACTATAGAAATATCAATTTTATAGAAAAATGAAACATTAACAAGAATTATTAATTACAATATGATATTTCAGTCAAACATACTTTATTTTAAAAATAAGAAATTAAAATTATGAAAATTATTATATTAGTATTAAAAAAATACATATTCTCTGCTATAAATCTGCTAAACACAGAAACAAACTCATAACAACATAATACAATAAAATAAAATCTACAAGAATTATTCAAAAATATTCAGAAAAAGTAAAAACTTAAGTTAATGAATTTAAGACAGAAATGTATTTTTTCTGTACTTCTAAAAGTGCAGATTTTCAGATTTATTATTATATTTTTTATAAGTTTTCAATATCAAAAATATTTCTGTTTGTTAAGAATAAATAACTTACTAAAGCAGTATCACCAGTGAAAGGATGTTTGAAATTAACTGTTTCTACAGTGAGGTATTTTTTTACTCTGGCTGGATCAGCTTGACGTGATGCTTCTAATAGGCAATGACCTTTAAATTCATCTGTAATAATTGTTTTTATTGTAAGAAAGATTTTTTTATCATTAAATAATGACCTTTAAAAATATCCAAATTATTCATTTTAATATATAAAGCTTACATGATAATCTATCCTGCAATTCTCTTGTAGGTGCAACATCAATTGCACTTTTGGAATGACAATTCAATAGAGTAGGATCAGCACCATGACTAAGCAATAATGAACATACTTCTACTCTAGATTTTGAAGCTGCTTCATGTAATGGTGTAAATTGCCAAAGATCCATTGCATTCACATTTGCTCCATGCTAAAAACAAAGAGTATATCAATTATATAAATATATAATTAAGAAAAATCTGTGTAAATAACTTTTATATTTCAAAATATTTAATATTAAAGTGATTAATAAATTCAATTATAAATATTCATCTTCAAAAAGAAACAAGGAGAAAGAAATATACAATGAAATCACAATATTCTAGCATTATTCATAATCAAACAATATTCAAATTTGTGCTTATTGGATCAATTTTTCAGCATAATTCTATTGCTTTTTTAACTCATCTCATTTTGAAACTACAAATTATTTTTGGTTTCTTACTTCTATGAAATGTAACTGTACCATAGTTATTTATGCAGACTTGAACACATTACTATATCTGATTTTAGAAAGTAACAATTATTATTTTGGAACAATACATTGATAACATTTATTTGTGAATTATAAACTTTTAAGGAAATTATTATTTTTTTATTTCAAAATAAAAATACATATGTGGGTTAAATATTTATAAATTCTTCTTTATTATAATTATAATTTTATACATATATATGTTACCGGCCAAACCCGATTTCAGGCCAAACTGATTTAGAATTATTATTCAAGTATATTAACGGTTAAAATAAAATTAAAAGGCAATCAATTAGATGAACAATATTTATTCAAACATAGTCTACTTAATTATAAAAAAAACAAGGTTAATGTTACCCTAGGTATCGAAGATGACGGCTCGTCTCCAATTCCAGCAATCAGAAGACAGGGAACAGTGGGGACGCATGTTCTAACCTAACCTAACCTATTCTAATAAATTACCATAATTATTAGTATAGGTTAGGTTAGGTTAGAACATGCATCCCCACTGTTCCCTGTCTTCTGATTGCTGGAATCAGAGACGAGCCGCCATCTTCGATACCTAGGGTAACATTAACCAAAAACGGTATTGATTAGAAGTGACACAACACATGTACAAAACTATAAAATAAAAATAAACTAATCAGTACTTATCAGTTTGTATTTTTTTTATTAAGTCAGGCACTTTTAAAGGTAATTCACTTTCGAAAATATTTTCAAAAATTTAAATGAAATAATAAAAATAACTTTTAGAGTCAAACTAAAATTAAAAATGAACTTATTTGTGCTTCTTAGCGTAACATATAAAATATTTTATCTTTTATTTATTTTTACAGGGTGTACTGTGGTGGCATTTTGAATTACACAAAATCATTTTTTTTTACACTGGCACCTATTTATAGTACATAAATCAGTTTGGCCTGAAATTGGATTTGGCCGGTAACATATATATATGTAAATTTTTGTTTTTACAATATACACTGCAGCAGCCTGATGGTTTACAGATTGCTTTTTTAAAAATCATATCTTAAGTATGAATAAAAGTAAAAAGTACATATTTTATTAGTTTTGACTTTTTAGTACAATCTATTTTTTTTCATTTTTAGGACTTTTAAGAATAATTTAAAAATTCAATACAGTTTACTAAATAAAAAAGCTTTTGAAAACATTTAAATCAACGTTTTCTCCATTACTGATAGTTATAGAAAATAGTTTCTAAATTTAAATCAAAAATAAAATCAATTATTATTAAACAATATAGCCAGGATTAATAAACAAAAGATGTAAATTATCAATTTTTCTTCTTTTTTCAAATACTTTAGTGAGAACCAAGGCTAGCATTTTGGTAATTTAGGCAATTTTAATTATTTAATATTTGTTCAAAGAGAAAAAATTATTTAAGCCTGAGATGATAAATATAACAGAGAAAGGTCATAAGATTTTCTCTTTGATAATGTTTCCTTTGTAAATGACGCATCTGGCAAAAAAACCACTTATTAAAGAAAATTTTGCCAAAAATCGGAGATTGGACTAGCACCCTGCTCCCTTCATAAGTTCACCAAATTTGGGTATAAGAATGGACGGCACAAGACCCCAAATAAAAAGAGAGGTGAGAGAAGGTCATACAGGGAGACATGAAGAGAAAGTTCATCTGTTTGTCTTCTCATTTTGACCATTCACCAGAACTCTGCCACTGGTTCTTCTTGGTTGCCCACCTTACTTACCAGATCTTTGACAATCTGTACTAGAGGACCATTGAATTTTAAGAACTATTTGCAATCAACCCCTACAACAAGACTATTCAAGTACCAAGGAAAAAGCAGACCATCTACAGTTGTACCAATTCTATGGATAGCTCCACCCAGAACAAGGAACTCGATCCCAATGACAAAATAGAGATTCTCCTCTCAGTGACACATCCAGCCAGAGATCACCAGAAATCATAGTGATTTATTACCATGTGCTTAATGGTAAATCACTTAATGGCTCTCTCTCAAGGATAGGCACATAAAGTAGCTTTAAACTAACTCCACCTGTTTTATTTGTATTTAGGATAAGACTTAGTGAAATAAATGTTTGTTGTTTAATTGTTAACCAGCCTTCCATCCTTTACCCGTCAGTCCCTCATATGCAACCACTCACACATTTATGAAAAGACTCCTAAGAAACAGAAGTCACAGGTGGTGTCAGGCCTGACCCAAGGGAGCCCTGCTGACCTTTCAAAAATACATCCTTAAATGTATTTTTAAATAACCAAACAATCAAATCAGTTTATTCATGTTAAGGTTCATATTACCCTGTTATGTAATTATATCTATTTAAATTAAGCAGTTTAATTATAATTTATTAGCAATCTTATAAATCTAATTAATCTTGAGATTATTAATCCAAAAAGGTTCTTTATGTATATGTATATATTATCCAATTTCATCACTGTGGAAGTTTTTCTATAAACTTTTTATCACTTTTTATCAGATAATTTAGTCAACTTTAAACAATTGCACAAAACATGTTTTAGGGAAATTTATTTGTTATAATATAAACATTCATTTTTCAATTTAATTAAATTATTACCTATTAATAAAATTTCTAAATGTAGTCGTAACTGTATAAAAGATTTTTTCACAGTGAACAGAATTAGTTTGAAGTAACCAGTCTGAATAGAATAGTCCAAAATAACCTTATACCAAGGGTGATAATAAAATTGTTGTACTTTTCCCACCAGTGCATAATGTATAAGTTACAACATTATCATTCAATAGAATAATTTCCTGTTCGTATTCTATACTTTCCAATCTAAATATTCAAATGAGTTCATAATGAGAATTACTTATGTTTTCAAAATATTTTTATATTTCATATTTAAGATTATTGAATCATGTGAAGAATAAAAGTATTGTGAAAACACACAAAAATAAATATTACATACATGATTCTACATACATTTACATCATACTCATATATTTAACAATTTATATGCATTTTCCATAATTTTAAATCTTTTATCTGTTATATAAATTTGTCATTTAATTATTAATCATAGTCTATAATTTTATAATCTAAATATAAAATTCAATTTAAATTATTTGAATTACAGCTACATTTATTAACAATATTTCAGATCAAAAACACATCTTGAAATTTCAAGCTTGCGACTCTAAATTACAAACTTCTTTTATTTTTCACATTCACTAATCCAATGTCACCATCATCTTTAACTACTCTATTAATTTTATAACATTGTTAAATTTTAACAATTTGACAGCTATTGCATAAAACATAATTTTGAAAAAATTTATGTTTATAGGAAATAAAAGATCATTAGTTAACAAATTTTTTGATCATTTTGTAATTGCTAAAAGATTATTTTCCTCTAGGTTTAAAAATTAAAAAATTAAAGTCTTAGCCAAATAGTTTACATTATTTACTATTTTAAAATTCTTACTTACCTTAATCAGCATTTCAGTCACTTCAAAATGACCATAAGAACAAGCATTATGTAAAGGAACCAAACCTCTGAAATATAATAAATATTAATAAGAACACTAAACATCACAATATATTATATTCTTAATGTAATATACTGATATAATATATACTAATATAATTAAATTTATTGATTTATGAAAAATCAACAGTATAGTATATTTTTATTTAACTTTAAAGTATTTATTTTTGTATTTTTTTGATAATACACAGTCATTTTTTTTAATTTCTTTTAATACAAACAAAAAGCAATTTTTAATAATTCTAAGATATTGATCAATGGCTCCTAAATATCAAATAATATTTCATATACTCATTAAAAATCTAAATTCTATGATTTCTTTAAAAAAGACATATTTTGAATTGTGAATATAGCTAGCAATTGATTTGGTTTCACTGATAGGCAAAGCTGAAAAAAACTAAATTTTCAGTTCAGTTTTATGTTCATTTAACAGAATCTTTTATGCTCAATGATAATTTTTTCTAGAGGTGACAAACTACAAAATAAGAAATTAGAATATTTTATTGATGTGGGACTTAAACAAGGTTTTACAAAACTTTAGAAATATCTCTGTCAATAGTCAAACATCTACTATATTAAAATCATTAAATTAAATACTAATTTTTCATTAATTTATTAGCATAAAATTGAACTTCAAAAAACTAAATTAAAAAGTATACCAAATTAAGCATTTACCCTTTATCTTTGGCATGAACATCTGCTCCATGTTCCAATAATAACTGAACAATCCTAATACGATTATATCCAGCCGCCAAATGGAGAGGAGTTGACTAAAACAATAAATATATTGATTAATTTATCTTTTTTTACTTTGTAAATTAATACATTCAAAAAACAAACAGGCTGATAATGAAAATTATAAATTATTTGAAACTAATTTAAGTTACATTATTTTCCCTGGCAAATAAAATAATGTAAAATTATCAAGTTAAATATCTTGATATCTAAGCAATCCTTCCTAGAATGTACTTTGCTTCAAAGTCTGTAAGAAAAACTGCTCAAATTTTAAGATTTCCACTTAGGAAATAATATTGTCTAACATTTAAAAATTTGAATAATTTCAATTTAATAACTCATTCTTTTTACACTATACTGAAATGTTCCTACAGTGTTCAAACAAATTTCAAATAATCTGATATTGAAATTAAAGAAGTATTGAAAACATTCACTGCCATTATAAACTTCTTAACTAATTTTTGTACTTGTTTTGATTTTTAGCTATTAGTAATTTAATCAACTTCAAACAATTGCTCAAAAAGTGTTTTAGGAAATTTTCTTTATTATAATATAAACATTCATCTTTCAATTTAATTAAATTATCATCAATTGATAAAATTTCTGAATATGGTCATAACTATATAAAAGATTTTCTCATAGTGAACAAGAAATTAGTTTGAAGATAATATTTTATAATATCTAATTTTTAAAATGTGATTATCAGATTTATTAAATTTTGAACAATCAAAGATAACTATAAAAGATAATCAAAATCCTTCATACCTTCCTTCCATCACTAGCATGACAATTTACATTTAGAGGAGTAAATAAAGCCATTAATTTTTCTTCATTTCCACTCCTTGCAGCTTCTAAAAGTTCATCTTTATGATATTCCCCAGTTAAAACTGCTCTAGCAGAAGGATCAGCCAAATCTATTGGTGTTTTCCCATCAGTGTTTCTGATAGTAGGATCTGCATTATGTTGCAATAACACTAAAAATAGTAAATATGTAAAAAAAATTTTTCAAAATTTTATTCATAAAATTATATAAGTAATGAGTCAAAACTACGTCTTCAAAATTAAATTTTTAAATATTTATTTAATTCAATGTTAGTATATTACTATACAGTATCTTTCCATTTTAGTAACTTCAACTTATCTGGCATACTATTTTAAATTGTTTAATAATTTTCTTTTAGCTTTACAAATTTTACAATGCAAAAACTTTAAAAGATTAACATTTCCAAGACCTCTTTGGGCCAATTACAGAAAGGAAGACTAGCCTGAATCTAAGACAACAATCACAATCTCACTGACACATGGCTTAAATTATTTTTTACAAACAAGTAGCAACCATAGCTTAATAGATGACATTACATTTAAAGTTGCTGTTCCATAATACTTTGAAATTTTTAAACAATTGGCATTTTTGTGATGATGTTATAGAAAATGGAAGAAAATATGAATGTACTTGTAGTAAAGTTAGTGAAAAACTATTTTCTTTTCTGAAAAATTTTAATAGGACTATAATTATTTTTTCTCATATCCCTTTATTAACTAAAACAGGTTGTCCTAACAAGACCCCAGTTCCAAAAAAAGTCTAGATGGCATTAATATGTTACTCTTCTGCTAGCCAGATGATACTGTAGAGTCTTCATTTGTCAAAGATGGGTTGCTTTGTGGAAGTTTTATTATTGTTTGAAGAACAGGCAACTGTCTACATTTAATCAAAGTTTTGGCTGGCTGTTATAAAAATATCTGCCTGGAAAATTATTTCTAATATATTTAGGAGAGGTCATAAAATATCAGAGCTGTGAATGATATTAAAGAAAAGGATAGTTATGTATATGTGAAGAGGACATGCCATATTTGTTGAAGCTAACGTATATTACTGTTATTTATGACATTAAGGGCGTTCCTAATAAGACACTGCAATAATGGTGGATTTTATTAAAAACAATACAAAATTTGAAAAACTGTCATAGCAAAACTATCTTGCAGGATTAACTATGCTTGCTAAAGGAAAAATAAGAGAGATATGACCAAGGCCCTGAATACTGTGAAAAAAGAAGTCAGTCAGAGAAATGTAGCTAGCAGGTTTAGCATTCCTCATAGAACTTTAGGGTACATTTAAAAACAGTTATAACAAAACAGAAAAGGCTATAATAAAAATAGAATGGTAAGTACGTTTATAATAAACAAAGGGGGACATATACTGATCTTCAAGAGTGATATTGATATCCAGAAAATGAATTCTGGAAGGAAGTTCCTGTTCCAGATTTAGATGAAGTCCACAGAGGGATTGTTGTTGTTGTTGTTAACGGAGCTTAGAAGAGATGCATGTTCAGCTTACTTCTCCAAACAATTAAGATGTCATCAACATATCTTGAGTACTAAGTGATGTTGTGTTTAAAAGCTGGAAGAAGCTGGAACATTTTCAAGATGTCAGATACAATTTCACATAAAGTCCCCAAAAGGGGTTTCCTGTGAGAACACCTCTGTCTTAAAAATAAATGGTACCTTCAAATTGGAAAAAAAAACAAATTACAAGCTGTCCTTATGATGTTTGCTTGCATCTCTTATATGTATAAATACAAAATCTTGAAACATACAGAAGCAAAACTCAATCTTGATAGAAGAACATAGATATTTGAAGTCACAAATTGTTGTAAAGTACAAACGTGGCTCCAATTATGTTATGTAAGAGCTCTACCTGCTTATAGAGCTGGCAAAGCTCTTACAATGGAAGCCAAAGTTTCCAAAAGATTTAAAGGAAATTTTTGATATCCCTAAATTATCTAATTTCTAAGCAACAATTGCATAATTAGTTATTGCTGTTTCTCTCCAAAATGCATTTGATTTTATGTGGCAATCTTTACTTTTGGAAAGAAATACAAAATGCTTAGCAGTAAATCAAAACATAATAAAACATTTCGAATTCCAAACTAAAGCAATTATTAAATACAATCAACTAATGTTTGCTTTCTCAGAATACAGAGAAAAAAAAAATCAACTCACACTTATAAATAGAACATTTTCTTAAAAATCAGATATCCAAATGTTTTTGGTTTTTCTTAGCTCATCTTAAAATATTAAATTATAAGTAATGACCTAATCTTAAGGAACAGAAGATATTTGTATCAGGTCAGTCCATAAGTCCATGCACATTTTTATGACCTTGAGAAAAATCTTGTTTTGCTGTTAAAAATGTCAGTCTAATGTGATAATTTTTACACTGAAGTGTTAAATTGGATCTCATTCATATAATACTGTTCAGAATTGTGAACATTTCAGTTGTTTATTTTCGTTAAAATGGAAGTAACCGATGAATATAAAAAGACATGTTTTATACTTTTTATTTTTAAGTGGTGAGAATGCTACAAATGCAGCCAAAAAAATAAATACTGTACATAATCAAATTGTAATTAGTGCAAGGACTGCGCAGAAGTGGTTGAAAGATTTAGAAACAATGATTTTAGTGTGGAGGATAAGGCTCATACTGGAAGACCCGTTGACTTTGATGATGATGTTCTCTCTGCACTAGTTGAAGCAGAACCATCTTTAACAGTTGATGAAATTGTGGAATGTTTAAATTCATCCCATGGAACTGTTCATAGACACTTACAACAAATCAGAAAAGTTTCAAAGCTAGGAAATTGGATACCACATGAACTGTCAATAGCTAACCGACAACAACGTGTAAACATTTGCATGTCTCTTTTATCCCATATTGCTTTAGAACCTTTTCTTAGTAGGCTGGTTACTGGAGACGAAAAATGGATCCTCTATAACAATGTGACGAGAAAAAGACAATGGATGGATCGCGACAAGCAGCCAAAACCGACTGCAAAAGGTGGGTTGCATCCAAAAAAAAAAAATTCTTTTGTCTGTTTGGTGGGATATGTCAGGTGTAATTCACTTTGAGCTGTTAGAACCTAATCAAACAATTACAGCTCAAATGTATTGTGAACAATTAGAGCGTTTAAATGAAAAATTGAAAAAAAATCGACTGTCGTTAGTAAACAAAAAGCAGGTTCTCTTGCAGCATAACAATGCCAGACCACACGCTGCAAAAATAACTGTACAGAAACTTAAAAGCTACAACTGGGAAATTTTACCTCATCCACCATATTCGCCAAATAGTGCTCCCAGTGATTATCATCTTTTTTGCAGTTTGCAGAATTTTTTAAAAGGGAAAACTTTTGAGGATGAGAACAATGTAAAAAAGGCTATTTCTAAATATTTTGATTCAAAACCGAAATCATTTTATGAAGACGAGGTTAAAAAGCTACCATCAAGATGGCAAGAAATTGTACAAAATAATGGTGAATACATTGTAGATTGAAATAAAATTTAATTAAAATTTTTTGCTGCTTTTTTTTGTAGATAAAAATACGCATGAACTTATGGACTGACCTGATAATTTTAGAATGTTTAAAGATTTTGAATGTTGTGTCTAAAGTGTATAACTCTAATAATGACTTTAAAAATATTCAAATATTAAATTAACTAACTAAATTAATTTTTTCATAGTCTAGAAAATAAAGAAATTTAAGAAACATTAGAACCTAACATTTAAAAAAATTCTGGTTACACATATTAAACTTGTCTAAATATAAGTTCTTTTTTACATTTCTAGTAAATCCATAGTAATATTTGCAAGCATATAACAAAATCTGATGCAAATTTTCTCAAAATTTAAAGTTCTCACACAGATAATTATAATTGCATTTAATTGCTAATTATGTAATAACAGCACAGCAAATTAAACAGTAAAGTATTTTTTTGTGCAAGTACAAACACATTTTCTTGTCATCTAATCATAATATATCATATTTTCCAGCATATAAGACGACTTTTTAACCCAAGAAAATCTCAAAAGTTGGGGGTCATCTTATATGCCCAGTAGTCTTATACGCCGGAAAGTACAGTATTTAAATTTAAAAACAGAATGCATTTATAAAATTAGATCCAGTCAATGAACTTTTAAATCTCACTTTATATAATCAACAAAATTAATTTTTATTGTTTTTCCACATTAAATATGTTACGTACCTATACAAACATCTGTTTTTCCTTTTATAGCTGCTTCATGTAAAGGTGTATAATTCCAATTATCTCTAGCATTGGGATCTGCACCATGTTTCAATAACAACTGAACTACTTCAGCATGGCCAAATGAACAGGCATTATGCAGGGGAATCAAACCACCATCGTCTCTTGCATGAACATTAGCTCCATTCTGTAACAAATGTTCTACAACGTCTCTACGACCAAAACCTGTAATAATATTTTGAAATGATTAAATAACAAAATGAAAACCATTATGAAAAAGTTAATTTACATATATTTAATATGACAAACTTGTCAAATATGCTTCAATTGCCACTGTCTATCTCAGTGGTTCCCAACCTTTTCTAGGATGCGGAACACTTTTGTGAGCAATTTTCTTTAGCAGAACACTTACTTAAGTTAATATGAAATACATAAGCTTGTCATCAGTTATTTTATTAGAATTGAGCAGTTATAATTCAAAATCTCTACTCATATTATTAATGCCAATTCTAAGACAGGAAAAAATATACCTAAATAACTTTAATGGGAAACTTGTGCCTGATGTTTTTTACATATTTCATTCAGTTTTTATCATTGCCTTTATCTTATTCGAAACAGTAGTACACTCCACAAGTACGAGTCATACATATATATTTAAGTTTATGAAAATTTTATGATTTTAATTTTTTGATATTCAGCGGTTCGAATATGATTGTACACTTTCTGATTTGCGAGTAAATCTGCGAAACACTTGGGAGATGCTTACGGAACACCAGTTGGGAACCACTGGTTTATCTGAAGATAATTAAGACAAATTGGAAACAATAAAATGCCTTTATTTAAAATTATTTTCTTTATAAATTAACAAAATGCATTTTGGCATCACTTACTTAAAGCCCTCTTCAGTTAAAAGTTTATAGTAATAGCCATTATGAATTATTTCAGTAATTTAAAATGATATAACAACGAGCAATTATTTATTGTGACATCGTCACAATGTCGGGCTGCAATTTTTAATCTGTTTGATTTACGATATATGCTCTCCATCTCAAATTAGTAGTGACTTTTCCCTGTACATCATACTTGTCTTTTAACAATAGTCATGCCAGTCATCCATTAACTCCATTTAAAAGAAAACTTTTGATTGAAATAACGTGACTTCCAGCTTGCATTGGACATTCATATATAGTTAATTGGGGCCTCTTGCTCCTAAGGTTTCCATATCCGGTGTCATCTTTCGTCTATCTAACTCCATTCTTAAGATTAAGGAAAGACAGACAGATGAGAATGGGAATTTATAAGTCTACAATTTTTTCGAATTTCAGCCCAATATTTTTATTAAAGTAAAATTTTCGAATTTTCGAACAACACTTTTTATAAATGAATATTTTTGAAATGTCTGAAAAAAAGATAAAATTTCTATCAAAAACATTTGCATTATGCAGGGTTTCCATAAAGTCCATGTGCAATTTAAAATTAAAAACAAAATTTATAACTTTATTAGTATTTGTGATAGAGAAATTATGTAGAATGTATTGAAAATAAAAAAAAAACATCTATATTTTTTTATTGTTTTATTGTAGCCAAGTTCAGCCAACCAAAGGACACAGTTTACTTTTTCTTCAGTTGAAGCTATGGGTCATACATAATTCTGAAAAAGTATTTTTAAAGTTTCAAAAAATTGCTAGTGTGTTGAGTTATGAAATAATTTTACTTAAAACTAGATACATTAAGCTTTTATATACTTTTTACATATTTTTCTATCACAAATACTAATAAAGTTATAAATTTTTTGAATTGCATATGGACTTTATGGACACCTTGTACTGTAAATACCTCCTCTATATTAAAATTTTTTATTTATTAACATTGTTTATATTATTTATTTATTTGAGTTGAGGTATTTAATAATGAAAATAGCAACATTTTACTTATGGGAAGCATGAAGTATTTGAATAAAACTTCATTTATATTCAATTACTACTTGATTAAATTTTTATTGCTGTAAACTTAAACAGTAATTTCACCAAAAAAGAAGAATTATGTAAAAATATCTTATAATTAAGAATTTTTATGTTTGATTTTAATTTCATTCCAAATGCTTAATTTTTGTTTTCCCATATAAACAGTCCATTCTTCCTATCAGACCCAGCAGTAAGATGGCAAAGTAAACTTACATTTGAATTATTATTCGAATAGGAAAATTACATAATACGAGGTTACCAGCTGCACAAAATATGATTTAAGTAGTTTTTGAGAGTGCCAAGTTTAAATATTTGATCCATTTATTACAAAATTTAATTCATTGGCAGCAATAAACATGACAACAGTAGGCTGAAATAACCAAATTCTTTATAAGGTTTTCAGTTTAATATTTCATATATCATAGTATTTGATTTATATAATTACAAACGTTATTTTATGTAAGGGTTTATCATACCAAGTGACCAATCTAATGCATTTTAAAAATTATTTACTCCTCTACACAATTTAAAAAATTCAAAAAATGTGTTAGATTGGTCACTTGGCGTGTAAACCCTTAAGATAATCTTTGTAGTTATATAAATCGAATATAGTTAAGACCCCACGGAAATGCGTTTCTAGACAACAAAGCGCTAAATGAAACAGCGTTAAACGAGGTCATTTTAACATAGAATAAATAGGGATAGGGAAACACATGACCAAAAATAAACAAATTTTACTTTAATTTTAAGTTATTTTTATATAAATTTGTATAATAATATATGTTAAATAACACAAACATGCACACAAAAATGTAAAGTTCATTTTTTGTGATGAAGGTCCTGACTTTTCTGAAATTTCTGTTTTTTGCAATAAAGTCATGAAATTTCGTTTGTCGCTTTTTTTCTTTCCTTAAGCAAATGTCAGTAGCAGAAGATCACATCCAAAACGCCTCATTTTGCTTTTGCACTCCTTTCAAAATCTAGATCATTCGCTACAATTTGATCAACAATTTCAGTTATCATTACCAAACTTTTACTAAGGAAATCTGTAGAGAAATTTTTTGGATTCTTCATTTTCAGAATCCCTGTTTTCTAGTTCTACATGAATTCCTGTTCTGCCAGTTCTTGAAGGTCGTCATTGGTAAGGCTCTCACCAGAAACCCGCTGTAACTCTTCAATATCCTGCTCCTTTACATCTCCTAGTCCTGCTGTATTGATTAGGTTGACTTTGGGCAACCTAATGATACAGCGATAGGCTTTTCTCATTGAGAATTCTTGGATGCCTTCAGCCATAACTTCTTCAACACTTTGTTCACGCATTTATCAGTTAATTCTTGCCAAGCAAAGTCGATATTGCATATGGCATCCCTGATGTTATAATTTTTCCAAAATTGCACCAAACAAACATAGATTTAAAGAAAGTACACCTTTTTGCCACCTTTTTCTGATTGGTTTGTGTTTGTAAATAAACTAACACTTCTCCCACACCGGGTTGTAAACAAAAAAATTAAATACCTTCTAAAACCGATAACCGGTGCAAACCGGTTTGTAAATAATTGTATTATATATGAATCGATAAAATGCCGCAATAATTTAAATTGGCGGAAATTTTGAGCTTTTTTCTAGGCTTCAAGCAGACCGTGTTATATCAAATCAGCATTAAGCGAGGCAGCATTAAGCAGAGTCTTACTGTACTATAATATAATATAAAGGTTAGAAGTATGAAATAATCTAATAATCTTAATGTAGGAATAGTGATTGAAATAGAAAACCAGAATTGACAGTGGTCTTTCAGCATCTTGCAACCATCTTGATAGAATGATAATCTTCTTCGTAATGTCTTTTGTCCTTTCTTACTTTCGCGCCATCACTTCCTGTCGTCTTCCCCACTTCTCCTCTTACTAGTTCTCACTCTCCTTGCCTCCCCACAACCCCTCATAAATCTTAATGGTTTAGGAATGTTACTCGTCGAAACCCCACATTAATGTTTGTATTTATTTTTGTCCAGGCAATGCCAGCTTACCTGCTAGTTTCTGTCATAATAGAAATAACATAGTTCATGGCAATTTGGTTATTATTATAATTTTTATAATAACTAAAAGTATGGTCCAAAAGTACTTGGAAATTATATACATATATAAACATCTCTGAAAACCTGATTCATTAATATAAAGCCACACCAACTACTGTTAAGATTGGGCTATTTTCTGACAGTTATAATTTTAATTACTAATTAATTTGTCTCTAGAGGGAAGCATTAGACACCATCTCATATTAAATTATATTTCAAGATTATAGCTGGAAAATTGTTATCTAGTAATAAAGTCCATAGCTTATATATCTCCAGCAAGCAGAATTAGTATAACAAACATTTTCAGTTTATTTTATAAACCTGCTTCAAGTTTGAAGTTTTACAAATTCAAATTTCAACATGGAATGTTTTAAATTTTCAATGACATTACTTATAAATTATTTTTAAACATTGTAACTGTGTATACATAAATATATTGAACCATTATATATTAATAAAATAACATGTATATAAATAATAAAATTAAAAAATACAAATACAATGAACCATATGAATTCCTTACACCTATGCCTTATTCCTTTCCTATTATTTCCTTATGTCTTATTTACATATAATTGATTTGTAGGGTTATCAAAGAACAATTGCCACATATTAGATAGGGATTCTGAATCTTTATGGTTAATACAACTATTTTTCAATGTGGTCTTGAATATTTTCAATGTTTCTAATGTTCTTAGGTGATGTTGACTGTAGACTCTTATCATTCTTGTTTCATTTAGATTTGCAGACACCCCAAACTCTGTTGAATATTGAGCTAAAACACTTGTTGTTATCTATGTTGTATTTGTGTTCACTTATTCTGCATTTTAAAGATCTAATTGTTGACCCAATGTATGTAAGTTGGCAACTGTATCTTGCATCTGTTATTGAGATAGAATATACACCCAGTGCGGTATTGTTTTCTATCTCATCTTTGCTATTATGTAACAATTTGTAGATTGTGGCATTTTCTACAGAAGCATAAGCTGACATTTAAATATTTAGCAATTTGTTTATCAATCGATATGAATCTATTATCAAAGTCTATAATTCAGTGTCTAGTTTCCTGTATGAGCATTTGTTCAATGGGTACCACCTGATGTGGATGCTTCTTTTCTATTTGTTTTTCTGTGTGGTTATATCTTGTAAATTAATTGATATGTGTATAAGCATTCAATCTATAATCTTATTTTTTAATTAAAGCCAAACAAACTATCAAATTACTAGACTATATTAAGGCTAATTTTAATAATTAATTATAAAGTAATTTGCCTAGAGGTAGTGGTTAGGCTACCTCTCGTGATAATTTAATAATTATAAATAAATTCATTTTTAATTTAGAAAGTTCTGGAAGAAAAGAATCAGCTATAATTATTTATTAAAATTAGCCTTTATATATCCTAATAATCCAGTAGTTTGTTTGACTTTAATTGATATAGAAATGCATCTGCACTGCAGGCGGAAGTTTTGGGTTTGAGTCCTGCTCTGGTTCAAGTTTTTTCTTTTAGAGTATTCTAAATTAATAGACATTTTTTACTTTTGCTGCTACAACCACCCCTTGTATCCATAATGACATGACTTAACTAGCTGCTCATTTTCAAATTTAAAATACTAGCTGTATGTGCCCAGTGTTGCTTTAGGCTTTTGAGGAGGTGTGGATTAATGAAATTGGATTGGGAGAGATTGATAAACATCTCTCAGAAACTAAAATGTACATCGATTGACCAGAATATTTACAATAATCAAACTGCAAAACACAAAAAAATTATTCAGGCTAAAGTTATGAGGGGTGGGCTTTGGAGATAGTTGGTGTCCAGACTCCCATAGTATTTTTTCTAGGATGTCAAAAAACATGCCACATTTGTTGCAGATACATTGAATGGTATAGAACCCTTTATCTAACATACATGTGAGAACAGGGTTTTGTTCCAGTTTTACTCCTCTCACTATCAGGATGGTAAATTATTAGAGTTTAGAAAAGATCACTGAGATCTTCCTTTTTAATCAGGGTCCTGACACTACTTAGTTATATACGCAAACTAAGATATGTTAAAATTTTGCTTTATCTTCCGAGTGGATGAAGATTTTAAATAAATCTCTCTAACTGGAAACTTAGACGGGTTTACTCAATGGATTATGTGAGATTGACAATGGAATTAAGCAATAAGTCATTTCTAACAACTGAGATTCGAGGGTTAGATGTCGCACCGATCTTTTATTTAAGCAAGAAAGGAAGAAATTATCACAAAGGCGTTAATTATGTATAGATTTAGCTGTTTTTGCAAGCGCTTTCAATGTTTTATAATTCATCATCCTCAGGCAGAACATAAACTCAAATAAACCTTTCGAACAAAATATTTTGAATTAAAATTAACAATATTTAGTCCTTTAGAACAAACCAAATTTAAAATAAAAACATAAAGAATTTGAATTAAGGCGCACATGATGACAATGCGCATGCGCCAAGTTGTGTTAAATAGGTGCTGAAAACAGTTTAAAATATAACAATATATATTTATTAAGCATAATTATGTGGGCTGTTTTTTTTTCAAGCTCCAATGGTCCATAAAAAAAAGACAAGTGTAAATAACAAAATGAATTTATTACCAGAAGTTAGGTACAAACATGGTCACTTTTTGACATAATCACCGTGAAGATTGAGGCATTTGTTATATACGTGGACAAGCTTTTCCATTCCCTTGTCATAGAATGTTGCTGCCAATGACTTAAGATGGTCCCTAACGTTTTAAAGATCATCATTAGTCTTGAACCTCTGCTCTCCAGTCACTTTTTCTGTTCAAGAAAGAGGTGGAAGTCGCTCGGCACTAAATCGGGGCTATACATTGGATGTTTAAAGGTGGTGAAGACTTCCACCCAGCTTAAAACTTTTTAATGTATGAAGACTTCCACTTCTTTCCTGAACTGATAATGTGGCTAGCAGGGCAGAGGTTTGAGACTAATGACAATCTTCAAAACAACGTTGTTAAGGCCATCTCAATTCACTGGCGGCAACATTCTATGACAAGGGGATGGAAAAGCTCATCCACATAATATGACAAATTCCTGAATCTTCACTGTGATTATGTTAAAAAGTAACCATGTTGTATCTAACTTTTGATAATAAATTCATTTTGTTATTTACGCTTGTCTTTGTTTTATGGACCACCAGAGCTTGAAAAGAACCACCCTCATATTACTAAAGTTTATACATAACACTGTAAAGACTTTAGTATTATATATTACTAAAGTTTGATTCCATTTACATGTAAATTATAAATGGAATCAAACAAGCAAGTCGTTATTCGATACAATCAGAGGATCTCAAACCTAATCATGGAATATGATCTAACTTGAGAGAGTTTACAAGATATGATAATTGTTACCTGATATAATGTTTACATAGATCTGAGGTAATGAAATTGAGAATAATTATTTAGCTTGTGTTTTATTTGTTTATTGATGTTATATGCATTTATTTAAAATTCAATTTAAGACATGTGTACAAATTAAAAAATAATGTATGTAAATATATGGAAAATGGCAACTCACGATACAACCAGTTTGATGAAATGCATTATGTACTGTACATAACCTGGGATATGCCTATTTATTTTCAGATTAGATAAGGTTTACAATATATAAAATTGTTTTATTTAAAAATAGAAATAAATCTGGAAGAAAATGTACAGTACATATAAAAATATTAGAAAAAAGAAACCATTACATTTTTGACTGATGATGATTAAATGTAAACTACATAAAGTAAGCATAATTTGGATACTAAAAAATATCTTTATTCGAGTGACCATTCATTAACAACTCAAAAAATTCAGTCACACAATATATAGGTAAAAATGTGATTAATTAATGTGTGGAAAAGCATGCATCATGATCAAATATACATATAAATGTGCAAGATATTCTAACTTATTCTTTGGTCATTACAAGAAAAAAATACATATGACTAACTGACTGCTTGCAAATTTTTGTCCTTAAACATTAATATATAAAATTCTGACCTATACAAATATAAAAAAGAAATTTGAAAAATTTTTCATTACCATGTGATGCCGATTTTTACTTTTGTACTATTGTATCCAAAATGAAAGCTATAATACATACAGAAGATATAGGTATTTACAATAATAAACACCAAGTCTAATGCCAGAAACATACAATTCCGATACCGCATGTCAAAATTATTTTGAAGAAAAACAGTAGGAATAATTCAATTTTACAGTGAAAAAACTTCAATAAATATTAAAATAATCATTTAGCAAATAAAAAACTATTATATTTAATTTAAAAATATTAAAAAAATGTAAAACAAGAAATGATAAAAGTACCACTTTTATTACAAAAAAAAATGGGTACAATCTCACAAGATAAGGACTGCCAATTAGCAGAATATCACATTTTGATGTTTTATTTGTTTAAATATCAAAAAATATTCATTACTACAAGATAAGATAAAATGATAAAATTATTTAAATTTGATAAAATAATTTCAGAATGAATTTTAATCATGTGAAAATGGTATATAAAATGTTTTTACTTTTTGTTTTGCACTGATCAGTGTTTTATTTATATTTATCAAAAAATTCCAATTAAAATGAATTTTCATGAAATATAAATTTAAAATAAAAAATTACTGGGTTATACTGGGTACTGTAATATTTTCTCTTTCATTATAGCTATTAACAAAAACTGCATGAACAAAAAATGAATTATTGGTGGAAATTGCCAATAATTCATTTTAGCAAAATGCTTTTTCCATTTGCTGATTTTTTTTCAGAATGTTGACTATTGTATACAATAAATAAAAAATTCAATTACCTAAAAATGTGAAATATTGTAAATAATTTTATATATATTCAAAGAAATTCAAGCTATGTTTTTTTTAAATTTCTATAAAATGGCTAAATATTTGCACATTATGTAAACGTGCATCAATGCTCAGAATAACTAACTACAAATCTGATGACTGTAGATTGTTGTTATTCTGCAAAATGGATGATTTTCCATTCGGATTTATTTGCATAACAAAATGAATTAACATAAATACTATATTAGATATTGGTTAACGAACATAATCCATTCCAAGACTTTGTTTGATATCCGAATTGTTCGTTAACCAATTATCGATTTACCAGAGGTTTTTATGGGAATTTGATTAATTCATTCTGAAGACCCCAAAAAATAAAATATATATACTTTCTTACTACATTTATTTATATGTAATAATAAAAATACATATATACACAGTCTTGCATTTTTATTAGTCATGTTTTTTCCATTTGTGGGGTTAAAGAATCTGTCTAATGTCGATTGCTTTTCTCTTTTCAGGATTTTCCAGAAGTAATTAATAACATTATAATTGTAGAGATCCCAAGCCTATTAACCTCAACTTGGTTCGCTGTCCGAACATAAAAATCTTTTGCAAAAGTGTTCGTTACCCAATTTGTTCGTTAACTGATCACCCACTACATATAACTTTTAAAAAAATTTTATATATCTAATTAAAAACAATATCAAATATATAATATTTTTTTAATCAAAATTTTTGAATTATATAGACACATGCCATTTTAGTAATTAATAAGATGCTTTAAATTTTAAAAAATCTACTAAATTCCCAAAATATATTTTTATTTATCTAGTCATCTAAATTCATCTATTGTAAATATTGTTTATGATCAATTGTTAAAAATCATGTAAACATATATAAATTTTGTAATAAATAGAATTAAAAAATAATAAATTTTTGAAAAAAAATTAGATATGTAGGCTTATATATAATAAAAGTACATAATACAGAATTTATAATGATACAAATTCTTATTTTGCCCTTATTTGTACAATATTTTTAAAAATTTAAAATAGGATCTCAAAGAAACCAAATGAATTTTCCAGTAAAGTGCAGAGTACAATGAATTACTTCTAAAGTGTTGCATAAATGGCTTATTTTAGTACTGTAAATATTAGTTGTCTTCCTTTTCTATTCATACTTATTTACTACTTTCATCTTTGGTCATAAAATTTTAATCTTAATGGTTACAATTTTCCTGGTCAACTAATGTTATTGTTCTTTTATCTTCTCAAATTATACAGGGTGTTTGGAAAGTCACTGTGCATTTATATATTTATTAACAGACATGTTTCAATATAGAATACAGGAAATAAATACGAATGACAATTATGAATGTCATTCATCAAGTGTATTTATAAATAATGTTGAAAATGATCCCTGATAGCTTCAATACAGGCTTGGATCTTTCTTTTGTTTCTAAACACCACCATCAGTTGCTTGCTTGAAACAGACTGAATGAATGCTGTTATCGCTGCTTTAAAGTCATCCAGTGTGCGTAAATGATCTCGATACACTGCAAATTTTGCTGTTCCCCATAGATAAAAGTCTGATGGATTTAGATCTGGTCAGTGTGAGGACCACACGTCTTTCAAAATAATGCAAAAATATGATTAAAAAAATGCACAATGACTTTCCAAACACCTTGTAGAATATTTTATGTAACAATGGTCTCTATTCATGCATAATGAATCAATCAAAATACTCAATAAAAATGTTACTAAATATTTAATTGTAAAATTATTTGTATTTTATTTATGTAATTTTTTAAAGAATGAATATAAGAAATTAAATTGAGCTATATTACCATTACCATTAATAATTAAATACTATTCATTTGCTTTAAAATAACTATCGAACTTAGAGATGTTTATATATGTTAATATAAGAAAAATAATAAAAAATTAAGTTTTTATATGTATAAACAAAATAGTATTTGCATCTTCAGAATAATCTTCAGAAACTGATTCTATGATTAAATACGATTTACAATGTATAATAAATATGTTCTAATTTTGTAAATATCCTATTTTGTTATTCTGCATTTAATTTACATGGATACTGAGGAGAGCCATTTTTTTTTTCAATATCAATTCCTAATTAATAATTAAATAATTATCCCTTTATTAGAAAATTTAAAAAGATAAAAATTTTGTTAATTTGTTTGAGATATTGTTCAAAGAAAAGTAATATAATAGATGAAAAGAGTATAATAAAAACAAAACCTATTTACAAGATAATAACTGGTTATAAATATTTATAATACTCATCCATAGCATAAGTTCTTAGAACAAATTCAATAATACAAAACTTTCTTTAACATTTGCAAATTAGGCCTACTATTGAAAATAACGAGCAAAAAGTTTTTAATTATCATACTGTAATAATTGATTGTACTGTTATTTTATAAGGTATAATAAAATAATTATCGTGGGAATATTAATTCAATTAAATTTATATCATCACATACGGAAAATTCATTTCTTTCATTAAAAAATATTCATATATTAATCTAAATATAAAATTCTTACTGTTTATTATTGATCATTTATATTTTATATCTTTGTAAAAATGTTCTTCCATTAAAAGTATCAATATAAATGTAAATAAAATATTATTTATACAAAGCATTTAATACTTAAAACTTATTATTAGACTTATAATTATTTTGTGTTACATTCTTAGTTTACAGTAGATTTTAAATTTAAAAGATCTATCCTCAAAACCGTATGAATAAACAACAAACAAAACACCACAAAAACCTTAAAGTAATCCCAGCACAGAATTTTAATATAGTTTAAACTCAGGAATAAATTAAAAAGATTTATTTATTACGAATGCAATCGTCGTTCATTTTTAAGTTTATCTCAAAGAAGTTCGGTTAAATACGACATAAAACATTAGAAATTAAAGCATTTAATGCAATTTTTAAGGTATTTTGGAGTGTTTATATTAAGCATTGCATTTCTCAGTAGATTTATATACTATTTATTAAAAATATAAAGGATAAAATTTAAAAAGGTCTAAAAACTATACGTAAGTTGTTTTAATTTGAGTAAATTGATTTTATGCATCTAAACAAGTGAAATCTCTTGTATATTGCATAGAAGTAAAGCACGTACAATTAAACTTAGCATATCAGTTGAATTATTTTTTAAACTGTGTGTTTTTTGTGCAATTATCCAAACACAGCAGGCTATATAATTTTTCAACAACAGAAACTAAAACATTAAATGTCTGTATCCAGTGTGTATTTTTATGTATAAATCACACCAATTTTAAATACACACACACACACACACACTATATAATAAAAAATATAGATAAAATCAAAAATATTTTTATTTTAAATGTTATTTTAAAAAAAACCTCTCATAATTCTGAAATCGATTAAGTATTTCGGTCAGTAATACGTCGGTTTTAATACTAAATTAGTCCTATACAACTGATGTTTACGGAAAGACGGAATCACGTGACCGGAAGTTTACCATTGACAAAAGTCTTAAAAATTTGACAATCTTTATACGAATGGAAGCGATTGTCGTTTACATTTCATTGTCGTACGTCACACGATTTCGTTAAAACGTGTTTTAAAACGCTCCCTCGCTTGGCGTGGTCGTCGCAATTGATTAAAAACAAAAAGAGAAAGTTTAAAGGATTCGAACTCAGTCGCCATATTTAGGCCTACCTGCGGCGAAGTGTAAAGGAGTGGATTTTCTTCCAGTGGCATCTCTCGAATTGACGTTATGCACGGTGACAAGTTTCTTGACACGTCCCACGTCTCCGTTCCTGCAAGCATCGAACAGTTCGCGTCCAATATCTGTAATATTAGCGCCGATTTCTTTCGTACTGTTCAAGACCGAGCGTCTCGTCGCCATTATCCATCCTTGATCTCGTGAGGTCAGTACATGCGTTGCAGATCGCGAGATCTACATCTCAGCTGTTCAAGCGTTGAAGTGTGACGTCACTGACAATAGTTCCTGTATATCCTTTGTTTCTTCTAGGCGTGTATATCGATGACGTATTACAGTGTTATTCTTTTTAATTAATTTAAAATTTTATATTATAATATTGAATAAATCAGACATAAGTTGTGTGTTGTGTTATATAATCGGTTAAAGTATTTTCTTGTTTTTTTTTTTTATAGCTACCTGATTAAGACTTTTAAAGATCCTAAGCACTTAAAAGATTTTGGTACTCCCATATACTGCATATGTAATTCAAAATATAATAAACATGATGTCAGCAAACACTATTTTTTTCGTTTATTGTGAGGTTCCTTTTCGTGGACCCTGGTTCAGCTGCACCATACAATCCATGGTGAATCGGGCAATGAAAAATTTGTGTTTCGCCTTTCCTTGATGCCCTAAGAACGTGCTTATTTAGTCTAATCGTTAATCCAGCTATGGCTCTTGGGATGCGTGACTTCCAACAGCAAACAATTTGAAACTGTTTTTGATAAACAATAAAAATTACAATTCGTGTATGACTAAATTTTATACCTACTAATAAGTATTAAGAATAAAAATATGCGAATATATTCACAAATCTGCTTTATTTTGAAGTTTCTATTATGCATTCTGAATGCCAAGGATGCATCTCCACAAATGTACAGTATGTGAAGAGATAAGTGTATATAATCTATATTTTCCTTGATTTTTAAATATGTGCAGTATATAATTACTTACTAACTACTGTAAATATTGTGTGCTATAGTCTATATTTTTCATATATAGGCTATTTATTTATATAATATTTATTAGTAATGGAATTTGCCCCCTGGAAATAGTTCTTTTTTGTTCATTTTGAAATTTCATTATGATATACTGTATATTGTGGCCGAAATAAACTAAGGAATTTTCTGAAAATTAAATTATAAATTTTTTGTTATTTAGATCTTTTAAGTAATTTTTTCATTAATTTCAATATTCTCATTGTGGCCTTCTATAACTGATTGCTCCATTTGCTGCTTAATGAGACACATTAGAACTGCTGATTGTTTCCATCTGAAATTTCGAATAGAATAGAGAATGGAAACAGAGCAAATCATTAACGCAATGGTGGAGGGAAAAAATAATAATAATAGACCACAATAATGTGAGAAAATAAAAATAGTACATCAGCTTCTATTACACAAAAAATAAGGCAAAGGTCTAGAAGTTTTAACAAAATTTCTCGCGCAATAGGAAAATTTTTATGTGTTGTACTATAAGTTTTAAGTGTGATTTAAAAATAAAGTAATAAACAAACTTGATTGTTATTTGAATTATAAAATTTTAAATTTACTTATTTTACAGTTTAAAAATAAAATTTTTAAGTATTATTCGACAGATAAAATAGGCCTATATTCCAGTTTATTGATATTTTATCACTTTTCTGAAATGACCAGTTTAGTCTTTGTTACATATTGCAAGATAATTTACGATAAAATAAATTGTTTACATTCTTCAATTATCAAATGGTTTGAATATTTAAACTATTCTGCCTGTGATTTAAAAAATTACAGGGAATTTTACTATGGCATAAATCTATGCAGAGCTGTAGCCAGGAAGAAACTACTGTATAAGGAGGCTAAGCCACTAAGCCTCCTCAGCTTAGTTGATACTTGGCAGTGTCCATATGTAATGCTTTCATCACGTAAACTTAGGTTACTGTTAACTAATAAGCGTAGTACTGGCTGGAAAAGAGAAAAATGTCAGTCATCATTTTTTCAACATGCCTTGTATCTCCCAATTTATTCTTGGCCACGAACTGAATCTACGAGTTGCAATTGAATTAAACAAAATTCGAGATGTATGACACACGTATGCAGATAGGTATGCATGTCTCTTATCATCTATCAAATTACGATAACGGATAACGGATATAAATAGAAGATTGTGTAGAGTTCTGTTTAAAAATGTTTACATTGACATGAATTTATAAATTTTAAATGAATTTTAATAAGATTATTTATAATTGTAATTTATTAAACGGAACTGAAAAAATTTTGATACTGTGAGATTTCAGTTTACACAGGTTTTACTGTTCTTTTTATAGCCAGTTTGTAATGGTTAATAACTCAAAAAATACTTATTCTAATTACATTGTAATTACTGTATTTATTTTTACTAATTTTTAACAAACCTCTGTCTAAATTTTTTTTAAAATTAATATTAACTTCTTTATACCATAGCCTATTTCAGTTTTTATCTCATTCATCTCAGAATCGTCATACAGGATATCAACATTAAAACAGGCGTATTTAGCTCAATGTTAACTACATAATCTGAATAATAAATTTTACAACTTTTTTCATTTAATGTATTATTCAGATGAGTCATTATCATGTTTTTAAAAATTTAATATATACATACTGATTGAATTACACCTGATAAAGTATAAACACCATACACTACACTAATTATAAAATACAGTTTATAAATTTAAAAAAGTACAGATTAAAACATACTAAAGCATGATATTTTAATAAATAAATACTTGATTTTTTTCTCTAATTTAGAAAAACAATTCATATGAAGCATTGATGTAAATACTTCTATAACAAATTACAAAGAAAATTTATTTTAAAATGTCAATCTAGCTCTATACTTATCTTGTTTATTGTTCCTTTGTATTAATAGACTAATAATAATAATAATTGTCAATATAAAATTATAGTTATTTATTTATATATGGCTTTTAATGTTGTCTATAATTATGAAATACGTATTCTATCGTTAAAAATCGAATATCGATATGCCTTGTTTTCTATTATTATGAGAGGAGAATACCATTCATACAAGCGTGTAGTAAATTAGTTCTTATGGAACAGGAGTAGTATTTAATTTTTCAATTGTCAACAATATAATTACAATAATTATCAACAATGTTATCAAATAGTTTAGTAAACACAAACTAAGCATTTTTAGAACCAATTTAACTACATGTAAGATCTTTTTTAATATATAATATTGTTCTTTACTTAGTTTTCGTTTCGTTTCGTCCATTGTTTAATGATTTAAGCATGAAAAAAATATATAGTAAATTATAATAAAAGTATTACAAACCTCAATTATATATAACTATAGTATACGCTATACAGTTAATATCTTACTGTATTTTCAAATATAGGCTATATAACATACTGCATTGTTACATATATGAAAATACAGTTGTAATGTTAATAGTTTAATATTACATCATCAAAATAAACACATTTTTAATAGAAAATATTTTAAAATATTTTAAAATACTTTCCATTAAAAATGTGTCGATCTTTCCAGCAGTAAAGTTTTGATTAAAGAAAGTGATAACGACTATAAGAGACTTGCGTGAATACTTAAAAACTTGCTTTTATGCTGACCTAGTTACAACATCGTGAGAAGAAATTCTTTTTTTAGCGCTGTAATTTATTTAGAGCAAGGTAAACATAAGTATTAAGTGATGTTTTTTTTTGGTTAAGTTACAATGAATAGGTAAGGTTAACTATTATTTTTAAAAAGTTTTATAAAAAAGTTAATTAAAGAATAAGACAGTTTTTGATTTGTTTGGAGCATTATTAAAAATTTAATAACATTACAGCTAATATACAGTTTAGAAATGAACTTTTTTAAAAAAACAGATGATTTAATTTACTTTCATTCTTGCATAATTTTTGAAAAAATCGATTTATTTAATATTGATAAAATCAGTTCAGATGTTTCTACATTATTTTATGAAATACGAGTTAATAATGTCATAGAAAAGACATGATATTATTATTAATTACTTTTATATTTTTACCTATGTCTATCATTCTCTGAAAAACTAATTATTTTAGAAAAAATCTTTAGACATTTGCTTTAAATAATAAATCAGAACATATCATAAAATCACTTTCATTTTTACTTTTTAATCGTGATCATATAAAAATAAACAAAAATACTTACTTAAGTCTGCGAGACACTGTTTAATATTTAATTTAAAATATACAATAATAAAACATCTTATATTTTTACAATAATCTACACTGTTCTATTCATCATTTATGAGGGCAGTTCAGAGATAGCTGAATTTTGCTATTTATGATCTCTGAATCCAAAACTCTATTGAAGTTTGCCGTGTTTGGAGACACGCATAAAATCCTGATAGTATCGGAGACTAATATCAATAGAATTCTAAATACAATTGACGCAGCTAGGTGACGAGCAGCTAAGTAAACAAAGCTGATGACAGTATGAAAGAATTTACTCGTTATTAATATTTACAATTTTTATGAAACTCGTCTCTACCCTCAAAATCATGCTTTTTGCCATTTTATAGCGATTATAAATATAAAAGGGTCTTTATAACAAAATTTCGTAACAGATAGCTCCACGCACAATTTTATTTATTAAAATAATAATATAAAAATTATTTTTAAAAATAAAATCTCATAACAGCCGGGAAAGTTACGCAACTCATTGCTGGCTTTTTTTAATTTTCAAATTACAATGTTCGAAATATTTTAATATTTTTAAAGATGTGATTTATTTAATTTAAAGATCTTTTTATCTTTAAAAGCAATTGATTTTATTTGGAATTGTAGGGAGAAAGACCAAGACTGGTTGCAACAGTAGCAGGTTGTAACACTAGTCAGTTGGCAACATTGTAATTTTACATGCACTTACTTCTATGACATATCTCACCGTTTTGTCATAGATAGATGCGTTGTGGTTAATGTGTTGTTGCAAATTTTAAAATTTTGATATACGGTAGGTAAGTATTGATAAATATGTAAACATTTAAAAATTTTTTTTGTCTTTTACGTTGAGTCTTATCTGGGCAAGTGTAAAAGGACGATTACTGAAGATTATTGAGAAGTACAGTATATTAGATTTCCAGCAATTGGAAAAGCAGCACGCTTAGTGTGGGCTGGTGACAACAATATGCATTAAGTTTAACACGTTATAACATGCCCCACTTATAATTATCAAATGTAGATGGTGTGGAAACGTAATTATTCCGATTAAATTGCAAATTAATTGACGAGAGATTACGGTCAAAAGGTGATTTGGGTATATTATCATGCTATTTGAGGTCGTTTGGCTAAAATATTTGTAATTATTTGGTCAAGGTTAAATTGCAATATAGCCATGTAGATCAATCCCTACTTCTTCAAATTTAATGGTATCAGAAGTTCTCACTCCTGACTTCAATAACCTACCACTAGAGCAGATACCGATCTCAGAAAACGATATCTAGGCGATGCCTACTTCAATGCCTGAGACTTCAGTAGGTATACTTTTCAGTACGCTTTCCGGGAGATCTTTTGTGAGAAACTGGCCCTACTTAGGTGTTACTATCGTGAAGAAAACCCGGAAAACACCTGCTGGCGAGGCGAATCGCCAATGGTTTATCGACTCGTCCACTGGTGGGATTTTGGTTCGCAATGAAACGCTTTAAGACAGTCGGACAGGCGAGTGTTGGGTGCAGAGAATTCGTTGCAAAGAGTGATCCTTCGAGAATTGCACTCTGATATACTTAATGAACAATTATGTTTATAATTTTTGTGAGTAGTTACATCTAATACTTTGCTTCTGTACTAATCTAGAATTAAATTTAATAATTTGAAGACAGTTCGCTCAAACAGAGATCACCATTTTTAATTCCGTGTTTAAGACAATACAGTTTCGGCGACCGACCTTTCCTTAGAGGCTACTAGCCGCCGTAATCGCTAAAAAAGTCTTTTTTAAAACACAAATTTTCCAATTAAAAATATAAATTTTTAAAAAATAGGAATTGGTGACATACGAACATCTTGTTTAATCCATCTAACCTTCTTGGGAAGTTTTCAGCTTTATATCCACTAAGTAGTAAGCGCTGGAAAATGTAGATGCTGGAAAACCTCCCTCTGGTGACGATATTTTACATTTTCTTTCGTAATTTCGTTCGTCCGATGGCTATTTTTATGTTTAATAATTTGAAGACAGTTCGCTCAAACAGAGATCACCATTTTTAATTCCGTGTTTAAGACAATACAGTTTCGGCGACCGACCTTTCCTTAGAGGCTACTAGCCGCCGTAATCGCTAAAAAAGTCTTTTTTAAAACACAAATTTTCCAATTAAAAATATAAATTTTTAAAAAATAGGAATTGGTGACATACGAACATCTTGTTTAATCCATCTAACCTTCTTGGGAAGTTTTCAGCTTTATATCCACTAAGTAGTAAGCGCTGGAAAATGTAGATGCTGGAAAACCTCCCTCTGGTGACGATATTTTACATTTTCTTTCGTAATTTCGTTCGTCCGATGGCTATTTTTATGTTTAATAATTTGAAGACAGTTCGCTCAAACAGAGATCACCATTTTTAATTCCGTGTTTAAGACAATACAGTTTCGGCGACCGACCTTTCCTTAGAGGCTACTAGCCGCCGTAATCGCTAAAAAAGTCTTTTTTAAAACACAAATTTTCCAATTAAAAATATAAATTTTTAAAAAATAGGAATTGGTGACATACGAACATCTTGTTTAATCCATCTAACCTTCTTGGGAAGTTTTCAGCTTTATATCCACTAAGTAGTAAGCGCTGGAAAATGTAGATGCTGGAAAACCTCCCTCTGGTGACGATATTTTACATTTTCTTTCGTAATTTCGTTCGTCCGATGGCTATTTTTATGTTTAATAATTTGAAGACAGTTCGCTCAAACAGAGATCACCATTTTTAATTCCGTGTTTAAAATTTGTGTTTTAAAAAAGACTTTTTTAGCGATTACGGCGGCTAGTAGCCTCTAAGGAAAGGTCGGTCGCCGAAACTGTATTGTCTTAAACACGGAATTAAAAATGGTGATCTCTGTTTGAGCGAACTGTCTTCAAATTATTAAACATAAAAATAGCCATCGGACGAACGAAATTACGAAAGAAAATGTAAAATATCGTCACCAGAGGGAGGTTTTCCAGCATCTACATTTTCCAGCGCTTACTACTTAGTGGATATAAAGCTGAAAACTTCCCAAGAAGGTTAGATGGATTAAACAAGATGTTCGTATGTCACCAATTCCTATTTTTTAAAAATTTATATTTTTAATTGGAAAATTTGTGTTTTAAAAAAGACTTTTTTAGCGATTACGGCGGCTAGTAGCCTCTAAGGAAAGGTCGGTCGCCGAAACTGTATTGTCTTAAACACGGAATTAAAAATGGTGATCTCTGTTTGAGCGAACTGTCTTCAAATTATTAAACATAAAATAGCCATCGGACGAACGAAATTACGAAAGAAAATGTAAAATATCGTCACCAGAGGGAGGTTTTCCAGCATCTACATTTTCCAGCGCTTACTACTTAGTGGATATAAAGCTGAAAACTTCCCAAGAAGGTTAGATGGATTAAACAAGATGTTCGTATGTCACCAATTCCTATTTTTTAAAAATTTATATTTTTAATTGGAAAATTTGTGTTTTAAAAAAGACTTTTTTAGCGATTACGGCGGCTAGTAGCCTCTAAGGAAAGGTCGGTCGCCGAAACTGTATTGTCTTAAACACGGAATTAAAAATGGTGATCTCTGTTTGAGCGAACTGTCTTCAAATTATTAAACATAAAAATAGCCATCGGACGAACGAAATTACGAAAGAAAATGTAAAATATCGTCACCAGAGGGAGGTTTTCCAGCATCTACATTTTCCAGCGCTTACTACTTAGTGGATATAAAGCTGAAAACTTCCCAAGAAGGTTAGATGGATTAAACAAGATGTTCGTATGTCACCAATTCCTATTTTTTAAAAATTTATATTTTTAATTGGAAAATTTGTGTTTTAAAAAAGACTTTTTTAGCGATTACGGCGGCTAGTAGCCTCTAAGGAAAGGTCGGTCGCCGAAACTGTATTGTCTTAAACACGGAATTAAAAATGGTGATCTCTGTTTGAGCGAACTGTCTTCAAATTATTAAACATAAAAATAGCCATCGGACGAACGAAATTACGAAAGAAAATGTAAAATATCGTCACCAGAGGGAGGTTTTCCAGCATCTACATTTTCCAGCGCTTACTACTTAGTGGATATAAAGCTGAAAACTTCCCAAGAAGGTTAGATGGATTAAACAAGATGTTCGTATGTCACCAATTCCTATTTTTTAAAAATTTATATTTTTAATTGGAAAATTTGTGTTTTAAAAAAGACTTTTTTAGCGATTACGGCGGCTAGTAGCCTCTAAGGAAAGGTCGGTCGCCGAAACTGTATTGTCTTAAACACGGAATTAAAAATGGTGATCTCTGTTTGAGCGAACTGTCTTCAAATTATTAAACATAAAATAGCCATCGGACGAACGAAATTACTAGAATTAAATATTATTTCAATTATCTAATGTTTACGCTTTAACAACCTGCCACGTAGTTGTTTCATTTGCAGATCCAATTTTAAGTTTAAGGTAATATTTATGGAACAGTCTCGGGACTTAATTCTACTCTAGAAGTACAGAGCATGTACAGTACAGTACAAACATATTGGTAACTACGATTTCAAGAAGAACTCATATTAATTTCTCTGTGATAAAAAATTTTAAAAACAAGTCCTGGTATTTTTTATTATTCTAATTTGTATTCACGTGAATTATCAAACTATCATTTCTACTTAGAGAAATGATAGTTCTTAATTTTGAAAGAATTTGTCATTTTATCTACAATTTGACTATTAATATAAATTAACAAAATTGTAATAAAATTTACAACTTCATTGGAATTTATTCATAATAATGACGATATAGAAAAATAAACATGATTAATTCAGAAAAAAATTGCTTGATGAATGATAATTTGATAGCTGGTTACTCATAATTTAATTATACAGTAATTATAATTATAATAGAATCATTGAATAAAAAATTCAATTGTGAATAAGTGAAAAAATTTGTAGCGTTCTTCATAATCTTTTTATGTATAAAATGGTCAAGCGCTATTTATATATAAGAAAATTTGATAATTATCCATGATTAAACTCGAAAACTTGTTGAAAAAATAATTCATTGTACAGTACTGTCTACAATTTTTAATATGCAGAAACTTAAATATTATTTTAAAACATATACGTATTATTTACTACTTACAACCTGTGGGCACCATGACTTTTTTCAGGTCCATCGTGTGTTCTATCATGCCCATATTGAAGCAGCCAGGTGGTGAGTGACGGAACCCATATCCGTGACAGGATTAGATTGATGGTACAAGTCTATATGACAAAGCAACACATAAACGATCTGCCAAGAAGGGGCCACTCGAGAAGACTTTCTATGGAAAACTGGCCTTTATTTATGTGCTAGACACGTGAAGAAAACTAGAGAAATTCCATGAGGCTAGCCAGCTGATCAAGCGGGAATCCGCGAATCAAACTACCAGTATTCAGTGGTTTTTCTAATTGACTACTTGTAGGCTATTTCCAACTGTTTATACAGGAAATATAACGAGTGAATTATACTTGATGTAAATTAATAAGCCTATAAATTTTATATTAATCAATGCGAGAAAAGACCAAAGTAGATCATATTTAATTATCTTTTAAAAGATAACGAATTTCTGAAACGATGAAAGATAACATTTTAGAAAACTTGATCTTCTAAAGTTTTTATATAGCATTTTAAAAAACCCAGCAACCAGTTGCTTAACTTTCCCGGAAACATTTGGTGACGCCATCTGTTAAAAAGTTTTTAAATAAAATACGATATGTTTTTAACTATTATAAAATGGCAAAAATCTTAGTTTTAAGGGTAGGGATGGGTTATATAAAAAATTGTACATTTTAATAACAAGTAAAATCGTCATTAAGTCTGACCCTACTGGAGATACACACGACCCCCTTTATCTCTTCACTCCATCAACCTTTAATCAGCAAACTTTAATAGCATCAATCATTTTAATAAACAGCAAACTTTCAGAAATTTTCGACAGAAGGCACAGGAGTTATTAAGTTTCAATGTGGGAAACGAAATCGTGCTCCCCGCACCCAGTAACATCCATACGTACGAAAAAAAAAAAACCCGAATTTTTTGTATTTCTCGACGTTTCAAGGTCCTCTGAGTCCAAAATTGTAAAAAACTTGGCTATCTTTTTACTTCTGTTATAATGATCGACGCTTTTTTTAAACACCTTTAACAGTTCAAATATTGATAAAATAATATTTGTACAAACATGAAAAATTTGTGTAATATTAATATTTTATTAAATTTTCACGCTTACAGCTATATATTAGTAACAATATAATTAGTTGTAAACATTCGATTATGAATACATCAAGCAACGAGTATGGAGTATTGATTATATGTCAAAACGAATACTGATTATATTGATTATATAAAAAAAAAATTTAACGAATATTGATTATATAAAGAAAATTTTATGGTGTTATTCTGTATATTAATTAGTATTTTAATGGTTAATAATCATTACAATCGGTTTATTTTTTAAAATATCAAGTTATTTTTATTCTATTTACTATAATTAATAAATAATAATATATATTTGTAATGTAAAACTTATTATTTTAAATTTAATAACGCTTCAAATATATTTAATATAAACAGATCTTTATATATTTAAGTACTGTAAAAACAAGAATTAATCAATTTTATGCTTGCATTTAAAAAAAAAATAATCAAACATAAGTGAAACAAGTGTCTTATTTAGACTCGAATGCTATATCAGTAGTAGTCAAATGAGTAGCACGAATCACAAAATTCTCATAGGATAACATGTGTGAGTAGCACGAATCACAATTCCCATTCGATATAATGTATGAGTAGCACTAATCACAAAAATTCTCATAGGATAACATGTGTGAGTAGCACGAATCACAATTCCCATTCGATATAATGTATGAGTAGCACTAATCACAAAAATTCTCATAGGATAACATGTGTGAGTAGCACGAATCACAATTCCCATTCGATATAATGTATGAGTAGCACTAATCACAAAAATTCTCATAGGATAACATGTATGAGTAGCACGAATCACAAAATTGTCGAGTAAATAATATTTAGACTTATCTTTTCAGATTATAAAAACTCCGATTGGTGGGATTTTGATATAAATTAATTTTTAAGATATGTTAGAATTTATTTTAACGCCAGGATCGGTCATGGAAGCATACAGTTTTATTATTACCTACGACGGCAACAGAAATTATTCTGTTTCTCCTCGTTTGTACAAGTCACTGGATAGCTGCATTGCTGCGGTAAATAATTTTTCTTTCGATATTCCTGATAATTTTCCTATTGTTTTGCGTTATTTTAAAGTTAACGGAGAAATATGGAAAGGAGATGGAAAATTTGGTTTTGTAATTATGGACGATGATGGAAAAATTAATGAAGTTAGTAATAATTTATATTATTCGTTCGAAGAATGTTCAGATGTTATGAGAGAAGTTTATGTTGAAAAGAATAAAAAGAATATACTAATATTTAGAGAGATAAATTGCGGATCGAGACATTATAAATTTACTAAAGTTCATAAAATCGATTGATATGTATTTTAAACATCCGAGAAACTGTATAATTGCGGGACCTTCGCAGTGTGGAAAGACTACGCTAGTAAGAAAAATTATTCGTTGTAAAATTTATGAAAAACAGTTAAAGAAAATTTTATGGTGTTATTCTGAATATCTGCCGTTTTTTCGAGACGAAAAAGATATTACATTTATGTATGGCTTACCTGAATCTGTGCAAGGATGGGATTTAGTAGTAATTGATGATTTGATGCACGAACTTAGTTCAAAAACTGCGTTCCTGTTTGCGACAGAGTCTCACCATTATAATGTAAGTGTGATCTTGATAATGCAAAATCTGTTTCCCAAAAATAGAATTATGAGAGATATAACTTTAAATGCCCATTATTCGATTTTGTTTAAAAATAATCGTGACGAAAGTCAAGTAAGTTGTTTGGGGAAGCAAACTTCTGCAGGAAAATGTAATTTTTTTATGGACGCGTATAAAAAAAGCGACAGAAAAAGATTTTGGTTACTTGTTATTGGATTTTCACCCTAAAACAGACAAGAAACTTTCGGTGCGGGATTCGTATTTTCCGGATAAACAAGGTATTTTTTGGATATACTTACCGATAAAATGAAGAACGTAAACAAAAATTATCATATGCTGGCGCTTTTAGCCAAAACTACCCCCTCTCAACAAAGAGCAATATTAAAAGAAGTTAAAGTTTTGTGCGAAATATGCGATAATTTGCGGAGAGGAAATATACCCGCTAATGTTCATAAATTACGAAAATATAAAAAAATAATTAGAAAATTAAGTGAAAAACACGTTCCTTTAAATACCAAGAAAAAAATTTTGGTTAATCAAAATCTGGTGGATTTCTTCCCCTTCTACTGGCACCACTTTTGTCTATGGCAGGAAGATTAATTGGTAAAGTAATAGTAAAAATAATCTAATGGCAAAACAGATGGCTCTGGTTCCTCCTGAATTGTTAGCGGCGTATCAAATTAAACCTGAAATAAGAATTGGAAATAATATCGAAGAATTACTCGAGAGTACCGATTTATCCGACGATAGTAAAATTAAATTATTAAGTCAGTTGATTTCGAGATATCGGAGAACCGTCCATAAGCCGAAAGAGCCGGTCAGAGTGTCTGTTATACCCGATGAAAAACCGCCGGAACCACCCGAAGAAAAACCTGCTGCTGACGATAACGGTGAGGACGCATTTATTAAACAAATAACTATATCTGTACCGCAGCTATATCAAAAATACATTCCTCATTTAATCGACAAACTGAGACAAAATGACTATGGATGGGATACAAAAGGTGAATTAACAGTTAGGGGCACTCCAGTTGTAGGAAGTCATATAATTGATCTGTTATCCCATTTAATGAGAAATCGAAAAACACCTCTTTCTTCGGTTGGTTTTAACGTGTTTTGGGAAGCTGTAAGAAAATTAAATTTTCCTAGAGAGTGGATAGGAAATAAAAGTTTGGCAACTCTACCCGAAATCGGCGAAAAGCCGAGATATCAACCGATACAAGTTGAATGTCCCGAAGAAATTTTTTCTACAATTTCTCCAAGAGTATTTTACCAGTGGAAAAAGTCATCGAAAAAGAGGAAGAAGAGTCCCGAATGGAGAAACTATTGAAATCAATATACTATAACCCTAAATCTTCTGCATCGTTCGGAGGAGTGAGTAAACTAGTTAAAGCTTCTAATTTATCGAGATCTACTGTCGAAAAATGGTTGTCTTCTCAGCCTGCTTATTCATTGCATAAACCTGTAAGAGTTAAATATTCGCGAAGAAAAACTAAAGCTTTTTATCCAAACGACTTATGGCAAGCCGATTTAATTGTGTTAAAGCAATTTTCTAGATATAATAACGGCATAAAATATTTATTAACAATAATCAATGTATTTAGTAAATATTGTTACGTTGTACCAATAAAGGATAAAAATCCTAAGTCTGTTTTGGAAGCATTTCAAATTATTTTTAAACGAAATATTCCTAAAAATGTTCAAACTGATAAAGGAACCGAATTTTATAATAGGTTAGTTAAAAATTTGTTTAAAAAATATAAAATTTATCATTATTCGACTTATTCGAATACTAAAGCTTCAGTGGTTGAGAGATTAAATAAAACTTTACGAAATAAAATATATAGATTGTTTGCTTATCGTAATTCTTATCAATATTAGGGTTTCTCAAACGGGATTCCGGAATCCCGGGATCCCGTTTGAGAAACCCTAAAAGACAACCAGGATCCCAGGATCCCAGAATCACGGTTGTCTTTTTAACCCGGGAAATATCCTGGGAAATTTTTCTTATCCGGGAAATCTCTCAAATTTCTTAAAATTCACTTTTTTCTTATTTTACGTTAAGGTTGAGGAAATTTTGCAAATAGAAAGTATAATTAACTTATAAACTGTCAGAATACATTCGTATTTATTAATTTTAAACCTACTTATTAGTTTTTTTTTTAATTTTTGCTCGTTATGGCACGTCACAAATGGTCAATAATCAATACGTAGCTTATTTGTGGCAGAACTCTCAAAATTCTTTACCAGTAATATCTGGAATAATTGTGCTTATGCTGTCTTAATTTTTAACCATGCCCAGTAGCTTCAATGACTGCGTAACGCCAAGTTGTGCAAATTGGGCAGGGATACGAACAAGTACGAAGTCAGCAAGTATGGAGTTTTTCTTCATAATCTGATTATTAAAGACAAACGAACTGCCGAATTATCAGGCTATGATGTTTCTATTAAAGCAGTCGAGGTAGACAAATCAAGAACACTAGAGAACAAAAGAAGTACTACAATCTCGAAAACGAACTAGAAATCTTTCAGGATACAAGTGAAAAACACATAATATTTGTCTTCTCTTAAATGCATTAAACACGATTCCAATCACATCAATTGAATCGGAAAAGGCATTCTCGTTAGCAAGACTTTTCATTACTAAAATATAAATTAGATTGAGTGATCGAAGTATTGACCATCTTTGCTTTTTAAAATCTTATAAAAATTTACAATATTTTGTATTATATTTTATTTAAAAAATTAAAAATTACATTTTAAGTTAGAAGTTTGATCTAAATTCATTTTTCTTTAAATTTTCAACTCAATTCAAAGTCATTTTTTGTTGTTGTATAGCAGTTTCCAGCAAACATTAAAAGCCAAATTTTTTCTATTTGTGAAAATTTCTACGTAACTCAAAGGTAATTTTTAATATATATCTTGCACAGCATTATTAATATGATTTTGGAGGTTGCAGAACGTATTAAATTACTTTAAAAAACGAAAAATAATTATATCATTTGATTTCATGATATTTTGTATATCTTAAAAATAATTAATTTTGTCCCGGGATCCCGGGAAACAGTTCACTTTTATCCCGGAATCGCGGGACAAGCAAAAGACCGGGAAATGGGAAACCCTAATCAATATATTGATAACGATATTGTAAAAGGATATAATAATAGTTTATAAAATAATAGTTTTCATAGAAGTATCGGGATTGCTCCATCTAAAGTCGGTCTTTTGCATTACGGTTCAATTTTTGATAGGCTGTATGGTATAAAAAGAAAAAGTAAATTTAAATTTAATATTGGTGATTTCGTTCGAATTTCGAAAATACGTAAAACATTTAGTCGTGGATATCTGCCCGGGTGGACGGAGGAAATATTTGTTATTCACGATTGTTATTCACGATTTTGTGATCGAAATAATTACTTGACAATCGAAATAATCTGAAAAATTATAAAAGGTAAGTCTAAAAATTATTTACTCGAAAATTTTGTGATTCGTGCTACTCATTTGATTACTACTTATATCGATAATCAATATTAAAGAATCGATAATGGATAGTTAATAATTTACGTAATTAGTCTTTTATCTGTACGTTGTCGTGGATATCAGTTGTAAAATCTGACATTACAAAAAATTTCTGGCCTGGTACTTACGAAGGTGAGATTTTTTGAAAATACATTTTAGAAAATATATTCTGTTGCGAAAGAAATCGACGGATCTTAAAGCCAGAGTGCTGTGGTAATTAAATTTAGCACGCGAAATTACGATGTCACAACATTGAAGAACAGTTTCTTCACAAATCACAAATTGAGTATGGTAATTGATCAATGTCAGATAGATAAAGATGACTTTACAAATTTACAGCTTAGAGATAGCTTTATACTTACTAATACGCAACATTTGTGACGAAACTGTACATCTTGTGTTGTGAAGTAATAAAGTTTTTGTCTTTTGATCACTATTGCAAGTAGGATTTCAAATCAGAAAATGGAAGATGAGTCTGGCAATTAGTGCAAACTTATCAATGTCAAGTAAATAGAGATAGCTTTACAGTAACATGTAGCATTTGTGACGAATCTTCTTCCATGATGTGTGTGATATAACCAGTGGTGATATTCGAAATAGTTAACAAAGGGTTCGCTAGCAGAAAATTTTTCCCTGACAATCACCAACAAACGAAATGGAAGTTTTGGCTAGAAATAAATACAATACCTTTTCTTGCGATATATCTAATAATCAGTGGCGTATTTGGAACGTAAGGGGCCCTGGGCGAAGACCAGGTAACAATAGTATATTAGTGCTGTCGACCTTTTTTCTTTTTTTTTTATTTTAGGCAGAGAAATTTTTCACCCCGACTGGCACTGCTGATAATAGACAGATGTCATCATCTCTCGAAATACAATATTCTTTTTATTTCGCTGGCCATAGCCCTACACGTATTCCACAGCCATCTTGTATTATCTCGCGCGCGTGAGATTATGAGATCTCTCTTACGACTGGATCTAGTTTCAAGAACTCTCTTGAATCGATTGCGATTAAACCTCGTTTCGGTCGAGATTGAAACGGTCGAGAGAGATCGTACCAAGGCATAGTCCCCGACCTTGCTCACAATCTAGATTGAAATGCTCGGTGCGAACGGGGTATAAGGCTCTAGTAGTATTACGGAGTATAATACGTATATTTTAATATATTAAAAAAAAAACAAAACCACTGAGAAATGTTCCGTGTGTTTAACAAGGTTCGGAAAACTGAAAATTTTAACAACGGGTTCGGGCGAACCTGTGCGAACCCGCTGAATATCACCACTGGATATAACCAATTGCAAAAGGGGCTTTCAGGACGTCGATATATTGGATTAGAGTGTAATTAGTTATATTATCTCAAAAATATTAAATATAGTGGATTCCGCTTAATTGGGACACGTTGGGACTAATCCATTTTGGCACAATTACGCGGCTTCCCCAATTAAACGAACTAATAATAAATTCTACAATAAAATATGTAATACGTAGGTAAATAAATAAGTAGGTACCTATTTCAATGCTTTATTAAACCAAAATACAGAAAATATTTGTACTATAAATTTGCCAGACTCACGACGATAGATAACTGTTTCGCATAATGCTAATGTTGTCAAATATTAGCAGTGACGTATACAAGAGTTGAGCATTCGATTCATTCCTGATCGAACAATTTTTCCTTTCTTTCTTTTTAGTTAGAACACATTCTAACTAAAAATGGAGATGAAAAAAGGGTTCGTCCAAAAGTCATTTTACGGTCTTCCTTTGCGCAGATTCCTTTACTTGGAGATTGGACACTTCGGCGGGAGTATCCGTAGAATCCGCCAGCTCGATGCTGGTCTCAACAATCGGATGGTTGCTGTCTGAATCTAGACGTAATTATGAACACAATATCTTCCAAGGGAAGTCTAGCTGTCTTCCAACTCAGTGGAGAGACCTCGAAAAATTGTCCGGCGACCTTTGTTTCTTCGCTCTTAACGGGATCGTCCGGTCCAATCCAGAGCAGGGTCAGTAACTCGCATTCAGGTCCGTCTTAGACGAAACCTCCGTGTGATACATCCCGCTATGCTGACCCCCTCCGGAAAAACCGAACTCCCCGAGCAAGACAAAATCGCCAATCGTTAGGCCTACACGACATTAGTGTACGTAACGCCTACATATTTTCCGAAGATCCCTAAGATATATCAAAAATTGCTAAATTCGTTTTCTGCTACTGTCCCAATTAAGCGATTATGTATTAATTTATTAGTTTGGTTTCCATTCTTTAAGATTTGGCCCAATAAAGCGGCTGCCTCGATTAACCGGTGTTCCAATTAAGAGGAATTCACTGTATTTAATATTATATTTTTAAATGAATAAATAATATAAATATGTAATTATATTTCTAGTTTGTAGCAGATTTTTTTTTATTTTCCTAGGCATATTAAATTTGTCTCGAATTTACGCATATCGTGCCAAAGAGCCTTCTATAAGAATTGTGACTCGATTATATTGGAGTTTCATTCAATATTTGTATTTTAGAAGAAAAATTTATTTGAAAATCTTAATTGGATAAAACGTGATTTAGATACGTAAAAAAAATCTTGAGAATGGAAATGAATAGAATTGACAATGACTGGGGCTCTTCTGTATCCGTTTCTATGGAAGGAGAGATCTCAGACGTACAGAAAAGTATAATTAAAGTCGTGTTGAGTCCAATGTTGCAGTCTTTAAAAATGCTTAGATTAAACTTTGAATGTTCGTCAAATTCGAAATGCATTTATGCCGTTGGCATCATAATTATTGCACGTTCGTGCGCTGAGGTAATTGGATTAGCATCATTAGCAAAATTCACTTTAAATATGTGGCTGGGAATTTTTTCAGAAATATTTTTCACGCTAGTCGTTTTCTGTTCTTATTTGCATTTTATGAACAATCGTCAATTTATATGGCTTTTTCTTAAAGACATTTTTAATCGCCATCACGATCTTCTTCATTCCGAATACATCTCTGTACGCATGACATTGATGAAATTAATTATAATCATTTGGTGCTTTGGCATAGCGTTGATTGGAGCTGCATCCAAAGCCATATCGAATTTCGTTCGTTATGGCTCAAATGGATGTTTTTATCATATGAATATCACCGTAGACGAACTTAACGAGGTGTATTTCGTTGTTGTCTTTACTCTAGACTTCACGTGGTACGTCTATTGGTTCTTAATAGGTCGAGCACACCTTTGCCTGATATTTGTGTCTTTGTGCATAATTTTAAGCAAATTATTTGATAGGAATCGTATGAGGTTAGAAGCAGCATTTTTAGATAAATCGCAAGCAATTAAAGTCATGGAAAGTTATTTGAAACGTTATTTTAAATTAAAAGAAATAACCGAAAGAATCGAAGAATTTTACTCTGGATTAATATTTTGGTGGTGTGGCACCTTTTTATTCGGCACCGTATTTAACATCTATGGTCTAATTTTACAAGTTAAATGGGCCTGTTCGGATTTATTTCCATTTATAATGATCAAAACCATATTCGATCTAGCTCAATTTTTCGTTTTAACTGTAGCAGCGGGTAATATTACGATTTCTGCTCAAAATGGCAATGCAAGACTTTGCAAACTCTTTAAAGAAATCAATTTTTATCCATCGAAGCAAGAAGTTTTTCAAAATATACTCATAGCGTTGACGGATCGTTTACCCGAAATTACGGCTTGGAAAGCATTTGTATTAAAAAGGGGTTTGATTTTAACCTTGATAAGTATAGTGACAACTTACTTAATTATATTGGTGCAAAATAAATAGATTTCTACTTGATTTGAGAAATTAATCTTTTATGAAAATGACACGAGATGTAATCCAGCAATTAATTATTCAATACTTCTGCTTATAGGACAAAGATAAATTATTCTAAGGTAATTAAAACGCATGAAAGAGAATTACTTGAAATTTCAAAAATCGATATTTTATAAGGCAATTAATTACATACATGTCCATAATCTAAGGACGAACACAATTACTAGCGGTGGTAACTAGAAAAAGTCTTGACAACGACTCACGAGGGCAACATTGCAATTGGAAGTGGACCTATTCCAAATTGACAGGTCTCTCTGCCTGGATACTGACAAGTATCCATTCATCAACCATATCCAACTGCTTTATGTATCATTTTCACAGTGGCGCATTTTAGCTTCATGGTACCCAGGCAGATTTGAATTGGGGACCATTTATACAGTGTTGATTTTAGGCAGTTTTCTTCGGGTAAAATATTATCTTATAAAAGATTGGTTCGGGCTTCCTGTTGGTGGAAGACCCAGGCAATTGCCCATTTTTGCTCTCTACTTTTTTTTAAAGCACTTACTTTTAATGCCTTAATTTGTAGAATCCTGCAAGTTGTCTTGTATTGTTATGTGTTAGACGTCGGGTAATGCAGTTTTTGCCACATTTGTCTGCATTCATTTAAGTTTTATTCCCGTACAAATGTCGTCAGTTCTTAAGTTTTGGTCACATGTGTATATTACGTCTTAGAATAATATATTGATAAATGTATATTAATCACAAAACTATGCATTATTGAAATAAAATTGAATATATAAATGTGTATATAATAATATTTTTAATAAAAGATATAAATTATATCAGATAAATTTCATGGAATATGAATAAATATACTGAATACTTCAAAGGTTTTTGATGTGGTTCTGTTTATCTTCGGATATTCTTATCAATTTGACATATTTATACTATTTTTATAGATTTTTCTAATTTGAAAAATTAATTCCATGATTGATAAATGTTTTAATAAGGAAGATAATTTGTACAGTACAAAACAAACTTTATTATAACTGTAAGGTAGTCACATCAACATTTTTGTTGTTGTAGTTTGTAATTTTATAAATTAAGATTAATCTAACTTATAAGAAATTTTTGTATAAATTCGTGAAATAAAATACCATATATAAATCTCAAAATGCATTTATGTTTCTTTATTAATAAAAAACAGACTTAAAATGTTTATTTTTTATTAGAAAAAACAACATTAATTTATAGGGATAGGAACCACGACGAGCCTCTAAGTTTTCGGGAAAAATCCCCACTCTCCGACCGTAACGTAATGTCTAGACTTTAAAAGGTCATAAATATGCATATTTTTACATTAAATTTTTGAAAATTAATGTTAACGTTATTATTATTTATTAATCTGATACATACAGACATTTTTATATTTCTTAAAATTTATTTTAGAATATCATACAGTTTGGAAATTAATTATTATATTAAAAAGCATAAATGAAATCTTGTTAAATTAAATTCTGCATAAATTGCATTGTTACCGTTAAAGCTCGAAAGCCGTTAATGTGTACATTACCTAGCTAATCTCCAGATTAATTAGGGTGATCCGTTAAAGTTGCAAAAATTGTTCCATTTCTCAAATTACCTGAGTAATGTGCAGAGTATCTAGGTAATCCGCGCATTACCTACCAGGCACTCGGTAAAGTGAAAATAAGATCTTTGCTGGAACACAATTGCTATGCAATTCAAAGTGTCACCAATCTTTAGATTGCGCTAATAAGTAAGCACAATATTATCATATGTTTTGCAAATACATTTCCCTAATTGTAATAATATTTTAAACCGTTTGATTTTTTTGTATTACAGTTTTTGGTTAAATTTCAGATATGTATACAGTCATTGCCGCACAGTAGGGACCCACGTTCTAACCTAACCTAACCTATTCTAATAAATTAACAAATCATTGGTAATTTATTAGAATAGATTAGGTTAAGTTAGAACGTGGGTCCCCACTGTGCGGCAATGACTGTATACGTATCTCAAATTTAACCCAGTTTTTTGATGATTGATTGATGATTGATTCTATCAACTGATTTGTTGATTGTTTGATTCTATTAACTTGATTCTTTAGATATCGAAAATTAAATAAATAACATTATGTTAATTTAAGCGTACAGAAACATTGCGGTTGTTCCAGCAAAGATCTTATTTTCACTTTACCGAGTGCCTGGTAGGTAATGCGCGGATTACCTAGATACTCTGCACATTACCTAGGTAATTTGAGAAATGGAACAATTTTTGCAACTTTAACGGATCACCCTAGTTAATCTGGAGATTAACTAAGTAATGTACAGTACACATTAACGGCTTTCGAGCTTTAGCGGTAACATCTATATAAATAAAAATGTAAATGTTCATTTGTTCAAAATCTTAAATCTCCGAAAGTTTTTCTCCGATTGCTTTGAAATTTTGACACAACGTTTCATTCGAATATGCGCGTGTTTTTATATACCTATTATTGTATAGATGTCGAAATTCCCCCCCCGCGGGGAGAGGGACAGGAGTAAGGCTTACCGTGAATAACTCGGCTTCTATTATACTATTTTAGATGAGGCTTTCTGCGTTTTAATAGAGTACATCACGAGAATGTATACTAAGAAGGAATTTTTCGAAATTCCCCCCTGCGGGGGCGAGAGAAAGGATTAAGGCTTATCCTAAAGAACTCAGCTTCTACTGTACTATTTTAGATGCAATTTTTTTTATTTTTAACTGCATTTTAGTAGGGTACCACGTGGGAATGAAAAAAGTGTATTCCTTAACAATGGAAGAGTTAACAATTGAAGTGTTAAGAATGAAAGTGTTAAGAGAAAGCGACGTGCAAGATTTACAGGTGCAGATGTGGTTTTTTGCGTTTTTGCGGGAAATCGAACATATTTTTAGACCCATCTAAAAATTCTCTAGTCAGTCTGGAAACAGGGGGGCCTAATTTTTGCATTCTGTAAAAACGGGTAAGATTGGCTATAATGTAATAATCTTAACTTTCGCTATCGTTACGTTTTGCCCGAGAAACGCCGGACTTATCTGCTAGTTATATAATATTAAAATATAAGTCTAAGTATAGAATGCATTAGATTTGTCTGACAAAATGAATGAGGAGCAGTCATCAGAAATTTATTTGAACTTATTAACCTATATAAAATATATTAAAATAAAAATCAATTCTTGTTAGTTTGTCCTTTATATAAATCTTTGTTTTTAAACCGATCTGGACCAAAGTTTATTTAGATCTTAGAATAGACACTAAGCTATATAGTACTCCGAAATGTTGGGATAATATAGAGCTTCTGCATCCGACTTGCTGCCTTTACATCTAGCATCATCTTGTTAGCAAAAATCATAAATAAATACTGATTGTTGTTGGTTAGCTTGCCGACACCTGTCGATTAACTTAATTAGTGTGTGCCTAAAGGCGTCATCCCTAAAAAGTTGTCCCTTTCAACGAATACCAGGGCTTATCCATTGGGAAATAGATATGCAGAGTATTTTGTTAACAACTTTTGTGTCTCGGTGATGGCAAATTGAATGAATATCCGGATACTAATTTGATAACACTCAATTCATAACCCACAAATGGATATACGAGAGAGCAATATTGGCATCTAAAAACAAATGTGTTGCTAAACTGAATTTGCAAATCCAAACACAACTTACGGGAATTTACGCAGCACACAACTCCATAGATTTAATTTTCGAGGCACATCGAGGCAGTAATGTACCCGGTGGAGTTTAAACTCCTTAAAACCCGATCCAGTTTATGTTTATGTGAATTTCCTCGTTATAAAATTATTGATACTATCCATTAATTAATGTAAAGATAAATAACTTTAAAAATTGTATATTATTAACTCGTCTTTAAGACAATAAACTATTACAAAGCTATATTTTTATCTAAAGATAGGACGAGAATGAATAATTATTGGCAATTGTAAATACAGTCAAAACCAGTTTATCCGGATTGGTTTGAATAGTCGGCTCTTATTAAATTTTTATTCATTTTGTGGAAAAAATTATTATTATTATTTTGCGATGTTTATGATTTTATTAAAACATCATTTACGGTCTTAATACGTACAGTCTTACGTAGCAATCTCACGTTTGTAAGGATAAAAAAAAAACTCCAGCAACGCGTTGCATAACTTTTTCGGGTAAAGTTTAAATGTGTGTATGGTGCTATCAGTATGAGAATTAATTTAAAAACTTTTTACATTATTAATTATTTAAAATGAAAAAAGCATAATTTTGGGGTACTGATGAGTTTAATTAACAAATTGCAAATGCTAATAAGGAATAAAATCTTCATTAAGTCCGACCCCATTCAAAATATGATAAGTGACCATCCTCTATCTTTTCATCTTCTTTAACCAACCACCGAAATTTAATAACATCAATCTCCTAATACGCAAACCTCCCTGCAAAATTTCAGAAATTTTCGACAAAAGACACAGGAGTTATTAAGTTTCAATGTGGGAAACGAAATCGTGCCCCCCCCGCACACACTAACATCCATACGTACTGTACAAAGAAAAACCCCGAATGTTTTGTATTTCTCGACGTTTCAAGATCCTCTGAGTCCAAAATTGTAAAAAACTTGGCCATCTTTTTACTTGTTATGTCCTAAAACAGCCGGGAAATTTTCTATATCAAAGGTCTACACGACGCTTTTTTAAATACCTTCAACAGGTCAAATATTGACAAAAGTACTGTATATTTGTACAAACATAAAAAATTTGTGTAATATTAATATTTTATTAAATTTTTACGCTTACAGCTATACAGGGTGCATAGGAAAGTCCCATTAACCAGAAAATTCTTGCGAACGGAGAGAGCTACAGTTATGCAAGTGAGGTAACGGTATAGTAAAGCGACTATGCCCGACCTAATGCAAACGACAGCAGCGCCCCTAGTGGCGAAATTTGAAAGATAGGCAGTGCAAATCGAAAACAGATTGATGCTCTAAAACTTTCTAATTGGGAAGTTTGCTCTACCTGTGTTCGGTATCAATCGTATTAGTGCAGAAAAAAAAGTGTATGTTTGGCAGGGGCGCGTATGTAACGTTTTTGGATCGGGGCTGGAGGGAAAAAGGGTAATGGCGTCTACGTATTACACGTTGTGATGACGATTTGTACCTGTCCAGTTTGTATTGATTCAGTTTATATTAAAGATAACTAAGAGACTTTAAGCTTCGTTTTATCATCTGTCCGGAAACATTGCGAAGGCTCATTGACAACCTGTTTTCATTTTCGATTTGCACTACCTATCTTCCAAATTTTGCCACTAGTGGCGTTGCTGTCGTTAGCATTTGGTCGGGCATAGTCGCTTTATTATACCGTTACCTCACTTGCATAGCTGTAGCTCTCTCCGTTCGCAAGAATTTTCTGGTTAAAGGGACTTTCCTATGCACCTTGTATAGTAGTAACAATATAATCAATTGTAAACATTCGATTATGAATACTTCAAGCAACGAGTATGAAGTATTGATTACATGTCAAAACGAATACTGATTTTATCATTAGTATTTCATATTAAATAGTATTTTAATGGTTAATAATCATTGCAAACAGTTTACTTTTTTGAAATATTAAGTTATTTTACTCTATTTGTTATAATTAATAAATAATATATATTTGTAATGTAAAATTTATTATTTTAAATTTAACAACGCTTCAAATATATTTAATATAAACAGATCTTTATATATTTAAGTACTGTAAATAAAAAATCAAGAATTAATCGATTTTATGCTTGCATTTTTTAAAAAATAATTAAATATAAGTGAAACAAGTGTCTTATTTAGACTCGAGTGCTATATCGATAATCAATATTAAAGAAATCGATAATGGATAGTTAATAATTTACGTAATTAGTCTTTTATCTGTACGTTGTCGTGGATATCAGTTGTAAAATCTGACATTACAAAAACTTTCTGGCCTGGTACTTACGAAGGTGAGATTTTTTGAAAATACATTTTAGAAAATATATTCTGTTGCGAAAGAAATCGACGGATCTTAAAGCCAGAGTGCTGTGGTAATTAAATTTAGCACGCGGAATTACGATGTCACAACATTGAAGAACAGTTTCTTCGCAAATCACAAATTGAGTGTGGTAATTGATCAATGTCAGATAGATAAAGATGACTTTACAAATTTACAGCTTAGAGATAGCTTTACAGTAACATATAGCATTTGTGATGAAACTTCTTCCATGATGTTCCATGTTCTTCCTTGTGCTGTTATATAACCAATTGCAAGAGGGCTTTCAGGGCGTCGATTTATTGGAATAGAGAGTAATTAGTTATGTTATCTAAAAAAACATTAAATATTTAATACTATATTTTTAAATGAATAAATAATATAAATATGTAATTATATTTCTAGTTTGTAGCAGATTTTTTTTTATTTTCCTAGGCATATTAAATTTGTCTCGAATTTACGCATATCGTGCCAAAGAGCCTTCTATAAGAATTGTGACTCGATTATATTGGAGTTTCACTCAAAATTTCTATTTTAGAAGAAAAATTTATTTGAAAATCTTAATTGGATAAAACGTGGTTTAGATACGTAAAAAAAATCTTGAGAATGGAAATGAATAGAATTGACAATGACTGGGGCTCTTCTGTATCCGTTTCTATGGAAGGAGAGATCTCAGAAGACGTACAGAAAAGTATAATTAAAGTCGTGTTGAGTCCAATGTTGCAGTCTTTAAAAATGCTTAGATTAAACTTTGAATGTTCGTCAAATTCGAAATGTATTTATGCCGTTGGCATCATAATTATTGCACGTTCGTGCGCTGAGGTAATTGGATTAGCATCATTAGCAAAATTCCCTTTAAATATGTGGCTAGAAATTTTTTCAGAAAAATTTGTCACGCTAGTCGTTTTCTGTTCTTACTTGCATTTTAGGAACAATCGCCAATTTATATGGCTTTTTCTTAAAGACATTTTTAATCGCCATCACGATCTTCTTCATTCTGAATACATCTCTGTACGTATGACATTGATGAAATTAATTATAATCATTTGGTGCTTTGGCATAGCGTTGATTGGAGCTGCATCCAAAGCCATATTGAATTTCGTTCGTTATGGCTCAAATGGATGTTTTTTTCACATGAATATCACCGTAGACGAATTTAACGTGATTTACGTTGTTGTCTTTACTCTAGACGTCACGTGGTACGTTTATTGGTTCTTAATAGGTCGAGCACATCTTTGCCTAATATTTGTGTCTTTATGCATGATTTTAAGCAAGTTATTTGATAGGAATCGTATGAGGTTAGAAGCAGCATTTTTAGATAAATCGCAAGCAGTTAAAGTCATGGAAAGTTATTTGAAACGTTATTTTAAATTAAAAGAAATAACCGGAAGAATCGAAGAATTTTACTCTGGATTGATATTTTGGTGGTGTGGCACCTTTTTATTCGACACCGTATTTAATATCTATGGTTTAATTTTAGAAGTTCAATGGGCCTGTTCGGATTTAGCTGTATTTATAATGATCAAAACCATATTCGATCTAGCTCAATTTTTCGTTTTAACTGTAGCAGCGGGTAATATTACGATTTCTGCTCAGAATGGCAATGCAAGACTTTGCAAACTCTTTAAAGAAATCAATTTTTATCCATCGAAGCAAGAAGTTTTTCAAAATATACTCATAGCGTTGACGGATCGTTTACCCGAAATTACGGCTTGGAAAGCATTTGTATTAAAAAGGGGTTTGATTTTAACCTTGATAAGTATAGTGACAACTTACTTAATTATATTGGTGCAAAATAAATAGATTTCTACTTGATTTGAGAAATTAATCTTTTATGAAAATGACACGAGATGTAATCCAGCAATTAATTATTCAATACTTCTGCTTATAGGACAAAGATAAATTATTCTAAGGTAATTAAAACGCATGAAAGAGAATTACTTGAAATTTCAAAAATCGATATTTTATAAGGCAATTAATTACATACATGTCCATAATCTAAGGACGAACACAATTACTAGCGGCGGTAACTAGAAAAAGTCTTGATAACGACTCACGAGGGCAGCATTACAATTGGAAGTGGACCTATTCCAAATTGACAGGTCTCTCTGCCTGGATACTGATAAGCATCCATTCATAAACCATATCCAACTGCTTTATGTATCATTTTCACAGTGGCGCATTTTAGCTTTATGGTACCCAGGCAGATTTGAATTGGGAGCCCTTTATACAGTGTTGATTTTAGGCAGTTTTCTTCGGGTAAAATATTATCTTATAAAAGATTGGTTCGGGCTTCCTGTTGGTGGAAGACCCAGGCAATTGCCCATTTTTGCTCTCTACTTTTTTTTAAAGACTTACTTTTAATGCCTTAATTTGTAGAATCCTGCAAGTTGTCTTGTATTGTTATGTGTTAGACGTCGGGTAATGCAGTTTTTGCCACATTTGTCTGCATTCATTTACAGTTTTATTCCCGTACAAATGTCGTCAGTCCTTAAGTTTTGGTTATTACGTCTTAGAATAATATATTGATAAATGTATATTAATCACAAAACTGTGCATTATTGAAATAAAATTGAATATATAAATGTGTATATAATAATATTTGTAATAAAAGATATAAATTATATCAGATAAATTTCATGGAATATGAATAAATATACTGAATACTTCAAAGGTTTTTGATGTGGTTCTGTTTATCTTCGGATATTCTTATCAATTTGACATATTTATACTATTTTTATAGATTTTTCTAATTTGAAAAATTAATTCCATGATTGATAAATGTTTTAATAAGGAAGATAATTTGTACAGTACAAACTTCATTATAATTAAATTAATTAAAATATCTACAACAGGGCTATTATCTGCTTCACGGTTGTAGATACTTTAATTTAATTATACCTAAAGCTAAAAGCAATTTCTGTAATAATTTCATTATAACTGTAAGGTAGTCACATCAATATTTTTGTTGTTGTTGTTCGTAATTTCATAAATTAAGATTAATTTAGCTTATAAGAAATTTTTGTATAAATTTGTGAAATAAAATACTGTGTATATATTTGAAAATGCATTTGTTTATTTATTTGTTATCTTAATAGCGCTATCTTTAGTAATGGGCATTAGGAAGTGCCATAGAGAGTAGCCTATGTATGGACCAGGGCTAGAGTATGCTCTTTTTCCTTTTATTATTATTATTTTTTCTTGAACAGATGAAAGAATGTTTCTTTATTAATAAAAAACAGCCTTAAAATTTTATTTTTTATTTTTAAAAAATAAAAAAACATTAATTTATAGGGATAGGAACCACGACGATCCCCTAAGTTTTCTTCGTGTACGGGAAAAATCTCCCACTCTTCGGCCCTTACATAATGTCACGACCTTAAAAGGCCATAAAAATATGCATATTTATGGCATTCAATTAATTAAATTAATAAACTAATCAGGAGTTATTAAATTTAATCTTAATTAGTGTGTGCCTAAAGGCATCATCCCTAAAAAGTTGTCCCTTTCAACGAATACCAGGGCTTATCCATTGGGAAATAGATATGCAGAGTATTTTGTTAACAACTTTTGCGTCTCGGTGATGGCAAATTGAATGAAGATCCGGATACTAATTTGATAACACTCAATTCATAACCCACAAATGGATATACGAGAGAGCAATATTGGCATCTAAAAACAAATGTGTTGCTAAACTGAATTTGCAAATCCAAACACAACTTACGGGAATTTACGCAGCACACAACTCCATAGATTTAATTTTCGAGGCACATCGAGGCAGTAATGTACCCGGTGGAGTTTAAACTCCTTAAAACCCGATCCAGTTTATGTTTATGTGAATTTCCTCGTTATAAAATTATTGGTACTATGCATTAATTAATGTAAAGATAATATACAATTTTTAAAGTTTATTTATTAACTCGTCTTTAAGACATTAAACTATTAAAAAGCTATTTTTTTATCTAAAGATAGGACGAGAATGAATGATTATTGGCAATTATAATTACAGTCAAAACCCGTTTATCCGGATTGGTTTGAATAGTTGGCTCTTATTAAATTTTTATTCATTTTGTGGAAAAAATTATTATTATTATTTTGAGATGTTTATGATTTTATTAAAACATCATTTACGGTCTTAATACGAAGTCTTACGTAGCAGTCTCACGTTTGTAAGGATAAAAAACTCCAGCAACGAGTTGCATAACTTTTCCGGGTAAAGTTTAAAATTGTATATGGTGCTATCAGTATGAGAATCTATTTAGAAACCTTTTACATTATTAATTATTTAAAATGAAAAAAGCATAATTTTGGGGTACAAAATTATGATAAGCTATTATGAAGGCAAATATATGTAAATTCTATATATGTAAATAACAAATTGCAAATGCTAATAAGAAGTAAAATCTTCATTAAGTCCGACCCCATTCAAAATATGACAAGTGATCATCCTCTATCTTTCCACCTCTTTGAAGTTTAACCTTTAACCACCAAAATTTAATAACATCAATATCCTAATACGCAAACCTCCCTGCAAAATTTCAGAAAATTTTCAAGAAAAGGTGCAGTAGCTATTAGAGAGATTGCGGCGGATGTTCAAAAGTTGAACTTGTACGGCAAACAAAAGTACACGTTTGATGTTTGAATCCCAGTAAAATACGTTGCGGCTCACGTTCGCAACAATATCCCATGACTCAATGCGCGGCGTGAACATCGCGCACTGACTCATGGGATATTGTTGAAAAATGGTGGAAACGTTAAACGACGAGGAATGTAACCGGCGAAGGTAAATAAACAAATTAAACTATTTTAAAGGATCCTATTATAGGATGTTTAATAACACTAAGTAATTATTTTTAATTAGCGTCGTGTCTCCTACCGTACGATAGGACTACTTCATACTGTTGTCGAGGGAAGTACAGTAAAGCATCGATTATCCGACTCAATTGGGGACTGAGGTTGGTCGGATAACTGAAAAAACGGATAACCGAAAAGTATGAAAAAACACATTATTAGTATAGTGTATTAGTATATTAGTATATCGCTATTAACCTACTTCGCGTTGAATTTTCATTAATGTTAAGCCTAACAATTTTTTTAAAAATAATAATCATCGTTAAATTATTTCTTTATTTGAACGAAATAAATACAAAAATAAAGTCAAAAATAGAAAATCAAGCCTGGTTTAAATACTGGCCTCCCTTTCATGGTCGAGCCAGTGTTGCCAGCTAAAACATGCAAAAATTTAACAAAAATAATATTAAAGTAGCCAAGACAGCCAAATATTGTAGCGCCACATCACTAGCGGACATTTGAATTTGCCGACTAGAACGCGGTCGGTTAATCGATGTGACGGTTGATCGGGGGTCGGATAATCGATGCTCTACTGTAGTGCTTATGGAAATCCGAAAGCAGCTCGGAAAATTATTTTTAGAAAATTTACAAACGTATTACGCTGTTTGATGGTAGAAGATGCTGCGAAAAAACAAACCTACTCCTACAAAATTATGATAAGCTATTATGAAGACAAATATATATAAATTCTATAGGCACTTCACATCACTTGCAAAAAACTTGAATAATTAAATAATTTCTGGATTAAAATCGTCTGTTTCTTTACAATATTATCCGTAAATGCTTAAATAATCATTATTTTAATAAAATACGTCATAATTTTAACCCCAAACACAAAAAAATGAAGAAGTTTAAGCCGATCTTCTACTCGCAGGCTATACGTACCAAAGCCATTATCAACCTTCTAGAATTGCTAGATGGCGGCGCTCGAACGTCCGACGTACACGTTTTGGGCTGAAAACGACGGCCGCAACCTCTGTATTAAACTTCAAAGAGGGTGGACAAAATCATGCCCCGGGCACCCACTAATACCCGTAGATACAGAAGAAACCCGCAATACATACGAGAAAGGGAGTATCAAGATGGTAACGGCGAAGTTTGCACGTTCAAATTATGATGTTGAGGCTTTTTCTATGGATATGAACAAGGCTGCATTTTTGTTTAACAAAAAAAAGAAAAAATAATAAATATAAGGACGTTGATTTAAAGGAAAATCGCCGACGATGTCATTTTTCTTTGAGTAAGTTTTTTTAATTTTTAAAATTTATTATATTTTAATATGTCTGTATTGCTATTTAAACCTACTTCATATCTGTAACACAATATAATTTTTAAACTTTAATTAAGTTAGAGAACCAGGCTGTTTGGTATTATATGGTTTTTCTAAACAAATACCAGACATTTCGAGTACAATTGCAATGTGAATGACGCTGTTGGGACCTTAACAGAGCTATAGAGAGCCTATAGAACACAAATAAAGCTTTAACACTATCAATGCAGACAACGTAAATAATTATTAACTTCAAAGAGATTATTATTAGTTAGAAAATAATATATGTATATACTGTATATATTATTTTTTCAATAAAAATATATGTGTACTTTACATTTCTGCCGATAGATGTCAGAAGTGTAATTGGCCCTTTATGTCAATAACTCCGCTGTTGCTTTTCAGATGGCGCCACGTAATCAATTTTAAGAAAAATGTATAAAATTTAAATCTATAAATTAAATATGACCGAAAACAAAAACGATAAATTTTCATTTTATTTATTTAACTTATTACAATTTACAATGAAGGAAGGAAAATAAATTAATATTTAAAAATATAAAACCAGTAAAAAATTATGATAAAAACTTTTAATATATAATTTTATCTCTCAGTTCAGTATGTTCTCACGTATTTAAATTAAATATTATCAATAATAATAAATTTTTATTCCGGAAGATGGCGCCATCGGAAAAAATTTTCCCACAGAAAGGTGAAATTTTTACACAATAGGAAAAAAATTAAGATAAAATTTAAAACACATTTTTCTCAGTTCTAGGCCATTTTAAATATATTTTTATAAAAAAAATAAATAATAAACAATAAAATTAAATTAAACGAGAAACTTCAGATAATGGTGAAGGATACAGAAGTGCAGTTTTAATAACTGTTCTTTAAGTTTCCTTCACTATTATACGAAGTTTTTCACCTGATATTCACCCTGGAAAAATGTGTTAAGCGTTTTTGGCACTCGTTTCTCCGTCCATGTTTCATCTTTTGTATTATGGACCACTATTGTACGTTGTTTTCCGTGAGAATTACGTACAATCGAAACGTCCTTGTGCATGAATACCTTAAACTTGATAATTGTGCATTATAAAGTAAAGTACAATGTAAATTTGAAAGACGTGAGAAGTGTGAAATGTGTCAAAATAATTTTAGTGAAGAATTTAAAAGTTATTTACATTATTGTAGGGGTAAAGTGGGCATTTTATGCGAATTTTATGAATACAAGATCCATATTAAGTACAGTATTATGTACAATTTCACTAGGAGTCGACCTTTATTTACAGGTTTCTCGTCAACACGCAATATCTGCTTTAAATGTATAATTTTTATAAATGTTTGTGCCGCCGCCAGAGATTAAATAGGCCTACAGTTTAATTAACGGTTGTTATTAATGAACAACTAATAAAATTTCCCTAATATAGATTGTTAACTTCTGTTTAAAGGATTTAAATACAGACATATGTATGTCTGTTTGTGTTTATGTGTGAAGATGTATTATATATATATATATATATATATATAACACGGCTTAACACACGGCTTAATTAATATTTTCGTATTGAATTTTCATTATTATATATATATATAATAATGAAAATTTAAATTGAAAATATACAACATTTGCAAGACACAAAAATAATTAGGAGTTTTCTTAATACACAAGAAAACAATTAAACACTAATGGAGTCATTGTCTTTTTTCAAAGGTCTTTTCCTCGTTTAATTATATAAAATTGCTTTCAAAAGTGTACGAAAAAATATCCTAAGAAGACTCCAAATTTCAGTGTTTTGTCTTTAAATTATGTTTATTATAAGAGATGAATCACACTTTATACAATTAAAGGCTACACCTTTGTCTTAAATCTTTTCTTTCTTCTGTTAATACACAGTTTATCCATTTATAATTATACAAAATTGAAATTATTTTCTTTACTTTTGGACTTATTCTAAGTGAGGACTTAGGAATTATTGAAATTGTAATACACAAAAGTGGCCAGTAATGTATTATTCAAGATCAAATTATGTATATTCTCAGCTTAGCGTATGCTAAGAGGAGAAATAGCCTATTGAAGTCACAATTAAATACATGTTTTTAATTAATGGCTGCTGCCTCGAATTACTCTTAATTAAGTTATAAAGTAAATTTAATTGCTGATCATCTGATAAGAATTGTTAACTAGTAATATTGTTTATAACTTAGGCTGTGTTTATGATTATGAAATGAAAGTTAAAATTGATTCCAGAATGCCCAAATATATATTAATTAAAAATGCATTAGTTAAAAATTAATTTAATTAGCAGATATCTGTGAATATGGCCTAAAATAAACAAAGCCTGACACGTGGCCTTCATTTTCCTAATTATAGGAAGTAATTAAAAATATGAATATTTTAATAATTAATTTGATAATGTGGCCCCTTGTACTGTACAGTGTTGACTTCAGGCATTTTTCTTCGGGGGAATTTTTAGGGGAATGTCTTCTTATAAAATATCGGTTTGGGCCCCATCACAGGAGGCCCTTTTTGCTCATAGGATAACGCCACTGTGGTGAGGTTAATGTTCTTTAAGATCTGTGGCAAGAGCTTGTGTTATATGAATACAGGGGAGAACATAGTAAACTCACTTAATCACGATTAAACAATAAATTTTTACATCCCTGATCGATAATATAGTTAATTTAAAGTTGTACAGTTTAAATACGATCGCTTAAAATAAGGGGATAAGAACTTTAATGCGCCTTATAATCGTTTATTAGTGATATATATAAGCAGAAAATGAAAACAATAGGATATAAATCATCACTCCCTTTTTAAAAACGGATTATCTATTGACATAAACAAAGCTATTGTAGATGATTTCACGATTTAGAGAACACATCCTAAATAAACAAATAAAAGGCTAATCGCTACTACACTTAATAATCTGGGCATTAAACAGTTTGTTTCCATCATTTCAACTGCGGAAGAAGAGAAAAAAGATCTTTGTTCGTTCATTGAATGATGCATTGTTCGCTTTTTTTAATGATAAACATCACTTTTTGACGTCTAGATTGCTGTAATTCGTGGGAACTGCGAATCTTCCCGCCTTTCGCGACGTGTTCGCCTCCATTTCCATCAGATATTCAACCGCCATCAGTCAAATCACATGACCATACGTGTAAGGAAGGAGGTCAAGAAGCAAACTCTAAGCCTTCGCCATTATGGCCGACCGATCGACTGCGAGATAGCGCGAGCTGCCAACACCTCGTTAAGTAGTATCGCTAGACTATCGTTCCACGCCCGCCATTTTTCTCTCAACCTTCCGGCAGTGACGCAACAATTAAGGAATATCAAACCATCATTCTGGATCCGCTACAGGTTTTTTCCCCTCTCGTTAATTTTAGAAATCGTCCTTTCGGCGTTGCCTTTCGTCACGTCCTGTATTTGACCACGTGCTTAGAGATATTAAGTTATTACAATCGTTTCCAAGGGGTGTAAAGTACTCTTTTTTTCTCTCTCTCTCGCTACTCGGATCCAAATCTACGACTCCCTCTAGCGCTTCGGAACGTAACTACGATTTTATTCTACTGTGTTTCGATTCTAGACTCGTAGAATAATTTTAAAATGTAAATAAATAAAGCAAAATCTCCGGCATGAACGTGGGCAATTGTTTTTAAACACATCATCGTTGTTTGAGATAAAACTTTTTGTTGTTTCTCGGCCGAATAAAGGAGCGCGTGTTGTTTCGACCGGGTAGAAAATGACCCCTACGTGGATTGTTGTCAATCTAGCAATTCGAAAGTCAGGTTTCAACAGGGTCACAACCATTGTGCACTGTAATTGACTTCTTTGTTAACAGGAAAAACGGTACCGGGATAAGACACTGAACCTCGAATTCTCTGTTGAAGTTATCTCATGAAACAAAAACATTTAGGAAACTGGCTTTCGTGACGGTCGTTTTCAATTAAGAGAACAAAACAGAATATAATTCACGCGTCAACTTTTCAAAACACCGCTTCAAAAAATAAAATAAAATAATAATAATTAAAAAATAAATTTAAGAGCGTTTGAGACAGACAGCTACAAAGAAAAGTATACAAGGAAAAGGAGCGAATTACACCGAGTAAGGCAATTTATTTTCATTTTATTAAAATTAATTAAGTTACATCAAACTCTAGATGGATGCCAGATAACTTTCTTTCTTTGTTATTAAAAAAAAGATGTAAATTATCAAAATGCGCGATTAATAAATTTATAAAATTTCAATTTTAATAGAGTTTTGAAAGCGAAATGGGTCGGCGAAACCCCCAAAAACCTGTTGCTACAATAAAACAAAAATTGTAGAATTTCGTTCAATTAGCGACCGAATAGCAAGAGAATGCTATCGAGTTTTCAATCTACAATGTTGTTTTACATACCGAAAAGCTTTGATATATTTTTCTGCCAGATAATTTTTACGATAAAAAAACAAAAATAACAAAATAAATTCTCTCTGCGGCTACGTAGATAATAATTAAACCCCCTCTTTATTAATTCACGCGCTTTTGAAAACACGCTCGCGGAATTTTTAAAATTACGAACCTCCTCCCCTTCTTACGGGTTTTTTCCTGTTAATTTTTTTTTTTTCTTTCTTTTGCCGATAATAATGAAAATTTGGCCTGTTCTAGTAAAAACAAAGTTTTCGAAAAATCGAGAAATTCGCGCGTGACATTGTTTCTTTATTTTATTTTATCTTATTTTTTTTTAATGGTTGATATCCAATCGGATGGGTTTATCCTTTAAATACAGAGTGGAAAGAAGATTGTGCAGATGTATATAACCGTCATTGTCATCTGTTGTCATCGGGCTCAACTGACACCTGAATGGCCTCTACATTAATCACGTGTCACCGTGATGGATTTCGGTGGCGCCCTCTGCACTGTAGCCCCCGGGGTCTTCGTGATGTTATCTAGTGACTCTGAGCTGCAGATGACAGAAAGGCAAAGCGAATACGATTTTATTTTTGAATCGACGGAAACCTAGTTTCTCCTAGGTATTTTTTTTTCTTCTATTCGGTTACTTATTTCGAAAAAAAAAAAAATAGTAATGTATGGCTAAAGTGAATCACGAAACAGAAATATTCAACTGACGTTTATAACTTACTTATTTTGATTTTTTTTTTTAATTTAAAGAATTGACTTCATTTCCAATAATTCTTTCAAATTTCCGTATTTTCCGTGTATAATGCGCACTTTTTCTCCCAAAAAAATACGTACCTGAACATCCCTTGTTTTTTGTACAGCATCTAAATACACTTTACACATTAACAGTATGAAATTTACAGTGCTGTTTTTTTCTTTCTACACTTGTCCTTCCTTACAAAAGAAAAAGGGAAAATTGGGCGCGCATTATACGCCAGCAAATACTTAGTTTAATCCAAATCGAAGGGAGAATTTCGTGAAAAAGAAGCCTACCCTACCTAACAACTGTTCTATTATTTAAACAAATAGTTGTTTTAACAATGTTCTAGCAATCAACACCCCTTCGACCTGTAGGCTATCAGCCTTCTTTTTGTATGTGTGTGTGCCTTTTTTTTCCAAAGGCCAAAAAAAAAAAATAAAATAAAATAAAAAGAAAGAAAAGAAACTAATTACCGAGAAGTGGATCCTCGACGATAATCGTTTAATTTATCATTGATATCATCACGGTGCAATACATCTCGTGTTGTTTCTAACAGTAGGGCCTCTGATCCAGAGACAAATACATCAAATGAAATTACGGTAATCTTCTGTCTCTTCCTGTATCGAATTTCACAGTCCAAAGCTTTAAATCAAGACGTCGACTTTAAGATAGACTTTTGCATGTCCGGAGTCTAATTTGTCAGCATGGCAGTGATTTATGAACTGAGAACATTGGGTGGAGTTGCTGCGTTGACACGTTTTACGAAATTGGCAGGAAAACCTTTAGGAAAGAATAAAAATTACAAAATAATACTTTAAAACATAATATAATCGACTTTAAACATTGAAATTTTCCAGTTTTATTTTTAACACAATTGGGATTAATGAATAAATTTGTAGTTAGGTAAATTGTAAAAGTATACAGTAAAAACCTGTGTAAATCGGAATCACACGGTACCGAATACTTTTTTCCGGTTCGGTTTTGAACAGGTTTTTTCCCCTTGAATACAGTAAAACCTGTTTAAAACGGAAACCTGCCAAACCGGAAAAAATATTCGGTACCGTGCGAGTCCGGTTTACACGGGTTTTACTGTACATAAAATCACTTCGTCCTGAAGAATTTGTTCCGGTTTATTCCGGTTTCGTTTTGGACAGGTGCTTAACTGAGTTTAATTATTGACAGATGCCAACTATTTTGTCACCTATGATCGATTAAATATTATAAAATATTTGCTGAGTTGGCATTAAAGGTGAACTGAAATATTGAAAACAAATTATTTACATTAAAATTAAATTTAAAGATTCTATAAGGGCACCTTCTTATTTACGCTCTTGTTAAGTATACGTTTTCACATTTAAAAAAAAAAAAAAGGATTAAAAATTATAAAATTATTTTTTAGTTTGTTTTCATGATAAATTTGTTTCCATACTCCTCATTAAAGGTCTGTCTAATAAAATAAACTTACAACAGAACCTGGATTTCGCGGACATTCTCGGAATTGTGGACTGTCTATTTGTAGGGCCTATACTTTGAATCGTTTATTCACTACAACAGCATTAGAAATTCTGTTCATTTTAATGTTAAATTTTTTAAAATTATTTTTTAAATATATTTAAATAAAAATTTATTATGCATTTAACTCATTTACTATATTTTAACTTGCCACAATCGTTTCCAATTTCCTCTCCAGCAATGGAAATAATTATAACTACAGCACCGAATGCATCAAAATTCTGTAAAGTGCAGACCTGAGAAACTTAATAATTGTTAACAACATAAAAATAACGATGCAGATAATCTGTGGAACGTCTTAATTAAAGAAACGTCATAATTTAAGTCTTAAATATTTAAATTAAAAATAGCAAAAATGTGTTAATTATCAATTTCATTCTTTCTGTTTCTAATATTTAATTCCATGCCAAAAATACTGATTACACTAATACAATTTCAAATGTAAATCATCTGTAATCAGTGAAGCTGTCCAATTTTATAGTCCACAATATGAAGTTGTAATTCTTTCCAGTCGGTTTGTCTGTACACCTCTAGGCTAGTGGAGCCTAAAGGCGCTTGTTGTAACAACTGAACTTTCTCCAATTTTCTCTAATTTTTGTCAAGTTTCCCACGGTTATTCAGAGCAGAAGAGACTGTAAATAAACTCGTTACATCATTATTTTGTTACGTCTTTTTAAAGGATAATAAAACTTAATAATCTCGCAGGCAGAGGTAAATTATAAACATGTACTGTTTTCGCTTTATAATACAAAGCATGGCCTTTATACCAGAATTTTTCAAATTTATCATTTAATTTTTACTTTCGTCTAGTTATAATTTATATTTTAATACAATAATAAAACGTTTATAATAAATTTTACTGTATAAAAGTTACTGTAGAAGCTATAAATTAATAAAAATTATTTGTATTTGTACTGGTGTGAATGCTTATTCTAATAGTCAGTTAAATAGGTTATTGAATTCTGTAATTTTATTTTATCTTCTGTAAAGATGAGGTTTATTATTATTATTATTATTTTTATTTTTATTACTTTTTAATTAAACAGTACAACAAAATCTATTTCTGATTTAATTGGGTATAATTATACGTCATAAGCTAATTGTACAAAGCATATTATTTTCTTAGAGAATAATAATAAATTAAGACATCAATCTCTCTTATAGATAATCACTTAAATAATTAAGTCATTCGATCAGTTCTGCCTGACTTAAAATCAACAATGCTTAATTACTTGAAGATGGAAACTAATTTATTTTTAATTTTCTCAACGTCCTCTACTCTAACTCCCTGTACACTTTGTACTGTAACGTAACCGGCATTAAAATCTTACTTTTCATTAGTAGATCTTTGAAAAGTTAGAAGAGCATTTAACTTATTGTCCCTCAACACAATTCAATAAAGGCATTTAGTATTGTTAAAGAAGCATCTGCCATCTTTATTCGGTCAGGTGCGATGGAATTTTACTTCGTGGGAAAACGTGCTACTAACAACCCATAACTGGACATCAGTACAAGCATGATAAATTGTCCTTTTCTGGAAACACTGAAGTCCGTTCCCAAATGGACCTCCCCATCTGAAAACAAGAGGGCCATCACAAGTGTTGTAAAACGATTTAAACCCATCAATTGCGCCGGGTCGTAAAACCGAGGTGCCCACTGTGCCTAATTGCTGCCGCGAGGTTACCCCTCCTCTCTGACAACTATTTTTCAACCCCTGGTCATCAAATGAAGAGATGTAACCTAATTTAGAACATCTTGCAGATCTGGAAGTCTTTACTTCAGAATCGTATTTCTGTGGGAAACTCCGCGAATTGGTTTGTTTTGGAAGATTCTTCCTCCACACCAATTTATCTACGCCACACCACAAAGCCATACAGGCTAAACACCCCCTTCCAGTTGAATATGTGTTACTTTTTAATTTTTTTTAACATTATAAAGTAATACATTCAACTGCAGGCCTACATGAGCAGGTCTATATTCAATTGAAGGCCTATATGATAGGTCTATACTGTGAAGGTCTGCTCATTTTAAATTTTTTTAAAAATTAAAAGATTATCTGTATAATAATTAAATAATTTAACTGTTCTAAATTAATTTATATAAATAATTTAATCATTTTTCTACAATGCAGTATAATAGAGCCTATGTTTATAAGGCCTGTTAAACCATTATGATTTAACGGGCCTTACAAATCTAGGCCCTATTTTTATTAAACAGAAGTTTTATGTAGTATTTAGTACGATGACCTATTAGTATTTTTTTTTTTTTGTAAAATAAAAAAAAAGTTATAGGCAGTGACCCATAGACTTTTTTCTAACCTAGCATTCCTCCTTGTCTCTCCTTGAAATTAAATGCTGTTACATGACAGCTTGTTTACATTATTCTAGATAGCTTTTTAATGAGATTGTCAATAGCTGTAATTACGTGTCAAATAACTATAATTAGATAATAATAGCTTATATTACATTGAAAGAACTGGTCTTCGGTTTACAATTTATATCTATCTCAAAGCCTAAGCCTTTGTGGCTTAGAGGAGATTAGTTCTGTATCTTGTTTCTATAGGTTAGTGTAAACGATACACTGTAAATACATTACTTTACAGATAATTTTATGCATGTATTGCAATTTTCAGAGATGTATCAATCGTTAGACAATGCAAAACTCTAAATATTTAATGTAATTTAAAAAATTTAAAAAAAAAAAAAATAATAATCAAGATGATAATTAGATTTTCAACAGAATTATTTCTCGTGTTGCCGGTGTGTATTTGCGGTAGCTGGACATAAAAAGTTGTTTTCGATTAGGTTTACGATACAGCAGTTGGACCCCTTACTGAGACTCCATAATTGTCCGACGAGGGACTTACAAAGTATTTTAAACGGTTGGAGGGGTCACAGTATCCACTCTCACACAACGATACCCTAAAACAAGTCATTAGCTCTCTTATTGTTATCGCCTGTCCTTTTATATCCTTCCCCCTACCAAGTAGTATTATCCAATGAACGATTTGAAATGATATTATAGTCACACCCTCTCCACCAGCTTACCAATCGGGGAAAGGAAAATACTTTAGTGACCAATAAAACGTTAAGAAGGAGAAAGGAATGTTTCAGAACACGTGGTATCTCACATCTAGTACTACTTGCAAAGGTCTGGGTTACAGTGACACTTCCTCTTTTGATGACATGTCGAAAGTCAAATCGTTTACTGTGGAGGCGTTGTTGTCACCGGATACGGGAGTTAAGTCCAAACCTAGCTTCAGCGTGGATCAAATGATATCCAGTTCCAGTCAGTTAGATGTGGAGAGGGTAGAAGTTCCAAATGTTAATCAGTGGATCTTGCCACTCCTTAACAATCGTCAGTTTCAATATTCGGAAAACAGTAAGTGAGATTTTTAACTTTTTATCTTACTTTTTAGCTCTTCTTAACAAATTTAAAAGGAAAAAATCTTATGTTTAACCTATACTTCCACGGCCTAAACAGGGAAAGCATCTCTTCCTAGACAGCTTGACAGTTTCATGGTGTGGATAAAACGATTTAAAAATATAAATAGGTTTATACGTCCCTTTAAGTGAATTTCTAATTCGTAATACTTAATAAGAATTATGTATTATTTCCGTATATTTAACACGTATAATCTGTGCCAGCTTCTAGGGGGATGGTATTAAATATGACTAAAATCATTTCCTACATGTGCTGCCATCTATTGATTCCAATGGATACATTCGTTTTCCTTCTATAGGAAAATTAGGAAAACGTAAAGAAATGTATAATTTAAATTTATATCTTTTGTCTGAAGGTGTATATAAAATAACCTAAACGTAAGAATTTTAATGCATGAAAATAGGGAGTGATTTACTTCGTTGGCTAATTAGTGTTTAACTTAGGTAATATTTAATTGTTTCTAGTCATTTGTAAGCTTAATAATTATTAAAATTTGTAATAGTTATGATCGTTTTTTTTCTTTCAAAACGTGCAAGAACGCTTTATGTTTATATATAAAATACATTAAATTATTAACTGCGCTTCCTTACATCGAGAGAAAATAGTAAAAAACGAAAAATTACAGTAAATTTATAAATATATATAGTCGTAGAATTTAAGAGTAAATTGAATTTATATATTTACAGAAGTTGGAGAATATTCGAAACTTCCAGGAGTAAAGTGCCCATTAAGAAAACACAAAAGCAATAGGAAACCTCGCACTCCATTTACTACTCAACAATTACTGTCATTGGAAAGAAAATTTCGCACTAAACATTATTTATCAATAGCCGAAAGAGCGGAATTTTCCAGTTCGTTAAATTTAACAGAAACTCAAGTGAAGATTTGGTTTCAAAACAGAAGAGCCAAAGAGAAAAGACTTAAAGAAACTGAACTAGAACGATTAGAAATGGCTGCAAGATCGCTCCATTTGAGAGACGTATCCTTTCATTTGGGACTATCGCCTTATGTTCTACAACCCACTTGGTGTCCTACAACCTACATCGATTCCTATCATTCCGACGATACTAGAACTGTGGTGACTTGATTAGTTTTAAATTATCTTAGTTTATAATATTGTTAAAACGATTATTAATTGTAATATATATACATGTAATAAAGTTCAGATTCCTAACAGTGTATGTATGCTGTATCGTCGACCATCGTCTTATTTTATAAATACTTAATAATAATAATAATAATCGATATGTCAAATTATAAATTATGAAAATGTCAAAATCATTTTTAAAGATCATTAAAATGTATCTTATATTGTTTTCTGTTTATATTTAGTGCTAATTTTTTTTTAAAAAAATACTTATACTTTAACTCGTCGCATTTTTATAAACTTGCCTCGTCTTTTACCGAAAAAATCGAGTTTTTATTGAATAAAATGAAACCAAATTTTATTCTATTTAAGACTTTATATACACTAAAAATTAATGCCACAATTTGTTTGATTGCTGTTAAAATATTTTATTAAATAACTAAATTAGAAGCTCGAGATTCGATGTAGCCTATACTTGAAGCACCAGCACCAAGATCTAAAACCATAAATTCCAGTTGATACATAGCAAAAAAATTAGGTTTTATTTAATTTGTTTTATTCTAAATTAATTTTAAATGTTTTTTTTTCTTTTTGTTTATTGGTAGAACAGATTCGAGTAATTTTCATTCTAAAAAAAAAAAGAAAAAAAAATAAGTAGAGTAATGTAATCGTGTTTTGCGTGCAGAGAATTAAAGCAGTTGTTAATGATAAGAAATCAATAAATGAAGATTAGATAGGGGCCTAATAGTCTATTAACTTGTTGATTAAAACGAGATAATTATCAAAGGTTGATGTCTTCTCTTAAATATTTAAAAGTAACAAGATTTTTGCTTTTATTAATGACTTTATTTTGTTTTATATACATTTTACAACAGTGATATAACTCCTTGTAGGCATGGTCAACACGTCGATTGCGGTTAATACGGCCTATAAATTCACTTTTTTATCATGAAATCTCTTAACTGTCGCTATGGGTTTCTAGCTCTGTACTGTATGAGGTATCTTTGTTTCTGATTACGACACAGTAAGAAGAGCACGTGAACGGGAAACACTAGTAAATATAGGCTACTCTTTTCTCGTATCAAAGTTATGTTGTTATTTTAGAAATCGCTCTGTTGTGACCTAAACAATTTCAGTTGTAGGCAAAATGAATGACTCAAGAAAAGCGAATCATTCGGTTGTTATCGTGAATTATAAATGGTTTGGAACTTCAAATGCCATGATATACGCATAATGATAAGTCATTCAAATCCCACTGTTTCTCTTAATAATAAATACAGTTTTTTATTTTTTTAAATATTAAAATGAAATAAAATATGCTTAAATTTTATATATTTATAATCATACAACTTTTTAAAAATTCCATTGCAAGCCACTTATGTTTTATAATTTTTTTTATTTCGTACAATTAAGTTTATAAACACGTTTAGATTATTTTATAAAAACCTAAAATTCGTTCTATATTAAGCATAAATATCAGTTTTACTGTATAGGATATGTCTTAAATAATAAAATTTCATAAATATATGTATTAATACTCAACGTAGATCTATTTGCAATTTTCATAAGATTAGAAGAAGAATAAGCTCATTAAATGTTAGAAACATGTTTAAAATACTAAATATTTCTTTTGTATGAATTCGTGTAGTAAAATTTATAAAAATATATCAGTTCGATTGAAATAAATTAAATCGAGTGGCTAAACCTAGTGACGATAGGAGCCATATACTGTGTATCAGAAATACACGAGAGCCGCATCCTATATTGAAAGGGTAAATAAAAATGTATATATAAGCTATATGTATATACATAGAGGGAGAGAGAGAGAGAGAGAGAGGAATAGCATTATAGTTCTACCCCTACCCTAAGTAACAAGGGGTAGAAATTCGATATACGGGAGCGAGAGCTCATAGCTATATTATATTCAATTTAACATTGTAAAACTGAATAATTTTTGTTAATTAAATCTGTTTTATGGTTTTGTGTAGACGCCTATTGTTAATATGGAGACGTTATCATTAATCTGTTTTGTATTTGTACTGTACAGTCAGTACCTTCTATACTTTAAATTTATATTGAATGAATAGTAAAAGTGTAGAGTTAGATATGGAAACTAAATTTTTAAAGAATATATTCAGTAAACTAAAATTTCTTCTTCATTTTACTATAGAATAATGTGATGTAGACGAGGAGGAAGAGTACGGAGAGTACAGTTTAAATCTGCCTTTCATTAGATAGTACTTTTTATAATAAAAAGGTGTTTAAGATTGCAAAGTTATAAAACCTTTTCACAGAAATAAATCCGTAAAAATACATTCGTTATACTCCTCGGCACTTCAGATTGATTATTACTGATATTTATTATAAGCCCGTTATCTCTTTTTTTAAAATTTGAAAATTTAATTTTACAATAAGCTAATTAGTAAATAATTTTTAATAATAAGTATCAATGAATTCATCGGATTTAGGTAAATAATTAAAACAGAAAATAATGAAATTTTATTGAGTTACCGATCGTCGAAACAAGCTTAGCCATCAGCTGCAGCTGACAGGTAATCTTGTTTCCCTGTTAGAAATGAATCCATCAAGACAATGTGTTCATACCAGTAATTAAACAGAGAGGTTGCTCTATCATTAATTACCTCCCACTTTTGTCGCTAGAGGGCGAACGAGGACAGGAAGTAGGTCGCGCGTGCTTCACCTCTCGCCTTCCTTTCCTTCCCACGTCACTAATAATATTAAACTAAGGAAAGGTACAGTACCTGTCCTCATCATAATGCACTATTACAGAACTGAACTGAATGCACTTTAAATTAATTCGCACTCAGAAGAATTAATAGCCTTGAAAAAAAGAAAGGAAAGGAAGAGAAAAATTAATTAATAAACTTTTAAGATTCCATTAATAATGTGTGACAGAATTACTATTTTAAAGACGAGGAGAGACGAGTGATGTTAGTATTTAGAGTTAGATTTTTCCATTAATCAGAGAATTGAGCTGTGATGAGAAATAAGTCAGGACAAGCGAGAGCGAAAGAGGAGACATTCTGTTTGTTGACACAATTTCTTAGAATTAGTCTCTTATCTGGTGAGAATATAGAAGAGGAAGATATATTACAGTGATGATATTCCTACGACGAAGATGAGCAGAGATGTAATAAGATTCTCTCCAGATCATTCTGAAAGATGATGTTAATCTCTAGGATCATCTACGCAGTTTAGGATGATGGTGTAAAGTCGTATTATCAATTTCAAGTACATTTTTAATAATTATGTATTTAATTAGAAAAAATATTATTTTAATCATCCTCTTCGTCTCAATTATTTAAGTTTTTCCTCTTTTTAAGCGAAGTTTTGCGCTTCTTAATCGTACTACTTAATTAGAATTCATGTTATACAGTAGTAGTAATATTATATATAAAGACACAAGGTATTTTATTTATGAACTGTACTGTTTATGAATATAGATTAAATTTAATCTGAGAAACAGTGAGAGCGAGTAAGTAGCTTATTAGTTGGACTCATTGATTCTCAACATAAATAAATAAATAACGGGTGTCTGCACTTGTGACTATAATTTAAATATATTTGGGGAATAACTGCTTTATTTTCAAAACTTTTGTAGTGATTACACTGTTGAATAAACACAGAAAAATACTTCGAAACGGAGCGATTTTCTGTGTTAAAAAACCTGTTCAAAACGGAAACCTGCCAAACATGAAAAAATATTCCGATTTACACAGGTTTCACTGTATAAATAAGCCTATACACAGGGCCGTCGAGAGCTTGTAAGGGTGGAGGTAGAGCGGGCCTTTTTTTAACAAATAAAATATGTAAAAAGTTTATTAATAAAAAGCAGTTTTACAGACTTAACTTCTAATTAATAAAAAATAACATTAGGAATCACTTCGGGCTCTGCTAGCTCTCCTCCTCTTGGTGGCCCCGCTTATAAATAAGTAAATAAGTAGTAAAATAAGATAATTGTATAAATACAATATAAGCCTGTTAATAGAAATCATATTATATTAAATATATCGATGATGAGTTTACTGAAAGCTTTCCTTTAGTTTCTTTAGATTCTTCTTGATTTCGAAAGAAACTACAGAGAAAGCTGGTAAGGAATCTTTCTCGACTTTCTTGGCACTCGAACAGGAGGTTAAGGGTACCATTAAGAAGTTATATAATTTTTAATTATACTAGAATATAAAATTTAAGTAATAACAAAAACTTAAGAGGATTATTTTTTTAAAATTAGGCCTATAAGATATTTCTCTATTTAAAAGAATATTTACATTTAAAAAACACTAAGGCACATTAGCACAAAGTAAAAATTGTGTGTGGTGTCAGTGTGTCACCTGTAACTGATTTTATTTAAAAATAATTTTTATATTTTAAATTGTTATAAAAAGATAAAGGATTTATTTTGAGATAGGATAATATCATTTTAAAAATTGGAAATTTTAATAAAGAGTAAAACGTTCATTAAGTTTGATCCCACTGGAGATATGACACATGACCCCTTCTGTATTTTCACCTCTTAACCTTCAACCACTAAAATTTAATAGTATAATGCCCCATATATAGAAATAATTCTGCTAATTCTTAAAAATTTTTGGTTCTATCCAGTCCTGAGATATAATGAAAAATAGACGAACATGCACACATAATAGGCATATAAACACATAAACATAGGCGTATAAAATTTTATTTTTACATTTTTTTTGGGCCTCTTAAGCGTCAAAACGTCGAGAAATGCCAAAAATCAGGAGGGGAGGTTCAAAATTTGACCGATCACCGTACTTTCCCAATGTTATACTCTACGGCAGCTGGAAAAAAAGTAATAATTTGACTTAATTCAGTGTTATAAATGTTTTGCCTTTCATAATTAAGAAATTTATAATTAGGCAGTAACTTTCTATAGATGAATTTTTAATAATGTGTTTTCGATGTATTATAATTTAAAAGTATGTTTCGATGATTTATATTATTAGATGCTTGACAGCGCATGAAAATAATACATTTACTACGCTTACTTATACAAATAATGATGCCACCTGTTATGAATACCATATATATTTATGCTTATTTATAACCTTACAAGATTGTAAATAAATAAAAAGAATTAATTTAGTGTATTTTTAAAAAATTTGAGCCCTTTATACATATGCACATAGGACGAACTGCAGGCAGGAGGAGACTTCAATCCTACAAATCATCCATTCTGAGTCCTTTATAATTTTAAAATTTGGAATTTCTATAATGAATATATAAAATTTTAATTATCTATCGTCTATAAACATTTAAAATTATATAAATTTTACTCGGAAAGTGATTGCATGATAAGGAACTTTCTTATTGTATAAGATACGAGTTTTAATCGGATCCTGAATTAATTTATTCATGGATATTTATGAGAAGTTCGAATTAAGACTTACGTAATTGTGTATTACTTATTACAGCACTTTATAATGGCAAAACTGTGGTCAATTATTATTCTCTATAGTTTTACGAAGAAATCAATTCCTATGAGAATTTAGTTCCTTCTGTTGTTTGCTTGAAATATAATTTTTAAAAAATCTTTAAATAAATATCAAAATATGGGCTAACGTTTGTTAAATTTTAATCAAAGACACGTGTCGTATGCTAATTAAAATATTAAAAATGTGATTTTTTTGTTTTCTTATGGTGGTTGGTGATTGTTTGATATGGAGGTGCTAATGCAGAAGGGCGCACGGCACGCAATCTAATAGAATCGTTTTGATTTCTTAGGCCCTATAAAACATTAATTGTAACCGTTTATTATAATTTATATAATTACTACGTAATAAAAAATGGAGACTTTTTAAAATAAGATAATACTCATAATTTTACATAATCTATAATGATATGGAAGCGAATTAAGAATCATATTAAGTAAATAATTCTTATTTATTAGTATTAGAATTAATAAATTACGATAAGCTACAGGATAGGTTGAGAAATGTGTATTTTTAATAATTTCTTAACGATACAAATGAAATTCTTATCATACATTTTTACGATTTTATCCTGCACTAGAGATTTATACAAAGATCAAGTTATATAGATTGAATTTATATTAATACGTTTGTTTTTAATATTAATACAGTGATAAAGAGTAAAGTTTAAAACAAAATTTTAAACTTTTTACCATTTATAACGTTTTATAAACGAAATAATCTAACATCAACAGAAACCAGTTTCTTCATCAAGTTGATGGGTTGCGATGCTTTCGTTCTGGTGACAGATCACTGCTGTCGGCTCCAAGACAGACAACTTTACCTCCCGGACTTTGGCATCCATCAAGTTTGCCTGATGATTGCAACCAGTGGGCAAAATGACCGAAATCTATTTCTTTAAATAAGTATTCTTAAAGAGATAAATTTTGCAGCACTCGTCTAAGGCACCCCCATCATCATTTTACTTATCATAACTGTTCGAGTAAAATAGAAGCAATCAAAACGTAGAATGCTTGGGTTTTTGCAATTCTGAATGGAAAAGTCTAGCAGGAAAGCTGCTCTCCTGGAGGATTTAGAAAATTTCCTCTTTTTTTTTCCTTATCCAGCTGCAAGACAGTCTTTCCATCAGGAATTTCTCTTTTCTCTCTATCCGTGCGAACGTTGATCCAACCAACACAAAACCAATAACTCACCTATTTCATTCACTATCATGATAAATGATGGTTTGAAGGGATGATCTTTTTTATAAGCCCCTAGACGGGCTTAAGTCGTCACTAGACGAATATGACGGATTCAATATTGACGCTGAGTCAAGTCGAGGCCGTCCATCAACCGCTTTCACCCCAACAGGGAAATGCTGCAGTCACGTGTAATAAACACTAGCCGATGCACCAACAAATTGACCCCATTGCAACGTGCTAGTGTGACGATGGTTAAAGCCTTGTGACGTCGGTTTTCTAGATAGGCTGCGGGTGGTTTTTGGATAGGTTGGCGTCAAACGTCACTTCCCAGTCATAACCGTAACCGTAGGTGGCCGACTAAAAATGAGGGATTGAACAATTTCTAGCTCTTTTATTGAAAATTGTGAAAGAACAAATTTTATGAAAAGCGATCCGGCTGAAACTATTAAAATGCAGAATAACCCACGTCTCTATTATAGTAAATAGCGGTGGGATGAAAAATAAGACTCAAAATCAATACTCCTTTTTTAAAGTCGAACTGGCGCCTTTGCATCCTTTTATACATGATAGACGACCAGAAATGCAAATTTCGTTTCACAATGTTATTAAAATCAATATGAATGTTATTTATAAAGGTTTACGCTCATATATATTTTAAATTTAAGTTAATTTAATTGCTGTTACATCCAATACTTTCTTACCTTCTCCAACTGATGACTAACCACGTTAGTTCTTAAGCTTAGTACAGCATCTTATTTATGTATGTATTTAGATACATAAAATGGTGTAAATTTATAAAAATTCAAACCCTAAAGTTCGTTTGTGTAAGGTTTCCAGTCAAATTTAAATTTATAATAATTAGATTACGGCTTAATTAAAATTTCGCTTAGATACACGTGATCTGTAGAGAAGACTCACCAACTTAATGTAGCATCTTACTTAAATCTTAAGCGATTAGTCTTTAAACATGATTGAGATCTTCTATACTTAATCTGCATATAAATTACTGCTGCTAATTATATTTTAATTATATTCATTTCTTTTTTTCGCTTATGCAAAACAACGAGGTTCCTCGTACAGTACAGTACAATACAGTTTGTAACGCGGTTTTATTTTCACATTTTTATAATAAAATATACTTTCTCTATGATAAATAGTTTGATTTTTACAGATAAAAAATAATCTAAGATAATTATTTATTTATAAACAGTGTATATAATCAAGGCTGGATTAACCATTAGGCAAAATAAACGGGTGGTTATTGTAATGAGGAAGGAGAACACCACAGAAATTTTTCATTACCTGATTTACTATAGATTGTAAGGTGCAGCTGAACCTGGGTCTACAAAAAGGGGACCCCACAATAAATTTAAAAAATTAAAGTATTTGTTAGCGTCATTCGTCTCGAAAATATAAATTTTATTCTATGTCTTATTATTGTTTAGGGCCTATATTTTGAATTACATATACAGTATACGGGGCACCAAAATCTTTTAAGTGTTTAGGGCCTCTAAAAGTCTTAATCCGGTCCTGTATATAAGTTAATTTATTTACACAAGCAAGGCCTAAAGATCAAGTTTCCCTATAGAAAGAACAGTACATGAATACTGTACTTTTCTACTGGATAAGCCTACAATAAATTCTCCATACTTACAAAATGTAGAGAAATCGTACAATCTACTAATAGTTTAACCGCTTGTTAATTAATTATTTTAAACACAATTTAATGCTAATTGTAATTAATGTAAATTATACTTTTTCCTCAGTGAATGCGCGCCAGAACGATAAGCTAAAGTATATTAGTACACTTGTTACGCTTGTTATTGATTGTAAGCTCGCATACATCATTTATAATAATGAAATATTTACGATTAAAAAAAGCGATTTTGCTAATTTCGCTCGAACGTTTAATATTCAATAATTTATATAATTATACATTAGTGAAATTTTGTTAAAAACTATGAAAAATTCCGTATTTAGTAAAATGAATGTAGTGAGGTTTTAATGTATCATTTTCACGGTAAATACTTTTAAGTAGATTACATTACCGCAGCTATTAAAAGTAAATTAACATTGGAAAATAACGTCGCAGGGAAGCTTTTTCGATACACCAATTTAAAATCGGATTCAATTTTTAAATTTTTAAGTGAAAGGCTAAAACCATTAAATTGAGTTTAAACCTATTTTCGGGTCATAAAATCGGTTCGTTCTTCATCGGGGAGGGAGAGTTAAATGGTTTTTTTTTCTTTCTTTATTTTTTCCCTTAGTAGATTTCGCTTCCATTACCCCGTTAGACTTAATCGACGAGTCTGAAGTCGATCTATTGTTCTTCCGTCTATTATCTCTTCCTATGCTTCCAGAAAACACTTTTCGTTTCGTCTTTTCCCCTGTCCTATCCTGGCCTTATCTCTTTTTTCCCTCCTCCCCTTCAGTCAGCAAGGCAATACGAAAAGCAATTTTCGTTTTTAAACGACCGTTTTTCTTTCCCCTTCACACACGCACACACGCACGCACACACACACATACACACACACATACTCTCTAGTCATCGGTCTATCTCCATCCTCCCTCTTTTTTCAATTTTTTTTTTTTTTTTTCCTTTTTTCTTCGGCAGAAATTTCCGTTTTATACCGAAAGAAAAATGACATTTTGACTTGTGCAAAGAAACAAAAGATTTCTCCCAGTCAATAATACCCGGATGTATTATTTTTTTTCTTTTTTTTTCTAACTCCGTAACTGAATCGGAAATGGAAAAAAGACCAGAAGAAAAAATTGCTTAACTGACACAAAATAAGAGGGGGGGTTGGAAATTAAACGAAGCGCTAGCCAATCGTTTCTTTTCTGTCCGCTCAGGCGCTGTTATCGACTAATTATCAACGCGACTCACGCTTCGCTGCTTACCAATAGATAGTCCATCGTAACGATCTGAAGCTGAATTGATTTTCTATCCTTGTGTTTTTTTTTCTTTTCTATTTTTCCCCCCTTCCTTCTAGTAGACTATAGTCGATTGGACGGCGCTCTAACCAGTCACTGTGTGACGTGATGGAGCGCGGAATGATTACCTATCCGGAAAAACGATGCCGCACCTCCTGATTGTTAAAAAACGTCGTATAGCCGAGAATTCACCAGACTGATTGGATTGTTTGTTTCTAAGAATTAAACATATTCAAAATTTAAATTAAATGCAATTTTATTCGTATAATTTGTCTCCCCTTCTTCTCGTCTTTGCGGATTAAACAGGATTTTTTGATAATTTTGTGCGCCTATTTTTAGTATTTAATCGTTAGTTTTAATTGTTAAAAATCAGTATTTAATTTCATTGTTAAAAAACAGTATTTAATTGGTTATTATTGTTAAAAATCAGTATTTAATTGTTATTTTTATTGTTAAAAATCAGTATTTAACCGTTAATTTCATTGTTAAAAATCAGTATTTAATTGTTATTTTTATTGTTAAAAATCAGTATTTAACCGTTAATTTCATTATTAAAAATCAGTATTTAATTTTAATTGTTAAAAATCAGTATTTAATTGTTGTTTTAATTGTTAAAAATCAGTATTTAACCGTTAATTTCATTGTTAAAAATCAGTATTTAATTTTAATTGTTAAAAATCAGTATTTAATTGTTGTATTAATTGTTAAAAATCGGTATTTAATTGTTTAAAAAAACACCTTACAACCGAAAATTCACCAGACTGATTGAATTGTTCGTTTTTACGAATTAAATACATTCAAAATTTAAATTAAATGCGATTTTCTTCGTATAATTTGTCTCTCCTTCTTCTCGTCTTTACGGATTAAACAGAATTTTCTGATAATTTCGTGCACCCATTTTTAGTACTAAAGTGTTAAAAATAATAATAAAAAATAGAATTAGCTTCTTACAAAGCTTTCTATTCAATAATTTTAGCATATTTAATGCCTTCTTCGCATTTTTATACGGATTATCATCAAAAAAAATATTCATGTAAATTATGTATTATGCGTCGGAATAATCGATATAATTTACATATATATTTTTTCTTATATATGAAAGTTTTGTTATAATTTATTTTAGTAAAAATTACTGGATGAATTAACTTTACTTTTAAGTCGGAGTATTAACATAATATTTAAGAAATTAAAAAAAAATTATATATATCTTAACCTGTAGCGGATTAAGTTCCTTTGAGGTCCTAGGCCCAATTTTTTAATAAGGCCCTTTATGTAAAAGTCTTTTTTATATTAAAAAGACAATAAAATCGTCACATAAATCGAGTTGTCATTGTTCTTGCAGGGGTGAGAAGTATACACTTTTAAAACCTTCACTAAATTTTTAGAGGCATATTATCTTTTAATATGTAATTTTTGAGGCCCCTGGAGACGACGAGGCCCTAGGCGCGCGCCTAGTACGTCTATTGAGTAATCCGCCACTGACCTTAACTACTTTGTAGTATGTATCTGAACGTACAAAACAGAAAAATTTATCAAAATTTTCGAATAAACCGACGTTATAAATATAAAAATTGAATTTTTATTAATAATATGATTTATCTTAGTTAAATTCTACATTAAAGTAATTTTTCTACGCTTCATATTTAATAAAACAATAAGGCTTAAGAGCCTGACAAATGCTTATATTTAGATTATAGTTTTATAAAATTTTTACCTGTTTAATTACATTGAATTTAATTTTACATTCAGCACTTATAAAAATAAAGTAAATTATGTTCGACTCTTAATAAATTTGAATAAGAACTCAAAAAGTTGGTATGAGGTCATAGGCCTAAAATAAATAAATAACACTACATGATCTAGAGTAGTGTTTCCCAAAGTGTAGTACGCGTACCCTCGTGGATAAGCGGAATGTTTTCACGTGGCAAGTGGCAATTTGAGTAGTTTACAACAGATTTTTTCATAGTATGCTTTATAATTTATTAAGTAAAAGAAGGAAAATCAAAAATTTCTAGCATTCGTCGTCCCATTTCCACATTTAATTAGAATAATAAATGAAGGACCTACTTTAAAAAATTTCTTATTGAATAAATTATATTTAAATTCAACAAAATCTATTATAATATATTGAGAAATTCTCATTTTAGTGACCTTAAAACATAGATTTTATTATTATTATTATATTACAATCTTGTCAAATTTATATTATTTGTTTTCAATTTATACTTATATTTCTTTATAACTTTATCCTTTATTTGTAGATATTTTACGCGAGTTAAGACAACAAAATATTATTATATTATAACGAAAATTTTATTTATTTATTTGCCTCATTTCTTGTGTAAGGTTTAACGTATTACATTTGGCAATGGTTCATTTATTCTTCTATATTCTTCCTTTGTACGTGTAGAAGTTTAGTCTCTGGAGAAGATTTATTAATTTATATTTTAATTTTTATTTAAAAAATCTTCTAAAAACTATTCTTATTTTAAATTATTATCTTATACGTAATGAAGTAATCGTCGTATTACTTTCGCGGTTGTTATAACACAGGAAAGTATTGTAATCCGTGTCAAAGTTGACCCTCCGGGTCTTTTGCAAATCTCCACCCCCTCAATGTTTATAGGAGTCGCAACCTTTTTTTTAGATCCTCCCTAAATCCAAAAAAGTCAAAAAGAGAAAAAATTCCCTGTATGTTTGTATACTTGTGTGTTGGCATCCATTTAATTTAATATCTCAGGATGGAGTAAAGATTAACAAACGAAATTTGGCATGGTACCTTGTATGTAAGGTGCATTAATTCCATTAAATTTTGGAGTACGGAACTCGAAGAGATGGGGCAATAGAGAGAGGTCACGTGTGGGGCCGGATTTAATGAAATTTTTACTCGTAATTGGCATTTAGAAGATTAAAAAAAAAAACAAAAAAAAAGTCGTCTCTACCATCAAAATTAAGCCATATTTATAATTTTTAATCACATCCGATATTTTTTATATAAATTCATACTTTTATTAAACAATTGTGATAAACCTGAGCAGCTTTTATAAAACTGTAATTAGGAAAACGTAGTATTGAAAGTTTATTTTAAAAAATATATTTAATGTTTATTTTTCTTTTGTAAGAAATTTTCCGGAAGAAACTTTAATTTTTTGTTGAATTTCTGTATTAGATTTCCACTTCTGTGAACAACTTATTGGCAACGTAATCGCGCAAGATGATGTTTACAGTTCATAAAACTAATAGATATTATGGTTTCCTTTACCTTCTTTTTTTCTATACGCTATCTTGTCCTTTACCACAAAAATTAGGACAGGCTACATAATACTTCACAGCCTTCAAAAGTTTTCAGCTGTAATACTTAAACAGAGTAACAGTTGAGTGCTTCGGAATTACAAATTTTCTGTAAGAAAGAAGACTAACAGGTTACACTTTTTGAAAATAAATTGTGAATTTATTTAAGCAGATAAAAGACTTTAATTTTCTTCGAAATAACGCTAAGATATTGATCAATATAATGTAAAATTTACTATAATATAGACTATAGGTATTCAATCTGAAAATTGCAACCCAAAAACCACAACTTTGTGATGATAATTCTAATTCTTATCGCTGGATATAAATGATTAAAATGAAATTAATATATTTTTTAAAAATATCATGCTTATTGATGTATGTAAATAATTCTTAGGTATAACTTCTAGTCTTAAATAATAGAAATAACTTGGGATTTGGGAAGAGTGAGATGGAGCACGGACCATTCACAAATGTGGAGCATCATCCATCCCGAAAGCCATAAAAATGCGTGAATAAAATCAATAAACAAATAAAAAGAAAGATTTCTTATCAATTTATCGAAAAAATAACGTAATTTATATCGCATCCATATTATATTTTTTACACGAAAAGCCAAATTTTGCCCATGTCCGCTTGGCTTGAGGCTCAACAAATTCGTTTATGAACTTCCCATTAAGCATTTTTAATTTATTAGTTATTAATTTTTAATTCTTTTACGTTTATATTATTATTACAATAGATTTTCATGTTATAAAGAAGTTAACATGTTACATAAATTATATTCTTATATGACAGTTTTATTTTGGAGTCAATATAATCCGATTCTGGCCGGCTAAAACTTTATAGAAATGGAATTCAGATATATAGAAGCAGGATTGGCTGAAAGTTTTGCCGGAAAAAATATTACTGGACCACAAAGTATTTGCAAAAAACATTTTTTTATTAAATTTTCTTGGAAATTTGAAAGTACTGGGTCTCTCTGGACGATCTGGGGCCCTAAAAACCAACGTCTGAGCCGACCCTGTATAGAAATTGAGCAGCCCCGAGATAGACAATAGAGAAGTTAATTTTATTTTATATATATATATATATATATACTTTTTTTTAACGAAAAAATGTAACTTTGTTTAACAAATTAGAAATTATTATTTTACAATATAATAATGATTACTTTTATGATAAAGTAAGCTTAAAGGAGTAGTGTAATCGGGAATAAGCATTGAATTTATGAGTTAAATATTAAATTTAAGTTAATTTGTATCCTTTTAGCTTTCAGTTGTAATTGTTTAGTAGTATATTTTTCTTTAACCACGTAAAGAAAGTGATTAATAGGCTATCTGAGACTAGCAGTCATTAATTCTTTACAGTAATTTAATCAATTGATTCCAGGAAAATTACAAGTCTATTTTGGCATTAATAAGTTATATCTAGATCTTTAATAATATATGATTCTAAGTAATGGCAAAATCAACAAAAATATTTTTAAAAATGACAGTTTATGTCAATCTCAACGCAAAATATTAAGTTTAAAATGCTCAATTGTGTAGAGAAATAAACGTCTAACTTGTCTTGATCATGATATTTCATATACTGTACTTACTTCTATGCATCTTTATTTAAATTTATAATTTAATTAAAGAATTATTAACGAATTTTCAATACGTTAACAGCTGATGTATTGAACTAACGTACAGTACATAAAAACGTAGTTTTTTTTCAGTTTACGTAAACAAAAACGTTGCAAATCTGCATGTTTTATTGTGGTTTTGTCATTTATTTAAACTCGAGTTAAATTAAAAATCAAAGAAAAAAATTAATAGTTTGATTGATATTCTTTATTATAATTAAAATAATATAATTAAAAATTATCCTTAGCTTTTTTATTTTATAATAAATTATTATGCTGCAAGTTAGGCTATTAATACCGAATTAAATCTTACTCTACTAATTTAATGGATGATTTACTCGTTATTTAATTAATATCGCATAAGTATTTAGTAATGTTGTTGTTTTTTATACTAAAATATCTATCTTTGATTCCAAAATTCAACAATAACTACTTGATTTAAGATGAAGAATTGACTTTGCAGTAGATAAAATGTAAAATATATGTTTTAATTTTATTTTTCTAATCGTGATTTTTAGTTATAGGAGTATATTTTCTGCTAATTTTTTCAATTAATACATTTATCTATACATTTTATATTTATATCTTTGTGAATATTAAGCTGAATATACACGCTTATGCAACCTGCAATACTCGTGCAACCTGAAATATTCATGCAATCTTGTGATGAGATGAAGACATTCCAACTAAAAATTTCCCATCTCTGGTTTAAGATTTATTAGAAAAATAGACGTAGATTAATTATCTTATACTATTTGATAAAATTTTTTAGTGGATTTTATACTTTTTAATGGAATTTACAGGACAGAATTATGTATTTAAAGCAAATTAAAGATTTAAAATTCATTTAGATTTGTCATTATCGATTTAATCTAAATCATATAAATATAATAATAATTATTCATAAGATTATGGATTTAAGAAGTAATAAATTTTATATTTTATTTTATTTTATTTTATTAAGAGATAGATCTGCATTTAGGCTAAATCGAACAATTCTGACCATTAATTTAAAAAAAATCATTGATAAAATGTCATCAAGTCAATTTATAACTTTACTAATGTATTTTAACGATTTTTTAATGACTTAATTATATATTTAGTCTCCACGTTTATTAAATTTAAAGTGTAATATTTAAAATATTTCTTAAGAAGCGTAGTTTCAATTTTAAAAGCTACTACACCTTTATTAAGGGCCTGACAATTGACTTTGTAAAACACTTTAAATTAAATATTTTTATAGATAATTTTACTAAAATATACATTTTCGAGTAAATAATTCCTTAAATTAACTATCGGAGTATTATTTAATTCAATATTAATAGCTTGATTTGCAGCGTAATAATTTATTATAAGGTAAATGTAGGCCTTGCAATTTAATATTAAAACTAGAGGAAAGCGAATGATGAAAATAGTCGAAGAAAAATGAAGTTAGAATTTTATTTTAAATAAAAATAAATTAATTAAACTTTTATAATCAATTTTCCTAATTATTCTCGATGTTTAAATATAAAATAAATTTTAATTTTAAGTTTAAAATTTGTGTATTGCTCTCATCCTCTGTTCTCTTGCTATGCAAAGTCTAATTTTCGTCAAGAAGAAAGTATTTTTTTAAAATATTTTTTTAATGGCCTACAAAATAATCTGTTCATAGAAATTATCTTTGCAATCTTCTCTATCTACAAACTAATTTTTAATTACGTAAATAAATAAACTACAAGGAAAACCACTCGACTCTAAACACTCTTCACGGTAATTAATTAATTAATAACCAATTATTTAACCTTTTATGTTATAATTCTGTGTTGATTTAAACTAAATCATTAGTATAAACACTTCTAGGACCGAAATTCTGCCGGGCTCCAAGAGAACTTTTAGGCCAGGCCCCTTTATTTAGGCCTATATATATATATATATTTTTTTTTCTAATTTATTGTCGCGTTTAAACAGAAAAAAAAGAAAGAATTCTTCCGTATAAATTATAATTAAAATGAAATTTTTAATTACATTTCTCATTAAGAAAATCACTCGTATTATTTAACTTTAGAATATAGCCTAAACGAATTCATTTCTGTATTATTCCCCATTATAAATACAGCTTAACATTTATAAAATTATAAAGTTTTATCGGAAATAAATTGTGTCTTCTCTTTTTTTTCTAAATCAGACATAAAGCGAACATCACAAACTTTTCTTCACTTTTTTAATCGAGAATGGCTTATACACAGTTATATTCTATCGCATTGATATACAGCAGATCTAAACTTCGAACAAAAAAAGAAAAAAATATATCATTTATATGGCACACTTTCTCTTTTTAACTGGCAAACAGAATTTTCGAATGTTCAAGTAATTTGGTTTCAGCAATGAAAGAAAAAATGAGAAAGAAAAAAAAAAGAAGAGGATTGAAAAAAATAAAAAGGCATAAACTCCGGGATAAGCATTTTTGTGAAAGATTGTTCATTTTCTTATTGTTACTAGGCAGCTCGGGGGATTACCGATTTCTTGGCCAGGGGACGACGTTCAAAAGAGATGTGGGGATGTATCGGTCCCCTAGTCTCTCTATAACTGTCCATTAGATGGAGGAAATTGCCATGTAAGCTCTTATCTCCTGGCGTTGCAGAGTATATAATGGTCCCGCTCAGGGAGTGCGTTATCACTGGCTACGGAATGAGCCAGGGGTGGACGAGGGGGAGAGGATCTACTGAAGAATCTTTTCTCGCCTTTTCCCTTTTTTTTTCCAATTTTTTTCTTAACACTAATATTATTGGTAGTGGAGCCATTAGCGATTAATGTGACATTTATGATACGGTTTACAGTAGGCCTAATTTAATCTTCTGAGATATAAGGCTAAACTGCATTAAAACCTATATCGAAGTGTATGGTTCAATCTAAGTGTTAAGTAATAGGTATTAATGAACGTTTATGATCATGTAAATCTTATTAAAAAAAAAAAAGAAAGAAAGAAAGAAAGATTTTATTGCAGATTTAGAAAAAGTATTCACTGCATAATTTTAACGATACAGTTTAATAGATATAAATTTGCTATTAAATATTTAAATATTTTAAGATACACGTACGGAATTAAAGAACAAATTTCTGATGAATATATCTACCAATCTTATTTGTTTTTTTTTGCCATGAAAGTTTAGTAAAATTATTTTTAAAAAATAGGTGCAAAGCGTATTATTGATTAGCAATGTCTTCTTCTATAGCAAACTATGTCAAAATAAACAGTTACAATGAAAAAAAATAGGAGATTTAAATTAATTTAAATCGTATTAGACCTATAAATTGATAGCATTGATACATTTAACAATAGAAATCGAACCCAGCAGAGAGACGTAATTATTTAATTAACCACTGATCACGTTATGACTGATGAGAAAATTTATTTAATTAATTATCAGTTTTAAAATGTCTTTAAATTCTAATTAAAATAATATAGTAAAATAATTAATTTATTTTAAAAATTTTAAAGAAAGATTAACAATCTTACAATATTAAATTATCAATTCTATAAACAGATCCGTTGTTACAATATAATTTTAAATATAAAGCTCACTTAAGCCCGTAAGAGTTTAATTAATTATGCATGAATCACAGTGAATAATTTTTTAACTTAAAATATATTAATTGAAATAATTTTTAACAAGCAAAAATTTGAAATTATATTATTGTAAATTATGTAGGAAAAAAACATTTTAATTGATAAAATATGAAATTAAACTATGAATTAGTTTATAATATTTTTTAATTAATTTTTTTAATGATTTATAATCAATAAATTTAATTAAATATTAATTTTGAGTGTTTTATACGTTGTTTTATGCGTTCTATACACCGTTTTAATGGACAGTGACTATTTTTTATTTTCTTCTTGAGATCTTTTAAAACCCAATTACGAAACCTGGTCAGAAAATTTTGATATAGATAGAGACACCTGTAGAGATAAGAGAATAATCCTATCTTCATATTTCTTTCCATTTCGTCAGTCAAAGAAAACAAGATGGCCACCGTCTTGCAGGAAGTAGACATAGGATGCTTCGGGCAAGACATGGTTCTCCGATTTCCGAACAGACGCCGTTATCTACCGACCGTTGTCACGTGACTGACGATAGCTGTTCGGACACTGGAGTGACAAAACCGTTTGTGACATCTCCAATCTGCTTGGCCGTCAGGCCGGAAAGTTCTCTGTCCTTCCGTTAGGTGGCGTGCTTGGAAGAAGCGATAAAGTGGGAAGTGGAGGTGACAGCATTGGCGCCCCAGCTTTCCTTTGCTGATCTCCGGTTAGGTAAAAGACAGAAGTTGGAATTCAGTTCTTTAAAGGTGACAGACACAAATGATAAGGCGCGCGGAGGTTGGAGGTGACACGAGGTGCCACGTTTGGAGAATGCTGCTGCTGCGTTAAAATATGCCAACGGGAACAACCTTCAACTCGTCTTCTAGACTTACTACAGTATTTTCCTTTTCATCATCCGTTTCAATCAAAAACTGTAACTTTGTCGTGAAAATATATTTAATAAACTTTATACATTTACTCTTATAAATTACACAGAAATTCTTGTTTTAATTTTAAAAAACACAAACGTGTTTACATATTAAGCGTACAAATCAAAGTTTGACAAGTAATACGAGGATTATTTTAAAGAAAGAATTACTCTTTAATAATAGAAGACCATTTATACAATAGCTTATACTCTTTTAGTTTTCTGTTTTGTGTTGTACTGTTATCATAAGCACTTTAATAAACCTGTCCTGTATAAATCCACCTACATTTATATGACTCATAATTTCAAAAATTTCTGTAAATATATCTGTTCTCTTCGCATGTAGCACAGAAGTCGATTGGTGCGGAAATCAGTCATTCCGATTCAACACCAAAATGGCTATATTAAGCGAGTGAATAGTCGTAGATAACTGTAGCATGAAAGAAATCTTTTCTGTATAGAAATTAAATATAAATTTAGTAGCGGATGCAGAAGAGCCCAAAGGGGGCTAACTCAAAAAATCTAAAATATTTCGATAATTATAAGTACTGGACAGTATATTTTATTAACACGTACAAGATGACTGTATTGTGGATGGTCCGTAAACCATAGTTGCCGTCATAAATGTTTTTAGAACCGTTTAATTGTTTTAAAAACATTAAAAGACACACACGAAAAACTAAGTTCGAACAAATAAATTAATTTTTTTTTTGTATGTGTGTGTGTGTCAATGGAGAGGGTTAAGCCCCTGTAGCTAACTCCCCATGGATCCGCCCTTATATAAATCTACTCATAAATTATGCAATTTATAAAATTTTACTCCTTGTTCCGATAAATATGTTTAGAATTATGTTCTAGGCTGACGGACTAAACTAAAATTTTATGCATCCTCTACGTTATTTTCCACACATACGTTAAAAGTTACGGTGGTAATAATTGTAGAATTTAGAGGAGATTTAATCGGAATTTTAATTCGTCCGACCGCGTTTAATTCCTCTACATTTTCTAAGAAAAGATTTAGATCTGAAAAAAAGCCAGTCTATAAATTATTATAAAATATATAGTGTATTTCGCCTATTTATGGGTTAGGCAGCTCGGTATGGGCCTATCTATTGACCGTCCTAGTTTCAGAGTGGGAAGTTGGCGATCTTTCACTAGATAAACCTCTTAAGCACGGAGAGGGGAGAAAAGTGCCGAATTTCCAATTCCATTGGAAGATACGGAGACAGAAATTAATAGGGAATTTCTTCCGCCTTATTGTGTTCGACATTGATTTATCCGCCACACTAGACCGAAGCGACAATTGATAGACCATCATTTCTCAAGATGTTAGAAATTCGACGGACAAAACCTCTTGTCAGTCGGTCTTGATCTAAGCGCCATTTCAGAAGAGAAAGAAAAGAATGACGAAGAAAAGGATCGGGAAAACTAAGTCTATCGCCGTATGGTGCGGTCAGATTCACACGGTAGTCGTCGTCCTGGACCAACCGGATGTCTCCGTACTCCCTCTCAGACATTAATCATCGTCCGAACCGGACAATAGATGGCGCTAGCGATAAGTCCGTCCCGAAAACAGGAAGTCGACTGCAGTTTCCGAATTTTATCAGTCTCGTTTTCGTCCTCCGTTTCCGGTACGAGCTTATCTTTGACTTCAGTTGGACGCTCGGCAAGGCGTTATAAATAGGTCTAATGTAGCAGATGAGAAGGAAAACTCCGGATCGATCCAGCTTTTACACATTCCCAACGGAATTTCGTGCGTAGAAGTAAACAATCCATCACAAAAATCGTCCGATAAATGGAAAATTCTACACAAAAGCTAATTTGCAGTTTTCGTACTCGTTAAATGGGTTTTGGGACGATTCCCGGAGTTGGAGGACGGAAGGAAAAGAAGCTTGTTATTATCGGATGAGATTCGAAGATGCGGGGGGCTTTCACCCCTACCGGTTGAAAGCCCTCCCCCGACACTCAAAAGACATTCAATTGCCAGACTGTCTCCTGCAGTTGGTTCGAGTCCGGATGAGGGGTGGCGGCCTCGACTGTAGAATCCGGACAGTCTGTGCTTAACAGCCATTAAACTGTCAACGACAAAGAACGTCTAAATTAACCCGTCCCTGCGGGAGGGCAGGTACCCGCCCATTTCTGAAGAACTGTAATTGAAACACGGTTTAACTGGCTCGTCCTTTATTTCAGAGCCAACATCAAGAATGCAATTTCTCTTATATCCATTTACCGTGCTTATTGTCTTCAACACACATTCTAACGCTTTCTAATCAACATAAATTAACTTTAATTATTACAGTAAATTTATCCAAAATTGACAAATAAATTGTTTAATATTCAATCTTATGAATCGTCAAAGTATAAAATTTAATAATCATTAAACATCATTTTAACTGCATTTATATTTATTTGTTTATTTTCTGTAAGGCAAATTCTGCTCGAAATATATTAAAAAGTGGATAATTCTGGCATTTTAATAATTATTATTTTAGTTTAGAAGAGAGAATCTTCTTTAAGTGGAAGGCCCATAACCTGTTTTAGAACGAACTCGTACGGCTATTGCAGGTTGAATAAATGTATAAATTTAATATATATACGTATACAGAAATGCACAGCTATATAAACTGTATTTAGATAGGTGTTTTTACTGACAAATAAAACAAAAAATACATATTTTTATAACTGACAAGTTTAATTTTAATATCATAAATTTTATCAGGCTATATTAGAAGCTATAAAAGGCTGCAGGCTTCATAACCCTCTTTGTTATTTATAAAGCTTTGTTTAATCTGAATTTAAGACAATTTTTTGTTAGTTATCATATAACACTTGACGAAACGAATCGAATTTCTTTGAAGCTATGCAGTTTAGCCTAATAAAATTATGCCACAAAATCGATTCCATTTGTGAAAATTAATTCTATTTTGTGTTATTGAAATTACGAAAAAGTTTTAAAAAAATCTATAATTTTTTTTATATTTTATTTTGGTTTTTAATATTGAAATACACCCGCACTTTTTACGTAGAATTAAAGAATAACATTAGATTTAACTGTCGATTATTTAAATTTATGAATTATTTTTTCTATAATTGAATTAGTTAAATTAAGAGTCGTCACACCAGAGGCTTTCACGCGTAAAAATTTTGAAATTCGAATAAAATATATAAAACTACGTAGCGTACAATACTGTACTGTACATAGACTTAAATTTAAATCTATGATAAGCGTAAATAAATTCGTAAACTGTTAAATGATTTATTTTTAAGGCTAGTATATTTAGGCACTATCAATAATCATATAAATAGTTATAAAAATTATAAATTGTATGAATTTTAATGCTTAGATGTACTACAGTACGATAGTAGTTTTATTTATCTGAAAGTTGATTTATTTATCAATACATGGACATCCACAGAGAATTTTTTAGGGAGAGGGGCGAAGGTTAAAAGGAAATAATTATATCAATAAATTTTTATTTAATTATTTAATATTTTGGGGTTTTTTTCCCCACAAGTAGCTTATAGAATACAGTATTGCATCAAAGCATCCGTAGGGTGTTAGGTTACGAATCTCAATCATTTTTACTTGATCCTAGACAGGCAAATGCTCCGTTTTTCTCCCTCTTTAGGCCCACGTTCATTTACTAAATTATAATTTTTAAGCAATCTTTACCCGTTATTTCTCTGAATTTTACGTACAGAAACGAACTTTTGTGTATTTAATAGGCCTATACAATTTTTTTTATAGAACAACAACAACAACAGAAAAAGCTACTGAAGGATAGAAACAGGACAGAAAACAAACAAAGGAACGGTCGATTTCTTCACGTAAATATAATAAAAGATTTAAACTTTTATTTTTTATTAACCGAGTATCGATTAAAGAATACGCGATCAACAATTTAATAGTTAAATTTTTAATCAGTTTATTTTTATAATATCGAGCAAGTTTTCATGTTTTATTACATAAAAACTCATTTATTTATTTATTTGTATGCGTACGAATTATTAATTACGTTGAGATGTACTAGATATGATCGTAAATTAATCATTTGATTTATTAATAAATCAATATTTTAATATAAATAACGAACGAATATAACGAGATATTGATTCTTTGAAATTAAGCAGAAATGTAGTAATAAAAATTACATAGTAGAACTAATAGTAATAATCTGCAAGGCCTATTGATCGTGTTAAATGTATCGACAATCAACTGTTAAATGTACTAAATTATTGGCAAAAAATTATGTTTATTTTTCCCGATAAGCTACTATCAATTATTTTTCTCCCCTCTCTTTGATGAGATTCAAAGTTTTTTTCCCTCTCCTGTGAAGAGATTCAAAGTTTTTCCCCTCCCTTTGAAGAGATTCAGTTTTCCCCCCTATATAAATTAATTAATTGGTAATATTTTATTAATTTCTGATTAAGGAAATTAATCATTTATATTGCTTTAAGCGCTTTCGTTAATTGTGTGAAACTGGTTTTCTATTTACCTAATAATAAATTTTAATAGAATTCCATGTATAATATTATAGTAACTTAGCCTTATTCTATATGGAATATGACTAGTTACTATTATATATTAATTATTATTCCTAATACATTCATTTATATTGTTAAAGTGTAACCACAAAACTTAGTGATTTAATCTTATAATGTAACAAATAGAATTTATAAATATTACACATAGTATATCATTTCGTAGCTGTAATTATGAGGTTCAAATATAGGTCTATATTAAGTAATAATAATAAAATAGTTCATATGTGTCGTTTATATCTCAATAAATCAGAGAAAATAAGTCTGTAGAGCCATTTAAACGAATTCTATAGGCCTATATTTTAACTGAATACAATAGGAAATTAGTGTATTGTTTAGGTTTCATCATTAGTGTAATCCAGTGATTCCTAAAGTGGGCTCTACCGTCTTCTTGAGGGTGCTGGATTTAAGGGGATGCTGGAAAACAAGAGGTGGCAGGGATGTTGGAAGGATAAGGATGGTGAACAATATGAAGTTATATAACAAATGTAGGCACTAAAAGGGGGTGGTAGTCCGAAAAGTTTGGGGAGCACGGGGAGCACAGGTCTAGGCCTATATCATTCAGGATATAAGCTATCAAATGTGTACTGAGAGATGCATAAATTTGCTTACAACAAACCTTTGAAATAAATTCGAACACCTAAAACTTTGTATTAAAACAAGTTGAAAAAATTGGCGAAAAGTGAGGAAATTTTAGTAGTAACTTAAAAGTAAAGTTGCTGTAATAATTTCGAATTTACAACATAAAAAATTCCATAAATTTGTTTTTAAATGAATAAATAAAAGAAAACATTTTATAATCGAATAAATATTTTTGTAAAAAGACTCGGTTTTTGCGACAAATTGTTGATAGACTCGATGATAATTCCAGTTTGCGTGAACTTTCTTCATCTAGCTTTATCATGCGCTAGCAGAAATAATTAAAAAGCGTCACATGAGTCACGATTATAGCGTGAAGCAAAGTTTGCATGTCGAAAGCAGAGAAATATCCGCCAACTCATCACCCTAAACCGATTAATACTCAAGGTACACCAATTTGCTTTCACATATCGTAGGGAATGGAGTTAAAGAGACTGTCACGATACGGTCACGCTTTATTAGTTGCCGTCACGAATATCGTGTCTTAACTTCGTACATTTTTATCTCGAATAAAATGATATATAATGTACGTTATATAATAACAAAAGAACATATGCAGACATATTCTGATGATAGCGTCGACTAAGATGTTTGCATGAATTTGTTGCCGTCACATGTCACATATTTGTTAAGAATTTATAATTATATTATACAGGAAAATAGTGTTATATGTTATACCGGATAAATTTGCATAATTATTTACGTCATAAATTATAAAATTAGTAGATATTTAATGCAAGGAAAAGAAATAAAATTTAATTAGCATTATCTAATTGGTTTAATTGTTGATTACACTCTAAATTTAATTCTTTTCCATTAAAAATTTTAACTTAATTAACCAAAAGGGTCCACATAATAAATGTTTTCCTATAAAGTAAACAATGTTACTTCACTAGGAGTATTTGATGGAATTTAGAACAATGAACAATATAACAAACAGCTGTTGATTATAAACAATTAAAATTTTCTGTCAAACTATTTATTTGTTAGGAGTTAATCTATTGCATAAGTTTTAATAGACCACACCTGTAGTTCCCTTAGGCGGCCAAGTAGTAAAGTTGGCCATAAACCAGCAACTTCTGAACTATTCCTTTTGCCCTTCAACTACCCGAGGGTAGTAGTAGGCTTTGATCTATCTTTTTAACCGACATTGTTAAATGTGTATGTTGTAACTGTTAGCCTATTTTCGAATCTAGAAAGAAGGAGAAGAAAAAAAAAATGCACGCAGTTAAAATCTCTTAAGACAACAAAAATATGGCCTACCGGAATTCCGTTGCCCCGTTTTTCTCTTTGGCATCCGTGCTTAAAACCGATTAGTTTTTATCTTTATAAAAATGCTTTCAACATTTGCTTTTACATCCGATTAGTATAAAGAATTGTTTGAATCAGATTAAGACGTTAAATTGTATTGTCTACCATTCGTTATTCGTTGATAGAATACAAAATTACAGCAAGCGATCTGTGCAAAAACAAAATTTCGAACTATTAATATGCAGTAGAGTCTATATAATCCGTCACTACCCAGTCCGACACGTTCAGTAATCCGACACTAGACGAAGCATATTAAATTTTTATAATTTTAAAGTTAAATTTTCTAGTTTACACGTGTAGTGTCTTCTTTTTTTCTTAATACTTTGTGCAGTGCCTACACTACACTACCTTATACTGTATGATTAGTTTTGTTAAATTCTTAATAATAAACAGAGTAATTTCTTCTTATATGTATGTACAGTACAGTACTATAGTTTTAAATTGAAAATTCAGTAATCCGACACTCGCCAGTCCAATATTTGTCGGATTACAGAGACTTTAGTGTAATTTAAATAAATCTTTAGTTAATATTTCAATAATTACCATTTACTCAGTTAAATATTTTTCCCCCTTTAAACGGATGCAATTTAAAATTATTTTTTACATATATCGAGGATTGAAATTAGACTTAATCACACGTTTCGTTGGAGATTTTGATTTATGGCTTACTATTATTAAAGTCGAACTGATTTAGTGTAATTGCGAGGGAGCTTTGCAACAGAAAATGCTCACTCAATCACACATTAATATATGTTATTAGTGGAGATTGATCAGTTTTAATTAATAAAAAGTTAACTTGTCTCAAGGGTGATAAAAAAGTTTAATTATTGAATCGATTTATGCTTTTATAACGCTATTAAATCAATCACTTAAAATTTTATCAAGTCTTTGAATACTTTAATATGTAAGTATCAAGTTTTATTAATTATTATTGTTATTATTATTATTATAAATATAAATTGGCGTCGTATTTTAATTTATTAAGGAAATTTTTATTTATTAACAAACTTATACCTCTGAATTAGGAGATTATTATATAATTCTAGATATATTGAAGCTGTTTTAAGATGTATTTTTCTATATAGAAGGTCTCAATTCGCTTCTGTTAATCTATTTATATTAAGATATTATTAAGAATAATAAAAATAAATATTTTGTTTTTATTTTTTCATGTATTGTATATTATAGCCATAAATCTTCGTCTGTATGGCTATTACTAGTATTTTATATGGTGCCAATGGTCAAAATAATGCTTCTCTCTGAATTGTTTTTTGTTTAATATTTATCTCAAAATGACTGTTTACCACTGTCTCTTACTATACTGATCGCTGTATCGAAATTAGCAACGCAGAATTTATAGTTAATGGGGAAAAAAACCTGTTAAAGATGGACAAAACTAGCGATTTAACCCTAAATTTGGATATAAAAACTCATAAAATTAAGGTTTAAACTAGTGGTTTAATTCTCAATAGGGTTAAACCACTAGTTTTGTTTCCATTAACTGTAAAGACTCTATACATTACGTATAACGAAACACCTATTATAAGACTATATATTAAATTATCTTAAACTTTTGAATATATTTCAATTAATTAATAAAAAAATTATCGAATTATTCAGTCCATTTGCTTTTAAAAAAATTAATATTAATAAAAACTTATCTTCTAAGAAACGAAAACTCGAAACGGATTTTAATCGTTAATTATAAAAGTGAGTTTCAATTTAAAATTTTTAAAATAGAAGGAAAAAAACTGGTTATGAAAATACACGATTTATTGATGTTACGCGGGCAGTAACAACGTACCATTAATATTAATATCACTTAGTAACAAATTCGTTTAGAAAAGGTGAAAAATGCAATATTTTTATACGAAATATAGGCCTATATATATATATATAAATTTTAAAAGGAAAAGAATAAAAGTTAAACAAATAATAATAATAGCAAACAGCGTAACAAACGTTAGTATTTTAGTAGAGGCATGTCAGTCACTGCTACGTCGATAAGCCATTTCGTGTCTCTGCCTCATTATAACAGAGTAGTTGGCGTGACTTCTTTTTCAAGTTTATCGGCCAAATAATATGGTGACATACGGTTCCTTGTCACGCTCTTCAAAGAAACCTCGCCCACAGATAGTTATTAGATCCAATATTAGCCCTAGTACTACCGTGTAAACATCGTTCTAAAAGTATAATCGATAGTCGCCAGCCACCGATCGTTTTGTGAAAACCAAAACTCTACTGCACAATATTAATCGCTCTCTCGGTGTTTGTTTGTTTGTTTGTTTGTTTTATAAATACACGAGTTAGCACCTTTGTCGGTTCGAAAAGGGCATTGGGAATACCGCCAATACTCTTTATTTATTTATTTTTTAAGCGAAATTAATCAAATTTTCCCTGGATTAAAATGATCGATTTAAATACAGAAATTTAAAAGCTATGTCTTTTAATAGTAGTTTCCACTTCTATAACACACAAAAGCCTCGAAATTAATAAATTTATTTATGGATATTCTCTGATTACATTATTTATGAGCATTTGATCGATTATAGTGTAGCTTAAGCTGATTAATTTAAAAAAAATTTACTCGATAAAGTTAATAAACGTACAATTAACTATAGTAAACAAAGGTTATTAATTTAGTTTTTATAAAAATGCAACTTAAGTTATATTCTAGATTATATTATGTTATTAATAATAATTTATTTTCCTAATTATTTATGGAAATTAAGAATTCTTTCTGGATACATACACAATAGGTTCTAACTAATTATTTATTAATGTACGAGTTTTATTGTTGTGGAAAATAAATCGGTAGAAACGGAATCAAATACAGTGAATATAACGTTACAGAAAACAAGTGTAAGCCGATATTGAGCCTAATACAGGCCTATAAAATCTTTACAGAATACCAAATTTATAAATAGATTAATATAAGAAATTCTGAAGCTAAATCAGAGTGAAAAATATTATAAATTGCTTATAAAATTCGTTCGGACCTTAGATTATTTGCTATTAACATTGCAACACCTTAAGAAATTTAAGAGCACCTGTTTAATACAATAACACTAATTTAATATAGAATAATCCGATTTAAATTCATTTTAAATCTGATTCTCGTGTCGAATTTTAAACGAAGCATCGATCAAATCTTATAATTTAGTCGAAAGTTATCTATTTGACAGTCAATCAAGCATTTAGTTTCAAGCTACAGTTAACCTGTTTATTGGTGTTATCGGCTAGGCTGAAATGAAATATCGTTTGTTTCATGGAAATCAGCTGACGTCACGTCACGCACGTGCCTTGTATTGTTGGGCATATGGTCGAAAATGATAGCAAAGCATAGCAGGAGATTCTACTGATATAACTTAGGTGTTATGCTTTCATGCTACGAACTTACTTTTCTGCATCTTTTGTGTTAAAACCTCACGGTTGAGTCAGGATCAAGCTAGGAGATGATAGCTCAGTTAACATTAGCATTGTTATTAATAGCGATTGACTGCCGAGAAATCGGATAAAGGGGAGGAACCCCGTCGAGTCTGCGGGAAAGAGGGTGGGAATGCCTCCTGATAGCTTAATGGAGTTGTTTATTCCCTCCGTTGGTGGTATCTTAGGTGATCATAAAGAGATGATTCACTGCTCTGATTCTGCCAGTTGGGTGTATGCATTGATCACCGGGTTAGCTGCGCTTGATACCGGTATTGTGATATAAATCATTACTACTGTTTAATTACTATAGCTCAACTTAGGCCTGTATCATTTCTGATCTTCCAACGCCGCAAATTGATATAAACCCAGATTAGCAGAGACTAGCAACTTATCTGTTTAATGTTTAACTTTATCGGCGATTTTGGCTAATGGAATTTTATTTATGTCACAAATAATTTCGATTTTTTCGAAATTTTTAAGGATTTAAACCTCCCCACATAATATAGAATTCAATCTATTACGTGATGGCTTCATTAGCAATCTGCAACCAAATTTTATTTTTAATATATGTCAATTGCGGGGCTTTCAAATATACCAAAGCACCCTTTAGTAATTTGTTGGCATAAAAAAAAATGGATAAACAAAATATCGAAAGGAGGTGACGATATTAATAGGAAGTGGAGCAGCATTGGCTGACAATATTGCTTGACAAACAATCGGCAATAGAGGAGAAGCCTTCTATTTGCAGCAGTCAACGAGCGCGGCCACTCACTCTATCAAGCCCATTGCTCCGCTAGTGCTCTCTAGCGGAAACACCGTTAATGAAGAGATCTCCGCTAGATGGCGCGAGGCCGTGACTTAACACCGTAACCTGTTCCGGCCGACAATTTCCTCCAAATGAGGTCGCTCTAACCTGACTTTCCTGCTTTTAATTTATGGCTTCTAGAAAGGCTGCAGCCGGGTCGAGGAGCCTCTTGCACTTTGGCATCGATCGGCGAGGGTGGAGAGAGAAAAGAATAGAAGAAGAAGGAAAAAAAAACAACAACAAGTATCGAAAATAATTAAGATACGCCCGGTTAGGACAGTTCGATTAGGAGGTCCTAGAAGCAGAAATTTGTTAAATTTTAGCGCGAGCGTTAACCAGAAAGCGCCACCAGAGACAGAGAGAGAGAACGCAATTAGATACATTAATTGCTACATTGCTGAGTGGTTCTCATTTGTCGACAGAGTTTTAAAGGTGGACGAACAGACGATTTACTCCAATCAGGCGAGGAAGTCTATCGTTTCTGACCGGAGACGGCCGGCCGTAACCTCGTGGTGGCAGTAACCACAAGATAAACCTAAGGTTTTATCTGGAGCTGCCCGCTGGGGAGAATACGGCACAATGGACAGATAAGAGTCGGAATAGTATCGTGGCTACGGAATTCAATTTCGGTCAGACAGATAACCGAACTCGTATCTGTGCGAGAAGCGCCTATACGGCTTAGAAACGGATACGTTCTATCGACTGAGGCAAAGATCCCGCGATTGAGTCAAGATTTTTTTTAGTTTTTTTTTAGATATTTTTTTCTCTCAGTTGACGTTGGGTTCTATGGTCAAAAAAGTCCAAAAGACGTCAAAGGATTGGCGCTAACCCTAGGGAATTAGAGAGTGGCACTTCGGATTCGAGCACTTTTATCGAAATGTTTTCGAGCGAAACGCAATGGTACTGAATGGCTATGAATTGAAATGCGGAAATAGGGAAATACTACTTGTATTATGATTCTGAAAAGCGACATTGAATAAAAGAAATACATTGAAAGGCAAGTATAAAAAAAATTGAGTTTTTATGACATTGCTTTTTGAATGCTATATTTCCATCTTTTCCACAAGTTTTAACGTCGCATAAAATTTTAACGATCTCCTTTTAAGACTTGTCGTAAAACTCTTCGAGCTTCCAACCATTCGACAAGCTAAACTTTATAACTTAAGTTATATTTTATCCATCGCTTTCCTTTAAAACGCGCGAAATCTTAGCCGAGAGATTCATGCCGATTGTAAACTTTATCCACTGAAAAATTGCTTAACGAGAATTAAATTCCGCTTTATTTTAAATCACAAGTCATATCCGTGGAAAATTTTGGCATATAAATCGAATGAATTAACTCTTTAAGACATAAAACTAAGTTAAATCAATGATCCTCCAAAGTGGGGACTTCAGCTCCATCGAGGATGGATGAAGATTCAAGAGAGCGCTGGAAGGGGTGTCGAACAACAAAAAATTCATTTCGAAACGGTATATTTATGCGTTAAAATGGGGCAGTTTGGAAAACAATGATTAATTAATCAAGATGTTTAAATCAGTGAGCAGATAGCGATCGAATCGGGTTCGATTTTTCTATCGAATTTCCCTTCAGTAATATTAATAAAAAGGTAGAATCGGATTTCCATTGGCGTACGGGTCAAGCCGGTGCAACGTCCTGGCGTTTAATCCCGACGTTTCACACGACATCCCGCATCATCTATCACCATTAGACTTGTTGGATCTGCTGCCAGCGGCGTTGCATCGTCCAGACTAATTAAAGTCTCGCATTCTTCTCGCACCGCAAATGATTCCGAGCTCGTGACTGGTTAGTCCCTACTGTTCATAACCCCGCCTCCGTTTCTCCTCATCAAAAGCCATACAAGACTAGGCAAATGCGGAAATCTTTTGTGCTCTAAAACTGCAATATTTTGTTGATAATTGGTCGTGCATGTTTCTCATATTATCTTCTTTTTTCCCCCTATGATAATTAAGATAATTATGAACGAAATAGTTATTTTTCGTTTTGAAATGTGTACTTTTCAACGTTATCGTCTTTAGTAACGATACTTTGAACAGTTTTAATACCTTTTTATTGTTTCTAATTTAATGACATTCTGCACTTATTCGATCGATGTTACAATTTTCTTAATTGTTCGAAAAATGTTATCGTTTAGCCTGCGCGTAAATAACTTATTACGTGGAAAAAATATTCAGAATTTTTTAAAATAATTTCACAATTAAATTTGTAAACCATTAATCTTCGTATAATTCAAAAATAATTAAAGTTTCTGACTCGCTCTTGAACAAACACACACACATTCAGTGGCACAAACAGTACTTGTGGAGGTAATCCGGGTGCTGGATTCTCCACAGGGTTTATGGTACGCTTAATTTTTCTTCATTCTTGGTATTTATGGTACTTTTTACATCATCCAGAGCAAAATCTTAGTTACACCAATGCAAACATTTAACAGTTTTAACACGTCTATTATAAAATATAGAGAAAATAAATATTTTCTAGAAGTTGATACTTAGACATTTAAGTTTATTATCCAAAAACAATATAGTTTGGTAGGCCTTAATCTCTACTGATGGGTAATTTCTATAATTATAATTCGGTTCTCGGAAAATTATATAATATAGGCCTATTTCTAGCTAGAAAAGTCAATTTTTATTATGCTTTATATTAAATTTTCTACGCTAGATATTTTTTAAGATGAAGCAAATCTACCTCCATAAGCCTGTTGCATAAAGTGCTGTATAAACTCTGTATAAATCTTTCTGATTAATTCTACAAATGTTATTTTTATAAATTTTATTAACTATAAATCACGTATATATATATTTCTTCGGGATTAATAATGGATAAAAATAAATAAATAAAAATTTTACGCACTTTTACATTAAACGGAGCAATCAAAAATCCTGTTTAAAAACCTTCGATGGGAATTAAAATGGCGAAAATATTAGCAATAATAACGACGGCTAGACGTCGTTATTTGTTATCCATTGCTCCTTTATATTCGGACAGGACAAGAAACGCCAATAGCTTGGGAAAAAGCTATTTGCATATTTAACTAAAGTGATTTAAATAACTAAAACTTTATAAAACTATTTCCTTCTCCAAAAATCGCTTTAGGAAGTGGGAAAATGCTTATTTTGATCCCCGAGTGTCTAAGAGTCGACGATAATGTCACTCTTAAAGGAGGACGATAGAAAACAGAACAAAGAGCGCAAATGCATTCGTCTGACCGCATTACCATTTTGTGCTCCAAGTCCTAAAACTTTGATTCATTTAAACGTGGGAAGCTTTTGTCTGGAATCAGTGAAGAAAAACAGGAAACATAGCGGCACAAACATCGTCTCTTCCGGTGAGGTACGGGGAAAGAAAATGTTAAATCCACAGACGTTTGCGAGGGGAGCGTGATAAACGTTTTCATCCCCATCTACGAGAGCGCCAACTCAAAAGAAAGAGAGAAGAAGAAGAAGAGGAGGAGGAGGAGGAGGAGGAGGAGAAAAAAAGAAAGAAAGAAAAAAAAGAGGGCTTAAGTGACGAGCGACAACTTTACATAAGAAAACGACGTCCTTCGATTTGCAATCACAGTTCGGAGTCTCTTCCATTCTATACCGGAAATGGAATGGGAACGCCTTGCCATGTGGAAAGAGGCGTTCACTAGAGAAACGGAGGAGAGATACGAACTGAGCTTTGTTCTTGAATCTTTTTTATTCTCCTTCGCTGACTGACTATTTTTTTTTCCTGCTAAAAAAAAGATTGCTGAAAGAAACAACTGATTACCGAAACGAGAAAAGTTCGTTTATTATTTAGCTAAAGTATTCTATTTGTTTTTTCTCCGTCTTCTTCCAATCGTTTTTTCCGATTACATTGGATAAAAGTCTATTCTTAAGGATAATTCCTCGACAGAATATATTCTGGTTTTGTTTTTTCTCCGTTTTATAAGATTTTACGAGCGTTTTGAAACTTGTAAAAAATTCGGCTCTGATGTTTTTTTGTTAATTCAAACTCGTTTGCAACGGATTAAGTCCCCTGAGTTTATTTAATAATAAGAATAATAATAATGATAATACAAGAGGAACTTTAAATATACAAGTTATGTTAGCTGTTTACATACTTTAACAAAGTAAAATATTTACAAACTCCAAATAATTTACAATACTTCCGTTACTGCTGGCAGAAAGGTTACACAACTCTACAAGATACAAAAAAAAAAAAAAATGTATTACCTTTCTAACATAGGAATAGATATATAATACCAGAAAAAGTTTATTAATATCTAAATTAATATATTTACGAAAAAATAATAAACGATATTTGTTACATTTTAGTTGTAAAATTAATGATTTAGCGTGGTAATTTGTTTCGTATAAAAGATACAAGAATGGGGACCAAGGTAGAGACAACTCACAGCTTAATAAAATACTAAACATTGACCTTTCCTTGCGTGGGTTTATTTAATTCCTTGCAGAGGAAATAATAAATTTTTATAATTACTTATAAAGTTTAAAAGTTATTACTAATTTCTTCAAAATTTTGATTTAATATAGTAACTTCATGTAGATTCTAGCCGTAAAACAGCGAAATTTACCTTAAAAAAACGGATATTCTACTATAATTTTCGCCTGGAGACTATATAATATAGATTTAAAAGAAATTCGCACGATTTAATAATTCTCACACTGATAAAGCCTATACTTAGGTATACTTAGGCCAATATCAATTCTATAAAATATAAATTTGGCCCAAATTCGTGTAAAAAAAAAAAGTATTAATGAGTTATATTTTCTTATCTCTAGGCTAAGTCTAATAATGGTTTTCTCATCTGGTTCTATAAATTATACCGTATAAATTGTCAACAAAAGCAACTTACCACAATAAATAGATTTTCATCTATTCAAGATTTCCTCCATCTTTCCTGATTTTGTTTTTCTAGATTTTTATGTAATATAAATTGCTTGATCGCCTCATTTTTCTATAATTTTTTCTTGTTTTTAAACAAGAAAAAAAAAGAATAAAAATATAAAGAATAAAAAGTAATTGTTATCCTCTTATTCATTGAATATAATAGCCCTTTCTTTCAGTTTTTTTTCTTATAAATCATAAATAATTTTGTATTTATTATAGCCTTTATGTTATTTTTCAAAGAGACATTGAAAATAAACTTAACTTATATAAAAAGCAATCACTGTGGGGTTTGCAATCAGCTGGAAAATATAAAAAATGTTTTACCAATTGACTCTACAATTTATTTAGTTGATATCTCACGCGAGTCCGTGATACAAACGTGACAGGCATGATGTTTCCTGTAATTTAAACGTGATCGCGAGAAAATCGCTGTTTTGCGTGAGAAAATAATATAAAGAAATAGATTTTTGTACCATTTAATTTTTGTTCTATATTTAAATCGATATTAAATTTAGTCGTTGTAAACATTTAACTTTCCCTCCTCATTTTAGATCTTATTTTTCTGTGTGTGTAATTTTTCCCGTTTTGTTCCACGTCATAAGTTTCCTAGTAATTGTATGATCAATTACGAGGAATTGAATAAACTTGTTTGCATTTCCTGTAACGTTAACATTAATAAAATCCCTATAATAGACCTATATATATATATATATATATAAGCTTTATATCATTTTAATGAAGGCATAAATCTTTATAGACTTATAACTTTATTGCACTTGCAATTTGGCGTATTTTTTAACGATTTTTTAAACTAAAACTTCGTAAATAACGAGAATATGTTTATCAGTAATTGTTTATTAACGCTAATAGTTTATTCGGGTGCAAAATAGACTCGATAAGAGATAAATTATATTAAAAAATAACTAAAAATCTTATGAAACTAGTTACGTACTAAGTTCTAAATACTAAGGTGAAATTAAATAAAAGTTTAATTAATTAATTAAAAAATAAAACAGATATATGCAGATATAAATAGCCAAATATCTCGTTTATTTTTGGATTTTTCGGTGTATATTTTATTTATTCTAATGGGCAAGAATAAGGCCTAAGACTTTGTCTTTAAGGGTTTAAATCTTCCTTCCCAACGCTTGTGTGTTATGATTGTATCTAGCTTTATATAAAATATGAGTTATAACTCTTATATTTTATATAAAGCTTCACCGATTAATAAGGGCATAAATCTTTATAGACTTATAACTTTATTGCACTTGTGTGTATTGTAGAAAATTCAGTGTAAATACAATTTTCTGACCACGTGTAGGCCTAAGCTATATCTAATTAAAACTGTCGATGATAAAGAAGAATTCGTATCGATAATAATCGAAAAATTATCAATGGTTCCTTTATGCTATTTTTCTTTTAGATTAATGAAAGTTTCTCATACTTATTAATCAGTTTCTGTGTAAGATTTCATTAACTGAACTGTTGAAACTTTACAAGAAAGTGGAAAAAGAAAATAAGAAAAGAGAAATGAGTTATTAGTTGAATTAAACTAAATACCTTTCTCCGTTTTAAATGATGAAAGGTATTTAGTAGGATGCAAAACAAGCGCTCAACCAGGCGATGACGTCACATTCCTTCATCCACCTGTGACGTAGTAGACGATGTATGAGCTACTAAACTCCTTTATCGCCATTTACGATCGCACTTCGTCGTTTGATGCTTCTTATCTCCTCAATTACTGGAGACATTGGAGCGTCTAGGACAATGGCGATTCAATGACGTGTGATAGAGTAAGCTGGTAAGGCCATTAGGGCTGCGAGCTAAGTGTTAATTTTTAGTCACACGTCGCCTTGGCTAATGACTATTGATCTGTTCGCAGCTTCTGTAGTGTTAAGCTGAGGCCGTAGTCTGTAAACGACCTACCCAGTTTCAATTTTTGTCCGTTTATCTAATTCATTAGCGGGGCGGATACTTAAATAATGACGACAGCTCGGATGTGTGTCGTCTAGTAGAAAAAGTTGAGCATTTTTGCTTTATCCGCAGACACTTTTTCCGACTCGAAACTCGGGCAAGTGTGAATGGGTGTGTGTGGGGTTTCATTACCTTAATATGCATGCGAAATAAGTGGAAAGAAAACTGTTCCACTTCCATTAACATTTCAAATACGATTGGTGCGTAAAAGGAAACCCGGCGACTTTGAGAGATAGAATGAAGGAGGCGTGAAAAAGATGAGGAACTGGAAGGCGTTTCGGATTCCCATCGGTGGTAATTTGCAAGTCAAATCCTTCGAAGACTGCTTATCTCGCAGCTTAGAGCTGCAGAGGATCGTCTTCACCTAGTAAATAGACGTTCTTCTATGCAGATGGCCGAATCTATTGATTGAACGTTGCAGATGAAGCGAAAAGCGGAAAACGTCACACATGCGATTTGCTTTGCATATTTTTCCCGTTTTCCTACCTCTCTGGCAACTGATCTGCGTCAGAAGACTTAGAGGGAACGATGCCAGTGAATCGACCACATAAATATTTAAAACGGGAAACGGTTCAATTACCTTTCGTAGAAAGTAGAATTGAAATCGGGTTTATGGTGATTTGAATATAGACAATGACTCAACTCTTCATCGTTAGTCTTTTCCACTAAGATTGGGATCCGATACGATGGGAAATGAGACTATCAAATGATGAAGGATAGCAATTAGGACAAGGAAAATAATAACACGTTCGACTTAAGATGTTTACTTGACAGATAAGAGTCCTTGCATTAGAGAATTTGCCTTAAAACTTGCAACAACCTTTCCTCTTTTGAATAATGGCGTACACAATACTTTTAAAGGAAAACAGATTTATCAATGATAATTGAAGCAGATAATTCAATCTACCAGACTCGCATTCTTAATCATTATGTTATATTTATGGTTTCGTCTTTACTTTTTGTCTTCGTCCGTGCAGAATATTTGCGTAGGCGTACTTTAATTAGCTTTAGGACTTACATTTAATAATAAAAGAAAAAAAATAACATTTTAAAAAGATCTTTATTGCTGTGTTTTTGTAGATATGACTGGTAAATATAAGATTTACTTGGAATAAAAAAGTAGACTGTCGACTGTAGAGCTGGAAGATAAGGAATTTACAATAAAAATTCTAGGGGAATTCTGAGCGTAGAGGAGCTGATGGAGTAGGATAAGATGTATTTCTCTCCTTTAAATAATGCTGCACTTAATGAAATGTTTTAAATTATAAACACTATTTAATATTTACCATCGAGAAACTGCTATTCTCACATTGAGCTTATTATTCAGATATTTTTAATAATTGCTGGCTTCGTCTTTACGGTAAGTTATATCTTATCTTCGAATTTATTTTCATTGATAAAACCATCAAACAGAAACTATTTTAACCATTAAATGTGTCTAGTCTGTTCTAAAAGTTATCTGGATCATGCCGCTTTAATTTATTCTTAATTTTAAAATCCCTCCTAGACAGAAAGGCACCAGAAATGTCTTTTCACCGAATGTAATTTGGTTTAAAAAATATCTATTTATGTATTAATTATCATCTTTTTTATCAAAATCGACATGTTTTTAATTATGTAAAGGAGAAAAATAGGTGATATTTGATTCTATGAGGCTTTTTGAAGCTCTATGAGGCTCTTATGAGATTAATTGAGGCATCGACTCTACGCTTATGTTCATTTGCGAAGACATTTTAACTAATGAAGACACAATTTCTTGTAAAAAAAAGAATTAAGATTTGGCTCTTCATAACGAAGATAATTTCTTTAAGGAAGAAAATATAGAAACTCCTAGAAAATATATAAATTATTCTATTAGAAAATCACGAAAAAGCACTCGAATTAGCAAATTTTTAAATTTAAGACGTTCTGATGTTTACATTCAACAATTTCCAGGCTGAAAAAGCTAGTTGTCACCTAAAAAAACACTAGTTAAGTATTAATATTTCTTATTTAGCCTATATCTATTATAAATGTTTTTAAGATCCAATATTTTCGAGTTTATTTGCTTTTATTTTACTACTATTTAAAACAAGTAGGATAATTTTTAATTTTATTTTATACATATATTTTTTATTACTAATTCGTCGATAAATTACACTAATTTGAATCTGTGAGAAATCATCATTCTCTCCAGAAAATAGGAATGGTTTCGGTTAGAATAAACAGTTCATCTTAGAAGTTTCAGTGCTAAAAAAGAAAAAATCGAATGTCTATTTTTTAAATTATCTTAGAATTACTTATATTATTATTTAGTTAATTAAATTAAGCCTATATAATTAAATTTAAGCTTAATTATTATTATTACCCTTAAATATATTGACTTCCTGCGGCTTGTACAGTACGTAGGCTTTAGGGGACGATTTTGTTAATTAGAATTCATTTATTTCTTTATTTATTAATTTTTATATAGTTTATTATTTGTTATATTATACTTAGGATATAATTTATTCTTTTAAATAATATACATATACAGTAAAACCTGCCAAATCGGAAAAAGTATTCGGTACCGTGCAAATCCGCTTTACACAAGTTTTGACTGTATATAACATTTAAATTGTTAATCCGTAAGTAATTCAAAGCCTTAATCATAACTTTATGTAGGCTATAACATGCCATAAATAGTTATTTCTTTAATTTCTATTATTATTCTTAATAAGGTCGAATGTATTTTGATATGTAGATTAATCTAATATTTCATTCCACTATAAATTATTTAGGTTATGAAAATAATTTATATCAGAACACAGCAATATTCTGTTATAGTCAGGGCATAAATAATGTATATAAAATAATTATTTACTCACAATATACTTTATTCCTTTGTAATTTATAACATTTAACATGTGTTACTAAAGGAGGACTGTGTACTGTTTTTAAACAATACTACAGAACAATAATTAAAGTATATATTAATCAAAGCAAGAATCATTTTTGATACATTAACATACTCAGTTCAATAGTCCAATTGTTATTATTAGGTGTATAATTTAAGCTTGAGGAAATTTTGCCTATTTTTATATAATGTTCATCAATCAACACACAGAAAAAAGTGTGATAATGAAAGAAGTTGGAAAAACATAAAAGATTAAACTAATAAACTTTATACAGTAAAACCTGTGTAAACCGGACTGGCACTGTACCGAATATTTTCCGGTTTGGCAGGGTTTATTTTTTACCAGAAAGTCGATCGGTTTCGAAGAATCTTTCCGTTAAAACAGGCTTTCGTTTTATAATAAAACCTGTTCAAAACGGAACCTTAATAAAACAGAAACCTGTCTAAACGGTAAAAATTCTTTTCAACGCAGCGATTTTCTGTGTTAAAGAAGAAAACCTATCAAATAGGAAAAATATTCGCTATCGTGCGAGTCCGATTTACGCAGGTTTTGCTGTATTCAGGGCTCGTTTTGGGCAGGTTTTATTATAACAGATTTATATTTAAGGGATTGAAAAATATTTTATAAATTTAAAAAAAAATAAATAAATAAAACGAAATTATCGCTTAGAAGATATCATGTTAGCAGCTTACCATATGTTAAGATATATCGATACATAATTGAAATCTATGCTAAAATTTGATGGGAAAAGTTTGGAGGTATAATAGGAGTTTAATCTATCAAAAATGCTTCCCCTTTAAATCATTTGAAATTTTGAGCACCCCATACAATCTAGATTCCATACTTATCGCCAAATTTTACAGGCGATAAATAGAAAATCTAGAGTGATGAATAAGATCGAGTAAAGGAGAGATTTCAAAGCTTTCCCAAATATCAATATAAAGTCTGTGAAAGAAGTAGATAAAATATTTTAAGACATTGATATATTTTACGAATACGCCTAATATTTTATGGAAATACTCTTTGCTTCTTACCAAGCATCGATAATTTAATTATATAATTAATTCTCTGCTTTGATGTATCATAAATTATCTTCAAATGTAGGCTTGGACTCATCTAAATCAATTAAATTAAGTTAAAGTAAATCGAAGAGATTTTTGTTTTTTTAACAAAGAAAATCGCTGTATTTTGAAGAATTTTTCCTGCATCCGTTTTATTAAGGTTCCGTTTTAAACAGGTTTTACTGTAATTAAGAAATGAACCATTTTTTAAGTGATTTAAGTTCAATTTCATTTACATTTAATAAGAAAAAAAATTGAAATTAAATATCGAGGTCCCGATTAACTATATACGAACTTCCGATTTAGACCGGAAGTCACGTGATTTTTAATTAAAATACAATTATCTGAATTTGTTCATAAACAAATACAGTGAGACAAATACAAAGTATTGTGCAACTTGAACACTAACTATGTAGTGTATTTACTCGGACACATGGCGAATTTCATCACTAATTTTTATTCAGTTGAGGAATAAAAACATTCAATCTACATCATCTTAAAATTGCGAAACTTTTTTTACACTCGAATCGAAGTTCATTTCGCTTACTTTGTAAATAATACAAAGTATATTACAGTAGCGTGGACACGTTCTCTCTAAATATAAACAAGAAGGCTCCCGTGTCCAGTTATAACTAATTAAAAATAATAACCGAGAGAACACACGTGCACGAAGTGTTAAAGTCAAGTGATAGACACATTCCAATAGTTACTAGTTAAAAATTCTCATTAGAAAATATGATACACGTATCTCAGATCAGTAATTCTTAAGTTTGCAGCCTAAATGGCTTACTTTGCGTGTATGATACACCTGATAATCACAATAAATTATTTAAAGTTGAAGTAAATTATTGGGTGTCACGGTCTCTTGTGACGTCTTGGAATATCGTAAATGCCAGACTGAAAATAATGACTTAGAACACTCGAATTGTTACCAATGACACTAATTTATTTCTCTTGTCTGTCTTAGTTCATACTCCTTTTTAAGAAAAATTCAGAAAAATCAATTTTTTCTCTAATTTATTGACCCCTGGATAAAAGGGTTAATCCCCTAGATAAAGGGAATTAACCACTTTATAAAGCTTGTAGATTTATTAATACTTGTAATAGTATTTAGTTGTTCAAATCGTTTCTAACTAGCTGCATGTGTCCGGGTAGGGGATTGGTGAGGTTGGATTGTAAGAGTTTGCTATTAAAACCATTATATCTTTTTCAAATTTCTCTTCAGCAGCATCATATACAAGATAAGGGCTTTAATTTGTTACCTGAACCGTATTTTTCTCCCTAACCGTTTATTCAAATTAAGTCGTAGAAACGGAAACACACTTTCAATTAATATGCATCATTTTATTGCATGTAAACTTTTCAAGGTTAAAAATATGATATAAAAACTATTGTAAGAAAATAAAATAATTTTGCAACATCATCTATAAATATCATCACCCTTTATTTAATTTTATAGATATTTTATTTGAAAAAAGAAGTTTTACGCTTCGATACATAACAGATTACATCTTGAGAGAGATGAGGTAGGGTCGAACCAATCACAGTTGTGAACCCTCGTTTCTTTCGGAAATTTACCTAAACATGTGAAGAAAATCAATAAAACAAATAAACCAGATTTTTCACTATTTATTTTTAAAAAAATAACTAGAAATAAACAATTTATTTCCATGTTTAATTATAAAAAAGTAAGCTCCAATTCTCAATGAGAAGGTTATAAACAAAAGATCAAGAATGACTCTCTTGTTCTTCTATTTACTTTCTGGTAAATAAAAATTTGATAAAAGATGATGAAGATCGAAGTAAATATCAATTTACATCATTTTAATATTACATTTTTTACTCAAAATGCATTATCACTTCAGCATTCCAATAATACAAGGTTATCATTTGATGCGGATCAAGTATCATTAATCGTGTTTAAAACACTCATAATCGTTTATAAATAAATAAATATAAAATATTTACGCTAAAATATATAAAATGTTTACACATTAAATGTTTCTAGACGATTACTAGCATATAATCACCTTTTATTAAGCGTTTATAATAATATTATCACGAATTTTGACTATATAAACACTCATATAACCTATAGGCCTATATTAACATTGTGTATCCTACACGAAAGGTTGCAGAAGGGGCAAATTGGGCAATTATCTCTCTGGGATGGAGAAAAAATTCCACAAATTATAATTATAAGAGTGATTGACGTATGTATCCTTACTACCTCGACTATAAGAAACTTTGCTGTATGTAATGCTGTGTTCTATAATACACTTACAAAAACATCTTTTATTAAATTTAATAACTTAAAAATTCTTAATAAAAATGTAATTTTTGAAAAGATTTCTTCATTCATTTTTCCCAAATTTTAATAATTTTTGTCGATAATTTATTCAAAGCGATTTTTTATAAGGAAATCGAAATAATAATAATGTTAGACGGATAGATTTATTTAAAATAAGCATAAAGTTAGAATCTATTGTTAAATCACAATATATAATTTATAAATTTTTATCATTTAAGATATTTTTAAAATGAGTTTAAAGGAAACACTGGCTTTACATTAATTGCATCTTACATTACAAAATTAGGTAATGGATGGCCTAGATTTAATATTAGACTATAATTAAAGTTTAAGAAACTTAAAACATTAACAGACAATAACAATTTTTTTTATATATATATAAAAGCAATACAAAACATGTTTCAAATGCTATTTCTTTCAACTTCTAAGCATTTATTCTTGTAAATAGGATGTAAACTCGTTGAAAAATAATACCCTAACGTATAATAAACTAATTTGTAAGTTTTACAAAACAATAAAACATAAATCATGCATTAGATACAGCCTTAAACTTGAAATTAATAAAGTATAAAATGTATTGATTTGTACGGAATTAAATATAAAATATAAACTAGAATAGATGTTTATCGACAGTTTTTATCTCCAATTCCATAAAGACTTTTTATTTTTTATGTTTTTTTTTGAAACATTTAATCAGTTCTAATTGAATTTTATTGACTGCGTATGATCAATATGCACTTATCGAAAGCTAAAGTGAAAAAAAAGAGATCAATTTTAATAGAAAAGTCGAAGGAGATTCATAAATTATAATCTGAATCGCTTTGGTTATTTGGAAATCGCAGAAGATAATTTGTTTTAAGAAAGAAAGATTAGGCAATAGATTTACAAGTAGCCTACAAATATCTTACAAATAAGATCCGCATGACTTTGACAATTTTATAGAAAAATTTATCACAAAATGATAAATTGTAGATGTGAAAAAAGATACGATCTGTAATTTATCACAAAGAAAATTACTCTTTTAAAATATTAACCCGAAGTAATTTATAAGTGACGAGTAGCAATTCGTAGAATTTTTGTTAAACAATGTCTTAAATTTAATTAATTTAACGTAATTATAAATCACATCTACTTAAATAGGAATTTTCTAAGGAGATAGTCGATTAAACTGTGTTACTTTTTTATATGAAAATACAAATAGAAATAAGTTTAATATTTAAATTACTGACGTTTGTCAATTTAAAATAATTAAAATTAATATTTTTTTAATAGTCTTTGATGTATTTAGTTCAATTTGTAATTAATTTTATACGTGTCTTTATATAATATATTGTAGCATATTTAATTTTTAAGGCTATTTTTTTATATACCTTAAGGAAACCACGAGACATTTTTGCATGATTCTTGTAATTATCTTCCAATTAAATTAAATCTTTATCATATTATTTATTAAAAATCATTCCAAGTATATTATATATATAAATTTATAAACTTATGCAGTGGGAATTCGTGAGACATTCCTATTATTTTTTTTTTACCTATTTTTTCCGATTTCGTTGATAATTTATTCGTTTTTTCCCCCTTAATTTTATTCAGTAACACACAATTAAATTATTAAATTCATTGCTAATTGCTTATTTTTCTAATTATATGACTAATTTGACATCAATGTTCTGTTAAATGAGGCGATAAATAAAATCAGAGATAATGATTATTCTTAAACTTGTAGCTGTTTAAATTATCAAATTACAATAAAATTCTAAGTAATTTCTTAAATATAATATACTAAATTAATAAGAAATAATAACAATAAAATTGTATATCCGTGTTATAATATTTTAACAGCAATTTTACTAAAATTAAACACCATTAAGTAGGAAAAAAAAAAAAATGCTCCCGTTTGTATCGTGTTTAACTCGCTATTTTTATTATTTTATCGAATCTTTTTTGCTATATTTATATATTTTCAGGTTAGAAGACGTTTTTTTATACATTTTGAATCCATTTGCCCATCAATTATTATAACAAAAATACTAAAAAATGATTTATTTTAAGACCCATACAAAAGTAAAAATCTAAAAGTCAAATTGTTATATTTACTACATCCAGATAAAAACATAACTTCAAAATAATAGTCCATATATTTATTTTAGAATGTGGATATAAAATCTATTTTATCCTCTAAAAAACGCTATTCAAACTTATTGACGTCGGTGAAATTTTATTTTATTTTTTTGGTACTATTTTTAGTCTATAACTTGATTTAAGATTTATAAATCCGATTTTAAATATTTTACCAAGATTGTATAATATAGAAATATATTTATGTTAAATAGTATGTTAATTTTCTCTTTAAAAAATAAATTATTAAAATTTAAGTTTAAATTGGCTGGATTTTGACTTGTCGAGGCCCTAAGCTAAAGCAAATAAGAAGGCCTTCCTCCCTATCAAAGAATGATAAAGTTATTAGTCTAGGCCTTAAGTTGTAGCTTATTCGGCTTGTATGTAGCTCATATCCGGTCCTGTTTAAGTTCTAGAATAGAATCTTAATGGCAGAAATTAGCAATTAGTTGAACTGATTAATGAAGGAAACTTGCTATGAAGAATTTAACTGTTCAGGCCCTAAGCTGTAGCATATAAGAAGCCCTTCTTCTCCATCAAATATTAATAAGTGCAGAGGTATAAGGCCTTAAGATGTAGCTTGTTTAGCTTGCGTTTAGCCTATATTCGATCCTGTTTAAGTTCTAGAATAGAATCCTAATGACAGAAACTGGAAATGAATTCAAATGATTCATAATGAGGTAAAGGCCTTAAGATGTAGCTTGTTTATTCGTAGCCTATATTCGATCCTGTTTAAGTTCTAGAATAGAATCCTAATGACAGAAACTGGAAATGAATTCAAATGATTCATTAATGAGGAAAACTTGGCGATAAAGGATTTAACTTAAATTTTATTAAAAGATAGATGTAATTATTGAGGCCCTAAGCTGTGTCATACAAGAAGCCCTTCCTCTCCATCAAATAATAATAAATTTATGGATGTATATAACCCTGTTTAAGTTCTAGAATAGAATCTTCAGCTGATTCATTAATGAGGGAAGGTTGTGACGGAGAATTTAACTATTAAATCTTTGTTTAATTATAGAACTATATAGTTAACGAGAACAAGTTTCGAAGAAAACACTACTTGGAATTAATTTTCTATAATTAAATCCGACACAATTAATTTGGAGCAGATCTAGAACATGCATTTAAACGAAGGCATTTAGATAATTTTACGATAATATAAATGAAAAGAATTCGGACAGAAATGATTTTTCTATCTGCAGACAGCATACATTATGAAAAAAAAAACCCTTTCAGATTTGTCCACAACTGCATCATATAACATTAGTTAATTTCTTCTAGCCGCAAGGGGACTCGTCATTAATAATCATTGTTAGCTCTTAATACCCGTATTCCCTATAGCGAAGGTAAATGTAAAAGAGGAATAAAAATCTTTTCGTGCCTGTATTTCCGTGCCAGACAAATTAATTTCCAGATTTCGACTCAGCTAAGCCGTATGCCAGTGGGTGTATGTAATAAGTGGCAGTGAAACAGGATATTGTTGCCGGCACCGAGGTAATTATGGTCGTCGGTATGTGATTAAGTCACACAATACAGGACTTTAGGCAGCCATCATGCCGAGTATTAACGGCCGTAAGTCAATCGGCTTGTGTGACGTCTTAGAATCAGTATAGACCACGTGGGATAATAGGTCTGGTAGCATCATTTGCACGGACGGGGGCCGTTCTCTAATAAAGTATCCTCCTCGGAATCTTTAACCTTCAAATAGCGTTATCGCCGGACAATAGTGTTGCTAGTTACATTGAGAATTGCTTGAGTAATGGCACTTTCTGAGCATTCTAAGAACTCAATGGCTAACTTGGTGAGAATGAAAGCTTTTTCTTCCAACTTACAGAGATTATCTTCTTTCATGATCTTAATATCGCTCAATATAGTTTAAATTCTTATTTTTCTTCCCTTTCTTCAAGGTTTTAAGCCTGGATAACATTTTTTATTGCTTGGTTTTCTTGAAGTTTTTATTGAAAATCAACTGCTTAAAAACCAGAAAATTATTGTCATTTCGTTTAGATTAGATTTTATTTTATCCTATCAGATATATATTTATGGATTCTGATAAGAACATTGCTTAATTGAGGAAGTATTTTACCTTCCTATAAACTCTTGATACGCTATAACTAGATGGAAAAAACACCCCGCTATATAGAAAGCTCTATAATCAGTTTGATTATAACGACAGAAGAAAAATATTAATTTAATACTCCAAAATTGATTTCTACATCTAATTAAATTACTAATAATATTTTTTAATTGAAAAAAAAAAAATATTTTTCTCCAATTTACAGCCACGAAAACCATTATACAGAGATGCAAAAGTGGGTATACAATCGTTATTATGGAAGAAAACAGAAGGAATAGCATTTATTTTTATGCATTAATTAAATTATAAATAAAAAAATACGACGAAATAATAAAAATAGTAAACACTAAACATCCATTTATCAGATCCACAATTGTATTCTTCCTTTTGAACCACTCCTGTATTTATTTAAAAATAAATTTATGATGTAGCTGAATTAAAAACTGCTCTACTAATCTTATTTAGCAATTCTTTAACTTTGTTCTTTCTAAATATATAGAGATTTTTTGAAGCTATCAACATACTTATCGAATTACTAACCATCATCTGGAAGTTTTCCTATAATACATCAATCAAAAGACAGGTGTTGGTGGTATCAGTGATCTAACTTGGTAAAATCAAACACGGTCAAAGGTTTGACAGGGCAACAAATTATAACAATGTAACCGATCCAACACTCTTTTTCTTTTCATTAAAATTACATTTAAATTCTTAAAATCAACAAATTCAGGATCATAAATTTATAAAATATATTTAATACTTCGTTAGAGATCAGTGTAGAAAAAAATGTATATATATTCATGTTATTCAAATAATAAATCCTTTCTTCGTGTTTTTAAATTGAGTCTTTACAGAGTATATTTGATTTTCTAAAAATATAATTTAAAAAAAAACGAAGGAAAAGCATTAAAAAAAATTTAATATAGGACAAGCTATATGCCTATATTTCACGAATATTATCTTACAGAGTTTAACAATAATAGAGTTAATTATTTCTGAAATTTGAAGCAGCGACAATAATTATATTCTTTGTTCAACAAGTGGTCTATTTATTGCCGGTGTCAATGTTCAACTTAGCGAAATAAACTCGATGAAAGATCTGACAAACTATAAATTAAAACAATGAAGAAAAAACAAAGTATATAAGTTATATTTAAGTTATACGTTATAAAAGCTAAATAAATTTATAAACTATACAATAAACAGATGATAATAGTCTGTATACAGCGTGTACAGTACAATACATTCAGAATAGGTTTGTGTAGATTAGATTTATTTACAAAAAAAAGAAGTGACTTTCACACATACAGGGCCAGATTAATCATTAAGAAAAATACACAGATACGTATGGTAAAAGGGTCCAAAAGTAAAGAGGTAGGTAAGGTCGAAAGGTTTTTAGGTAAGGTAAATGGTAAGGTAAAAGGGTTCAAAGGTAATAAAAGATTCATACGGCTCTTCTTTTGTCATTGAATCCTTTTACCGTAGGATTCTTCTACCATGTAACCATTCTGCCTTTGGACCAGGCGACTCTTTCCATCTTTAAAATAATTAGTTTCATTTTATCAGTGGCGTAGCGAGGGGGTGCAAGGGGGTGTATCATGCACCGGGCGCCACTCGCAGAGGGGCGCCCAAATGGTCTCCAAGACAAACTATATGTGTTTCTGTAGGGGGAGGGGGTGCCAATAAAGTGTCGGGCGCCAGTTATGTTCGCTACGCCACTGCATTTTATTCCTACAAGACTTTTAAATACTCGAAAAGTATGATATGTATTATATAGGGGCCCACAAATATCGAATGAGGACCCACAAATCTAACGATACGATCTCATACACAAACAAACACACATAAAAATATGTTCCAGAAAGAAACGGCATTTCTTCTTTTGTCACATTTTATTTATTTATTTTAAATTTTTAAAAGAATGCTCCTAAGATAGAAGCTAATCTTATTCGAAACCCTCTAAAACAATTTACAAACTGGGAACAAACTGACGTATCGACAGATTTATTTTTTTTTAACAATAAAAAAGATGAATGCTGAAATAAATTGTATAAAATATTTATTATTTTATTAAGCTGAAAAAACCCGAAGCGTAGAAAAAAAATTGTCGGTTTTCGATCGATAGACGTTCTTTAATTGACAGCACAAATGCATTAACCAATACGATATCATTATACTGTCATTTCGAGTAGTGCCAGAGTCACTAATGACTCTTGAATATTAATTATATGTAAAAATTCCGATTTTTCAAACTTAAATGCCCGTCAATAATATTTTTTTAGATTATGGTTAAATCATTACTGTCTGCAATTACAGTATTACTTTAGATGATAATAAATATTCCGCGCTAATGTATAAATATATTTACAAATTTTAAAGAAAGAATGGTAAAATTTAGTTTACTCTCTTCCTAAAAAAAAAATAATCTTAAGTTAATTTTAATTTTGGCTTTTTAATTATAATTAAAGGCCCGAATATATACCGATAAATGTGTTAAGTATACGTGTAATAAATACAGTTTTAGTATTTATAATTTGCATTTTTAGTAAATAGGCCTATATCTTACTTAAATGATGTTAAGGCTACTAGAATTATTTTTATAAATAAATTTATTATAATTTCGAAGGTCAAAAGATAAAAGGGCATAAGTCCATATCGACTCTGAGTATAAACTCAGTTTTATAAGTCCTCACTTATATATAATGTGCTTTCATGTGCTTTCATGCACTTTAATATTCCAGACAAATTAATTTTCATGATTTTCAAGTACTGTAAATAATAAAAGAACATTATAACATTCTAAAAATATGAACTACAAAGTTATTTTAATTTCCTAAAAGTATGACTTATGCCCTTTTACCCTCTGACCTTCCATCTAAATACCTTAATTTCAATGCCTATCTATATTGATAAATAGTAAAATATTAATGAAAAACCGAATTTATTCTTAGTATACAGACAGGACTCCCTTTAATATAATTTCACTTATAGAAACGAAATTAATTTACCTTATAAATGTTGATACGTTAACTTACGAGCTTAGCCTATTAAATGAATGGTAATGTTTATTATTTGTTGTATACTGTAACGAAATTACAGTATACAACAAATACATAAACAGCTTCACGATCTTATCGCGCGCGCCATTAAAACCTGATATATAAGCCTATATTTTAATTGCAAAGCTTAGAAATGTGTTGAAAATACGAAAAAAAGGTGCCATATAACTACATTTAAAGCCGTATTCAAGGTATATGAATAGAGTTGTTGATGCAGAAAGGTGCATGACCTAACATCTAATCTTCTTTTCTATCGCGTATTTAGCACGTTCAATTAGTCAGGTGTGGGTCAGGCAGGTATCACGTTTCTAACGTCCTATCTCCAGTCAGGTACCTAATAATAAATTACACCTTACAAACTTCATCCGTCACTATTTGCCGGGTTTGCGGTCAAAGAAGCATAGAAAAACTCCGTTTTCTCCAACAAAAATGGACGAAATTTTCGTCGGGTTGCTAAAATAGATAAGGATCAGCACGAGAACTTGCAGAGTAATAATGACTGCCTCTTTATTTTTACAGGTAAATGGATACCGGCGATAAAACTTTTTTTTTCTTTTTTTTCATAACCTTCCATCCAGTTAAATTTTGTTGATCAGAAAGGGAACATTGTAAAAAATTAAATTGAATGCTGAGTAGGCATTCTGATTTATCTTCTCAAGTAAATGCCAAATTATTGATAGATATCTTGGTATTTTACACGAAATTTGCAATAAGTTATCCCAAATATCTCATTTTCCCTTATATTTTTCGATACAGTTTACCTTTATACGTACTTATTTCAAAGAAATTTTTATTAAAAGGATCAAAGTTGATGATAAATCTACGAGAAGATACACAACTCGATTTAAAATGGGATCAGATTATCATGCTCTAGTAACCTAGAATATAGAATATTGAGATGAGGAAGAGAACATTGCTATGGTTATTCGAGATTTTCCAGATTTTCTTTGACTATAAAACATATTTTTACTCTGTTTTACACCTTAATACATTAATATAGTAGGCCTTTCAGGACACAAGGTTTCATCAATTAACTTTAAATTATTGTAATTAAAATGGTTTCTACCTGACCGTAAGTCAATAATTCAAGAATAGGAAACTGCTTTAATAAAAATAATTTATTAAATTTATAATTAAATTAATAATAGATGCTTTTTAATAGAAATTAGGTGGGGAAATGTTTAGAATTTTATCTTCTCGCGTGTAATTCAAGCATTGAAATTAAAATGACTTTGTTATCATTAATCTGAAAGCTAACGGCTAACTAATTACAATAAAAACCTGTCTAGAACGGTACCTGAATAAAACAAAACGCAGAATTTTTCTCGTTTAGTCAGGTTCCGTCTTAAACAGGCTTTACTGTATGCTATATCTTTAACCATTATGCTAAAAACCTGCTCAAAACGAAACCTGCCTAAACGGGAAAATTCTTCGGTACGTAGTGATTTACTACGTTAAAAATTAAAAAACAAAAGCGGTTCAAAATGGAACCCAGCCAAACCGGGGAAAATACAGTAGAGCGTCGATAAGTGGAACCAATTGGAGACTGGGGTCCTTCCAGTTAATGATTTGTTCCAGTTTCCGACTTTGTACGAAAAAATACATTAACCTGTCCGATGTTCAAATTTTTCTCCGTTGCGTATCGCTTCCTGTTGAATTTTTCTCCGTTGCGTGTCGCTTCCTGTTGAATTTTCGTCGATTTTAAGCCTAACGAAAATTTTTATAATAATCATCGAGGCTATCGTATCGTTAAAAATTATTTCTGCATTTTGTACAAACAAAATAAATATATTAAAGAATATAAAAAACATGAAAATTATACTTTAGAAGTAAATTTAGTATCAAAAACATTCGATTCAGCACGACACAGTCCGACTGAAAATCGTTCCACTTTCCGGCCATTCCACTTACCGACGCTCTACTGTATATACAGTAGAACCTTAAATTAGATAGAGTTAGATAACCTAATAAATAGGATTTAACAATGTGGAGGGCTTATCACACCAAAGGCGACAGAAAGAAGGACCAGAACTTTTGCAGAAAAGTTAGTCTTTAATAATCACATTTCAAATTTAGGTAAGGATGCATTTCGGGTACAAGGACCCCTCATCAGCTTACAAACACATGGTACCAACATAATAATTATAACACTAAAATTAACCAATACAAAAGAATATCTAATATATACAGTGTACTGTATTTACAAATTTTAATGTAACCTGTACACTAAAGAACTAAAACTATCGAGCATAAAATTTTTCAATACAATGACAATGTGATATATCATATTATTTGGGAAATTATTAAATCCTATTAAATCCAATTAAATCCAAATTGTTAAATCCTATTTATTAGGTTATCTAATTTATAGTCGTGGGCTAAAAGCGTTGTTTATTATTATTACATACAGTAAAACCTGTTTAAACCGGAATCGCACAGTACCGAATATATGGGCTATATTCTTCCAAGATTTCCGTTTTCAACAGGTTCATTTTTTTTAACGTAGAAAAATCTTCCCGTTTAGGCAGGTTTCCGTTTTGAACAGGTTTTAATGTATTCGGTACCCTTCGATTTCGGTTTACTCAGGTTTCACTGTAATAAAATGGTAAAATTCATCATAAAATGTTAGAAAATATTGCCGAATTTAATAAAATCATAGATTCACTATCGATTTTGCAAACGGTATCGGAGATTTTCTCCTCATTTAAATATTTAAACTTTCAAGTTTTTTGCATAACCTATCCCAAAACGTTTCGTTTTTATTAAGCGATATCCTTTTTCTGTATTGCCGATCAAATTATTTAAATAAATAAATAAAAAAATCTTATTTTTTTTTAGTTTAAATAAAGTTTTAAATCTTTAATTTAGCTTAGAAACTGCAAACGAAGAGGTTTTATTCCAGCTCTTACATAAATATGAACTCGTGTAGAATATAATGCATGATTTATTTATGTATGGGTGATTAAAGTGTTTGATTATGTAGTAAAACTATAACTGACAAATCTATCGTAAAAAATGAAATATATTTCAATACATAAATAACGTCAAAGTATTGTGTAATAAAATTTGAATATATAAATCATGTTTTTTAAAAAAAAGAATTTAAGTACGCTGATAGGGAAAGCTGATAAGGAATCAAAAATATGATATATGATTATGTCTTAACCAGTTAAACACTAAGAATAATCATTTTTTATTTTACCCTAATGGTTTTCTCTCTTATATCTACGTATATAAAACTCGAAATATGTATGCAAATTAGCTAAAGGGTTCTATATCATTTACTGTAGCCGCACTAACTTTAACACGAATATTCTTCGACACCCTAAAAATACTACCCCTAAAGTCTACCCCTCTTATAGTTAATACGTGTGTTAGGTAAAGGATTATGTATGTACAGTACAGTTGACTGTATCCGCACCAAAAACCCCTAAATTCCACTCTCTCTTAACTTAAACCCGTGCAATTTCTTGTGTTTTGTAAGTTCATTATGGTACAGTACATATTCCGGTCAATAAATGTACTGTACTGTACAGTACATTTAGTTATTAAGACCATTGTTTTTAATCACCCTCTCCCAACCCAACCTCACCAATCCCCACCCCTCAAAAGCACGAGTAACGTAGGGCACACGCAGCTGATTATATATAATTTCCATCTGAGAAAATTATATTTTCTACCTGAATATGGCTTTGTCTTAAGATGGACGTGATAAAGCCTTATACTTGTAACATGTTTATAAACAATAACAAGTTCATTTTACAAGCAAATATATACATTTTTAAGTGTAATTAAGTAATTTAAATCATAATAAATCTGGAATTTTACTCTTCTTTTCGAGTAAACATATTTGTTTCTATTTTAATAATAAATCGATTTATTATACTTTTTTTAAAAAAAATTTTAAATAAACAAAAACAGATTTAAGTAATAAAATAAATATTTAATAAGTAAACAAGAAGCTTGTTTTCTCTTTAAACACTTTGTTTCCGACGAATTCCACCCTTTTGTATGAGTTAAATTAATTTGGTATGAACCAAATTTAACGCTAATTAAAATTAATTAAGAGTGCTTAATATTTTATCGACCAAGTTTTATGTAATAAGTTTATGCTAAACGTTTCCTCACCGGAAATTTTGTTGAACACTCCTGTTTTCGTAGTCCTATATTAATAAATTTCTATCGATTTTATATATATATATATATATAAAAGGAATTTGAAAGCATTCTTCTGAGAATTGAATCAATAAATTGCCTCCTTGATTGTATTTAAAGTATGCAGACGGATGTAAACACAATTAAGAACGGTCGTAACTCTTTAAATTAATTATGCAAATTAAGTAGATACGCGTTTAAGGTAAAAATAATATGGAATCGATGTCTTGCAGGTGCGGAATGTCAACAGTACCAATACAATAGAACTTAGGTGACAATAGGGATAGTTGGCGTGTTGACGAGGATGAATGCATAAGGTAAAAATGGGTGATTGGGTCTTATTTACTACAAATTGTATTGATGGAAGGCAAAGGGCCAATTGCACCCCGAAGCTAGCTCTAATGGAGACGTCAGATGTGGGTGGATGTGACTTAATGACGAAGGGGCGGGTTGCTAGGCTATTCGGGTTAATGGTTTTACGACCAGCCCCGGGCTGTAAACTAAGTCTAACACGATATCACTTGCTAATATAGCCGGCTGCCACGTATTATTATATTTTTCTCTCCAAATACAAAATAGACAATTGAATAACCAGAACCCAAGATAAAGCCATTTTCTCTCCTAAAATTTGTTTTCTAATCATCTAATTTACTGTAGATTAAATGTCTTTAAAAAAAATATATATATATATATATATTATAAACTTAATCCAACTAAAATTTAATTTAAATACATAAATAATTATGTTGGGAAACAAAAGAGCATAGATGATACACACGAGCTGAGATAAGTTAAGCATTTTTGGGGATAAAAATAATTTATTTTTGAAAAATAAGATATTTTTTATGATAAACTGAATTTTTTTAAAGCAATAAATTTTATTAAATGTGTTAGATCTAACCTAAATAGGCATGACAATGAAGAAAGGGGATAAAATTTATCTGTAAATTTTTCTCCCCTACTAGTATTTTCTACTGAAGAACAATGTATTTACTATAATTTTAGCTTACACTGATATATATATATATATAGGCCTTCAAATAAATGAATATAGATAATTAAAACAGATAAAGGAGAAAAAAATGCACAAAGAACATTTGAACATCTCTTCTTGTTTTTTTATAAGGAACTAACCTATATTTTAACACTCCACTAGAATTAAATAATGTATAAATTCAAAAATTGTCGGCATGTGTACAAGAATATTTATTTATTTAAATGATATAAATTATTTAAAATTTTTTTCGAGACGGTTATTCATTTTTGGGGAGTGAATTGTCATTTTTTACACTTATTTTTCGTTTATTCTTATAGCTTTGGTACGTTTCATCCTGAACAACTATATCATAAATATTTTAAAAATTACGCAAGAATTTAATTAAAATTTTATAATTTCTTAAAATAATATTCCATTCGTTAATTTTTGAAGAATTAATTTAACAATGTCATCGATTAAATACTCGTGATAATGTAATTCATGCGATACGCTTGATGTCGAACCATCTACATTAATTTACTTGTTCAAACCTTAATTAAATACACAGGAAAAAAAAAATAATATAACTCAATACACGCAAATATTTCATCTAATAATTAATTCTATTAAATATTGTTAAGATCAGCTTCGTAATATTTAATAAAGTCTCGATTTTCACGTAATAACTTTGGATACTCTTGATATAAAATATCAAATTTACTTATTTAAAACCTCAATGATAGATATAATACACGAAAATAATAGATATATAATGTTTCAACGTCAGTATTTCAATAATTTATGATTCTTATTACGTGCTACATGCAATTGAATATGTCTAATATTTAGTTACGGATTTTTTTTTTATATGGGTCTATACTATACGAATTTTTGTTTTATTAATTAATAATAAATAAACGAGACGTGAATCAGGTATCAACACAAATTATAATCATCAATATATCGAAATATTTACATTATTGACACTGGAAATCATCGACCCAAATGCAATTAATTAATGACATAATCTATGACAATTTTGTTTTCTTTTAAATTTCCGTCCTCGTGCCTGAAAATATACACGGGAATTGCTGGTCCCGAGCTGTAAACGTACTTTTATTTTATGTATCGAATAGGCCTGTAATATTCATTTAGTCGGGGTAACATCCCCGTACATATTTATCGAACGTCTTTACTTAATACAGTTATCAGTCAATGTGAAGGAACTATACCCATCGTGCACGACGTCAGTGGTCTCATTTAAGTTGAATAATTGACTTTTTTCACGATTTCGTCAACGGATTTTTTTTCGTTCCGTTCGATGGCGATAGAGGACATTTATCAGTTGGTTTTTGGAGGAACGGGAAATCTCTCTGTTCGTTGCCGTTAAAAAGCACACTTGTTGAAAATTTGCAGGGAGCACTTATGGAAGAATAGGCCATAAAGGAGGAATCTCGCCGCAGATCTCTCGAAATTCTTCAATTTCCTCGAAAATGAGCAATAGTTTACTAAAAGAGTTCATGGAACTCTATAAATCTAGATTTCATTGAGGGCAAGCGGTTGACGGTGAGGCGAAAATTGGATAGGGTGAAGTAACCAATGGGCCTAACAATGGTCGACTCGAAGTCGTGGTTCCGATGTGAGCGGGTGGTGGTACACCGTGGAAAAACTGTCCTGCTCCTGGAATCCCGAAACCGAAAGAGGGTAGAAGCGGTCTGGCAGCCATTCTTAATTTCTCGATTTCTGCTTCTTTTAATCTCTTCTCTTTGGCTCTTCTGTTTTGGAACCATATTTTCACTTGGGTTTCCGTCAAATTGAGCGAACTGGAGAATTCGGCTCTTTCTGCTATCGATAAATACTGTTTAGTACGAAATTTTCGTTCCAAGGCTAGAAGTTGTTGAGTGGTGAAAGGAGTCCGAGGTTTTCTGTTACTTTTGTGTTTTCTCAATTGGCACTTGACGGGAGGAAGTTTAGGAAGTTCTCCTGGTTCTGCAAGGAAAAAAATATAAATTTAAAATTCATTCGATTTTTTAAAGATAAAAATAACACAAATTTTAAACTAAAAATGCAGGCCTTTACAATTTAGCTGCAGAAACATTAGTGCAAGCCTTCAGCATGAAAAAATATATATAAAAATCTTGTAAAACATTAATTTTTTCATTTGAGACCAATCAGCTAAGTATTTCGTAAACATTTTACTAAGTTTAATTAAGATTTACTAGTTTTAGTTTCTAATTTATGCACGGAATTAATAAATTCTTCCATGCATAAACTAGAAACTAAATCCAGTAAACCTAAACTACATTTGGATTTATTTCAAACATTTTCAAATAAATCCAAATATTTAATTATATTTGGATTTGAATCAGGCGATTTTTTTTAATATTTTCGATATTCACAGTTAAATATTTTTTACACTTCGACTAGCAATTGACTTTATATTCTACACGATGCAACAAAAGTTTTAAAACTTTTGTTGCATCGTGAATTTGTTGCACATAATTTAATAATTAAAAAATAAAACTTTTATGCACATTTTATATTTATTTTGTAGTAAAGAAGGCAAAGCTTGGAGACAAATAGTTAATTACAAGAGTACATTTGTATTTAATTATTTCATTTTTGGAGTTTTTTCACAAGTAGATTATAGAATACAGTATTACATCAATACAAAAAGACAGACAAAGCACTCCATTGTTGAGGGTGTAAGGTTACATACGTCAATCACCTTTACGATTATAATTGGTGGAATTTTTTACTCGATCGGGGGGCAAGCACCCCGTTTTCCCCTCTCTAAACGTCCATATGAACGAATTATTTCAAACACTAAATCATATTTTATAAGTCTAAATTTACTCCTTAATCAGAAACTTACAAGAGCAGGAGAATAGAATTAAAATAGCCCCATTTGATTAATATACCTTCTTATGTATTTTACAAGACGTATATATTTTTTTACAAATTAAATAATACATTAAAAAAAGAAAAAAAAAGAGTAATGTACTGTATTCCTGTACAAATATTCTCTAACATTTAATGACCAGACTATTTCGCAATTTCCTCAATAAATATTACTCTAGCATTTTATTTCTGGAAGAGATTTAGTAGTTCATTAAACGTAAAGTAGATCAGCTTCATATTTTTTCTCTTCTTCCTAGAGCCTTATATTATTTACATTTTTATATCATTTAAAATAACTGCAACGAAATTTGCATTATTTATGCGACGTGAAAGAGGAGACGTATAATTTACTTCTCCTTTTTTTTTTTCTTTTCCTTAAAGATAATCTCTCGCAGAATCTTTAAAGAATCAAAAAATCGATTATTGGTAACAAAATTATAATAATTTACCTTAACGTGCGAATTAATAATTACTTAATAAATAATTTAAATATACCAATAATCTTGTTAAACAACGAGGAAGTACGGCCGATTTCTATAGTGTTATAATGATTATTATGTTTATATTTTATTGGTGTAAAGTGGTAAATATAAGACTTTTTTGGGGTAAAAATCTTAATTAAAATTAAAGTTATAAAATGAATTAATTATGCTCTACGTAAAGGCAAAATCATAATTGTTAAATCTACATAAACGATAAAAATAATACATTTTGGCGGATAATTTTGACTAGTTTTGTTTTAAGCAAATTTTTTCCGTTGATAGTATACAGAATTACGTCTACTTAAGTAAAGAAAATAACAAATTTACAGGGGAAACTTGTAGGGAGTGTCTGTCTAGTGGTCAAATGGGAGGTCAGTTGAAATTCTTAAATATTCTAAGTGGACCAATTTGTTTTAACCAAATGTGAAGCAATTTAGAAAATGGCAGCCTTAACCTTAATGGTTAAGGTTTTCGCTTGTTTTTTAGACCTATATTTTTTTAGTTGGCACCGTTAAAAACTGAGTCTAGACTTAGTGTAACCTGTTTTTATCTCGCATTAAAGAAGTAAAATAATTGCCGATAAAGACGAATAAATAAATTTTATTAAACGAAATAATACATTTTTTATCTGCAAAATCTATAAATCAATTATTGAATGAAGACTAGAACTAAAAATATTGAAAATAAAGCCAGATTTAAGTGGAGATATCGCTGACTAGGTATTACTTACACAACAACATTCTAGGCAGAAAAGAGAAATATTTTCGGATAAAAATACATATTGGGTAAAGTCTAGAAAGCTTCTATCGAGAGATGTAAGCTGTTTTTAAACTTAGAAATTTATTCGAATTCTTTATTTAATATCCAGGAAAACACGATTCGATCGAAACATGTTAAGAATCCCTTAAAGATGTTAAGAAATCGCTTAAGAACATGTTAAGAATTCCTTAAATTCATGCAGAATGCGTTAAACTATAAAATTTGTTTAATCTTCCTACAGGCCTACTTGATATTCGCTGTAAGAACTGTTTATTTTAGTCGTGTAACGTGCCTTTAAAATAAATGATAAACAAAATGAATTCATATGCATAAGCTCAAGTTACTACACTGAACCACTCACTTCTCAATTCAGTATGTACTGCACAGTACAATACCTGCAAGAATTCGGATTCATGCCGGATTGAATAAGAACTGATTTATGCCGAACGTTTTTTGTCTGGATTTTGTTTCTAACCGGAGAAAAATCTGTCAATATTTTGCCTTCTTTCTATGGACGGACATGCAGTTTGTATCTCATGATCTATGATTGAAATATTACATATTTATTTAATATTTTAAAAAAATATTAATAATTCGTTCTTCAACCGGAATTTTAATAAGTAGAAATTAATTTATCCATTGTAAGAAGGAAATTACAAGACGATTTTTCTTCTTGCGAGGATCTTAGCGAATTATAAAATGAAGGATGATGAACGATCCGAGCGAAAATAATTATGAAAAATATGGAAAAATCTGTAGCAGAATATTTTAATACAAGAACTAACTTCTACTTTTTCCGATTGGGCGATTCACACGGGTACAAAATTATCGTCAATGACACGTTGATCGGTTAAGCCTGTCGTTTATATTTATACTCTTAATTTTGCTGGTCGTGTATCGTTCTTCCCTCCTTAATTTCTATAGACTCTTAGAGAGTTGTTAGACATTTTGTATATAGCCTAAATAGTTCGACTTCTCATCGTCAAAATGAATTATATTTCATTAAAAATGATCAAAAAATCGATCGTTTCAGTACCAAATTAGCATTCAAAGGCAGCATATTTAGCCTAAATGTGCCTAAGACACTGAAAGACAAATTTGCTAGAACATTTTAATTTTATAAAGAAAGAATCAAAATACTTTCGAATTTTTGAATATTTTTGTAATCTATAGTAATTTTATAGGTTTAAAGTTATTCTTATGACTAGATTTTCAATATATTTATTTTTAAAACTTTATTCAATACACTTAATATTTTAACTAGACCTATAAATTATGCAAATAACAAAAAAATCAATGTGATTTTTGCGAGTCATATACAAAATGCAGGCTGTGTTTCTATCGAACAGCTTTTGTTTTCTTTCTTCGGCATAAATTAAATTTGCATATTTTCATACAACAAATAGTCACAAAATACATTACTATAATTTACCCATTTTTAATTAATTAAAACATCAAATTATGCAAAAATATTAATTAAAGCCAACCTCTTTGATTTTGCTTATCTAAAATATGAAAATGAAATTTTCATTATAATGTAATCAAATATATCTATACAATATTTTTCAAAAGCTATAATATATGAATATTTATGGATCGAAAGCCTATAAATATTCATGAGTTTTTTTTTTAAGCACAAACACCACATGGTTTATTATTATTTAATAACGTAAATAATGCCACAGTAGGTCTATATATTCAAAAAGTGCAGCTGAAATTCGATTAAATCGATAACATAAAACATAAAAATTTAAGTATAATTAATAATGATTAGTTTTAAATTGCTTAATTACTATTAATTTAGCTTAAATAAGCTTAATTAAGCGCAATTGGATTATATACTAACAAATTAAATAAAGACAAACAGTAATTTAATAATTAAATCATAACTTGCTTGCCATAAAATATGCAATGAATATTACAGTTATTTGTTTAAATTATTAATACAATATAACCTCTTATTTAAATATTTTACACGAAGCATTATTCTTTTTAGAAAAAAAAAAAAAAAACATTTAACGATAATTACTCTTACATTTTAATGATTTAATCCATAACGTTAAGAATATAATTAGAATTTTAATAAACCGAGCTTGCTTATTGTCTATTTTACTTCTCATTGATTTATTAAAGAAAAATTAATTAACTTCACCTATCAACAGATTTACAGAATATAGTATCTAATGCATTTAATTATCTTTTAGCATTAATTAATCTCATGAATAATAGAAGGCAAGGATATGGAGTGCCGCTGGGCAGCGTGTCAATAGCTTGGCTCTCCATTGGCCCCGATTATGTTTAAGCTAAAGACGTAACAAAGCGAATTTTTAGTCATTATTCGTTGTATGACAATGTAACCGGAGATGTAACCACCATATAAACATTTCCATCTGATCGCTAAAGACCCTAACAGATTTGGAATGGTATGGATTGGACGGTTCATGAAACAAAAACCGTTACTTCGATGATTGATGACGTCTTGATCTAGCGAGCGTGACGATAGACGGCAATTTGCCAGACCGTGACGTAGTCCGTGAGGGAAATGTTGCGTGTCACGTAAAACATGCGGGCGTCGGCTCCCATGCCAAGTTTGGTTCGATGCTTGCATGTCTTCATTAGTCTTGGTTCCGGTTTTCATCGATAGCACCTTTCTATTTAGCTAACATTACATTTATATAGCTACAGCAACGAGTACAAGAGCCTTTTTTTTAAAAAAAAAGGTTGGGAGGGGGGAATCAATTGGTATGAACGAACTTTGAATGTAAAATTCTAGACGACAAATTGACTTACTCGGAGAGTAATTGATAATCTGTACTTTAACACTCGGGTTTAACATCTTACACTTTGTTTTTTTTAAGCTCTTATTTAATATTTAATAAGCTGTAACAGTCGAAGAATGATCTCATTGTTCTAATGAATGCCGACATTTTCAGAATCGCAAGCTAATTAAGTGATACTCGAACCCGGTTTTATGTTAGATATACGTTACATTTAAAATTTTTGCTAATTTTTCGGTGATTTTTTGCGAGATTTTCGGCTGTCGATTTGTATGACGAACAATTAATGCTAATTTCTATATATATACGATTCCGATGTTTATGATGTTTAAACACAATGGCGTATATAAAGACACGGGCGAAAACTTTATTTATTTTCCTTTCTAAACGAATGAGAAGTCAAAATTTTAGACAACATAATCATTGAAAAATACGCAATGACGCATTTTAAAGTACAAAAACATGCATAAAACTATTTGCATTAAAGGTTACTTTAACTTAAATTATCCGAAACTTCTGGTTTATATTTTGCCAACGATCTTTATATATAAAAAAAAAAAAAAAACTAGAAAATAATGTTAAAATTCGCAGAAATTTTTAAATATTTCTTCAATTATTTAAAAAAAATTAAAACAAAATGAGCTGTGTTTTGCTATAAAAATTTTAACGAGGCGAAGTTCCTAGTAAAGACATGAAGATGTCTTTACTAGGAAATATTTATGTTTTTTTTTTAATCTAATAATTCAAAAAATTCGTATTTTTACAGTAAACTTTATAAATTATGCGAATTATTTTGTGTTTAAGCAAGAAAAAAACCGAAAATAAAAGGACGAATTTTATATTATCATCATCATTTTTTCTTTTTACAAAACTGTAAATAAGCATTTAATCAGTTAAAATATGATATATAATCTTCGTAATAAATAACTCGCCAAAGACTTAAGCAATAATCTATAAGAAAGATTCAAAGAATAACAAGTTAATCTTGTCATTGGATAATTCTCTGACGTAAGTTAGAAAGATGAAACCTCAAGAAATGTCACTTCGGAATTATAAAGAGCATATCTTATCTAATCTTAGATCTGAACATGATGGATGCCTTTGTGAATTGAGATGACAAATGGCGGTTCACCGGAAGAAATATAAAAAAGAAATTATGAATGATATCGGCGACAAAAGCCTAACATGAATAATAAAGACTTTAAGCGTTTTGTGTCTTAGCTCTACAAAAATAATCTTGATATAACATGACATCTAGATTGTAAAATTATGAAGAGGATCTTGTTATAGATAATTCTGCTTTACTTTTTCAAATTTTACTTCATTAGGTTCGAACTTAATACTCTTTAGAAATTTGTCTGTTTTATATTAAAAATATGTTCGAATTCCTCAAATTTATAAATATTAATTTTGTAAATTGAATTTATACGATTTTATAATGGATAAAATTACGTTTTAGATCAATTTCTACCTAGATCTATTCATGCGTGGAATATCATTACTTAAGTCGCCGAAAATCAATTTTCACGTTTCCTGATGAAATTTAATGTTGAATTATAATGATTTACTGCATTTTTTGTATTAATAATAATTACAGCATAAATTAAAATTGTATTTAATATATTAAATATAAGAAATTCCTAGGATAATTTATCATATACAAGCGATAAAGAATGGAGAATTATTTTCTAAATCAGTGTTTCCCAAACTTTTCGGATTACTGCTCCCTTTTAGTATATATAGCTTATATAGGGCCTATATATAGTTTATAAGTTATATTATATCCTATTTTCTGTTTCAAAATGAATTTTTGTACTCCTTGTCTTTCAACATCCCTACCAATCCTAGTCTTCCAACATCCCTAAAACCACTTGTCTCTCGGCATCCCTTGAGTCTTCTACCACTCTCAATGGTACGACAGCGCCCACTTTGGATATCGCAGTTCCAAATTATAAAATTAATATGTGATAGCCTAATTAAAATTTTATGCGTAATTTTTAAAGCTTTTCCCTATAAACACAACGACTTTTCCCTAGACCCATTAAATTTTATTTATAATTTAGTTTAGTATACTTTTCGGGATTATTGTTAAGAATTTATTTTCATAAGTAATTTTTTTTTAAATGCTTACTTAAAAAATAAACTAATATTGCCATAAATGATAGTCTAATCATTTTTTTGTAGTTTATAAAACAAGAAAATTTATCTTCTTAATGACGTTTCTAGCTTATTGACTGAACGTTCCACTTTATTTTTGCGTTATGTAAGCAATGTCGTGCTTACATTAACACTCAAAAAGTACTAATTAAATATGAGATAATACAAATGATTTCTAGGACGAATAGAATTTAAAAAATAAAAATAAAAAACGGGAATAACGTGAAGAATTTAATGATATTTTTTGGCTTGTTTACACTGCCGTTGATGTATAAATTGTCTATGGAAAAAATATATTAAATTAAGAAAGAAACACTTTAAAAAATTATAATAAAACATTCAAAATTTATAAAATAGTAGAGCAATAGATATTAATTTTACTGAAGGAAGGATAAAGTTTTATAAATTTGTGTTGTGCCTTTATTACTTCTACTAAAACGTTAAAAATTATTAAATTTAAATCACGTATAGGCCTATTAATTATAAATTTATATTAATATACTTTATCAGCTTTAAAATTTCTCTGCTTTAATTCCTTTGAATAAATTAAAAATTTGATTTTTCCATTTTAATTAAGCTTTCGAAATTATTCTGCAATTAAATTTAGTACTGCAGGTTTATAATTTATGTCACTTTTTCTAGGTTTTTGTTAAAAAATAAAAACATTTAATGACATTTTGAAGCCATTGTCAATATTAATATTTAATTATCGTAAGTAGTATAATTTTCTTGGTGTAATTTATTTATATAATTCTGTCATAAAGTAGCCCTTCTGAAAGTTGGTAAAACTACTTGATTTCGTTTTCAGAAACAAATTTATAGGGTTAAATTAACTTATTAAGATTTCATTCTGGAAGAAAACGTAGAATGGATGTAAAACATACAGACGAAATGATTATAAAAATCGTGGAAGGAGAAAGACGTAATCCTATCTTATTTCGTGTATACCATCAATAAAAATATCAAAACTTTAAGCTAATATATTTATAAAATTACAGACTAACAAAACAGCTAGATCAAAATTTGATAAATCTATAATAGGGATGCTTATAAAAAGGATACCAGACTAAAAAATGAATTTCTCTTCCAACCTGCAATTTTATCTAACTTGGCCACTTTTTTTTATAAAAAAGTCTACACTTAAATACGCTCTATCCAATTTTTCATAGCAATCATACCGGGGATGTCTCATTTTTCATATAGTTGATTGCATCATATACGTGTATTCGCATAAAAGTAGTAAACAATGCTATTTTTATTCATCTAGACGTAAACCTTTATTATATAGGGGCTTTGTATCACGTTCGAATACAACTAATCATGGAGGTTGCCTGTTTCTATTTTGTACTAAATTCTTTCACCATTCTTCCTATCGTACTTTTATCTCAATGTTTCTTTTAATTTTTATCCTGTTTCGTATTCGCCTGGCATTTATCTGTAAATCAACCTCCTATCTTTGCTACTTTTGTTTTCTCTTGCAGTAAATCTTGCTTATACTTTGAATTATTATACAAACTTAATTTTTTTTTCTTTTTTATAATATTCTTAGAACTTTATCCTTCGAGAAAAAGGAATTTTATACAGGATCGAAATATTTTCCTTTAAAAAAAAAAAAAATAATAAAGCTTTTAACAATTTAAATGTCAGTGGAAGAGATAAGGAAAGATTTTATGCTCGTTTGATACGAGCTTAGCTTTCTTTTATATATATATATATATATATATATAATATTTGAATTTAAGGCATTTTTTCCCTTCAATATTACGATAATACCATCTTTTCATAAATTTATAAGATATTAGCGAAGTTTCGAGCTACTTTCAACATACAAAAGTCCATTTACTAGAAAATAATCGTTTAATATATTGATATAATCTTAAAATATCATATTTTTGGCTGTAGTGGTTCATTGAAGATGATATATCTAACCTCTAGCCCTGGGCTTATTTCCCATCTCCACTCAGATTAGCCATTGTAAGAGATGCTGGTCAACCAATATTTGTCAGTAGTCGGATACTTTATGGCTTGCCAGTCGGTTCTATTGTTAGATAAGAAACAGTCCATTAGGAAAAGATAGGCGTTAAGTTGTTCGGTTGTGAATTACCTTCGGTAATTGGAACTGAGGTCTTTAATTCAAAACATAATACACTGATTATATACTGTATTTCGTAATAAGTCGAAAATAATGGACGAACATTGTAAGAAAAATCATCTGTTACAAAATATTCTTTAACTCTTTAATGTGTAATTTCCACATAATGAAAAGAATGCAAAATAATTACAAAAGCGAGTGACAGAAAATAAAATTTTTCTGCATTATAAGACTTGTTTTTTTTATTGTTTCTTTTTTTAAATTAATATCTTACTAATGGCTTCTATTCAGTTAACGTTTGATTAAAATTCGCTATCATTACGTAAGCAGTAATTTAATTCTTAAATTAGTCTACTTACTTTACATTGCACTTATTTTAATCAACGTAAAAATGTAAAATAAAATAAGCACCTTATTTTAAATAAAAACCGTTGTTTCAACTTTATCTGAATTTCTACTTTATTTAAAAAACTTTATTTGTTTCGCCATCTTTAAAGATTTAATGCTTTAAAATGTTTTAATAAATAATATCTCAATTATTTAATTATAATCTAAACTTCCATATTTATTACGATGTTTTTAGGCTTTAAAAAAATATTATTATCCTTAAGATTTGTAAAATTTGTCGTTCGTAAGCAATGTTTTAAATAGCTATAATTTGTAGTTAACAGAATCTACTATTTCTAGAAAATGTAAATTGAATTTAGATTTAATTATTTGTTTACTATTATAAATATTAAACAAAATCTACAGGCACTATAATAGTAAACATTCGTAAATAAATGCAGTTTAAAGTTCTGTACATAACAGGGGTGGCAAAACCTCGTCACGATAAAAGCGTATCATAAATACGTGAGAGCCACATTCTATATTAGAATGGTATTTTATATATAAATTATATATTGTATATAAGATATATATATATAGAGGAAGAGCACCAAAGTTGGACCCCTACTCCTAAGTAATAAGGGGTAGGAGTCCCGATATACGGGAGCCTCAATAAGGGTCTGGAAGAGCCGCAGTTTGGCCACTGTGGGTATATAAAGTAGTTTACAGTATATATTATAAAATTTTCGTTTAATTTATATTATAATATATTCAATTCTGTTTTGTTGACACTTGGAAAAGGCCTAATTTTTCCGTAGTGTCTTCAATAAAATCTGATTTGATTTAACTAAAACGAATTTTTAGGCTAGTCTTTTTAAAATAACACGAGATAAATCTAGTATTTTAACAGCCGAATAAATTATAAAAACGTAAATTAAATAAAAATAGATATAACTTAGCCTACCAATTTCGAAACAGTTTTCCTCAGCGACGAAATTTGGAACGAACTTATCACGTAGGTGAATTATTATCGAAGATAATAACCGAAGACCATTCATTTACCACAACTACAAGTTCTAATAAAGCCTAATCGAAAGTTAGCAATGATTTAAATCTATGAGGCTTTTACGTTACAGAGACACGTCAGTCAGGAAACATGACGCCAGCGTATTCCTAACGGAAGTAATCGATAAGCGAAATGATTTTATTATTTAAAATACAGTACACGCTTGCAATGATAGTTCTGTACCGGAAAGTTCTGATATCCTGCAATATATCTCTAGAATTGAAAGTTTAGAATTAGCCTCTCTCATAAGTAGATCTATTTCCTCTCATTTTCAGGATAACATGGTTTTAATGGACGTAAAATATCGTTTACCGAATTCGATTTATCATTTTTAAATTACTAACATAATAATAAACTACATACTTTTATTATTACGCTGCTGATATATGCCTAATTGAGGAAAGATTCAAATTACCCCAACGACTTGATTATATTCAGTTAAATATAACCAATGCTAAATTCTAATTTTATTAATTTACACTACAGATAAAAAAAAGTTATATATAAATAGCTTTAAAATATCCCTTTAAATAATTTTAAAACTAGAAAATTAGTAGGCCTATATTTTTTTAAATTTTATTTTAATTAACATTTTTTTTTTCTTTTTTAATTTGAGTAATATTTACTAGTAAAGAAATATATGATCCTATCATAAATTTTCTAGTTTACGATGAAAAACAAACTTTAATGAATATTTTATTGATCTTAAAGCATCATCAAATAATCAAATGGCCTAATAAATCAAACACCTAATTAATAAACTTTCCTTATCAGCTTGGAAATTAACTGATAAGAATTCAGTTTATTAACTGAAATATATCATCAAATAAAATTAATTTCTTTCAGATTTATGTTTAAATTACTGACGAAAATTAATGAAGACATTTCTCTAAATTTAATTTATTATTTTGTTTTATATCGCTGTCACTACAAAAAGGAGAAAAAAGAAAAAAAAAATTTACATGAAGTTAAATATGTTTATGAATTTAAATTTCTTTCGTTATCTGATTAAATGTTTTGTATTTGCTTCATTATTAGATATATTTTTTTCAATCTCACAATCTAATTATAGAATATTAATGAGGTTTTAGTATGATATTTTTCATTAATTATCTGTATGAGAGCGAAACACGATACAAAAATAGGATCGTGTATCAATTGATTTAATTTAACTTAATTACTTCGATATTAAAATTTCTTTAAATTAATATTGAAAAATATTCGTAAATTTAACATATTTTGTGCCTTATTAAATCAATTTTGCATAATATTCTGATTTAATTACGAAAATATTATTTTAGCCTGTTTAATCAGAGAGTTAAATTTTTCACGGGGTATTTGATTTATGATATATTTGAATTATAATTATGCGTTAATTAATTTTAATTTTCATTACTTTATAAATTGTAATAAATTGCTTTTCATTATTATACAATTTATGTATTAAAAGAATAATAGATTATTTCTTTTAATAAATTATATTTTTGTATCTGTTGTGTGCGTAAATTTTAAGATTTAATTTAAAAGATTTTTATATGAATATAGGCGGATCTCTTCCAAATAAAGAAGAAAAAATAAATAAAACTGCTTAAAATACTCTAGCGAAGGATGGATAGAGATATCTTAACGACGATTGGTTGGCGAAATAGAAAGAAGGCGGAGATATATCTATCTCTTTCCATTTCATCAACCAATCATTATTAGCATCGTCAAATATTCAAAAATTTGTTTTTTTTTTCATATTCAGCAAAGAACCGCCTATTTATATAGAAAATTTGTTTCATGTAAATTTTCAGTCGCTGCCATCTTCCAATATTTTATTTATTTATTTCCTTAGATGTCTTCAAGCAAGATATGCATAGACTATATCTCTCATGCAAGCCTTGTTCTTTCTTAAAAATTAATAATTATTATAATCCGAATATTAGACAAAACTTTCAGGCCTACTTATGAACATTCAGTATTTTTTTTTAAATCCATAATAGATTATATTTAAATTATATAAAATGTATTATTGTTATTGAAATAGGTACACTGTCGAATTCATTGAAGACGAATTCACTAATAGCTTCTACAAGGCATTTTAAATTAGATGCAAAGAAAAAGAATAGACTAATTCGATGCAAGGAGCTTTTTTGTTTGATTCTTATGTTTCGAAAACCGATAGCAGCACAATTAATCACAAGATCGTCTTTTCTATTTAACTTGTAACATTCTGATTGACATAACTAATTACCGATAGGGATTCTTACACAAACGATGGAGAAAAATTCCTGCACAAGCAAATGCTGGATAGAAGGCAGACTAGAAGAACGACGCAGTGACAAACGACGACAGATCACCCCCGGGGATGACGAAAAGCATAAAAAATATCCGGTGTGTGGGGTGGTGTCGACGTCATTCTATCCATCAAGCTTCGTTCGAATGTCTGCACGAAAGCTCCATCTGTCACTTAACTGATGGAGATACCGATACTTGTCGGGAAGTCTTTGATAAGTAGTTACTAATCGACTTTAAAATAATGGACGTTGTCTATGCATTATTGAAATTTTTACAATATTTTATAAATAATAAGTACATTTATTTACAAGATTGTATGAGTATAATTTTAACTATTAATAGATTAATTTTTATATTAAATTTGCTATAATCTTCGCATGGTTTTAATATTTAATTCAAACAAATTTTAAACTTCAAAAATGATTTTTCTCTATAATCTTTTTTATTTTTTATTACTGTTTCGAGAATTAGCAATATTGTAATTTTAATAACAAGCATGACTTTTAGATCTTTCATTCAATTAGATATAATATTAAACCCAACTTTCTATTGTAAGATCACGCTCTTAAATGGCTTCCAATTTGATTAAGAAGACTGCAGATCTAATTAATATTTTAAACTGACGTTTTATAAATTTAATAGAATAATTTTTAAATTATTAAATAGATAAAAATTAGAAATCTAGATACCAAGTTACGCATTTCGTTCCTAATAATTCCAATTATTGTTATTAATTTAGGCTGTTTGGTTACAGAGTTTAGTCAAAGTTATAACAAAAAGCGAAATAAAAATACTGTATTTAAGACCTTTACGTAGTGATTGTTATATTATATGCCATAGAATAGAACACGACAGCTATATCAGTAATTGGAACTTGTTATTATTGATAGATCTAGCGTGTGATTATAACCAAAACATTTCAATATTTTATTCATTACGTCACTTAAATATCGAACCAATTTATCATTAGATAATGGAACAACTTGTACTTGTTACCAAACTGGTTTGCCATGGGAATTGCATTAACTCTAGTTTATGTAATCTGTACTTTGTTAAGGCAAAGTCAAATGCACTTTGTAAACACAATAAATCCTTATTAGTTATTTATTGTACTGTACAACATGGTAGCAATTAGTTTTAAGTAGATTATTTCAATTTAGACTACGTGAAATTATCTATCATTTATGAAAAAATGGTTTAATAAATCATTTAGTCAACACGAAGATTCTTTTTGTCAGTGTAACTGTTAAACGGATCTTTTTATAGATTTTTAATGAGGAAAAAGTATAACTATTGTTTAGTCTTAGTCTAGTAATAATTATCTTAAGAATTATAATTATTACGCAAATTGATATCAATTAAAATTTCATAACAACTTTTTACTTCATATGTTTAATAGTTATTCACGATAACTATAAATATATGTTAATAAATTTTCAGTTTGGAAAATCTTTCGTAATCTCAAACGTCAAATATGATTCATTTAGGCCCTAAATATTAGAACCAGCTTTATATTTTATTAATTAGAGAAAAACAGTATTTAGAAACAGGTTTATTATACTCACAGAGAATTTAATTAACTCTTTATTTGTCCAAAAAATTAAAATTTACAGTGAAATTATATTCATGGTTAATGCAAAACTCTTCAAAACATTATAAAATATGAAGTAATATGATTTGAAAACAATTTATAAAGAGCAGAAACAAGTTAATGGATTTCAGATATTCTTGGACAAGGTTTAATATTATTTCATTTACTATAGCCTACAGCAGAAATTTAAAATTCTTAATGTTAATTCAAGAAATTTTATAATTTCAGTTATTTCAAGAATAAAAGTTTTAAAACTTAGAAGTTTTGTATGCTTCTTGATTGATTTTCTTCGTCGTTTTAATGATTTAAAAATAAAATCTTAGAATTGGAATGTTTAGATTTGTCTTAAATTAACTTATATAAGGAAATTTTAATTTTTAATTGATTTTTACTATTTTAAAATAATTCACTAATTTATAATTGTCCCAGTTTTAATATTACGATAATATTAGTGTTATGAAAAGTTAAAAATAATAATAATTTCGGTAGAAAAACAAACACATCAGAGCAAAATTTGGACTACTGTAAAATGGATTCGTCGCTGTATATTGTTTTTTTTTATATTAAAATCATATATTTAGGTGCAAAGTAATCTCATTATTACTAATAGTTAAATTCATTAATTAATTATTATTATTTTTTCATTGTTCCTGTTATCATTAGATTTCTGAATGGTGTTTAATTCATCGATAAGTTTCTCCTCACAGTCTCACCTGTTTCTTTCAAAATTAAAGGGTCTAAGTAAAATACAGTAAATATAATTTGTATTAAAATTATCTGCTTTATTTAATATAATTATTTTAAGCTCTTTTATTTTGTATATTGTTTGTGTGGAATTTTGTGCTGGTGTGGGGGAAAAATCTTCTGTCCTAGAACATTAGCTAATTGTAAATAAAATAAATAAATTGTCAACCTCAGTTAGTTTTTAATGGAACTAATCGAGCGCTAAACTGTAATTTAAAAATGTTAAAAAAATTAAAATTACGTTCATACCGATAAAACATTAAGTTATTATTAATACAAGGCTTTCAGATAATAAATTTTAATTTTACGTGTTGTAATATAACATTTTCATTCATTTAATTTATTTCAGTTTGTTACGAAAATCATCATCCGAAACCAACTTCTTAGCAATGCTTAGATGATAGAATGTAAAAGATGATCTATGATAGAAGTAACAGGATATAATGCAGCAATCAAGAATTAAAGTAATTATTGATTAAATTATATTAAAATAATCTTTATATAAGCTATATATATATGTATAAATTTAGGTTATGTATTAAGAACAAGTTAATAGGTTAAGATTTTCTAATGAAAATTTAAATATAATGCAAGGATTATTCTTGCTGTGAGCCGAGACGTTGAAGTAAACAAATAAGTTTATTTCTTAATTTAGCGAACAATGCATTAGAAATTAAATAAAACTATTTAAAGCTTTTTTTACCTCTTAAAAATTTGCTTTTTTTTACGATTTTATGGTGAAATATAGCCTAACAGATCTAAAAACCAATTTAATTTATACATAAATATATTTTAGTTAATAAAACTGAGTAAACAGGGTTTATTTAAAAGCCTAAATAAAAATTTCATCGGTTTAATTAATAAACTAATAAGCTAATAGTATAAAAAAAACTATTTAAAACATTTGGTGTAACGATAGATTGCATTATAATAGACTATAATTATCTTTTTTTAAAATTTTTTTCGTTCATTAAGATGAATGAGAATAGAAAGCAATTTTATTTTTTCAAGATCAAACAGTTATTTAAACTGTACAACTTAATTACAGCTAAGCCAATCGCTTTATTAGCTTTTGGTTGTAATTAGGTTGTACACACGAATTTTCCTTTGGCCTCGAGCGAATTCAAAGAAAAATCGTGCGTAACGCATACAACCTATCACAATCTCTCACAATTAATTTCATTTTAATAAATAATAATTTTGTATATCATTTTTAAAAAATAATAATAAAATTTACTAATTCAAAAAAAAAAATCTTTTGTTTATCAACACTTTAATCGACTATTTACAGTCGATTTTTAGATAAAAACGAATAATTAAGTTTTCTAAATCATAATAAAACTTAATTATACTTATAATTTAAAATATTTTTGTTTAATTACATAAAATAATAAACTCAAAAAATAATAATTTATTTATTAAACAAATTTCTAAATCAATTATGCTTATAATATTTATGATTCACGCAACTTAAACATATTCTTTTATTCATATAATGAGATTTTAAGCATAGAACTTATAAGACTTTTAAAAAAACTGTATGCTTATTATATATATGCATACCCATTTTTTAAGTCTAAATATTTATAACCCAATTTTAAAACTAGATATAAGATGTAATTTCTAGAGAAATATAGAATAAATATTGCTTTCTGCTGAATTAGATTTAATAAAATATTATTAATAACAGACCATTATTAAAGGCTTACTAATTTCTAGAATTTTTCTTGCTTATTTTATTTAAATATTTCAACTGTTATTAAAATTAATAGCTAATTTCTAAAGTTATTATTGTAAACACTAAAGGCACTGTACACATTCAGTTTAATTTACGAATATATTTAAAGCTGATTGGTTTAAATCTGCAGTAATTTCTCTTGATACCTCTAAACTAATTTAATATAGATTAGTAAGCAAATATTTTAATAAAATTATTACAGATTTTTAAATAATTTTTAAGTTTCAGGCCTGTACAGTAAATAACTTTTAAAATATTACATAACTTTATACTTTTATCTGATTTATCTCTCGCTTCTAGGCCAAATAAACGTGTGGTTTTACAATTATATAAAATAAAAACTCATATACTGTTACATATTTTTCATGTATTTATAGATTAATATCTGTGAAGAAAGATTAGCGCTGTTTTGTCTCTCGGGTTTTTATAAATTATCAAATTTTCTGCACCAAATTTTCCTTCAAGACAGGAAAATTGAATGATTTGATAAACTTTTTGCAGTCGATAAAATTAATTTTAATATAAAATAGGATTTAAAAAAATCTAAATGAATTTAACTTTAAAGAAGAAATAATTTAACTAATATGAAAATTTTAAAACTGGGAATCGATAATTTCACGTGTGATGCCACACACAGCCATAGTTTAAGAGAAATTTAATAGGGGGGGACGAACAAAACTAATTTTGACGACGATTCATTTTATTGATGTTTAACAATTAATTGCAATTATTAAAAACAAGATCTTACTTGAAACAGGCGAGATAGACCTGGCGGTGTGCAACCAGGGTATAGCCAATCCTAACGAATGGGCCCAAGGCGGTGCTGGACATACCCCCGATTCGGTAGCAACGACTCCTACGGGTTTGGTACCATTACTTGCCGGGTGATTGCGGACCCCATTTACGTTTCCCAGTCCCAAAACACCGCTGCTAGGTTTGTCGAGTATGCCATCCACGGTGAAGCACTTGGAATTGTTAAGCGGAACCGGTGAAGGCGTTTTGGGATTCTCTTTGGCCCTGTCGTTGGACAGTAAAGAGTCTACGGAAAAGGAAATCACTTTAGCTTGCTGGAATTCACGCTTCGAGTCCGATAATTTTCTTGAAGTTAGGCCTCGAGGTACAATAACTGTAACGGGTGCTCCGGCCGACATGGCTGTTCTATCGCCGTTGCTTGGCGGTACAGAATCCGTAATAGCAACCGGACTAAGTTGCATTTCCGTAATGTTTTTATCTCTCCCACATCGCAAACCGTGCCATGACTCGGGTCTTGTTGGTACGAAGTCTCTACTCGAGCCAGGTACAAACCGTCGACACCATCGAGTGGGTGGAGTAGGTGTATCCGTCCATTCTGATTGGCTGCTGTGACATTGGCGTGAGTCGGACACGCCTACCTCACTCTGTAAGGAAGAAAGAGGTGGAGGTTGAAGTAGAAGTCTCGGGGGCAGTAACTGCTTCCGATTAGTGTGTCATCCGTCACGATTTGTCACGATGTGAAGTCACGGATTTTTGGTACCGGGGACCGGCTGTTCAATGGAAGCGACTCACCCCGATCGTATTCTCTACACCTGGCTGCGCCACCTGGTAGAATAAGATGGATAAGAATAAAACAGTTTTATGCCAACAACGGATGGAGAAGAATGGTGGCAATCGTTGCTGACACCATTGGATTATAGCCAATTTACTAACTTGTCTTACATATGACGTATGACTTTAACCTCTCGTGCCTTTTATCCTTGCCTAAAATATAAGTAATCACTGAAGAACTTGAGAAAAATTTTAACACGTTGTATGTACTGTACAATAATTCTGGTATAATGTTATGTATTAACACAGATCAAATCTTAAGACCTGAATATAAACTAGGTTATTGATAATGAAATTCCACTGTAAAAAATGCATACAAGTTATAGAAATGAATTTAATGATTTATAACCTAAAAAAATCTATAAATCTTTATGAGAAATGTGAATTATGATTATAAATTAGATTCATAAAACATTTTTTTTAAACCTATTGCAGATGAATTTTTTAATTAATAAGCGAATAAATAAAACTGCATCCAGGATCTATCAATATCGAATTTTTGTATGGACATTAATTATATAATAAATTTAGATATGCATTTAAATTTATTATAGAACTTTAAATCGATATAACTAAAATATTTAAGCTAATTTATTTATTTTAAAAATTCTCATAAACTTTACGGAATTTTACAATTAATTTTTATTTAAATCATGTAAATTGTTTATTATTAATCATTGAAATTAATTTTATAGTTTGTAAAAAACATCTAGTATATAATTATTATTTATTAATTTTAATTAAGCTTGTTTAACTCTTAATCTTACCATTAACTCTATTGATCTATATCATATTTAGCCTATATTATACAGTATTTTATTAAATTCTTAAATTATGAAAAATAAAACATAATTTAGAATAAAAGTTTAATCTGGGGAAAGGTGATTAAGGATTTAGATAATCCTCAATGCTTAAAAAGCATTAAGGATTACCTAAATCCTTGATCAAAATCCTATCTAAATCCTAGATCGTGATTTTAGAAAAGAACTAACTTATGATAAAAATAAAACCAATTATAAAGTATTTAAACTATGAGAATACTCTAAATATAATCTACACAATTACTTTTTAATAAAATATAATTTATAATTTCTACAATAATTATATAAAATAATTAATTAATTTTGAGGTAGGCTAACTTTTAAACACGAATTAAATTTACGTGCCCTTATACGAGCCGAGAAAATAATTTTATTTTCAGCTACTATCCCCATACAAATATAAATAAGTCGCTGAGATCTACAGTACTTGTTAAACTTTAGCAAAGAATAAGTTATTTTGCCTTTACCAGGTGCATCTAAAGACAACACACGTGGCTCGGCTTAAACACTACATTCAACTGGTGCTACACAAATCAATACCGATTACCACACCTTGCTAACTGCAATGTTTTCTTATTGAAACACCTCATTCACTTCCCACTGAGGTGCCATCTAATCTCACAACTATCAATAACAACAGCCAAAGTCAACGCCTTCGCACTAAACCCTATATACAATAGAGAACAAAACTTCTCATTCAAAGGCATTCAAAGCGGTACTGAAAATCCCTGGCTTACAACTAAAACCCGAATATTGCTACGGTATCGGTTGCCTCATTTGTACTTTTAAATATTCAGAACTTTCATGTAAAGAAATATGTCGAGTGTCGTGTCGATAGCACTCGACAATTTTCTACAATGTTTGGACGAATGGTAGGAAGAGAAGTCTAAGTATAGGAATTGGCCCTCCTACCGTGTTGGAAATTGGAAATACCATGTTTTACTACAAAAAGCAAGATTGTAATCATACTTCTCTGCAATTTTGTTATTGGCTAAAGATAAATAACAGAATCCAATCATCAGAAATATAATAATCTGTAATTAAAATTGATTACTTTTGTATAGAGGAGACAAAAAATTTGAGTAAATAATTTTAAAATTTAGCGTATAAATTCAACGGAAACAAATGATTCGCAGAATAATAAAGGTTATTAATACACATTTAAAACTAAAAATTTAATTAATAGTCATTTAAAAAAGCTATTTAATAACAGATTTTCCGTAGGAGAAATTCGCCGTTCTGGCATGTTCACAGTCTTTTTTTATTTTATTTTAATTTAATCTTTATAAAATTTATGCTGATTTGTCTAAAATTATAACATTAATTTCAATTAGAAGTAGATTTATAAAGTTAATAATAAATAATTTAATAAAAGTTTTAGTATTAATTAGTGTAATTAAACTTCAATAGAGCTTAATATATTTATAGACTATATTTGGTAAAATTATTAAAATAATATTGTCCATAGTTTAATAAATTAATTGTAAATTAAAATTTGATTATTTTATATATTTTTTAAACATAATTAAACCACAGTAGGGTGATAAATATTCCTGAAATAGTAAGAACTTTATGAATTCTTGGTATATTAAAAATTTACAGCTACATTATTAAGTTAATAAACTTATTTAACTAATAATGAGCGGATAATTCCAATATTTTTTGTGTAAAAGAAAATATAATAATTCCAATTTTATACTCGAGCGGTATAAATAATAATTAAGGTAGCAAATATTTACTATTTTAAATACTTGAAGACAGGTTTAACTTGTTGATGTTCAAAACAGGAATGAAAAAAGAAGAAATAAGAAAGCAATTTGATAAAGAAAAGGCTTGATACTAAGATGATAAGTAAACAATAATAATAATAATACATCATCAAGTATGATTAATTTGATTAAAATGTTCCTATAGACCTTATATATTTCTACTGATATTCAGTTTTTATGAGCTTGTATGAAATTTCAAATATGACTGCTCAGGTAGGATTATATGTTAAAAATTTATTTTTTATAATAAATATATTTATATAAGATATTTAGTCTATTTATTTTTTAATGCCATTAGCTTAGTGACAATATCTATTGTATAATTAGTAATTAAATAATTTAAAATATAATCAGAAATTATAAAAAAGTGTATGATTTTAGCCTGTTTCTTATGCCTACTTTCTTTTCTATTTATTTATTTATATTTAATTTGATGGTTTAATTAAATTAATTTATAGATTTTAAAGTATATAACTTTTAAAATAAATAAATAAAAATGTATTTTTAAAGATTTATAAGGCGATTAGAACAGATCGCAGAAGACACTTCGAAAATCAAAATAGAAATTAATTTATTCGTCTTAATTAAGCCACGTAATGCAGAAGATTTGTACAATTTTTCAAATTTTATAATATTTATCTAAACTTGAAATTGTAATTAGTTCATAAATAATGAATTAATTGTTATAATTTATGCTTAGTTTTTTTTATTTTCACTTCTTATCATGGTACAGTACGTAGACCTGTAACAACTCGAAATTTCAGTATGTAGATTTAGTATTATTGTTATCATCTATCCCACGAAGAAATTTAAATGTATCGTCTTCATAAATAATTCTAAATCAAGCAGAGTTTGCCATTATCTGAAATCTACTCGGTTCCTGAATAATGATCATGACCACACGTGGATGCACCAAATCGGATTAGTAAGTGTGAAAGTCGCTTGACACCCCAGCCTCAATCATCGATAGAATCTGAACGAGTGCAGTAGGGATCTTTCTTGACAACAATTGTGTATTCTGTCAAGTCTATTCAATCACCGCACACATCGCCAGTAATCGGATCCAGAGAGATAACATCTTTCGATCTATATGGGGTTAGGTTAAGGGAGCCATTTTTATACCCTTCAGCTTATGTTGGATAAACATTATTGTGGAAATGAGTAAACTAAATTGATTTCTTCGCATATATTTTTACACTCTGAAAGACTTTCCTTGCTTCTTTACTCGAATTAAATTGTAAAATCTCGAAGATAAATTTGATTAATAAGCACACATTTTTAAAAGATTACCCTCTTTCTTACGGGTTAAGGTATTATAGGCATGAAATCTTCTTGAAATCACTTCTGTCGTATGCAACAAATAAAATTTCTGAGACTAATAGTGATATATGTATGATATTTTTTACGGAACCTGTTTCTCCAGTTATTTTACCTGAAGAATCCTGTTGCCAACTTAAGATATGAGATATTCACGTGACTTGAAAAGAGAAGAGAAGTGAACAAAATCGAGAATTTATCTTTAAGACATAACATATTCACTTTCGCTTTAAAAGCAGTTTATTTTAATAATAAGACACATTCGTGATAAGCGGGTTCTTACATAAGTTAGGCTACATTGTAGAAGTGAATTAAAAGGTTTAAATTTAGCGATTTTCTTCTGATTATTTGTTAAAATTTCACGTGAAATTGTTAGAAAAGGTTTAAATTTAGCTATTTTTTCTGATTATGCATCAAAATTTTATTTCGCTTCTTTTGTTATGGAAGAAATATATAAAAATTAATTTTCAAATCGTTCATAAGCTTACAAGTACTTAATATCTTCTGTATTAAGTATTTAAAGCAATAATCGTAGAAGCGAGTGAGTATAATTTAACTATAAATTAATCCATAAAAGGTTCAAAAATATAAAAATGATTTAATTATAGATCTATTTAGTCTATAGTCTATGCGATTAATTATCTCTAGTGAAACTAAATGATGTTATTACTTAGATAAGTAGCTGGATAGGAAAATAAATCAGCGGCTTTTTTTCAACTTGTATCCAGTAATTAAAAAGTCAAGATAAACTGATAACTCATAAAAGAAAGCAATCAATCGTTTTGTCTTCGTTACTGACCCGTTTCTCGTGGTATGATAGATTCTATTACAAATGGCTAATTTGTACAAATACCCTGAAATCTATTTCGTGATAAATGAAAAATTACTCGATTAATATCGATATAAACACGTTTAAAATGTTTATTTTTCGTAATTTAATCATCTAGGTCAAAATTAAATTTATCCTAAACCTTGATTAAGTATAGGATGCAGCCTAATTGAATCTATTAATTTGAATCTGTTTATAATGAACCCGTATATAAAGTTTGATTTCATCAAGTAATTAATTGTTTCTGCTATTTCCCTAAACGAAAAGTCAAAATAATTTAGTTTAAGGGGTTACATTACCTACTCCATTGAAATGTGATCTATCGATATACATTTCAAGTGTAAGAAATAATTTATATATATATATAAGACAAGAATGTTGTTAAATAGGAAAACCTGAAGAATTGTTTAGCTTACACTGAAGATTTAATTATATTTAATGTAAGTTAGTAGGGAAAATGGCTCCAATGGTAGGTATCCGCAGAAAATTTTCAAGGTGGAAAAAGCTTGGAGATAAATAATTACATCAATAAATGCTTACCTAATTATTTAATTTTGGTGGGGTTTTCACGAGTATATTATAGAATACAGTATGGCATCAATACAAAAAACAGACAAAGCGTGCCATAGTCGTGTGTGTAAGGTTACACATCTCAACCAACTTTACGATTATAATTTGTAGAATATTTAACTCGATTCCGGGGGAGGGAGGACAGTTTCCCCGCTTTCCCCTCTGTGGATTCTCATGGCTTAAATAATATAAAAATAAAGAAATACTTATCGTATTTCTTTTTATCTTTTTAACAACAAACTCAGTACTTAAAAATTAATTTAGCATACAGAAAATATACTAGTATACTAGTCTTTATATGTAGGCATATATTTATTAAAATATGTTAGGATATGGCTAAATAAAATGTAAATTGTCCTGTTAAAGAAGTTTAATAGTAGAACGGTTTATTATTAATACAACCCGTTTATAAATCAGAAAATTAGACTTATTCTACAGAAATAAGTGGCAGTTTATAATATTGCAGACTTAAATATATTCATAGTGGATTTATAATTTAATAGTCTAAATCAGAGGTCGCCAAAGTGGTCGATATAACATTATAAGGGGGTCGATAATCAAGCTTAGGCGAAGGATAAGGGGAGCTAAGGATCAAGCTTATCTGTCTTACTGATTGTCAGTTACAAAAATTATTATTAACAAATATACAATAAATGAAAAACAAATGCAAAATTAAAAGAAATGTATTAAAATAGTAAGTGCTTTGTTTTGCTTGTAACACAAACGTTTTGGTGGAGGTCGATGTGAAGTTTCGAAAACTTGTAGGGGGTCGACGATCAAAAAAGTTTGGCGACCCTTGGTCTAAATGAATAAAGTTGAATAATTAAAATTATTTTTGTATAGGATTATTAATTTGATAATTTATTAAAGTTTTAAATTAATTATTTCTAGTTTATTTATTAGTAGAACACGTTAAATTAGTAAAACCTGTATAAAACGGAAACCTGCCAAACAGGAAAAAATATTCGGTACCGTGCGATTCCAGTTTACACAGGTTTTAATGTAGGTCTAATTGAAATATGGCAAGCACATTATGTAATTTATACGTTTGCACATTAACTTAAGCGCAAGATTTATATAGAAAATCAATTTATGTAACAATTCAGTAAACTATAATAATATTTTAGAAGCCCTCGGTTGTTAGTTTATGTTAATATTAATAAATAAAACCCACAGCCTATTCATTGTAACATGGGCAGATAAACGATCCTAGTGTGCCGCAAAGATTCGTTACCTTCAAGAATTTACGAAGCATAACTTATATGATTTACATGGAGTTGTTAAACAATTCAAGTGATATCTCTCATTACAATGGATTTACATTTAAACATGATTTCCGACTAATTCATTGCATAGTGTTGTATAAGCATGGTTAACAAATGCTCGTTAAGTACAGTACACTTGTAGCAATCTGACTCGGAATAGATTACAAGTAGTACAAGGTTATAAAGGCAGGACTATCTTTCCACTGCCTTTATTACTAATAAACAACACACAACCGCTAGGCGAATCATATTAAAGCGTGAACGACATAAATAATAAACACTTCTATTGTTCTCACGACGTGCTCTACACTGTCCGTTCCAGGAAAATACGGAGCGACGGTGGCTATGAAATATTCTTTAACGCCCTTAATTCCACGTCTAAAGCTCGTAACGTTATTACAAAATTAGTACATCGGTGTATTGACGTCACTACCGCTAGGTGGCATCATCTGAATTATGTAGGCTTTACCTCACACCTCTCTAGTAAATCAGGAAAAACAAGACATCTAATTTTCTCCAACAATAGCTCTTTGTATGAAAAGAGAGAAATGGTTAAAGACAGATGGTCCTGTCAGAGCTCCAGTTGTCCACGTTATTTGAGCCATGTAGCTCTTCCCTCTTCCTTCCCCCCATCTTTTCCCTCCTTCCAACCTATTGGTCTCGTGGGGATAATTCTCTCCACCGAAACGATTAATAGAGATCAGTTTTTTTATGCTTTCGAAGAAATTTTTTAGCTGGAAAAGAATTTATTAACTCAATTTTTTATGTATTCTTTTACTAGTTTCTACAGTAACTAGTCAAGAAGGTGCTACTGCATTAACAAGCTTTCTATCAATAAATATTATTCTTATATTATAAAGTATGCCGTAATTAAATAGCTAAGAATCTACAATATAGCTATACTCTTAAGAAATTAAACATTTGTTAATCCTTTAAGTAATAGAGGCTACACAAAGTTATGTTTTATTTTTACAAAATAAAGAAAATTACATAAAACTTAACTTTATAATGGGGCATATAATTTGATATGGAAGCTGTAAATTATACTTAAAATCCTCCCATTAATATTTAATGAGAGGATTTATGTTATTTAATTTTTAAAATTTTTCGGGCCCTATCCCTCGCCACTCACTCCCCCATTGTGAGCCTGACAGAATTGATAATGGGCTCGCTATAAAGGCCCCACGAGGCAGAGGAGTTAAAAATATATATTGAATTCTTAAGAATACTTCTCTACTAATTGGTTTATTTAAAGTTAAAAAACAAATTTCACTTCCTTCTTCGTTAAAAATTACGACTTCATAATAGGATCTCGGCGCTTATGGAAGAGTAAAGAAGAAGCAAAGCATGTTTTTCTAAGCAAGGATTACATTAGAAAGTAGTGAGAAAAAACAACGAATAAACAAAGATGACAAATATAATGAGCGACGAGGAAACAGAATAGATCTAAAGGGGGCTATTCCATTACAAGTCTGCCAGACCTCGTTATGCTTAGAATCACAAGCTGTCAAGAACAGCGCCTGAGATGTAGCCAACAACCAACGTTACACCATAGAAATACGATCTGGAGAGTGGTCTTAGGACAAACTCGAGTCGACAGATGGGAGGCGACCAGACGGGGGATGACTAACTCTTAACCGGAAGGGTAGGCTTTAATATATTACCAAAAACTAGCGGCCATAACAGTAGGAGGATAAATTACGTCTAACGATAAATTGAGTTAAAATAAAAATAAACTATTTCTCTAAAGTTAAATATATGGGATCCTTGAATAAGAAAAATGATCGAACTTTGAAATATCTCTGACCTTTAGAGGTCAACAAGAAGGACGATGGAGACTATCTATTGTGTTTCATCACTTTGTTTAAGCATTTTATCATAATAGCTTGGAAAATCGAACTATTTTTCTTCTTTTAATTGATTTTATTCCTTTGTCGTAACTTCTAGGTCCGTATCAATCAAATTTTATGTATCTGTGTGCCAAGAATGTTTCGAGAGTTGTAGACTTAATTATTTAATTTTTGGGGGTTTTCATCGATGCAAAAAATAAGGAGTCGCATGGTCAAGGGTGTAAGATTATAATTTATTTAATTTTTTTTAATTTTTTGGGGATTTCAGAATCTAAAAGTGGTTTTAACCTTAATGAAAACATTATCACCGTACAGAAAAATGCTTAAAAAAATCTGTTTTTATTGTTTAAAAAAATCAATCATTCTTTATTTCTAACGAAATTCTTTAAAAAATCATTTTAAATCAATCATAATTATTATAAAATTATTAATTTTAATAACTTAATACTGTTCGAAACGTCTTGAGAATAATGGAGGAACCTCCATAGAAAGAACTCTGAGGCTGATTGAAGATTTCACAGTTATAATTTTCTCGAAGAGCAAACAAATATCTAACCACAAAACAATTATTTATAAAAAGAAAGCTTATAATTTTCTTGTTAGAAACAACACAAAAACTATACTTTTGATCCATTCACGGTCCAATAGTGCACACAAGGTAGGTTATTATCACCACAGGGGTCAAAATGGGGTCCGAGTTCTAGAAAGTAAAAGCACGCCCCTGTCAAACTTTTGAACGCTCTCCCTGGTATATAACTACGAGGTCAACTTCACTTCCAATTCTCTTCACATAGCCAAGAGCAATCCGGTAGTGCAGTGAAGAGACTGGTTTACTGCACGTGAGACGTTTCTTCACTTTAGTGCATTTAGTGAAAATGAGGGTGTGGTGATAGATCCCCGCCGCCAATCGTCCACCATCCCTGTTTACTACCACAAACAACGTCAATTTTCTGACCACGTGACCGGGCGACAATCGTTTATTACGGCACGTGCTGTAACCAACACGGGACTATTACACAATGGCCTTTAAGGAAGCGGCATTCTTTCCTGTTTTTCGAAACTTTGCTTCATTAGGCCATTTAGGCGGTAATGAACATAAAACAATAACAAAAAAAAAGGGAGAGAATCGATTCTGCAACGAGTCTGCACCCATCAATTTTCTTGGCTCTCGTATTACATTGCCGTGTAAATGAACAATTTCGACCCTCAATCGATTGCTTTGGGCTATTTTCTTCTGTTTCTTTATTTAGCTCTTGAAATTTAACGGTTATTTTATTATAGAATTGCTCTTTAATTATATAAATAGAAGTTTGTGTTGCTTAGCTTTAATTTTCTACTTATGTACGGTACATTATGTATTACAAATTACATTGTTAAATAAGTAATAGGCAAAAAGTAGTAATTTTTTTCAACTGTATTTAAAAATGATAACTTTATTGTATGATCCAATAGGTCTATGTAATAAGATAATACAGCAAACGAATTAATTTCTCATATAGTCAAACCTCTGAACAACGGCTACTGACGGAAACATAAGAAATGGGCGTTGTTTGGAGATTATTTTCGTATGCATTTTGTTAAATAATCCCTGAAAAAATGATCGCTGTTTAGAGGTGTCCATTATTAGAGGATTAACTGTATATACAGTATATATTTTATAGTCTTAAATCTTTTTATGGAATATAAGGGTTTTCAAAATAATAATAATAATGATAAATAAATAGATCTTCCAGTTATTAGGTTAGATTATTATGAAATTATGTGATACTACGAAAAGAATGATACGCACATTTGTATTATTTTCATAGTCTTACATGCGGAGCCTTAATAATTGGTTAATTACAATCATTTATAGATCAACGTATTTCAAGGTGGCCCAAACCACTGTAAAGACTAATTTTTTTTTTTTTTAAATTGGAAATATCATTTTATCGATTAAAAATTTAGCAAAATCTGATCCTCCCTGCTGAATTGCTTAGTTTAAGCTACGTTTAAATAAGAAATTCGGTAGGTTTAAAAGGCTAACCGACTTTAAGGCCAATCTGTATATTAGGCTCCTGTGACTGCTATGATTTATTCATAATAAAATTACACGTCTCCAAAAAATAATAAGAACTCTATACATATTAATAGAATAAGATTAAAGACTAGGCAATGTTAATGAGAAATTAGATGAAATTCATTTAAAATGTATAATTATAATTGTCTGTTAAGAAAAAAAAAAGGTTTGAAAGTTTAAGTCCACTGTTTTCATTAATTGAAAAAAATAAATAAAAATAAAAAAAAGAATATATTCACAGAAGATCGAAAAAATCTAAGCTCTAAATCCTTCTTTATCTTCATCATTAATTAAGTTCCTGGAAAAAATTCTGGAAGAGTTGCTAAGCCAATTATTAACCACAAGAAACAATAGAAAGGAATTTAGAATTGTCTCTACAATTAAAAAAAAAAAACACCAACACTTCATTATCAGAAAATATATTAAAACTTGCAAATTATAAATGCAGGACAAGAAAAACATGAAGCATTTCTGCCGTATTTCTGTTGCATCAGTTCAAATGTAAACAATCTGAATCAACGATAAGTTAATTCAGGTTGTTTATATTAATTTCAAGTACAATTATTGATTAAAACGTTTGTCTTCTAACCTTACCTAGACTCTAAGTATGAAAAAAAGACGTGTTCTGTTCAATCGGATGCATTATAGCCTAAATCAATGTAAACCTTAATGCTACGTCTATATAAATTACTCCTAAATTAACCCCCTTTACAACTTCTCCCTAAAAATTAAATTAATACATCTTCCCACCACAAAATACGCCAAAATTTTCAATCGTACAGCCACTAAATAAGATTTTCAAACCATTTTTTAGTTTCTGTAATTAATCTGAGTCACTTAACAACTCTAATTATATCTAAACTATTAATAATTGGAGTTATAATTTACTTATTAGATGATAAAATTACAATCCATTTAAGATTGAACAGTTAATATTGTTAGTTGGAGTTTAGGAATTAGAAGGTTTCAAACGTAATTATCCCTTTGAATTTGATAGAATCCTACTTTTAGTGATTTGTCGACATCTTATTTCTGAGTTTTAGACAATGTATTGAATGGGAATGTATAGAATTTATGCACTAAACTCTTGTAATCACTTAAGTAATTTTAAAAGAGTGACAGTTAATTAAATTTATGTAATGTGAAAGAATAAATCATTATCTCGCTCTTGCCATTCTCGCTTTGTATCGCCAATAAAGAAATTTCTGAAAGAATCGACAAAAATCCATTCCCGATTACATTGAAAGTGCCAAACACCCGGTCGACTCACCCAGTTGGACTAAATGTCTATGCATTAGTGATTACATTGTAAAATCCCCTTTATTCAAACAAAAAAGAATATAGTGAATGACAGCCATTTGGTACGTTATTCATTGTGTTTTCCATGAGGCAAAGGAAAAAAAAATATGGCTACACCAAAAGCCAATCCTGCAATTACACTTTCAAAGCACACGTGCGGGTAATTCAACGGTCACTTTACCGTCAATTATTAAAATTACACTATTAAAAATTGATATTAAGAGCCTCCGAAATGAATATTCTACCTACAAAATTATATATATATATAGGCCTATACATTTTTTCCTTCTAGAAAAAACTATTGAAAATCTGTAGCAAATCTGTTTAGACTAGGCTAATCAGAAAAACAATCATAATAGCTTCAAAGTAGGCTAACAACTGTCACACAGATAATACTGTGGATACTTTCTGTTTTAAAGAATAAAGCTCTTTAAAAATGACAGACTTAAATAGAATGATTTTGAAACAGTAAAAGAATTTAAATAGTTTTTAGATAAAACAGTAGAACAACTCGAAATATATTTATATCGAGATTCGTGTGCGCCTGTGTGTTGTGTGTTGTGTGTAGGAGCGTGTGTTGTATATGTTTGTGCTGGGGTGTGTATTGTGTGTTGTGTTGGGGGGTGTATTGTGTGTTGTGTGTCTCAGAAATATTCTCATATTAGAAAAACAGTAGATTTACACGCTTATAAACAAACATAATTAAATAATATTATTAATTATTTTTAAATATTTTTTTATTATAAAGAAATATTAATCTATATTCATTCAATTTAAATTTAACATAAAATGTTGGTTATATATATATATATATATATATACACTTATATTAATTAATTAATTCATACATAGACTAATTATGTTGAATTCCTTAATAATTATTAATATTCTAGGAATTATTTTACCATATTTTTACATTTTCGTTGGTTATTTATCAAATTTTGCAAATATTTGTCGAGTAGAAATAAAATAAAATAAAATAATTTGAATGCAAAATTCAAGAAATTAGAGTTTAGAAAGTGAACGACAGACTATAATATTAAATAAGTTAATACTGTATTTACATTACACAAAATGAATTCTGAAAAACCATTTTTTTGAATTTTTATTATAATTAGTTATAGCTTACACAGACTTATATTATTATTTAAAAGAAAATATTAAAAATTAAAGAATAAATAAAATAAAATTTAGAATTTTACTTTATTATTTAATGAAAAATAAATAAATTACTGAATTAAAAATATTTAAATATAAGATTATATTTTAAAAATTAACTAATTATTGAATAAATTAACTCAATGAAATTCTTGTGTCTTCGTAATGTAGTGCCATTCTTACATAAAGATTCTCAATGGTATAAAGTAAAATATATATATATATAATTTCTTTGTAAAAAATAATAGCAAGAGCACTCCTGTAACACGGATATAAGACCCAAGTGTAAGTATATCAGTTAACACTCAGTAAGAACCTATTTATACGGAGGTAGCGAGTAGCGAGCGTTGAGGAATTTAGCAAACGGTGATGATGCGATAAAACTGTTTAACCTAGTTGGTTGCATATAATAAATCAAGTACAGTGTATATCCTTGGCTAGTTTTTATGTGCCCTAGCAAGGGTTAATCTCAATCGAGGCAGCGAAGCGGAGAGCCTTTTGAGTTTCTCACAAAGTGCCAGTATTGCTCTCTTCAACGGTCAGTTTGAGTTTCTTTGGTTGTTAAGGAGCAGGCGACCGCATTCTACTTTAATGGAGTCCGCATGAACTAGGATCCTGTTGGTAACGACGTAGTCACCGGAACGTCTTTTGTCGCCATCCATGGTGATGCAGCGCGTCGCGGCGGGACGGCGAGTTTCCTTCATGCTCTTGGCACATAGGATGGGTTCGATGATGCGGAACACCGTTGGTCCCGGCGACAGTCACTTAAAGTCGCCCGGTGACAATAGGTGTTCGTTCTACATCTCGACCCCCGACAAGAGTGGCAGCGTGACCGAGGTCAACAAGTTGCTTCTTTGTCAGGGTGCGAACACGATTCCCTGCAGAGTCCCTCGGGGGCAATGCGGCTCCGTTCTTCACAATACACTCGGGGTGTGTCTATATACATGTACCGTATGTGTATTATTTGACTATAGGCGATTGTGAGCGCCAATCGAGCTTTTTGGCTAACACCTGGAGAGACGCGCAATCAATGGACGAGATTTCTCAATCTTCTTTGCCGCGCGTTTCGTCTTCAAAAGATTCATTTCTGGGCAATTTTTTACTTCTTTGTCGGACTAGACGACTTAAGTGGATATTCCTGAAAAGAAACTCCAAATGAATAATATGTTGGAGCTTGCCGGAGTTCGACTCTTATCTAGAACTCGCGAATTGTTCCCATTTAACAATCTTCATAACTTGATCCGGGACTCTTCTATACCTGTCGCTTCTTTTGAAAATTTCAAATACTTTTTCTTTCATCCGTTTGTAGACATTTTCGCCTTTTTAAACTTTTTGTAAGGGAATTTAATAAAAATTATTTTAAATCTCATATGTCTAACGTCGTAATTATAATCAGATCTATCACATAATAATTCTGTTCTATAATCCGGACCAATTTAAAATTAACGAACTTTGTTGCGTTTAATTAAATATTAACTGATACGACAACTGATTTCAATGTTAAGCACCGAAGATTGAACATTGAAACGTCAGTTTGTAAAATCTGAGTGGTTTGAAAATCCAATAAAAAGCTCTGTTATGTATACATAATTTCTACATTTAGAATACTTAAAGGAATAAAATCTCTTCAAAATATTTAAGCGTCCAAATATATTCTATTAATTCGTATAAAATTTAAACACCAATCCAGTAAGGCGTCACAAAACAACAACAATACCATAGGCTATAGATTGTAGTCTATCCCCGCTGAGTGCATCTTCTATGAATTACCACAGGCTACTGATTCTCAACTTCTCAGGAGTGGCACAAAATTAAAAAAGAAAAAAAATCATTTTAAAATGCTAAATGCGGATCTTCATCTTGACTTTTCGTTTACACATCAAAGAACATCAATTGATCCCAATGGTAATCCAGTACTTCGAGAAAAGGTAAAGAATCATTAAATTCAATTTTAAAAGCAATCCGCCCATTTTTCAAGAATAATTAATTAACAATTAAATAAATAAGTAGATCAATAGATCATTAAATGTTAGAAAATGGCGTTTTCGTTTGCCTGCAACGAAATTTGGCGACGATATTACCATTTTTTCGGTGGTGTTTATGATAGCAGCGACCGTGTTGTGATCAAGCGGAACCAATTTCCTCGCTTTGGAGGACAAACGATAGCGAACAAGTCCTGTTAATTGAGGTTGCACGACTGCGGGTGGTTGAGGTCGCTTCCAAACTCCTTTCATTGCGAAAGCAGATGGTTTGCCTCTCGTCCGATTGCCGCGATTTCTGCCTGTCGTCTGTATCGCTGCTGCGATTAAACACCCACCACCCATGGCACCCGCTTATTGTTCTTTTATGCATCCAGGAATTTATGATCTAAAAGCAGAAATGCGGTCGATAATTTCTAAAGAACAGAATGTGAAGCAATGTACGACTTAACTTATTAAATTCATTCGATTAGGATGGACTTTATTAAAAACGATATTAGCTCACGATGACAATAATTATTCATCAAAATCATCCAATGTCAAGCGAGAGAATGGATTTATAATTCATTAAAAATCGAAATTTACAGGATAATTATAACTTTAAGTGTCTGTTAGTTATTAAATGATATTAAAATTGAGGATATTTCAAATATAGAATAACATTTTAGTCAATTCTTCACACTTGTGTATGTAAGTGTGCCTTGAATTCATTGGCATTGTCTGAAATTCACAGTTGCAGAGATAAAGAATTAGACTTAAAACATATTAATAAAGTTTTAATACAGTAATAATTTCCATGTATTTAATATGAATATTTATATACATTAGAGTATTACGGATACTTTTCAAACTTCACGGTTACTTCATGTGAAATTATGTTGCAATGTAGTCATAAACCTTATAACTTATAAGAAAAATACAGTGAAATCTGTTTAGAATGGAACCTGAATAAAACGAAAACCTGTCTAAAAGGAAAAAATTCGTCGAAACGAAGCAATTTTCAGTGTTTAAAAAATCCTGATCAAAACGAAAACCGAACAAAATATTCGGTACCGTGCGATTCCGGTTTACACAGGTTTTTACACAGGTTTTACTGCAATAAATTTTTTATCTTTTTATATTTTTTGTTGGCATGATATTATATAAAACACTTCTGTATAACACCAAGATAAATTATTTTGCTCCTTCCTCTTTTCCGTTGTAAAAGTTTTCGTAAGACAGTAAAACCTGTGTAAAACGGACGGTACCGAATATTTTCTCCGGTTTAGACAGGTTTTACTGTACAAAATTTAAAAGTCTAGGAGAAAAAATAGTTTATTAATCATATCTAAAACTGAAAAAAAGAAAGATAAACCTATATTTTAGGCAACAATTGAACCTTTGATCAGATGATGATTTAAAAAATAAATAAATAAATATGGCGAATTGGACTATAAAATAGCCAATAGATCTTTTATAAAATTCTAATAACAGATTTATTTTTGACCCTTAAGATCATTAAAATTCAAAAATTTAGCAAGTTTCATGTTTATAAACTTAGTTTTTTCTTATTTGTTTCCATTAATTAATGTTTATCCAGCAAGTGTTTGGGTGAAAAAATTAAAGATTTTTACCCGAAAAATATGTTGCAAAAGAAAATAATGGATAATTTCTGTTAAAATTTAAGAAAAATTTTAAAAAATTCAGTCGTTTAAAACACTTCAAACCGTTAATTTTCTGATTTTTAAATGGATTTATACATAAAACACTATTTATTTTTTATGTTATAAACCACGCGACTTTATTTTTAAGTTTAAAAATTCTAAATTTAAATCTAAAAATTCCTTCGGTGTTAATAAAAAAAAGAGCAATTTTTCCAGGCAAAACGGAGTTAATAATAGAGATAAAATTAGGAAAGAAAAAAACATCAATGATGTCATTCGATAGTATTTTTGGTGTATTTCTTAACAATATTGATTCAATCATCCGGCAGAGAAACCTCCTATCGACAACACTAGAAAAGTGAGAAGGGAGGAGGCAAAAGAATAAAAGAGATCTTTTGATCAAATTAACTCCCCGACTTACCCACCCATTAACCATTGAAATTCAAAATGTTTGACCTGTGGCTGGATTGGCTGTTCGAACGATCGAAGGTCATTTATTAAAGTCGTCGACACACTGGACTGCCAACGCTTGGTCGCTCATGCGTCGTAACAGCCAGGGGGAGACGTGTTAGGGTTATCACCTTGTAAGCCGCATGAAATAGACAAGTTAAGAACGTAACCAATCAGAGGGCGCCGGCACGAGAAATTGACGCCTGGTCCTTTTGTGGTGCAGTTTTGCAATAGGACATGGCATAATAGGGATTAATGAAGCTTGAGGAGTCTGGCTGCGGGTCAGACGCTTGTCAATAAACGAAGCTCGGTCGCACGTAATGGGATCTGGTGGGAAACTGATGGAGACTCCGAGATGCGTCAGTATTAGATGGTTGCCGATGTGACTGATGGCTCCACTCTTTTTTCCTCTCTCTCTTTCTCCTGTTTTTTCGGGTCGTGTTTGCTTAAGATGTTTTTAAAAGAAGCGCTACACAAATAAATAATGACTTCTCTCGTATTTCCTTTTGCTGTATTGAAAACAAGGACATATGCCAAATATTTAGGCAACCATTACCAACGGTTCTAGCACGATACAGTACAAATATAGGGTCTTCTCTTCTGATAATGCCAATCCTTCAATTTTACATTGAGAAGTTCGAAAAAAGATTACGTCAGATGTGCTCATTACGTCAAAGATCTAAACCCACTACAAATGACGTCAACGATCTCAACCCATTACAAAATGACGTCAAATATTTTAACCAATCGCGCAGATCTATAGATTAAACCATACAAAATGGTAATAGATTTAGAACTAAAAAGTAAAAAAATTAATCTAAAAGTACATAAAAGTTTGCATATAAGTGGTAAAAAATAGCACAAATTTCCTATTTTTTAAACGTGTCCATCATTTTGGGAATCATTAAAGTGAAATTTTTACGGTCATTATTCTAAAACTTATATTCTTCGAAAACACGTTTTTAACATAATGTGATCGTGCTTACATTATGTTAAAAACGTGTTGTAGAAAAAACAGAATTAAGCTTGTATTACTTATTTCTACAATATGTGTTAAGCATTAATCATAATTACTTATAGAAACTGTCTCTAAGCTACGTTAGACCTATATTTTCTTATAAAAATAGCAGAAAGACTACATTTACAGTTGTTAACGTGTGTACAATAGTCGAGTCGCGCCATCTTTTATCAGTTATTTAAAATATTTCATTTTTCATTTTTTTTTTCAATTTAAAATAATTTAGAATAAAAATACTCAAATTATTTCCGAACTTTAGAAAACGTTGCCGTTTTTTAAATTTCGTAAATAAATTATTATTATTATTATTATATACATACATAAATACACAAAATACATTATACTGGTATTTTAATTTTTTTATTTATTTTTAATGAATTTTAGCGTAATTTTAAATTTATGATAATTTAAATATATTCAAAATTGTTTTTATATTTATTTAATTTTAATTAAAAAAAAAAAAAAAAAAAAATACGATGGTCTGAAGCAACCGCTGAACTGGTGCTGACATCTATCGAAAAATTATGAAAATAATGAAAAAAGAAAATTCTATATAGTAATTCTATAAATTATAAATAAAATTCTATAAATTTATAAATTAAAATATATTTTATATTAGTAATAAATTTAATTATAGAATTTAGTTATAAAGGATTGAAGCAAATGAAGGAAAACTTTTGATAAGTCTTTAAGAAGAATTTAAAAACCTGAACTTGAATTTCCGATAAAATAAATTGGAGGTTTTGCGGGACCTCGGAAAAATGTTATTAGTGGGGCTTAAATGTTATTAAGAATTTTCTTAGAATTTTTAAGCGCGGGGCCTCCATCTAAGATCCGAAAAACCGACGTCTGAGCCGACCCTGATAGATTGTGATGCAAATCGTCGTTGTTAGAGGAAAAAAAAAAATTTAATAATTTAATATGATTAAAAATATTACATTTCAACACGATTCTTAACTTTACCACAACGACTGAAGTATGTTTAATTGCGCCAATGAGAATATTGCCTCTATTCAATAGAATATAATGCTTCAAATCGGCTTAACCTTACATAGCAATAGCGATAGAGAAATATCTTTTATGGTTAAATGAACTAACATGTGTTCGTGCCATGTTCGGGCTTAGTAACAGAATATCTGATTAGTAATTTGGATTGTGCCATATTCGATTCGAGATTCGTGAACATTTCTATGTCACAGCAACATGTTTTTGTTCCCGTAACGTATAAAGAATATGTAAAGATCGATGGATGTAAATTGGCTACGTTATTGTAATGGAAATTGCTGTGGATCAATAACTGTTAACAGGCACTTTTAAAAATATTGATTTCCTTTTCTATGATACATAAACGGGCGAAAATTAAATAATTGATCAAAACGGTTAGCGGAAAATTATTTGTTAACATACTTCGAAATTATTACTTTATTTAAAAAACACCCGAATATTTCCGTAAGTATTAGAGAATACCGGTAGTACTTAAAATTGTTTATTGCGGTTTATGTAAAATGGCAATCAAAGAAGAAATTATTCAGAGTATTTACACATTTATCATCAATTTATTTACGGTTAAAAAAATGTGTCATATTTTTCGTTTTTTTTAAAACTCTTTCCGCCAATGTGAGCATTAAGAGGGCCTCTTTTAGCAAGCCAGTTACGAATTCGGCCAGGCCCACAATGGGGCTGCCGGGTGGTGAGGGACGAGGCCCGACGTATCCGGACGGACCACCCTCCGAAAAATTCCTAGGGATTTTTCGACCCGTCCGGATTCGACCCTGGTGAGGTGCCATCTTGATCACTAGACCGTCTGATATTTTTCGGTTTAAAATACACGGTTTGTCAGTTACTAGCAAATGAGTCTGGCGTTGCTCGGGCAAAAAAGTAACGATAGCGAAGATTAAGATTATTAGATTATAGCCGATCTTACCTGTTTCCACCGAGTGCAAGAATTAGGTCCCCCCCCCTTCCGAGGCTAATTAGAATTTTTAGATGGGTCTAAAAACTAATCTAAAATAGTACAGTACAAGCCGAGTTCTTCGGGGTAATCCTTAATCCTCTCCATCTCCCCCGGAGAAAATTTCCAAAAAATCCCTTCTTAGTGTATATGTCGCAGGGATATGATAAAAGTAGGATTTGGTTAAATCCCTAAGGGAGATGATCAATTTACTGAAGATGTTAAAATAATGGTTCGATATCGACATTTCCCTAATTAAATGAAGTGATTTGATCAAATCTCTAAACTGGTTTCGTGAAATGACAAAACAAACAAACAAAAAAAAAAAAAAAACGAATCAACAAAGAAAGAAGTACTTATATGAGAAGATCGAGATAACGCCAAGTTTGTTTATTTTTAATGAAACAAGTTGTAGATTTGTGGCACTTGGAGTTACAGAGAACGTTATTTTTTTACAGGCACATCTATTTGTTTTGAATTGTACCTTGGATTTTTCACAGGAACATTTCCTAAACCCTTGACCTCCGAATAAAGATAATTTTCCAGCAATTTCTCGCAAACTTAGCTTTATCGGTGGGACAGTTTCGGTAAATGTGGTTGTAGCTATTTGAAGAGCGTTTCTAAGAAGCCAATCTGCCAGCTGAAGTACCAATTTGGTATAAACCATTTTTTTAATTATCCAATACTATCCCCGTAATATTATTTCCATCTAATCGACCTCTATCTACCTAAGGTACTGTACATCAACCAAAACTGTGGAATTCACTAACACGTCTTTAAATTTCTTCAATGAAAAATCTTCCATTTTTTCAGCTGATATTTTTAGGTATTTTGCGGCATGTTCCCTTTGATCTTTAATTTTCTTTTCTTTTTGACATAAGTAGCATAAAATTTTCGATCCATATCCTTCTTCTCCTACGCAATTTCCACATATTGCGTGTACTGGATTTTTACAAATGTCTCATGAATGGGCTCCAGCAGATTCTGTTCCACAAACAACACAATGTAGTTTTACTTCGCTGTCAACCGCTTCTGTTTTTGATTCTATTAACAGTACAGATGTTACCTCCTGTACCTGTACCGTCAGTTAAAACTGACGGTACAGGTGTTGTAGAGTTGTAAACTGGTTCGAGCCGTGTTATTGATTTAGTTGCTAGTAGATCCTCTAAATTTGAAGTTGAAGCATTGTAGTTAATTAATTCTGGATTAACTTCTGAAGTTGAAGCGTCATCGTTGTTCATTAATTGAGTTGCTGGTAAATTTTTTGATGTCAGTGTTGGCCCTATGTTGCTGTTTAAGAAGCTGATAAAGGTCCTCTTCAGTAACAAGCTTCTCAAGCAACTCCTTTGAAGTATGAGTAGATTGGAATCCCGTTTTTTGGTTTTGTTCCAAATAAGGCTTTGTAAGGTGATCGTTGAATGGTACGATGAAAAGAGGAATTTTTCTGAAACTGAACAAAGTAACAATCTGTACCCAAGTATTTGTGTCATTGTCAATAAGCCAAGCACGTAACATAGCTTTGACAACTTGATTTGATTGCTCAACAGATCCTTGGCTTGCTGGATGTCTAGGCCTCCCATTTACAATTTTACATATTGGCCACAGGAATGTGAATTCTTGTATGACGGCAGCCGTAAACTCACGGCCGTTGTCACTTTGCAATATATGAGGACAACCTACTTCCAGAAAGATTTTTAATAGCTCCACTGGTTCTTCAGCTGCTCTTTTCGAAGTCAATGGCCGCAGAAAGCTGAATTTCGTCGCGTGTTCCTGGTAATGTAATAGCCATTTGTAATTTCTGTCTGGAGTTGACTGCAAGTCAACTAAACCCAATTGGCCACGATGGTTGAAATCGCAGGACACAATTGGGCGAACGACGATTCCTTTTCTTGGAAATTTTTTTTAGACTGACGGTATGTCAGTCTAAAATTCTCGGCCCCACTTCGGTTGTTCTGGAATTTTTGAAACTGTGCACAGTTTCAAAAATTCCAGAACAACCGAAGTGGGTATGAAGTATCGCGATTTCAAACTGTACAGCATTTTATCTCTGCCTCTGTGGCCAGTTGACTGATGAGTTTCCCGAAGTATATGATAAAATTCTTCTGCAGGCACTATTTTCACAACTGGATCGAAGTCGGACTTTTTCTTGAAAATCAAAGATTTTTTAGTACCTACTTCCATTAGATCGTATTTTTTTCCGTAGTAATACTGTTTATTTGTCCGTTGAAACTTAAGTACTGGTGGTAATTTAAATTGTTCAATGGCTGTGATAGCTTCTCCTATTCTTTCGCGAGTCCACAACGGTTTTTCTTTATCATGCCGCACGCTCAAACACGTCCTGATAGTTTCATTGAACTATTCTTCACATAAAAATTCGGTTTGAGTATTCAAAGCTATTATTTTGATAATCGTACAAATTACAAAGAAAATAAAATGTTAATGCGCGCGACTATCGTGACGTAATGATTTGTACAACTGCGTCAGAGGTCGTCGGCAACTAGCCTGTTGAAGGGACGAGGGGGCGGGTAATTAGCGCAAACAGTACTATGCAAGTCCTGACTTGTTTATTTTATCTTTTCACTAAAATAGTACAGGAATTTGATCACATCACTTATTTTTTTAGGGAAATGACTCTATAGAATTGTCATTTTAACATCTTCAGTAAATTGATCATCTCCCTTAGGGATTTGACCAAATCTCCACTTTTATCATATTCCCGCGACATAAACATTCTCATGACGTACCCAGTGTACCAAATTTCAACTCCTAATCATTTGGGCTCTGCGCTTATTATTATTAACCCATCTCGATTATATTGTAAGATAATTAGAAATCAAACTACTGTATTATGTATAAAATGAGTATATCTATCAATTGCCTTCTTCATACTGACAGATTGCGTAATTAATAATATACAAAATTCTGAATCATAAAAATCCAAAGAGTTGCGTAACTTTCCCGGCTGTTACGAGATTTTATTTAAAGAATAACTTTTATATTATTAATTATTATAAAATGGCAAAAAGCTTAATTTTGAGGGTAGAGATAAGTTTTATAAAAAAATTGTAAATGCTAATGAGTAAAGTCTTCATTAAGCCTCACCTCCCGACCTTTAACCACCAAAATTTAATAGTATTAATACCTTTTATACACAAGTAACCATGCCAAATTTCGTTTCTTAACCATTACTCCATCCTTAGATATTAAACGAAATAGACGCCAACACAAACACAATATACACTGCTGTTTATGAAAATTGCAACACCGCGAAGGAAGAATCAATATTGTTGCGCTACACGTTTACGTCGGGCCGTGCATCGCGAAATTTGTTAGAGAATGGCGGATGTACTCGAGAACGACGGTGATCAGCGAGGGTATTTAAATTAAAACTATTTTAAACGTTTATAGGTTGTTTAAGGCAAACAAAAATATCTGAGATGTATAAAAATTTTTCGTAAGTTTTCCTTTGGTAAACGTAAGTTTGGCGCTTGAAAGAGGGTACCCATAAGATTTTTACCTGTATTATTGTTTTCTACATTTTGCCTTCAAGTACCAAGCTTATCTTTACTAAAGGAAAACTGCTAAGAAAAATCATTATAAAAAGTTTTAATTGGCATAAATTTGAGCTTTTGTAATTCCGAGTAACATTTCGAATAAAATTCATCTGTTTTCATGCAATGTTATTCTTGTACGCATAAAATTAAACCGTAACTCTATGGTAAATCTCTGTGTACTTTGATCTAAGTTTCGCTAGCACCTCACTGATAACGAGAAAGACTTAAGTTTAAAATTTGAGTTTTCTAGACCCAGTAGTTTTTCTCTACGAGTGTCTGCAGTGCCGGATGAAGTAAAAGAAAATACAGCTTTTTTGCATTTTTCAATCGCTTATATTTAGCCAACCGTTTTATAGAAAATCTTGAAATTTTGCACATTACCTAAGAAAACAGTTTTTTTTTTTTTTTGAACGAGATATTCGGAATTATTTCGGGTGTTTGGGGAGCGGAGAAATCGACAACTCTGATTCTTGTATAGAGCTAGTGGAACTGAGTTGAGCGCCACCTGTACGCAGGCAAAGAAAACTGTTTCGGGAAAACACGTGCGTCTTTGGGTTGGATACATAATGAAACGCGGTGCTTGTTTTCTACCTGTGATAATGAACCACAGCTTTCTGCCACACAAAACTTCAAAAAATAACTGTTGTGTGGTCGGTTGTAGCGTTACCTATATTTACCTATATTACTGCGCCGCCAGGTACAAAGTTTTATTCGTTCCCAAATGAACAATACCCTGGGAAGAAAGAGAAATGGCTGGCTGCAATTTAATTCCTGAGGTTAATTATATAATAATGTGTTGCATTCTAACCAATCTTCTGTTATAAAACCTTAGTTGGCTCTATTTTAAATTTAGTTCTCAAATGTAAACTTTAGTAATTTTCTTTTTTCTTTTATATTATTTTGTTAATCTGACAGATATTAATTGGCATATGATGTGATATTTGAATTTAAGAGATCTGTGGAAGAAAGGAGTAAGAAGCAAAATTAGTATTTTGAGGAAATGAAGGTAAAAGTTCTCCCTGTTAATACAATACTATTAGCTACTGCTATGCTTATTGAGCTCCTCTATGTATATGGTTAGTTATAAATTTCATTATTTACCATGCAATGGATATATAGTTTGCTTCTTCCACACCACCCTTTAAATCGTACAAAATTAAGAGTATAATAAATATCAGAATATTAATACTGCTCAGTCCTAATGATCTACAGTCACTTCTCGAGTTATGACGAAAAACTTTCATTAAAAAATTTTTAAAATGTATCAATTTTTTATAGTTTTCGTCAAATATATATCATATACATATATATCTTGCACGCTTCTGACGATTGATTGCGTCATCTTTAATTTTGTTGTACCCTTCGCGTGTGCTTACGTAAGATGGCTAACTGTTTTGTTGTAAGTACAGTCACTTCTCGACTTACGTCCGAAGTTGCAGAACCGAACCCTGTCGTAAGTCGAGAAGTGAATGTATTGACTAATGCAGGCATTAATTTGACCTTAAACTGCTGTATGTACAGTACGTATATATTATATATTATTTAAATATATACTTATAATATATAAATTTATAATTTATCAAATTTCTATTTATTAAAATATATTTAGTGTTACATGTAACATACAAAATTCATACAGGATAAATTCATATATTGCAAGAACGCTATTATTCCTCAACAACAATCAAATGAACAAAACGTTGAAACAAAAGTAATGAACATGAAGTACTAAACTTTAAAATTATCACATTGAAAAATCACTGATAAGATCATCATCATCGGAATCTTCCTCACTAGAATGTTTTGGTATGGTTGAAGCAGATGATGGTTTCCAAGTGTAACGTTTCATCGTTGTTGCTTTTAAGTGGCTCCTTTGCTAATAACAGTGCTTCACAAGAATCGGTAAGAACTCGATTTTGTAGTTTAGTTTTTATTAAATTTAATTGCAAAAAACACGTTTAACTGCTGAATGAGGAAGCAATAAAGGCATCTATTTACTGCCAAAGTAAAGTAAGAAATATAGAAATATAGAATAAAAACGAATGTTCTGAAAGGTACTAAATTGAAAGGAAAGGTATTAGGATTTCATGAACAGTACTAGGAAAATGGTGTTGGGTATCTTGATACTGGAACAAGTAAAAAGGTACTAGATTAATGCAAAAGTATTAGGTGGAACAACACTGGTGCCGGCTTTATAGCCCCGATTCTGTTACCTGGCGTCGCCGCTAGAGGCGCCTCGATCTAGTTTCGTCGTTCCTTCCACTAGCTATATATGTAGTCAGTCAGTGATATATTTACTCGGCGGGAGTCACTGCCGCGATTCCCGATAACACTAAATAATTATTTTTAACTTTAATTAGCGTTGTGATTCCTACCATGCGATATATATATATATTTTTTTTTAACTCTTTCCGCCCTGTGGGCACTAAGAGGGCCTCTTTTAGTAGGCCCATTATGGGTTCGGCCAGGCCCGCAATGGGGCGACCGGGTGGTGAGGGACGGGGCCCGACAACCATGCGATATAATAATAGGAAAATTCCAATGCGCTTTGCTTGTTCTCACGACATAGTTTTGTTGAGGGATAAACCTGTATGGAGATGACAATCCGAAAAACAGCTTGGGAAATTATTTCTAGAAATTTACAAACGAATCATACCGTTGATAGTAGATGCCGTGAAATAACAATACTACTACTACAGTATTATAAGCTATTTTATGAACACAGCTATAGAAATTCTATGGAGATGCAAAAAATTGCAATACACTTGCAAAAAATTGAATAATTAAATAAATTCTGGAGAGAATCCTATATATTTTAATCCTACTTTGTACGGTTTCTTCCGTATCATTTTTTTTTCTAATTAAATAATCCAAATATATATAAAAAAATTATAAATCTCGAGAATCCATGAAGTTCCGGAAACAATTCCTCTTCATAATACATAAACCAAGGATGTACAGTACATTTTTTGTACTTGCAAGCTGAGGAAGGAAGTATAATTTTATTAAAATTTTTTATTTTCGGCAATTAAAAACTATTGTGTTCCTATAAGAGGACAAAAGTTTGCTGATCTTCTTAATCGTATTTGCTTTTATACTTATTTTTCTCCAAAAGGGAAGGCAAAAATATAATTATGCACAGTGCATAAGTGCTGTAAGTAGCTTTTTATATCAAACAAACTCATCTATTGTGCCAAAGCGATTAAATGTAGGAAAATATCAAGATCTATTAAGAAACCATTTCTTTCATCTCTGAGATGAAGCGATGGACAATAACTTTATTTTCCAATACATTAACATGGCTTACCGAGAATAATAATGATGTTCTTCAATAGGCAGCTTATGGAACTGACATAAACCTCAAATTCTCTATGGGATGACTTAGTGAGGATGCAATACGATAACAATTCCAATTTGAAAACTGCAATAGTAACTTTTGTAGAAACAGATCAGCTCTGATAAGTTAAATGCTCTAATTACGTCAATGCCAAATCAACTTATTCATGTTATTCAAAGCTAATGGGAGACAAAACACTACATTGTAATTTTACTTTTTATATTTTTGCAATTTCACAAGTTGGTCCTAAGCATTTTCCCAGTAGAATATGTTACATGGAATACTATTTTTGACGAAGTTCTTCAAACCTTAGCTAATTGAAAAAATTGCTCTGTTTCATTCACAACTTTAAACGCAGTAGTGGTGCTAATTTCCTCCAGTAGACATTGGCGTAGCCAGGGTTTTGTTATGGGGGCCTAGTAGAGGCTGTAATTTTCTGGGGAGGGGCACCAGGTTAACTGGAGGGAGGGGAGCGTGCCCACCCATGCCCGTTCCTGGCTACGCCCATACCAATAGTGTATACATATTTGGAGAGAAAGTCAAAAATTAATCTTAATGAGTCATAAGCATTAAGTTTGATTTTAAATTTTCTGGGTAATTTTGAAAATAGAAATGTCAAATAACAATGTTATGACAGTAGAATGAGACTGAACGAGATTTAATTGACTAGCAGCAGATCAGTGAGAAAAGATTTACAAACACTATTTCTATGTTATGCATCCATAGTATAGTTTTTTAAATTTTAATTAAACATTTTAAACCCAAATGGCTTTTGTAATTATTTTTCTAACCAGTATTTGGCAACTGTTCCTCTGTCAGATTCTCCAAATTCTGTTACGCAACCCACAGTTTAACAAGACCTGCTCTAGTCGGTCTTATTTTCATCATGTTATGAGCAAAAGACGATCATTGACGATGTATTTCATTACCTGAATTAATGACTCGCAGGTACTGTACTGTATATTCATAGGATCGACTTCAGATCGTTCAGATGTAGACTATCTAACTAATATTTATAAATTTATCATGAAAGATTTTTTCCAAAACTTCATAGACGATGTTGTTTACGTTAAGTTTTGACATAACCTTTGATATAATGCAATGAAACATGTTATTAAAATCTGGTTTCTGAAGAGTACTAAGTAGGCAGCCAGCCATCAATTTGCAAGTCTTACTACTGAAGGCATTTTATTCAATTATACTTTCTATTATTTAAGTGTTTAAAATGAGCTTAACTTGTGATTCAATGCGTTTAGCAAAATAAATAATTTCTCCGTAATAAAACACACATACATCATATACAGAGTAAAAACATTATGGAAACATAACATTAAATATTATGTGATTGCGTAGAAATAAATCTAACAGATAAAATTAAAAAAATAAAACTTTATTAACATTTTTATTAATATAGTATTTGTTAAAAATTTATTTCTAAAATGTATAATGGACAAATCTAGAAAACGTAAAAAAGAAAATACTGTATTTGGTATATCTACTTTAAATATATAAAAGTTTTCTTCTATTCAGAAATTATATCACAGTCAGAAATCACTAGAATTATGGCATTTTCTATTATATATTTCCAGATTCCATTCCAATAAAAGAAACATACTGGGTCTGAAAAGAATTGATTTTTTTAATAAGTACATATTAAATTAAATCTGAATACTAATCTCTAGTTATGAAGAAATTAACAAGATATATTTATATATTAATAATCATCATTTTATTTATTATTTTTTTACTTTACATAATAAAAATAAATACAGTACAATGACCAATTGCAAAGACAGATAGGCAAAATCTAAATGAAGCAGGTATTTTTAGTACAGAAAAGCTTATGTACGGTACTTAACAAGAAATTAAAGCTTAACATAGATTTTTATGAACTTTTGATAAAATAGATATATCAAATATAAAAAACTGTAGTAATTATAAATTTGTTATGTATTTACAGTTGAAATATTTTGCAGTATGAAAAAAAACATGCTGAAAATGAAACAGAGCAAGCAGAACTTCACATGCTTGAAGAAAATGGTTTCTTAAATATTTCAATGCAGCTTCTAGGAGTGTATACAAGTTTTAATGAGAAAGTTTTATAAACACTACTTCTAAAGTTTAAAACTTTAAATCAACACAGTTTAGAAGGAAAATTTTAGTGATCATTTATAATTCTAATAATCTTTTTTTATATTAGAATTTCAATTCTCTGCTAAGTTAAAAATTTAGTGAAAACTTTGGACAATTTATATATTTCTTAAAATTCCAGTGAACACGTAAAAATTGTTAATTTGCCATTTTACATATTAAATTCCACATATTAATATTTATTTTGACTTTTACTAATAATTTTAAAGTAAAAAAAAATGTGAAATCTTAATTATCCATATGTATGGAAATGCATAAATACATTTAAATTAGATATGATAAATTACCCGAATAACAAATTCACAAAAATATTACATATAGCATATAAAAAAATGAAGCCTTTGTTAATTTCATAAACTTTAACACACTTTTTAGATTGATCAAAATATTTGTTCAAGAATAGATATTCTTTTACAGCTTTTATCAATCCAAAAAAAAAAAAAAAAAAAAAAAAAAAAAAGTATAAATTTTGATATGTAATTTTGTTAAACTAAGAACATGTATTCTTAGAAATAAACTGCTATTCAAAAAAGTGTTTGGTTTAGAATGATATGAAGAATAGTTTTGCATCCCACAAACTATATAGCTTTCCCCTCTGATAATACTGCTCTTTCCATTGTCTGTTTAATCTAAAAACATCAATACCGAAAAATAAATGTGTGTATTGATATCAAATTCTATTTTCAATGTCTGCTAAGTTGATTTTGTGCATAACCATTTACTAGGAATTTAAACTGTACAAAGTAATCAGATTATTTTATTACTTTTTAGTCTAAAAGGAGATAATACAATGATTTTCTCATTGATAAAACAAAAGGTAGTGGCATTGCAATTTTTTAGTATATATAAAAACTTTATAATTATTTTTATATTCTAATTTCTGTATTAACAATCCATAAATGGCAATCAGAATCAAAAGCACACATTTATTTGAATTTTATTCAAAAATACTATATTTAAAGTCTATAAAACTGACTAATAATCAAGGACTGTATGTAAATCAGAGCATATTATTCATTTAAATGAACTTTATCAATAGCAGATATTTATATATCTGCTAGATTATGGTATCATGAAATACTTTAATAACTTTCACTAGTTTCTGTCAATCTTGTATCTTGTGTATCCAATAAAACCATACAAAACCAACAATTTCTATTATAAGTCAAAAGGTAAAAATCTTAAATTACATGAAGTAGGAAGTAATTCAGTCTAGAGATAAGTGTTAGGTGCCATCTCTTGATAAATTTAATAAATATTACTTGAATTTTAATTGGTAGTTAGTAACATTAATACAGCCTGATGTAATCCAGTAATCATTTGGCTTGAATATTTAATAATGAAGAATGTGTTGGGTTCAGAATTTTACTAACATTTTAACAGAAAACAGATATGTTCAGACTGACAGTGTATGTTGTTCTTTATATATATATAAATTTATAAAGAGGAAGGTGTTCACCTCTTGTCCTGCTGAGAAATAAACAATGGAGAATTAAGAGACCTGTCACTAAGCTCAGTCCTTCATCAAAAGTGTCTAAAAATACCTATCAAGTTTGGTCCTAAAAAAGATATTTACATCGGTTGCCATTTTTATCAGTTTGTTAATATGATGCCTGAATTAAAAGAAAATTGCAATAGGATTTATTATCCATTGGTTTTTATTTCAAGAACAAGCCAAAGCAAGCTATTGGATTTGTACCATGAAAATGTAAATTGCCTTTTAATATTTCATATGGATCTGGATTATCATTGGGGAAAATATTACAGATGAGAGCTTTCTGGTTTTGAGTAGGACTAGAGGTAAGTTCTCTTTCATTTTTCCCCATCAATATATACATATGCATATATAATAAAATCACAAGTTTGTTTTCCCTCTTGAATACAAGATTTAGAAATTACTATTTTGAAATTAATAAACACATTTTATATTAATTACTACTGATTAAACTCACATATTTTTTCAATTTCACTGGTATTCAAGACAATTATATAAAACTGTGTTGATTTAAATAAGATTAATAAATTTCAAATAATAATCATTTACTGAAAATCAGAACTCTTCATTAAAACATAGTAAATTTTAGTTTTAATTTAATTTATAAAAATAATTCAAAGTATATATAAATTTTTAATAATGATCACAAAAAACTTGTCATCTGTTCTTAAAAATGATAAAACATACATAGATTAAATATTTCTAATAACCACACACTATTTTATAAACAAAAGAACAGTTTATAATATTTGAAATCAATATACAGTACATTTATTAATAGAAATTTTATACTCTTACATTATGTACAGCATAACAATTATCAATACAGTTTATTTCCACATAAGACTAGACCAAAACAAGTAGAAAATTAACTACTTTTTCTATTAAAAAAATATTATATATTTTGTTTTTTAAAATCGAGTATATACAAATGTACAAAATATATAATTTAATTACATTGAATTTTGCCAAAACTTGTAAGTTAATTTTTAATAATCCAAATAGAATAATGTATGTAGATTCTAGTAATGAGTGTTGCAGATTTTTGTTTACTATATTCATGCTCTTAACAATTATAAAAATTTAATAATGATCACTTATCACTATATCAATTTATATTTGATAAAATATATATATAAATATTCATTTGATATTTAAATGCACATTTCTCTTTATTTAAGCCAATTATTATTTTTTAAAATATTTTTATGTTCACTTTAGAGTCTACACCAATTAGTTATTTAATAACAAGAAAGTAGAACAAGAATTTAAATTCTAATGTAAATGCCTTGGTACAGACAGTAATTGTTTTTTTTTTTTTTTAAATCCTTTAAATGAAAATATTATTTATTATTTTTAATAATGTTTACCTGAATGCTTTTAGAGAATTCTTCTGAGAATGAGATAAGATTGTGCCATTGCAGGTTTTTGAGCTATACATTTTATTTATTTTGGGTTGTATAGGGGTTGGCAGCACGTTAGCGAGAGGGAAGGAGTATTAAGGAAGTGCAGATTGGCATTGGCAACATCAATCTTTTCTCTTTGGTGAGGATTTGCTCTGATGAAGATACGAAAGGCTTATTTTTTTTGTGTTAGGGTGCCCCAAGAAACCTTGTGGTGCGGTTAGAAGTGTATGCAGGTTTTGTATTATTGGACGGAAAGTAAAAGTCCGTTTGCATCAACAAAAGTGCTGACTGGACATCTAGACCTCTGTCAGAATTAGTGAACTACAAATAGTGGACATCGTCTAAGGAGTAATTTTTGTGATAGAGTCACTGCATTTTAACAGCAAGGACTTGTATCATATCCAGCTCTGAATACCGACAAGTTTGTTTGAAACATAGATGTTTCTATGTGTGTCCTAGTGCATCCTGTAATTTTTGTAGGTGTAATACATGTATATATATACATATATATTGTACATAAACTTAATTTTAAGTAACTTTTCTTTGTCTCTCTCATCTCATGGTAATCACACATCTATGCAATAGTCCACAAAATACAGTTGTTAAGCTTTTAAGCTATATCACCAAACAATCGCTTAAATATCACGCTACAATATGGCTAGTTAATAGTACAATAATAGTACAAACTAGCCATATTGTAGCCCAATATTTAGGCGATCGTTTGGTGATATATTATAAACTCATTGGGCTTAAGATGTTATTATTTAAGCTATATCATTGAAAGAACTTAAAGAAAAGTAAGGCTTTAAAGAAATTTCTTATTTTAAATTTTTGTATTAATTAATATATACAAAACAAATTACTGATATATAATTAGAACTTTATACATAAAATAAGAGCTATAAAGAATTTATTAAAAATAGTATTTTAATAAAATAGAGAATATATACAAAATTAAATCTAGGGTAAGAAAGAGGAGGAAAAGATATTTTCAAGTAATTTTATGTTCAAAATATTTTATTTTTCTTTAGTCTTTAAAATCATCTTGATAACACTGCTTGACTTTTAAATTATTCTTAATACAAATCACATATTTATGAAAACACTTTTTGTTTGGATACACATTTTAGCACTATAAAATATGGATTATGTCTATGGTAGAGCTATGATACTTCCAAAAGAATGTTTCTTTTTATATTCTATTCTGTAAATTTTAATATAAATTTAAAAAAGTTTTCCTTTTTAAACAAATACACATAAACAGCTTTTAATTCAACATTATAATTATTACAATCTAAAATTAAATATAAAAATTAATTGTAAATAAAATTAAAAAAAAAAAATATATATATATATATACACAGGGTGAGTCAAAATTATGTGAACAATCTCAATTTTTAATCTTAATGATAAAGGAGCACGTGTATAGTACAAAAGTGAGAGACCTCGAAGATCTCAAGGACAGAATAAAAGGTGTGATATCCAACATTTTCCCAGAAATGTGTGTCCTGGCACTAAATTGTACTGTTGAACATTGGTTTGAGTGCATTAATCATGCTGGTGGTCAGGTCAAGACTCTGTATAATGCAAACTTTGAGTAAATGCTTTCTCTCAATAACTTTGACTCACCCTGTATATATTTATATATTTTTTAATTAATTCTCTCTAAAATACTTTTATTTTATATGTGAACTTATATATAAAATACACAGCTAACTAATCTACCCATTTTAACTTCTCTTGAAGTAATTTTTTTCTAATTATTACACAGGTTAAAATAAATTTGCTCATTCATCAACATTTCAATTCTAGACACATTATCAATGATGCATTTTGTATATAAACTGTTAACATTGAAATAGATCCAAATAGGAAATCTCTTAAAACTTTTTTGTAGAATTTTTAAAAATGGGGTTTTAAGTTTAACAGTATTCTGAGATTAGTGATGATAAATAAATAAATATAAGGGATTGTTATGTCTGTAATTTATTAGTTTTATCAAACTTAATTATAGTATTGTTTGCAACAACTCATTTACTATTTTATACACACATTATAACTGTAGAAGAAGAGGAGGAAAATAATACTTCAATGAAATACAATATTTACAGAGTAAGTACACATTTGCAAACAATATATATTCTATAATAATAAAAGAAGAAACCAACTCTGACTTCTTTTCTGTGAAATCAAAAAGGAATGCAAGGTTATTAAAAAAATCTCACGAAATTCACGAATGGCTGTAAATAATAGTTTTCGCAACACAATTAAAAAATATTTTTTTTATGCGGTCAACAGGGACCGCATAAATAAAGTCTCACATAGAAAATAACTCAAAACCGTACGAAATAGAATTTATTGACAACAGATGTCAGCACTTGACTGCATCGTCTGGTCTATCGTCTGTTTTACATATTTTTGTCCAGGTGGTGTTTTGTTGACTTAAAAAGTAAATTATTTTATTTTTCGCATATTCATGCAATGATATTACTATAATAAGTGCATTTATGCTATAATAAGTTTATTTAGCTATAATAAGTCAACGTAAGACATGACGAATCGCACGAGACTAGTCGCCAACTATACGCACAAATTATAACTGTAGAAGAAGAGGAGGAAAATAATACTTCAATGAAATACAATATTTACAGAGTAAGTACACATTTGCAAACAATATATATTCTATAATAATAAAAGAAGAAACCAACTCTGACTTCTTTTCTGTGAAATCAAAAAGGAATGCAATGTGTTTATTTAAAAGAAATCTTCAATATAGAAATTAGATAGATCATTTAATTAAATAACTTATTTTGTTGTTGAAGGGATTAAAACATAATCCATCATTGAAAAAGCTGAAACAATTCACAAAAACAAAGCATTTTTACAGTCTTGAGGAAGAAATTATTTAATGTAGTTTAAACCATTCAACACTGGATGTAAATTCACTGGCAAAAATCAATTTGTTATGAAAAAATGTTATGAAAAGGAACAAACTTAGGATATTTTCGTAACGAATGAACATAGTTACATTACAAATATTTTTACAAATTCTCTATAGGAAATAAATATAAAGACCCCAAATTATATTACAGTTCTTTAGAATGAGACTTTTTTAAAATTATTTTTAGCTACATTTTTAGCTGGCATTACATAAGATACTACAATCATTCCTTCTTGATCTCTTACCATATCTTCTGAAGGGACATGTTCCGTTTCCATTTTTTTATATATTAGCTGTTGACTACAATTGTCTTTCAAACTATTTTGAAGTATGTAGTTTCTGTAAAATAATAAATAATATAATTATAAATATAAAAGCAAAATAAATTTCAAAATTTAAAAAATTTACATCATGAAACATTACATTCATTTAATTTAATCTATTTCTATTATTAATACTTTCCTGTAAAATAATGAGTGTATGAAAATTACAGTCACTTATTATATCAATTTTTATCAGCTCTTTAATAAGTTGATTTGCAGCCTGAAAGATGGTCACATGAAAGACACCATGTCAAAATCTATAATAAGTACCAGATTGACTGTTCAATCAGATAAGCAAAAATGAGAAAGGCAATCAGTATTTTGCCGAAAGAATATTCCATTACTAGAAAACACTGCAGGAAAAGCCAGACTACTTGTGACCACTTTGCAACTAAAAAAAGTGTGTAAAATTGTTAAATCTGACATTAAACAGGTTTGAAGAATGAGGTACTGCAGAATATTGAAAAGGAATGGATAAACCAACATCTGTAGGGACACCAAAAGTAACTAGGATAACAGGGCAAGCTTTCAAGAAATATTCCAAAATATCTTTTTGAAATGGGATCACAAAACAGCTTAGTAGTAAGTACTCTGCAGAATATTAAAGTAAACAGGATAAGAATAACTGCTCCAACATATTCCCTAAATTAAGAAAACTGCACAAAAACTAACTAACTAATTGCTAGAAACTTTTGGTTGGAAATATTGGTTTTGATTATGAAATCTACTGTCCATGTGATCCCAAAAACAAGTTTCAGAACTGAAGTTTTACCACTGCAGTAAGCAGTCAAGGTCAAAGTTGATTTTGTTAGGTTTGCCTCTACAAAGAAATTTTCTCAAATCCCTGATTTGGCAAGTGATTGATGAATGACAAAATGTTTCTGAACCCTCAGATGGTTTCATCTGAAGTACATCTCAAATGAACCATCAATGATAACATATATTTAAATGAGTGTGTTAAGAAACATCTGCTTATATTCATCTAGAAACATCATGAAATTAAGAAAGATGGATGCTATTATTCATTTCATGTTATATGTTTCACAGAAACCTAACTCTGATGTTGAAAATATACTTATAAAGCTTATTCTTTATTGAATAATTATAGATAAAGATTTAAAATAAAAGAAATGCCATCCTCTCTTCAGAGAATGTATTCTGATTAAAATAAGTATAGTTTTCAGTTTTATCATTAACTTACATAAAGACAAATTTTAGCTATCTTTTCAAGCTATCCATCTCAATATGTGGAAGAAAATGCAAAATCAAAATTGTTATCTAGTGTTTTAAAAGTTAAACATACATTGCTTTAATCATTTTTTGCTTGTTTGCTGTATAGTAGTTTAAATTGTTGGAATTTCTTACTTGTTATTTGTTAGGCTGAGTTTATTGAGAAAAATTGTTAACAAAATTTAACTTAATTTTAACTAAGAACCAAATCAACTGAGTCAACTTCCCATTCAAAAGTCCTACCTATTAAAACAATTATCCAGGGGATAAAAAACTAAGTCATTTTCTGTTTCTGTTTATTTACTCAAAAGCATAAAAAAAAGAGTGAAACTTTTTATTGACCTCAAATGGTTAGTCCATGAATAAGAATCAAAGTTAGGGAGAGGAAGAGAAAAATGTACAGAACAGAATGATCTTGGGGTGAGACTCAAAAGACACAGACAGGAAGGAGAATCATGAAATTGGCCATATAGTAAGGAGAGGACTTTGAGGAAGAAAAAGAAAACATACTGAGAGTATATCAAATCACTTGACTGAGGTGCCATCCAAGTTGCCAAATCCATCTGAACATTGTTGTCAAACTCTGAAATGAGAACATCTGAGAAATCAAGAACCCTCCATCCAAATTCCCAAGGTCAAGATCACAACACATCAGATGAGATCTGGGTGATGCACTCTCTTTCTATGTTCAAAAAAGATTTTGTATATTCTCCTTTTACTTTTGAATGTAATAAACATTTAGTTAATGTAAATGAGTGTTTGTCATTCTCCAAGAACCTACATGATACTAATCTTTTGAGATGTGTAAAATCAGTAAAATCTATGTTAAAGTTTGCCCAGGCCAATCACTCAAGCTTGACATAACATTTTACGTAATAATTAAGGGCAAAACCTTATGCATTGATAGACAGTGACAACTATTTCTTATCTCTAGAATTACAAAACGTATGTCAATGATGAAACGTTTATTTTAAACAATTTGAAATATAGCTGAAACTTATAGACTTCATAGGATAGCAGTGATGTTGTAAAGATGACTGTGACAAAGATTTCTGCTGGCATGTTGCCTACAAAAATAATGATTGACATTTTTCTATGTCATTATTAAGTTACACACAAGATTGATGGCAAGAATTCATCTTAAGAACATCCTTCAAAATAATTTATTATCCATGAACATCTGGGTAGGTTCACAATACATTGTATAGATCTCTGCAAAGCATTCACAAGATTGCCATTTATTTTGAATTTTTAACTCTAATTTTTTCTTCACTTTGAGAAAAATAACAATTACATAGGCTAAGATCAGAAGAATACAAATGTCCCAAAATCATCCATTCCCATTTCTAAACATATATCTTAACAGTACACTGTATGTGCCATAGTATTATTGTTAGGATAATAGGTTTCAGTGCCAGCAGATGGGATGTTTCTTACAGATCCTAAGTTGGACGCTCTGCTCCAAATGTATCATCATCATACAACTCAATCGGGCCATGGGAGAATATGCTAGATGGGTCTGTTGCCAATGTCACTGTAATGACAATGTCACTAGGATAATCCTGTTTATTTTATTTTTATTTTTTATGTATTTATTGTAATCGTACCGTTAATTTACGTAATATTTGTTCGAATTTCACATTTAATTTAAAGAAGTAACTGAAGATGGACGCTTAATGCATTTGAAAATGTTCTTAGGATTAAAGAATTTTTGCTGAAGTTGGAATGGTTGATTATTTTATTTTATAATGTCACTGCATCAAAAGTATTAAATGTGCAGTACAATTATGATCTATTATAGTATCAAGTTGTTCATAATGTAATAAGAATTAAAAAGAGCGCTAAATATTTCAGATGCATCTTAGTTTTTGAAATAAAAAATTGTTGCCACTATTTATCCAATGATCTTATAATTAATTGTGGCTAAATGCCATGCTTCAAATGTATATTTTTATATATAATTTTATCGTTTTTTATATTTTATATTCTCTGTTCCTTTCTTTCTAACCTATTTGTCCATTCTTCCTGGAATGTATCTATTTGTTTTACACTTTCTTTGTTATTTTGATGACTTGCCCCTGAAAACAAAAGAGGGAGTGCAGCCCTGAGGGGGGAAAGAGGAACATGTGAGTCAGACCTCGAGTTCGAAGGAGTGTTTGTGGAGCCTCCGAGTACGCATAGGGCCGAATAATAAAGACAAGAACAATCCAAACTGTGTTTTAGAAAGTGAGAAAAAGTGAAAGTATTCGTCAATCCCCGTTTCACTGTGACATCCTAACCGGTGGATTTGTCATCTAGTCGTGGGTACCCTCTTTCCTGTCCATTCTTGATATTGCCTCTTTCTTGCTATTTCTTTGTTTTGTATACTAGTTTTAATTTTATAATTTAAGTGATATTGTCGAGAATTCATATTGTACACTAGAATTAAGTTTTATATTTTAAGTGATATTGTCAGGAAAATTTGTTGTACAAGATTCGGTATTTGCTCTCGTGTATTGTCGGTGGGAAAGGTGTTTATTGGTATCCTCTGTATCCTGTTTATTAATGAGCAAAGAAAATAAAATTCATTGTGTTTTGTTTCTCTTATTTTCGACTCTTTGTCTTCTTACTGCTCGTTAGCTTCACATAATAAATCCAGTATCTAAATCTTATCTGGCTAGTCCAATAAAATCCAGCTTACTTAAAACTTGGTAAGTGTTATAGATTTAGGTTTTCTTGTTAAAAGTAAAAAATATGTACATATAACACGTCCTTTTAATATTAGCCCCAAAACGATTACAATAAGTAGTATCTACTTCATAAGAAATTTTAGAATTATTACTACAGATATATTTATTTATTACATTACTGTTAAACTGATGATTAAATGTAAATAATAAAAACTAAATAATCAATAAAAATGATTTAAAATCTTAAAATACATTTGTACAATTAAAAAAACATTTACCTTCTAATTAAATAAATTATCACAATAAAGAAGATAACCACAAGTATACATAGTATTATTGTTCCTATCATCCATCCATTAATTCCTAAAACAAACAAATAGTTCAACATTAAAGTATGGCAAATACAAGAAATTCTGAATTAATAGAATACAGTAAACTCTCATTAATGCGAATAAAATATAACCACACTTTAAATAAAACAATGGAAATTTCTTTAAAAACAAATTTAATGTAAGACTTTTAGTTTTAATGAAACAATACATAAAAAAAAATGAGTTCTTAGTAGTACAATACAGCATTTACAATAAAAACAAAAAAAAAAAAAATCTCTCTCAATATCCCAATATTTTACTTATTGATATAGATTCTGTAAATAAGTATTAAAATTTTAACATATATTTTATAAATTTGTCAAATACTATACTGAGACTATTTTTGGCACTATATTTAAATAAATATATAAATATATATATATCTGCTTATCTCTAGCCAAATTACTTAATTAATCTAAAATTACCCATTAAAATCTATTTATTCATTTCTAGTCTGTTTTTGATCACCCTTTCTTTATATTTACAGTTAAGTTTAGAACATATTTGCATAGAATTATACATTCTGCTTTGCATACTTTCTCTATACCTGGGTGTGCAAATTCTTTTAGTTCACTATGTCTTTATTGTTATCTTCTGAATCTTAAATGGGCAAATTTTATAGTTTTGCACCCAGTATATTTTAGTGTCTCGCGTAAAATATTGCAAACTGCTTTTTGTTTTGGGAGTTTTGTGTGGGATATGATGAAAAAGTTGGATATGCAAATACTTTCTATCCCCTTATACCAGGGATGGGCAAGCAAGAGTTCAGTGGGAGCCGAAATGTAGGTTTTGCAAAATGCATGGGAGCTGCAGTTCTGTACTGTCGTGTCAGATAGTAAGGTAAGGCGCATGATTTTATTATATAATATAAAACAGATATCGAATTTTTTAAATAAACATATTTTCACAAAATTATAAAAATAATAATTAGAAAATAGAAATTAACACTTTCAACAAGAGTCGCATTTGCCCATGTCTGCCTTATACAGTAATTAGTTCAGATTAAATAAGTTAATAACAGTGCACTACAGTTAATAAATTTCGATATTTACCTTCAGTCTTTCCAATTTCTTCATTCAATCTAAAATTAAAAATATTAGTTATTCAAAAATTCTTTATATTAATAAATCAGCTTTAAAAATCTTTAACAATTAAAAAAAAAATTCTATAACCTTTAGTCTAATAGTTAACCTACATTAGAACAATTTTTGAATAAATGTAATTAACTAAACTAATCACACTAAATCGAAGGCCACCAAAGTGGTTGGTACTGACTCTCAGGGAGAAATAAACTGGTCTTTAGGAGGTTTTTTATAAACTTTAATATTCAACAGAAAATGTCATTCTGAAATTTCACCAATAGTTCTTATTAAAAAACAGATTTCTTGCTTTTTCTTTGATAAATTTCAATTAAGAATTATCTTGGATAGCCATTGAAAACCATTAAAACACATGAAGTTGTTCGTTGAAACATAAGTTTACTAAAGTTTTGTATAACAGATTTTTTTGATTAATTACATTTTATCATAAAAAGTAACTCAAATTCGAATGACAAGTTTTACATGTTTCTATGTATGTACAAAATTAATTCGACCTTAAAATATTTAGGATTTAAGTTTGGACATTAATTTATATTTCATGCCTACTGTTTACAGTAACAGAAAACTACTGAAAAAAATATATTATATTATATTTAGATATCATATTCTTATTAAAAATAACGTAAATTTTACCCTAATGGAAATGGGGGGAATTTGACAATATTCACCGGGATACTTAAAATTTGGTTTCATTTCTTCTGTAAGCAATGAAATGTAACCAATGTGTCTTATGTGTGAGAGGTCACAATGCTAAAAAACACCCGAAAATAAAAGAACATCTAGAAAAAATGTGTACAGAAAAGGAGGATAAAAATCTTTACTTTAAGAAGCCCAAAGAAACACTAAAGAAGCAAACAAAACTAACTTCCTTCTTTAAATCTCAAGCTAATATTGAAAGTGGATTAAAAGCTTGTTATAATATATTGATGCTCATTGCAAAAGCAGAAAAACCTCATTCAGTTGGCAAAGAAAATTATTCCATTATAAAGGAAGTCAGAGACAATAATGCAAAAAGACATCAGTGTTATTCTTAAGTCTTGCCACTAATTTGTTATACAATAAAAAGACAAAGAGATGAGTTATCTGTGAACATTGAAGAAACTGTTACCAACAGACATAAACATTGCAAATTTTTAATCCAACTCAGTGAATCAACTTTTGGAAGTAAAAATGTTCTTATGGTTTAAGACACTTGTCAGTCAGTCAGTCAAAAAAGTGTTTTATGGATGAATGTTTTTTGCTAAGTATCTGAAAACAGACTCAAAAACAAATGGGAAAACTATACTATAATGTTTAGAAGAATACATGGAAAAACACAATATTCCAATGGAAAATATTTGTCCTGATCTGTCATGACAGGTCAGTATCAAGGATTTACTTCCCTTCTGAAATAAAATTCCTAATATGTGCACTATTCATTGTTTCATTCATATACAACATGTTGTGGCAAAACAAATGAGTCCTGAATTGCATAATTCTTTAACGGAATGTATGAAAGCAATTAATATAATCAAACCAAATTCATTACATTCATGTTTGTTTTCCAGGTTATGAAAAGAAAATAATGAGACAGATAATCAATTACACTGAACTGAATGTACACTGAAGTCAGGTGGCACTGAAGAGATAGGGATCTGTTCAGTGCCACCTGACTTCAGTGTGGTCTTCAAAAACTTAGATTTGTACGTATCAGCCATAAAGTTTTTGAAAGATATCAATTGTTCTCTGTGTTGTGAGCTGCAGAAATGTAAAGTTCATTTATTTTATACATCTGACCTATATTCAAAACTTAACAAGTACTAAAATTGTTTGAAAAGGTAATAATGTCAGTCTCATTCAAGCTTAAACAGTCTTGTTTGGTTTTCAATAGAAACTTGAGTTTTATAAAATCAATGACAGACTTCAAATATTTGGTAAATCTTCAACAACTAAAAAATTAAGAAAATGAAAAGATTACTTAAGATGTTTTAGAGATATTTGTTAAGTATTTTAAAGAGCTGATCCATGAATTCAGCAGACCTGCAAAATATGCAAATTCCTGACTGGCTTGTATCTCCTTTTAACTCTTATTTAAACCAAAACAGTATAATAAATCAAGAAATTTTTGATGAACTTATAGAGATGTCTGTTGATCTCGAAGCAAAAATATTGTTCAAAAATAAGACTACCAAATTATATTGGGAAAAAAACAATATAATATATCCTAAAATTTGTGCAATGGTACTACAGGTATATGTCGCGTTACGTCGTTCCCGATTATATGTCGTTTGTCAAAAAAGTATATGGAAAAATAAAAATCAAATTTAAGTCAGTTTATTCGACTTTAAATCCGTCCGCCACAAACATTGAAGTCGTAATATCACTAGAAAAGCATTGAAAGCACATAAAATCATATTAAAATATGTACATTTACAGTAAATGTTAATATAATCATCATAAATCCTAGAGAACGAAACATGAAAGCATCTGTGTTTCTGTGTTGTCGTCTTATTTAGCGATCTTTAAGTGTTCACTATTGGCATTTTCCACCGTAGTTTCGACTTACGTTGTAGCTACACAAGTAAATTCGGCTTACGTCACCTCTCCTGGAACCAATTACTGACATAAGGCGCGGTATACCTGTACCTTTTATTTTAGCATTTCCCCTATTTCATGTATAGTTGAAACTGCATTTTGTCACACTAATGCACATAATTAAGAATTAAGCAGCAAAACATACTGAACTTCGAGAAAAAGAAGACTTAAGATTAAAGCTTACAAATCATGTAAATGGTCTAGTAAAAAACACTAAGCCCAACCTTCACATTAAAAATAAATTTTAGTTTGATATAAAAATGTTGCTTGAATAATTGTAAATGTTTTTTAAAACACATTTTATTATCCATTAATGTAATAATTATTATTCAGAAACTTTTCATAAAACAAATTTAGAAAGTATCTAATATCTAAAATTTTTCACTGGGAGATATCCAGATTTTTATGGCATAATCAAATGGATCATTGAGATAAGTTTGGCAATCCCTATCTAAATGCTTTGCAAAAATTCAATGTAAAGAAACTGTTTTGCCAATTGTATATTTAGTAAAAATCAGATAGAAGTTGAAATAAAAGACACTGTTGCTATACACGTTCAAATAAGTTGTAAAAGCAGCCAAATTTTAATTTACTTGAATGCAAGTAGCAAGCTTGCTTACATATTCTAATTATGTGTTTTAAAAAGAGCAATTTTCTGGAAAAGGAAATTATTTTTTCTTAAAATCAATATCAAGTGGAATTTTTAAAGATATGTTAGACCAGAACAAATTGTGTATAAACAGAATTTGATTTTTTCCAGACCATATTAAAGCAAAATCATGTAAAAAAAAGAAAAACCCAACAAAAACATAACAGGATTACAAGTTTATTGAAAGAAGATAATTTGGAGTTCTATGAAAGAAAAAGGGTAAAGTTAAATATTGATGTTTTCAGGAATTCTCAAAAAACTTTTTGCATGAGGCATGTTATGAAGTGAGTAAAGTATAAATGTTAAATATAATAAGTAAAGTGCTTGTTATAGAAAGGGGAATATCCTCATACATAAAACCCTATTTGATATGCATAATAGAACACTTAACTGCAAATGATATTTAAGGGTACTTAGATACCACACTGTTTTTTATCCCATAAAACTCCTAAATTGCAAATGAAGGCAATTAAGTTTTTTCCCAAAACAACACACAAACTTTCTATTCAATTTAACATAACACTTTGATGGCATTCAACATTAATACCAGACTATTAAAAACCATATGTAAATTTGAAAAGATTATTTCCAAATGTGTTATTATGGATAATTATTAATTTTGTAATACAGTCATACCTCGGTACTCGAACGTTTCGAAGCCCAAACAAATCGGTACCCGACCAAAAATTTCGAAAAAATATGCCCTTGTTCCTGAACAAAATTTTGGTACTCGAACGGGAAAGCCCGCCAAGCCGACAGTGGCGGCGTCAGTTACGAGAGTCATTGTTTCGCATGCACATTAACTTACGCAGTGCTATATTTTTTGGATTAAAATCCTTTTCTTTTGATTTATTAGCCCTTAAACATGGGTCCCAAGAAGAATAAAAGTGAAAGTGGTCAAGTGAAAAGGAAAACAGTGAGAACAACAATCAAACTGAAAAAAGAAATCATTGCTAAACACGAAAATGGAGTGCGTGTTTCGGATCTTGCTGTCCAATATTCTATGGCTAAGTCGATGATATCGACTATTTTAAAGAATAAAGAAACAATAAAAAAAGCTAATGTTGCAAAAGGAGTGACTACATTGACAAAGCAAAGGCCTCAGGTACTTGAAGAAGTGGAGAAGTTGCTACTTATTTTTATAAATGAGAAACAGTTATGAGGTGATAGCATTAGTGAGAGATTTATTTGTGAAAAGGTGCTAGAAATCTATGACGATTTCGTGAAGAAAGCCCCTGGTACAAGTACGAGTGCTTTTGTATTCAAGGCTAGTAGAGGGTGGTTTGAAAATTTTAAGAACCGAAGTGGAATACATAATGTAGTAAGGCATGGAGAGGGAGCTAGTTCAGACAAAGAAGGGGCTGAGAAATTTGTCGCTGAGTCTAGTAAACTTATGATGGAAGAAGGTTATGCACCTCAACAGGTGTTCAATGCAGACAAAACTGAGCTATTTTGGAAGAAAATGCCGAAGAGAACCTAAATTACAAAGGAAGAAAAAGACTACCAGGGCACAAGCCAATGAAAGATAGGCTTACTCTTTTGCTGTGTGGTAATGCAAGTGGAGATTTTAAGGTTAAGCCATTGTTGGTTTATCACTCTGACAACCCAAGGGTGTTCAAAAGGAACAATATTATGAAGAGTAAATTGCCTGTTATGTGGCGTGCTAATTCAAAGGCTTGGGTGACTCGGCAATTTTTTGTCTAGTGGGTGCATGAAGTTTTTTCACCAAGTGTGAAAAAATATTTGCAAGAAAAGAACTTGCCAATAAAATGCCTTCTCCTATTAGATAATGCTCCTGCTCACCCTCCAGGCTTGGAGGAGGATTTAGTTGAAGAAATAGACTTTATTCGGGTTAAATATCTGCCACCTAACACAACCCTTTTGCTACAACCAATGGATCAACAGGTAATTTCTAATTTCAAGAAATTGTACACTAAATCCTTGTTTCGAAAGTGTTTTGAAGTCACTAATGACACTCGATTAACTTTGAAAGAATTTTGGAAAAATCATTTCCATATTCTTAATTGCGTTCATCTTATTGACAGTGCATGGAACCAAGTGACATACCGTACCATGAATTCAGCATGGAGGAAACTCTGGCCAGACTGTGTACCAGAGCGAGATTTTGAGGGTTTTAATGAAGAAATTGTGGATGACATTGTTTCTATTACATTGTTTCATTGGACAAAGCATAGGCTTGGACGTCGACAATGAGGATATTGAAGAGCTCGTGGAAGACCACAGTACCGAGCTTACTACAGAAGAGTTGGAGCACCTTCAAAATGAGCAACAAAGGATTTTGGCTGAGGATATGTCTTCGGGGGAGGAGGAAGGGAAGGAGGATATCCCAAGTTCAGTGATTAAAGAAATTTGTGCTAAGTGGGGGGATGTGCAAGCTTTTGTTGAAAAATCTCATCCTGATACCATGGTAGCCAATAGGACTGCACACCTTTTCAATAAAAATGTCATGTCTCATTTCTGTAAAATTCTGCAAAAAAGGCAGAAGTGACAGACAATGGATAAGTTTTTAATTAAAGATTTACCTGCCCAAAAGCGACAGAAAAGGGAAGCAACCCCCGAAGTTCCATTACCAGATGTTTTTATGGAAGGGGCAGTAACTCCCTTCTTCGTTTTCACACCTCCATCCACTTACGCCATCATATCGCAATCAAAAAGGTAAGTTTTCGTATGTTAAAATGACTTCTTTAATGTTTTTACTATTTATTGAGAGTTATATATGTGTTATTTACTGCTTGCCTAAAAACTAAATATCATTTATACTCCAATCTGTTATGTTACTAGCGAATCAACTAGGGATTGGAACGCATTAATCCATTTTACATTATTTGTAATGAGAAAAAATGATTTGGAGTCCGAACGTATTGGTACTCGAACCTCTTTCTGGAATGGATTATGTTCGAGTACCAAAGTACTGTATTGAAATTTCATCTGTATATTCACAATGACGACACCATCTTATGTAAGTATTAAAAACTAAAGAAATTTTCAATTAAACTAGATAATTCCGAAAAGAAAAAAATTAAATTATATGTAGTGTAAATTAAACCTGCAACTCCTGTATCGAATAAACAACACTGCTAGTTATACGATCAAAGTTTAGTGTAGCTTTAGGTTAAATTTTACATTTTTTATGACTGACTATTGATCAATAATCTACTAAAATTTAGTGTGAAAATGAATTTTGTAATTTAAGTTTATATTTACTTATTTGATGCAATATAGATTACTGTATCAAATACATCTTCACAATTAAATGAATAAATTTAAGACAAATGAAAAATAAATATCAAATTTAAAATTGTTCTTCTAAATATCAGAGACTTTTTGCTATTGATGCTATGATTTAAATACTTCAGTGATTTTGGTACTGTTTGTAAATTAAAAACAATAAAATTCAGATATCAATAAAGAAGTTTTTCAGCAAAAATTATATTACACTAGCAAAAACTATATTAATAAATTATTTTAAATACATACATTTTGTAGCATTGTTTTTTCTTTTTAATATTATCACAGTTTTTTTGACATTCTGCTGTACTGCAAATGGCTATAAGAAAAAAAAAATTATTATATATAATATTTAATATTAAGTATTTTCAGAGATAACTAAACTCAATATTAAAAATCATGTTTGGTTATTGTTCTCAATAAATAAATGAATATATATATATATCATTATATTTCTTTTAATGTTCTATGTATATATCATATAAAACATTGAAATAAATATAAAATTCATTAAAAATATTCATAAAATCAACTTCTATAATAAGATTAATTGCATTTTACATTTTTGACTTCTCTTGTTCCATTATTTTTATTGTATTTTATTAATAGAATCGAAAAAAACAATGTCCAAGCCATCATTATTTAAGGTAAATTTTATTTTCATGCATATTTTGCTGGGGAAGCAGAAAATGCATGTTCAGATTCTACACTTGTTGGTAAGATAGTTTTTAAACAGTTATGTACTATCTGCAAGTATAAACCACAAGATCCATTTTCTTTGAAAATGAATATTTCTTTCCTAATGGTCTTTGAAAAATTATTTAAATACCAAAATTCAGGCACAATTTATTTTTGTTTATGTTTACTTCATAATTAATTACCATGTCTAACTTCTAATTTAAAGAATGTGTGTGAAGTATTACCAATTCTACAGAATTACAATCTGTATCTGATGACAAAACTTTATGACTGGCAGTAGTGAAAGGCTAATATTCATGTCAATATTTTTATTCTTTAAACAATCAAAAAATAAGTTTGAATTATATTAATGTCCTGTATGTAAACATTCAAAAAGCTAAACAAATTTGATCATCTTTCAATTATCTCATGTGTTAGAAAATCTTTCACTTCCTAAATTCACTAAAAACAAAAAATATGTCATCTTATGTATAAATGTGTCGGTTGTGAAGGATGTATGATCCTTCACAACCACATGGATACATCCTTCACAATCACAGGAACCACATGTTAATTGTGTAATTAACATGAGCAGAGCCAACCTTTCTTTTAGGGCTCTTCCCTGCATACAAATATGTAAATTGATTAAAAGTCCATCTGGCACCAAATTCTTGTAAAATTTCTAAAATCCAGGATGAAATATATTTTTTTAAACATTGAACACTAAATACAAATAGAAATTTGATTAAATAACACCATAAAACCTTCAAAAAATATCAGCACAAAAATATATTTAAAATAAATAGGTTGTGACAAATGTTTTCGATCCAATTAGCATCTGCATCAAGTCAAAAATGTTCGAAGGGGGAAAGGTATCAATTTTGAGGAGGAAGCAAACCTCTCGCATGCTTGGCAGTCCTTTTACGAAGATCCCGACATTAAAAAATAGGAAAGCAATTAATTCATTTATGATTTTAAAATGTATTCGTCAATTTTTGTGTTAATTTTAACTTTAATGTTAGCACCTAGGTGTGATTTTTGTTTAAGGTTTACAGTTCCAATGATTTTAAAATATTTAAATTCAAACATCCTGCATTCTAATTCTTTTGAACATTTTTGACCTAATGCAGATCCTAATTGGATCAAAAACATTTGTCTTAACCTATTTATCTATATATATAATTGAGACGAGTTGATAATAATAATAATAATAATAATAATCAGTGCAGAGCCCAAACGGTTAGGAGTTGAAAGTTGAAATTTGGTACACAGGGTATGTCACGAGAATGCACACAAGAAGAGATTTTTCGAAATTCCTCCCCACGGGGGAGAGGGACAGGATTAAGGCTTAACACTTCCATCAACAATGGAAGTGTCAAGTAACAATGGAATTGTTAAGAGAGAGTGACGTGCAAGACGCAGATGTAGTTTTTTTTCGTTTTTACAAGAAATCGAACATATTTTTAGACCCATCTAAAAATTCTCTAATTAGTCCAGAAATAGGGGGACCCAATTCTTGCATTCTATGAAAACAGGTAAGGTTGACTATAATGTAATAATCTTAATCTTCGTTATCGTTACCTTTGCCCGAACAACGCCGGGCCTACCTGCTAGTTTTAAATATATTTTTTTGAAGCCTTTATGGTGTTATTTAATAATCTATAACCAGCTTTGTAAAGATACAAAAATTTGATGTTTTCACACATCATTCACAACAAGAACACACAATTAACATGGAACAGAATCAATATACATGGATAAGCATGGGTATGAACCTTTATTGAACAAAGAGAGAAAGTGCAATTTTCACAAAATCTTTTTCATAAACCATCTGATTTTTTAACTTCAATTTTCTTGAAAATGTTTGAGAAGTGTACTTTCTCCCTTTGCTCATACCAAGGCCCTAGTCTCAAAAAGTTTTATTGTGAGTCTTAAGATCCAATCTTAACCCTCTCTTAGCAATTGAAGATTTGTATTACTGACAACTTTATTGGCAAAAGGGTAAATATTGTATGTGAGATCAAATTCAATTCAAATTCTTAAGAAGTTTTAGTTGATTTTCTGCCTTTTAGATATAATGTACAATCAGGTGGAACAATTTTTTTACAAATAAGAAATTATGTTAAAGCTGTCCAAAATCAGCTTTAACATATTTCTAAAATTATCATTTTTTGTTGATTATCTAAAAAGATTTTCTATTTTTCAATAAGTGGACACTGTTCATCCATTAACTTATTCATATATGAACTATTCTTGGTTATTTACAGTTTGAGTAATTTCCAAACTAATGTATTTTTCTGAAATTCTTTCGAACTTTTGTACAAATTTTAAATGTGTTCTAATCAAAACACAGTTAAAATTTGTACAAAAGTATTCTAGTTTATTTGTATTATTCCTGAAGATGAAATTTTGGAATATTGAAAATGTTTGATATATTAAAATTAATAATGTTTGTTAAAGAAACCTGACTTTATGTTGTGTTCTTTGAGTCCTTTTTTTAAATTATTAAAATTTCTTTATATTGCTATTGTCAGCTGTGATTAATGGGTTAAATTCATCTATCTACTTTTAAACTTGTTTATTACTACATGAAAACCTTAGTTTGAAATTCAATGGACAAAGTAATTGTGACTTCAAATTCTTACATTTCAAATTATCTGAGATTTACATTTTCTATACAATTTTCCCAATACCATGATATTAAGGAAATGAAATATGATTACGTATACAGAATGTGTTAATTTTTGTTTATTAATTATAAATAATAATAATATGAATAAACTGCAGATAATCAACATGTATCTGGTGAGAACCTCACAGGTTGTCAGATAAGTTTTATAAAACGTAAGGCAGAATTCCTGGAAATGTAGCCCAAATTATCTTTAAAGTGGTCCAAAAAGTGGTAAGTTGTCCAAATGAAGTAGCCTAGAGCCTATAAATACATCAATCTGCTACTTATACCCAATCTTACAATCTTGAAAATCAGCCATATTTTATGTGAGAAAAAAGAAGAAAAAAAAAAAAGGTTGTCCGCGTGTAAGGAGACACCCAAAAATGTGAAAAACAACGTGTTACCATGAAAGCAAGCCATACTGACCACTTTAGAGCGGCATTTAAATCTAAACGAACAAGTTAACATATGCATATCATAGATCAAACAGAATTTTCACTTTAAATTTCAAAGTAGCCATATTTCAAACCAACCAAATTCCTTAATATGTAAAACTATTTCTCTGACCAGGACAAAAGTATGGTTATGAACTAATGAGCTTTTGAACTATCCAAGTTTGAATTAACAAGGATTTCTGTATTAATTTCAGCAAGCTGAATGAGCTCTATTTGTTACAGCTTCAAAGATTTAATAGTTTTCAAATGTTTTCAGCAGATTGATTTAAACTGTTATTTTTGGGTAGTTTCACAATAAATGTTCAAAGTTCAGAGAAATGATATCTTCATCTTCAGACATGAGCTATAGAGTGTAGCAAGGTTCACAGTTCAATTTTTGAGCATTTGTTGCAAAAGTCACACACCATTCACTATTATTATTATTATAAGTAACTTTTGTGAGTAATTTTTAAACAGCTTATCTCCAAAATTACTAAGAATAATACCCATGTTCATACAAAGTTTTTTGTTTAAATTGACCCATACCACTCATCATCTGATTTTCCTCTTTTCCCAACTCACTGTGTGTAAGTAGTATTATTTTCTTATTTAGTTATATCTATTTTTACAAGATGTATAAATTATGGAAAATAACATTATTTGAGAAATAAATAGATAGAATAGCATTCTAAATATTTTAATCAATGTTTTCAATTATCAAATATGGGTTTACCTGAACATTTCTTTACTAGAATTTGATAGTCTGGTTTTGGTACATATCCAATATTGCATTCACAAAAATAACTGCCTTCAATTACTATACAAGTGGTGTTTTTTGTACAACTGGAACAAGGATCTTCAACTGTAGCTAATAACAAAAATTAAAAATTATCATTTATTTTCAATTTTACATATCATTTCATTATATATATTTTATTATTTAAATATATAATTGAAGTTTTATGTTATGACCTAAGTGATTCCTAGAAAACTATCATGGTTAACCAAGTGTGAGACTTTTTACTTTTGTTTGATCGACGTTAATTAAAGGTTTAAAGTAATAATTAAATATTTAAGAAATAAAAGATTCTAATAATCTACCTGAGAAAAGAGCAACCTAAGGGTCAAGCAGTGAAGGGATGACAAGGCAGAAAAACCAACACACATTTTTTCTCGTGATACTCTGATAGATGAAAACCAATCAAATATCCCTCCAAGTCAACGATCATTACGATGCTTGGACTTAGATTACAACCTTAGTCAAACATTCAATTATTAACGATAGGAAACTGTCAAACGGACGGAATTATGAGGAACAAACAACTTAACACCTAAATGCAAATTCCAGCATATAATGAACAAATAAACTTTAATGTTCAAATGTTTTCGGCCATCTTTTAGAGGCCCTCATCAATAAAAACTGGAACACAGCTATGTTCAAAAGCTAAAACTTTTTAAAGGATAGAACTGTTTTGTGCATTCTTTTCTGACAAGGGCCTCTGAAGGATGGCCGAAAATGTTTGAACATTAAAGTTCATTTGTTCATTATATGCTGGAATTTGCATTTAGGTGTTAAACTGGTAAACTAGTGTAAACTTGTTTGTTTAGTTTACAGTTCCAGTTTGTGTGTCAGTTTTTTACGTAGGAATTATGAGATAAGACGAGTAACAATAATGGCTTAAAAATATCCATAATTCATTGAATCATCCAATTCTTGACAGCTCACATCAGCAAAACCTGGACCCAACTCAAACTTAGAATGCATTAAATCAACATCACCTGAGATCGTTCTCACGTGGGACATGTATAAAAATGGATTGCACCCAATCATTACAGCGATCGCCGGAGGAAACTAATTACTATAAATCTTGTCCGCCTGGTCTCAGAACTTTCTAGGAAACTGTCGTTTGGACAAGTAATGATAGAGGTATTAACTTTGAAGTTTATGTCTCTCTCTTCTCTCTCTTGGTTGACTTAGAAAATAAGTTAACCTAGTCTATAGGAAACTACTTGCAAGAAATCTCCACTTTGCCTCAAGTAAACAATCTTCTGTTAATGTTATGTTACCTTTTCAATGTAACTTTATTACATTGCATTTGTAATCTCTTTCCTTGTTTATATTAAATGTGTTAAGTTTATCTACATGATTGTAATCCTTTGTGTATCGCCAACACCTTATCGACAACCTCACTAACCCTCCCACTTGCCTATATTTGCGCCATCCACCAACACTGTGAGCAGTCACCACCTGTCTGACTGAGAATGAGTTAAGTCTTGCGCTTTAACTTTTGATATCTCACACAAGTGTCACATTTCCCTTAACTCCAGTTTCAACATTGTATCTATGCTAAAATAAAATTTCAAAACAAAATTAATTACATTGCCTTCAAAGACCACAATGGCAACACAACAGGAAACATTCATAATTCTTAAAAATTTATAATAACCATCTGTCAACAATGAAAAATTTCTAGAAATAAATTAATTAAGTATTTTTAGATGTCTATATTGTTGTAGTGACAAAACACAGAAATAACTGTTAGTAAACTTATTATACAGGCTGGGCAAAAAATCCATAAAAGCTTTGAACATTCATAAAAAATGGAAGTATTATCATATGAAATGTGATTTGCATAATAAGTATTGTCAACATGGGAAATTTTTGTTGATGGGAAAAATTAGTTCCAAAAATCACTGATAAGTGGCATTGACATACAAAAGAAATGCAAATGACAATTAAAATGACTTTCAACATGTTTATTAGACAAGTAAGTATTTGACATGGTCTCCACCACAGGATATAACGATTTAGCAGAGTAATAATGCCGACAACTGCAGAGTGCATCATATACATATGGATGGATGTTACTTCACAGCAAATAGCATTTTTCAATTCCAACAAAGTGGAAGGACCTTATTGAAACACCTGAAACTTTAAATATCCCCTACAATCAGAAATCACATTGAAAGTCATTTTCATGTCTAGTCATTGTCTTTTGTATGCCAATTTTTTTCATCAACAAAAACCCTCATGCTGACAATACTTACCATTCAAACAAATTTCATTCTGATAATTCTTCAATTTTTTATGAATGTTTAAAGATTTTATAGACTTTTTACCCACCCTGTTTAACAATAATGTAATTATATAAATTTATAAATTAGATGATAATTGTTAATACATTTATTACAAACAATACATCAAATAAAACTTTCTACATATTTTTATTCTGATTTTCTTAATAATGAAAAGACATGTTAGGAAATAGAGAGAAGTGACATGTTATTGGATGTGTAAAAACTAAGAGAACTTTCCAAAAACAAGTTTAATCTTCAATTTTAAACATTTAAAACAAAAAAACCTTATATATTAATATAAATATAATTTGTAGATAGAACAACAAAATTTAAAACTGTTCTAATATTATAAAAACAATTTATAAGAACTTAAAAATTACAAATCGTATCTTCTTGGTTTTGAAGAAGAAAAAATAAATAAATACATAAACAAAAAATTCTATTCTATTTACACTTGTAACAATCAAAAATCAAATAATACCTTTGGTGGTAGGAATATTTTCTACAATAGGAACCTCTTCAGTACTAGAAATAGCTTGCTTTTCTGTGACAAAATGTGTATAATTAGCTATCTCTGCAAATTAAAAAACAATTAAATAAGTACACAGTAAACTGTTCTGTTTAGAAAAGAATAAAATAAAATACTTGTAAATATATAATAATTAAAGTGAAGTATAGTTAATAATGCAATATAGTTAAATTTATCTATTTTTATTGTTATATTATGAATAATATACCCTTGCATTACAGGCTAATTAAGATTTCATCTAATATGGCTGATATGAAATAGGACAAAATAGAACTAGCAAGCATGAATATAAGATAAGCAACAAATATGAATAAGATTCAAACTTGACCTCACAACAGTAGATTGATTTTACCTCTTGAGTATCTAAATAGAGCCTCAGGTACCTTCAGTACTTTAAACACAAATTCAAATCAAATACAAATGTTAAAAATTAAATTTAGTTACATTTTGTAAACAAAAAAAAAGTGTGCAGATGTGTGTGATTATGTTTTAGAAACAATGAATAACACTAGTGATTAGAAACCTTATCTAGACAGCCAATAATCAAGAGTTTGTTCAGACTATTGAAAATTATTTAATAAAGTATATCAATAAATATTAAAAAGAACTTCTCTAGTAATAATTTAAAATGATTAGTACATTTTTCACAATAGAAGTGAATAAAATATCACAAAAATTACAGCCATTTAATATAATTCTGCTTTTATTGTTGAAAAATTTCACGATAAAACAATTTGTAAACTTCTAGAGATAAATACTTGTTTAAAGCAAGACTATCAATAGAATACTGGGTTCTACAAATCATCAACTACAGTAGTGTGTCGTTTATCCAAAAGCCGATCAACCGAAACGCCAGTTAACCAAAAGCGTTCCAATCGGACTGTGTCGTGCCGAGTCGAATGTTTTTGATACTAGATTAACTTCCAAAATATAATTTTTTTGTTTTTATATTTTTCAATATATTTATTTTGTTTGTACAAAATAAAGAAATAATTTTTAACGATACAACAGCTACAATTATTATTTTTAAAAATTTATGTTAGGCTTAACATCAACGAAAATTCGACGCGTAGCAACATGCAACAAAGAAAAATTTCAACATGGGATAGGTTAATATATTTTTTTGTACATAATCGGTTATACGAAAAATAAGTTATCTGAACAACCCCAGCCCCCAATTGATTCGGATAAACAACACTCTACTGTATATCATGACATTAGTGACATGAAAATAAATTAAACAAGATATAACGGAATAATGTTCAAAATTTAATTATGTGTATTTACTGTTTAATAATAAATTGGATATTTTATTTATTTTTAACAGAAATGATATTTACAGTATAGCTAAAAAACGTTCTAACTTTAATTACTTAAATATTTTACGCTTAAAATGACAAGAAAGATTAAATAAAACATGATAATTTCTTAAAAATAAAAAATAATAATGATTATTTCAGACAAATATCTTTTTAAAGATTTATTTGAAATGTATTAATTTTAAACAATAAAAGTTAGTTTATTTACTTTTGTAAAAAGTAAGCTATTCTTTTAATATGTAAGAATTGTTAGTTAATAAATTATAAACAAAGAATAATTTAAAATTAGAACGTATCTATGCATTAATTAAATCTTTAATTTCTCTTTTACCTTCACACATTTCTGAAATTGGATTTCTTTGTTTGCCTTCATCACAAACACAGACATATCCTTTTTCACTTGTAGGATCATTATGACAGTTAGCTTTTTCTGCCCGACAAAACCTGTATCCCGAGCTGTCTTCACTGCACTGATCCTCTATTAAAGAAAAATTAATTATCATGAAATTTTAGATATCAGACAAATATTCAAATTCATATAATTTACATTTACATTCAAATTACTTCAAATTAAGCATGGAAGTTTGAAATAAAATATATAATACCTCAGTATTGAATTTTAATTGTATCTTTTGTAAATTAAATTTTAAATTCCATAAAAGAACCAAAGCATCCATGTATTGGAAGTTTGCAGTGGACTCAAATTCATGAGTAGTTCATAGATGTAAAAAAAGTTATTTCCACGAGCTTGCAAATCCAGAATGAACTTCCAATACATGGATATTTTTACTTCTTTTATGAAATCGTAACCAGTATTATGTGGAGAATATCTTATCTTCTAAACTTCAATATAACAAAAAATATATTTCTGTGTAATAAATAACAACCAAAAGCACTATTATGGAAAAGAATTTTACTTTTCATTTAATATTGTCTTTTAATTCTCATATGATTAATTTATTCATTGTAAATTAGTGAATGTAATTATTTTCAAAATTATAAAAAGCAAGAACACTCATGTTTATTTGTGGACAGTAAAACAAACTATATAAAATATATATTCAGGATTCCTACTCCAATTTTTATTTTGAATTCCATGACTTTCCCTGACCAACTTTGTCCAAATTCCCTGGCCTCACATTTCTTACAGTAGAGAATAGCAACATAATAAAACAGCATTTTACTTGAACATTAAATACATCTATCCCTCTTTTTACACGGTTGATATGTTCCAAAGACTGTGCCAAAAAGTATAGTATACAGGGCGAGTTTTTTTTATCTTGAGACAATGAAATATCTTAATCAGATCTCATTATTTCAGAAAAGGTTTAGACAGAAGTTGTAGGGTTTCGAAGGGGAAATCAATTGGTGACCTTGGATATGACCTTGACCTTCAAGGTCATTTGAAGGTTGAGTCTGTTTTTCCAACGGGAATACAGTAGACTCCCTATAACACGATAGATACGTCCCATGTTATATGAGTCACTTGAATACGTGAGCCAATCACAGCCTGGCACGTATGCAGTTAGGGGCTACGGCTGTTTGAAAGGTTTTCTTCCATAAAATTAATCGATTCTAGACTAATTTGACTCAACATTTTCAAATCATGTATAATTTTTTGGGAATAATCCATATAAACAAAACATTGTAGAATTACTTACCGAGTGTGCACCGTTTGACGATGCCATTGCTTAAGCTTGTTTTTGTCACAGAGTGGCTCATCGAACGGCGGGCGTGTGTTTCCTGATCAGCAAATTTCACATAAAAATAACTTAACTTTGGATACATCATTAATAAAAATATCATTTTTATGGCCGTTGGATAATAAATGTTTTTTAGTAGGCCCAGTGCTAATTTAAACTCAAGGGTTTGTACAATGTCTGCTATTGGTCCAGATTTGACCAATCCTGTCACAACACGAGTCGCCGACGACGTTTTACTGTGTTATATGAGTCTTTTTTAGCGTGTTATATGAACACGATCAAATTTTTTCAAAATCCAAGTTATAGGGAGGTCTACTGTACATATTGTTGACCATGACAATGGAAAGAGACAAAAATTTCACAATCGAATATACCCTTGACCTTAAGGTCTAGGTCAAAGATCAAGATTATTTTATGGTTGAAATTAAAAGCTTTTTCTAATGGAAAACCATACTTTTTATTACTGGAATAGACAGGGAGGTAAAATTTACATTTTTTCATGACTATTACTTTGACCTTTAAAAGCATTCACTACTTTTAGCTCAACATTTCTACATCCATGACATTACTACCCAAGAGTAATGACATGGATGTAGTAGTTTTCTGCTTCCTTTGAGGTGCTTATTTTCAGTGAGTCCCCTTGCCTCTCGCTACCAGGGTGCTTGTTTTCAGTGAGTCACTTTGCTTCTCATCGTTGCTTGAGATATTGGTTTTGGAGAAAAATTTTATAACAAATGTTCAAAATGATGTCCTTCCACTTTGATGCAGTTGTTGAGCCATGCTTCAAATGTTCATGCTTGAGATTACCTTCAGAGGTCAAATTTGGGATACTTAAGGTCATGGCTTATTGTAAAATTTGACACTCTCCATTGCCAGGGTCAAAAAATTCCCATTGAAAAAAACAGACCTGACCTTCAAATGACCTTGAAGGTCAAGATCACATACAAGATCACCACTTGATTGCTCCTTCGAAACCCTGCAACTTTTGTCTAATCCTTTTCCCGAAATAATGAGATCCAATTAAGATATTTCATTGTCTCAAAATAAAAAAACTCACCTCGTATATCTAATACATAAAATGTTTTCAAAGCAGACTAGTAGCCTCTAAAGCAGGCCTGGCCAACCCAAATTGTTTTGCGGGCCACAATTTAGGCAAACATGCCTTTAAAAAAGTAAAACGAATATAAAATGAATAAGATATTATTGTTACACCAAGAGTTCGTACTCACACTTGTGCATTATAACAATGACACATGCAAATTTTCATTTATTTAATTGTTTTGTTATACACATAACAGGAAACAAAAGTTTTAATAGATATATAATATCACTTAGTGGGCCACACAATTTAACGTGACGAGCCACATGTGGCCCGCTGGTTGGCCAGGCCTGCTCTAAAGGAAAGTTGACTCCACCATGGACTGTTAATTCTTGATATGCATGAAAGGGACAGTTTGAAGACATTTTTTTAATATATTGTTTCTATTGAGAATTTTTGATAAATTTTCTAAGTTTAAACTTATTTGTTCCAGCAACAATTTTGAAAATTTTTGCTATAAAGAAAAATTGTTTTATAAGTATACAGAGTATTAATAATCACAAAATGTATGTTATTTTGACTTTTCAGTTGGCTAAAGATGATATCAGTTACTATAGAATTTTTCCTATTGGATTTCTAATATTTTGTCTCATCAGTTGTAATATTTTGTACATTTCTGTATTCCGTTTATGTTAATTAAACTGGTTATTTAGTTGTTAACCTTGTATCCGAGTCAATCATTTCTGTCTCGCCATCTCTCACACCTCTCCTCCTGAATCTGATTGCCCACACACGTGACTGCTCGCACAAAGTTGGGGTTTCTGTGTCTATTCGAAAAGACACAGTGGTGTCATCCTGATAAGGTACCAATGAGGTACTGACCCTATTGTCACATTATTTATATATGATGGATCTTCTTTAGAAGTATTTAAATTGTTTTAGTCAATAGATAATCTGTATAAATGAAATAAAGTGATGTTATTTACATAAATAGATTGTCAAACATAAAAAAGTTTAATGTAATATAATATAGCAACCCATTTCTTTATGATAATTCTGCAGGATTTCGCATTAATGCATAAATACTGCTGATTTAGCAGATAAAAAAGTGAATTATTGCACTACTCACCAAAAAATTTCTTCAATTTTAAAGCTTTTTTGTTGGCTATGATTAATATATATGAAAAGAATGACTGAAAAAAAGGTAATATAAATTGTAAAAAGCAACAAAAATATAAAAAAAAGTATCTTGAAAATACTTTAGGTGTTTACATTGTATTTCTTGTGAACAAACTGATCTAATATGTAAATCCAAAATATTCTCTCTAAACCTCAAAAGAGAGAAAAGAAAAATAACTTTGCTAAAAATATCTATTTTTAATACATATACTGTACTTAATTTTTCCATAGTAGAAAAACCTACTTTGCTGAAATTCTCATTATAAATATTTAAAAAATAAATTTTCTATTATCAATATAATGTAGGCATTTCCTTCACTTATTTAATCCATTACTGAATATCAGACATTCTGCAAAAATGTCTTATATGAGTAAAACTATCATGTTAGAATGTAGCGTTTAAAATATTTTCTGATCATCAAACGACATAACTGTTAATAAAAAATTGTTCTGTATTCAATAATGTGCGCAAGCCGTACCATAACCATTATATTTACAGCACAGTATGATAAGGAACAGGCATGTATAGCAATAAAAATTTGTTACAAAAAGAAGACATTTTACAACAAAAAAGCAATTAATTTCCTATAATGAACTGTTATTTACTAAATGAGAAGAAGACAAAGCTTGAAGAACTGGATTGATGAAATAAGGTAAGCAACACTTGGGCAATCTGTCAAGAGTAATGTCTTCCAGGCAGACTCAGGGAAATTTGCCTTTATTTAGGTGTTACGTACATGAAAGAAAAACAGAAAACGCCACTTGGTCAGCTGGTTGATGAGGTACAAACTCACAACTAAAAATCGGTGTTTAGTGATTTTATTCATTCAACCACTGATGGATGATTGAAGAAAAATAATAATAATAATAAAAAGGCAATATGCTCTTCAAAATGTTTACACGTGATTCTGGCATTCTACCAATTGTACAGTACAGTAGAGAGTCGAAAATCGGCACCCTGGTAATCGGAATCGCCCGATAATCGGCACGATTTTCAGTCAGACTATGTCGTGCTGAATTGAACATTTTTGATACTAAATTTACTTCTAAAGTATAATTTTCATGTTTTTATATTCTTCAATATATTTATTTTGTTTGTACAAAATAAAGAAATAATTTTTAACGATACGATAGCTTCGATTATTATTATAAAAATTTTCGTTAGGCTTAAAATCGATGAAAATTCAACGCGAAGCGACACGCAACGGAAAAAAATTCAACAGGAAGCGACACGCAATGAAGAAAAATTTGAACATCGGACAGGTTAATATATTTTTTCGTACATAGACCGTAATCGGAACAAATCCCTAATCTGAACAACCCCAGTCTCCAATTGATGCCGATTTTTGACTCTCTACTGTAAATGGAACGTAACTTGAAATTTTTCCTGCATGTTTTTTGTTAAAAATGCCGTGAGTTTTCAGGACAAATATAAACTTTTCCCATGTGATCAACAACCAAAAAGCATTGAGAGATGAGATATGAGTGTTTTACAAAGTTTGGACATTAAAAACAGATTCTATTGTTAAAACACTAGATAGGTCACATCAAAAAACTCAAGACACTGTTTATCGATGTAGTTAGCCTGGGCAAGCAGTTTGAGCAGTAATATGTCACAAATGAAAGATTATAAATGATTTATTGTTGAGAAAAGAAAAAACACATGATGAAAAGTACAGATAAAAAAAAAAAGTGTAATAAAAAAATTAAACTAAACTAAACTAAAGTAAATAAATAAAGTAAACTAAACTAAAATATGGGTTCTGGGGTAACTCTTGCACTTTTTTTGTCCAATTTTTTAAACTGCTGACATGTTGACAAAAGGAAATGACATTTTCTTTAAATCAGTACAAAGTCAGGCATGCAGTTACAGCAGAGGCAATTGAAGAGCTAAGTAACATGCCGCCGTCTAGTAGGGATGAGACACACAAATCTGGTTCCTTTTTCTTTGAACTTGGATAACTTTTCTTTAGTTCAACCAAAATTCACCAAACTCTGCAATAAAATAAAACAACTATCTGGCTTTATATTCCAAAAAACAGCACCCAAAAATATCAAAATACTTTTTGTTATTAAGCATAAAAGAGGCAAAAGTTGACACCTTCGTTTTTTGAATATATCTTTTCTCAGAGTTAATTATATTTTCCAAAAAATAATTTATGCACATGCCACGATTCTACTGAGCATTTTGACACCAAAAAATCATTAAAATATAACGTGGAAATTTTTTTTAAAAAATCGGATAAAAAAGTGCAAAAGTTACTCCAGAAGCCTGGGCATTGCCCAAGCAATTAACAACGAAAATTTACTACATGTATATATCTATATTTTATAAGACATTTTAGAAAAAATAAATAAAACGTCTAATGTAATTTTTGTGGAATATGAAATAAAATAATAAATCATACCAATACATTTAGTTGAGTTTTCATTAAATTCATAACCTGTTCTGCATTCACAACTATAATTAAATATTCTTGTATTTGAAATTATACATATGGCATCTTTTTCTTTACAAGCTATATATCCAGGTTCACCCACATTACAAATGTTAGTAACTATAACGAAAAGTTAATTAAAAAAAACAAATTTAATAAAAATTAAATTATAGAAAAATCATAAAAAATAAAAATTTCATAAATAAGTACAAAAAATAGGGAATATACAAGTATTTTCTTTTTCTTTTAATCTGTAAATTTCTATCGTCACAAACATTATTTTTCACATTGTTCCATTTAATAATGCTATTGAAAGTGTCATCAGTAAATGTAACAGTTCACTAACGGATATAAAAGTATTAAGAAATGAAAATATATTTATGAATGTAGTTAACTTTATCATGAATGATATCCCATACCACAGATTAGTAATTAAACTAATAAAATTATCCACAAATATTTATAATTATCTTCTTGAAATAGTCAACTATTCCCTTGATCAAGAAGTATCAAGAGTGGTTCAATAAAACACAAGACTTAAATTTATTTTGTTCTCTTCAAAGTAATCTTCACCCAGTGCAATGCACTTATGCCAAGATTTTTCCAATCCTTGAAACATGATTTAAAGTTTTTTCATGAACCACCTTTAGGAATCACTGCAAATTCTGTTTTATGGCATCAATTAACTCAAAATGGTGACCACAAAGTGGAAATTTTAGTTGAGGAAACAGCCAGGTCACAGTGCCATATCAGATGAATACGAAGCTTGCAAAACCACATTTGTTGAATTTCTGGCCAAAAATTCATGAACAAGAGCATTGTGAGCAGGTGCATTTATCTTGGTGCAAAATCCACAAATAAGGTCATTTTCTGTGAATTGAGCATTTTGTGTCATTTGCTTTATGTAAATGAAACAAAATGCTCAAATAATATTCTTTGTTGACAGTTTGGCTAATTGGGAGAAATTTGTGATGGACAACACTTCAGACTTGAAGATTTGGCAACACATGACAATTGAAGAAACCTTCAACATGACCTTGATTTTTGATCAACTTTGGCATGGTCGTTTTGGTCTTGTTTCACCTTTCCAGGACCATTCACTTGATTGCTGAGCTGCTTCAGTATCAAAAGTGTAGATCCATGTTTCGTCATCCATAATGATGCATTTTAAGAATTTGTCATGAGAAAGCATTTCCTCAGCCATTTGAACATATTGTTTTTGGAAACATTTCGATGTTTTTGGGACAACTTGAAAAGGGGACATGCCCAAATTATCTTTTAAAATTGCTTGACAAGATCCAAATCATAATGGAACATGTTCAGTAATGTCCTTAATTGTTAAATGATAATCATTGAGCACCAAATCTTTGACCTATCAGAGCTGGTTCATCTTCGACACATTCTTTGCCTCCGTGAACATCTTGTACCTCTCAAAAACTTGTGTTTGATAGACTATCATCACCAATGGCTTTCTGCAACATTTTCAATGTTTTCATAGCAGTAATTCTGTTACAAAAACAAAATTTAATGCACTTTCTTTTCATATATATGTTTGTTTTGTATATAATGAAAATAGATGATGACATTTGGATTGCTGTTAGATGTCTATAAAAGTCTTACCAAACAAAGACAGTAACCTTCTACACATGCACAGTTTAAATGAACCACTCCTAATACTTTTTGATCACATTAGTAAGTTAATATTATAACAAACATGAGATAATTTTCTGCTTTATATATAATTTATTCTGAATGAAACTAGGCAAAATTCATTTTCCATCTGAGCACAAACTAAGAATTGACTCAAACTGGTACTGGTATGGAGGCTCCAAAAGCATTTGGTTATAAATGTATACAACATAATGATATCTCAACAGGTCCTTCAAAATCTAAAGGAATATTGTATATTGAATATATACAGCATGACATTCTCCAAATAAACCAGTTCTGTTGTTACTTTGAATACAGTGGGTGATTGGTTAACGAACATAATTTGTTCAAGACTTTGTTTGCTATCCGAATTGTTCGTTAACTGATTATCAATTTACCATAGATTTTTATGGGAATTTGATTAATTTGTTCTGAAGACCCCAAAAAATAAAAAATATATACTTTCTTACTACATTGTAAGGAACTGAGTCCGAACGTTATTTTTATTTTATTATTATTTCCGTTTTATTATCTTTTGTTTGGGGCTTATGTTTATTTAGGACGAAGGTTCCCCACCACTCTCTTGTTAGTAATGAAAAAATGAAGATAAAACAACTCACGGAGAAATAAGCGCCATAGGAAAACATCTTGCGCACTTGCGCTGCCCGGCGGAAGTAACAGTCCGCAGAAAAAAAAATGGAGGGGGAGTCCCCACAATCACTAGTAGAGAAATACTTGATAAACCATCTTAAACATCCCAGAAAATTATGATAAATATTTTGTAAACGGTTTATAAGCTTTGTCGGAAACTTAAAGCTGCCAGAACAGAAAGTTAATGTTAGCAACTAAGTATGTAAATAAGAGGAGTAACCCAGCTCAAGTGTGACGTCACCTCACAGTATAAAACCCGTACGTTAACCGAAGAAGGAGAGGTGATTTCTAAACCGAGGTGAATTTCAAATCGAGGCGACTGTGAGGGCGAGGTTAATTCGAAAGCGAAGTATTTTCTGATAGAAGTCCAGAGTGATAATTGGACGATCCAAGGTGTTAAAGAGGAGTTCGATTGACGATTTGACGATATCGAAAGGATTGAGGAAATAGTTTTCTTCATATAGTGAGGTGACGGATAGACGTTTAATTAGTAAGAGATTTTGTTCATAGTTTCTAAGTATTTGATTTGTCGAATTTCAAAGGGGAATTACTATTAAGTTAAGCTAAGTAGCTAAGTTTATTGTCGGGTTGACTTGTTGATTTTCGTTAATAAATTTTGTTTGGAATTATTGATATTTGTACGTAGTACGTTCTAGTTGCTAATTAAATATATTTGAACTTTTGATCTGACTTGATATTTGTCGTTATTATTACTAATTTTTCGGTGCACGCTTAAAAGCCCAGGCCTGGCAAACTAATCTCGAATCCGCGTAAAGTACCCGTTAGGTTAACGGAAGTTTCACCGACCGTAATTATAGTCGGTTTCCTAAGCTACTAAAAAAATAGTGCTTTACAACATTTATTTATATGTAATAATAAAAATACATATATACACAGTCTTGCATTTTTATTAGTACTGTTTTTTCCGTTTGTGGGGTTAAAGAATCTGTCTAATGTCAATTGCTTTTCTCTCGTCTTCAGGATTTTTCAGAAGTAATTAATAGCATTGTAACTGTAGAGATCCCTAAGCCTATTAACCTCAACCTAGTTTGGATGCCATTCTAAGACCTCTGTTCTGACATCCTCCCACTTCTTCAAAAGATGTTTAATAGCAGATATCGGTATTAATCTGCTTTTTCAGAAGAAAACATATTTCGCTGAATTCCTTGATGTTCTTTATTCAAGAGTTCTTGGCGTTCTTCTGTCATCAGATCAGTTTCAGGTTCCATTATGAGCTGTTCAATGTTATTTATTTCTCAGAGGAGATTTTTGTTACTCCTTTAGCTTTTTGAGTCTTCTTGATTATACTGTATCTTTCTTAGATAAGATTGAACTGCAGCCTACTGTAGACCTGTTCAAGCCATGTTGCCCAGCAACATCAGAAATCTTCTGCCCACTCTCTACCTTTGCTATTATACCCTCATCTTTCGAAAATAAAAACCGACACAAAACTTAATGAGTGCTACCCAACAGTCTCACGAATACTATAAAAGAATTGATTCTGTCAGAAAAATAAAAGGCTGGAATTAGGAGGGAGAGTTTCAAAGTTTGGAGGAATACTATCCAATCAGTATATACCAGACTGAGTGTCGATGTCGATGTCTCCCACGCTCCGAAAAGTTTCGAATTGTTGCCCGAAGACAAGGGAAGACCAATCGGTATTCATTATTTTACGTCGCTTCTTCTTGTGTTTGTTCTGTGAGGCATTCGTTGTCCGAACATAAATATCTCTCGCAAAAATGTTTGCTATCCGATTTGTTCATTAACTGATCATCCACTGTATTTAAAAGACTAGAATACTTTGTTCATTATAGAGATCACCACATTATTAATCAAGGTGTTCTAAGTACCATTTAGTCTTATAAATTTGTTGCCAATATATTGTGCTATTGACAAGCATACACTTATCATTGTGCATTAAGCTTTGAATAAATTATACTTCAAAATAAATGTGCACTCTTTTTTGTAAGTCAACTAAAACAACCATTTTATAAGATAAGCCCACTGCTTGACCAAAACCAAAACCATTTTCAAACACCTTTATTTTTTTGCTGTTTTTTTGATACAGAAGACCTCAGCTAAGTCCATTGGCACTGACTGACCATTATTCTTCTTCCCAAAATATTTATTTCAATTTCAAATACACTCTATGAACCAAAACTGTTAATTGAAAACTTCAGAAACCAGAACCGAAACTATTATCAAACTTATTTGGTTTGTAAATTTAATTTTATGGCAACAGATACAACTATTGATATATCAGTATATGCACATGTACCTACAAGTATACTATTTAACAATAAGATAAATTTTAAGTTTTATTTTATCACAGCAAAGGTTAATGGCATAAGTAAATCAAATTCAGCTAATAAGCACAATAATTCCCAAAAACTATACATATCAATTGAAAGTAGAGTACTTAATGAATATTAATCACATTGAAAAACTTTCAGACGGTGTGGGTTCAAATTTTCTATAATATGATTTATAATTAAAATACACTTATAAATTTTAAACACTATATCAAAAACAACAAAAAAATTTCAGTTATATATTCTATTCAACAGTAAACAAACTGAAAAGGAATCAAAGTTCAACAAATTGCTCTTAATTAAATAACAACTGAGTTACAAAATGTACGAGTAACTACTAATTTATTTCGAAAGAATTATATATCGAAGTTTTCCATTGATTTATTTATTTATTAAATGTATTAATGAATAATTATAATAGTTTATATAATTCGTTGTTACATATTTTGGATAAAAAAAACTAAGAAAACATTTACGACAATGGAATTCTCTTTATTGACTTGAGTCAACCACGTGTAGTTTTGGTTTTGGTTTTGATTTCAGACTAATGTAATTTCTAAGGTATATAAATTAAACTACTTACCTCCTGAGATTACTTTTAAAACATTGAGAATTGCAAACAAAAACAATATTTTGATCGAAATCATTACACGATAATGATATATTTACAAAATGCTGATAATGAATTTGATGATACATATACGATTTCACTTATTACATAGTAATACTTCAATTCAGCAAAATAACAACTTCATTTCTACATTCGTAAATGATATTCTTAACATTCACCGTGTAAGGAAATACTTGTTATTCGAAAAATCACTTTTGAATCTCATAACACATTCAAGTTCACTCAGTCTTAAGAAGAACGAAGCAATGCTCCCACAACCGCGAAAACAAATCACAAATACAGGATATGACGTCAAATATTCACGATAACAAAATTACGTAATGTCAAATACCGTATAACAAAAATAAGTTAATAATCCAATAAAAATTAAATGCTTAATTAACTATTAATGTTGCTTTTTAAATTATTATTTTAATAAATTTTAATAGTACTAAATAATACGTCAGGAAATTCATAAGGCGATAGTTAATTGCTCTAATCATCGCATGAGGCGCTTACATTTTTTCTAAGAATTAATCATTTCCTCATTAGGAAATTTCTAGGGCTGTGGAGTCGGAGTTGTCGGGAGGAATTTCTGGGCAGTCCGTTTGTTTGTTTGTTAAGTTATGGCAACGCAACACTTGGGCGATTGTTGCCTAATGCAGTGATTCTCAAAGTGGGGGTCGCGCCCCCCAAGGGGGTCGTGAAAAATATTTGAGGGGGTCGCTGAAAAATTGATGCCAGATCAATTTTTTCAAATATTTTATAAATTTACTATGTATTCATGTTTAGAAATAATAGAAGTAAAAAATATATAAAATAATTTTTACTTAAATAAATTGCACATATAAATAATAAAAATAATATAAATATTTAAATACGAGCCTAACCCCCTCCCTCTGGGATGTTTTTTGACACATACTTATTCTTCGGGGGTCCTTTGAAATTTTTAAGTGCAGAAGGGGGGTCGCGGTCCAAAAAGTTTGAGAAACACTGGCGTAATGGATGCCTTTTAAGGGAAACTGGCCCCTATTTACGGGTTACAGACGTGGAAAAAACCCGGAAAACTCCACGTGGCCAGCCCGTCCGAGCGAGGCGCGAACCCACAACCTCAGGGTACGAAGAACGCTTGGCCACTGGTGGGCGTGGGCATGGTCGAACCCACGTCGAATATGGTAAAAAGGTTCTCTTAGTGGTCCAAGTCGAAAAGAGTTTAAGGTAGTGGCGTGCCGTGACATTTGATGATAGGGAAGCTGTGTTTCTGTAAGAAGCCGACTTACAGGGGCAATCAATTAATTGTGCATCAGGGCCCGTTCGTATTCGTTCGTTCGATAAGCCAGTAAAAACCGTATACTTCTTTAAATGTATTTTTAATAGATATCTGACGTACTTAATAAATAACAGAAGTAATTATATTGAACTTTCTTATTAGATTCAATTAATTCCCTATGCCCTCTAAATGCCCATTCTTGCTTTGAGAAAAAATATATAACATCTATTAATTTAGATATATCTATTGATCGTAATTATCTTGTTATAATTTTCAATATTTATTTTATATTGTCTACCAAAGTTAAATTCTATTCCGCTTTGATTTCCAAATTGCTTCAATTTTACGAAAGAATCGTCATTCGTCATAAATTTTATCGTCAAAATGTCGAAATTTTTTTGTTGACGTATTTATATTTAATTTAGGCATTGGTCTTTCTCTTTTAATAATGTTTTCTTTTTCATTATATGGTCTTGAACCTAAATTTTTTTAAAATAAATTTTTGAATCACTAGCCACGATAGAAGGGCTAAAATTAAAATTATAAAAAAAAAACTTACTTGGTAAAACAAAATGTGTGATTAATATACATACCTAGTACAAAAATATACATACCTAGTACAAAAAATTCTTCAATTGTATGAATATACTTTTAAAGAAACTTATAATTAAATATATCTTTGTGAAGAAACGTACATAAAAATAACAAAATATTCTTTACTTTAAATCTTAAAACAATCCACTTACAAGGTTAGTGAAATAGCTCCCTACGAGTGGCTAATGAATGGAATCAGAGACGTTCTGGAAGGTGTGCGGCGCGTGCATGCACGCAGGCTGCCAAATCCCGAGGGTGCCGATACCGGTCAATGTCAAATGCCTCTTTTGTCGCGTCACTAGTATATCTCAAAGGACGCGACAGGGTTGTAGATTTTAAACGTTTCTCACCATAGATGCAAATATGTTAAACTTAATAGTCATTTGTTTTCTAACTACTGTAATTCGTTTTAGTACCAGGTGCACACGGAAATCAGTTCCCCACTGTACTGAGCTAGTGATTGGTTCGGTTAAGCTTTTGTTTAAGTAAAATTCTGGCTCTTTCAGCAGGGTTTTATTTATGTCCCCATTCCCTAATCTCTTAATTATTTAACTACTACTTAGTAGAAATAAGTCGAAACCAGTTACTTTGTATCTGAATATCTGTAGTCTTGGGAAAACATTGGAAAGACAAATTTTTATGACAATGGATATATAAATCGTAAATTTAAGGAAAATAAATTCTAGAGCTTTTTTTTTTGTACCATTGTATAATGCTGCCAAATTAACAGTTAATTTTTTAACACTGTACTAGAATTGTACACGTTTTTTTCTCCATCCCCTTACAGATGGGACATACTAAATCGTAATATCACCGGTTTAACATTGAAATCCGTAAGTAATATAAGATGGGAGAGCAGAATAAACGCAGAATAAATATATCAAATATTTTAATGGATTTTTTTTTTAACTCCTGTCAACTATACAGAACTATCATAAAAACATACAAGTAAACACCTATCGGTTGGGTTAAGTTATAAATCTAGTCTACAGTGGACAACCTTTTTTATAACATGGGCCAGAATAAATTTTACGTTTTTTCCGCGGGCCGTAGTAGTTAACCGACGCCTTCTTGTGACTTGTAAGTTTTTAGTCTGCAAATATGAAATAAATAAATAAAAAGTTAATTACTACATTTATTTCTCTTATCGTTTTCGAAAATTAAAAAGAATTGGAAAACTAATTAAGAGACTAACTAATTAAGAGAAAAGAATAACTAATTAATAGTTATTTTTCCAATTTAATAATCTATTAAAGATCTCACGGGCCGGAGAGAAACTTTTCGCGAGCCGGGGTTGCCCGCCGTTGATCTAGTCTGCTCATGATTCACATAATCGGGTGAGGGTGGCCGAATATCTAGCAGGCGGCTAACAGCCCAGAACCGCCCCGGGATTTAAAATTGGACGCTTTACGCCTGTGTCGCTTCTACCAGCTAAACAGGGTGAAGTTGGTGCTCTGTAAACCGCATGTGCTAATGCCTATATAATCTGGCTGATTGGAAACTGACCCGGTTTCGACATTCCTTCCGCCACCGAATTATTTGAATATACAATAGCAATCTTATCGTTTTTTTCACATGTAGTATAGAAATTTGTAAAAGATACATAATCAGTTATAATAAAATATGGGTGTACTATAGATTACTATTTATGGAATTTCAGGACTTTGATTATATATTGGAACTCAGGGGACCGAGACGAGTTCAACGGTACCCTATTTTTGGACTGGAGACGAAAAATAAAAAAAAGTTATCATACTTTTTTACTTACCATACTTTTTTAATGCTCTCACGAAGACGGCACTATAGTTGCTAGTACTGCCATCTTAAGCGGCCGGATGGTCGAGCAGTCAAGGTTAGCAGTCTGCCGCCCTGGGGGACCCGGGATCGAATCCGGACGGGTCGAAAAATCCCCAGGAATTTTTCGGGGGGTGGTCCGTCCGGATATGTCGGTCCCCGTCCCTCACCACCCGGCCGCCCCATTGTGGGCCTGGCCGAACCCATAATTGGCTTGCTATAAGAGGCCCTCTTAGTGCCCACTGGGCGGAAAGAGTTACAAAAAAAAAAAAAAAAGTACTGCCATCTTGCGGTAAAGTCTGCAAACCTTGACATCGGACTACGGTCATCTCCAGTAGGGTTAAACACGCGATACGAGAGCGGAGAGAGCGACGCGACTTCCGATTATCGCGCGATCTCCATTTCGGTTAATGTTACTTATGGCAGCGAACATGGCGGCCCTACTGACCTCTCGTATGGGCGCTACCACACGCCGCCATGTGCTAAACTAGTGATCGATTCACGGTAGTTCTTGAACAAAGTAAAAAAAGGGGGAAACGTCTACTAAAGGCAATTTTAACGGCAAGCACGCGACTCCCGATCGCGATAGCGAGGCCGACTTAGCGGAGAGCGACGCGACTCCTTATCATCGCGCGATCGCCGAAAAAAGTATGATAACTTTTTTATTTTTCGTCTCCGGTCCAAAAGTAGGGTATCGTTGAACTCGTCTCGGTCCCCTCAGTTCAGATATATACTCAAAGTCCCGAAATTCCATAGATAGTAATCTATAGTATCCCCTAAAATATTAATTTTAAATAATTAAAAGTACGTTAAAATATGAAAATTTATATTTTATAAAATACAAGGGAAGGTCATTGGAAGGTGATGACGGCACGCCAATGATTTAAGAAGAAAATAACAACAGTAGCATGTCTCTTGATCGAGGGAGACACTTTTGTTTGAAGATGCTGTGTCGTATGACTGGTTGCCGGAGAAAAATGTTTGCTCTCCGCAAACATTGTTGGGCAACAAATTTGCTCACCAACTACGGTCGACCGGCAGAATCGTTTTGTGTTCGTCTCGCTTTAAGTTTTGCTTTAAGCGATGTTTCTCTCCTTAAAGATTAACAAATTCAAACTATCGATTTTACGTAATTTAAACGTGTATACATTCTTAGTCTCAATAATTCAGTAATTTGATAAAGAAATTTGTATTAATTCGAAGTCTATTGCTTATCATTGTTTAAATATTTTTGTTTAATATATATCGTAAATTTTCGATAAGTTTTCCACAAGATACGAATTTGATTAATTTCTAATCTTGCTGTGGAGGTGAGATTAAATTAACTCCATGTAACCTAATAAAAAAGCTAGCCTGCGATTACGATGACGGAAGATATAGAAGTATGATATGCTTTATGTTATATATACAGTAGAGCATCGATTATCCGACCCCCGATTAACCGATTTATCGGTTAACCGACCGCGTTCTAGTCGGCAAATTCAAATGTTTCCTAGTGATGTGGGTCTACAATATTTGGTTATTTCTTGGCTACATTAATATTATTTTTGTTAAATTTTTGCATGTTTTAGCTGGCAGCACTGGCTCAACCATGAAAGGGAGACTAGTATTTAAACCAGGCCTAATACACTATACTAATAATGTATTTTTTCATACTTTTTGGTTATCCGACCAACCCCAGTCCCCAATTAAGTCGGATAAACGATGCTGTACTGTACAAGCATACATACAGTTAAACCTCGTTAATACAAAGCTGAAGACGGCCGGATGGCCGAGCGGTAAAGGTGGCAGCCTACCGCTCTGGGGGACCCGGGATCGAATCCGAACGGGTCGAATAATCCCCAGGAATTTTTCGGGGGGTGGTCCGTTCGGATATGTCGGGCCCCGTCCCTCACCACCCGGTCGCCCCATTGTGGGCCTGGCCGAACCCATAATGGGCCTACTAAAAGAGGCCTTCTTGGTGCCCACAGGGTGGAAAGAGTTTAAAAAAAAAAAAAAAAAAAAAAAAAAATACAAAGCTGAAAGTGTGAGGGGGCTGAGAGGAGAATTTCAAAACGAAATAATAGCGATTATGTGTGATATCGTTCTCGTCCCCCATTGCCGTCTGGACTGCCGAGCGGTAACAGTCAACGTCATATGGGAGCGGTTGAATCAGAGATCGATGCCTCGTTTATAAACAACACAACCCGTTTATTTGACAATTTAACTTACAAAATTTTCATAGTCACGAAGGGTTGAAGTCCTTGTATACTTCGGCGCCCGGGGAAAGCCCGACATATCCCGACGGACCACCATCTCGAAAAATTCCTGGAGATTTTTTCTACCCGTTCGGATTCTATCCCGAGTTCCCCGGAGCGGTAGGCTGCCACCTTGACTACTCGGTCATCCGACCTATCGCCGCCCTTGGACATGAAACTTTCACTTGTAAGCTAAACACTAAATTTTTAGAGGCCCAGTTTTTGAAAACGCTTGAAAAGTAGGTACTATTATTTGGACAAGGAGCTGTTTGTGTTTACGGCTACGTGCTCATAAAGTTTTGTTCGAATCGGAGACCCGAATGTCTAAACCTCTTCTTGTAAGTTACAGTTTAACATGTGACTTTTGCTTCCCAAACGACAAACTGATAAGGCTACTGGCACCTGCATTAATAAGTAAAACTGAGGGCGATAAATAATTTGACGTGGCGAAAAAAATTTAAAACTGGCGAAACGGTGACGGCATTTTAAAATTTTCCAGAGCGACCGTTGATTATTAGAATATTTTCAGTAATTAAACTCTAAAGTTTCTATAAAAGCAGAAAAATTTGTGCATTGTAAAGTAAAAACACTGCAATTCATAACATGAAAAATAATACTTTCGATTCTGTAAGCGAGAGCTCGAAAAAAGCAGATTGCGCGCGCTTTCTTGGTTCATCATGTAATCAACGGCGCGTTTGTTTATGTACAGTTTTGCCAACTTGATTTTGAATTAATTTTCAGTCGTTGTTAGTCCAGAAGCATTTTACCGTCGTCAAAATTTTCTTGAGCCACAGTTTAAGAAACCCTGATCTAACTATATCAAAGGCACGTGAGAGATCGACCACCTTCGTAACATGAAGAAAAAACAAGTACATGTGTATTTTTCAAGTTTTACTCTATATTTATGCATATTCTGTCATCCAATAGCGAATTATTTTAAACTATTCCGCTAATTAGCTAATAGAATATGCGATAGAATATGAATAAAATGTAGGTGAAATTGGGTGATAAGTATCGGCTAGCCCATTGTAAGTTTGGCTGAATTCATAATAGGCTTGTTAAAAGATCCCCTTAGTGTCACAGGGCGGAGTTTTAAAAAGTAGAAAACCAAAATAATATGTAGTTTACGCTAACTATAAGTTGTAAAATAAGTTTTACATAGATTTATACTCGCACTTTGTACTTTTTGATTTTATAATAATAAATTAATAAACATAAACAGAAATAAACAGTGTACTTGTTTTACTTCATCATTCTGTTTTATTACTGTAATAGTTTTACAGTATACAATGTCACGGTTGTAGCCCGGGACGCCCCCTAGTGGGCGTTCTAGCAGCATTACAAATTCCTATGAGGCACGTTTGATGCACTTAATATATGAAAGTTTTATACGCCTAATTCTTAAAAGTTTGATGCACTTAATATATATAAATGTATACAATTCTTCATCTTAAAAACTAAACTTTATATTGTTAATTTAAATAATAATTTATATTGTTAATTTAAACGTTTGAAATATGACACACGTTAGGGGCGCCTCTAATGCCCGTTTTTGGCATAACGTTACACGACAGGACGGACGGACACGCGTTCAATGGGTTATATATACAGATAGTACCGTCGTATTTGTTCAAATAACTGTTAATCAATAATCATCATCCATATTTTTATCGTCGCAATTCTTGTACTTCTCATAATCATTTATATCACATAGAGTTGAAAAGGGACTAAATGTCCGGAATGCATACTCAGGGAAATGAAGATATGATTTTCTAAGGTTCTCTTTACATTGTTGGCGTAATAAGTCTAGCGGAAAAGAAAAGCCGTTATAATTGAATAATAAATTATTTATTATAAATACATATAAATGCGCTTTTTGGCGTACAATTTTAGAACTCGACTTCGCAAAAGTTCACACCTGCACCAGCGATTTGTAACATGTAATTCTTTGTGGATTTTAAGAATTTAAAAATTTAAATTTCATATATTTGAAGATAAAAGTAAATAATATAGATGGCCGAGATGACAACTTATGTACCATTCTGGGGTCCTGGGATCGAGCTCGGATGGGTCGTAAAACTCAGGAATTTTTCGGAGGGTAGTCCGTTCTGACATGTTGAGCCCCGTACCTCGCCCACCAGTGGTCAAGTGAATAAAACCACTGAACACTAAAAGTTGGTCGTGGGGTCGCGCTTTGCCAACGAGTTTTCCGGGTTTTCTTTACGTTAGTAACATCTAAATAAGAGCGTTTCCCATAACAGACTTTCCGGAAGACATTTCCTTCCTAAATAAGTTGCCTATGTGCTGCATTGCCATATACGAATAAAACTATACCAGTAAAATCAAAGTCCCCGTACTTCACCAACCGGCCGCCCCATTGTGGGCCTGGTCGAACACATAATAGACTTATTAGGCTTGCTAAAAAGAAGGTCCTCTTAGTGCGCACAGGGAGAAAAAAGTTTTAAAATAAGCACACATTTTTGAAACAATTGATTTCTACAGATTGCAAAAATACACGCTGTGCAATGTCCAAAAACGAACATTGATTCTTTCTTTAAGCTACTGTGTCTCAGTAAAGTGCATGTTTGGAGCAACATATAAATAATTAAATATATTTATTTTATTTTTTAACATATCCAGACAAGAGTGCCTAATATACAAGAAGTAAAAATAGCGCAGCCTCGGGTAAAATGGCGATTTGGCAACTAAAATATCCCCTTCGTTACACTCACTGTTGCCAATCTAAATATTTTACATCTAGATCTAAGTACTTTTAATGTTGTTTAGATGTTTTCCCCAAAATTTATAGCATGTGACCTAATAAATTTATGTTTTATTTTTTCATCCATATATTTTTCACAGAATTTATAATAGGATGTAGCTTATGATATCCAGATAGTTTTATTTCATTTTTTAGATATTTTGTTTCAATTAGAGTTGGCAGCACTGAAACTTACACTGGCCACGTTTTTGTTGTGCATGTCCTCTATGTTAGTCGAATTCAAATTGTCAGTCGGCGTTCTCGATTATTTTGTACTGAACATTAAAGTAATTTAATCTCCAAAATGTCAAAAAGAAACCGTGTGTTTAGTGATGAATTAAAAAAAGATTATCCGTTTTTGAAAAACGTTTATGATCGTATTGACAAAGTCAAATGTGAACTATGCTTTTCCGAATTTTCAGTAACTCACAGTGGGCATTTGGACATTAAAAATCACTTGAAATGTGCGAAACACAAGTCAAGCCAAGCGGCAGCGGAAGGAACTTCCTCAAATACATCGTCATATTTTAAAGGTACCGATTTATTTTCTGTTGTAAATATTTTCTCAAAATTGTCCCGGTTTGATAAAAAAAATATGGTAAGCCTAAATATAATTAAACATATACTAATTTTATACTTATACGTTGAATAATGACGTAGAGAAATATTATTAAAGGGTCGTGCTGCATAGTGCCAAATTCGCCCCTTGGAGATATTGTTACTGAAGTGGCGATTAAAATCGGTTAATGTTACCCTAGACTAAAACAAAAATTTTGTCATGACACAACCTGTGAAATACTGTTTAAACATTGTGATGAAATGTGTTATTCGGAATTATTCATTAAAAAATTATTCAAAACTGATTCCTATTGCTAAGAAGGGGATGGCCAGACGTTCGAGTCTCCGATTGGAACGAAACTTGGTGAGCACGTAGCCCTAAACAAAAACAGCTCATCGTCCGAATAATAAAACACTTCTCAAGCGTTTCCAAAAATTGGATGTCTGTAAAAGTTAGACAGCCTAGGAGTTTGGTCAAACTAAAGGACCGCTTGCAGCAACTGTGAACTGAGAAGCTGCAGGACACCAAACGCCTCCATATATGTCCATATCTCATCGTGTATTCACACTAGAGGTGACCGAACAGGGTATACAGGGACACGCCTTTCATTAGTAGTTTTTCTTGCAATAGTGATCCTTTTGCTTTCATTTTGTAATCACTTACAATATCATCATTACACGCACATATGCACAACTTGCTCGATTTCGACAACTCCTTTATGGTTTACTAAATTTTATGGCAATGAGTGTAGTAATCAATACAATACAGTTATCTCGGTGTATATGGTAATCAGCAATTTGCTTTTCTGACAACCAACAGAAAAAGTTAAAATCAAGGGAAATGCAAGCTGGGCTGAAGACAAAAACATAGAAAAAAAAAATAGTATATAGTACAAAATAAAAACACTAGAGGCAAGAGATTATTGTTCAGCAGTGCTTTCCAACCTTTTTGATCATGTGACACTAATGGAGAATTCATAACCTATTTCACGGAAAGACATCAAAGGCTTGCATATACTGTATTAGGAAGTACAATAATATACATTTGCAATATTTATTTTCAATTTTAAAGACTAACATAAATGTTTATTTGAAAAAACATTCTATTTATATTTTACAAAAGACAGCTTTATACAATAAATGTTTCAGGATTTAACATTTGCTTTTAAAATTCTATGATATCCCTTCTGGAGCTCTCATATTTTCTAGACTTTCGATTTTCGTAAGTTTGATGACAATTATAACATTTCTTTATTTGACCATCCGTAATATATTTAATAGATCTATCTAAAACACGTATAGATAAACTTTTCCAACTTTACAGTGTTCAAATTCTGCAGAATAAGCTTTAAAATTGTTATTTCTTTTTAGCAATATTCTCGAATTCGTAAATATATATGTTAATTTTAAATGAATATATTCGTTATAAAAAAAAAAAAAAATAATAGGCCTACATATAAGTTGAAAATTAATTACCATTTTCAGAGCTAAATTGATATTCCTCTAAAATCAGTTGTAATTCGTATTTAGAAAAAAGACGAGCCCGTAATAATTCACGGAAAAGAAATCATTGCAGTTGTCTTCGGTACATCGAAGTCTTAATTTCCTACTTGTAACATTGCTCTCCTTTTCTAAAAAATGTCTTTTATAGGGGCATTTATTTATGTATGATGTGTTTTTATGTCTTCTCAAGCTGTACGAAAACGAAAATCTTTTATCACATATATCACAAATTTCACTATAATTATTGTTTTTCTTCAAAACGGGATTGTTTTATCCGATGATTTGATAAACTTTTTTTAAAATGAACCTACAGATATTTTTGTTTTTTGTAAACTGGAGATTGCACTCCAAACACGCAACGATTTTTATCTTCTCATCTCTTTCAAATCATATTAAAACGGTTTAAGTAAAAAGTGTGAAAACATTAAAAAATATATAATTTTTACCATATATATATATATATATATATAGCATAAATTTTGATTTGAATAAAACAGAACATAGCTTCTTTCCTAATTTTTGTGTTAACACACGTTAGTTCGTCTTGATGATTACTTCACTCGACATACTTCGCTCAGCCAATGTGGTTACATTGGCTGAGCGAAGTATGTCGAATGAAGTCGTAATTAGTAACTGCAGCTAGACGCTTATATTACATTAACCTCCGGAAGTGGTCAGCTTTGAAATGACGAATCCTTGATCCTGTCCTCCACTTCTTCCGCGGATCAAGCTTCTCAACCATTTTCATAAACGTTTTACTTAGTTGGTACTGTACCAAATTGATACCCTCAATCTACCTCAGTTACGGAAAGTTTAGATTTTAATTTTATTTTTAAAACAATCCCACAAGTTGTTTTTTCACAAAATAATAACATAAATTATTTTTTTTAAACAATTGTAGTATATAAAAGACCTGATCGAAGTTCCTGCTACCATGATTCCGTAGAATCAACATTCCGGAACTAATGGGGATTGATGATTTAATACGGTTCCAACATTTAATAACTATTTATTTGAGAATATTTATTTTACAATGTGAATCCTTCCCTGTAAACCATATAATCTGGTAGACGTATCTCACAGCAAATACTTATTTTCTTTATATTATTTGTTTTTAATTTTGAGTTTTTTTTCCCTGAGTAAAGCTATTTTGTCAATAAAGACAAAATAGCTGTCACTTTTATTTACTGTATTTTACATTATAAACATTTACACTCAAGAACATTAAAGTTTTCTTCATATACACGCCACTTTTATATAGTATTGAATTAATATGCAATTCTTATAACTAGAAAGGTTTTACAGCCACATAAAATTGGAAAAGTAACAGTAAAAATTTGAAAAGTAGCAAAAACTAGAAAATCCCAAAATAAATCTTTATTATTTATTCACCTACTCATTTTGATTAATTCTTTGTTTTACATATATTATAAAATCTATATATATATATACAGGGTGTCTCAGTTAAACGTTTCAGAACTTCTAAGAGGGTAGGGTGCATCCCGATGACTCGGAATCATAGCAATGTGGGGTCGGAAATGCTTTCCTGACGCGGTAGATGGCAATGCGCAAAAGTTCCGAGTGTTCTTGCAGGAAATCGTCATTTCGCACAAGGACGCAGAGTTAGCCGCTATGCATTTGGTGTACGGGCCTGCAGATTGTAGTGGGCCAGCCGCACAGCGTTTGTACGTGGAACGATATCTGATGAGGCGTATTCCCAGCCATAATTTCTTTGCAAGCCTGCACCAGAGGTTAGCTGTTTCTGTGTACATCACCGCCTCAGGAAAGCATTTCTGACCCCGCATTGCTACATGATTCCGAGTCGTCAGGATGCACCCTACCCCTCTTAGAAGTTCTGAAATATTTAACTGAGACACCCTGTATATATATTCAATACATACATATACAGTATACATGAAAATACATGTATATATGAATAAAATGTATTCTCTTTATATATTATTTGATCTTTAATAAAGAGAATAAAATTACATAGATTTTACAATTCAAAAATAGATTTTAAAGGCAATAATATGTAAAATGTGAATTTCTTTTGAACTACTGTATACAGTTACATTTTCTTTGCTTTCATTTCATTTCCATTAGACTTATTCACGTAAGAAAAATAAAATAATTTACTAAACAAATACAAATAACTCAGATAAAGTATTACAGCAAATGTTATCACACTTCTAGAATTATCACATTCCATTCCTTCCAATTTCTTCCGAATAACCCATACGTTTATAAATGCGCCGATTATCATCTGTAATATCTGAACGGAGGTAATCGACATGGAAACAATTCTGGGAAGCTTTATATTTATAGTAGTTAACAAATAATACGTATACATAATCGAATGGACAAAATAATTCATATTGATAAACCAATGAGTAAGAGATTCGGGGTGTCTAGCTATGTACCAAGTAAATATAAATGTCATGGCGTGATGATACCAATGAAGAAAAATCAACTTCCTCTTTCTTAAAACTATGTAAAATGTATCACCCAATTCTATAATCTTAGAATATACATACATCCATCCCCAAAACACAGTAGGCTGACTATAATCTAAGAGACTTTCGAAAACACATACAGAAACAGTAAACCCGAAATTATTAATCACTCGTAGTAATACAGGCAGCATTCTTATAGTACCGCAGATATTAAATACAGCAAAACAGAGATTCCAAATGATCAACATCTTCTTTACTTCTACGGGTTGGCGACTTTTCATAAACGTTTGAATAGCAAAAATCAAAATTGCATACGTTATAGAACAATATATAGAATAATGCCAGTTTTTTTCCATCCAAGCAAATCTATTTTTATAATCAAATATATATTCGAAGTGAAATGCTGCCGTTGCAGACGAAGTGAAATTAAGAGAAGTTAAATTTCTTCGGGAAAACCTAATGTTAAAATTTACATTACAAGAAATAAAATTGCAAGTAAAATAGAATGATGTTTATACTTACATCTCGAATAATCCGTCGTGTAATACAGTTGAAATTTCTCTAACAATCTTTGTGATATTACCGCAACTTATTTGTTAATAATTTTGATTATTATCTGACAGATATATGATGTGAAATACTTAAATTTCATTGGTTAATTATTTCTATTACAGTCGAACTTTAATTTGAAGCTGGAGTAGCTTAGTTTACACTGAGTTAATAGCTTTCAAACAAATGAGAAACTGGGCTGTAAAAAGGAAAAAAAACGATTTCGAATTTGGAGCAGCCAATCATTTACAAGCAAGAGAAAAACGTCATCGGTAACAACAAAACATACATTCATTACGGCCGCCACACACGTTCAGGAAATCCTTTGAGGAATAACTGCGCAGGCCTGGCCTTGAGGAAATTCAGAATTTCCTGTCGCCCACACACGAGGAGGAAAATCTCCCAGTCAGTCAGTCGGCCATGGCATCTGATAACGACGTACTGGCTATTCTTGGATGTTTATTGGCAACAAATTGTATTAAAACACGCGGAAAAAAACGTGTGCGTAGAAGTCTGTGTAAAGAGTAGTAGTAGTGGTTTGGGTAGCACTGATCACAAAATTAATTTTTCATACGAATAATTTTTTAATGGCATTATTTCAGATCACAAAATTTTTCAAGAGAAATCTTGGGCCATAGATTCTATTAAAAAGCATCAATTACCAGCGAAAGATCAATGGCAAGTCGATTTTACTACCAAAAAAATTTATGGGTTAAATTTTATAGACGAAAAACCATCGGATATAACTGACTGGATCGAGCATAGTAATTTACAAAACTTATTAAATTATTTCTCAACGTATAAAGAATTATGTTTATTTAAAGGTGGATAGATAGTCTTTTTAAAAACTGGCGCTACAATTATTTAGACATGGAACTTCTTGGGTGTCCAAGATCAGATAATATTAAAAAGAATTGTTATTACCACAAATATTTTAAAAAGCATCGTTCTTTTTGCGATATTCTATCTTACGAACAATTCTTAATTGAACAAAAAAAATAGATATTTTCAAAATCAATACGTTGTATAGATATTTAATAAATAAGTAACAAATATAATTTAAATAATTATTATATTAAACTATTTCCCTATTTTACTTTGTCTTATTGTCAAAATATTATTTCAAATTGTTGATTTTAATTTATTTCGATATTAGAACAAAAAAAAAAAAAAAAAAAAAAGCAAATATAAATAATTCTCAACCACATCCGATATTAGTACAAATTGTAAAAATTATTATCGCAAGTTAATTTTATAATTTAACTAGCAGATAGGCCCGGCGTTGCTCGGGCAAAAGTAACGATAGCGAAGATTAAGATTATTACGTTATAGTCACAAAAGAAAGAGAGTAATTTCATCAACAAACTAAATATTTCTAAATTAAGGTCGAATTTAAAAATCGAATGTTCTAATATTGTTCGATTTTCACGACGTGTTCTGATTATATCGTTCGATTTTCATCGAATGTTCTAAAGAAGAAAGGTCGAGAAAAACCGAACTAATCTGTTTAAATTTGAAAATCGAATATGTTCTAACATATTACTCGTTTTTTTTTTCCTTTATCGCCCGCAAATCTTGCACGTCGCTTTCTCTTGTTCTCCATTGAATTTAATAGAGTTACTGCAGAATAATTATTTTATGTTTTCCTTGCATCCAAATTAAAATTTCAAGGACGAAAACACGATTAATCTCAAGGAAGCAAAACTTATATGATTTCGATCTAACCAAGTTATTATTTTCCTTTAACAGGTTAAATTATATTTATACTATCTTCATTTGTCTTCACTGGGAAAAAAATAAAACTCTTACTACTATAAAAACACGTGTAATCTTTCAAATAGAATAGTTTCTACATAAGACTAAAGAGAACTAGAGAAGAGACCTCTTAGCTTTAGTGTAACGACTATTAAAATTAATGTATACTTACACAATATCTATAAAATTGTTATTCGAAAAAAGAAAAAAGTAAAGCAATGGCGCCCGCAGTGAGGACAATTGCTCCTCCTGATTCCTCGCTGTGGGTATTCTTAGTTGTATCAATTACAGTATTACGTACTGTACGTATAACGAAAACAAGTTTACCATAGGTTAATTGATATAAATAAGTTATACTATGGTTATTATTATTTTAATTGGATCGCAGCATTTAATTCCCACTTCATGCAGGAACGTACCGAATAGCTTCGGCGTCCGAAACAAACTTCATGGCAATCTGCGTGATTTTTTTTTTCCAATCATAACTCTTCACCCCGATGGAAGAAGGATTATACCATGAGATCAACGTAACATTTTAGCAATTGATCTCTCTGATTTGTCACAATGTTTCTACGTCATATCTGATCTTTTTCAGATTCTCTTAAAAATTTTCCTCGGCTCATCTTACGCACGCAATTAGGCCTATATAAAAGATTCACGATGATAAATAGAAATGTCACAAGTTAACTATGCATAATATCAAGGTAGCAGTTATAAAATACTCATATCATTTTTCATTACAAAATTTCTGAGATAATACAGGGATTTTTATTTTAAGACAAATTTTTGTTTGTTTTATTGACCATTTGCATTTAAAATAATTATGACACAACAAAGTAACCCGACGAAATAAGTACAACTTGTATAGCTTCAGCAATATATTTAATTAACCAAAAACGGTTTCGGCCTATACTCTAGGCCTTCTTCGGTTGGAATATTGAACTTAAATGGAAAAAAAAAACATTCTAAAAACATGTTAAACGCAACGGAAACAATTTAAATTAAAAAGAACGAGAAGAACATTCTAAATCAATAGAATATTTGTACAATTCAAGTACAAGTGAGGTAAGAAATAAATAAATACATACCGTAGTATAATCAAAACATAACACTAGTACAAGCAAACATAAATAGTACAAAAATAAAAATAAACAATTATCGGAGAACATCTTATATCTACGTCATCGATAACGTTTCTGCATCCCTACGATTGACAAAAAAATGTTTTCTATTAGCTTTTAAAATTTCTAATAACTTTAAGAACTTGATAGAAGTAGGGCTTCTAACGGGTCTAATGACCTTAGCCTCATCCCATTTTACATGTACGTCTTGCAAGGAGGCATCAACCGTTAAGACTTTGGTTTATGTTCCTTAATCCTGTGGTAGAGTACGTCCGGTAGCCCTACATACATTAACTGTGTCTTGAACTGTTGGTCCTCAATTGGAATGGCGTAAACATCCGAAGAGTTAGCTAACAGGTTATTTGTCGTTATGTAAAATTTCACCGACGGATTACGCTTATAGTTGTTCATTTTACCAGTTCCGTGTGTACTGGTCTTAATGCAGAAAAAAAGTGTAACATAACCCTCTTTTTACAGTCCGGCTGTGAACACGTAGCCCTTGGGGTTTCAAGTGTTAAGCTTCCTAACAAAACGACAGGAAAACCATGGTGTTTGGCAACCTTCTCAATGTAATCCAGTTCGATATTGAAGTAAAGTTTTACGCAGAAAGGGGTCTTATAAGCAGAGTTTTATGGAGAAAAGATCGAACGAATTGTGCGGGAGAAAACAGGTTGCTACGTGGATGTACGGTAATGCTGGTGTAGATCCCGCCATCTTTGTAAGTGATGGATAGGCCTACATCCAAAAAAAGAATGGAAGTGTTACTCTGCTTAGTAGGAGAGCATAAGGATTGTCATTGAGTTTACATGGAAAATATGCAGGGCTGGTTTCCTGTGCCATAATATAAAAATGTCGTCGGCATAGCTAGCGTAAACCACGATGAGATGCAGAAACTCCGGCAATAGCTCCTCGGGAATCATGCGAGCTCGCATGATTCCCGAGGAGTTGATGCGGTCTTATCATTATGAAACACACTATACTGTATATGTTTCTCAGTGTAACTTCATAACGTTCTTTTTAATTCTCGATTAGCTATTTATGTCTACTTGATTTTCTAACAGGAAAAAAATCTACAATGAGGATAAATCAATTTATCCTTGACTACATAAGCCTAATCTTACAAAGAGAGCGGTCGCTACTTACAAGTCGTGTAATACTTACAAGAGAACTGTTGGAGTGTCTTTTAATAAATATTAATAACATTTAGTTAATAATTACGATTAAAAGCATAAAAACTATTAATCATAGTTAATGACAATCAAATGTCGTTCTATTTTATATTAGTTTAACACACAAAAAGGAAATTTTTAGTATTGAAAGGGTCGCGGAGGAAGGTGACGACATTTAGAATAAATTCTAGAATTTTCGAAAAATGAGAGAAGAATTAAATGTAAATATTCAAAATATTATAGCAGAATTTAAACGTGTATGTGATGATGTCTGGCCTACAGAAGAGATTTGTAGGCCTATTATTTTGGACATTGATAAACAGGTAACTAAAATGCTTTTTAATGCATTTAGCGATATTTTAAGTAATTAGATAAGTAGAGCTGATCCAATATTTAATAATTTGATTAAATATGCATGGTTTGCTTTAGGGCTCACACATGAAAAATGTGAATTTTTAATGTAAAACAAGTTTGTTTTTCTTTTTTAAACACTGGCAGTTTAAATTGTGTTGAGAATAATTGCCAAAATCTTCATTTGTTACATGTGCACGATGTCAACAAGTTCTTTGTTTATTTCGTTTTATTGAAAAATATCACGTAAATAGTTGCTCATTTAATAATTTGTGAATGTAATTACTTTTTAGTTAAATACATCTAATAAAATGTATTTACTTATTACGTTTCGATTATTTTCTTTATATTTATTCTATCATTACTTTTATATTATATTTTATTGTTAAAGTAGTATATATGTTATGGACAAAGTGATTAATATGGACATTATTCATAATGCCTGGTCGTTATGAATAATGACCAACAAAATCGGGCATTGTAATAAATTTCAATAATTTATCAAATTGACCGGTCATTATGAATACTGCTACCACCTAGTCGGGCAAAGTGATGATAATACGTTGAGGAGTGATCATCTGACATACGCTAGCCAATCAGAACTTACATCTTAGTTGCGCATGCGTATTGCATTTAGTACCGAATTTTAAATTTATGCAACCAGTAGTTAATCTTTCTTCTTTGACAAAAGTAACGATCATGGAAGAATCATTAAGTGATATGAATAATTGCTTCAACAACCAATTAAACGAGTTAATAGCAGAAAAAGGTGAAAACAATCAAATTTTTACAAAATCAGTGTATTTGTCAATGATACAAAAAGTGAGAGTCAAAAATGAAAATTACTTCTAAGTTACCAGAAGAATATCCGTTAATAGTACTTTGAAATCATTTACAAAAAATAAATATTTCTAAATGAAATAAGTGGAGTTTTTTAATCAAATTTAAAATTCGGTACTAAACACAATACGCACATGCAACTGAGTGCTGATTGGCTAGTGTATGTCAGATGATCACTCCTCAACGTATTATCATCAATTTACCCGACTAGGTGATAGCGGTATTCATAATGACTAGTCAATTTGATAAATTAATCAATATTATCACACTGCACGCCCTTTTTGGTCATTATGAATAATGTCCGATTAATCACTTTGTCCATAACATATATATCTAATCTTTCATATAACATTTATTTGAGTTTGTTCCTTATTCTATTCTGTAAATGTAATATCGTCATCTTCCTCCGCGATCCTTTCACTACTAAAAATTTGCATATTTGTGTTAAACTAATATAAAATAGTACATTTGATTGCTATTAATCCTGATTAATAGTTTTAGTGAACAGTACAAATTTAATGTAGAGTTTGTATACTTTTAACGTAATTATTAACTAAATTTTATTAATATTTATTAAAAAACACTCCAACAGTTCCCTTGTTAGTACTAACATTTATTTGGTAGATCAATACGTGCTGATTACCTCCCTAAGAAGATATTTTTCCATGGTCAGAATTTCTATTTTTTCATAACTAAAATACGGAGTATTTTACAGGTGTAAAGTTGATTATCAGTCACGCGATTGCACTATGACGAAACGTGCTATCCTTGAACCATGTGAAATATGTTGTAAAACAGCACAGGAAAAATACTCTTATTAGTATCAATAAATAATATCAAACAATAAATTAGTATCAAAAAATCACTTCTTGCAAATACGTACGCCTGTATAGAGTCCGAGCGCAAGTTACTCGCGCGCCGCCCTGGTGGCAAATATTTACATAACATATAGGAGTTCGCTAAATAATGTATATGCGTTATATCTGAGACATTTCGAAAACCTTACCTAGTTCAGTAAATCGCTTATTGTTTTTTAATTTGTATTTGAGTTATAATATTAAAAATGGGTAAATCAAATGTAAATTGTTGTGTTTGGACGTTCTAATACACTAGCAAACACGCAACATGTAACGCCGAAAGTTTCATTTTATTGTTTTCTGGCAGGTCTACACCTTAAACAGAAACGCCAAATTTAGATAAATTTTGCTAAAAGACAAAAGGAAAAAAATACAAAATTTATTGTTAATTTTTAAAAAATTGACACGAATAATTTTATAAAAATATCCTTGTAAATTTAGTAAAAACGGATCACAGGGCTACCCGCTAAATCAGCACGGATATGCAGTATGCATTTTATAGATGGGGAAAAAATGAAGATCCAAGATGTCCAAATTATAATCCAACAATCTATCCCGAAAAAAGAAGAAACGAAGAAAATTGTCGACACGAACAGTCAATGAAGAGATATAAACGCCTAATGAACAGAAGAAATATTTTATTTGAAGAAGCAGGAAGACACCTTTGATGTAGCAATTGAAAACAATTTTTTAGACCCTAAACAAAAACAAAAACGTGATTTTGGAACTCAAACAGAGGTTACAAACGAACGGTTTGGAGACTTAAAAATTTTTTATTTGCATGACTAGTAACAATGTTTCTGAAACTCGAGTTTCCCATATTAAAATGATTTCAAAAGAATGTGGAGAAAATCATAGGTCGTGTCATTTTAGTGGTGTAGCAAATTTTCATGATGATCAATCTTTAAAAGATCTAATATCAGTAGGATTCGATGTTTTCAATTTACTTTTAGACACGCTTCCAAACAGTCCTGTTAGAATTTATGAATTGTCTTGAGAAAATAAGTTACTAATTTTTCTAATGAAGTTAAAGTTGGGTTTGTGCTATTCGGCATTAGGTGCATTGTTTGGAATTCATAGAACCACCATTAAAACATAGTTTTTACAAATTTTAGAAATTATTTTTGTTGCAACAGAAGATTGGATTATTTGGCCAACAAAATTATCTGTTAAGGCTACATTAACTCAATCATTTAAAGAAAATTATCCCGAAACAAGAGTAATCATCGATTGTACAGAAATTAAAACTGAGAAGCCATCATCAGTTCGACATCAAATTCAGTTTTATTTCTACTATAAATCTGCTTGTACTGTAAACTATTTAATTGGAATTGCCCCATCAGGACATAACTTTTCTTTCTAGTGGGTATGAAGGAAGAAGTACAGATTCGTTTATAACAAATGATTGTGATATTCTACAAAAACTGGAGGAGGGAGATATTGTTATAGCTGATAGAGGGTTTCCTCAAATTAAATCGGGTGTCGAAAATAAAAATTTTATTTTAATTATGCCTCCTTTTTCAAAACCAAATCAAAATCAGTTTAGTGCTAATGAAATGGACGAAACATACAAAATTGCTCGTGTAAGAATTCACGTTGAGAGAACCATTGGTAGAATTAAAATTTTTGAAATATTGAACTGTAGATTACCCATTTCACTTCTTCCATATGCAGATAAAATAATGTTTGTTTGTGCAGTATTAGTAAATCTGCAGCCACCAATTATAAATGAGTGAAATTTTTTTATTGTGAAAACACTGAAACTTAATACTATTTACAATTGCAGGTAAATAATAATTAAAGTAGAACATTTGCATCTTCTCTAATGGTGAATAAATGAACGTCTCATTTTTTTCCACTTTAAGTATTACATTTTGTACAGTACATCATTATAGATAAATAAATAAGAAAATTGAATATTTGTTACATATAAAGCTAATTGCATTTGTGTATAATATATGCTATTTTCTTTTAAATAAAGTTTAGAACTTTTAAACTCTAAATATTTTACAAATATCTCATTTGTCCCGAAATCAACAATTTTTTAAAAAATCTTTACACGTGTAAGGGCGTTTAATTTCGAGTAAGCTAAACTAAAACTAAAAGCTAAATTAAAAAAACAATAAGCGATTTACTGAACTAGGTACGGTTTTCGAAATGTCTCAGATATAACGCATATGCACTCTTTAGCGAACTCCTATGTGTTATGTAAATATTTTCCACCAGGGCGGCGCGCGAGTAACTTGCGCTCGGACTCTAAGATAATTGTAGTAATTAATGTTTTTAATAAATTGAAGCTATATGTAAAACTCGTAGTTGATTCACTATTAAAAATAGCTTCCATTAATTCAAAAATGGAAATAAAAAATAGTCTACATAAGAAAAGACACGAATACGAGTAAAGAATTACGTGTAAACAAACGGGTTACAATTGAAATACCTTGTGTTACATGTTATTTAAAATTTAACTGTGCAGTACATCAAACATTTCTATATATTAAACAGTGATGATAATACAATTATTTTTCTTTTTTAATTACAGTACACACAAAAACGCTTATGAATATTTTGAATGGATTTGAATAACAAAAATCGAAATGACATTCAACCGATACGTGATAAATGCAAATAAATTGCCTGCAATGAGTATACTGTACTTCATAAAGTGCCAATTTTTAATAATGACGTACTTTTTGTGCTTAGAATAAGTTCTTTTATTTCATGACTAAAGTGTGCAATATTTATTTTTTCACAAGAGATTGTGATTTTTATCATCTTTAATCACAACCTGTGATTAAAGGTAATAAAAAGTAATTGCTTTTTATTTACCTTTACTTACTTTACTTTTTATTTACCTTTTTATAACCTTTAATCACAGGTTGGCAAGGAAAAACTGAAATCAAGTATTAAAATTCTCGGCTTTTAAAGAAAAAATTAACTTATATAAACAAGCAGTACAGAATTTAAAAAATAACCCTACATTTTTGTACATAATTTTTAATTGAAATATACTCGGCTACAAAATTCAAGTTGGTAGAATTTTATTACAAATGTATTTGTTACTAAAAGTATATTAATTGAAACGAATAAGACAAAGCGATTTAGTGACTCAAGAAAAAAAAAAATAGTGCTGGATAGTAAGAGTGGTTTGGTTCAAGTCGTGCTGGTATCCTTGCCCAGTGGTGATATTCGGCGGGTTCGCACAGGTTCGGCCGAACCCGTTGTTAAAATTTTCAGTTTTCCGAACCTTGTTAAACACATGGAACATTTCTCAGTGGGTTTGTTTTTTTTGAAAAAATATATTAAAATATGCGTATAATACTCTGTAATACTACTAAACTAGAGCCTTATACCCCGTTCGTACCGAGCATTTCAATCTAGATTGTGAGCAAGGTCAGGGAGTATGTCTTGGTGCGATCTCTCTCGACCGTTTCAATCGAGGTTTAATCGCGATCGATTCAAGAGAGTTCTTGATCCAGTCATAAGAGAGATCTCAGAATGCCACACGCACGAGATAATACAAGATGGCTGTCGAACACGTGTCGGGCTATGGACAGCGAAAGAAAAAGTATAATGTATCTCGAGAGATGGTGACACGTGTGTATTTCCAGAAGCGCCATTTCGCGGTAAAGATTACCCCCGCCTAAAAAAATAAAAAGAAAAGGTCGACAGCTCTAAAATATTATCGTTACCTGCCCTTCACCCATGGCTCGTTACGTTCCAAGTACGCCACTGATTGTTAGATATACGGTTGCAAGAAAAGTATTGTATTTATTTCTATTCAAAACTTCCATTTCATTTGTCGGTGATTGTCAGGGAAAAATTTTCTGCTAGCGAACCCCTTGTTAAATATTTCGAATATCACTACTGTCCATGCCGGTATCAGTAACGCACTGATAATCAGCTTCACACCTTCACTCCGCTCGTCAAATAGTTCGTGTTTAACTTCCAAATAAATGTTATTACTAAGTGTTACACGACTTGCATGTAACGACGTTCTCCTTGTCAATGAACATTAAGTTTTAATTTTTCAAAATCTTCTGTAGCAAAATTTAATGCATTGTTTACATTGTCAAATATTACTTAAATTTTATACCGTATTAGAATTTTGATTATATTCATCAATATACAAAGACTTTAAAATTCTATCAATGTAGACACACATTAGATTAGTGGTCTCCAAAGTGGGATACGCATACCTCAGGGGTATGCAAAGTGATACTTGAGGGTACACCAAGTTTTCCTAATATATGTATATATATAAGTTATACCTCCTACAATATATTATAGGGATACAACTTATAATTATTTTCGTCTTAGGGGTACGCAATCAAAAACATTTGGAGACCACTGCATTAGACAATAGAACTTGGGTTTAGCGGACATCTCAGAACTGAAAACTGTCCTTTTAAATCAAGTATTTATTAAAAATTGTCTTTTATAATATCTCGTTACTTTTTTAAATAATCAGTACACAACTTTTTGTTATAAGAGCAAAATCAGATATAACCAATGAATCACTAAATTATAGTGTTATTTTTATGCGATAATTAATCACCATTTAATAAAATGATGAGCTCATAGCATTGTTATTCAAAGGCTTTGCCTTGTCACTGCAACCAATGCTCTCTGTCCAATGCAGTCCTTTTTAATTCATAATAATTTCGGAACACTCATACAAGCATTGACATCTTCCAGATACTTTTCCCTGGTCTTCCTTTCTCTCGAGAATTTGGCCTTCGAGGATAGTTTTAGGAATTAATTGTGCCTACTAATTGATTTGTTATTGTTAATTGTAGAGAAAATATTGAAACATAATTCATCATAAATAATATTAAACATTTTTAAATTATTATTTTTTATTTCATTTAATCGCTTTGTATTTACAAATAATTTGTATTACAACCATATTTACAAATTTTGGATAGTTTATAACATTTTTGACATGTATGGTCCATCCAGTTCGTATCCAAGTTTTCTATAATAATTCCTAGTTCCTATACCTAATAAAAACAGTATAAAATTAAAATAATAATACAGTAATTATTAATTAAATAAAATATTGAATTAGACTAATAGTGATAAATGACTAATTGTAACTGTATTATACAACAATAAAAGCTAAAATGTCAGTTCATAATGTACTACTAAACATTTACATATTTCTATTATGTTGTCTCATTGGGCATGCACTCCTTCAAATATCATTCTATGTAAAAAGCATTCTAGAATTAAAATATCTTGTACTATTGGAATCTGCAATGGTAAAGACCTGAGAAAGACTTCATTACACCACTTTTCTGTAATTATAGTTTAATTATTTAGTAATTAATTAAAATATAATAGCGGAAAAGTAGCCCATAATTGGTGGTTGTTTGGCTTTACTGAAACTTAAATTTAATTTCCAAAATTTTTATAAGCCAGGTAATTTTTTTCTATAAATAATACAACTTATCTTAAAAGAAAATGCTTATTTGTACTGTTTTTTGTTTACTCTTTATGCCCTATGGGCACTAAAAGGGTCTTTTAATTAAGTCTGTCCTACATTCTGCTAGGACCACAATTGGGCAACCAGGTGCTGAGGAATGAAACCAGATATATCCAGGATGGATTACCCTCAAAAAAATTCCTGGAATTTTTTGACCCGCCTGGATTTTTTCTGGGTCTCCAGAGTGGTAGGCTAGCACCTTAAAGCGAGGAGGCGGGAAATTCAAAATAATTTAATCTGAAGAAATTGCGTACTCTGCAAGAGGGAGAAATTGCTTATTGCATGCTATTTTTGGACAGACCCATTCAAGGTCATTACATTTCCTCCCATCCCTCCCCAAAAGTTACAAGACATTCCAATTTTCCAATACGAATTTAAAGATGTATTGGGATCAAAAAGAATCAAGAGTGACAGATTCCCTGACTTTTTCTGCTAAAAATCTTATTCCCTGTCTTTCCGGGTCTAGGGATCCCGTATTTAGCGAAAAATGTTAAGTTTGGAAGAATTATCCTGTAAAAAGTTATAGAAGTATTTAGGCTTAAATTTTGGAAACTGTTCCATAAGGAAAAATATTCAGATTATTGTGAATAAATTTCAATGAATATGACGAGTAAAATGATGAGAATGTTCAGGCAGGCCGCCCATATCTGCAGATACTATGGAAAATTTTAATTAAAATGGCTTAAATATTTTAATTAAGATTGTGTATATATTCTTAATTGGCTTATCAACAGTGAATGATTTTTTAACTGTTTTACATAATTCTGCAGAGACTTAGTCTATAAGGTCATCTCTGTGAAGAAAAACTGTTATTGTTTTCTGATGTTAGACATGGTGAAAAGAAAATGACTTAATTTCTTCAAATTTTTTAACTTTGGTAAATGTTTGGGAAGATTTTTAATAAAGCTCTCATGCTTCAACTGTTGTCTCAGTAAACTGCTTGGTTTTATATACAACACAATGTGAAAAATGTCAATTTTACATAATGATGATTATGCAGCTCATCAAGCAATGTGTTAAGATCTCATTAAGGCTACAAATCACAAAAATTTGATGAACAACACTTTATTCAGTGATGAAACAATTTCTTTTTTATTAATGTACATTTGTCATATTGTATTTAACAGTTCAATAAAATTTTTATTTTGCAATTATCAACTTTTTTCACTTAAAGGGATCATGAATTTATAAACACACTGTTATTTTTTAATCAAATTTTTGTGAAACAATTAATATTAATGAAAAATTTACTGTGTAGAATTCTCAAGAAATCTGAATATTTTTAATTTGTGAAAATATTAATTCAGAAATCAATTTTTGTACTTGATTTTATGTAAATTTTAATGCCTATATGTTTAAAGTTCATAATTCAAAAACAGATGTTGCAATTAATTGTAATGATTTTCTTTAACTGTATTATTAAATTTTATATTAAAATTAATTGGAAAGATTATTAATAATGGCTTACCAGATATGACAGCTATTTTTGTTGAATTATGTTCTTCTTTAGCAATTCTTTCAGCTTCTTCCATTAATAACATTCCAAATCCCTGAATATTGCAAAAGAAATTTATTTATAATTTGGCAGTAGATTATGCTAATTAACTAACTATTAGCAAGCCAACTGCTTAAATTCTGTCTTTAATCTGGTTGGTGCAGTCAACGAGAGTCATAAATTTGACGTGATGGGGTCTCTTAACAACTCCACTAAATTAAATTGAGTGATCAGATTATAATGTTCATATTCACATTTATTATGGTCAGAAAAGTTCATGATCCTAAAAATTCTTCATGTATGTCATCTCTTACATACTCTAGTCACTCTCTACTCTTGGTTATTTGACATTTGTAGTTATTTTTAGGTCGATGTATTACAGTTTTTTCAGTATATTCTTTGCATGATTATTTTGCTTCTTCAATTGACTTTATATAAATTTAGAAATTTTAAGATAAACTTTACAAGCCTCTGATGTTACATTGCAACTATCACAGTATGTGAAAAATGAAACAACAAGCCTACAATAAAAAGTAAAATTATAAACTCACCACTGTATTTGAATACTGAATTAGTAAACAAAGAAAGTATTTTCAGCAAAATTTTGATATTTCACAAGTTTTACATCCTACAACATTCAATTTTTCACAATTTTCAATTCCTGAAAATTTCAAGTGCCAAAGTGTGTAACATACTTGGCCCAGTGAGGTATGCGCAACCTCACTGCCATCAATATCTCAATATAGTTTTACATATTGCAATAGTGATGGATATGTCAATAAAATTAAATCATTATCCATCATTATTTAACTTGGATATATATATTTATATATGAAATTAGTGGTATAATAAGAGCAGCAAATCAGCAAATAATCTGAAAATTAAAACATCTGGCATTTTAAAAGTCTCTGAACCAATGCCAGATTAAGAAACTTATTTAAGAATTTTTTAAATATTCTTGATTATATTACATTAAAAAATAAAGCTTACTTGATGTTGAAATTTTGATGGATCACGAAAACTGACAGGCACTACACTTCCATATCTTAACATTATTTAAGAAAAATAACAACTTCTCAAAAGCAATCATTTTTTTTTTATCAACAGTTAAATTTTTAAGACTTAACAAAGTTTTTAGAATATACTACACTTATCAGTTATAAAAATTATAGGTAACGATTCACTAAGCCATCATTATTTATAAAAGGATACACATGCAGTTCTCTAATTATTGATACGTTATTTTTCAATTCTGGCCGAAAAGTTTCTTCTGAACATTTTCTTAATCGAAGCAACCCAACTAAGATATCCTGATGCGGATCTTCATATGATAAAAACGTTTCCCAGCCACCATTAGCCACATAATCTCTTCTTATTAGTTCTACCTAAATGACATCAAAAATACATTAATTCTTTAATATATATTAATATGTTAATTTTATACCTAGTAAAATAAAATTCAAATCATTAAGATATTTCATATGTAGTATAATGTTGCATGTTATTACGGTAACAAAAACACAGAACATTTATTAAAATTTTTTTAAACTTACAAATTTTAACAAGTCTAAGTACTCAAATATTTATTCAAGAACTATAGAATAAGCTTTTTTCAATACATTTAAGTGTAAAATTAACCTGAAAATAATCATTACATGTTAAATAATAATTATTAGAGTATTTTTATAATGTTCTTAGAAAAATGGCTATCTTAAATTCTTAAAATGATATAAAACAATGTTCTAGATTATTAACTACTGCTAATACTAAATTAATTAATTACTATACTAACTACTATATTTAATCATGTTAAATATATCACTACTGTATCTACTAATATATATTAAGTTATTATAGTATTATATATATTATTAATAATATTATATATATATACTATATAATTAGTATTATATTTAGTATATATAATACTTATATAGTAGATACATAGTGATATATTATATATATATATATAAATACTTACATTAAAATTGTCACAACACTTTTTCTTTCCCATCATGGTAAATAATAATTATAAAATTATTTTGAGAAGACATAGAATAATGTGATCAGTTTTAAAATGTATTAAAACTAATTTAATTTCATTATACATATTCATTCTCCAACATAAATCACCATTTAGAGTGGTATGTTTTCCAAATATTCAATTCATTTTTTTTTTCATTCCATGCACAAAAAACTTTCTAATCTTTCCCTGGTGAATTTCCAAGAAGTAACTCAACCTCATCAGCCAATGAAAAGTTCAGGTATCCTTCTTACAACATGGCACTTCTACAACACAATTTCACTCTAACATGATTTGAAAATTGGAGAATATCCCTCATACAACATGGTTTCCAGTTTTGCACTAACACAATTTGAGAATTTGACAAATTCTCCGTACAAAATTTCACAACTTTTAAGTGCAAACTCATTATTCAATACTTTTTATTCAAGCAAGCATGCAGGCATGCTGTCTGAAATTAGCCACAGATTTTAGAATATTGAAATTTTCAATCATTTTGTGCCTTTTGTCAGGTTTACTTTAATGAAAATAGATAGTGAAATTTGTTTCTTCCTTGTCCTAGCTTCCTTGTCCTGCTTTCTTATCAACTGGGTGTCATTGTTGTTGCTTTCAGACTTTAGTCCTTAAGACTGTCACTGTGTTTTGTTTTTATACATTAATCTTCGATTTAGTAAAGTTTATTTAAACATTTTAGGTAGGTATTATTAAACTTTTTTAACTGTAGGTAAGTAATCATTCATAAAATTGATGAATGACATACAGTGGTACTGTTCCCAACTCAAACAATTCGGTATTCAAACACAAATTCTGGAAAATAAATTGCCCAGTCCTTGATTGAACAAATGCGAACCACTAGAACAAATTTTTGATTAATAACATATTTTTACTTTTATTTTGTAATACATAAATGTTTATGGTAAAAATAAAAATGAAGATGTTATACTGATATTTCTGATCTAGATCAACAAAAAAAAAAAGCAGATAATGACAATACTTTGTAAAAAGAAAACACCCTCATTTAACTAAAGTTAATATTAATGCATTTGCAATGCAGTTTGTAAATTTTTTTCGTCCAATGGAGATTATTATTACTAAAATTGAAGACAAAATCTGCCTAAAAGGAACCACCATTTATTTCTTGTGTTCCAGACTATACACTTTTGCATAATACAGTACTTTTAATCGTGATTGTTAATTAATTATTGATTGGAAATAAATTATTGATTGCTTTAATAAACATATTTCTCTTAGAATTGTATACAGTAGACCCCCCACAGGTCTACTGTATACAATTCTAAGAGGGTTCATATAACATGGATTTGTATAATACGGCTAAAAAATTGTGATCAGGTTTGTATAACACACTAAAAGAGACTCGAATAACACAGAAAAATGTCATTGCCAACTCGTGTTGCGACAGGATTGGTCGAATCTGGACCAATAGCGGATATTGTACAAACCATTGAGTTTAAACGAGCGCAGGACCTACTAAAAAACATTTATTATTCAACGGCCATAAAAAATATATTTTTATTAATGATGTCTCCAAAGTTCAGCAAATTTTTTGCAGAAAAATAACTTATCAGGAAACATGCGCCCGCCGTTCGACGAGCCGCTTTGCGACGAAAACAAGCTTACGCAATGGCGTCGTTGAATGGTGCACACTTGGTAAGTAATCCTACGATTTTTTTGTTTATAGCATAGTTTATATGGATTATTCCCAAAAAATTATACTTGATTTGTAAATGTTGAGTGAAATTAGTCTAGAATCAATTAATTTTATGGAAGAAAACCTTTCAAACATCTGTAGCCCCTAAACTGCACATGTGCCGGGCTGTGATTGGCTCATGTATTTAAGTAACTCGTACAACACGGATTGATATAACACAGAACATATCTACCATGTTATAGGAGGGTCTACTGTACTTTTGTTAACTTCTGGAACCTAATCTTACATTTTACACTAGTCTCTTTGTTTCATATAGCACAGATTTGGAATAACATGGCACTTTTTTCAAACATACTACCTGTTTGAGGGATACCTGTATTGCTTTTTCAATATTTCTATTAATTTTGGAAATCACCAGAAATCTGATGGTGCCAGATCTGGGCTGTTAAGAGGGTAGGGAGTAACTTGTAATCAGGACTGTTAAGAGCTTTTATGAAGGTCTTTTAACTCTGCAGGTCTCTTTAACTATCTTTTTTTCTTTGAAAAAATAAAATATGTAAAATGTTTCTATATATATATAGACTGTTTTTTTAACTTACTCTTAAAATTACATAAATAAAAGTTTAAAATCCAACAATAATGTTGGAACAGATAACTTTCAAAACCAAAACTATTCACATCAATTTGGAATTTCATAGTTCAAACCTAAACTTGAGGCAGGTTTATAAATTAAACCAAAAACATTTGTATGTTCATTTAATAAATAACCCACTTGCTGGAAAAGTAAAGTATTTCTTTAAAAATAATTTAAAGAAATACATACATATTACTAAAATTCACCATGTATTTATCATCATTCTATAAAAGTTTTTTGCATTTTATACTAACCTCATATGGTCTGACTTTATTATGAATTTCTTGAATCCCAACTTCTCTTGTACGAACATCTTTACATTGGGTGCCAAGATCTTTCATTCTAGCCAAAGCAAGTTCTCTTAAATTTCCATGTTCCACACCAGAACTTACTAAAGGCATGGGAATATCTCTGAAAAATATTATGAATTTATATTAAAAATAAATGTTATTAATTTTAAATAAATCTTGGTTTAAATGCTGGATGGTGATTACTTGGATTTTCAAGCTATCATTTTTCATTTTAAATATTTTAAAAATATAATATGACAATGTATATATAATAAAATATAACTATAAGATAACAATTAATTTACAAAAACTATTTTATATATACTGTGATCATAAAGTCTCTCCACAATGGGTGGGAAATGAGAAGAGCTTCAAGGAACAAAGTAATGACATTATAGCAAATCATGCATGAAGAGACTTAATTCAAGCTGATATGAAATTTCACCCGCTGTTTAAATAGTGTCAAAAAAACAGTTTTGAAATAAAAATGGATTTTTTTCAGTTCTTTTTAAAATTCTGTTTTGGTTTCTTCTTTTTTTTTTTTTTTTTGTAAAAATCAAAACTCATCCTTACTGCAAGCACATACCTGTGTAAGCAAGCAGTAATATAACATGTGATTGAACTGATCAGAAACAAACAAAGTAAACAATGTTCCAATTTAATTTTTAAAACATGATTTTCTTGTGTTTTGGCAAATTTTCCCAATTATTTTCTATAGGCTTAACCAAGATGCTACACCATTTTCTTGTAATGTTTTTGTGACTATTGCTGTAATATCATTTTTTCCTACTGCAAATTTTTTCAGACTGTTTTAGTTTTCCCCTCATTTGCATTTGTGCAATTAGATTTATTCTGCACCCCTACATCATCTAACAAATAAATATTTTAAAATATTTTATGATTAGCTTTATCAGCAATGTTTTATTCTTGTTTAAAGATTTATAGATTAATAAATATAAGATGAGTGACCATTTATCTTATCCTTATCTGTCAATTTCAATTAGATAAAAAATCTTCCAACAAATAATGGATCATAAGATTATTCTGCATGTTCATTTCTGTTTAACTAATACAGTCATTAAATAACATCAGAAAGACAATTCTGTTCTTTATGAAATAGTATTTTTATATAATTAAAATCTGTTCTGTTTCAAATTTTGTCCTTTAATAACAGAAAAATTTATCATTGAAAACTCAACAGAGATTTAATTACACTTATAAATTTATTTAAATTAAATATTTTAAGCCTCTTTTATTTATATAACTGAAAAAAGTAAAACTCAAATGATCACCACAATTAATTAGTATGATAATAAATTAATTAATTAGCCTGATAATAATAAACCAAATGATTGCCATAATTAATTGGGCTATTGATAGCACTTAACTATCCCAATTACTTACAGCAATTGTTTGGTTTATTACTAATACTTCAAACTTAGTGATGTTTATATATGAAAACACAAGCTTAATTTATTGTAAATAGATAATTTACTATAATAAAATATAGTTCTCTTATAAACTGAAAAACTGAATATTTCTTATAAAATATTCAAAAGATATTTTTTAAATAAAAAAAAATTTTGTTAGTTATTTTTGGTACAAGAGCCCATTAGACTACTGTATCAGATATCAGTGAACATATAAATACACAAAAATTATGAAAGTAAGATAAAATGAACAAGTTAATGGCAAACAAGATACAAATACTGTATTTTCTTGCATATAAGATGAGGTTTTTATTCATTTTTCACTGCTTCAAAAACCTAGATCGTCCTATATGTGCAAGCAAAGGATTTTTTGTGTTTTTTCAATAATTTTCGTCAACCGTGTATTCACATTTTTTACTGGATGCTCACCCTCTGGTGTTTAAAAACAAAAGTATTTTATCTGGGTCCTTTTAATCGTTCTTGTGTATTGTCAGGAGTAAAGATGAATAGCAATAGGAAAAGCAAAGCTTTTGAATTGAATTCCAAATTGAAATTTCAAAATCACATGGTAGCCCAATATAAGTTTTAATCCATTCCCATGTGAAAAAGATGATTTTTCAAAAACAGAATTCGAAGAAACTCATAAGTGTAATCAATGGAGAGTGGATTCGACTGTAAAGAATTGGCAAAAAGGTTTCCGATTGTCCAGCTTTACATGAACAAATTATGTTGTCAATTTTACAAGATTTTTTCTCAAAGTTTAAAATGCCAGTAATTTTTGCAGGACAATATGTGCATTTACGCGCAATTGATATTTTATTTGTGATTGAACAAAATAAAATTATAATTGTATTAATAAATCTAATTTTCTTTATTTTTATCTTTAAAGTCACACTTCGTCCTATATGTGAGATCATCTTATACACGAGTAAATATGGTATATATGTTACGGACCAAGTGATTAAAACGGCATTATTCATAATGACTAGCCAATCAGCACTCTCATCTCAGTTGCACATGTGTATTGCATTTAGCACCGAATTTTAAATTTATGTGACCAATAGTTAATCTTGTGCGACATTTTCATTTGATTAAAAAAACTCCACTTATTTCAAAACAAACTTCATCCGTGACTACCGGTACATATAAAGTCTAATCCAGCAACTTCAACCTTTAAATTTCCGGTACAAACGACGAAAATTAACAGAAAAAACTAACGTTTTCGAATCTCCATCGAGATCTTCTTCAGGTTCGTTAATGGAATGTCATGAGAATAGAACTCTTTTGAAGTTCAAGAAATCGAACATCTCCAGCGTGCGATGACGATGCAAAACATAAGATTGATTTAATAGACCTGAGTCTACTATCGTAACGTCGCAAAATATCAATGCAGGAAATAAAACCATGTTTACCATCGTGGATTGACCTCCGAGATGTATCGCCACGCGTACGATAAAACATTGCTGTCTTTGTAATTAATGCATTTCCCCAATTTGGTAGCTCTGTAAATCTCCAGGGTCTCCAATGCCCTAATGTGGTCCGTTTTGAACGACTTCTTAATGAGGGTGGCGTTATCGAAGTCCGCTCTTACATCGGGGTCCATCCACTTATTTCATTTAGAAATATTTATTTTTTGTGAATTATTTCAAAATATTTTAAACAAAACATGTAATCTTTTAAAACTAAGTAGTATTAACTGTTATATTAATAAAATGGTAAAATTTTACCTATGTGCACTGTCATGACGGCAGCTGCCACTGTTCGTGCTCCCGACGAACTCTTCCCGGAGGGAAGCCACCGATTGTTTAACGTCGCTAGCTATTGATTCACAGTAGTTCTTGAACACACGTATCAATAACTAGTGATATTAAACAATTAGTGGACTGCCAGTGGCTCCCCTCTGGGAGGAGTCCATTGGGAGCACGAACAGTGGTGACCACCATCATGATGGTGCACATAGGTAAAATTCTACCAATTAAACTAATATTAATGAAAAATCAATTTACAGGAAACTTCTGGAATTTCATTTTTGATATAAATTATATAAAAAAAATAAATGTTTTTTTTAATTTATTTATTCAAGTAATTAAGATTTTGATGACATTTGGAATTACATAATTTTTTTCTTTGTAGCATTTGCATCTATTAGATTTGCAACCAATTCTGCAGCAGCATTGACTATACTTGGCCTCCAGTAAAATTAAAATGCCACACAAGATTAACTACTGGTCGCATAAATTTAAAATTCAGTACTAAATGCAATACGCACATGCAACTCAGATGTGAGTGCTTATTGGCTAGCATATGTCGGATGATCACTCCTAAACTTTTTATCACTTTGCCTGACTAGGTTATAGCAGTATTCATAATGACTGGTCAATTTGATAAATTATATTACAACACCTGAAATTTATTACAATGCCCAATTTTGTTTGTCATTATTCATAATGACACTATCATTAATCATTTGGTCCATAACATACACACTATATATGGGCAAAATATAATAAAAAGTATTTGCAGGATGAAATGTTTTGTTGTGAAGGATGAAGGCTGTTTTCCATCTAAAAAATTCCCTGTCCTAGATTTTTGATACACAAGGAATGGATGAGACCTAGAAGGAATTTTTTAGATAGTAATAATAAATAATATTTGCATTATAAGAGACCATAAATTTTATTGTTATTTAGAAGCAAAAACATTTTTAATGCCTACTTATATTTTGTAAAAAGTTTATGATAAATAGTAATGTTTTAGGTTAAATGGGCAAAAAAATTATTTTTATTTCAATGTAATATTTTATAACATTGAAATAATATTCAGAATTAATGCTTTTAACATATACTGTGTATGTACTAACATTTCAACATAAACTGATTTAAATTTTATTATTTTTCATACATGAGCTATTTTCATATTTACATTTAACTGTAAAAGTCAACTACATAAATAACATAATTTATAAATATTTACCTTTGTACCCTATATATTCTAGTCCATGGTGGTACCAATGCTAAAATCTTTGCTATCAAATCTATCAGTAAATTTGGTGGGTAACTTTTATATCGACCAGTTTTCCATAATTCATACAATCCTGTTCCACGTATAACTAAAGTTGGATAAATCTTTAAACCATCGGCTCTAAATGCTGGATTTTCAAAAAATTCCTTAAAGATAAAACATATCATAATATAATTATTTTCATATTTACAGTAAATAAATTTTGTTGCATTAAAAGAAATGGCATCAATCCTCCCAAACAAAATTTAATTTACAATAGTCTTCCATTAACAGCAACATTAAAAAATAATGGCACCTAAGTGAAGAACTCTTATGGATAGATGAAAAAGAAATTAAAAACTACATTCAATTAGATGTAATTGCCTTAGGTATTCACTTCTTCATGCAAATTAATTGTGAAGATGTTTATGGTTATTTGAATAGTTTCAAAAAAATAAACTTCATGTGACAAGAAAACATATAGACATGTATTTGTTAATATTACTGTTTGTTAGAATTAATCAGGGACAGAATCATATCTATGTATATGTCTATCTGTAAAGAATAAATTGTAGCAAAATTTATTTCCAATCTGTAAAGTACTAATGTTGTATACTGAAAAATTTTATAATTCTTATATACAGTAGAGCATTGATTATCTGAATCAATTGTGGACTGGGGTTGTTCGAAAAATCGATTTTTCGAATAACTGATTATGTATGAAAAAATACATTATTAATATAGTATATTAGTACATCCCAATAATAGTATATTAATATATCCCATGTTGAAATTTTTCTCCATTGTGTGTTGAATTTTTGTCGACGTTAAGCCTAACGAAAATTTTAATAATAATAATCGTGACTATTTGTATTGTTAAAAATTATTTCTTTATTTCGTACAAACAAAATAAATATATTGAAAAATATAAAGACAAAAAAATTATACTTTAGAAGTTAATCTAATATCAAAAATGTCCGATTCAGCATGACACACGTCCCGACACAGTCCGACTGGAACGCTTTTGGTTAACCAATGTTTCAGTCAATCGGTGTTCGGATAATCGATGCTATGCTGTATAAATTTATTTCTTTATTTTCCTTATTTATTTGTAACTTAACAACAATTTTTTACAGCAAATATTTTGCTGGGTACAACTAGTTTTAATAGATTATGATAATAAAAACTATTCATAACAATAATTAAATGTATTAAACTGATTTAAACTAATATATGTATATATAATTCAATGTCAAAAAATAGCTTACAATGAATTGCTCAACATCCCTTTCAAAATCAACATTTGGTAAATTTGGCATCATGTGACTAACAACTTTGAATCCAGAATCTTTAGATAATTGAAATGATTCGCACACAGCTCGAACTGTATGTCCACTATAAAAAATTATTTTTGTAATGTTAGAACAATTTTAAAATAATAGTAATGTTTACAGAAAATTTTAATAATTTATTATTATTTATATTCATTTTAATATTAAAGAATTGTTAAAATTTCTTAATATCATTAGTTTGCTAATACAGAATAATTTTAATACACTGTAGTTTTATCATTTATCAATTTGCTACAGCATAACATTAGGATTTCCCATTGGATATGCCTTTAATTAAATATAGCTATATCACAATTTTTAAAAAAAATATCTGCTTAAATAATAATAGAAAACATTTCAAAAATGAAACAAATATAAGGTATAGTCATTTAAAAATCAAACATATGTGATTGTAGAAATGTGATGATGATCCTGGTGAGTTTTGTCCCATGGAAAGGAAGCTAGTACACCTGACAACCAACTATAACCATCACATGACACACAGTGTATACAAACACAGCTGGTAGTGTACTTGCCATTCAATTGTCAAAATGGAAGTCAGCAAAGACAAGCAATGCACTGTTGTGCATTGCTTAACAGCAGAAGGTATTGGAAGCAGGTGAATGCATAAGTGAATAAAAGCAGTAGGTAATTATTGCATGGTGCTGACACAAGTGCACATTTGGCAACAACAGTTCCTAGAGGGCCACACTTCCCTCAGTAATAACTAACAGCCAGAACAAACACACAGCTATGAACATTGTTGTTATGCTTATAGAAGAATTGATTTGAAGTACAGTAGAGAGTTGTTTATCCGAACCCCAGTTATCCAAACACTTTCCAGTCGGACTGTGTCGTGCTGAATCAAACTTTTTTGATACTAGATTTACTTCTAAATTACTATAATTCTTATATTTTTCAATATATTTATTTTGTTTGTACAAAATAAAGAAATAATTTTTAATGATACAATAGCCTCGATTATTATTATTATAAAAATTTTTGTTAGGCTTAAAATCGACGAAATTCAACATGAAGCGACACGCAACGGAGAAAAATTTCAACATCGGATAGGTTAAAATATTTTTTCGTACATAATCAGTTATCCGAACAAATCACTTATCCGAACAACTCCAGTCCCCAATTGATTCAGATAAACAACTGTCTACTGTAATGGCATCTCACTGTGGATAAAATTGCAGCACTAGTGGATCTGAGTCACAGTACCATCCATCATATCATCACCAATGGACAGCAGTACCATAAAATCTGCCCTCAGTGAGATAATGCCCTTTTGAACACTGCCAATGTTGTCCGTACCAAATTGAAGAAATTTAGATGGGAAGTGTCCATGCAACTCCCTATAGACCTGATATATCCCAGTGTTCAAGAATTGAAATGTGCCCTAAGATACCAACAATTCAAATCAAATGATGATGTGAAGGCCACCATTCAACAATGGTTCCAGAAGAAACTCAGAGAAATCTTTGTCCTGTTTCACAATAGAATTAGTGTCTCAACAGGTGTGGTATGTGAGCTTGAGTCGACTACGTGTAGCTGACTCAAGCTCAGTGTGATTTCCCAGTTTTTTAAATGATGTTTTTTTATATTTAAAAAAATGTTACTTTGCAATTCAGAATATCACTCATTGAAAATATTAAATCACTATGGAATTTTTGTTAAATGTTCAATTCTGTTATAAATTTTATATTAAAGTTTCTTAATGCATAAAAAAAGTCTTGAAGATGACTTTTCAAATTTTATATTTCACTGACAAATAATTTGTTTAAACAATTTTTTAAGATTACAAAAACATAGCTACTCAAGACTAATGAACAGGCTTATTATACTTTAATACTTTATAATTTTGTAAGAGCTTTAATATAGATTTTTACTTAGTATTAAGAACCAATATATTAAATTATATGTAATCTAACATCTAAAAATATATAGAATGCAAGAGTTGATAATTTAATTTGTAAGACTATTTCCATGTTTCTTCCCTATGTAAATTTTTTGGGAAAATATGCTAGTTAGGTTCTCTCTAATGGCTTATGAACTGCCTTTTTAGGCTTTGATGAACTCCTATCAGTCTCAATTTTGTTACTCTACTTTGAGCCTAACAAATCCTTAAATTATCGGTTCTTGTATTTAGTTTATTTTCTTATTGAGTTGGTGGAAAAAAAAGGAGTTGCAACAGTAACCTAGAAATACAAGATCCATAAGTCCTTGTACAATTTTATAGTTAAATATACAGAGTAAGATGATGTTAAGTCGATGAGTTAAGTGTTTAAGATGTACAGTTCAAGTGTTAAAACTGTGGAGTAACAATATTTAAGAACCTACCTTTTGAAGTGTTTTACATTATAATTTTACCAATGTGAACTAATTTATTTTATTTTATTTACAGATCTCATTAGTTACTCAAAATGTTAACAGTTAAAGAGAAAGTAAACTGTATCCCATTGACTTGCAGAATTAAAAGCAATAACTGCTATTAGAAAAAAAGTGTGCTCTTTATTGTAGTAAGCATGCCGTATTTTCTTCTAACAAGTGTTATTGACTTTAATTCTGTAAGCCAAAGAATGCAGTTTACTTTTTCTTTAACTTATACCATTTTGAGTAACTAATGAAATCTGTAAATCAAATAGAATAAACTAGTTCACATTGGTAAAATTATAATGTAAAACATTCCATAATGTTAACATTTGCACATCTTTAATTATAGAAGTTTAAAACCATACAAGGACTTTTAGACTATCTTATATATTAATAGAATAAATTTTTAATAAAATAATTTTTATTATACAATACTCACCGATTTGTATCTCTAGCAACATCTTCATAAACACTCTGAACTCCAATTTCTAATCTTGTACAGCCATAATTCAGCATGTCACTGCACATTTAAAAAACTTCAAAAAAAAAAAAAAAAAAAAACTGAATGCAATCTTATGTATATCAAAACTATTTTATATTTTTCACTACACACTGCATACTAATTCAACTAATAACTAATTCAGGAAATATTTAGCAACAAAATAAATTGGAATGATTAAAATATGACGAAATTAAAAATTTTAATAAAAGATTAACACTTTCAAAACAACTCGGTCAATCTTCAGTTTGAAAGTAAAATAAAAGTAACAATTTCAAAATAAAGCCTATTCGTGATAGCATGTTCAATGATTAAATTAAATCACTACATTAAATGCATTTTTTGTAAAAATAAATTATTGTTAATATTAAAAATTTATATTCCAAATAAATATTAACTAGTTTTTTTCTTATAATAAAAACAGGTGTATTTAGCACAATATGATTTTATCCAGCAGGTTAATTTTGTTTTATTGATAAAGAAGTAAAATTATATTGAAACAAATATTTCTTAAGTTCTAAATATAATTGCATTTACAAAAAGAAGCATTGCTAATATAGAAATATGTTAATCATTCAAATTTTAAAAATAAAAATTATTTTATATTATTAAAAAACTACAACAATAACAAAAATAATGGCTATTTTTAATTGAAAATTTTTGTAATTTAATCTTGTGAATTTTACTTACTTAATGATTGAAAGTTATGATTTAACTTAAAGTGGCTTATTTTCAAAAAACAATAGCTGTAATGAACTTTCTTTTTACCTGACATTATTAGCACAGAAATATTTATTAAACTTAACTGAGTTGTCATTATTCACAAAAATGATAAAATTTTTAATAAACTATTTAGTTCTTAAATGAAGAGATTCAAAAACAAAGAAATACTCTTATATTTACAACTATTTCAAAAGTTATTAACATCTCTTGTTTAGTTAAATTTATCTGATAATGTTGTTGCCAAATTGTAAAGAATTTAACGTTCTATTGATCATGTGTTAGAAAAATAAATGAAAAATCTGACAGTAGATCTAATAATGTATTCCTTTTTACTGCAATTAATATAATAATATATAATCTAAATATTTTAAATTCAGAAAAAATTAATTCTTATCTTTATATCTTTCAGATTAAATAAAAACAGAACCCAATGTACTTAAATAATGTTTTAAAATAACAATTTTATCACTACCAAATTCCTTTCATCCTAAGACAAACTATAAGTTTGAAATCAAATATTAATATTTTTTATGAATAAAAAAATTTCAATAATAATCAATTTTAAAATATTTAATGTCTGGAAGTTCTGTTTCCATGCACTTCTATATATGATAACTTTTTGTTTTACTGCTGCATACTAATGTCATCATGGACACTTCTCACACTAAAAAAGGAGTTTATATTAAATGTTTATTACTACCAAAGCTCGTTTGAACTGATACGATCAGTGAGCAGTAGAACCAAAAATATATATTAGTGCAAACACATTTGCAGTCTACTCATAACAGCTACTGACTGTTTATTAGGAGTACAAATATAAGAAAGACACTATTGATTATAAGGCATCTCTATTTCAGACAAATGGAACGGGGTAAAAAATATGTCTTAGGTTAGAAAAAACAATAGTATTTTGAAATATTAAACTTTTGTAACAAAATATTACCTTGTTTAATAAAAAATAATAATCTTAAAATTCATAATTAGATTAATATTTCTCTACTACAAATGCTTATTATGATTCATTCTGTAATTAAATAAGAAAAAATTAATTAGATTCTTTACAAGTTTTAAAAGGTATTTATAAAGTTTTAAGTATAATTATATTAAATCAATGCACTGAATGTATTTCATTGTTGAATGTTTCATCATCATCTTATTTAAAACAAAGACAAAATATCTTATGTATATATAATAAACTTAAAATTTATCAATAATATTTTGAATATTAAATAAAATGATTTTCTTTTGAGTATATTAAAATAGAATTAAAACTTGCAAGAAAGGAAAAACAGATATAATTCATATGTATATATTTACCTTAAGTGGCGTTTCAGACAATAATCTGGTCTAGTTTCAATTGTAATACCAATACATTTAATTTTTGACTGTTCACTGTAGATTATTGCTTCAGATACGGAAGAACTAGTAAAGCCAGAAAGAGCGTCATGAAGATTTCGTATGAAAAAGTCTCTGTAATCTTCTGGTAGGCACATAAATGTTCCACCCATAACTATAAATTCAACTTTATCAACATCGTGACCAAGCTGTTTTAGCTGATGTATTGGAAAAAATAAATTAATAATTAGAAAATCAATCATGATGATCATATGTATTTTATCATTATATTAAGTCTAAATTATATCAGAAATTAAAACATGAAATATTTTTCTTGATTTTAATAGTAATATTGTCTATAACCAAACAATCACATTAAATAATTGGGCTATAACTCTGCTAATTTAATGATTTGCTCTGCTAAGTAATTTGCTGCTAGAGTTAGATGTTAGGTGCCATCTCTTGACTAACTTTATAATTAAATAATTTATTAAATAATTTAGAATCATCTGGAAGAAAATGAACTTTGCAATGTTGAATATACTTTGTAATATTGTCATAAGCAATATATAAGAAGTAACACCATTAGTTTATCATACACAGAATTATTAATATACATTCTATACTGAAACATACTGTATATATGTATGATGTTCTTGAATATTTTTATTTGCAGATTTTATTATAGGGTTAGTTCAGAAATAAAGATTTTAGTTTTCCTCTGACATGGACTATCACTCCATAAATACAGAGAAAACAAAATATCAAGTTTTGTAGTTATCTTATAAAATAAAAATTAATTTTTTAGAAAGAACACTATTTTTAATTTAGTTTATCACAAAGTCATTGGTTTTAAACAATGCCAAAACTTAATAATAATGATAATAATAATTGATTAATAATTTGAATTATATAAATACCTGCTCCAGCCTATGTCTGGTCTGCAAATAAGGGTTATACCTTGCTCGAATAGCTCGCATTGAAGTTGGCTACAAATGAAAAAAAAAAAAAACATTAAAAATCAAATTTTTTTACAATGGATTTATACAAATATATCAGATTTTAAATATTAGTAAAGAGATTGCACTGACCTTTTGCATGTTTCCAGCAATTCAGTATAAACCAGAAGCAAACATTTTCAGCCTCTTTCAGGACCCAGCATCAGGCTTTTAAGAAAGTGTTTTTAGCCAAACTTTTTGGAACACTTTTGAAAGGAAAATAAAAACGTTCTGGAACAATTTTCTATTTAAACTAATTAATCGTCTGATTTTTCAATTACGTCATTAACGCCCAAACACTTAACTGATTTTACATCTCATTATAAATTATCGCAGAAAATTATAAATTACAGCACACAGTACATATTTAGTATGTAGGAGATGTAATTTATAATTTTCTGCCATAATTTATAGTGAAATGTAAAATCAATTAAGTGTTTGGGCGTTAATGATGTAATTGAAAAATCAGATGATTAATTAGTTTAAATAGAAAGTTGTTCCAGAACGTTTTTATTTTCCTTTCAAAAGTGTTCCAAAAAGTTTGGCTAAAAACACTTTCTTAAAAGCCTGATGCTGGGTCCTGAAAGAGGCTGAAAATGTTTGCTTCTGGTTTATACTGAATTGCTGGAAATGTGCAAAAGGTGTAATATCACTTTAAAAAGTTCCAACTATAGAGAATATTTTTATGTTTAAATATTAGTAAAATAATACAGTTGAATCTAATTCAAATTTGATTGATTTGAATTACTGGATAAATTCATAATTTTTATTATCAATTTGGATAACTCAAAACTAGTGTCTCATAATTTGAAATGAAACTCAAAGAAAGTAATATTTAGTCATTAGATTTGTAGAATGCACATACTTGATGATTCCATGAAATTATTAGTTCTTTAAATGCCAGGCACATGGAAGAAACATATTTTATAGTTTAATAACATTTGTATCTAGAAGGTAAAGTTGTTTAGCTGTACTTCTATGATGTCTAAGTGTGGAACACATACAACTTTAAATTTAGTTTAAGAAGTTGAAATGATTAGAGGAGAAAAGAAAATAAAGAGAAAATATGATGTTGTTAAAAACTTCATGTAACACAACAAAATATTTCTCTTAGTGAAAAATGCACTAAATATTAATTTCCAAGAATTTTTGAGTTTTGTTAATTATGTCATGATAAGACCATGACAACCAAATTGTACCAAAAAAAAAAATTTAAAAATAAATAAATAAAATATGAATTAGAATAAACCATTAGAATATATACTGAGGAATGTTTTCTTTATGAACTGGCCTTATCCACTGGCAGTCTGCTGATATAGTTTGAAAGGTCTTCTGAATTAGTATTGTGTGTGATTTTGCTCCAATAAAGCAATTCTAGAAGTGTTATTTGAATATAAATTTTGCTGAATACAGATAGTGTTATTTAATTTTAAAAAATGAATAATTTGAATTTCTTTTAAATAGTTTTCAATTTTTGGATTCCTTCAAATTAAAAAAATTCAACTTTATAAAAATGTGAGATCTGGAATTCCATTAGACTCAAAATTGTAATAATTATTCCCTCTTGTAATCAACCTCGATAGACAAAAAAGTTCTAACCGAGAAAATATGCGTCCCTGGCCATATAACTGTCAACTATCCATTGTTCTCACGCTGTATACAGATCATCTTGCACCTTCAGTTTATAGTTAATGTCCGAATTCGTCATATATTTTTGGTCCCGGGAACAGCTATGACCCGAATCACAATTAACCATCGATCACATGACCAATTTTTCCAGCCTAAAACTATAAAAGCTGCTTCTTTCCCCGTCTGGGGAGTCTCTTACGATCAGCTGGACCAACGCCATCGCAGGTTGCCACCGTTCTGGACCTTAAGTTCCAGCGTCACCGCGCTCAGTCGCGATTTTATAAAAGTGTGCAATTCTTGGATACCTAGGAACACCTCTTGGATATCTATGTGACAAATCGCTAAGGAAATCTACAATGAGGTATGAACTGGACCTGTAAGCTCTCTCTCAAACCCTTACGCAAATTAGGAATATTAGTCTATGTTGTATTTTGTCCTTTCTTTAACTCAAATAAATCTTGTTTTAATTGTTAAATGGTGTCCTCTTTGACTCAAATATCGCTTTTGCCTTATTGTCGACCCCATCTCACCTCCTCTCCACTCGCCTGACAGAACAGTCCTGACCCTCAGGACCGCAACTTGTAAACTTAGCCATCTTGACAAGTGAAAGGTCAACGACCTGTGACTGGAAAGGGAGGTACGACTTCCTTCTACCTCCCTCGGATCTCACAAAAATCTTTGGCTTTTTCAAATCCATAAAATAATTCATAAACCATATCTTAAATCTAAACTGAATATACAGTGAAACCTCCATTAACAGATATTTCTGAATAGCAGACATCTCTACTTAACAATCCCCAGACCCTTCAAATAGGCCATCTATAATATAAACCTCTAAATAGCGGATACTCTAAATAATAGACGCCATCGTCCATAACCAACCTTACAAAAACACAAAATCCTGTGTGAAAGAAAGAATTAATTACATATGAAATATTTTAAAACTAAAACAAATAATCAGTTCAAATGTTCTTTCATAATTTTGACTGTAGGCATTGAATGGCTTAAAATAGGAATAGAGGAGGAGGGCAAGTTGTAAAAAGCCAAACAATATTCATTATCTGTTAGGAAAGACTAATCTGGTTAAGTTGTCAATCACCATTTATCATCGTACATATTAATGTTATTAAACTTCTGTCTTATTGTTGGAATTAAGCATATGGGTATCAAGAAACCATAAACTTTCCTGAAGTCATTCATTCAACAAGAACCGTAATACAGTAGTAATGGAAAAAAAAAAAAATTTTAAGGTTAAAACAGCAGTGTTTATTTGGTGAAAGTTCAAAGATTGTGTTACGAAGGCAATTTGCTGACCACTTTAAAGAGTAGGAAGATATTCAGTTTTCTCACATTTATGACATAATTTATGATCTTAACAGCTTTGTGGTGGCTAAAGTAATTTTTAATAAATCATTTATGGAAAAAAAGCAAAATTGTTCGAAAAATTACATCTACTCAACAACTACAAAGTGAACAAATCACTATATTGATTTTTATTACTCACAAACGACATTATAAATGAAAGAATACAAATACATTTCTTATCCATTGAAGTGGTTAGCAAACTGCCTTTGTAACTCGACATTCAAACTCTCATCACCTAAACCAACTTTCATCCACCCTTATGCTAACAATAATAGTCTCATTTTTCTTTTTTGTTACTTCCGCTCAGGTCATTTTTGATGAATTAATAATTAATCAACATTTACATTTTGTCGTAATTTTTATGTTCCATTTAAAGTATCCCATACAGTCTGTTTGCTATTTAGAATTCAATTAAAATGTGATTTTTACATCTGAAAAGGTAAATAATATACTGTATATATATTTTAATTATATATGCTACATATACTTTTTGGTATACCAATGCAAATTTGATGTTTTCATAATCCTTTGTATTCTTCACTTTATAATGACCAGGTTAAAATACAATATTACTGCTGGCTTTACCTCCGAATAGCAGACACCTCTAAAAGCAGACAAACTTCTCAGTCCAGACAGTGTCTGTTATTCGGAGGTTATACTTTAATAAGTAAAAAAAATGACAAGTATATATAAACTTTAACTTGAATAAAAACTTATCCAAGCAAATTTTAAATAATATTAAGATTTCAAAAAATAATCAAAATTTTATAAGTTTTATAATTCTGACATGGTTCATAAATATTTGATAATTATTATATTTTAACAATACCTCATATCCTGTATAAGACTGAGTTGAATATTCAAAATCAGAATCAGGCCCGCCGGGACAATATCTAATAAATATACATTTAAAAATAAATTCATTACTTTTAATAGGTAACTTATTATTATAAATAGTAATGTAATATAAACATTCTAAATGAGTGAGTATAAATTGTTGTATTTAAAAATAAATTAAAATAATATCCATTATCACAATGATGAGTATTTATTTTTTCATTTCCTTTTTAAAAAGTAGTACTTTATTTGCACAACAATATTATAATTATAACAGTTAACAGGATGTTACAGGATGTATCAAAAAGAACATTGAAGTTTTAAATTTTTATAATTTGTCCTATTTGCTGTATAAAATAATAAACCATAACTGATATACGTGGTACAATCCAAAAGTTCGGAGAATGCAGTAATCTATGACAACAAAAGCATGTATTTGAAGTTACAGCGTATGAAATGGATTCTACCAAACCACCTTTACGTGTTCAGGTTAATTTCACCTATGTCTTGTGATTAAACCGCGAGTGCTGCTGTTTTTTTCCCGGAGATAGTTACCTTTGTCCTGCGACGTAATCAAAGTGGAGTTTCAAGAACAACTTCCAACATTAAATTTTGTCAGTGTTTAGGTAAAACACCTATGAGATTTTAAAATTGCTAAGAAAGGTGTACGGTGATTCTACGGTGAAAGGTCACGGTGAAGTCGAAATGTTGGAGGTTGTTCTTGAAATTCCACTTTGATCACGTCGCAGGACAAAGGTAACTATCTCCGGAAAAAAACAGCAGCGCTCGCGGTTTAATCACATGACATGGGTGAAATTAAGACATGTAGAGGTAGTTTGGTAAAATCCATTTCATATGCTGTAACTTCAAATACATGCTTTTGTTGTCATAGATTACTGCATTCCTCGAACTTTTGGATCGTACCACGTATATGAAAGAGGAATGTACAAAGTTTTATAACACACATCACAAGTGTTAAAAAATTAATTCTATTAGTACAACCTAAAAACCTAAAATTAAGTAAATGATGTGCATAAAATTGAGCTACAAAAATTAAATCACTATCACTTTTATAATTATTTTATATTTTTTAAATATTTTGAATAAATAACATCAATTGAAGCTGAATGTTCTTTATAAATTCCTGTTAAAAAAAAACATATTGAAAGAAACCATTTAAATCAGTCAAGTGCAACCTGTAAGGTCCCAATATATGATGGCTCTTGGACTTTGATAACAATTTCATTTTCCCGTTTTCTGCTTCCTACTATTATGCAACCCTAATTAAGCTGATATTTGAGCATTCACACTAAACTTGATCAGTGAAAAGATGAGAATAAATTATATATTACTAGTATGCATAACATTAGCACATGTTACTTTAGTATCTAGTGTACTGATGGTTATGGAGTTGCAGGAGTGGCTCATATCCAGAAAAGGTTGCACATCACTGACTTAAATGCAAATAGTAATAATATTTTTTTATTATTAAATAAGCTTTATTGTAACATAAATATTGATATCTATGATTAAATGCTTATTAAAATCTTATGTAATTTTTATATCTGGAAATTATTCACTCAATTTCATCTAAAATTTTTCATCAATTTAAGGCATTCATACTTCACAAAAAGGGAAAAGATATGTGAATGCACTGTTCTTTTTTCTGTTGTTTTCTTCTCACTAACATTCATACTTAAAAAAAAGCAAGCATATTTGCTTGCAGTAATTCATTTAAAATATAGTGGTTTCAATGTACTGTACTTTAAAATGCTCTTCAAAGTTATATTTTAATTCTTAAAAAAAAAAAAAAAAACAAAAAAAAACAAAAAAAAAAAAAATACAAAGAAGAAAAATACATGATTTTAATGAATTTAGGATTATAGACAAATTTACACATCAAACGAAGCCTGATATCATAAGCAAATACACCTACAACTGCCATAAATGATTGAGCTAAATTTTGGATATATGACTATAGAATAGAAATGAATTTGGCACTAGAGTTAGGCATTAGGCACCATCGCTTATTAAAATTAATAATCATAATATTTAATTAATTAATTTAGATTAAACTGGAAGAAAAGAATCGGCCTGAAGCGGGACTTGAACCCGCAACTCCCACTTACCATGCGAATGTGTTGCCAGTTACGCTACCCGGACGTTTGGTCTGATCTCCATTTCCAGCATATATAAATCTAAGATATAATCATCGACAGTTATTACGGTTATTATTTAATAAATTTAGCACAATCATTTACGGCAGTTGTAGGTGTATTTGCTTAAGATTATAGAGAATGAGGAATATTACAAATCAATAAAATAAATTAGGAAGAGTTCCAAATATTTTAATACCTATGCAAAAATGTATGTTAATCAATAAGCATTCCATTTTCTGCCTTCTAAATTAATACAAAAAATTATGAGGTATGAAGAAAAACTTTCTTCCACTTTTCCAACAAACCAAATGTGAATGGAAGTATGTCAAAAGTAACATATGGAGTGCAGGGAAGCTAAATCAGTTAGGTGTCTTTTTCTTCTCTTTTCCTCTTACAAAAACTATAAACTGGCCTTTACTAACTGTTAATTATTTTATTTATATATTTAAAATTCTAAATTATGTGAAATTGTTTGAAAAATTTGTGAAAAAATTTTGTTATGTATATTTTAATGTTTTTGTTACATCCAATTATAAGCAAACAGAAATAACTATTTAAAATACCAATCAAATATAAAAGAAAAAAACAAAATATTAAAATAAAATGAACTTACACACAGACATTACCAGTCATATTAATATGAGGACAGCGATGAGGTTTGCACATAACAGCAATTACAGCAATCTAAAAATTATTATTAAATGATCTTAAAGTCAAATTTTATATGCAATGTTATGTAAACAATATAATAAATTTTAATAAGCATCTTAAACTTTCTTTGGCCATTATGCATTAAAATCAAGTGCTTTCAAATTTTTAAATGTTATTTCAATGTGTAACATCTGAAGATGGTTCAAATTAATGTTATATATACTTAAATTATTTAAACATATCTATACATTTATAATAATTTATAAAATTGTAATAATAATGTTTTTTTTATAAATATAACTATTCAAATCATCTCACCACATTGTAATATCCACCTATCCAATATAATATTTTCTAATGTCTTTGTAAACAACGGGTACATTTCCGAGTAAAACTGCTGGAGGATGCTTTAAGCAATTTCCACTTTTGTAGAAAACACTTCTACACCTCGGCTACTCATCATTATTGTTTGGCTCTTTGTTTACATTGTTTTGTATGAATAAGAATGTTTAGTCAGAAACAATGAAGAATTGTCACTGAGACTATAAAATATAGGAAGCAACCAATCATGAAAATTCAATATTGTGTAAAAATGTAATTACCTATACGGTAAACAACAATAATAGAATGTGTGCATTCACTATTACTAAAAAAACTGAAAATGTTGGTCAGAATAAAAAATTATGTGGAAAATTATGTTTATAATTTTTCCAATAACCAGTTTTAAATACATTTTCATTTGAGTTAAAGTACATAACATGTGTATAATTTACAATGACAGTCATCTTAACTTCAGCCTTCAGTGCCTCACTGCACTAGTGCTACAGCAACTAACTTAAAGTGGATATAGATTAACTGTCTTTTAACAAAATGTCTTTATTAGGTAATTCACCTAATGTTAACATTAAATTAAATAAGTAAAACTTACATAATGAACATTTTTTGTAACAAACAAACAAATTTTAAAATACTTAATTAATCAATAAACTTAAAGAAATTTATAAAAATGATCCAAATAGATGAAAGTAAAAAGGCTCTTCTAATGAGGGCAGATATAACCAAGTTGATGTAACATGAAGGCTGAAAAGTTGTCAGGATAACACGAGAAATGGCATTAAATATCCTGATAACACCTTTTAAGCCTTTACGTTATATCAACTTGGCTATTTCTGCCCTCATTAGAACCTTTTTACTTCCATCAACATATGAGCTCATTGAACTCAAATTACATAATGTTTATGTGGTTATAAGCAAGGCAGGATTTTCATCTGCTAAATTTTACTATTTTCTCACCAGGTTAAAAATTCGCTATTCCCTTCACTATCCTACATTCTGAAAAACAGTTGACTTGGGTGTAGTCACCAATTCCATACCTTTGTTCCTCGTCTATATGCATTTGTTGCATCTTCAAAAAACATGGCTTTCTTCTGCCTTTCTCCTCACAGTCAACTTTTTGCAGGCTTAGCTGCATGATAAGGATAGACACTCCCATCTTGAGAAATCTAGGGTTTATGCTTACCCCTTTTGCACCCAACAACAAGAAAAAATACATGATACATCAGCACCACAGCCAGAATGCTGGCGAGTTGTTTATCAGAGCACCAGCAGGATATCACAAAATGTAGATGCTCCAGAGCTGACCAAAAAAGTTGTAGAGTCTAATTTCAATCCTTTGTGAACCGAAACCACCCTCCTTGGGTATTGTGCCAATTATAGAGCATTATTTATTTTGGAAAACCTTCTTTCTTCCTTACACATTGTGCCTGTGAAATATATCCACACTTGAGCTTCCTAACTTGTGGATCACACTTTTTGAATTTTTTAACTAAGATGGCACGCTATCCTAGTTGTCCCATGTCATAATGCAACAAAAATGTTTTGGGAGTTCTGTTGCACCTTTTGTTTCAAATTTTTGTACTTGTAATCACAAGCCTCAAATTCTGTTGTGACTTTTAAATGTTGAAAATGTTATACTGCATGCAATGACATTCTGCTCCAAATTCAAGATGTTCACTATCCTATTGATGACAATTCAAATCAATGAAAGTACTTACATTATAAAAAGGATTTTAATGCAGTATGAGAGTGTGTATCTAATATTAAAATAAATAAACAAATAAATAATGTTTTTAAAAAGAAAACAAAATGTAAATCTGACAAAAACAAAGAAAATTTCCTATTTATTCATCTTTGGATGACGATATATTGAGACTGCTCTCATTGTGGCATGAAGTTAAGAGCAGTGACTCTTTGATTTGAAAAAAAAAAAACATGTTAAATTAATTATATATAAGAAGCATTTTAAAATTAATACGGTGTTAATTTTCAATATGATATATGGACCAAAAAAATCTGATGGTTTCAAACAATGTATATGGTAGAATAGCATTAAAGCTACTTTTGCTTTATTATTTATATTTTAACAATTTTAAAGCATATATTGTCAGAGAGGAGTGTGTTTAAATTTCAAACTATAGTAATTTTTCAAAGATGACATAAAATTAATTTGAAAATGACTTTTAAAAATTAATTTTGAATTTGAAAATGACTCATTGCTTAATACTTTTGAAAAGTATTAAGCAACGAGTCATTAAAGCTGAAACTTATCTTAACATTAATCAATCTCACACTTTCCTTAGCTGTAATATTGATTAATGTTTAATGCTGATTAATGATTAATAAACACCTTTGTTCCTTTCTAAACTAGGCTGAAAATTTTTGTTTCTAATAAAGTATTGATGGAAGATGTATGTGAAGAAGGTGTGGTTTTGATTAATGACTGAGCATTAACTTTTTATTATTTGGAAAGATAAATGAAATAGAGGAAGTATGAGAAATAAACCTACAGTGTGCTAGTAATACTAATTAATGTAATTTAGAAATATTTTATAAAGAAATTTTAAATTATAATAAATAATACTGGTGTAAGGATCAAGCATTTATTTATTTCACTCTTTCAGTATTTTAATATAATTAGGTAAATTAGTTGAAAATTGAGGAATAAGTTTTGTTGCACTGATACTATTAAATGCAGAAAAATATTTCCCTCCCTTTTTTTTTTAATCTGTAAAACATGACTTTTTGTAGATAAAATTATGATCACAAAAATTCATTTAATTTGTTTATAGAATATTAATGCTTTTATATTATAGCAAAAATGCAACAACATCGATGATACTAAATTTCCTTATTTTATGAATTATTTTTAATATAATAATTTATAATATACAGTAAGACTCCATTTAAAGCGGGGATATGTTCCTAGACAACAAAGTGCTAAATGAAACAGCATTAAACGAGGCCATTTTAACACAGAGTAAATAGGGAATGGGGAACACACAACCAAAAATAAACAGATTTTACAGAAAGTTATTTTTATATTAATTTGCATAATAATGTGGGTACCGAGGAGGGACGACGAGGTCAGACCTCTGTTTAATATATGTTAAATAACACAAACGTATGCACACACAAATGTAAAGTACAGTAATACCTCGACTTACGCGATTTTTAAATCTCATTGATTCGTCTTTTGTTTGAGCGCCACGCAACTCTTGATTACTCACGCCCCCCAAAACTATTGTTCAGCTTACATGTTTGGACGTGTCGTGCGGAGTCGACGCATAGCTACAATTTATTTTGTGTTAATTATTTCTGTGTTTATTACATCTACGGAAGACTTGAGAGACTCTACTATGTCATCCAAACAAAGTAGAACTGATTCTTCTACATCAAACAAGAAAAGAAAAACTTTATCTTAATGTAAAGTTAACATTATTAAAGACTTTGATACAAAAATGAAAAGGAGTTACAAATTTTAGAATATATAGGCTCTAACCCAGAGTGCATTTCTTCTACAAAACGAGAAATAAAAAAATTATTAGCATGCTATGAGGAAATTTTCCAGGAGAAAAAAAATCTTTGAGCCGTCAGATGAATTTGTTAGATTTTATGAAGCCTTCTACATCAAAATATCTTTGGTTTATGATTTTAATAATATAATTTGTTATACATATGTATTATCTAAGATTTTATTAAACATTGTTTTTTCTAAATTATTGTTTTCTTTAGTCTCCGGCCCCAATTAAAAATAATTTGTATGTATTTATATGCGAAATTACACCCCGACTTACGCGGTTATCACTCGGTCCCATCTATCGCATAAGTTTGGGGTATTACTGTACATCTTTTGTGATGAAGGACCTGGCTCTTCTGAAATTCTTGCTTTTTGCAATAAAGTCATGTAGTTTCGTTTGTCACTTTTTTTTCTTTCCTTAATATCTTGCTTGCTATATCACTTAGTCCTACTGTATCGATTAAGTTGACAACTTGGTCAACCTAACGATACAGCAATAGGCTTTTCTCATTGAGAATTCTTGGACACCTCCAACCATAACTTCTTCCACATTCTGTTCATTCATTTATCAGTTAATTCTTGCCAAGTGAAGTTGATATTGCCTACTGCATCTATGATGTTATATTTTTTCTAAAATTGCACCAAATAAACATAGATTTAAAGAAAGTACAGCACTACGACAAACTGCCACTTTTTGCTGATTGGTTTGTGTTCGGGAATAATTGTATTATATACGAATCAATGAAATATCGCAATAATTTGAATCAGCGTTAAGCGGGGTCTTACTATACTTAGGTTTTCTTTCTTGTTTTTCAGATTTAAATGCCATTGCTTTATTTCATTCCATTGAAATAATGTCAGTCCATTTTCTCTCTTATACTGTAATTAATAAAGTGACAACTACAGATTTTGTTAAATTAAGTAGATTGTTTCTATTATTATATTATTAAAAATTTCAGAGATTAGACATTCATTATATGTTTTAGGGCTTCTTTTAAAAATACAATTTTAAGTCTACATCACAGTTTTTATCCATTGAAAATAAATAAAACCATATTGCCATGGTTATACACACTGCTGGCCATTAAAATTGCTACACCAGGAATGAAAGCAAACAGCACAATGTTTGTTGTACACATACAGTATAATGGGAGGAAATATGATTAAATTGACAGGTATACTTGAGGTACAAGAGTATGCAGCATGTTCTACCTTCCATGCAAATTTCATGTTTGTTGTGTACTGCCTTCATGACGTAGCAATTTTAATGGCCAGCACAGCAGTGTGTATATATATGTGTGCTCACTTTTATCCAAATAAAATAAATAAATACATATGTGTTGTTTAATTTAATGAAATTATTGTATTCCTTCTTTGAAACCATGTTTGTTGATTGTTGAGACTATGAACCCAAAGTTGAGTTTTGATTAAACACTTGACTTTATTTCCTTGGGTTCATAGTCTCAAATTATTGTATTATTGTATTAGAATATGATATTACTATCGATAAGCTGCATTGTTTGAAATCACTAGCTCTCTATCAGGCATCTTATGTCACACTAAAAAGATCTATTATAACCTTTATAAATTGAAATTTTAATTTGTATTTGCTTTATATTATTGTTATAAAAATAAATTACATTTTAAGAAATTTTATGACTTTTTATACTATATATTAAAATATAAAATAATGGCTTTGGTGTTAAGATTTTGTAATATACAATTTAATATTTTAAAAAATCATTTTAATTCCATCTTCAGTGTATATACTTGAAAAATAATAATCAATAATAATAAATTTGCTTTAAATATAATAATAATAATTAGCTTTTCAATTTATACTCACTCCACTTGCAGTTCTAACGGGCTTCGCTCGTAATTTGGGTAAAAGTATCTGAAAAAATAACATAAAGATATTTAATGAAATGTTTTAATAAAAATATTTTTTAGTAAGAAACTGATTTTAACCTGATTAATATAATTAATGCATACATAAAAAAGAATGTATGCCATGAAAATTATCAAGTGCATTAAAACAAATCCATTTGAATAGAGACCATCTCTAAATTCATACTTTTTAAATTTGAAAAAGTTCAAACATAAAGATGTTTGCTCTTTCAAATGTATTCATACTAATGCACTTGATAATTTTCATAGCCAATGATGTTCTTATAAAAAAATGAAAACATTTATGAATAAAATTTAATTCAGTGTCCAGAATTAAGCATTTTTTTCTCATTCTTCTTCAAAATAGACTCATAGCCTATTGAAATTAATTTTCTTGAGCATAATATTAAAAAAAAAAAAAAACAATTTTTTTTTTGCTTCAGTTACATTATATACTTTACTTATAGTACATATAGTATTTGAAAAATTTCTCTAACATTATTGCTTTTGGTAATCCAAGGGAAAAATTATATTTGGCAATGATCTACACAATGATAATCTTTATTATTACTGTTATTAAAAACAAATTTGAATATAAACAGACATGTGCATCATGACTTAATAAAATTTATATTTCAATTTTACTTGTGCATAAAATACTTTATTCAAAATATATATATGCAGCACATGTGAAATTGCATGCAAATTTTTCATGCAAGTTAATTTTCAGTGACCTTGTAAATTAATTAATTAAAACTAGATAGATTACATTAGACTTCAACTATATAATTGTTAAATATTTACTCAATGTTCAATTAGATTTAATTCTAAATTAAAAATAAAAAACAATATTTACCTTTTTATAATTATTGGGAACAGCTGCAATAATATCAACTAGACGAGGCTGAGATTCCAATCCATATTTGGAAGCAATTGAAGTTTTCAAGCTGAAAAATATATTTAAATCTGATAAATAAAAATTTTAATTTATTTATCACTTACTTAAATTTTCATGTTTATAAAATAATTGTAAATAAGTTTTATAAGTAATAGTTATAATTTAAATTCTAAACTAATTAAAAATTAAATCATGTAATAATTTACATACTATAAATAAATTGTAATGTAAATTCCAATATCAATATTTTGATAAATCACAATATAAATAATTTTTAGTAGACATAAATTGTTTTACTTTAAAATAAAAAAGAAGACTTGCTTGATTTAAAATGCATATATTATTCATAAAGTTGTTCCAAATTTAGTGTAGTAAAGATGTGAACATAACCAAAAATCCAAACATTTTTGTTTGCAGCAAAAACAGTTTAATTAAAAACATTTTTGGCCTTTTTAAAGACCATCTGTCTGTCTATGCTATGGAATCTGATATTGGTGTACTATGGGATAAAGCCAAAATCATAAGACCAACAAGGAATAGCTACAGCTTAAAACACTTAAGAGTTCCAGAAAATTTACAAGGTTAACTTGGGGCAATGATGCATTAATTTTTGGGACAACAATACATTATCCATGGCCTGGAAATTGCTACATGAACTGTAACATGAAGATTAACATAATAATTCTATTTTGCTTTTTAAATTTTATCAAATGTATATAGTTTCATTATTTTATTTTATTCTATTTCATTGTAACCCCAATGTGAATTTTATGTTAAATTTGGCTTCACACATGTACACTTTAAACAGTATGTGTTTTCTTTAGTCAAATCTTAAATTTTGTAATTGCATTATAATACTCATTTTGTTCTTGTAGCAACTGAAGAAGATCTTTCAATCTAGATCAAAAACGTTTTTGTAATTAATTTATTTTATTGGAATTAAGAAAAAGGATTTCTTTTTGTTAGCTGTTTCTCTAGTTTTTTAGATTTTATATTATAAACACATATGTCAACCTGATTTGAATTGCTAGATATTCAGATTGGGATATGGATAAGCTAACTGGTAAAGCACTGTGTGGCAAGCAGGGTTTCAGATTTGAGTCTTGCTTTTGATTGATCTTTACTTCCAAGATATTCTAAATTTAAATTTATTTCTAATTATTAAATTTGTCATTAAATGGTAGCCTAACTTAACTGACTACCTACACTCAAATTACTTTATATCTAATCACTAAATGAGCCTTGTTACAGCCCAAAGAATTTTGCGTTACTAAAATCAGGCAGTTCATTTCACATTACTAAAATCAAATGTATAATATTCAATTTGATGTAGTATATGATGGACTACAGTGGAACCTTGCTTAACAAGCATAACTCTTACTTGTAATGCAAAACACTTGTTAAGCAAAACAATTTTTCCCATATAAATTAATGTAAAATAATGTATTCCATGCTGGAAAAAAATACTCAAATATTTTATATAGAATGTTTATTCAAAGAAAATTATACAATATACATTGTTAAAGAGTATGAATCATCATCATCATTTCTTCTAGCATGGGATGAACCAACCTGGAATGCAAATTCGATTTGCAGAAAAAATAAAAAATAAAAAAATAAAAATTTAATTTGAAGTTGGTTATTAAATTTAATACGAGATGGCAGCATAACTGCCTACCTCTAGTCAAATTATTTAATTTCTAATATAAATTCTACAAGCCTGGAATATATCTTACAAAATAGCAATGAGTTGAACCTTAACGGAAATTCCAGCATAATCTATTGCAAATTCTAACGTTTTCGATCTCCAAAGGAGATCTTCTTCGTGATTCTTTAAATTGGAATGCAGAAATGAAATGTTTTTAAGAATTATTTAAAAAAACATATAAAAGAGAATTTTTAACTAATTCTTTTAAAAAGTTTTTAAAATAATTTAAATCGATTAAAAGGTTAAAGAGAATTTCTTATAAACATTCCATTTCTGCATTCCAATTTAAAGAATCATGAGGAAAATCTCCTTTGAAGATTGAAAACGTCAGAATTTGCAATAGATTATCCTGGAATTTCCTTTAAGGGTCAATTCATTGCTATTTTTTAATTTCTAATATTTAATGATAGCCTTTAATGATATAATGGGCTATTGTTGTTGATGCTTATATGTAATATATCTGAATACAAGTTTGAAAAATGTGTGACCACAAATGACACTAAGATGTAAGTGGAACAAGTGCTAAACACAGACTGATGTAACGTGCACAATCCAGAACTTCGCCCTCTTCTCATTACACATTACAGGAGTCATTTTTTTACAATTTGTTTGCTTGTTATGCGAATTACTTGTTTTGAGAGGTGCTTGTTAAGCAAGATTCCACTGTATAAATAAAATACAACTGTGAGGTTTCACTACATCTAATGTTGTCAAGACAAAGCAGTGGCTATGTGAACTTTCAACTATTTTTTTTTTTTTTGTGATGCACCTTTATAAAAAAGCAACTTGTGAATACAAAAGAAAGAGAGTGACAATGCTCATATACTTGTACAAATTATTAGTTTATTTTAATTAATAAACATTATTACAGATATTATAGATGATAGAGAAAGCTTAATTCTTTTCTATCATTTTGTAAAGTCATGTAGAATATCAATCCATGCATATCCATCATTGTGTATGGGTATATCAACTTCTTGTTTCTTATCTGATTCCTTTTTCTCAATACTAAAGAAATAGAACTACCCATAATGTTTCTGTTTGTGTCTGTCTTATTTAGTCATAAACAGTTCATTTTCATACTAACCACCGAAACATTTATCTAACTTCGATAATTTTACTGAAACTTTTTTTTGTGTTCCTTGAACCACCAGAAATTTTTTGACTCCTTTCCCCTTTTTATAGTTACTGTCACATTCAATAACGAAAAGTTCTGATTTGTCCTTATACCAATTAGATTTTTGTTTTTCTTTACTTTTGAGAGAAGGAAAAAAGCAGTATGAATGCTGTTATTTCTCAGAAATATCTTTCTTTTGGAGACAGTCCTGATTAGCTGAATGATAAAAATTACACAGTATTTTATTTTTCAGTACAGTTCAATAATTAATAATTTATGTTCAGAATGTCTAATATACACTTTTTTCCATATTGTTATGCATTTAATTTATCTCTAGTTGCTCTAAATGTAATCATTTTATCACCTTCACATAAAATTTTCAGATTTTTAGATAAGATAAAATTGCATTGTTAATTTTTAATATCACCTCAATCTGTTGAGCAATAAATAGATAAATGATTTCCAAAAGAAATTTTATGAATTCCAATGAGAAAACATTTAAAAAGTAATTCAAAATAATAATAATAATTTATCATTGAGTATAAATATACAGTATGTCAAACTAAATGTGACATCAAAAAATAAAAGTTTTATTATTTTCTTATGTTTTAAATTTTTTTGGTGTAGTGATCTAATCATTTTATAGTTATATCTTGTTTTAACAAAGCTTTAAATTGGATTAATCTATACAGTAACATAATACAGGTATCCCTTGCTTAATATGGGATTTGATTAATGATGAAATTAATTACGGCAATCCTTTTATATAGGCAGAAGAAATTTTAATTAACACAGCTTTAACAGGCATCTTTACTTAACATAGATAGCTTTTTATTAACAAATAAAGTGTTGGTGAATTTGCTATTTTCTTATTGAGGGTGATTCTGATATAGATCTGTAGTGTAATTAGGATAGCTGTAAAATTTAACATGTTACTGCTAATGTGATATTGTATTCTTCATGTAGAAGCTTATTTTAAAACTTTACTTCACATTTTGTTTGTACATAAAATCAAATCAAAAGGTCTGCAGGTAAAATGCATATCAGGTATATTGTATATTTTTTAAGTTTTGTAAAGGATATTACATTATACAAACAATAAAAAGTACTAATAGTGTGTAAGGGGAAGATGATCCTAAATGTTGGGCATGTCAAATCTGGTTTTGAAGTTTTGTTCATGAAATTTTAAACTAAAGGATATAAAACATAGGGCTGCCCAAAAGCTGTTAATGAAAAGAAATTTCAGAAAGAAATTGATAAAAATTGATGAATAATAACTCGTGAACTTGCAACAAATCTTAGTAGATCATCAGCATGACAATTGTGTTCTGCATGCATTAAGTGAATAAAAAAAAAACAGGATTGAGTATAATTTTGTCTGGCAAAGATAGTCAGCTCTAAAGTTTTATTTTTAAATTGGATTACTCATTTTATCATAGAATATTTTATTTATGGATGGAGGCAAATAAACTGTTTTTTGTTCCCTGTGTAAAAAAATTGACCATATAAAAAGAGGGATAAGTGTATATAATTCTATGCATAAAGTAACATTTATTTGAATAATATAAAAATGCCACTTTACATTATTTTTGAATCAGAGTTACCAGTAATACTGTATTATCAAAAATTTCTTCTAGAGTAATTTGAGAATCATTGCACCAGTAGCAACTGTTCCATAGAAGAATAAAGGGCAGTTTCTACCAGTGTAAAAGCAAAAACCATTCAGTATATCATATTTTTACAAAATGTCAAGCAGTAACATCTATTCATATATCAAATGGTCTTCAAACTATCCTTAAATTAACTTCAAAAAGTAATTTTCAGAACTACCTAGCAAATTTGAACAAATTACAACAATTAAAATTATTAAAATTTTATACAGATATCTAAGTTAATCATACATTAAATTATGTGTCATAAGATAAAATATATGATATAATTATTTTATAAGATCATTAATTTTCTGTACTACTCAATATAATCTTTTGCAACAGGATTCATTCTTATATACATAATAAAGATTGATTGATTATTGAATTAGTCTCAGTTTTTTAAATAAAGGCAATTAATTAAATTTATAGCATAGATTAAATTGATAACTAAAACATTTTTTCATTTCAATAATTAGAATTCTCTATAAGAATCTCGAACCACAATGTTTTTAATAATAAGCCGAATAATCACTGTAATGAATCTAGCTAGTTTACTGCTACTATTAATAATTAAAATTGGTGTCTTAAGTAACCATGGATGGTTATATCTAAAATTAAATATGTTTGGAAGTAAAGGGTTGGACAGAGGTCTGGTAGCATTACTGGCAACACATCTGCACGGTAAGCAAGAATTGCAGGTTTAAGTCCCATTCTGGGCCAATTCTTTTCTTCTGGAATACTCTTAATTATTTGGTAAATATTAATTAAATTATAATTATTAAATTTAATAAGAGATGGCACCTAATGTGTACGTATAGTACCAAATTACTTAGAATTTAATTATTAACATCTTAGTAGTGGTAAAGCACTCCAATTCCTTACTGTGATCATTTGGCTGATTAGAATTCTCTTTAATTAATTTGAGTTCAAAAGTAATAAAGCAAACTATTGCAAAAACCGAAAATATATTTTAAAAAAATGCATCTTTAACGATAAAAAGAATATAGATACAAGTTCATACAGAAATTTTACATTTATCAGCATTTACGATTTTTAAATAAAAAATATTTATATATCGAATAAAAACTAAACAAATCCAAATATTTCATTTTTTGAATAACTAAAAATATACACAAATTTCAGATATTACAAATACTAGGTATGTTATAAAAACTGAGTCACTTAATTAAAACAGTCTACTATAAAAATAGCATGTGTTTCACAACAGAAACTAATTTTGAACCTTCTTGTTTACATTAGTTTTTCTGTAGCATTAATTTTTCAGTTTGGAAAATTTTTTACTTATTTAGACTAAAATATTTATGTTCTAAATAATGACAATGAACTTACCTTGCATTTCCTATATAATTTTATATTAAGCTTAATAAATATATTAAATATAATCCATGCCTTAAATCAATTTTCTTATGACATTATAATTAAGATAAAAGCAATAAAATATAAGAGAAATGAATGTAAACAGTCAGATATAAAACTTTTGCAACTGGTTCTAAAAAACAATAATATTTTAAAGAAATTAAAGTTATAGTAAACCCCACTAATTCAGTGATGGTTGGCCAAGTTAACAAGGTGTTTCTCCAATGACATGGTAAATGAGATGATGAATATACAGTAGAATAATTTATTACAATCAGCTCTATACAGAAGTTTTACTGAGCTGAAATTATGCTGCTGAATTTATTATTACAGGAAATGAGTAAAAAATTTCACGACAGTAAAATATACAGTAATGTACAGTACAGTCTTTAATAACTTACTGACTACAGCAATATAATGTAAGATGTTGTAAAGACTTCCAATCAAAAACAATCATTAATTATAATTTCCTACTGTCATCAAATTTTAAATTACTGTAAGAACTTAAGAAATTTTAAATTACTGCTTTGAGAAAACTGTCTGATCTCTTGAGGGTTGCTATTTTTCCAACACATTTAAAACAGTGTGGTTAAATTTTGAAAAATTTCAAATTTATCCCCCTAGTTTCAAATTTTTTGAAGAAATCAAGAATTTATTTAGAAGATAAGGGACTTTAATTTCCAAAATTTACTTATCCGCATTGATTGGTTTATAATTTATACCTCCATTTTTAACGTAGAGATATAAAAGTATATCAAAGTCTACATATATGAGGTGATGTAACAGATGATAAAAAGCGTATATTACTTTTTATCACGTTTAGAGAAAGTCAGAATTAATATTTCTTCAAAGTAAAATAAATGACACAGATTAGTTTAATGAAAAGATTTTAATTTTTATAATTAGCTTCTCTGCTTTTATAAGCTATTATATTTATTATTATTATAAATTATAACATTCTTTTTACTTTAAAGTTTTTTGCAGTTCAAGAAATTAAACTTTTCAGTTTTCAAATTCCTTTTATTGTTTATTTAATAACAAAAATGTTTGTTTTTTCAAGATTTACACTTACCATTTACACAAATTTTATTTACATATAACATATCGTTGGAAGTATGTTCTTTAAGAATATATTTAAAATAATTTATGATAATTCAATGTTAAAAAAAAGTACTTATACATAGCTTACCTATTTAAATTAATATCTTTCTTTTCTCTGTGTGCTTTAATTAATTCATGTATAATATCTGCCACAGTCATTACCATTAATTCTTCTTTTGTGTGATTTTTGTATCCTAAATATATATATAATAAATATACATTATATATTTGTTTGATATATTTTACATCAGAAAATAAAAGAAATTTATAGGCTAAATAAAATTTAGTGAAACCATTTATTTGGTATTCATTTAGATGTAAACCTAAATAAGTAAAAACCTAAATAAATACACATTCCATGTAGGTAATGAGTAACTTTCTCTAGATGTGGGCTGCAATAAACTTCTGCATGTTTCCAGTAGACTGCATGCATTTTTTCTTATGCAGATGCAAGATTTAAACCTCTAAGTATCAACATACTCCATAACCATCAGTACACTAGGTTCTAAAATAATATTACTAATGGTTTGCAAATTAGTAATATATAGTCATGGTGACAAATGGCAAATTTCACCTCATGAGCAGCATACATTTCTTCTAAATCCTTACTGCAGTTCCCATCATCTACTTATACAATGTATTTTTTATAAACTTAGTATGTACTACAATAGACCCCCCTATAACACGGTAAATATGTTCCATGTTATATGAATCTGTGTTGTACAAGTCACTTAAATACATGAGCCAATCACAGCCTCGCACTTGTGCAGTTTCGGGGCTATGGCTGTTTGAAAGGTTTTCTTTCATAAAATTAATCGATTCTAGACTAATTTGACTCAACATTTCCAAATCACGTATAATATTTTGGGAATAATCCATATAAACTATGCTATAAACAAAAAATTGTAGGATTACTTACCGACTATGCACCGTTCGACGACGCCATTGCTTAAGCTTGTTTTCGTCGCGGAGCAGCTCATCGAACGGTGGGCGCGTGTTTCCTGATAAGTTATTTTTCTGCAAAAAATTTGCTGAACTTTGGAGACATCATTGATAAAAATATATTTTTTATGGCCGTTGAATAACAAATGTTTTTTAGTAGGTCCAGTGCTCATTTAAACTCCATGGTTTGTACAATATCCGCTATTGGTCCAGATTTGACCAATCCTGTCACAACACGAGTTGGCAATGATGTTTTACCGTGTTATACAAGTCTCTTTTAGTGTGTTATACAAACACAATTGCAATTTTTTTGCTGTGTTATACGAATCTGTGTTATAGGGGGATCTACTGCATATATGTGTGTAATATTTTTGTAAGTTTGCTATTATGTAGTGTGATATACCCACAGATTTTAATTTGTAATTCATAATTCACAGCTTAATCTTGAATAGGTAGCTGAAAGCTGAGAATACATTCATACAAACCAAATTTTAAATATCCATTTTGAATAAAAAACTTAAACCAACACCTTAATGTTTGCTGAGAGATTTTTAATGTAACGAACGTTTTCGGTCTATTCAATAGACCATCATCAGGTTAGAACATATGAAAATGGTATGATTTATATGATTTATATCCATTATGATTTATATGATTTATATCCATAATCCATTATATATGGATATATGACATATATCCATATATAATTTAATCCATAACAGGTATGATTTATATGATTTATATCAATTTTGAAACTTGGCACGATAATTAACAGAATAATAAACAACCTAACAGCTTTGATATACCATAATAGTTTAATTTATATTAATATGATATGTCCATTATATGAAAATCATTGTCATTACTTACAATTACAATTTAATGAAATTGAGTAAAATTAGTAATACTTAAATGGACTAAAAGCAATGTTAAATATAAATACTTTTTGTATACTTAATTTAAAAATTGCAGACAGTATATTTACAATATATACAAAATACAGAAGATACAAAAACATCTTTTTTGGAAAGGGCAGAAATGAAGACATATTTGTATCATCTGTATTTTATAAAGATATATTGTAAATATACTGTCTGCCACTTTTAAATTAAGTATACAATTTTTACAAGTTTTTTGGTCTTATTATCAGTGAACAAATTTAACTATTTTGGATATTGTAGCAGAGTCATAGCCTACAACGAAAACTCATCTTTGCTAAGGAAGACTGTTTGCTAGTTCCTGGTGTTGAAAAGAGTGGAAATGAAGATGTTTTCTATCTTCTATATTTCATATATATTATAAATACTTTTTATTAATGAAATGTTTTCAACTTGCTAAGAATTATTAGCTACAGATATGTCATACCAACCTTTTATAGCTTTGCAGTTACTACTTAAAAATGTTTGTGTTATGTTTTTTAGTAGTAACTGCGAAGCTATAAAAGGTTGGTATGACATATCTGTAATTATTGCTTTGTTTGCTAGATGGATTTGATATAGTTATTAGCATTTTATTGGAAAAAAGAATACAAGAACTTTTTTAGAACATTTTTGAACTACTGATACATATTAAGCATTCATGCAGAACACATATGGATAACATAACAAAGAGTAAATATACAAATAAATTTAGTATAAAACTTTTATCAGATTATTAACAATTTTAATGGCATTTATTATATGAACCAGGAGAATCCAAGCAGAGTTTAGTGAAATTGCATTGCTTCTATTAACAACACACAGGTATTTAGAGATAAGTAAAATGTAAATTTATTGTAATTTTCTAAATTTAGAACTATTGTTACATTCTTTGATGAGTGAGGAAGCATCCCAGAAAATCTCTACTTCTTAATCACAGACTCAATTTGTAAGTGAAGTTGCTTATGTAGCATTTGTTTGCTGTTTATTCTAACATAAGATGCTCATAAATGTAGCATATCCAGATACATCACCACTGTCACTGCTTTATTTGCAAAAAAAAAAAGCTTTAAAGTTCCAAACATGATAAAGCATACTTGATGTTTGCCTTTAGACCAAGGATGGCAAACCTTTTGGATCCATTTGCCATATAGTGAGCATAATTATCTTTAAAAATATTTGTTTGTGCCAAAGTTTTAGGCTTTGAATAACAATATTTAAAGAAATGAAATGAAAATGCTTTTATTAGAATAAATGTAAAGAAGATGATTGAAAAAAGGATGATGATAAACCAAATGGATGATTGAAAAGTTGGGTAATAAACTGAAATCGTAAGACATTTTACATGCCAGAAGATTTCTCCTGATATGCCACTTTGGGCACATGTGCCATAGGTTAGCCACCCCTGCTTTAGACTATATTTTTCAATTTCTTGAATGATGTGAGGATTTTTTAATCTCTACTCTTTCATTATGATTATCTATCCTTCCTGATACAAAAAATATTGCTTTATCACTAAATCTTCATTTACAAAGATAATTTTCATCAACTCCCAACTTTCAACAAAGTGTCTTGGGCAAATTGAAAACAGTGAGGTTTATTGTCGAGCTATAAATCAAATACTATAAATCTGCAGTTTGTAGGAGTAGAAACAAAGATGATTACGAACTACTCTCGCACAGTTATTTGTGGTATACCTAACTGAAAAGACGCTTGTCCAGTTGATTTTTTAAGAGCTGAGAAAATGCTTCCTGGATTTAATCATCTTGGATCACTCAGTCGTACCAATTCTTTTTGGTATTAAAAACGCTTCTAAGGTAAATCCAATTCTACTTACTTACAAGTTAGTAAATAGGCTCATCTGCTATAAGTATTAAGAAGGAAATATTTTGGCGAATCAGTTATGTTATAACTGAATAATAAGTTCAATCATAAGTTTTAATCATTTTAATTGACATTTCTTTTTACTTTGTAAAGGAACTTGCTTACCAGAGGACAAAGCAGAGAGCTAACAAACATGCCTTTTATGGAAATATGCTTTTTTATGTTTTACTCATTCCATTCTGTGCACACAGAGGGCCAGTGTGAAAATAAGGTGTTATAATGGTTCATTGAAATTTGAAATATTGAAGGGGAACGTTGTGCTTGAAAATATACAGAGTATCACTTTTTTTTATTTACATTTTATTCAGTATTTATTATGTTTATTAAATAGTTTTAAAAACAAGATGTATTAGTTCCTGCCATTTTTCCAAGTCCAACTGAAGTATCCACACCATGATGTTGGATATTTGGTCAATGAAGTAAAATTAATTGTCTCTTCTATTACATTTTAAGATTATCTCCCAGAATTTTCTACTCACACAGTGCTTACAACGCTTTAGAAATTGGGGTTAATGTAACCCTTGGTGCCAAGATGGCGACTCGTCTCTGATTCCAGCAAGGAAACAGTGGGACGCACATTCTAACCTAACTTAACCTATTCTAATAAATTACCATAATTATTACCAACCAAATTATTAGAATAAGTTAGGTTAGGTTAGGTTAGGTTAGAACGTGCGTCCCACTGTTTCCTTGCTGGAATCAGAGACGAGCCGCCATCTTGGCACCAAGGGTTACATTAACCGAAATGGGTAACCCTTATATCTACATAACTGCAATATAGGTAATTAAGATAAAAAATTTAATTTAAACTTTAAATATGAATCAAAATTTAATATTTATCCTTAATTTAAAACACTATAAAAATTGTCGTCTTATTAATGTTTTGGTATGTTTTTATAATATTGAAATACAAACTAACCTTTATTATTTTTCCTTTTGTTTTTCCCCATGTTTTTCTATTTTAAATGAGATATATAAGATTTATAATGTAATATATATAAATTATATAAAACTGTCGTTAAATTAACACGTGTTTCCACAACACATCATAACACACTTGTTTCTAGAGTTACTTTCGCATTTCAAATTCAACAACAACGAAATTCAATTTATATAACTTTTTAAATTTAATCCAATAAAAACTATTTTAAAACATTTTAAAAATGTGATAAATTACTTAAATTAAAAAAAAAACAAAATTTATTTAATTCGAAACTACGGTAAGGAATAACATATATACGACATTATGTGACGTCAATAGAAGATGGTTTTGTGAAAGGGACTGGGTGATAGAGTTGTGTGCAAATGATGTATTGTCTTCAGTGGTTAATTCCGTTGTTATTGATTCCAAAACCGATAAATCCAGCTCTTCTTCAAAATCATGTTATGTTTATGGTACTGTATTTAACCGGTTTCTTTTTGGAACGAAAGCCTTGTACGATCTGTAGCTTTGTGTTTCTGGCAGCTCTCTTCCTCATTTGCTATAACAACTATGGCAATTGCATCTTTTCCTTCTTCACCGATTGCGATTCCGTCAGGTGCGGACAAAAATGATTTCTTCGATTAATAACACGGATTCTGTGATAATAATAAACTGGCTTCCAACTATGGATACGTTTTATTCCGTAAGAATTTAAGAAGATGGAGTCAAATCTTTGAACAAAAAAGAAAAAAAAAAAAAGAAAGATTTTCATTGCTAAGAATATCCAGCATCCCTGTTTAAGTATGGTACATTTTAAAATTCATTTATTTTTGTTTTTTTAATGTGCAATATGAATCTTTGATGAAATTGTATAATATATTAAGAATAAATAGATGATGATAATCCATTTCATGCAATGTTTTGAAAAATTGCTTTTTAACTTTACCATTTAATTCAATTTATTATATTAATTAGAATGAAATGATTGATATTTTAAAATAAAAATAATCAGTTTTCTAAAATCAATATATTTTTAGCATATTGCTTTGTATTATATATATTATATTGTGATTGTTCTGTTTGAACTTTTGTAAGTACACTACATATGTTCCTAAGTATTGTAATTTTTACAGATAGTAAAATATCTGAAATTAATGTACAAAGAGAGATTTAAGTGAATTTAAATAATATTTGATGAGATAGGATTGTTTATGTATTACTCTATTTGAATAATTCATATTTTGTGTTAATTCCTTTAAATTATTTGAATATTCGTAATTTCATTAATCAAACAGGTTAGTTTTAATAAGTATAATTTAAGTATTTCTTAAAATTAAATGTAAAAAAGTATTTATAAGTATGTAATTTATACATATCAAAAGGATTTATATTGAATTGTAAAATATGAAAATGGAGAATGCAATTAAAGTAAGAATATAACAGAATATTTCAGAAATATATTATTATAAAAACGTTGTAAACAACAAAACATGTAAAAAAAAGGTTGCCAATTTTACATCATTTTTTTATGACAAATGAGATTATTGTAAATAACTTGCCATTAATGAAACAGTTTGATCATTCGAAAGACAATTCTAAAGTGTATGTAACACTATATGATGACAAAATTTTGTATGATTCAATAAGAAAAACTATTATCAATGTTAATTTAATGGTTATGTTAAATTCAAAATATTTATCAAAGTTGAATGAATATAAATTTATCTGAATTTGAATTTTATATATTCTATGGTTTTGGGAAAATATTGAAATTAAAAATATTTGTTTTAACAAATATGTTTGGCCATTTTCAATTTAATTCTATTAAAATATTGTGTTTATCTATTTTAATTTTAAAGTTGACTTATTCTAATAGTGTCTATTATAAGATTTTTGATACAGCTGAAGAAATTTGCATTTTTATTGTACAGATATTCTATTCAAAGTACATTTTATTGCATTAATTTTTGAATTATTAAAAATTATATATATATATATATATATATATATATATAATTATATATATATATATATATATTTAAATAAAATATTAAATAAGCTATTCCATAGTTCATTAGTAAAGCAAGTTAAAGCAAATACAGGTGTGTAAATATTGTTTCAAGCACAAGTGTGTCCTCATAAGAGTTTTATTTTTAAAAGGCTTTGATGTAAATCAATAAAATTTTTAAATATGAACTACACGTGGCTGAGTTACAAGTCTGTCAACATTCCTAAGCATAGTATTTGAAATTCAGTCAGATTATAGTAAATTCATTTAAAATAGCAATGTAATATAAAATGAAAACTACTGTACAGAATTAAATAATTAAAATACTCCAATTCATGCTTGTATAGAAGATATTTACGAATTCAAATGCAAATAAATCTGGTGTAATTTTTAGGAGGAATTCTTTTCATTCTAAGGAGAGCTGCTGGTTGAGACTTGGCAACGATGTTTTTTACGAGGTGCAATCAAAAAGTTCCGAGATAGCCTGTGTGCAGTGAGAGAGGCACGTGTTATTGAGTCAGTATACAAAGTGGCAACGTGCCACTTTGTATACTGTTGGAGATTGTGTTACTATAGTTTTGGTTGGAGATTGTGTTACTACAGTTTTTCATCGAAGTCTAATATGCCTTTGAGATCTCATCGTGGACCTGAAATTGGAGAAATAAGCATCAGAGACTGTTGAAATGCTTCGGGAAGTCTACGTTGACGAAGCAATGAATAACTTGTTTCCAGTGGCACCTGCGCTTCAAAAGGGGCAGAACGTCACTAGAGGATGAGGAAAAGTCAGGCCAACTCTCCACAATCCCCGAAACTGTCGAGAACATTCGATGTCTTGTGCAGGAGGACTGTCAGATAACCATTGTTGCCAAGATCAATGTGTTGCTTGGAACAGTGCAGGCAAACTTGACATCTGAATTTAACATGTGCTGCATTGCAGCAAAGTTTGTACCTAGGCTTTTGATCCCCAAGCAAAAGATGCAGCATGTCCAAGTCTGCGAGGATCTCCATCAGCAAACTTGTGATGATCCCTGTGACTTTTTGTTCCAAAAGAGGAAATTCAAGTTGAAGGGTCACCGTGTCAAAATGGTGTCACTTCAAGTGGAATTTCAGAAAAAGACATCCAGAGCGTATTATAGTTGGTGCTTGACACCCTCCAAGAACAGAACTTTCAGGGAGGAAGTCCCGTTTGAGCATTTTTTTCTTAGCAGAAACACCGGATCCAGTGTATCGATGGAACTATTTTGAAGGTAATGACTGTCAAAGTTAAATAAAGTATGTTGTTTTCTTTTTACAGTCCCAGTCTCGAAACTTTTTATCACACCTCATACTTCAATTTTGTTTGAATAAAATCAACTTGAAATGTCTTCAGATAAAAAGTATATCAAGCATATTATGATTTATGAGTTTCGAAAGAATTCAAAAAATTTACTTAAAAATGGGCAATTTTTAGCACTACTTCAAAAAACGTAATTTTCGTGATTTACGGTTTTTCGATTTTTGGCCGTTTCTCTATTTTTTGTCCAGTAACTCATTTCTCTACTACTGAAGCGTTTAATAATTGTAAACATGAAAATACAAATATAAATATATACAATATAAGTATAAATAATAAATATTCTCATGTAATTAAAGCTATGAACTAATCGGCAATATTTTTATCGTAAGGATATAGCAAGACGTTTTGTTTTGAAATTAACCCAAAATTTAGTAGTCTAGAGAAATTATCTAAAATAAAAAAAAGGGATCTTAACAGTCATTCTGATCAATCCCCCCCAAAAAAAAGACCCGACATTCAGATCCCGAAACACCGAAGAACTGTAGACTGCTAGAACCAGGCATTGATCATAACAGCCAAAAGACAAAAGAATTTCCAGTGCTCGGTTAGAACGCCAAGATTTTGAGCCCAAATCTCTTAAGGATCTGAGAAAGATCATCACATTTTTGGACCGGGATCACTATCAAAAACATCATAGGCTCGGGTAAGGAGTCAATCCCGACGACATAGTCAGAGGAACTTTCTGTCTGCAAGTCAATGGCCCCAAGTTTCAACATGCTTCCTAAACTAACAGTAAGTTATACTTATCGACGAGAAGCAGACGAATCTTACTGACTCCCCAAAAAAATTAAATGGACCAAACCGAGGAAGGTCTATTTCCTCCGCAGAAAATATCGAATTTGATCTGATAAATTAGAAGAGACAGTCGTTCGGGTAGTTATCAGGAATGATGGCCACTTTAGTTTTGCATTGACGACGTAGTTTTGCAACTACGTCGTCAGTTCTCTTCAGTGTTCCTAACCGTTCGTAAATAAATGTCGCTACATTTTAAAATAAAAGTCTCTGATTTCGCCATAGATAATTTAAAAAGACGCTACTTTGTCGCTACTTGATAAACAACAAATTTCTAAATCGTTGAAAGACTCTATTACAAAACAAATTTGTTGATACAATAGAAAAGTTGTACACATAATAGTTGTGTTAAAAATCAATTAACAATAAATAATTGAATTGCTAACAACGTGAACAATAATATAATTATACAGTAGAGCATCGATTATCCGACTTAATTGGGGACTCGGGTTGGTCGTATAACTGAAAGGTCGGATAACCGAAAAGTATGAAAAAATACATTATTAGTATAGTGTATTAGGCCTGGTTTAAATACTAGCCTCCCTTTCATGGTCGAGCCAGTGCTGCAAGCTAAAACATGCAAAAATTTAACAAAAATAATATTAAAGTAACCAAGACATAACCAAATATTGTAGCGCCACATCACTAGCGGACATTTGAATTTGCCGATTAGAACGCGATCGATCGGTTAACCCAGTGATTCTCAAAGTGGGGTTCGCGAAAAATATTTGGGGGTCGCTGAAAAATTGATGCCAGATCAATTTTTTCAAAAATTTTATAAATTTACTATGGATTCATGTTTAGAAATAATAGAAATAAAAAATATATAAAATAATTTTTACTTAAATAAATTGCACATATAAATAATAAAAATAATATAAATATTTAACTACGAGCCTAACCCCCTCCTCCGATGTTTTTCGACACATACTTATTCTTCGGGGGTCCTTTAAAATTTTTAAGTGCAGAAGGGGGGGTCGCAGTGGCCGGATGGCCGAGCGGTCAAGGTGGCAGCCTACCGCTCTGGGGGACCCGGGATCGAATCCGAACGGGTCGAATAATCCCCAGGAATTTTTCGGGGGGTGGTCCGTCCGGATATGTCGGGCCCCGTCCCTCACCACCCGGTCGCCCCATTGTGGGCCTGGCTGAACCCATAATGGGCCTTCTAAAAAGAGGCCCTCTTAGTGCCCACAGGGCGGAAAGAGTTAAAATAAATAAAACTAAATAAAAAAACAAGGGGAGGGTCGCGATCCAAAAAGTTTGAGAAACACTGGGTTAACCGATAAGTCGGTTAATCGGGGGTCGGATAATCGATGCTCTACTGTAATACATATATAGCAAAAATAGAAAAACAAAAAATAATAATAGATTTTAAAACAAACCTCAATCAGTGTCGCTTTCGTCTTTTTTTTTTTTTTTTTAATGAATACTGTACATAGTTTTGTTAATTTTTTAAAATGTTCTTGAGTAATTTCGTAATTAGTACAACACGAATTTTTATTATGTAACTCAATTTTAATTCTTAACAATGTCGAAGTTAAATGAATTTCATGACGATTTCTTTTTTTGGTTTTAATGTCAGTCAACGTTGAAAATACATGTTTCACATCAGCGTTTCTATTTGGAATAATTAAGGCACTTTGTGCCACATGTACTGTACAATGTTTAAAAACATTGTGCATGTGCCACAAAGTGCCTTAATACTCGTCGTTGAAATTTTTTATTTTCGCTATTCGGGTCCATAAATCACAAGTATTATCTGGGGCTTCATCAAATTTTAAACAAAGTTTAATTTTTTTTGTATTCATTTTCAAGTGTGTCAACAATAATGTCAATTTTCATAATTTCAGTAATTGGTTTTAAATTGCATATTTTATTAACATTAAAAATATTATTTTTTACCAAAAATCTAAATTTTTATAAAAAATGGTTTGTAATTGGAAGTCTTCTAAACGCTTCACTCATTGTTTTCTGGTAAAACTTTAGACATTTCAAAAAAAAAAAAAAAAAAATTGTATTACTTAAATCATTAATCTGTGCTCTTGTGGTTACCTCAACATTAATTTTTTCGATAGCAATAGATTATGTGGATTAATACATTAAAAGTTTCAATATTATCATCATAAGCCGATAATACTTTTAGTTTGATAAAATTAGAGGAAAATAATAATTTAATAAAACGAACACTTTCTATGTAAAGATGAGATATTAAAGACTTTTCGGATTGGAAGAAGGCATTAAACGCGTTGAATATAGGTAATATAAATATAAAAAATAATAAATAAGCTTTAACATATGGATTCTGCATTTGATTAAAAATAAACTGACGTTTGGTTTTTTCTACAAATTCTGCGACTCGAAAAACTTCAAACAACACATCCCATTGATCTATTATACGTAGTACACATGGCTGATATGTGTTCTTTTGAAACTTTACGGTTCGATAAAATAACTGTAATTAATCTCCAATTTTGCAAACTAGTTATTATTTTAGACTTTGATGTTGAAAAGAGTTTGCAAGGGTTGCAGTAAACACTTTTGCTTCTTTGAAAAATATTAACGAAACTCTCTTTTCCAAATTATGGAAAAGAGAGTTTCGCTAATATTTTCAAAGAGAGTTTCCTAATACTTTGGGATTAAAATTTTATTCGGAAGTTACCACGTTTTCAATTTAGCAATTAAAAAAAAATCTCCGGGAAAATTTATTTTTGTTACCAAAATGTTACCTTTACAGATTTCTAGCTCTGCACACTGTAGAAAATCTAGAAATACAGTTTTGTATATCGTAATAATATTAGTCGTCGCTAGAAAGCGCTATAAAGTAGAGAAAAATCTGTAAATTTAAATTTCTCAAAAAATACATTAAAAAAAAATTTCAGAAGTCGCTACTTTTGGCTGATTTGTCTGCGGTCGCCGCTACGTCGCTACATTCTTCTAAAAGTCGCTATTGTGGCGACAAGTCGCCACGGTTGGGAACACTTGTTCTCTTATAACTTTAGGACGCTTTGGTTTAACACCAATGGAAAAGAGCGTGCTCAAAGCCGAGGCAGAATTGTGCCTGCAAATGATTCCTCCTACTTTGGAATTCACGTGTGTTTCTCTTAGTTGGACCACGTCGCAGCACTAACACGAGAAAACCTCACCGAGACACTGCAGCAGAGATCAAGTCCTCCCACCACCGCAAGCCTCATTTAGTTCAAAGAAACATGGCGAACATCGACGGCAGCCAGCGAACAATTACAGTGGCCGGATGGCCGAGCGGTCAAGGTTAGCAGCCTGCCGCCCTGGGGGACCCGGGATCGAATCCGGACGGGTCGAAAAATCCCCAGGAATTTTTCGGGGGGGTGGTCCGTCCGGATATGTCGGTCCCCGTCCCTCCCCACCCGGCCGCCCCATTGTGGGCCTGGCCGAACCCACAATGGGATTGCTATAAGAGGCCCTCTTAGTGCCCACAGGGCGGAAAGAGTTACAAAAAAAAAAAAAAAAAAAAAAAAAAAGCGAACAATTACATGAACCTATCGACATCCGAATATTGTATTTTTATATTGTTGATTGTTATGATTTCATTTACTATTTTATTTTTAATATACCGGTGTCGGTGATGTTTCACTAATGCTTCATCGATAATTTTTTAAAAACACCACGCGCTTTTTTACAGCCCAAGTGATGAATAAAGAGGATAGAAAGTATTGCAAATGTCTAAAGAAGAAGTATCAATAAAATCTTTTTTAAAAAGCACTTTGCTTTTATCAATTTTAAAAAAGATTTTAATGAACTAAAATGGAGATGAAGTCAATCGTCTCTTCATTATAACAGTTATGTCTATTTTTTTTTGCAATTTTTACTACATTTTACACCAATTTACAACTGTATTAAATTAATAAAATAATATTGTTGAAAAAAATGAATAATTAAAATCATTTCTTTAAAAAGTTCTTCCACTAATATTGCTTCAAAGATGCTCTAATGTTCAGTCAAATTATTATAGGTGCACAAGGTAAAGCTCGATGCCTTTTTCTATGACGATGCTTGTTTTCCTGATTTCTTATCATGGCATTGCTTCATCCAAAACTTCCTGTAGTTGTAGTCTGTAATGTGCACATTATTCGCTCGTTGAGTCTTAAGCCCTGGTCACACTATGCGATTTCCAGCCGCGCGGGCAACTGCGACGTCGCGGTGCAGTCGCCCGCGGCTGAATCGGCTGTTCTCCTTAACTAGTAATCCCCCTTCGAAAACCGGCGCGACTGCAACCGCAACTAGAAACAAAAAGTTTGTTCTACTCGCGCCGATTGCAAACGCACATCCAATCAGCAAACACCTTTGTGCCACGTCATACAGGACAACATTGAAAATAGTTCATCCTCATGGCGGATAGTTAGAGGATTTATACTTTTATAGAATCGAGATTGATTGAGCTTATTCGGGCTCACGAATACCTGTGGGATTTTAATTCTTTGTTTCATCGAAGATTTTATCTTTTTGTGTATTCTCTCCAGCTATATCAAAATAATTGCCTTTTTTTATTTTATTCATTCCAGAAAAGGAACTGCTTATCATTTTAATAAGAAAAGTGGCAAAAATACTATGAAGTAGAACGTAAAATGTCGGTAAACTCACGGAAGTAGTCAAAAACAAGCTACTGTAATTTTATTGGTTTATTATAGGGTCACGTGTTTTCAAGTTGCAACGTCAACGAACAATGTGTGACTACGAGAAGACGCGCGCGACTCACGCTTGTTGCAGTCGCGGTCGCCTGCGCGGCCGGAAATCGCATAGTGTGACCAGAGCTTTACTGTCAAGTCTGCTTCCAGAATTCTTATGCTACAACTTTTAAAAGTTTCCTTTATTTAAATGTGCCCTCCCCCTTAGCTTTACTTTTCAAGCTGATTCCACCAGATTTTTAATTAAAATGGGATTTCAAAGTAATTTTCAGTCATCAATAAACTAGATAATAGAGTAATTTCCATTATAATTCTATATTCACATGATAGTCTGAGAATCTCGTGTAACGTGATAACCGATTGACTAATATGCCAAAATAAAAAAAAAAAAAAAAGGAATATTACTTTGTAAATACAGTAGAGCATCGATTATCCGACTCCCGATTAATCGATTTATCGGTTAACCGACCGCGTTCTAGTCTGCAAATTCAAATGTCCGCTAGTGATGAGGCGCTACAATATTTGGTTGTCTTGGCTACTTTAATATTATTTTTGTTAAATTTTTGCATGTTTTAGCTGGCAGCACTGGCTCGACCAAGGGAGGCTAGTATTTAAACCAGGCCTAATACACTATACTAATAATGTATTTTTTCATACTTTTCGGTTATTCGACTTTACAGTTATCCGACCAATTCCAGTCCCCAATTGAGTCGGATAATCGATGCTGTACTGTACTCTATTTTTTTAACTCATTAGGCTTCTATTAATGTATTTTATTGTTTATAATAAAGCAACTCGTTTCTTCCAAGTCGCAAGAATTATATCTAGATACAGTGTGGACAAAATACGTTTTAAGACACGGGCTTTCAGAATATCTAATCAAATTTACTCCAACGTGAATATTTTGTAAGTTATAGTACATAATTTTCGGAAATAAACTGTCGCCTGCAACCGCTAACAGTGTTGCGTCATTGTCATACTGTAATTTAATCACCATTTATATCACTCAAGATAAAATAGCATTTTTATCTTATATTGATATGATTATATACAATATGAGAGGTAATTATTTCTCCATTTATAGTATAAAAAAATTATAAATACAAATATAATTTAAGTGCACAATTTATTTTTTTTCGAATTTATTTTTCATGAATAATAATTATCATAGTAAAAAAAAAATGTTATTGATTATACAAGTACTTTTCGGTTCGTTTTATTTTACCGTTCCCTTTACCCAATTTTGTTTTGAAACATTAATATCTGACACTAGTTAGTAAAGCGGGCGTGTGGTTATGTTGTTTCCAGATTCAAAATCACGTCCCAGTCCACCGCTGATAATGATTATGCCAAAATTCTAATATGAAAAATAGTTAAACTAGAATGTCATGCCAAATATTTCAAAAATAAATATTCTGAATGAAATAGTTTATTTACTTTTTGATTACACTTAGAAAAGAAAGAAAAAAGGATTTTGCATTCAAATGCAGTAGCCTGCCGTGACATTTGATGATAGGGAAGCTGTGTTCTGTAGGGTTTCTCAAACGGGATCCCGGTTGTTTTTTTTTAACCCGGGAAATATTCCGGGAAATTTTTCTTATTCCGGGAAATCCCGCAAATTTCTTAAAAATTCACTTTTTTCTTATTTTTTATTAAGGTTGAGGAAATTTTGCAAATAGAAAGTATAATTAACTCATAAACTGTCAGAATAAATTTTTACTGTACTATAATCTCGAAAATGAACTAGAAATCTTCCAGGCTACAAGTGAAAAACCATAACATCTGTCAGGCTGCCGGATGGCCGAGCGGTCAAGGTGGCAGCCTACCGCTCTGGGGGACCCGGGATTGAATCCGAACGGGTCGAATAATCCCCAGGAATTTTTCGGGGGGTGGTCCGTTCGGATATGTCGGGCCCCGTCCCTCACCACCCGGTCGCCCCATTGTGGGCCTGGCCGAACCCATAATGGGCCTACTAAAAGAGGTTCTCTTAGTGCCCACAGGGCGGAAAGAGTTTAAAAAAAAAAACATCTGTCTTCTCTTAAATGCATTAAACACGATTCCAATCACCTCAATTGAATCGGAAAAGGCATTCCCGGTAGCAAGACTTTTCATTACTAAAATAAGAATTAGATTGACTGATCGGAGTATCTTTGCTTTTTAAAATCTTATAAAAATTTACAATATTTTGTATTATATTTTATTTAAAAAAAAAACAAAAATTACCTTCTAAGTTAGAAGTTCGAGCTGTTTTTTTGTTTTTGTTTTTTAATTTTCACTCAATTCAAAAGCATTTTTGTTGTTGTTGTATGCAGTTTCCAGCAAACTTTAATAAATTTTTTCTATTTGTGAAAATTTCTACGTAATTCAAAGGTAATTTTTAATATATATCTTATACAGCATTATTATTATGATTTTGGAGGTTACAGAACGTATTAAATTACTTTAAAAAATGAAAAATAATTATATCATTTGATTTCACGATATTTTGTATATCTTAAAAATAATTAATTACGTTCCGGGATTTCCCGGGATCCCGGGAAACAGTTCACTTTTATCCCGGAATCCCGGGACAAGCAAAGACCGGGAAATGGGAAACCCTAGTGTTCTGTAAGAAGCCAACTTCCAGCGGTAATTGCGCGTCAGTGATGGTCTAGGGTCCATTCATATTCGTTTGTTCGATAAGCCAGTAAAAACCGTAGACTTCTCTAAATGTGTTTTAATAGATTATATGACGTACTTAATAAATAAACAAGTTCAATATAATTACTTCTGTTATTAGATTCAATAGATTCCCTATGCTCTCTAAATGCCAATTCTTGCTTTGATAAAAAACATATAACATCTATTAATTTAGGTATATCTATTAGCCGTAACTGTCTTGTTATAATTTTCAATATTTATTTTATATTATTTACTAATGTTAAATTCTATTCTGCTTTGATTTCCAAATTGCTTCAATTTTACGAAAGAATCGATTGTCATTGATCGAGTGACATTTACAATTTTTGTCTTTTGCCAGCTTCACTCAAATTATTTAAATCATCAAAACCATTCTTATTTCACACATTAATTTCATTTGAAAATAGTAAGCAAGGCCAACAAAACAATTTTTGCATTTTTATGCATCCACAAAACCATTTTATCTCTTCATAAATTTCATCGTGAAAATGTCGAACAAATTTTTTTGTTGAAGTATTTATATTTAATTTAGGTATTGGTCTTTCTCTTTTAATAATGTTTTCTTTTTCATTATATGGTCTTGAGCCAAAACTTTTTAAAAATAAATTTTCGATATCACAATTACGGGCGCATTACTTGCGGAGTTAGTTTGTACTGTGTTCATTCTTGACCAGTGCTGCCGTTTCTAGAGTAATTACCCTTTTTTAATGTAATTTTTATCTCTCAGCGTAATGTTTCGGGTAGTCTTATATTTAGGGTAAAAAATCTAGGGTAAAACTACCCTATGTTCTGATGCTATTACTCATCGCGCCACAAGTTTCGCTGGAAAAAAGTTTTAGCCTAAAATCATTCTGTTTTTTTTCTATAACTTAAGGGTTTCAGAATAGGACAACAGGAGCTAAAGAAATAATGCAGATTGATGCTAGGTACATGGGTGTACACTTACAGCGATACCTCGGTTTTTGTCGTTAATCCGTCCGGAAACAATCGGCGAAATCCGAAACTGACGATAACCGAGGTATTACTGTATATTACTAATATTCATGTTATTGTTCTATATCTAACTTTATATAATAATGCTCCACTCCTTTATCGAGTGTCGGTATTTGTATAAATTATATATATAAAGCAGTCATAAATCGCGTACTTTGTTGAAACATTGTGTCTGATACCCCCTTTGCTATACACACTCACCTACACGCTCAAACTTGTCATGTTTGTTTTCATACTGTATCACTGTACATATTTTGTCTTATAACTGTATTTTTACTTGTTCGACAATTATGATGCAGACGCCCAATGATCCGACACTTCCCTCCAATCTTTTCCTATTTTATTTCCCTCTCTACTTACTATCACTTCCTCTTCTAATTTCAATTTCATCACTTCTAATTTCTTAGAGGTAAAGTCTGTGCACATACAGACAACCTCTCTACTCTTTTAATGTAATGTAATGTGTATATGTATATTACACTCGAGTGGGATTTCTCTTTTCTCAGCTTCCATGCATTGAGCCATTGGCACTCTCCATATCAGATGTAAATTAATACCTCTGATAAAGCCTAAAAATCCTAAGCCATATTAGTTATTAAAATTTCTAAAAACAATGAATTAAGAATTGTTTTGATTATTATTTCACAATAATAGCACAAGGATCTGCGTCATAAAATCGTTCGTCTTATTATTATTTTTTTATTCGAGCATGAGCTAGAGCTCGGAGAGTTTTCTCAATTTAGGGTAATTTTCTGCAGTTGAAATTGGTTCGAATGTTTTAGTTAGGGTGCCTGATGTTGATAGAGGACGTGCAGCTCCCAGAAATGTTTTAGCTGTTGTTACGATCATTAATCCATCGGGTGTCTATCAGTTAAGAAACAAGGAATGTCTTCTTAATCGACTTTACGCTCGTAATGAATTTACAATTTCTGAGAGTAACTTTATTAACATTCAGGACCTCAACTTCATTAACACTTCCCTCAGCATCCACGTTAACATCTGGAAGTAAGCAACGGTTTATAATGTGTCACTGTAAAAGGTACTGTATTGATATAAAATAGGAATGTCGCTCAAAGAACGTAAAATGCAACTCGAAATGTCACGGTAATATTTCTTGTAAAAATAAATAACTCTGCAACATTCTCGATTCTCATAAAAAAAACTGATTTATTAATAAAAGTTTTTGACAAAGTAATTACTTTTAGTAAAATAGTTGTTAGAAAACGTTGACATATCGAGCATCGCAACAGATTTTCACGAATGATTACATTTGTTGAAAAGTAACCAAGTTACATTTCTGTATGCGATAAATAATTTTGTATCTACTTATATAAGATGATTGAAGATAAATAAACCATAATGAAAAAGAAATATTTATTTTCTTATCACCACTTCGTTATTAGCTAACATCCTGAACATGTGGTGGCTTTTAACCATAATAAATCCGTCACACAGTGGTTTTTAACTTTAGCAGCTTCCAAGGAAGGCACGCCACTGTTCAAATGTCATATAATTCTTAAGTAAATGAAAGACTAACTTGCATTCCCATAGGAAGATAGAAGAAATCGAGTGTATAGAGCTAGTGGAAGTAACGGTTAAATACTAGATCGAGGCGCTTATAGCGGCGACGCCGGGTAACAGAATCGAGGCTACAGAAGCGGCACCAGTGTTGTTCCAGCTAATACTTTTGTACTAATCTAGTACCTTTTTACTTGTTCCAGTACCAAGATACCCAACACCATTTTCCTAGTACCATTCATGAAATCCTAATACCTTTTCTTTCAATTTAGTACCTTTCAAAACATTTATTTTTATTCTATATTTCTATATTTTTTTTACTTTGGCATTAAATAGACGTTTTTATTGCTTCCTCATTCAAGTGCAGCAGTTGAACGTATTTTTTGCAATTAAATTTAATAAAAACTAAACTACAAAATCGAGTTCTTACCGATTCCTATGAAGCACTATTATTAGCAAAGGAGCCACTTAAAAGCAACAACGATAAAATGTTACACTTGGAAACCATCATCTGCGTCAACCATACAAAAACATTCTAGTGAGGAAGATTCTGATGATCTTACCAGTGATTTTTCAATGTGATAATTTTAAAGTTTAGTACTTCATGTTCATTACTTTTATTTCAACATTTTGCTCATTTAATTGTTGTTGAGGAATAATAGCATTCTTGCAATATACGAATATAGTGTTTAGGGATTGCAATCCAGCAGTGTTTTCAATCCAGCTGGATTTTTGCTGGACCAAAATCATTCCAGCTGGATCCAGCACGGATCCAGCGCAAATGTATTTTTGGTGCAATAAAGTGTTATCTGTTTATCTATCTATCCAGCAATTTATTTTTTTTAAGAAATAAAACATTTATTTTAAAATATTTAAGGAGCTTTTATTATTTAAACTGGTCGCTATAAATCTTAAACATTTAGGTAGTAAACTTAACCTTGGTTCCGTTTAACACTTGAGATACAGATAATTAACTTTAAATGTGTAGTTAGATTATAATTATAATGTAATTTTTAAGTTAAATAATAGCAAAGATAATTCTACTAATTAATTTATATTAATATACCGTATTTTACGGACTATAAGACGCACTTTAATTTTTAAGCATTTTTAAGCATTTTTTTTTTAAAATACCTATAAGATGCTACGGACTATAAGACGCACCTGAATTTTGGAGGCAATTTTTCGAAGAAAAAAATGCGTCTTATAGTCCGTAAAATACGGTATTATATTGTAATAATGTAAGGACGGATAATCAGTGGCTAAGTGGCTATCAGTCTTACCAGTTTCCTTATATAGGCTCTACATATTAGTCTGTGGTTGTTTATAAGTATATAAAAACTACGTACTGGAAGTAGAATAAGTTAAATAAACTACACCATTATCAATCCAGCAAAATTTAATAAAATAAGAACGTTTTCAATCGTTTTTAACGATCTTCCTCAGTTACAAAAAAAATGGAACATTAAATATAGAACAAAATGTGTTCGGAATAAATATAAAAATTAACGGAAAACGCCCAAGCGGACAAAATATAGATAAATAAACAAAATAAATAGCGAAAAGGAAAAAAAATATATAAGATGTAACAAAGAAACCACCATTGTCCGTTAATAACATTAATTAATTAATGTAAAAGGATCTCCACGCGGTAGACAATGAGTCCGCATCTCTATGGTTTATACCAGTGATTCTCAAAGTGGGGGGTCGTGAAAAATATTTGGGGGGTCGCTGAAAAATTGATGCCAGATCAATTTTTTCACATATTTTATAAATTTACTATGGATTCATGTTTAGAAATAATAGAAATAAAAAATATATAAAATAATTTTTACTTAAATAAATTGCACATATAAATAATAAAAATAATATAAATATTTAAATACGAGCCTAACCCCTCCCTCCAGCGGCCGGATGGCCGAGCGGTCAAGGTTAGCAGCCTGCCGCCTGGGGGACCCGGGATCGAATCCGGACGGGTCGAAAAATCCCCAGGAATTTTTCGGGGGGTGGTCCGTCCGGATATGTCGGTCCCCGTCCCTCACCACCCGGCCGCCCCATTGTGGGCCTGGCCGAACCCATAATGGGCTTGCTATAAGAGGCCCTCTTAGTGCCCATTGGGCGGAAAGAGTTACAAAAAAAAAAAAAAAAAACCCTCCCTCCGGGATGTTTTTTGACACATACTTATTCTTCGGGGTCCTTTGAAATTTTTAAGTGCAGAAGGGGGGTCGCGGTCCAAAAAGTTTGAGAAACACTGGTTTATACAACCAGATGTCATGTGCGCCTTGCAGATTTTCAATCTCTCAAGATGTTTGACCGTTTGCTTATTTGTCGTCGTTTTTATAATTGCCGCTTGATCCCATTGGACGTTAACATCCTTCTGTCTTGCGTATGATACCAGCGCAGTGTTGTCAAGGTTCTTACTGATTGTATATTTGTGCTCCTTGAGCCTTCGTTTTAAACTGCGAATTATTGCACCCACATAAACAAGCTTGGAATTGAAACGTTGGTCGTGTAAAGGCACCGAATATATACTCGTTGTTGAATTCCGATCCTCTTTCTTTTTATCGTTTCTTAAAAGTTTGAAAACAGTGGGTTTAAGTCGGTATACAATACGAAAATTATTAGACCTGGCAGTACATCTATGTATCTTGTTTAAAAATGGGATGTAATTAAACACTATTCTTTTTATATTTATTCCGAACACATTTTATGTTCTATAGTTAATGTTATATTTTTTTGTAACTGAGGAAGATCGTTAAATACGATTGAATACGTTATTATTTTATTAAATTTTGCTGGATTGATAAAGGTATAGTTTATTTATAAGTACTGTAATTTAATTATTAGTGTTAGTAAAGTAGTGAGTAAGTAATTAGTAGCAGTCTAGTAGTTAGCAAAGCAGCAACACCGACAACGTAGACTTTTGCGCCATTATTTAGAAAGTTAATTGAGTATTCGCGGATCCGCAGCGCTGGATCCAGCACCTGGTGCTAGATCTAGCAGGCCGAAGAATGCGCTGGATCCAGCTGAATTGCTGGATGAGGGATCCAGCAATTGCAATCCCTAATAGTGTTACATGTAACACTATATGTATTTTAATAAATAGAAATTTGATAACATAAATTTATATAATATTTATAAGTATATATTTAAAAATAATATATAATATATACGTACTCATTCAGCAGTTTACGGTCAAAGTAATGCCTGCATTAGTCAATACACTTCACTTTGTATAAATCTTTGTTTCCGAAGACGGCTTCGGCTCCGCAGAGCACCACCGAGGTTGAGAGAAGAATGTTTACAAACATAATACATGTAAAACAGGTTACATAACAAGAATATGTTAGATTACAGCTATATAAGTTATAGAATTTTGTAATTTTCGAATATCGCATAAATGATTACAATATTCGTTTGAATTAATATTTATGTTAATTATGAATTCATTTTTCTTTACCAAATTCCTCATGTGATGATCTCTACAATGGAAGATGATTTATTAAAAGTATTTTTTGAATAGAAATTTTTTAATGATTTTTAGGATTTATTTTATGCTAAAAATAATCTGAAGATATTAGATTCTTGATTATTTATGTTAATCTTAGAAATAAAAGCGCGAATAACAGAATTAGAAAGAAGTTTTAAAAATTAGTATATTAATTAATATCAATTCACTAATTTAATTTTGAAACGCACGTTCATATCTTTTATTATGCATAAAAATTTTGGCATTATCTAATGAGAAAATTCAGTCATAAACTCATGCCAAGGCAACTTATATTTTACACAAATATTTAATACAGAACACAGCGCATTTAAAGGCCGATCTACACGCTACAAATGTCTATTGCAGTTTGTCTGTTCAGTAAAAACAGTTAATCAACACGTTAAAATCTCACGTCTACACGAATAAGTTTTGTATGAATACTTGCCGTCAGTTTTGAAGATTTAATATGGAGGAAATTACTTTCAGTTATCTTCGCAGTGTCTTGTGAAAAAAAGCAAAAAAGAAAAAATACTTTCCCGTGCTAATACGAACTTGATGGTGTACAAAGTGGTTACTTTAAAAAACCAAAAATTATTTTCATTGTGATATTATCACTACATCTCTATTTTTAACAAATAGTTTTTTCTTTACGTGTAACAATATTTTTTTTTTATTCCCATTTCCAACAGAAAATTTTGACATAATTTTACGTAAAATTTGATAATTTTGGCACAGCACACTATAATTTTATGAAAGACTGGATGGCCGAGCGGTTAAGATGGCAGTTTACCGCTTGGAATCGAATATCGACAGGTCGAAAAACCCCAGAAATTTTCGGGGGTGGTCTATATGTCAGACCACGCCCGTCACCATTGTGGACTGTGTCAAACCGACAATCGACTTGATGAAAAGGTCGTCTTAGTGCCCACAGGGAGGAAAAAGTTTAAAAAGTCAATCGTAATTTTATATAATACTAGTGACAATGCAAAATTTATGGAAAATGTTGGTTAGGACGCAAGAGATAATAAAACGATTTCTGGCCTTGTCGGAAAACGATGCTCTTATTCGTCTTCGTTCGATTCAGGGAAATTCTTTGTTCTTCTATCCATACGCAACGTTTTAGCCGGTAAGTTTTATCTCTTCAGTCAAAACGTTCGATAAACTGTTGCGTGTAGACCGATAAAGTTGCGTGAGAATACTTACTTTATATACGCTTTACTACAAGGTAACGAATGTATCGCAAACGGAAGAATTCGTCTGGCACGCAATGTCATATGATTTCATTTATTTTTCAACATATTTACGATACTATAATTATTCAAAACCATTATTATTAAACTCCAAATATTTTTATTTTTACATTTTTGTCTCTTTTTATCTTGTGGGCCACGGCATATACGTATTAGAGAGGTTGAGACAAAAGTACAAACGTTAAACTTGTACGGTAAGCAGAAGTACACGTTTGACGTTCTAAGTCTCAGGGTCCCCCAGAGCGGTAGGCTGCCACCTTGACCGCTCGGCCATCCGGCCGTGACTCAGTGAACGTCGCACATTGACTCACGGGAGATTTGTTCAAAAAATGGCGGATTACATTTCACATCGAGGGTTACCAGCGAAGGTAAATAAACAAATCAAACTGTTTAAAAGTATTTATAGGATGCTTAATAACACTAAATAATTATTTTTAATTAGCGTTGTGTCTCCTACCGTACGATCGGACGATAGGACTATCTGGGCGCATTTTTTTATGCAGCGAAAGTGTAGCGAAATGACGTCACGAGCAGCGTTGGCCATTTAGAAACGAGTTTCAGAGGATTAGCTGTGAAGCGCTTCTCGAGCGCTGCATAAATAAACGCGCCTCCTCATACTTTTGTCCAGGGAAGTAGTGGCTTATGTAAATTCGAAAGCAGTTCGGAAAATTGATTTTTAGAAAATTTACAAACGTATTACGCTGTTGATGACAGAAGATGCCGTGGAAGAACAAACCTACCTTAAGATAAGCTATTATGAAGACAAATATATGTAAATTCTATAGGCAATTCACAACACTTGCTAAAAAATTGAATAATTAAATAATTTCTGGATTAAAGTCGTCTATTTCTTTACAATTTTATTCGTAAATGCTTAAGTAATCATAAAATATTAATAATTAATAAATAATAAAATAGGTCATATTATAAATAAATTAATAAAATAGGTCATAATTTTAACCCCAAACACAAAAAAATGAAGAAGTTTAACCGATCTTCTATTCGCCATTTTAGACGTAGCGAACGCCATTATCGACCGTATAGAATTGCCAGATGGCGGCGCTCGTCCGTCCGCCGTTCACGTTTTGGGCTGAATACGTGCGTTTCTACCTCTCTATTTACACCAAACCGAGACTTGACTTGCATTACTCGTACTTACCTAGTGTAAATACGAAAATATTAGAATCAATTTGATGATATTCTACTATAAAATAAAGTCGACATCATTAATACTATAGTCTATAATTATTTTGAGCAGTGTATTTTTCATTCATTCATGTTTATTATTTTTTTTAAATTACATTTTATGTTGTATAGTCTCTTGTAACGGCCGGTTATGAGGCGTTTAAGATGCTCTAGGAACCTGGAAACGAATCCGGATAGATCTAAAAACTTCAGGAATTTTTTCAGTGTCTGTATCGGATACGTCGGGCCTAGATCTTCACCATCCGACAGCCCTATTGTGGGCCAGGCTGAATTCACGAAGGGCTTTGGGAGCTGAAGGGCTTGATAGAAGGCCCTTCAGCTCCCAGAGGGTGGAAAGGACAAAAGAATAAAAAATAAATAATAAAAGCAATAGTGTTTTTATTAATTTCTACAGGCGCATATAGTCTTCTTGGCGTATAATTTTGTAATATTTTCGTCGTAAAGAACACAGAAAATACTCTCTGGAGAACTAATATTGTTACTTTACTCAAGCCCAATAAGCTGCAGATTTATGTAAATATCTTGTAAATGACGCAAAACTGAATTTCTGATTCGCCTAAATGTCATTATTGAATAACGGCGATGTAAAAAGTTATGAATTGACGGTTTTATTGTTTCAAAATATATTTCTTATAAATATGTAAGAAAAATAACTTAATAACTTAAAAATATACAAGTGAATTTTACATAAATGTTTTATTTATATTTTTTATCATTACTATATATATACATTAATAATAGCAAATTTTACACGAAAATAATAAATAAATAATAAATGCTTATAAAATGATAATTTAGTACGAATTATATTAGTGCGAATTTTGAATATTGTTTGAGCAATAGATGGCGCTTCAAGAAACTTAAATCGTCTGCTATGAGGGAGAGGAGGGAATTTCGTATTCGAATGATGTAATTGTTTACAATGTAGTAGGTATTTTTTTAAAAAATTATATTTATATAATGAAATCGAAAAGAACTGTAAATTAGTAGTTTATAAATTAACATTCGAATTATAAATATTTGGCAAAATGTCAGCGTTATGTAAATGAAATTACATTATTTATACAGTAAAAGCAAATGTTGTATTGCATTTATATAAATGAAATTGTTCCATTTATTTATTTTAAAACCCCTTTTTAAAAGAGGTTAATAGAACTATTCATAATAATTGAGGATTAACTGTTCATAAAATGAATAGTCATATAGTATGAATGAGTATATACTATATACAGTCGAGTCCGCATAAGTCGACACCCGGATAACTCGACACCATCGGTTAAATAGTCAGTTTCTGTGGTCCCGGCCGATTTACATAGGCATTAATGTTAAAAAACTCCGGTTTACTCGACACCGTTTAACTCGTCACCACTGGATAAGTCGACATACTTTTGCTGTCCCACACTCTGATAAGTCGTCACCCCCTCCTGGAAAAAATGAATTCGCTCCGCACGTGTTGTGCGAACTCTTTTTTTTTTTTAGGAGGGGAGTGATTTATTTATATAATTAATATATATATGTATATGTATATACATATTAATAAAAATGCCTTAACATTTTATGTATTTTTATGTATAAAATAATAACAGATAAACAAAAAGAAAATATACAATCTACATCAATGTCACACCAGAATCCAATTATGCATTTTCTCATGCTAGAGGCATTAATTAAGAATCCTTAGACTTTACTTGCCAACAACTGACAATTGCGAAGATGATGTTTTCAAAGCGTTTGTGATCGTTGAAAAAGAAAGTCGAGACAGTCAAGTGCTCAAAACAAACAACACTAAACGAATTTTTCAGTTTTTCATCTACAGAGTAATTGTAAATGGAGGACACAATGTATTGTAAGCCTATACTACTTTATAACACTTCTGTATTTTCCTAATTGTATTTTTTTTGGTGTTTTTTCCAACTTTGCTTTAGTCGTCACATAGGATAACTCGACACATTTTCACTTTCCCTTGGGGTGTCGACTTATGCGGACACAACTGTATATATATATATATATATATATATATATATATATATATATATACACAGTATATACTCATTCAATAAAGCAATCAATCTAGAAATGAGTACAGTCAAACCTGTTTTTATGCGGGGGATAGGGACCGCATTAAAAAAAACGCATTAAAAAAAATCTCACGAAACTTCACGAATGGCTGTAAATAATAGTTTTCGCAACACAATTAAAAAAATAATTTTTTTATGCGGTCAACAGGGACCGCATAAAAAAAGTCTCACATAGAAAATAACTCAAAACCGTACGAAATAGAATTTATTGACAACAGATGTCAGCACTTGACTGCATCGTCTGGTCTATCGTCTGTTTTACATATTTTTGTCCAGGTGGTGTTTTGTTGACTTAAAAAGTAAATTATTTCATTTTTCGCATATTCATGCAATAATATTACTATAATAAATGCATTTATGCTATAATAAGTTTATTTAGCTATAATAAGTCAACGTGAGACATGACGAATCGCACGAGACTAGTCGCCAACTATACCGCACAAATTAAAAATTCGCATTAAAAAAATCGCACTATATATATATATATATATATATACACAGTATATACTCATTCAATAAAGCAATCAATCTAGAAATGAGTACTTAAAACAACTTCTATGATTTTAAATGTTAGATTGAAAACAAATATTTGGCTGAGATTTTCTTGTAAAATAACTCGTATAACTCACTTATATGTTGCACATAACTCACGATATGCATGGAATGCTTATTGAGAGTTATCTGCATTGTGATCAAGGGATGGAAATTTATTATGAAATTCAACTTACTAAGGTGAGACAAGTGGAAAGATTTTTATCTCTAGCAGAAACGACTGGATTTCTGGTATAAACAATCTTTGCATGGGAAGAGTAAAAAGTATAGATTCAGAGTATCTTTTAGCACTCAGACTTGTTTTTTGCAATGATGAATGACTTCATGAAAGTTTAAAAGCATAAAAAGTTAAAAGTGTTTTAATGATGATTGTTATCTAGTATTTTCCATTCTAAAAAAAGGTAACTAAAACTATGGTACTTATATAATTCAAGGAACATTGTCAATATGCAATTATGTGCTGATATACTGTATGTTGGATATAATAAAATAATGAACAAAAGAAATTTGACCTTGCAGACTTATAAACTATATTAAACCCCTGCTAACTCAGACTAATAAGGCTGAAAGTTGTCTGAGTTTATGAAAATTCAACTTAGCGAGATAATTTTTCTGATGTGGAAAAGAAGGTTGATACACAGTGCAGTAATTTATTATGATCATTTCTATAAAGAAGTTTTACTCATCTTTAATAGGTTATACTTCTGAATTTATTACAAGAAATGTGCTCAAAGTTTATGACAATAATGTATAGTTTTGTATAAGTAACAAATATATATATATATATACTTATATATACTTATATATATTTATATATTTGTGGTGTGGTTTTTTATATATATATAAAAAAAATCAATCTTTTAAAAAACTTTCTTAAAAAATTAAAAAACTTCAAGGGTTAATAACGAAGACAACAGTCGTTTTTTAGCTATGACCACATTTTATCAGAGACAAAATTACTAAAGATTACAAACCGTTAGCCTTTATTAATAGGTGGATCAGATAACACTATTTGTATGCAATCTTCAGAGGTATGAATGGAATGGTGAGCAATTCCTGTCATGTTTTCACAGGCTGTGAAACTTGTGCCACCAAGCATAAAGCACTATTCTAGAGTAATTTTACTATCTTATTCTATGTAATCAGTAAACTAACAGTTTTGTCTGATAAAATGTGGTTATAGCTAAAAAACGATGGTTGTCTTCGGAATTAACCCTTAAAGTTTTTAGATGTATAATTTTTGTTTAATGGCCAAGTGGGCAAGGTGGCAGCCTACTGTTCAGGAGAACCTGGGATCAAATCTGGACAGGTCAAAAAATCTTAAGGAATTTTTAGGGGGGGGGATGGTCCATCTAGATATGTCAGAACTTTCCCCTCACCACCCATCTGCTCCCATTGTGGGCCTGGCTGAACCCATAATGGACTTGCTAAAAGAGGCCCTCTTAGTGTCCACAGGGTGGAAAGAGTTTAAAAAAAAAAAATGTGTAGTTTTTAATAAATTACTGACTACAATAATATAATGCATGGTATGATAAAGACTTCCAGATATTGAAAACAATCATTAATTATAATTGTGTGGTAATTATAATTTTTATTTTATTGTCAAGAAATTTTAAATTAATGTACAGTTTTTCAAAAAACTTGTCTGAGTTGGAAGATTCTGAATTAGCAAAGGTATACTGTACTTATAGGAAGCAATAAAGCAAAAAAAAAAAAAAAAACAAAGAAGCAGCTTGATCAATAACACAGTAATTTATATTTATAGGAAAGGGCTCAAAAATACCATTAGCTAGGCAGTAAATAAACATTTTTTTAAATACATTTTTGTTACTAATTAAATGTATTTTTGGACTGTTCAAATGAAAGTGAAAGTAGTAATTTGATGCATTGGCTATTGCCAATAGTGGCTAATTCCTGCCTAGGTGCACATCAGTGTAACACATGGTTGTTTTTTACTGATACAGATATTTTTGCTAGTTGCTATGCAGAACATGTTCAAATTGCATACTAGTAACATGGATATTTCCAAGTCTTTTTAGCCAGCTGTAATATAATTTTTGAAAGCCGAAGGATGTCAATTGATGGACATTTACCATGTGTGCATCTGAGTCAACAGTCTCCCATTGGTGTTGTCAGTTTATATAGAACTGATGTTCACTCCCAATGTGTAAGCTGGAATTTATGTATAATAAATCATAACATCATGTCCTCCATTGTGTCCTACATAAGAACTTACATTCTTATATAGGACACAATGGAGGATGTTCCTGTATTAAGGATCTTCCTCATCCCAATCAACAGTGAAAAGCTATCACCAATAACAGTGTGCATGCTGTCAACATACTGATACAAGTGAATAGATATATTAGCATATATACAGCAAGCTCATTTGCTGTACTATACAATTGAATATCAGCACAGAAATGATGCATTCTGTGATCCATTAGCAACTGGGATACCATGTGCGTTTGGGTTCCCAAGTGCATTTCTCTGCACAAAGGGTGGATCAGATAACACTATCTCTACACAATCTTCAGGGGTATGAATGGAATGGTGAGCAATTCCTGTCATGTTTTCACAGGCTGTGAAACTTGTGCCACCAATTTATTCATGAGAATCACCAAGTCAGTTTAGAGTGGAAACGTGAGATCACTCCCACAAAGAAGTTCTGAACTATACCATCTGCTAGAAAAGATATGCTTCTTTTTTAATAGATGTGAGCTGTTGTTGCTGAACTGGTTAGCAAAGGGAGATGCTATTAATACAGTGTTATTATGAGACTTTGACAAAGTTAGAAGTGGCCATAAAGTCCAAATGAATCAGCATGTTAACCAAAGCCATGTGTTTGCTACATGATAATACATGCCTGCATACTACTATAGTCCTTTAGCATCATAGATAGAAGATTTTTTTCTGTCCTGCATACAATCTAGATATGTCACATCTTAAGAAGCATCTACAGAGATGGTGACACAAAGGATAATGATATACAAGTGGTCACCAATTACTTCAAACAGCAGCCAAGCTCATTCTATGAGGCTCCATCACTCACCTGGTTGAAGAGTGGGACAAGTGCCTAAATGTGTGAAGAGACTAAATTTTAATAAACTAGTTTGTTGTTCTGTTATGACAATTCCATTATGATAGAATTGTCATTTTCATTTGAACAACCAAAATATTAAAAAAATTTCTATAAAAAACGATGCCTTCCAGGAAAGATTTGTGTACCTTAGGTTTAAGATGCACTATTCTAGAGTAATCTCACTATCTTATTCTATGTAATCAGTAAACTAACTGTTTTTGAAATAAATTTCTGATCTCTATTTCTGTAGAAATACTTTTCTATACAGATGTAACAGTGGCGTGCTGTGACATTTGATGATAGGGAAGCTGTGTTTCTGTAAGAAGCCGACTTCCAGGGGCAATCAGTTAATTGAGCATCAGTGATGGCCTAGGGTCCATTTGTACGTGCATGGTGGCAGAAGAGATGTATCTGACAAAGATTGACAAAAAAGAAACATAAAATAAACATATACTATGTACAAAATAGTTTACTTTAGGACAATCAGCCGTTCGGACATCCTGAGCGTCCATGTGGTTCATTGATGGTCGATCGAAGGTGGCCCCGGGACAGGGATGTTGACAAGTCTGTAGGGCACAGGGAGACTTCCTCTGTTGGTGTTGGGAATACGGTCTAAGTCCTAAGTGGCAGGAGTTACAGGTTGGCACAATAGATGAGAAACTGTATTTTTTTTTTTTTTTTTTCTTTTGCTTGTTGACACACTGAGTTTTGGTTATTTGGAACGTTAACAGAGTGCCAGGTGTCCTCGATTGTCGGGGATTATATTAATCTCTGTTCTTTCTTTCGTCCATTTGATTGGTCGTTCTCCCTCAATCACGCTTCCTGAGTGGTTGGTCCCTGGTTACTAAACGTAACGAGACTCTTACCTGGAGCGGGAGAAAAGTCAAAATCGAAGACGAATTTGATCTTCCACCGATCATAGGACGACTTCCTTCCGCGATTTATGGTTTCTGCCTGACAGTTTGTAGTTGGACACCCATTGTTTATACCAAACGACTTTTACCTATGTTTTTCTAAACTAATAAATTTTTCTCTAAATTAATTGTTTTTTCGCATCTTTCGTGACTGGTCAGACCTGTCTGGTACATGACATGTCCATATAAGTTTTAAACAAATACTAGAAATGACAAAAATAAACAATTTATGTATTTTAGTTCTAAAATACAAATAATACATACATAATACAAATTGATATGATACAAACAATGATAGGAAAACTTTTTAAAATTTTTTATAAACTAACTCTATTCGGCGATTTTTTTCTGCAAAGTCATTAATTACTTTATCATAAAAGTCGCTGGTCATCGACTCCATCAATGTATTTGAAAGCTCTTTTTCTATCGAAAGCAATGCTAATGACGACAATTTTTCTTCCGACCCAGTGTTCCTGGCCAATGTATGAATTTGCTTTGTGGTCGAAAAACTGCGTTCAGCAGACCCACCGGTAGATAGTACCATAAATATTAATGATATTAAATCATATAATTCTTTTAATATGTCTTTGTTCGGATTGACGTTAATTATAATATGTTTTATGTTTAAGAGTTACTTGTCTATATAGTCCGGTCACAAATATAAATATTGCGATTCGCTACGTAATTTAGATAAATCAAAAAATTTCCTATAAAATTTACTTAATTTAAAGAATTAAAACACGCTTGGAAAAATTGTTTTTCATAATATTGAAATTATTAACATCTAAAAGTGATAAAAATTCTAAAGATTTTATGTCTGAAAATCTGTCAATATAATTACAGTATAATTAAAAGAAAATTATAATTAAATATAACTTTGTGTAGTTTCCACCAGCTAAACCGGCTGAGGTTGGTGCTCTGTAAAGCGCATGCGCCAGTGCCCTCTGGCTGCTTTACACCATTGTTATTCTCGCCGTGGAAGCTGTCTCGTAAGCGCTTCCATTCCGCCACTGATATTCGAATATACAATAGCAATCTTACCATTTTTTTCACATTTGGTATAGAAAGTTGTAATAAGATACATAATGCAGTTATAATAAAATATTAATTTTAATTAATTCAAAGTACGTTAAAATATGAAAATTTATATTTTAGAAAATACAAGGGAAGGTCATTGTAAGGTGGAAGCGGTGGAAGCGCCGCTTCCACCTTACAATGATGGCATGCCACTGAGATGCAAGAAATAATAATTGTTTTCATTTTGTATATTTATATCTATGATATTTATGTTCTATACTCATGTGCAAAGAGCAATTTGAAAATGTGTTCTATCTGTAGATTTCTAATGTTTTATCTGCCATATTACCTGAAAATGGTGGTTATATTCTGTCAAAAGTACTCATTAATTAAACGTATTTATGTGTAATGCCGATTAGATAGTTTTTAGATTTATTTTTTTATTATTCTTTCTCATCGACTGAGTTGGAGAGAATGATAGAAATATGTTTCTCTTAAAAAACTGATTATGAACAAATTTAAGCTTTTTTCCTGCTTCTCAAGGGGTGATGGGAAAGGTTTAAGTCCTGTGAGCTTAAATTCTATATGCTTGGTACAAATGTAAATGTTTGTAATGTAAAAACAATTTTTTTTGTATGGGTTTAGCATTATTTTTGGACTTTTAGTTCTTTCTGCTTATGAAGATGAATTACAATCTTAAAAGAGAACTGATAGTTTGATAAGAATTTATCTCTGCTATAAACAATGTCCATAATATATGAAATAATAATGTTCTGCAGATTTTTTAGGATATTATTTATATTATTTTGGAAAGAACTTGATGAAAATATATTATATATTCACAAATATACTGTAAGTAAAGAAGCCAAAGAAACAGCTGCAAAAAATTTAATGGATAAAGATTGAGCATTGGAAGCATATAGCCTAATATTTACAGACAAAAGCAAATTTAACATTTTTTGTTTCAATGGTTAACTATGGTATGGATGAGACCAAACTATGAACTGAATAAGGAAAACTGTTAAAACTGATTTAAATATTGTATTGGCCACTAGATGGCATCTTGTAATCCCCTCTATATATAGTCCATGTTTTGTTAAATAAAACCCTCTTTTGCTGTTTGGGCTCTAGCGTGGATGTTTATTGTTTCCTTTGTTTAATTTAACTATGCTCTGCTGCACCCATCAAAAACCTCGTGCTAACAGTGAAACATGGAGGAGGAAGTGTTATTGGATTTGTATGGTATTACTCAGAGTTGGAAGACTTCTGTTCATTGATGGAAAATATGAATGGAGGATATTTAAATAGTTTAAAACAAGATCTAAAGTTTCCTGCAGAAAAACTAGGTTTCTTAATACCTTCCATTGTTATCAGGACAGTGGTCCAAAATACAAGTCTTATAAAGTTTGACAGTCACTACTGTACAACTGGCAAGCGCCAAATCCGACAGAGGACGCTCAAGATGGCTGCTGAAACAGGTAAGGAACTGACCATGTGTTTGTTCAATGCCTGAGCAGATTCAGTTTCCATCGGTGACGACTACTGCGATGACCAAATGGAGAACAAATCATTGAATTTATGTCAAATTCTAGACTGTATCGGCGATAGGAAACGTTGTCTTGTAGAAGGTGAAGCCGCTTTGGATGCTGGACACATTGTATTTTGTGGATTAAACTCTAACAACAACACTGAAAGTTTATGTTGTTGCTTTAGTGTTGCAATCTCAGATATTGTCATTTTAATACATCTCAATTACAAGGAGAATGCACGTGCAAAGCAGGGCTGTCTGGTTTTCGTAAACGTGATAGCCGAGCATAATACTAAAATGAAAACAAAAAACGTAAATTAACTTATATTTTCAATTAAGAATATTTTTAAAAATTTGACTGGAAAGTTATCTTGACATATGCATATGAAGATAGAAAATTTACCTATTTTCTTTCCGATCTGCGTACAAAAACAATTTTTCGACAGGCATGTCCATTTACAAAAAAAGTTAGACTTTTTTTTTTCTTTTTATGTGGACGGCTTCAGATTTTCAAAAGAATAGTTTTCAAACTTGAATTCGAATATTACTGCTACGTCATGACTACATAAAAATTATTATTTAAAAATAAAATAAAAGACTATCGTGTGTAGAATTAAAACACTTCTCACCTGTTACATGTTAACGGGTGAGAAGTGTTTAAATATTTTAAGCAGTATACACCATGTGCCAATGTAAAAATGTAGTTTTATTTATCATAATTGTTATGTTCAGTGTTAGAATTTAATCCACAAAATACGATGTGTCCAGCATCCAAAACAGTTTCACCTTCTACAAGACAATGTTTCCTGTCAGTTCCTTACCTGTTTCGGCAGCCATTTTGAGCGCCCTCTGTCGGATTTGGCGCTTGCCAATTGCCCAAAAGTGATTGAGACACCAACATTACTTTCCTTACCTAAATGTAATTGAACATTTATGGAATGAATTAGATAAAAAGGTTTAGAAACATAATATTAGTAACAAAAATGAACTGAAAAGTGCTCTCAAATATGAATGGTCAAAAATTGGGGTGAACTAGTAACATCACAGAAAAACTAGTAACATTAATGCCAAATGGATTGAAAATCATGATAAAAAGAAAAGGCAACTGAATGAGTTATTAAAATATTAGATACAGTGGAACCTCTGTATATGACCTTAATCCGTTCCTGATGTTTGGACTTATACCGAATAGGACTTATACTAAACCAACCTTTCCCATGAGAGGTAATTAAAAATGATTAATCCGTTCTCATGTAAAAAGAACCTCCTCTTGATATGTATATTCATGGGGTTGTAAAATAATTGAAACACTGTTTGAGCACATTAATAAAGTAATTAATTTTATTATAGATTTTTAAAGTTATTACAGTAATAATCACAAATAATTGCTTCTGATATGCTGTCTCCAGCACATTGTTTTTCAGTTATTGAAAGCAAAAGCAATTTCTCAACATGATCTAATGTCTCCAATCTCTGTTTAGAAATTGATTTAACCCCTTTTGCAACATTAGCAGATTTAATAATGTCTTTATTTTTCATGATTGTCGATATCATCATTCTCAGAATATGGTATGCAACAGTTAAATCTCGAACACGCGTGCCACCTCTATATTTCTCAGTAATCTCTTTTTTTCAGTTCCATTGTGATTCTAGTCATTTTTTTTAGTTTTCTGTTGCTTTTCATTTGTCTTTCTGCAATTCAGGATTAATAAAAATAATAAAGTTTTACTTACAAATTAAAATCAGAAGAAATTTAACAAAGTTATAGACTGTGGCACTGCGAATGTCTAGTCTGGTTTAGTACACTGATAGTGTTACTTGTTCATAGATGGTGCGTATAATTGAATTAAGTCGTATGCCGAGCAAAATTTGTTTCATCCAAACAGGACATATTCTAAAGCAGACGTATACCGAGGTACCACTGTATTAAATATTTTACATGTTTGTATTTATTGAAATATTTACTACTGTATGTAAGTAATTTTTAATTTGATATAAAAATTATCTATCCAATGAGTTTTGTTACCTGGATTTTGTTTCTCTACTTTTTTCTAAATTGGAATCTTTAACTGAAATAAGTGATATAATTTTTCTTGTTCTTACTAATCAAATAATAAACAATTTTTATAAATATATCCACAAATTAAAAGTTGTTGCTATATTTCTTCATTATATTCATCTGTCTGATGACTTTTGTCAGTCACTGTACAGTACATGGATTTATGTTTTTGTAGATGGTATATGGTTAGGTTATTCACTCCTAGTGTCACTGAATCTGACTATTGTCAGAAAATTGTGCTGCTCTAGCTTTTGACTTTCTGAAGACAGAGAACTAGTGAAAGCTACTCATTATGGTGAATACATTGATTTATATGCATTTTTCTTAAGAAGTGTATTTAATACATTATAATAAATTTATTATTTTTTAAAACTTTTATGGATTTTTTTTATGGATTAATAATTTGAAAAATGATAAAGAAAAACTTGAGACTTATAAATAACTTTTAAACTATAACTTAATATTAATTATTTATTTATTAAGATAAAGTTTTATGAATTTCATAGAGACAATGGTTTATTTATGTTCTCTTTTTATAAAGACAATATTACTTGAAAATGGAAGAAGGAAAATTTAATTATTTAATTGACAATATTGAAAATTCCAAAGTTCATGCTATTATCCTTGAATATGTCTTACAAATGAAAAATGTTTCACCAACAGAGATTTCTTATTTTACTAATAAGATAAGTATAAATTTAATTGATATTTTTTATTTGCATATATAAGGATAGGTCAATAAATAACCAGCCAAAAGCAACAATATGGTTGGGTGTGCCGTTTCAGCAGTAATTGTTGGTTTTTGGAGTATACGTTGTCAAAATTATTATTATTTTTGTTTATTCCCTTTTTTGGCTAGTGTTGTATGGCAGCACTGTGGGAACAGCATGTGGACTGCAGTGGTGTAGCATGGGTGTCAGTCGCTCGGGGCGGAAGAAAATTTCGCCGCCCCCTTATTTAGGTATTTTTACGAGATATTATTATTTATTGTGAAATTTTGCCGCCCCTGTAAGTGCCGCCCGGGGCGGGCCACCCCTGCTGCCCCCACTATGCTATGCCACTAGCGGACTGGCATCTTGTGCTATCTGGTTTGGACTCTTGGGTTGGTCCATTGGTCACCTTAATGTTCTCAGGAACCGTGTGTGTGTGTGTAAGACTTTTTTTGAGAAAATCTTGGAACTAAAATCCGTCCGCATCGAAGCAATTACCTGCTAGGAATGATATATCGAGTGTTTAGGTTAATAAGTCATTAGTCTATATCAGCAATTCTCAACCTTCTTAGCTCCGTGACCCCCAAATAATAAATATAAATAAAATTAATATTTTGCGACCCCCTCCCCAAACAGACTAATAACAGTAATCCCTTACAGTCAAAATTCAATTAGTAATAGTAATTATAAATGGAAATTTTTAAAAATATTATATAATCACATTGCACTAATTTTATACATTAAGAAAATATCAACAGTATAAAAAATGTAATGCAACTATTCCTATTATTTTATGTCGCTGCGTTTATAGCCATGGGTATGAACATGCATGTATGACATGTACTGTACATACATGAGCAATTTACAAGTTCCAACTTGATGTGTACATGCTCTTTTTAATTTGATCTTCTATAATACTCGCTGTGAGAGCGTGTTTGAACATGCATATGGATGCATTTGAACAAGTTATGCTGTCACTAGTATAAAAGAGGCACTGGCAATTGCACCACTTCAGTTAAGTTTTGAATGCAAAGTGTGTGTCTGGTGCTTTTATTTTAGTGTGCAGTCAACCGTAAAACTGAATTGTTTTTTTAATTTCTAATGTGAAATGGATAAATTTGTGAAAAAATGAAGTGAGCCATCTACATCCAGTGAATTGGTTGGTAAAAAGACAAGGTTATACAATGACAGTTATTTAAATTATGGTTTCACCTCATTGGATGGAAAGCCACAGTGCATTGTTTGCTCTCAAGTTCTCTCCAATGAAAGCATGAAGCCATCAAAATTAGTTTGACACTTGGAAACTAAACATCCGGCTCATAAAAACAAATCCTTGGAATTTTTCAAAAGAAAATTACATACCTTGAGAAATCAACAAATTTTTATTTGAAGCCATACTGATTAAAGTGTACTTGAAGCATCTTATCTCATAGCATTAAGAGTAACTAAGATGTCCAAACCTTATACAATTGCCGTAAACCTCATATTGCCTGCTGCAATTGTGATATGGTCAGTGTTTTAATAGGTGTGAAAGAAGCAAAAAAATTGAAAAACATTTCATTTATAAGTTTATAATAAATGATTTTTTCTTACAAAATGATTTCATTATTGTTTCGCACCCCCCCTTTAATATCACTGCAACCCCCACATTGAGAAATGCTGGTCTATATTATTGCCCAATGAATATTTTTGATTCATGTGTTGAATTTGCTGGAAGGACCTTTGTGTGAACCACCACATGTAGCCTACTTGTGGAATTTGTGTACATATCCTGTATATATTTTGTATATAAACTTAGTTATATGTGTTTTCTTTGTTGTCTCTTATTGTCTGTGGTAATCCCACTCCTATATTCCTGCAATCATCCTTCTATGGATGTTTGTGGATCCCACACTAGTTTTGCCAGCTGGTTATTTATTGATCAATCCTTGTAATGTTTATATTATTTGCTGTTTGTGTAATGTTTTAATCTTAAATTTTCAATTTTTTTTTAATTCAATGTTAAAGTTGAAAATATTTTACTTTCACTATGTGATAAAATATGAAAAATATATAAATTTTTAATTCATTTAATATGTGTGATACAGTTGTTGTGATTTCAATTAATAAAGATAATTTTAACTTAATAGTAATTGTTAATAAGGATTAATTTTTCCTTTACATATGTGACATTTTAAATCAGATCCATAATTCTGAAATAATTGGCCTAAATTATATAAATGGAATATTGGAAATTTTATGGGTAAGTTTTAATAATGTTTTAAATTACAAAATCAAAAGTCTATTAATTATAAATTTATTTTCATTAATAAACTATTTTTAACAAAATTTTATTTTGTTTTTATTTTATTTTGTCATATTCAAAATAATTATTTATTACTGTTGTTACTTTACTACTTTTAAACATATATATTTTTAAATATAATAATTTAAATATTTTAAACTTCATTTTTTACAGACTCTTGCTAGTAAAGATGTAATTAGTAAGTTGTGACATAAACATTATTATTATTTTATTATTATTATTTTTCAATAAATATATTTTATGAATAACATATCTAGTCCATTGAGTTTGAAATTGAATTTGAGTTTGATAATTTTTATCTAATTATACTTTATTGAAATTATAATAAATGCATAATTTAAAATTTTAATTTATTTATTCAAATTTCTTAAACATACACAATGGAACAGAACATGACATGTGCGCCACACTTCTGTTACACTGCAATTTCTGCACTGTCAATAGTTTTATGCTTCTCTGTCACAAGTGTTGATATCTCTGAAGAGAGACTAGAAAGTCTGAAAGTGTTAGGATTTTTAAGCAAAATTTTTTATCTTGATCTTCAAAAGAAGCAGAGATCTATGTGTGTTGCTATACTGCTTGTTACTTTTCTTCTTGTCAGATTTTTATGAATATAAAATTTCATGGACCACTTCATTTACACTTGAAGTCATCCAAGATTTTTTCAGTTACATGGTCATTCTTAATATTGTATTCATTCATTTTTTTCATTAACTTTCAACTTTATACAACATATTTCTTCTTCAGAGCCATTTATAGTATCATTGTCCTGCATATTTTCTTTTGCAACAGATATAGTTCTTATATTCATTTCCATTTCCAAATCACTCTAAATACAAATGCAACACACACACAAAATGAGATGTAATTATTTAAATTCTGCTAAATGTTAACTCAAAAAAGCAACTGCAACTGTTACATGCATGTAAGCCAACCTGGGAAAAACCATGTTTTCAAGAGGTGTTTGAAGATATGATTGTAGTGTCTAGGACAGGCCTGACCAACCTGCGGCCCATCACGTTAAATTGTGTGGTCCACTAAGCGATATTATATATTTATTAAAACTTTTGTTTCCCGTTATGTGTAAACCAAAACAATTAAATAAATGAAAATTTGCCTGTGTCATTGTTATAATGCGCAAGTGCGAGTACAAACTCTTAGTATAACAATAAAATCTTACTCATTTTGTATTTGTTTTACTTTTTTAAAGCATGTTTGCCTAAATTGTGGCTTACCGTGATGCATGATCAAAGTGGCCCATGAAACAATTTGGGTTGGTCAGGCCTAGTCTAGGAAGTATCGAAAGTATTCTAGACAATAAGTTGGGTAAAATGTATGTGTGAGGACTTTACATAGACAACACCTTGACTTTCTATTAACAAAATTTTAATAATAGACAAATACATCAGAACTTACACTACTTACTACCAGATACAACTAAATAAAAATTAATTTACAATATAATTTACAGATGAAGGTCACTTGCTGAATCTCCTTAGTATGAGAACAATTTTTTTTTTTTTTAAGGGGTCCAAGAGTCCACTCTCAACAGTCTTGGCCATGTGATTCACTGATAAGTTCAGAGAATGATAATATTAGTTTTATCTGGTTATATACCCCAAACACTCAGTCTGATGATAATGATAATTTATCATGACGTATAACTTACTATGATGCGATCTGATTGTTTCTTGAGTGGTTTGCTACCAGTTGCCCAAATCGGGTTGTGTCTTTCTTTCTTCCTATTTCACTCTCCACTCCAAACAAGCCTCTGTGCATCTGATCCAAGTCCTGGTTAGGAAAAAGATAGTTCATCTGCACATGGGATGTCAATTTATTCATTCCGCCATTATACTACGTCACACCCTTCACGTGGTCATCATACAACCAATCGTTGCATGGCAGCTGACACCACCCCAAAAACGTGGTTCTACCCAAACGAAAATATTAACATTTCAACAATTACAATTTTAGGCATGGACTAAAGAAACATATTACACAAAGGACATAAACATATACAAAAGTCATATGAAAAATTGTATATAGTGATGTAGCACTACATGATCAATTGTACTGACACAAAAAGGGGAAAGGGACATTATGCTAGCTCTGCAGAGAAGTCACATTACAAATAAGCCTAGAATCAATCAGGCTTATTGAACAAACTGAAGTTCACTTTCTTAATTGCTTAAAGCTCTGCAAAATGCCTAAGAAATGTCAGGCTGAATAGCAAATAGATGATGATTTTTCAATTTGCCATGTTCAATGTAAAATGACTGCATTCTTTACAATGAGCTGGATTTTCCAATTTGCCTATGACATATATATTTTAAAATTATATCCTTTTGTAAGAATTATACTTAGTTTATTATTTAACTAAATATTTTTCCAATAGATGGTTCTATGTGTAAAGACAGCAAATTGATAGTAAATGAAAATTAATTGTTTTATAGAAATTCAATTGATATTTTGGGGTGGGATGTCAGACATTATCTAAGTTAGAAGTATGTGAATGTAACTGTCAAATTTTTGTAAAAATTGGTCAAATGGCCTAAGAGTGTATAGCAAACAGACAAACATCCTCATTTATATATAGAGCAGTAGTTCTCAACCTTCCTAATGTTGCAACCCTTTAATACAGTTCCTCATTTTGTGGTGACCCCCCAACTATAAAATTATTTTTGTTGCTACTTCATAACTGTAATTTGCTACTGTTATGAATCATAATGTAAATATCTGATATGCAGGATGTATTTTCATTGTTGCAAATTGAACATAATTAAACATAGTGATTAATCATAAAAAACAATATTTAATTATATATTGTGAAATATTTATTTCTAATTACAAATAAATGAAATTTTGTCTTGAAACATAGTGTAGCATGGGTAACAGTCTTAATATAACAACAGTAAACTACATTGCTACATTTTCCGATAGTATGCGTAAAAGCCAACGTCAGTGCGAAAGTTGAGATTGCTTCTTTTTCACCAGATCAGAGATTCGTGGGGAAGTCTTTTCAAGAGCACAACAAAGATTATCTTCCACAACAAGTCTACTTCTGTATTTAGACTTGATAACCAACAAGCTGGAAAACCCTGTTTCACAAAGATATGTTGTTGGAAATGGAAGAAGAACACGCGACACAGTCTCAGACAGAACAGGATATGACTGCAATATACACTTGATCCCGAATTTTGTAACCAGCATTGTAGAGAAATCAGTTCTCGCTGCATCGCTGTTAATAAGTTCATTGAACTTATTAACAGTGATTGTGCCTCTTGTGTTTCCTGAGACAGCCTCTTGTGCTGTCTCAGGAACATCTTCAATTCTGATTGTGAATGGGCTTATGGCAATTGAAAATGGGGTGTCAGGTAGATTTAGAAAGTATAATGAAACTTCATCTGCAAGCATGTGCAAGTGTTCTTTCACAAAATTATCATCGTAATCCTTTTGTCTGGTTCAATGTCATGTTCCTCAAAGAAAGCAGATAAAGTAGGCAACAAGTAAATTTTATTTTCATCCAACTTTTTTTTTTTTTTTTGCCAAAGCTGAAGTTTCATTTGGAATGATCGGATCTTTTCAGACAAATCGAGGCATGTTGCATTTGGTCCTTGCAGTGATAAATTTAACTCATTCAAGATGGCAAAAATGTCAACCAAATAAGCTATTTTCTGCAGTTCACTTTTATCTCTGAAAAGTGCTTCAAACTGTGGTCTTGCTTTCTGATTAAAAACCATTTTGAGTTCATCATGAAGCTCAAAACACGTTTTAAAACTATTTTTCTAGACAACCATCTTACTTCAGTGTGAAATAGCAGAGCATTGTTTTGTGCATCAAACTTGTTGCACAGTTGCAAAAACAGTCGACTAAACAGTTGACTGTTTTTGCAAACTGTGTTTGCAACTGTTTTGTTTCGTCGAAGTGCTCGCCTTTACAAAATTGACAAAACTTATGACACTTTTCATTACTTCTTGTAACTCTCGTGGCAGTGTCTTGGTTGCTAATATTTGCTGATGAATCATACAGTGAGTTTCAATGATTTTTGGTGACTCATTCAGTACCAAACATTGAAATCCAGATTGACATCCTGGCATAGCTGGAGCACTATCTGTGCAAATACCATAAACCTTTTCCCAAGAAACCTTATTCTCTTTCAGAAATGAACCAACTGTGTCAAATACATCATGTGCAGTAGTTATCATTTCAAGAGGTTTGCAAAAAAGAAATTCGTCTTTAAAGTCACCCTCATTAATTTACCTCATGTAAACCAGTAACTGTAAACAGTTTGCAACATCTGTAGATTCATCAAGCAGGATACTAAATATTGGAAGTGTAGCAGATTTAATTTCCTGGATTACCTGATCAAGAATATCAGCAGACATATCATTTATTCTTCTGTGACAGTATCATTAGATAAGGAAATTGCATTTAGTTTTGTAACAAATTCATCTCTGATCATAACTCGAACAATGTCTTTGGCTGTTTACAACAGTAAATTCTCAGCAATCATGCAAGGTTTCATAGTTCTGGCGATTCTGAGTGCCACCAAATATGAATGGCTACTATGTTTCGTTTGTGATACTTGTGACCAGTGTCAAGTCTGGCATTCTTCAGTCCATCAGCTTTGCTTCTAAAATAGTTGGTATCCTTGTCGGCAAAGCTTGGAAGCTTGCTATCAAAATGCCATTTTAGTTTGTTTGGCTTCATAGATTTGGCTGATAGAACTTCACAACAAATAATACATTGTGGTTTCTCAATTCCTGCTGTAATTATTAAAGTAAAACCATACTGTAAAAAATTATCACTATATTTTCTTTTCTTAATGTTCTTCTCTACATGATCCATTGTCATGGGATGGTTTGCTAATGAAAATACAGTCAAACCTGTTTTTATGCAGTCTTTTTTTGTGCGATTTTTTATTTGTGCGGGTTTTTTTGTGCAATTTTTTATTTGTGCAGTATAGTTGGCGACTAGTCTTGTGCGATTTGTCATGTCTCACGTTGACTTATTATAGCTAAATAAACTTATTATAGCTAAATAAACTTATTATAGCATAAACGAACTTATTATAGTAATATTATTGCATGAATATGCGAAAAATGAAATAATTTATTTTTTAAGTCAACAAAACACCACCTGGACAAAAATATGTAAAACAGACGATAGACGAGACGATGCAGTCAAGTGCTGACATCTGTTGTCAATAAATTCTATTTCGTACAGTTTTGAGTTATTTTCTATGTGAGACTTTTTTATGCGGTCCCTATTGACCGCATAAAAAAATATTTTTTTAATTGTGTTGCGAAAACTATTTTTTATAGCCATTCGTAAAGTTTCATGCAATTTTTTTTATGCGGTCCCTATCCACTGCATAAAAACAGGTTTGACTGTAATATATAACAATAGTTTTAATAATACAAAAGGTGACATGGCATAGTTTAGTCAATACAGTTCATTAAAGTTTCCTATGATTTACCATTCTCTGTATTGTTTTTTTTACATACCTGTTACTATCACAAGGTGGTAGTATTTACATCAACCACAGCTGAATATAAAAAGAGCAATCTGCATCCAGATTAAGTTTCCACGGTACAGATATTTTTTTTTGCAGTAGATGATTTTACAGTACATGATTTTACATTTATCCAGTAATTATAATTCATGAAGTGTCGTTTTACCTTCAATACTGCTGCTTTAAACACAGTAGCTGCTCTCTACACATGTGTGAATGGTCTGCATAAGTACATTATGGTGCCAACCCTGTCACATACACCTGTATTTGTACGGGGTGTATGTGATGGAGTTGGTGTGATGATGTCATCACGCTGGGTGTATCTGCATGTGGGCGGACCCGTCTGGAGACAGGCAGAGGAGCGGTGTCTCAGTTCCTAAAACCATCGGAAATATGTGTTTTCCGATGGTCTTAGGCGACCCCTGTGAAAGGGTTGTTCGACCCCCAAAGGGGTCGCAACCCACAGGTTGAGAACCGCTGATATAGAGAAATACATTTTCATATAAAATAGTTTTTCTACTACATTTCTCATCTTATTTTTGACAAGACTATGTCTTGTTTATAAAATGGTACTGCCTGATGTGTTAACAGCTTAGAGGTATGAAGGAGTACATGTCAGGAGTTGAAATTTGGCACAGAATATTATGTGCTCAAATCATGCGCGCATAAAAAAAACCAGACTTGTAGGTAGTCAGGGGACCGAGAACTGAGACAAAATAAAATACAAAATGGTGATACACTTTACAAACAGGCAGCAGTGTGAAATTTGTGCATGTGTTGCTCGTTGGAAAGTTGGAAATATGAATATTGTGAAATCAAATTTTGACAAATACATGCATTGGGAAGTTCAAAAAATGAATGTTGTTAAATCAAATTTTGGCGAACGAATCTTTGATAAAAACCCATTTACCTGTCTTGTGTTATTCCCCACATATTTCTGGTTGCCACATGCTAACTTTGACCAATCAACCAGAGATATCTCGTTTCATCATCAGAACTTTTTAAAACTAGATGGTGCATTGTTATAATTTTATATTAAAACTAACTTCCGAAATATAATTATTTTTTTTTTTTACATTTATTAATATAAATATATTTGATTTGTGCAAAATAAAAAAATAATTGTGAACGATACAATAGCCACCATAATTTTTTTCAAAAATGGGAAATTTTTGCATTGACAAAAATTCAACCTGGGGCATCATGCAATGGAGAGAAATTTCAACATTGGATAGGTTAATTTCACTGAAAATGCATTGTGGAAGACCTTGTGGTCATGGCTGTGGTGGCGAAGTTTGAATGATTACGCTCAAAACCAACAATACCAAAGATGATTGGAGAATGAGAAAGAGACCCGCTGTGAGCATCAAAGTGATTCCACTTAATAGTGAGTCTCCAAGACATAGTCTTGACCCAAATATGGCTTTGCCGTTTTACTCGTTTTTTCTTAAAACTTTATAATAGATTAATTTACAATAAAAATGCAAATAATCATAGTTACTGAATTTTCTCCCTTGCAGATGGTCTAGCACTTTAATTTTGTCTTTAGAGCATTTTGTCACAAAAGTCTTTTTTTATTTTTATTGTTGTTTATTACAATAAAAGAAAAACTAACTGAAGGTTTTTGCAAAATATAACACTGGCATTTACATTGTATTCTATTTTATCATAATGGGGCACTTCTGTTACAAAAAACATTGTGCTAGATGGGTGCCAAAATTGTTGACAGACATCCATAAGGAAGAAATGCGAGGCAACCATATTGCTGTTTCTGGAGTGTTACCACAAAAACTGCAATGAATTCTGCAGGCACATTGGCTGATGATGAAGCATGAATTATTCATATCACACCAGAAAGCAAGTTCTTACAATAATGGCATACAGGGTCTCCAAAGCCAAAGAAGATAAAGTAGATGATGTTGGCTTGGAAAATTATGTCCATGGATTTTTAGGACTTCAAATGCATTCTTCTTGTGAATTTGTAAACCAAGGAATGATCATAAATTTAGCATTGTATTGTCTTAAGCAGCTGTGCTGATCAGTTCAGAACTAATGACATGGACTACTAACTGCTGCAGTTTTGATGCATGATAAATATTTGACTGCATACTGCCATTCATATATGTGCATTACTCAAACAGTTTGGAAAAAATTATCAAGCATCTTTCATACAGTCCTGACTTTGTTCCTAATGATTACTACTTGTTTTTCTATCTGAAGAAGTTTTTGGATGGCCAGAGTCTAGGAAGTGATCAATAGATAAAAGACATTATGCAGGAGTGGTTAAAAGGCTTGGTGATAAACTTCTGTGATAAAGGAATACTTACTTGTCCTGTTCTTGTTACTGTTATGACACCACCAAAAGGTGGTGTCATAACAGTAACAGAACAGGACAAGTACTTGAATTTAAGTAGTGCTTATTTAGAATAGTAGTATCAATGTACGGTATTTTGTAATAAGAACATTTTAAAAATTCTTTACAAAATGTTTTTACATCTAACTGGTTCTTACTTTTTAGATGCACTTTGTAGATGTGCTGTAAGTTAGACATTTTCCTAACAGACATGCTACCATGGTAAATACTACAAACTCTTACAATATTAATTTCAGGGTCCCAGCCATTTGACACTGACTTTTCATTTATATTATGATCAGTCTCTGTAAAGAGTGTCATCATTTTATTTTAAAACAAAACTTAGAAATTGAATTGTATTAATATGCATTGGGCTTTATTTTTAATACCATGTGTAATTTTTAAAACCATTTAAATAGCTTGGGACTCTTATGCTTCATACTTCCCAAATTCTAGTTAAGGCAGAAGTACACAGGCAGAAAAATTAAGACAACATTGAATGCCAATGACTGCTACCACCAATCATCTCTTTTGATCTTGATAATTGAAGGGTGGTTGAACCTGTTATTGTTTAATGTCACTTTAATTTTGATGCCCTATGCTCTGCCATTATGGAGAGCCTAGTTATACCACTGTAGAATGAAGTTTTTCAAATGCATAAGTTTTCTATTATCAAATTTCATAATTATAGAATTGTGTTATTTGCAATATGTGATTTTCATAGTGTTTCTTAATTGTAAGAAAAATTTTCATTTTATTTTTTCAGAAAAAGAACCAGCAATAAAAATTTTAAAATCATTGTTGCAGTTTGTTACACTTGAAAACATTTCTATATGTTTGTTAAAACAGGTAAAGAAAAATAATTCAATTATATTTTTATATTCTAACAAAAAGATTTATAGTTATCATATTGACTATTAATGGAATTTTATTTATAAGATCAAAAAATGAAATATTATAATTTGTTAAGCCCAAATATTCTATAATAATCATATTACTTTCCAGATTATTCTGACTACAGTTTGGCTAGCTATTGGTCTGGTATGTTTTGGCAAAAGAAAAATTTTCTCTATTAATTCACTATTATTTGACATTAATGTTATCTAATGTCGATGTATTTATAACAGCTATGTGTAACAATGAATCATCCTGCCATTTATAGCATATGCTATTTATTAATGATAATCTGACACATTTTGTAAACTAAAATTTTTAATTAGTTAAAATTGCTAATTAGAATAGTTTTTTTAGGCAAAAAAATATGAGTTTTGCCTGTTACACTTGCACTTATTAAAATCATTATTTTGGTTTTAAACTTTTAGGCAGTTTTGGGTAGGTCAGTGATTAGGTTTTCATAATAGTTTAATTTGTCTAAATATGTACTACAAGTATTAGGAATCAAATATTGTTTCCTTTTTAAAGAAGTTATAGAATTATCTTACAAATATTGAATGATGAAAAAAATTATTAAACTTTCAATAAATTGTTGTTACTTGGCAATGTTTGCTATATTTTAATTCTTTTTTAAACTTTTAAACCATTATCACCAAAGTCTGAAAATGCATTCTCAACTTTGACACAGCTCTATTTATTTTGTTTGAATGGAAATGAAGCTATGAATTTGAGATGATTTTATATCAGATGAAAGTAATTTTATTAGGGATTTGCACAAACTGTACATCAAGATAAGTTGTTAACTGTGTTTAAAAATCCATATAAAATGACAAAAGCACCAGTTTTATTAACCTCAGCACCAAATCATGATTTCTCTAAGACTTTATTTATTTTCCTGTTTAGGTTAAAACATTCATTCATTTTATATATAAAATTTGGTGTAGAAGAAAAATTTTTTATATTTTTAAAAAATTTTTCTTATAAACCAAATATTATATAAAAAATAACCAATGCTATTTGAAAATTTTAAATCATTTATTCATTTTATTTCACTGGTATATACTTGTTCTCTGGTTAGACTTAACACATTTACAAAAAAAAATTGATGCTTCTTTTGCAGTCAATATTTTAACACCAACACAACAAAAATGTATCAGTGTTGCGGTTGTGTTGTGGAATTGAGGATTTTGGAGGATTGTCTATCATTTTAATTAATAATAGTTGCAATTTTAAATTGGGAATATAATATAATTTTTCATCAAGAGCTTTTTAGCTCTTGATGAAAAATGAGATAATGTCATTGCTAAGGTATCTTGCACTCACAGCAAGTCCTATTTTTGCACCTTTTATGAATTAATGCAAATATACAAATGCAAATATAATGTTAGTTTTTATTTTTTTGATCATCATTAAAACTCTCTTTGAATTGAGTTTGAATGGTATGAATATCTGAAAACATTGGTATATACTATTCTGTATAGGTTAGTTTATTCCTTACCAGATGAAAAAACTCACTACCAAAGTGACTTTGCACATTTTTAATTGTGCAATACAGTACTATAAATCCATATAAATATATAATGTAAGTGCACTTGGACCATTGGAGGTTGCAATTTTATTTTTTTAATGTAATGTTTGTCCATTTTTTATCATTTTATACAAATCAGGAACTTAATTAGGAATGTCTTTTGGTGCCCTCTTCAAGATGGCAGAGTTGCTCTGGTCTGATATAGACATCCATGAAAAATTCCTGGGGTTACTAGCCCAGATTTAATCCTGGGCCTATCAGAGCAGCAGGTTGATATCATAACCATCTAAGTCATCTGGTTAGTTAGATTTCCTTCGTTGTTAAGTAACTAAAAAATTAAGTACACTTAACTGACATTAAAAATAGTTTTAATAAATTTTTATTACAATACAAAATTATAGGACTACTATACCTAAGAATTTTAAAGCAATAATCTTTAATAAAGTGTGCTTTATTTTTGCTTTTATTAATCTCTCTTAAAGTACAGGGAGCAGCATTGACCAGCTTAGATACTCAGCACTAGGATCTCAATACTGGAACACTAGACAATGCTGATACATAATTAAAAAACTTATCCAAAAGACTGTTTATTAAAATATCTCAACACTTAAAACATTTAGTGAAGTGCTAAGAAATCTTATTTTACTAAGCAAGTTGAATTAAATGTGTTTTTTATGAATTTAAATTTTAGACGTAAATTAAAGGTTACATAGTCAACATATTAAAGAGAGAGATTTTGCTCAGAAAATGCTGATAAACATCAACTTTTTGCACCAAGATTCCTTTGTATTTACAATCATTGAACTACTTTCATTTCTCAGCATAAAGATTCAAAAATCTGATATGGTACACATTTTTTAAATGTGAATATTGATCAGAAAGGTCTACATAATTTGGAGCACATTTAGTGTTTTGCTTTGAATGTGGTCTCCAAAATATGCAAAGAAAATGGATGTTCTACTCTTGTATTTATGAAGAGTGCTTCCTATGAAAGGTGATTCTGATTTGATCATTGTTTGCTTGTCCAGTTACACATTATGTATCTATCACTTTCTGTACACCCAGAAAACTACACTTGAAATCTTTGCATTACATTATTTTTACACTTTAATAACTTTTACCCAATTAGCAAGGGAACCTGAATTTAGTGTGTGAACATTAAAAAAAAAAGTCTTTTGGATAGACCGGGTTTAGTTTTGCACCTTTGTTCCTGAACAGTGCCTCTTTTTTTTTTAAATAAAATATCTATTATTGTTATGTACACCAAAAACAATTGTTAAAGATTTTAAAAACTTATTACAGTGTAATTTTTAATCTACTTACACTATAATAAGTTTTTTTTAACTACTTACATCTTTTATCATTTATTAAAGCTAGAGTTTTTAGTTTGTTGAATGTCTGAATGAATGTTGAATTGAATGTTTGTTAACAGTTTGTTGAATGTTTAACAGTTGTTGTTATAAAAGTCTCAATGTTGACAGTGTTGAGGCTTTTTATAGCAGCAACTGTTAAACCTTTATAAAATAAAAATGCGAAAAACAACTTTAATATAATCCCAAATATTTTTTAATGTTCCTTCTAGTATAAAGAAAGATGCTGAAAATTTTTCCATTTCAGTTATTGTTGTAATAAATGCAGGGTGTGGCAGCAGAATGAAGTAAAAAGGGGAACTGCTTGGTTGGAACAGAGAGTTTAATCTGTGCTGTATAGAGTACACATACCAAAAAACAAAAGGAGATAACAAGAATCTTCTTACATAAACAAAGGTCTAGACATCACCTGGAGTGTCATGATCCTCTCACCAACAACTACATTTGAAAATAATTTTTTTTTTAAGTTAAAATGTTTGTCTATTTAATATTGTCTCTTTTCTTATTCTGGTATTTGAGTTAAATACACTTCCTATAATATGATGGAGGGCTGCAAATGATGGCTCAATTTTTCAACACATAACAGGCAATCCAGAGGCACAAAGAAAGCAAGGTATATGCAAGTATTTTTAGTTTTTGAACTCATTTAAGATTGTTATTTATTTATTGAGCTATTAAATTGTTTTTTGTTAAAAAAAATCAATGTGGAAAATGTTGATTAGGACTATAATTTTTTTTAATGATTAATACAATAAAATGATAGTTTGAGAACTGGTAGAAGCATGAGAAAAAAAGTGTTATTTATATGGAGTTAGTTTTGGGACCATATAAATCTGACAATGTATACACAAAAACAAAGGTAACAAGAACAATGTACTGTACTGAGGTTCCACTGTAAGATATTCAGAATTCAAAAATGCTAAAACATTTTTAGATCATTTGGTAATACTTCATGTCTTCAATGTGTATATTATTATTATTATTATTTTATATATATATATATGTTTACTGGCCAAACCAAATTTCAGGCCAGACTAGTTTGTTCTACGTGTGTCAGGATATACTAGTTTAGCCTAGGACAATCTAGTTTGGCCTAGGCTGAACTGATTTAGAATTATTATTCAAGTATATTAATGGTTAAAATAAAATTAAAATTCAAAGGCAATTAGATGAACAATATTTATTCAAACATAGTCTACTTAATTATAAAAAATGGTATTGATTAGAAGTGACACAACACTTGTACAAAACTATAAAATAAAAATAAGCTAATCAGTACTTATCAGTTTGTATTTTTTTTAATTAAGCCATGCACTTTTAAAGGTTTATAAATATAAAGGTACGAAAATATTTTCAAAAATTCAAACGAAGTAATAAAAATAATGGTTGAAGTGTACCTAGGTAACCCCAATGGTGGCACTTCGGTTAGGTTGGCTTGGTTAGGTTAACTACATTTTTAGTAGATGTTTCCTTTTTTTCTTTTGTTCAAGAACTATCGTGAATCAATAACAAGTGACGTTAAACACTGGGTGGCCTGCCGGCGGCTCCCCTCTGGGAGGAGTCTATTGGGAGCACGAACATTTGGAAGCGGCGCCATTGGGGTTACCTAGGTACACTTTAACCAAAATAACTTTGAGTCAAAATAAATTATAAAACCAAAATAAAATTAAAAATTAACTTATTTATGCTTGTTAGTGTAACATATATAACATATAAAATATTTAATCTTTTATTTATTTTTACAGGGTGTAGTGTGGTGGCATTTCGAATTACACAAAATCATTTTTTTTTTTTTACACTGGCACCTACTTGTAGTACATAAATCAGTTTGGCTTAGGCCAAACTAGTTATGCCTAAAGTATTTAGGCCAAACTAAATTGTCCTAGGCTAAACTAGTATATCCTGACACACATAGGACAAACTAGTTTGGCCAGTAACATATATCAATACATATACTTTTATATATACACTTTTATTCCAGCTGGAATAAAAGTGTAAGTTGGCTGAGAGTCATAGAGGGCCATGGGCTCTAAAGTTGCCTTCAGTTGGTGCTTTGAGTAATCAGTATGGTTATATCTAAATTAATTAATCAATAAATAACTCTGAAAGTGAAGGTCAAACATACTCCTGGTAGGTGCTGGTAGCTTACCTGCAATGCATCTGCAAGGTAAACAAGAGTTGTAGATTTTAGATCTGCTCCAGGCTGACTCTCTTTTCTTCCAAAATAGTCTAAATTAAAATTGAAAATTAATGAATTAATTATTAAATTTATCATAAGATGGCAGCTTAATCACCTATCTCTACCAAAATTGCTTTGTATTCGATTATTAATTAACATTAATATAGCCCAAAAAATAATCTGGAAAGTTGATAATTCATATTTTTTTTATTATTTAGTATTCGTTTACACAAAGTAAATAGTTGCAAATAACTTTTTCACTTGTCATTTAAAATTATTTCTGCCAACTGGCATAAATTCATATCATTTGATATTGTTTTACTATGGCAAGTGATTTCAAATGATATTTTTATTTATCATCTTATGCTCTTATTTATCTTATTTTTGCGAACTTTTCAAAAGAACAAATAAAAGCATAAAAAATGTAAAACTTTAGCATTGGTTTATTTGATTTAGATATTGATTTGAAGATATTTATCCTCTGCAATAATAAAACTTTAAATTATCATAGTAATTTTTTATATGCACTATAAAATATAAAATTTATTTTTTATAGGCACTTATTATAGTTAATCAATTGCTAAGATCAAAGAATACTTTAACTTTGTTCCGAAAAGATATTTTCAAAAGTAAAAGTGTACTGTAAGTAATGTATTTTAATTCTATTATTACAACAGTTAACTTGTACACTCTTTTATTTTTCATAAAATTTATGTAGATTATTATAATTTTTTGTTTTGTAAAAATAGTCATTGTGAGACAGTTACAAGATAAATGTGTAAATTTTAAAAGCAATTCATAATCTTTGGAATTTGACTTACTACCATTGGATTATTGAAATCATAGTGAATTTATATTGATTTAAATGTAAAAATTTAGTTCCGATTAAATCAGTTAAATATCAAATAATCTAACTTCATTTATAGAAATCTTTTTAATTCAGTGAAGTTATAGCAAAAAAATGTTTTCACTTATTTTGAATGGCTACCTTCTGGTTCTATAATAAATTTACATGTCTGTGTTTTGGAAATGCTATTGGTTAATTTAATAATTTTGTGGTTAATATCAGCTAATAAAGCTGGATTTTCTGGTAGTATTGTATTACAAAAACAACCAAACTGTGAATCAAAACAATCAATTAAGAATATTTTTATTCTTATGGACTCTATAATTTTTCAACAGAATATGAACATGACCATTCAAGATGGCTGGAACACATTTGTTTCCTATCATTTTGTTAAAAGACTTCTGTTCTGTAGCAGCTTGTGATAAGCATTGCAAAACTGCAACATCCCAAAATAAAAGTAAAATTATAAGATAATTTTCATTTTATTACATAGTAATTATATAACTTATTATACACAATTAAAATTAACTTTTTTATCAAAACCAATACTGATCAAACTAGTATATGAAATAAAAACAATTCTATTAAAGTGATTGTGTGCTGTGTGCTCTTACAATAGCACTAGTGAAAGAGTGCAATGTTATTTCCCACTCAGAGAAAAGTTCCACTTGTTTGGCTACCATGTCTTATGAGATAATGAAATGCTTGATGAACACTGCTATTAAAATATTCTAATATTAGATTTTTAACTTATTGAAATTTATAATGTCTATATTATAATACAGATCAAACTGATGAAGAGATTGCTCAAAATGCAACTTTGACTGAGCATCAACAATAAAATACAGTCAAACTCAGTTATAATGAGCACTATGGGATCGGCAAGATTTCCTCATTATAACCATTACTTGTTACATCCATGAAGAGCAGTGATATAACTAGGGAGAGAATGGGTGGCTGCTTTGAGTGCAAACATGTGCAGGTATCCTGTGGGCAGCAAAATTTGCAGCTATGCTACTGATAATTAGTGAAATCTAACTTTTTTAATTCTAAATAAATTTATTCAAAAAAGTATATAAATGTAATTACATTATACTGTATTTTTATTAATAGTTATATGAACTTCAATATAATTAATATTTGACAATTGATTTTTTCATAATTAAAGATAATACTAATTATAAAGATAATTAACAATATGCCCAATTTCAGTTAGTATTTTATCTATAAATTCTAAAATTGAAGATTACTTTATTTTTCAATAATGTTGATACTGGCAAGATGACAAATCAAACTTTCTACACACTTCAACATTTTTAGCAGCACATTCTAACTCACAAATAATTTCTACTTCCTTGTAAACTGAGAAACATTTTCTTTTCTTCATAGACATCTTTCTCATATAAGGATTCAATTTCTAACTAGAGTATATGGTAATTTTACAATTGTAGTGATGATTAGGTAAATTGGCAGAGTAGGCTAGAAGCTAGACAAGAAAGAGGGGGACGGTTTCCAAAAAGAAAGTTAAATGATAAATAGGCTTGTAATTCCTGCAGATTATGAAACTAATTATCCAGTGGTTATAAAACTAAGTAATTTTTTCAGTTTTATTTCTTCCAAGAATTCAGTATTGCATTTCTCACTATTTTAACAATTAAGAATGTTCATGTGTTTGCATAGCTACTAAAAATTCTCTCAGTATATCTGTAAAGTACCCTTGATATAACAATGAGAAAATGTATGGAAATACATGTAAATTAAAATTATAAAATAAGGCTCACATCAACCATTAACTGGTGTGAATTATGATTAACACTTGAGTAACGAATGTTTTTGTAACCCCATCTGGTTTCTTCTTCAGGCTTTTTTTAATTCAAAACAAGCTGGATCTTAAAATTCAAACATAAAATTGAATGGTAAGAGAAGATTTCAAATAATGAGACCTTATGCACATGTATTCCCCATGACATGTTTAAATAACATTGAACATTAAATATCATTATCGAGAAATGACATGGATACCAAATTCGAACTTAAAATGAAAGAGTAAGAGGATGAGTTTGAATAAAGAGAACTTATGTATGTGCATTTCCCTTATCATCTCTAAATAAGTGTGAGACTTAGCCTTATTTACTTAACTGCATCCTGACCTAATTTTCTAACAATACCATTTTGTTGAATAACTGTCAACTTTCACCCCTGGGAGTTAACTCTTCAGCCAGTTTTCAGCAACTAAATGATGCTTTCTCATAACCTCCCGACCTATTGTCGCAAGATTGTCAATTGAATAGAGACAGAGACCAAACGCCAAGGCAGTTGCCACTCGTTTGTCCTACCGGAAAGTCGTCACCCAGTCACCATGGATTAAGGGGTGTTGTGCCAAATTCATCACTGTGTTGTGCCTCAGATTATTTTTGGATATTATTTTCGACCAATATTGCCGGTGAGGATGAACTGTCTCGAGAACTGTCATTTGAACTCCAATCCAGAACTTTCTGAACATCCAACGAACACTATCATCATCTCTATCATCATTTCTGTCAGTCCCAACTTTGCCAGGTATTTATCACCTTGCAAAATCGATGTAAACTCTCTCTCTTCAACCGCAAAAGTATCTTAGATATTTCCCTCTCTTTCGAGGACTGCCTGTATTCTAATGTTGTTTGTCCAATAAATGTTTTGTTACCCTAATTTCTGCATGAGTCACTTCCAGTGCGCTGTCTCTCACTCCAGATTGAATCCGATTGCCTGTGCACGTGGCTGCTCACGTGACTGAATTAACTGATGTCTCAGCTCCCGTGTTAATCTTGACATGGTGGTGTCTATCCTGACAAGGCATTGAAGAGGTGCTGATTCTCCGGTCACTTAAGATTGAATATTAAATATTGTCATCAAGTAAAGCCTGCCATGCCATTGAAAGACACATCTTTTCCCTAAAATTAATGCATGTGGATCTGCAGCAAGCCTCAAAATTAAAATTGTTATGGCATTTTGCTTGTTATAATCATGAACTCATTTTATCCATATACGTTATAATGGACTTCAACTCTACTTCTAAATCAGTGATTAATGTGTCCCTTGTGAATCCACTACTAGAAACTAATCACACAATATTGAAAGAAGCATCTTGTTATTTCAAAATATAGATATGTTAAATTCAAAAATAAACATATATAGTAAATCTATTAAATGTATTGTGTGTCAACTACATAAAAGTTTATAATTAATTAATCATAGTTTGAAATTCAGGATTATTTAACTATAAATTACAGTAGTTGTTTTTATATAATAAAAGGAAGATATTTTTAAAATTTTATTTTAATTTTTCATGTTTAATTTTTTTTTTACAACATAAGATACTATTTCTCAGACCATTTTTTCTTCTTCTAATTTTAGTTCTTGCTTTATTTTATTTAAAAAAGAGAGAGAAATAAAATGGATAAAAATGATTATCACAAACAAATTTATGAAATTATGCAAAGTTCTAGTCTGTCAGCAATCACACAATGTATTGGTTTAAGCAAATGCATTGTTTCTTTGATCAATCAATTTGCAATATTGGATATGCAGTTATTATTTTGGAACTGTCAACAACAGGCATATCAAATGTGTGAAATTGTTTTACAAAACAGCATTAACAACGTAAAGTTGTGTTTAATTTTTAAAATTACAAAAAAATGTCTTAACGTCTTGACTACAAATTGCATTTTGTAATCATAATAAAATTTTGCCATTAAAAATAAATGTAAGGATTTATAAAAAATTTTTAGATTAAAGCTTTTAATCTAAAATTAAGAATAACAGGCACTTTTGACAAATTCAAGATTGTATTCTTTAGGTAACAAACAATAGAGTATGAATATGTCATAATGTTCTAATAGAATGATTAATAGCTATAATGTATTAGCCATTTTTTAAACATTTACAACATGTCAACATTTTGAAGCAGGTATAAAATACATTTCAGAAGCATGTAAAAGTTAAAGTATTAAGAAAAAGTAAAAAAACAAAGAACACGCAAGTCATATAGATTGTCCATAGGTTGCTATAACATTGGATAATAAACAATAAAACATATACATATCAACATCACAGAAAATATAAAGAAACAGAAATCTAAATATATAATATATAAGAAAATTAACATGTTAAAGCATCATATAGACTGATTCAAACATATCCAAGATCAAGAGTTGGTTTATTACAAGCTTTGTGTGTTGTTATACACAAAGACTCCCATAAGTAAAGGATTCTACAGTCTAAACATGGTTTTATTAGTTTAAGGTCATCCGTAATGGTATGTAATTGTTTTATAAGACATTTTTGGCAAGATCAATAGTAGCTCTGCAATTATTGATACCATTTTTGTGTTCCTGAAAACTGTTTTGTAACTTTTTGGATGTGGCTCCCATGTAAAAGATATTTGCTCCTGTTTGAGCTTGTTGTAAAGGAATCAAGTATACCCTTGATTTTTCTAATAATGACCAGCAATCTCTATCATTGCTTAACATTCTGTACAGGGATGGTTGCAATTTAATGGGTAATGATATGCGATGTTTTTTGAAGGCATGCACTATGTGAGAATCTGAAAAGGAGGGGAGAACAATTAAGTTAATTAAATAATTTAATTACCTAAAGTAATACTTCAACACCTCCCCAGGAAAGAAGGGCAAACAAAAGGTCAAAGATGAGAGAAGACCAACCCAGACTAAACCCACACACATTCTCTTTTGTGCAATTTCTTGATAGATAACAGATTAAATATCAAGTTATACTCAGGTGATAACTTGATATTTAATCTGTTATCTATCAAGAAATTGCACAAAAGAGAATGTGTGTGGGTTTAGTCTGGGTTGGTCTTCTCTCATCTTTGACCTTTTGTTTGCCCTTCTTTCCTGGGGAGGTGTTGAAGTATTACGTTTAGGCTAATGAATACAGACAATTATCATGAAATGAACTGTCCAAACTCAGATTTATGAGGTAATGCGAGCCACAATGATAGATAGAAAATGGCAATAAATTCATCGATATATCTGAAGTTTGACGACTCATATAGAACTTAGAACACATTGCATCAAGCTTGCATCAGCCAGATCACGGTATAAAAAGGGGTCGCACCCAAGTCTCTGGGCAATCGTCAAAAGGAACCCTCCAGGCAGGAGACTCCATTCGAACCTCTACCCAGCTACCTTACCGAAAGACTGTTTGGGACTTGATTGCCACAGGTTAAGAGGTATTTGCTTAGAGAAATTAAACTCTCTCTCTCTGCCCGAATAGATTATAAGATAGACTAATGCTAAGGTAGCAACTAAATTTTTTAGTCCCGTACTAAAGGCTGGAACCGCAATGGCTGGCTTAATTGATGTGTACTGGAGACGTTGCCTTGTTAATTGTCGCACCAATAAGGAATTATTTAGATTCTGTATGATCTTTCTGTTTTTGTATTCCCCTGTACTCGCTTTGATGTTTATTAAATATTTTCTTTTTATAATTTACTGTTTGTCATCCTTGATTATGGCCGACACCTTATCACAACCTCATTAACCCTCCCACTCGATTTATCACCATCCATTGATGCAGTGATGGAACGTGCCATCCTGCTGCCGGTAAGCGGGGTTGAGTTGTGAGCTCAATCCCGTCGATTCTCACAATTATTGATATCATTTTTGCGTTCCTGAAGACTGTTTTATAACTTTTTGGATGTGGCCCCTATGTAAAAGATTTTTGCTCCTGTTTGGGCTTGTTGTAAAGGAATCAAGTATAACCCTGATTTTTCTAATAATGACCAACAATCTCTATCATTGCCTAACATTCTGTACAGGGATGGTTGTGATTTAATGGGTAGTGATATGCCATATTTTTTGAAGGCATGCACTGTATGTAATGTAATAGCATCAAAACATGGAATAGCTGGTTGTGAAATTCTATTATTTTATTTTTTACATTGGAGTATAAAGCCATAGGTGGAAATAGAGATCTGTGGACAAGATTGTTAACATATTTAATTGTCTAGCTAACACATCATAGTTATTAATTATTCTATTAGAACATTATAACGTATTCATATTTTATCGTTTGTTACAATTTTGAATTTGTGGAAAGTTCTTGCTCTTAATTTTAGATTAAAAGCTTATTTAATGCTGACAGACAGTAAAAATTTTATTATTATAAAATATTGACATAAAATAAAAGTAAAATTCTTATACAGGGTGAGTTTTTTTTATCTTGAGACAATGAAATATCTTAATTGGATCTCATTATTGTAGAAAAAGGATTAGACAAAAGTTGTAGGGTTTTGAAGGGGCAATCAATTAGTGATCTTGAATGTGACCTTGACCATGACTTTTGAGACTTTAAGATCAAGTCTGTTTTTTCAATGAAAATAGATATTTTTGACCTGGCAATGGAAAGAGTGGGAAATTTCACAATCAGATATACCCTTGACCTTAAGGCAGGCATGGCCAATAGTTTTTGCCCCCAGGCCGAATTGGAAAAAACTTTTTTCATGGGCTGAACGAAATATTAAAATTGAAAAATGTTAAATACAAAAACGATTCATTTAAGTAAATAAATGTTTATACATATTAGTATTATATTTCTAGCAAAGCACATGAATTACTAAGTTAAATTGAATATCATCTGTTTATCTTGAATTACTGTCTAACGTACATTATTTTATGATAAATATTAATATTTTAAATTTATCATTTTTTTTATTCTGTACTATCACACAGACAAGTACAAAAGTTGTAAATCTCTACAATGGAATTTTTAAAAAAATAAAGTATCGCGAATCCATTCGACCAATTATTGAAAGTTAAGTAGCTAATATTGAAATACTAATCGCAAACCACATAAATTCATTAAGCGGGCTGGATCTGGCCTGTGGGCTGTTGTTGGCCATGCCTGCCTTAAGGTCTAGGTAAAAGGTCAAGATTATTTTAAAGTTAAAAATTAAAAATTTTTTCTAATGGAAAATCATACTTTTTATTACTGGAATAGACAGGGAGGTAAAATTTACATTTTTTCACGACTATTACTTTGACCTTTAAAAGCATTCACTACTTTTAGCATTACCCAGGAGTAATGACATGGATGTAGTAGTTTTCTGCTTTCTTTGAGGTGCTTGTTTTCAGTGAGTCACTTTACCTCTCACCATTGCATGAGATATTGGTTTTGGGGAAAAATTTTATAACAAATGTTCAAAATGATGGCCTTCCACTTTGATGCATTTGTTGAGCTGTGATTCAAATGATCATGCTTGAGATGACCTTCAGAGGTCAAATTTGTGGTACTTCAAGGTCATGGCTGATTGTGAAATTTGTTGCTCTTTCCATTGCCATGGTCAAAAATATGTATTCCCATTGAAAAAAACAGACTTGACCTTCAAATGACCTTGAAGATCAAGGTCACATACAAGGTCACCACTCAATTGCCTCTTTTGAAACCCTACAACTTTTGTCTAATCTTTTTTCCAAAATAATGAGATCCAATTAAGATATTTAATTGGATCTCATTATTTTGGAAAAAGATTGTCTCAAGATGATAAACTCACTTTGAAAAACATTTTATTTGTATTAGATATACAAAGAGGACTAGTAGCCTCTAAAAGAAAGTTGATTCCACCATGGACTGTTAATTCTTGATATGCATGAAAGGGACAGTTTGAAGACACATTTTTTTAATGTATTGTTTCTATTGAGAATTTTTGATAAATTTTCTCAGTTTAAACTTATTTGTCCCAGCAACCTTCTTTTAAATCAAATGTATATTTTTTAATTGGAATAAACTTTGTTTGAGCAACAATTTTCAAAACTTTTACTATAAAGAAAAATTGTTTTATAAGTATACAGAGTATTAATAATCACAAAATGTATGTTATTTTGACTTTTCAGATGGCTAAAGATGATGATATCAGTTACTATAGAATTTTTCCTATTGTATCTCTAATATTTTGAACTTATTGATTCTATATCATAAATCTCATCAGTTCAATGATATATTTACGATATAGAAATATACTTTTATTTAAATTGAACAGTGAATATTCATAAGTACTGAATTTGAGAAACTGATAAATTATATGCATTTTGGGAAAACATTTCACAGTTTCTGAAGGAGGATTAGTAACAGTGGCGTAGTGTGGGTGTCAGCCGCCCGGGGTGAAGGAAAATTTCACCGCCCCTTATTTAGGTATAAGTAATGAAAAATTCAGTGCTCATTTCATTTGGTCCGAATCGTAGGTGCGACAAAAATATAAAATGAAATGGTTCAAATTTTTACAAGATATTATTATTATTTATTGTAAAATTTTGCCGTCTGGGGTGGGCCGCCCCTGCCGCCCTCACTATGCTACGCCACTGATTAGTAAGATATACATTTACTACAAAAGAAAATATTATTTTCAAGTTCCAGTAATCGTGTTATATTTCACAAATATTATGAATGCTTTTTCAATAATTTGATTAGTTTTATTATTTCTGTTTCTTTAGCAATGTAAATTTATAATATTGCAATGTTTATGTATGATAATGGTGCATAATATACTACATAATTCCTTTTATATACAAGATTTACCGAAATCACTTTATCAAGAAAAATGTTTTCTCTTGAGTTAATTCTATGATACAATTGTTTATTTTTGGGAACTTAATTGTTATTCAATGCTTATTAATTATTTCATAGAGTTTTGGAACAGATTTTTATATAAAACTTGTATCTATCAAATATTAGATCAGAATTGCATAAAATAATACCTTTTGAATAAAAATTGATGTCATAAATAAATAATTGTCCTAATTTTTCTTCTAAAAATTATTTCATATGTTTCCTTGGCAAAATTATTTCATGTGTTTTTTTTAAATAAACTGGTTTTTGGAACCAGTGTTTATCAAAAGACTGAATCATATTTATTTAAAATAATTAAGATTCTTTTTTAAAAATAAATTTTAAATTTAATACATAATAAAAAATTATATAAAAACTTTAATTAATAAATATATCATTGAAACATTAAACTATACATAAAATTTTTTTTATATAGCCATTATTTGTGCAATAAACTACCATATTTTGGAGGTAAGTTATTTTTAATGTTAACAAATAAAAATGTAATACAGTTACTTTTAATATATATATATATAATAATAATAATAATAACAACAACTCTCCCATGGTCACCACCTGGTCGTGGTGGGAGAGCCCAGTAATTTTACTGATCCATAGGGCAATGCAGGCTGGAGCATAAGCTCCTGGTAGGGACACCCATGCCAGTAAGGTCTATGGGGAGAAATGAAGCTAAGAGTGACCACACCCACATTCTGTGGAGATATTTATTATGGTGATAACTAGATCAAAGTGTGATACCGGCTCGGACGTCGCCCGGGTTAACAAGGTCCGCGTTCGTGAGTTAGGCAGAGGCTCACGTTCGAAAAATAGGCCACAGTCTCCCCTGGTTACCGGTGGCGAAAGCAGCACCGGCCCAAGCATGGCTACTGCAATGCCCTCAACAGATGTGAGGAACCAACCCAGCCTTGGTGTTTCTGTGGCAATGCATCCACAGACCACAAAGGCTGGAAAACCACGCCAACGGATGAAATGGACAGTAGAAATGAACGAGTTTATCATCCGTACTTACTACACAATCACAAAACTTGAAACAAACATGACAGCATACAGACAACAACTACACCATAAATTCACACAACAATATCCTCACCTCACTGTCACGGAACAAAGGGTTGTTGATCAAAAAAGAACAATTATACACAACAACCTTATTGCACAAACAACACTTGAACTTATCAAACAACAGGTTGCTGATCAAATACATCAACAGACAGAAACATCTAACATTAATGAAGATCATGTAACCTGTCAGGATAATCCAGCAACAAGCATTGATAATAACACACATACAACAATTACCACTAATGATACTACAGACACTTCCTCATCCATCACTGATAACATAGACTTGGATTTAGTTAATACGCTCTCACTTATATTTCAGGAAACACTCACTAAATATACAGGTACAGATCCCACACAACGACCACGAATACCAAAAATCAACACGTCAAAGGAAGTAGGAAAAACACTAAATTATGTAAACACTCACTTACTACCACACTACATTCATTCAATTTCTACACTCGCAGACATTCATACATTAGTTTATGCTGGGGCAGTCACAGTAGTGACACACCATGGACTGAAAGTACAATCACAGACAAATACACAGAAAACACAATTCTATCACAAGCCTGCCTGGCAGAGAAGAATAGAAACACAAATAAATGACATTAGACAGCAATTAGGCAGGCTAACACAATACACTAAAAACAACATAACACCCAAATTAAGGAAACAGCTCAAAAACATTTTCAAGAAAATAAAAACACGCACAAAACATGAACATCACAACACACACATTACAGAATACATTGATACACTAAAACAAAAACTTGCTGCCAAAGCACGTAGACTCAATCGATACAAAACATGTACACTACGAAAACAACAAAATAAATTATTTACAAACAATGAAAAACTCTTTTACAGACAAATTAATAACAAAGCAAACACTGATACACAGCACAGTGGCACACCAACAGAAGAAGAACTCACAACATATTGGTCTTCTCTTTGGTCCAGTGCTGTCATGCACAATGCTGATGCAGGCTGGATCGAGGAGGAGAACAGAAACTTGCACAACATACCAACTATGCCCTGTGTTGAAATAAACATACATGATTTCCAATACACTGTTAACAGAACACACAACTGGAAGACACCTGGTGTAGACAACATTCACAATTTCTGGTACAAAAAGTTTACATCACTGCACCAGGAACTAGCTAAACACCTAACACACATCATCATCAATCCACAAGACATGCCAAATTTTCTTACTCAGGGCATCACCTACATGAAACCTAAAAACAACAATACCACAGACCCCACACAATACAGACCAATTACATGTCTTCCAACACTCTACAAATTATTGACATCCTGTATTGCAAACAAAATATACAAACATGTTGAAGAACACGACATTCTAACAGAACAACAAAAAGGTTGTCGTAGAAACCACAGGGGATGCAAAGAACAGTTACTCATAGATTCAGTCATTCTACGGCAAGCACACAGACAACACAGAAACATACACATGGCATATATAGACTACAGAAAAGCATTCGACAGTGTTCCACACAGTTGGCTGCTACATATCCTACACATGTACAAAATACATCCATCACTCATTGCATTCTTTCAAAACACTATGCAGCACTGGAGAACAACACTACATCTCAGGGTTAATAACACTTCCATACAAACAAACCAAATTTTTATTAGGCGAGGAATTTTTCAAGGAGATTCCTTGAGTCCTCTCTGGTTCTGCTTAGCCCTGAACCCATTATCCAACATGTTAAACAACACGCAATATGGTTACAATATTAGACACAAAAAAACAACACAGTTTACACTGTCACATCTCATGTACATGGATGACATAAAACTTTATGCATCCACACAAAAACAACTTCATCAACTCCTACAAATCACACATTCATACACCAAGGACATACAAATGGAATTTGGCCTAGATAAATGCAAAACACTTCACATAGAAAAAGGAATCCTGAAGAAAGAAGATTTTGCACTTGGAAATGGAGACATTATTGAATCCATGGAAGAGGGCGAGTTCTACAAGTATTTAGGATTCCAACAGGCCAAACTAACAGAACATACACAAATAAAGCAAAGATTAATTAAAGAATACCAAAGTAGGTTAAATGCTATTCTCAGAACACAATTAAATGCAAAACACACAGTTAAAGCAATAAACACATATGTCATCCCAGTACTCACATATTCTTTTGGAGTTATACATTGGACTCACACAGATCTTGAGCAACTCCAAAGGAAAACAAGAACAACACTTACTAAGCATAAACAACATCATCCTAAATCCGCCACAGAAAGATTAACCCTTCCACGTAAAGATGGCGGACGTGGCCTGATTGACATAGTTAACCTTCACTACAAACAAATACAGTCACTGCGAGAGTTTTTCTACAAAAAACAAGAAACATCACAATTACATAAAGCAGTAACTCTAGCAGACTCGAATAACACACCATTAAACTTACACTCACATCATATGGACACAACACAACATATAAAAAGCATAGACACCATTAAGCAATCGTGGGCTCGAAAGGCACTCCATGGCAGGCATCCTTACGATCTGGCCCAGGATTTTGTTGACAAAACTGCGTCAAACAGCTGGTTAGCTCGGGGATGCCTCTTTGGGGAGACGGAAGGATTCATGATTGCCATACAGGATCAGGTCATAAATACTAAAAACTACAGAAAACACATACTCAAAGATGCAACACTCACAAATGACACATGCAGAAAATGTCACATCATGCCAGAAACTATACAACACATCACCTCTGGTTGCAAGCTCTTGGCACAGACAGATTATTTACACAGACATAACCAAGTAGCAAATATAATACACCAAGAGCTTGCAAAGAAACACAAATTAGCAGACATCCACGAACCATACTACAAATACATTCCACAGACAGTATTGGAAAACGACACGCACAAAATGTACTACGACAGAGCCATAATCACAGATAAAACAATTTACCACAACAGACCAGACATCACACTCATTGACAAACACAATAAAATCACATACATTATAGACATATCCATTCCAAACACTCACAATATACAAAACGCATGCACTGAAAAAATTAGCAAGTACACAGAACTCGCCCAGGAAATAAGGCATCTGTGGAGGATGGATGGGGTGCTTATTGTACCTGTAGTTCTCTCCTCTACAGGTGTCATACCACACACACTACACAAAAGCCTGGGCACATTAGAATTGAATAGAAACACATACATCACTCTACAGAAGGCCACTATATTGAATACATGTCATATTGTGAGAAAATTCCTGAATACAGACACACACACTGATACACTTCTTTAATTTCTGTTTTGGTTACTATGCCTTGACTTTGGTCCGGCATAGTACTTAGCCACCGGTGTTAACCGAGTATATCTAACTTAACCCAACATAATAATAATAATATATATATATATATATATATATTAAAAACATGGTTACTTTTCGACATGGACAAATGCCTCAATCTTCACGGTGATTATCTCAAAAAGTAACCATGTTTGTACCTAACTTCTGGTAATAAATTTATTTTGTTATTTACATTTGTCTTTGTTTTATGGACTGTTGGAGGTAGAAAAAGAAACAGCCTTTGTGTGTGTGGTGTGTGTGTGTGTGTCAGTGGCGTGCCGTGACATTTGATGATAGGGAAGCTGTGTTTCTGTAAGAAGCCGACTTCCAGGGGCAATCAGTTAATTGAGCATCAGTGATGGCCTAGGGTCCATTCGTACGTGCATGGTGGCAGAAGAGATGTATCTGACAAAGATTGACAAAAAAGAAACATAAAATAAACATATACTATGTACAAAATAGTTTACTTTAGGACAATCAGCCGTTCGGACATCCTGAGCGTCCATGTGGTTCATTGATGGTCGATCGAAGGTGGCCCCGGGACAGGGATGTTGACAAGTCTGTAGGGCACAGGGAGACTTCCTCTGTTGGCGTCGGAGACACGGTCTAAGTCTGAAGTGGCACAGGTTACAGGTTGGCACAATAGACTAGAAATTTTTTTTTTTTTTTTTTTTTTGCACATTGACACACAGCGTTTTAGTTATTCAGAATGTTAACCGAGTGCCAGGTGTCCTCGATTGTCGGGGATTATATTAATCTCTGTTCTTTCTTTCGTCCATTTGATTGGTTGTTCTCTCTCAATCACGCTTCTCGAGTGGTTGGTCCCTGGTTACTAAACATAACGAGACTCTTACCTGGAGCGCAAGAAAAGTCAAAATAGAAGATGAATTCAATCTTCCACCGATCATAGGACGACTTCCTTCTGCGATTTATGGTTCCTGCCTGGCAGTTTGATATAAACAATGGGTGTCCGACTACAAATGATTTTTACCTATGTTTTTTTAAACTAATAAATTGTTTTCTAAATTAACCATTTATTCGTGTCTTTCATGACGGGTCAGACCTGTCTGGTACATGACATTTCCATACAAGTTTTAAACAAATACTGGAAATGACAAAAATAAACAATTTATGTATTTTAGTTCTAAAATGCAAATAATACATACATAATACAAATTGATACAATACAAACAATGATCGAAAAACTTGTTTTTTTAAATTTTTTATAAACTAGCTCTATTTGGCGATTTTTTTCTGCAAAGTCATTAATTACTTTATCATAAAAGTCACTGGTCATCGACTCCATCAATGTATTTGAAAGCTCTTTTTCTATCTAAAGCAACGCTAGCGACTACAATTTTTCCTCCACTCAAGTGTTCCTGGCCAATGTATGAATTTGCTTTGTGGCTAAAAATGTGCGCTCGACAGACCCACTGGTAGATGGTATCGTAAAAATTAATGATATTAAATCATATAATTCTTTTAGTACGTCTTTGTTCAGATCGACAGTAATTATAATACTTTCCATTTCTAAGAGTTACTTGTTAATATAGTCCAGACACGAATATAAATATTGCGTTTCACTATGTAATTTAGATAAATAAAAAAATTTCCCATAAAATTTACTTAATTTAAAGAATTAAAACACACTTGGAAAAGTTGTTTTACATAATATTAAAATTATTTACATCTAAAAGTGATAAAAATTCTAAAGATTTTATGTCTGAAAATCTGTCAATATAATTACAGTATAAATTAAAAGAAAATTATGATTAAATATAACTTTGCAAAAAAACGTACAGTACATAAAAATAACATTGAATACTCTTTACTTTTTAAATCTTAAACAATTGACTTAGTCAGATAGCTCCCTACCCAGTGGCTAAGGGATAGAATCGTTGGAAGCATTACATGTGTGTAGTTTTCACCAGCTAAACTGGCTGAGATTGGTGCTCTGTAAAGCGCATGCGCCAATGCCCTCTGGCTCCTTTACACCGTTCAGTTGTTCTCACTGTGAAAGCTGTCTGGTAAGCGCTTCCATTTCGCCACTGATATTCGAATATACAATAGCAATCTTATCATTTTTTACACATGTAGTATAGAAAATTGTAATAAGATACATAATGCAGTTATAATAAAATATTAATTTTAATTAATTCAAAGTACGTTAAAATATGAAAATTTATATTTTAGAAACTACAAGGGAAGGTCATTGGAAGGTGGAAGCGGTGCTTCCATCGCTTCCAATGACTGCACGCCACTGGTGTGTATATATATAAATTTATATATAATCTACACAACGCAGCACAATGGCATATTAACAAGAAAAAGAACATAGATTATTGGCCTGCTCTTCAGTTCATTTTTGTCACACACAAAAACACAGCATGATGGATCAAAAAGGAACAAGAAAACATGCATGAGACTCCAATCATGTCCTGCATTGAAATAAACATACATGACATCTAACATGCAATACAAGGAACACAGTTGGAAGACATCTAATACAAAAAATTTCTGATACAAAAAATTACATTGCTGCACCAGGAACTAGTCAAATATTTTACACACAATCAACAATCCACAAGACATGCCAAAATTTCTTACACAGGGCATCATATCCAAACACAACAAGACCAAAGATCCTACACAATACAGACAAATCATATGCTTTCCTACACTCTACAAAATATTTATTTCATGCATCACAAACAAAATATAGCAATATATAGAACAACACAATATTCTCCTTGAATAACAATAAGGCTATCATAGAAACCATCTGGGATGCAAAGAATGGTTATTCATAGTCTCAGTTATTCTATGGCAAGAACACAAGACAGAAACCTATATATAGCATATATAGAGTATAGAAAAGCATTTAGCAGCATCCCACATTCATAGTTATGTAACACTTTTCTAAAATGCAATGTAGTGTTGGAAAACAACACTACACCTCAAACTTCATAACACACATCAAAACAAATGAAATATGCATTTAGCAAGGCATTTTTCAAGAATATTAAGTCTACTCTGGTTCTGCAACTTTAACTCCTTGAGCTCTGAAAACTTCTTTTTTCTATGTACCTGGAGATGAAATTGTTTTTACCAATCAGACTACAAGGGGAATTTGTATAGCAAAACCAGTCAAACAACTTTTCCTTCAGCCAACTTTGTCTTAAATGGATTAAGGCAATTTTGGCCAATCTCATATTTAGAGAGTTAAACCCACTGTTCAATAGGTTAAACAATATACAATGTGAATACATAAAACAACAAAACAATGCAACCTCAAGTACATGAATAGCATAAAACTCTACACATTAACATAAGCACAACTAAATCACTTATTAAAAGTTAACTGATTACTGTACAAATGGAGTTTGGCCTAGTTTGGACAAATGCAAAACACTTCATATAGAAAAAAGGATCTAGAAGAAGGATGATTATTTACTTGAAAGTGAAGACAACAATGAATCCATTTATGAGGACAAAGTCTACAGATATTTAGAATTTCAGTAGGTCAAACTCACAGAACATTCATAAGTAAATCAGAGACTACCAATGGAATACAGCAAGAAATTAAACTCAATACAAACAACACAGCTGAATGCAAAACATATACAGTAAAGCATCAATTATCTGAATACCAATCAACTGAAAGTGTTCCAGTCGGCAAATTCAAATTTTTGTTGGTGTGCATGTTTTAGCTGGCAGCACTGGCACGACCATGAGAGGGTACTTAAGGACGCACCAGTATTTGAATGAGGCTTTTTTCCCATCATGAGTGGTGAGTTTTGCTTGTTTTGTGTGATGTTTTTCTGAGGACTGTGTGTCATGCAGAATTGGAACGTTTTTGACACTAGATTAACTTCCAAAATATAAAATGTCTTTTGTTTTTATATTTTTCAATATATTTATTTTGTTTGTGCAAAATAAAGAAATAATTTATAAAGATACAATAGCCATGATTGTTATTTTAAAAAAATTTTTGTTAGGCTTAACATCAATGAAAATTCAACATGAAGTGACATGCAACTGAGAAAAATTTCAACATGGGATAGGTTAATATATTTTTTGGTACATTATCAGTTATCCGAAAAATCCCAGTCCTGAATTGTTTCAGATGATCAATGCTCTACTGTATTTAAAGCAATAAACACACAACATACATGGTCTCAGTACTCACAGATTTATTTGGAGTTATATTATACATTGAACCCAAAGAAGTAAGCAATTCAAAAAGAAGCATGAATAATGCTAACAAAACAACAAATACCATTCTAAATTCTCCACAAAAAGGTTGATTTTTTTTTCATACAGTTGCGCCATACAGATTATGATCTAATACAGATACCATTAGGCAGCCTTGGGCTTGGAAGTACTTCACAATAGACATTCCATGATGTTAGGATCATGTTGACAAAACTGCATCAAACTGCTGGCTGACCTGGGACCTTGAAACATTGAAAAATGCAAAAAAATTTGGGGATAATTTATGTATGTGTTAAAAGTACGACGCGAAAGAAAAACACGTACACGTGTTGATCAATTAAAATAAATTTAATTTCGTGTTGGAAATAGACAGTACAATTTCTTTATGGATTCCCGTTGTTCCTCGGTGTTCGTATCGTAACCGTAATCCGCGTAGTACAGTACGTTACAAATGCCGCCCAACAATCTTACTTAACTAACGCACGCGCGAATTTAAATCGGACTTAAACTAATAGGAAGGGATAGAAGAAAAAAAGGGAAGTAAGAAGAATTATAGGATAGATGGGTACCCAATTCCTTGGCTGTTGTTGGACGCAGATCTTTGTCTCGACCTATAATGCTCGTATGCTCGTACAATGACGGTTTCTTCCACTCTCCAGTTTCTCTCGTACAATGACAGTTTCTTCCAGTGATCGGATTCTTTTCTCGATCTGTTCCTTTTGGCCCTGTTCCGCAGAGCTTGCCAATTTCTCACTCTCGAGGTTCGCAACCACACGTCTTTCCTCGTTCGTGTCCGGCCAAAGAATGTTTAGTGGAACGTTCCTTTTCCCTCCAGGCTCGTCGTCGTCTATTGTTTTCCCCTACCTCCTGGTGGGCTACGGGTAAGTCCGAGTTCTCGGAAGTTCGAGACAATGGGACAAAGAAAATTGGAAAGAAGGATAGATTTATAGAAATAGAATATAAATTAAACTAAAAACTATACATAAATAAAGGCGTACAGCCACATATGTATGGATATTAGTATGTGTGTAGGGCATGATTTTGTTTATGCTGCTTGAAGCTTAATAACTCCTGTGCTTTTGTTGAAAATTTCTGAAATTTTGCATAGAAGTTTGTTTATTTGAGGGATTGATGCTATTGAATTTTGGTGATTAAAGGTTGAGGGGGTGGGGAGATAAAGGGAATCATCAAGGTGTCACACCTTGAGTAAGGTCAAACTTAATGATGATTTTACTTGTTATTAGCATTTACAATTTTTTATAAAACCCATCTTTACACTCAAAATTAAGTTTTTTGCCATTTCATAATAGTTAAAAATATAAAAAGTTTTTAATAAAATATAACAACAGATGGCACCACCAAATGTTGCCAGGAATGTTAAGCAACTCATTACTGGATTTTTTTAGTATTAGCAAAGATATTTATATTAGATTATTTTTTAAAAAATTATTATGTCTTCTTTTTGTTTGTCTAGATTTTGAAGCACAAGCTGTTATCTTGGAATGTATTTTTAGATGTACTGATGCATCTAACAGAAATAATTGGGCAAAAGAATGGTTTCCAAATAAAAACATATATTCTGTATTTATGTCATTTAATTTACTGCAGTTTGAAGTGGTATGTTAATAAAGTTTATAATTAAATAATTTTTTAAAATATATATATATAATATAAAATACACTTAAAATAGTTAATATTTGAGTATCAACAATGGAATCAAAGATTTTATTTTATAAGGGGTGTTACCCCTGATTGTCTTAGGTGACCTAATCCTGACAAAAAAAGTTGGACTGCGAAAGGCAAGGGAGACTTATATTTGGGTTATAACTTATAACAATTTTTAAAATAATGTTTTTTATACAATAGACTCTTGAAAACCTGAAGTGGAAGAAACAAAGTTTTGAGATTGTAAAATTTTGAATTCTGATAATTCAGAATTCTTACAATTCTTACAAATTCCTTCAAAACTTCTTTGGCTTATAGAAATATAGAATGTACTGAGAGTATGGGAGTTAAAGTTTGAATATACCAATAGAATTTTTTTTATGAAACCATATTAATTTAAAGAATAGATGGTTTAGCTTATAGTATTATTTAAGATATATTGAACTGCATAAGTAGTTATATCACAGAAATTTCATTATTAGTGTGTTATAAAAAATAATATATTTTATATAGGGATGAAATCTGAGTTTACAATTAATTTCTAAAGATTAAACAGCAAATGATTCATTTAATGAATTAAACTTACAAAATTAATATTTCAACTGATAATTCAGAAACGTATATTTATCTTTTATTATCTAACTTCAAAGCTATAATTACTAAATAGCTAGATTCTGATATATCTATATTATTCATTTTCAAAAACAGAAGTAACAACAATTGTATTGAGTTATTTTTTTTATTCTACAGTACATTTATTTTCTGTTACTGTAATCACTAAAGCTATATAAAATTAATTTTTAGCAAACTCTTCAAGATGAAAACAAATATCTTTTTACTCTTAAATTTTAAAAGCATTATTCTATCTGAAAATACTCTAAAAATTTAATTAAATCTTGTATATAAAATGGAAATTTTGTTTGTTTGTTGCACTTTCATCTGTGTGCAGATGTGTGTTTGGATTCACAATGTCATTGAATTTTGTCTTTCCTCTTTAATGTTTCTTCAAAAATGTTTTTTTATTTATATACTTCTCTATGACCAAATTCCATGGAAAAATTTACAAAAGTATACAGATTTCTTTGAAATAATCATAAAGTTCATTTTAGCAAACAATTGTGTAATGTCATTGTCTACAGGTCAATCTGCCATTGAAAACATTCATTTAACTTCACATTTAGTTTTTTTCCTTTTGGGAATAGTAAATTAATAAGATAATTGTTAAGAACATGTGATCTAAATGATGAAGTGCAACTTGATAAAATTGACTAATTGATGGTTTGTTACCATTTAATTGGTGTCTTTCATCCAAATACTGGTAATTTGCTTTATCTATTGCAGCATAAAGCTAATGATATATGAATATTTAAAAAATTATTTAGAAGTGTTTAAAAAATCTTATTATATTAATTATTATTAATTATCAGTCTGTATTAGCAAAAGGGAAAAGCCCTGTTGCTCAGGGACAGTTACATAATTCAAATAACATTCAATATACCTACATTAAATCACTGATTTTGACATTAATTGATTTCTAACAGATTCTTTGACTTTTACAACAAAAACATCTTATTTATATTATTTCTCATTTATTTTTAATGTTTCTTTGAATTATAATTATTGTCTTCTAAAATATATTAGTTTAAGTTGTTTTGTTACAGAATGCTCTGCTAAGAATTACTTCCATCATTTAAGAGAAATTTTTAACCTTTTTGTAAAATATGTCAAAACAAGTATATATAAAGATGCATAAAGTAAAAATTTATTTTGCAATAACAGAAGCAATTATTGAATAGTTGCTTCTGTTATCTGTGTGTAGTTTTCAGACATGTTTGATGTTTCATATTTGTTATTTAGTAATTTTCTTACAATATACCAATGTTGTTTAATTTTTTTCCCCTGGTATTTTCCAAATAGGGAAAATGTAGGCTCTCTGAATTAGCTTTTCTGGTCCTTTTTTATGAAATTATTAACAGAGATATCTAGTGCTTGGGCAAATGTTAAAATTAAAATCATATTAAAACTTTATTGAACCATTTTGGATATTTTGATTAGCAGTTTAAATATTTTTGTATAGAATTTAAAAATGATTTGACCTTTAAATTTAACATATTTATTAATGACTACACACACACACACACACACACACACACACACACACACAACACACACATACAAGCAAAATAATGAAATTTTAAAATTTACATTCATCTATTAATAATTTTAAAATTAATGTTACTTTTATATTTGATTAACAATTTTTATTTTTAGGATTGTAGAAAATTTCTTATACTACTTAATGAAAATCAGGGTGATAACAGGAGGCAAGTAAATTTAAAATGTAACAAATTAAAGTTTTTTTTAATTTTACAAATGCAAATTAATTTTAAACTTAAACTTAATTTAATTTAAATACTTTGTACATAAATTAATTTTCAGGAGGAGGGGTAACATATTTGATAACTATAATACAACACCTTAATTTTGCTGAGAATTAGATATTTTAATCACAAACGCTTTCAACCTGATTAACAGGCCATCTTCAGGTCTACAAAAAACGATAATGGAACAGAAACGTTCCATGTATAGAATATAAATATTTAAATCAAAATTTTTAGAACAAAAATTTAAAAAATATACAATAGAGACGGAATAAAATATAAAATTAAAATATACAAGAGAATAAATAAAAATAAACTAAAAAATATAATATACATAATAAATCTTCCCATAACTGATTCTAGCATGAGTTTTCAGTGAATTTTTTAATCATGTATTTCCACGCCGACGACAGGCTCTCAGCATCTCTCGCATTCAAACATCCTTCCCGTAGCCTACTCCTATATATTTCAATCTTCTCCGCTGTCATTGATAAAGTGGGGGAAGATACCGGTTTTATAATCGTTGCCTCGTCCCATTTTACTATCGAACCTTGGACTTGCGACATTTGTGACAAAACCGTGGTATTGGATCCTTTTTTTACGTTATACCGATGTTCTTTTAGCCTTACCCCTAAGCTCCTGTTGGTGACGCCGATGTAGTCTTTCTTAACATCTAGCTGGATGTTTTCATAAGGAACTTTATAGACCCCTGGTTTCTCTTCTGTCTTTATTCTATCCTTATCATTTCTCAATATCTTATATAAATTTGGGGCTCTTTTTAAAATCATTCTTGCTTGTTTCTTATTAGCCACTTCTTTCATAATACTGCTCAAATTACTGTTATATGTAAACTTCAAGCGTCTATTGTGATCCGTATTTAATCCTTGTTTCTCATTGTTCTTTTCATATTTTTTGAGTAATCCTACCATGGTGCTTTTCTTGTAGCCTAGGGTCTGAGCTACTTGCAATATTCTTTCAATTTCTTTATTTCTGTCACCGATTCTATCACAATACAAATAGGCTCTTCTTATCAAAGTTTGAAACGCAGCCATTTTATATCGATATGGATCCATGGACTGTGCTGGTATATATAGCGGGGTGTGAGTAGGTTTAACATATACGCTTGTGGACAAATGATCTCCCATGAACTTTATATTAATGTCTAAGAAGTGCACACTCATGGAACTTTTTTGCTCTAACTTTAATCTAAGACCATCTTTGTTATTATTGATTTTATTCAAAAATTCATGTATCCTGCTACTGTTTCTCCATAATATAAAAACGTCATCCACATATCTGATGAAATGTATGATATCTTCCTTAAAATTTTGTAGAGCTTCTCTTTCCAACCTTCTAACTACCAACTCGCAAAGAATTCCAGAGAGGGGACTTCCCATCGGAACCCCTCTTTTCTGCCTGTAAATTCGACCACAAAATGTAAAACAAGATTGATAACATACCAGGCTAGCGAGTTCTTCTAGGTCTTGGGTGTAACTAAGCAACTGAGGGTTGTTGTTGTACATGAAATCCAATAATGCCTTCACACATGACTCAATCCTTACTGAAGGATACATACTTTCATAATCTAAAATGGTCGCAACTTCGTCCTCCATTAACGAAATATTTTGCATTTCTTTCACTACGACAAGAGGGTCTTTTGCCACCAGTCTATCGTCTTCTATCTGTGAGGATAAATATTCATGTAGCCTTTTTTCTAAGATAAAGGTGGGCCCCCTACATTTCTCTACTACTGGTCTTAATTCATTTCCAGTTTTGTGCGTCTTAGCAAACGCAAACAATCTTGGAGCTCCTGAATTTGGGTTGTGACATTTCTTCAGAAAAGGCAAAACGGCCGCGAGACTTGAGCGTTCCATCTTTTTGACCCTTCTGTCCAGAGATCCAATCATTTTGTCGTCAACCACTTCACATTCAGTCTTCCTGATGTAAGTATGTAATTCCCTGTTATATGTATGCCTCTTCATGACAACCAAATGTTTAGTTTTGTCCGCTTTGGTCAACACTAGATCATTCGTTCTTAACCACTCCTTCGTAAGCCATATGTCTCTATTGCTAATATTAGTTGCTTTTTTCTTTGGGCGGTTACTGATGACAGTCTTCCATCTAAAGAATTCTTTACGGAAAGGATGTTTGAATGCGAGAGATGCTGAGAGCCTGTCGTCGGCGTGGAAATACATGATTAAAAAATTCACTGAAAACTCATGCTAGAATCAGTTATGGGAAGATTTATTATGTATATTATATTTTTTAGTTTATTTTTATTTATTCTCTTGTATATTTTAATTTTATATTTTATTCCGTCTCTATTGTATATTTTTTAAATTTTTGTTCTAAAAATTTTGATTTAAATATTTATATTCTATACATGGAACGTTTCTGTTCCATTATCGTTTTTTGTAGACCTGAAGATGGCCTGTTAATCAGGTTGAAAGCGTTTGTGATTAAAATATCTAATTCTCAGCAAAATTAAGGTGTTGTATTATAGTGGTTTACTTGCTGAGCACTTTTACTGTTATATTTGATAACATTGAAAGTAACATTTTAGTAAATCAAAATTAAATAATCAAACAGTCTCACCTACATTACATTACATTAAAAGAGTAGAGAGGTTGTCTGTATGTGCACAGACTTTACCTCTAAGAAATTAGTAGTGATGAAATTGAAATTAGAAGAGGAAGTGATAGTAAGTAGGGAGGGAAAGATTGAAGGGAAGTGTGGGATTACTGGGCATCTGCATTGCAATTGTTGAACAAGTAAAAATACAATTACAAGACAAAATATGTACAGTGATACAGTATATCACACAGCATAACATTTTTTTTACATGATTGATTATTTATTTATGGCTATTGTTATCAGTTTTAAAATTAAATTAAATGAAATATAAATACCCAAAAATTTAAAATAGAACAGATTCCTTTGTATTGAATTGGTATATAGAGGATTGTGTACTGAAATTTGAAATATTTTATTAATTTAAATTTGCATGTTATTTCAAATAGGTTTTTCATAATTTATACTTTACATAGAGTCATCAAATTTCAGTTTAAATCAATCATAATTTAAAGTATTTTGATTTTTAGAATATGTATGTATTCTTAAGAATCAAAACATTTAAATTTTTTTTTTTTAGGAATAGAAAATGAAATGTTTTCAAACTTTGTTAAAATATATTTTAATTTATAGCTTCTTATAATATATATTTTCTTTCTTTCATAATTTGATATTATCTGATGGTTATTAGTTCAATATTATAATTAGAAATCAAGATTTTGTTTATTCTTAGTTATTATTCATTATCATTCTTATTTTTATATTAGAATAATAAAATATGAGATTTTGTTTACAGTTAAATTTTTTGTTTATTTTATATTTATGCAGAATTTAAATTTCAAAATTATTTGTATAGGGTTTATTCTGTCATTGCTAATTCAATTATTCTTGGTAACATAGAGGTGAGTAGTATATCTTTAATATTAAATATTGAGAATAATTAGTGATAAATTGGAATTTATTTATTTAATTAGAAGAAATGCAGTTATGAAGATTAAATTAAAAATTTCATTAACACAAAAATCACTCTTTCAAAAGATAGTTTTAATGGCCAAAAAAGAACTATCACCAAAAAATTACATCTGTGATTGCTTTTTTATATCATAAAAATGCTTGAAGATTTAACTGTGTATTATGTCTAGTGTGCCTAGCCATTATCCTGAATGTATTTTGGATTATTTCAGCATGCTTGCACAGTCTCTTTTTCAATAAAAAAAAGAGACTGTGCAAGCAGGAGACTAAAGTTTGCAGAAAAGTTTTTGAGGCCCACCTTCAGTATGAATACACTACTAATATACAATAATATCCATCACAACTGTGATGAAAACTAACACACACAATGTGAAAAACACAATATGCACATACAGAAATACATTGACACTTTCAAACAAAAACTAACACTAAGTTGCAAAGACTGAAATAATACAAAGCCTAAATGCTACAAAAAACAACAAAATAAATTATTTACAAAATGAGGCACTTTTATACAGAATCTACATGCCAAAACACTGCACATTCATTGCACAGTGGCACACCAACAGAAAAATAACATACAGACTACTGGTCTGCTATTCAGTCCAATTCAATCACACACAAAAACCGAGTGCCAGATCAAAAATTAACAAGAAAATATGCATGAGACTCCAATTATGCCTTGTATATAAACATATATGACATCCAAAATGTAGTACAAAGAACACAGTTGGAAGACACCAGACAACATTCACAAAAAGTTTACATCTCTGCACCAGGAACTAGACAAACATTTCACACACACAATCAACAATCCAAAAGACATGCCAAAATTTCTTACACAGAGCATTACTTACATGAAACCTAGAAATGACAATTATCAAAGATTACACAATACAGAAAAATTGCATGCCTTCCAACATTCTACAAAATACTTCATGTATTGCAAACAAAATATATCATCACATAGAACAACACAACATTCCCACTGAACAACAATAAAGCTGTCATAGAAACCAAATGGGATGCAAAGAACAATTACACCTAACATTTTTTTTACACGATTTTGAAATAACATAGTCAAAAAAAAAACTTTGACATGATTTAAAAATTTAATAAAATAAAATAAAAAAAATTATCATTAATGTGAGCAAATGAGATAAAAGGACGAAAGAGAGTTGACAAAAAGTAATTTATTAGTTCAAGTAAGGTTTTCAAGTATTGCATCATTCAATCAGTTTATTTTTATACATCATTAGATCATAACATTTTTGTCAGACTGAAGTGCATAGGTCATGCTATTGTGAGGTTCCAGACGGGTCCTAACTGTCACCAAATTTGTGAAATTTTTATTTGTTTTAGAAAAAGAAATGTTAGACACAGAATTCTGCTTGTTAAAATGCAATGCCGAGTTGTAAATTGTAGAAAGAATGCAGTCCCAAGATTGATCATCACTGGTTGGGAGATCGAATTCAGCTCCAAGTTCAACCTCTCTCGTGATTCAAGTCAGGGTCCTGTTATGCTTAGCAATGAAGGAAGGATCATTCAGAAAGAGTGGATGGGAAAAATCAACCAATCGGAATGGTTGATTGGGAATGGAGATTGAAATAATAATCCCTGATCTTCAAGGATGCAAAGCATTTGATTAGTCAAAGCACTCAGATAATCAAGACACCAAGTGTCAACTTAGACAGTGTCAGAGACACAGTCTCTCTCCCAATTTGCAATTAGTAAATCACGTGTCATCTTATGGAGACAGCAAAACCATCTTTGTTTTGCTCTTTCCTTTATGTATTACACGTCCCCAGTGCTTGACTGGTCTCTAATCCACTTTTATCAACCTGACGAACATCTCTTCATACTTGCCTTGGGACTACAGTCAATGCCACAACACCATTCGAGAGAAACCAAGACGCCAATACCATATTGTCAACGTATTCTCATCCCACCAGAAGGAACTCTCGTGTAGATAACCTGTGTTCAAAAACTGGTGTATTCCAAGAAACATTGTAAGCCACTTTTACGTATAAATAAATCGTGTTAATTGTAAAGGCATGTGTATTCAATGTCTCCATCACCACCACCCACATGCAAACTGACCCTAGACCATTCCTGATATGGAATTAACTAATTCCCCCCTCTTAATCAGCTTGCTCACACTATTAGGTGTATTAAAGAACAAAAATGTATATATGATATTTTACAAAAATAGAATAAATAAATAAAAGTACCAACCTTATTTATGCTTTGCACTTATTTTGAAAGTTATTACAAATGTTTTCAGTCCATGTCTATGACCTTCTTTGGGAAGAGTTCTGGAAAAATTTTTTTTTCTTGTGTTAGTGTTCCTTGTGTCTCTGATGTATTAGAATTTTGAATGTTTCTATTTTTGAATTTGAATTCAAAACTAGAAACATTCATAACAACACTTTTTCATGTGTTGTTTTATATTTAAAAAATTCACACAATACTTTTTGATGAAATTTAAAAACATTTTAAGGTAATATTTTAAATTTTATATTTTTATTTTTTAATTTTTGAATTAAATTAATCCAATATTTTTAGTATTAGTATATTTAAGATATCAGTGTGTGAATTATTTAGTATAATTATTAATTGAGTGAAATTGATGTTGATCATACATTTGAAATTAATTAAATTATTAGTTGAAGGATAATATGCATTATTTGATCTGAGAGTTAGTTACTTATTATTTCAGGTTAAGAAACCTCGTGGTTCAGAACTATGGGTAGATTTTAATATGGATAGTAAATGTTTATCATTTTATTGTGCAGAGATATCTGAGGAACAGGTAAGTAAATACATAGTGTAGTTGTATGCTTTGTCTTCTAAATAAAATTCTTATTCCAAGTAGAAAATATTTACATTTATAAGAGGGAATATAACTGGAAATATTAATTTATTTATAATACTTAGTCATTCTAGACTAATAAGCAAAATAATCATAAAGAAATAACATTGTTTTTCAATAGAAAAATTTCTTTAAACTAAAAAAAATTATATATTTTTAAAAAAAGGTTTTTAAAAATATATAATTTTTAATCGCTATTTTGTGATTTTAAAATTATAATATTTTTAATGTTTTGTTTATTGTATTGCATTACATTGTAAAGGCAAATTACATAATATTTTAAGTATATAAAAACTAAAATGAATGATTCCATTTTAGTTTTTATGTATTTAAAAAATAAATAAATTTACAAGAAGAAAGCTTATTTATTTTTAATTTATAAAATGCATTATAAGGATATTTTGTAAAATAAATAAAATTTGAAATATGTGTATATTGAGAGATTTTGTTTTGAACATGTTGTATTATTAATGATTTTAAGTTAGTAAACAGATTTATTTATGTTTTGATTGAGTGATTATTGATTAAATTAGAAAAATACAAACTAATTATATAATTATACTTTATTAATTTATTCAGAAAAAATATATAAATCTTTGATTCATAAATAACTGCTTCTTATGGAAATCAAACCTGTATTTTACTGAAAAAAATGTTTTCAGTCCTATCTGGGCTGTCTTCGGGTTTTATTAAAAGTATTATACAAGCTTCTTTATATTTTACATATAATAAAATATAACAAAATCTTTTATGAAGTTTATTATGGTCTCCTTTTCCTAAATTGCCTTCTAAAATGTATTAAGGTAATATGTTTTAAAAGGCATATATAGAGAATATCAAGAAGATACAATATATATAATATACATACATACATATACGAAAGACATTGGCCGTACACGAGGTGTTTAGCTGGCAGAAAGAGGGTAAGGGAAAAGGGAGGGGAAGGAGGAGAGACAGTAGAGAAAGGTAGAATCCTTCTGAACAGTGTATGTATGGCTACTGTACTTCTGTTTGATGTTGGTGTGCAGTTTTTATGCTGCAAGGCCATAGTCCCCACAAAGGGTCTAAAAGAAAACCTTAATGTAGCAAACACCAATAATTGAGTGCCATCACAAATAGCTAAGTGGTTAGTGCCAAGTGGCTGTTACTAGGAAGACTTTTATCTACTTAATACTAATAAAACCGAATGCAAGCACGAATCTTAATACTACGTAACAGCTAGACAACAGCACAAAAAACAAATGAACACAATGACAAACTAGACAAGACAAACGGGCAAGACCCCAAATTCTTTTTTTATTTTATTTATTATTTTATTTGTGTATTTATTTTATTTTTTTTAAACATTAACTTACTCACTAACTAAACTAACCTACCATAATCTAGGACAAACCTAACCAGACGACTAAAGCTAACAAACTCTAATCTAATTTAACCTAACTTATCATAACCTAACAGTCCCTAATCTAATTTACAGTTAGGACTAACTTAAACTAACTAAATTTAGACTGAAAAGAAGATGGAAAATAAGAATTAAAATACAAAGTTGAAAGGCAGCTATATACCGACAGTTGAAACATAGCAAGGGAAAGCTAATTGCCATCCGTGCCCCTAGAGTGAGTGCTCTCAACAGCCCCACTAATGTATATGAATGTGAGTAGATGATGGAACATTGTATGCATGTGAATGAGTTGGTGCGGGTTGCAGGCCAGTTGTACCCTTCAAGAATAGCAGCTCTCATTAAACTATCCCTAATGTGATTGTACCTATTGCAGCAAAAAACTAAGTAAAGTGTTTGGTCTTCCTGAATACCAAAGTCGCATTGTGGATTGTCTCCAAGGTTAAATCTATGCAAGTATTGCTTAAAGTTGCCATGTCTTGTAAGTAGCTGAGTGAGGGTGTAACTAGGGTAAAAGTGGCAGTAGTGTCAACCTTGGGGATGAAAGTTTAGGTGAGCCTACCAGTGGTGTCATGGTCCCAGCTGTCTTGCCAGAGAATGAAGATTTGCTTCTTGACATGATTATTGAAGTACAGGATACAAGGTAGGAGTGAAACTGAAAGTACTAGTGACTGAAGACTTTGCAGCTTGTTTGGCAAGACCGTCAGTGGTCTCATTGCCGAGTCTGCTGACTCTTGCCAAACAAGTAGATATACCCCCGCATGATCCTGGACTCATTGGAAATCTACTCTAATGTTGTTGTCTAAGTGTCTGAGGATGTGGTGTATGAGATGGATGAGTTTTAAGCAGCTATCAGACTTCACAATCCTGTGTAAAGCTACCCTCCTGTCAGAATAAATGCAATAGTGTTAGTAGTGTCTTTTGTACTTCCTATGCCTAATGTGAATTAAGCTCATATAAATAGCTGAAGTTTCCACCTTGCTATTGAGCAGTGTGTACCTAGAATAGAATATAAAGAAATAAAATATATGGAATATAGTAAAATATAGAGAAGTTTGTATAATAGTTGTAATAAAAACCTGAAGATGGGCTGAAAATACTTTTTTGTAAAATAAAGGTTTTGGTTTCCATAAGAAGCAGTTATTTATGAATCTAAAAGACACTGCATAAACCTTGGTACCATGATTATGATTTGTAAATGCTTCTAGTTGTAGGACAGATTAAAATGATGATAAATTAATTATTCAATGCATTTTGTTTATAATAATAAATTATTGTAAAACAAAAAATAAAAAAATGAAATAAATTATTTTTAAAGTTTGTAAGAAGAGAATTTATTGGAAAGATCTTTGATATTTGTCAAACAAAAAAAGAACAGCAGAAATATTCAAAATCTATTTTGATTGATTACTTTAAAGTAGATATAGGTGAACTTTATATATAATTTTTTTTTATTTATATAATAATTTTGATACTTAAAATTTTATTATATTTCATATTAAGTTATATATGCATTTTTATAAATGATATATTTATAAAAGTTTTTTTCAGATAGAGGAGGAAAGTCTTTGGGAAACGATTATTTTAAATTATGAAAGTGTATCAGAATGTAGCTTAATAGGTATTTACTTAGTAGTTTAATAAGTACCTAGCTTTAATAGGTATTTTGTACAAAATAATTTTAAAATGTAATTTATTAAAAACTTAATATAACTTATATAAAATATTTCTAGAATATCTTGTCTATAAATGATTATCACTTAATTGTAGTAAACATAAATCTGTTACTAAATTTTCTGAAGGTTAATCTACATTCTTGAAAATTTCCAAGTTGTTATAGAGTAGAATCTTTCTTTTTGCGTTATATATTAACACATTGTTTAAGTGAATTTTATGCTATATTTTTTAGTTTGATCTCAGTATGATACAAATTTTGAACATGTTTTTGAGAAATTGACATCATACCAAAAGGAAAATTATTATAGTATATAGTAGAATCCATTAATTTTAATTACTTTGATTCAGTTATAGTGATGATGATATTTGGCTGATAACATTAAGCATGGCAAATAAGTAAGGCTATAATTAGTGAAAATTCTGGTTTTATTGACTCTGACATTAAAAAGACATGTTTAATGTCAGAGTCATCCTATACAGCATATGTACCAGTGTTTAGTGCTATGCTGCAACAAAGTTAAGGCAGTAACTACAGAAAACAAATTTTTTTACATGCTTTTTGTGTATGTATCTGTGTTTAACAATTTCTTGACTGTGACATGTGTTTAATATATAGAGTAGATATATATGCTGTTGTGAAACCCTAATGTTTTGAGACATTTGTATAATATATGACATCTGTGCAAAAATACCCTGATATTGGAAGAGAGACTGTTAAGCAGCCATTCATTCTGGGTCACATGCTGCTTTTGGATCACTCTTTGCTTTATTTCTTTCCATAAACCTTACTGGCCTGGGTGGTTCTTCTGGAAGCTTATGCTCCCACTGACATTGCTCTATAGTTCATTGAAATTACTGAATGCAAAACATAAACAACAGATTTAAGAATTTAACAACAGAGGACCAGTTTAAGTGATTTGGGCTTTTTGTCAGGAAATTCTGTTTTTGAGGATAGAAAAGAAAATTATGAAATACCAAAGATTTATAACAATCAAAATTTGTATAAAAATATTCAATCTTAGAATTATATAATTAACACTTAGCTGTCACCAAAAATAATATCAGGCAATTTGGTCTAATTTGGCCTTCACGCACACTCAAGGTTGCTTTTGGGAACTACACCTTACTATTGAATGGGTGTCACATGTTTTATCTGGCTTACACTAGCCTGTTTACATATTTCTGAGGTTATGGGATCATCACATATGCAAATAAATGTTTATTTTTAATTTTGAATTTAGCTCATTTTTGGGATTTTGAGAATTTCTATCCTTAAAACATAATAAAACATCCCCAAAAAGAAAATAATAATAATGCTCATTTTGCTCAAAACATAAGATAACAATTGACTTCATCTCCTTACAGGTCTGGAATCTGAAAATTACAGTCTAATTATTGTTAGTTGTAATTTCTTAATTACAGTAGAGTCGTTAATCCGAACCCCGGTAATCTGAATCGCCGGTTATCCGAACGATTTTCAGTCGGACTGTGTCGTGCTGAATCGAACGTTTTTGATACTAGATTTACTTCTAAAGTATAATTTTCATGTTTTTATATTCTTTAATATATTTATTTTGCTTGTACAAAATAAAGAAATAATTTTTAATGATACAATAGCCTCGATTATTATTATAAAAATTTTTGTTAGGCTTAAAATCAACGAAAATTCAACACGAAGCGACACGCAATGGAGAAAAATTCAACACGAAGCGACATGCAACAAAGAAAAATTTGAACGTCGGACAGGTTAATATATTTTTTCGTACATAATTGGTTATCCGAACAAATCACTAATCCAAACAACCCCAGTCCCTAATTGATTCGGATTAACGACTCTCTACTGTATTTTGATATTGTTCAATTACTAATTTTATAACTGCACATGCATGCGTGCATTCTAGAATCTGTGTTTTAAGTTTTGTTTAAAGTTTGGGACCTGAAGATAGCTGTTTATACAGCTGAAAACATCATTCATATTAAAAGTTTTTAACTACTCAAAGGTTGCTTCTGTAACCAGGAATTTTGAATTCAAATGAGATATAATACCAATGAAATATTTTAGTTCAATAGACATACATTTATTCTTAAAAGATATTAAAAGAGTTTCATTTAGAATAATTTATAATTTAATTTCATTTTTCCTAATAAAAATTGATCTCTTTCAGTTGGTTTACAGAATCATTGCCAGAAACTACTGATAAAGTTAAATCATTCATGTATTCAGCTATTATGTACTGCAACATCACCTCATGTTCCATCTTTGCCTGGATTAGATGATGATTCTGTTAGCTTGTACTTTCAAGAAAATTTGAATATTCATTCTTACATAGCTCAGATTTTTACTGAAGCATATGTGGTAAGAAAACAAAAGTATTTACACCCATCACATTTTTTTCTAATTTTATTCTTTCAAAAATAAATTTTGAAAAAAATTATTATAGATGCACGTCAATATATATGAATTATATGAAAATTAAACTGTGTTCATACACTTCAAGACAGTTTAATTTTAATATACAGCAGAACTCTGATTATCCAAGGTAATATGGACTGATGTACCTTGGATAACTGAAAAACTTAGCTAAAACAGATGGGCACAGCAATTTTGAATTAAAATTTACTAATATAAAAAAAGTCTATGGTATCATTTTGAAGCCTATTTTTATTCCTTAGTGAATTTAATTATATAAGAACAACAATTTTACATCATTTATTGTACAGCTAATAATAATACAATAGTTTTAAGAATATAAATGCATGTTATTGTAGTTATATTTTACTATGAATGGTTAAATGATAAAGGGTATTGAAGTTATATGATAAAAAGTAAGAGAAATAAATAAATTTTGTAATATATGTTGTTATTGTTAAACGTTCTTGTGTGAAATAAAATATAAGAGAATATTGTAATTCATAAAAGAAAGTTTAAAACAATAACATATATTACAAAATTTATTCGCCTGTACAACAAGGTAGTATTTAATACTAGTAGTATATTTACTTACAAGTTTGTCTGAGATAATTATGGTTCCTCTGCAATAAATGTTGAAATATAAGAAGTGAAGAAAAGTTACAAAAGCTTTTGTGGCAAAGTTTTTGATCAAATTTAAGCTGAAATTTCAGTAATTAGTGTAAGGTGGCTGACTTCCAGGGGAAAACAGTTAATCACGCGTCAGGAAAACCTAGGGTTGAAATCGTATGTAGGTGGTGGCAGTAGGAGACAAAGATGACAAGTCTCTTACACAAAACCGTTTATTCTAACAACTAAGTTAACTTACATAATACTGTTACACAATGTGATCCAGATCAACTTTGTGACAATGGTTTTGGGTTGTCTGTGGTCAGCTGCAGTCTGTGTTTTGAAGATGCATGCCTGGGGCTTGGATGACCAAAGGTCTGCTGCACTGGACGGGGGGGGCTTGGATGGTGTGGTCAGCTGGCAAACGTAGGTCCTGGCATCTGTGAGGTGACACTGGTCCAGAGGAGAACTACCACACTTTTTCCAAGAATGACCGAAGGAGGAGCGAACTCCTTGACCTTGCAACTTGGGAGTTTTATAAGATTTCTCCCCCCAAAATCTCACCCTTTTGATTGGTCCTGATCATCCTCTTCCTTACCCCGATTGGTCATTTCTTTGTTTCTATGCGAAACTTGAGATCGATATGGGTCGGGAGAGTTCCGAGAGGTGTTGACAGAGCCTTTGAAGTTCGTGCTGGTATTTTCTGCCGTTATGGCCCTTTCTCTGATGATTTGTCCCCAAGCGGTCTGCCAGACGTCTCTGTGGCCATTTACCCCCCTTTGTTTCTTGTTTCTTGTTTCTGACACTCATACGCAAGCACCTGGACCAAGCTCCCTCTCTTTTGGTTGACATCCTCTCGGTCGTTCATTATCATGTCGCGTTTGTTTTGAGATAAGTTTTAGGAAAGTTTCTTTCGTATCTGGTTTACATCACCAACACTTGTTCCTGACCCGAGTTGCTCTTCGAAATTTCCTGACTTTGGAACTTTATAATTATTCACCATTTTTATGCATTTTTGCAATCCCTACACTAGTTTTAAAAATTAAACTATAATATAAATGAATACCAGTATTTGACCAATGCTTTTCAGAAAAATTGCATTTATTTTTAGACATTAGCTAATATTTGATTAAAAGTACATAATTCAAAATTGAATTAACCAAGATTGAGTTCATTCATATCCAGAACATTTTAATTTACTAACAGTTTTTAGAACATGCTTAGATATAAATGTTAAAAATAACATAGAAAAAATTTTATGAACGTGAATTGCTTCATGTTCCAACAATTAGATTTGATTCAGTTTTTCTATTTTTAATCAAATGTTAATATTTTTTATTGGTGTAAAATATTATCAAATATAACTGATTAATAAACAATATTACTTTTTTAAAACTATTTTTTTCTTTAATTGAAGCATTGAATGGAGAAAGGTGTCTAGGTGAAAAATTAATTTTTCAGAAATTGATGAAAACTTGTAATTTATTTATTTTAAGAGGAATAAAGAAGCTGTTGTTTATTATTATTACTATTTATATATATTAACAAAAAGATTTTTATTTATTCAATAAACTATTTTCAGTTAGGTTCCATTTTCCATAAAGCATAAAACTGTATTCATAAAAGCAAAGTTGCCTTTTTCTTTTATATATTTTTCTTTAATTATGAACAAGAAAGACACACCAAATTTTTGTGTTATTAAAGATGTCTATTGGCTTAATTCATTATTATGACAATTGTTCTACTGATTTGTATTATTCATATCTCTAGCTGTCTCCCAGCTTACTTAGAACTAACTATGTGTGGTTTTATTACTCTTTAGTACTATTACATTATTCCATCTACATGTCATCTCCCGAGCTGTTTTCTTTTGAGCTCCATTCACAAAACATGTCCCCACAAACTATAATTTTCAGTTTGCTTTCTAATAGCTAGTGTGAAATCCTGAATTTTATCCATTTTTCTAAATTATCTTCCCTAATGACTCATGAAACGAACCACAGAGTTTGTGGGAATTTTATAACTCTTCCTATTGAAAAGAAAACATTCTCACGCAGTAATGATGTAAAGTTTACACTTACCGTCTGAATCTTTCAATTGTTTTATTCCCGACAACAACTTTAATCTTCAACAATTGGTCTCGTGATATATCTTCCCACAGCAAAGTTATAAAAGCCGCTTCTTTCCCTTCCTCGGGGGAGAGTCGTTGGTTAGCAGAGTCGAGCATACATGTTGCTGAGCCTCAGATTATTCATCCTCACAGTCACGAATTTTTTTCTAGTGCCGCCAGGGGATACCTAAAGCCCGAACTGGGACACCTCCAGATGAGTGTGCCTTAACTCCGAAATTATCCTCAGAGATCTTCCAAGAGATATGATCATAGATTACTGTAAACTCTCTCTTGGCTCCCTATGTGTATATGAGAGCTAGGTACCTAGGTAGGAATTCCCCGTAGTTAGAATTGTAGGTGTCTATTTTGTTGATTTTAATAAATCTTTTTCTTTATTGTTAAATGGTGTCATTACTCGTCTGTCACCTATGCCTTGTCATCAACCCCCCTCTCCCTCCACTTGCCTAATAAAAGAGTCCCGACTCCTCAGGCTCATAAAACCATAACCTAGCCATCCCCTGACCAGTGGACAGGTCCACGACCTGTTGCCAGAAAGTGAGGCACAACTTCTTCTTGCCTCCTGGAGGTTCACAGCTAGTATGCGTAGTTTATTTCTCATTGTTTAGTTTTGCAAACTGTTCTATGCTGGTTCATTTATATGAGTGTTTGGGACAATATTATGTTTTGCTTTGATTTATTATCTGTTTCAAAATTTCATGAAACCTGCACTCTTGCTCTTCTAAGCAGGCATTTATCTTTCATAGATTTTGGAATGTAGCAGGAGTTCTTAATAAATTGAAGCATTTCTTTTTACAACAAACTGTAATTTGCTTAAATTTCTTTTTTAGGAACCTTCCTTCTGACACAAGCAACATAAAGTTTTTATAAGTTTTTGATGCTTTCTTTCATTATTTTTCCAAAAACTTGAATTATGACACAGCATTTTCATTTCTTTAGTTTCCCATTTCCTTCTAATTTCATCCTCACTGTTAGAAGAATGTATATTGTTTTAATAAAAAAAAACCCCTTCATATATAAAGCTGAATACATTTCACATGGAAACCACCATGTTGAAAATTAGTACCATTTATGAAATATGTTAATAAATTAGCAAAGAATAATGGAAAATGTGTGTTTGTTTTATGGGAGTCCTTTATTGCATAAAACCTATTTAAGGAAATCAAAAATTGAATAAGAGAACTAAGTAACCTTGGGGGTCTTATTCCATTTCTTTTCAGTTAAACTCAATTAGGTAATTTTTAGTCATATAATATGACTTTTAAATTTAATATGAGAGTTGATTGACAAATAAGGTAAGTCTCTTACTGCAGCAATATGCAAAATGTAAAGGTAGAAATACTGATCATCATTATTCAGTATTCACAAGAATCTAATCTGTATATAAAAGGTCTGTTTTTTGTGTTGCATCATTGCATAACAGTTAAGTTTAAACATGAACTTATCTCCCTTGTTTTGTACAAAGCAGCAATCAGTGATTGAACTTTCAGTATTGGAAGGTTGTTTGCATAGGGAAAAACAACAAATTTGGTGAAATATTGTGAAATCTTGCAAACATTTATTTATTTCAACCGAATAATTCAAGGTAACTTCAACTAATGTTACTGAGGGTGAGTTGGTTTTATTATTATATAACTCTCAGATAAGCTGACAACTGCATTTGGTTTGCCAAAGATGAACTTCCTAGAGAATTATGAACTACATCTTTAAAATCTTTAAACTCTTAACATTTCAAATCTTGAAAAAGATTGCTTACAATTGTTTTTAGTTCAAAATGACTGTTGACTATTGATATGATTCCTAAGACAACGTCCACTTGAAGCTGCTATATGAACAACATTTTATCTAAGCTTGTTAAAGAATTCAAGGAATGGTGGCCAAGAACAGAAACCTCAGAGTTATGATGTTTCTTACAAAATTTGTCCACACAAAATATTGAAAGCCAAGATATACTTTCAACAGGAAAAAACTACAGAAATGTTTTTCTCGATTACTATGTGACTTTTTAGATTTTTTGAAACAATCAAAATAGCTTGTTGGAAAGCCATTTTCAAGGATTCACAACATTAAGAAAGTTATAAATTTATAATGGTAGTACAAAGCTACAAAAACTATATAACCAGCAGAAAAAATTGGAAAGTACTATGTTTTTTGCTAGTAATTTGGTTTTTTTGTAGCCTTGTATCAAGTTTACCCAGTTTTTGAGTGGTTGTTTTTTATAATGGTAGACTACAACCATCGAATGACGTAAGAATTTTAATAGTTGGCTCATCAAGTTACAATGCTGCATACTTGTTCAGGGAGAATATTTTGAATGCCAGTAAAAATTTATTAAGACATTTGAAAATTTTGACTCCATTCCCTCTCTTCCCCTCTCCCCATCCTGTGGGAACTGAGAGCTTTTATTCATGTCTGTGAAGAGTTTAGACAAGCCAACAATGGCAATGGAAAGGAGGAGGAAGATGAGACCCAACATATCCAGAATAGACAGCCTATGAAATATTTTGGTGAAGTGTTTACCCAGATTCAACTTCAGGTTCTCAGAGCAATAGGATGAAGCCTTAATTGCCTCAGTCATCTGACTGTTAAACCTTTGGTTTTATGACTGCATTATAAAAAAAATCTTTTGAACCATCTTTGCATTACTAAAACTTTCTTTGAAAAATATGCTTTGTATCTGAGGCAATTTGCAATGGTCATCATTTGCTTTTCACTAGAATATTTAATAATAAATAATAAATCAATTACTAAAGCTGTTTAAACCAATATTAGTGTAACTGGTCTTTACAAGCTAGAAGAACTACATGAACTGTAATATTATTATGAAAATTAAAAAATAACATAAAACTATCAGAAATCATTTTGATTTTATATCGTCATTTTTTAAGTAATATTGATGCATTAATAAACTTAAAATTTTAAAGTAAAATTATAAAACATAAATTATTATAATATTTATTTTTTAATAAAAAATTAATTTTATTAATTGTTTAATTAAAATAAATAGGGTGAAATAGTAAATAATTCTCAATATGAGCTGAATTCAGCTGAAAGTACATTGTTTCAAATGGAAAAGACTAAGAATGAAGAGAGTATAGGATTAGAAAGCAGAACATTACAAAAGAGCTCTGTTGTTTTGTCACCAGTCTTGCTTTTAGAAAGAATTAAAATTGAGAAGGTAAGACCAAATTTTGAAAATTTGTTTTAACTAAATATATTTTCTAATATCTATAAAATACAAATAAATTGGTTTGAAAAATGAGAGATTTTTTTCTGAAATTTCTCAGTTCTCAAACTAGATTAATAATAAATAATTTAATTAATAATAATTAACTAATGTTCAAATTTCTTCTAGATGGATTTTAATATAATGAATTTATATACATATCAGTTATAATTGAAATCCTTGTTAGTTCAAAATTCAAGAGGTGAATTATCAAGTTTCAAATTATCTAAGATTTGCATTTCTGTACAATATGCCAAATGCCATGTAATTGATGTAATTTGTTAAGAAAGTGGAATATGGCTACAAATACAGAATACTATTTTTATTAATTAATAATTAATAATAATATAAATAAACTGCAGGTAAACAGCAAGTGTACGGTGAGAACTTTACAGGTTGTCTCATAGGTTTTATAAAAAGTAAAGCAGAATTCCTCAAAATATAGTCCAAATTATTTTTGAAGTGGTCCAGAAAGTAGTAAGTAGCTCAAATCTAGCTGCCTAGAATCCTACAAATATCTTAATCTTCTACTTATAACCCAATCTTGTAATCCCAAAACCCAGCCATATTTTATGAGAAAAGAGAAAATAGGGTAGTTCATGGGTAAGGTGACATTCAAAAATGTTATCTCTATATCCTTGGCTGGGACAAATAGTACAGTTACGAACAAATGGGATTTCAAACTATTCAAGTTAGAATTGACAAGGATTTTTTATATTTCTTTTATTTGTTTCAAAATTAATGAATTCAGATATGCAAGCAAGAAATATAAAATGTTATTTTATTAGAGGAAAATTATATCTTAAATTTTTTAATTTACAGATGTAATATTTTTATCTATCAAATTTTAAAAGGAGTCATTTAGTTTTATGTGCAAGCAAAATTTTGAAAACATTAGGCTGGTGATATCATTGCCGAACTTGAATTTCAATATACTGACTTATTGGTTTGAAATTCTGGCTGCTGTACATATTCAAACATATTTTTATGAACTTGTTGTCATTTGAGCACTGTTTATACATATTGTATATGGATTTAAAATATGAATGAAGAATGATTATAAAAATTTTGTATTTTTTGTCTCATTTGTCTCATGGAAATTAAGATTTAAACATATCAAGGTGTATTTTAAAAATAATGCCATATTTCTTGCCAAAGGAGGATCTAGGAGTTTTATAGTTTTAAAATAATTACTTAAAATAAATTGAATAAATTTAAACAACATAAAAATGTAATTAAAATTGAAAAGTAATGATAAAATATTAAAATGTGACATCACTTTAAAAAAGTAATGAATCTCCTGTTAGAGGGCAATCGGGACTATCACCTTCACTCTAGATTCATCCATGTTTATTTCACAATTAAATTTTTGTTAGAAATGAAAATCTCTAGAAAGTATACTCTGATAAAGATCTTTGCCTTTAAACATAAACACCAAAATATCAGCTAAATATTAATTATGATTCAACAAATTCAACATTTTAAACAAATTCAAAAATAAAAAATATAATGATTTATATTAATAATTTTAATTTCATATACTAATTTTTAGAAGTTGCAAATTGATTTGAACCAAAAATAAACAAATAGTTAGAATCACCCATCGATATTTATTTTTAATTATTAATTTTTTAACAATTATATGAATAATTATAACATACAGTGAAAATGATCAAGCTATAAAATTTTATTCAAAGCAAAAATAACCTAAAATCAAAAACTTTAAATCAGAGAGAGATGTTTTATTGATACTTTGAACTTTTTAATATCAATCCAGTCTAGTTTAAAAATCAAATTACAGTAATTACATTAAACTCAGCTACAATTTTGGTTTTAAAATGCAGTTTGATATTAAATAATTTTTTTTCAATAATTTATAATTTGGTTGTATTAACTATATATTATAATTTTAATGATAAAAAAAGAATTGAAAACAAGATGATTGCTGTAGCAATTTTGATTTTAAATTTAAACTGTAATGATTTGAATTGAATTAATTAAATATCTACTAATGTGGGTTACATGATAATAAGGACTTATCACACTAATGATAATAAGTACAAGCACTAAGGTATCAATGTAATTCATTTAATAAAACTGTTAAAATGAAGGTTTTTCACAAATAACCAAAGATAGTATATGAACAAAGAAAACTTTAATTGTATTATTAAGATAATGCACAGGTTCATATACCAGATGCCAGGCAGTCTTGATTCTGACACACAACACTTGTAATATTAATTATTAGTACTATTATTATAGTATATACAGATAACCATCGAAACATACCATGCGACAAAATCTATAGGATTTGCGAAAAAATCTCAACACTGACAACGTTGTATAACACATATACAACAATGTAAAATAATCTAAAACTAAAACCTATAACTAATTATATTACTAAAGAATAGGATAGAGGATAGGACAGATTGAGAGAATAGAGAAATGGGTACCCAATGTTCTGTATTTGTATTAATTACTTGGTTCTAATATTCACGTTTTTGTTCCTTAGATCGTCCGATGGCTTCTCAATAGCTCTCTCCTCGGTAGTTTACATCCCTTGCCTATTCCGCATGGTGCCAAAACATACTGGAATAGCTGACACTCGTATCTGTCTCTTCCACGGCTCAAACCCCAACTGTCTTCACTCCCTCTCTATTGCCCTCCAGGCTACATACCCTTCTATTGTTTCACAAGGTTCACTATGCCCATAAAAGGAAATGAAGTTTGAATAAGAAAATTCCAGAAAAGATAGACAATAGAACAAAAGAGGAAAGCTATAAAAGAGAAATAGAAATACAGTAGAGCATCGATTATCTGACCCCCAATCAACCGTCACATTGGTTAACCAACCGCGTTCTAGTTGGCAAGTTCAAATGTCCGCTAGTGATGTGGAACTACAATATTTGGCTATGTCTTGGCTACTTTAATAATATTTTTGTTAAATTTTTGTGTGTTTTAGCTGGAAACACTGGCTCAACCATGAAAAGGAGGCCAGTATTTAAACCAGACTTAATTTTCTATTTTTTCTTTATTTCTGTATTTATTTTGTGCAAAATAAAGAAATAATTTAACGATGATTATTATTTTTAAAAAATTTTGTTAGGCTTAACATTGATAAAAATTCAATGCGAAGTAGGTTAATAGTGATATACTAATATGCTTATTACATGGGATATACAAATATACTAATACACTATACTAATAATGTATTTTTTCATACTTTTCGGTTATCTGTTTTTTCAGTTATCTGACCAACCTCAGTTCCCAATTGAGTTGGATAATCAATGCTCTACTGTAATAATAAAATATAAAATACAGTCAAACCTGTTTTTATGCGCTCTTTTTATGTGCGATTTTTATTTGTGCGATTTTTTTAATGCGAATTTTTAATTTATGCGGTTTTTTTGTGCGATTTTTTATTTGTGCGGTATAGTTGGCGACTAGTCTCGTGCGATTCGTCATGTCTCACGTTGACTTATTATAGCTAAATAAACTTATTATAGCATAAATGCACTTATTATAGTAATATTATTGCATGAATATGCAAAAAATGAAATAATTTACTTTTTAAGTCAACAAAACACCACCTGGACAAAAATATGTAAAACAGACGATAGACCAGACGATGCAGTCAAGTGCTGACATCTGCTGTCAATAAATTCTATTTCGTACGGCTTTGAGTTATTTTCTATGTGAGACTTTTTTTATGCGGTCCCTGTTGACCGCATAAAAAAAATATTTTTTTAATTGTGTTGCGAAAACTATTTTTTACAGCCATTCGTGAAGTTTCGTGCAATTTTTTTTAATGCGTTTTTTTTAATGCGGTCCCTATCCCCTGCATAAAAACAGGTTTGACTGTACATGCATATAACTACAAAATACATATGGCGCACAGCCACAAATCAAAAGGGGTGTACATTAAAAATCAATAAGTCCTTATTATTATCTACTCCACATTAGTAGATATTTAATTAATTTAATTATACCAAGGGCTAAAAGCAATTCTTTGTAATAATTTCATTTGAATTGAAACAATTACTACAACAAATCTGAAAATAACCATATGAACTTGAAAGTATTAAAATAATTTCATCTTAATATTGAATTTAAATTAAAGTAGGTCATTGTAAATATTTATGAAATAAATTTTGAAGAATTGATAACATAAATTATTAGGACAATATTTTAAGAGATCCAATCAAACAAAAACAAATAAAATCACCTTTTAGTAATAAGTTCCATTTAAAAAAAATAAATTTATTTTTATTAATTAATTTAAATTATATTTATTTAATAATAAAGAATAAGTACAGTTCCATAACCAGTAACTACAATTCCATTACTTAAAGAACAATTCTATGAAAAAATTCATATTCAGAATAATATTTAAATCCATGATTTTGTAAAAATGCTATAAATTGTTATATAATGAAAAAATTTAAAATTATTTCAATTGATATTTAAATTCCAAAATTTCTGTTAAAGTTAATTTTTTATTTTTGTTAAAAATTTATAATTGAAATAGTTATACATAAGAATATATAATTATATTTTTTAAATTAGTATCAATCAATAATGAAAAGTTTATTTCAGGAACAGAATTTTCAATTTAAAAGTAATGAAAACAAAGAATTTAAAGTTGAATCATCATTAACAAATTTCAAAAACAAAAGGAATGCAGTTAATAGAGATAAAATGAAATCATCTGTAACAAAGAACATATTACCAATATCTTGTATAAATAAAGATAAAGAGAAACCTTTATTTAAAAGTCAGTCAGATGAATTAAGAACTTCAAAATTAAATTTTGATTTTGAAAAAATTTTAGAAGACAATGATTTAGAAACAGAGCAAATCAAAAATAATCAAAATAAACAAAATTCTGAAACTTTGAAGGAAAATTTAACTAAAAGATCTGAAAGTAAGTAATTTTTTCCATAATTTTTAATTCAGCAATTGAAGCATAACTAATAATAATTTTAGTTTATATAATTATAGAGTAATTAAAAAAATTTTTTTTTGTTTGTTGTTCTAATTTTATAAATGTAATATCTTAACTAATGACAAGATACAAATATAGACAAAATACATTTAAGCTATAATTATTTATATAAGAAGGAATTCTCTTAGATATCTTGTATTTCTAACAACCAATCTTCTGAGATAGCAAGACAAATTTTATGTATAATTATATTTAATTTTTATTTTTATTACATTAAGTTTGGGACATTAAATTGTTAATAATTGATAATTTTTACAATTAAAGATATTTCAAATTGAGCTATATTTGTAAAAATATTGCTATTTGTGACATTATGCACCAATGACATGTGTTAAATACAGTTACGTAAAAGAAGTGATTGATTAACAATAAAATAATAACACTTAACAATAAAAAATTCCATCAATAGTTCAGACTACATTAAATGAAAACTCAATTTAGAATTTTAACTTTTGGTTTTAGTATCTACTGTAGAATAAAATGATGATGATAACTGTAGTTTTGGAATTAAAAGCTTTAATAAATGATACTGAATAGACAATGAATATCAGATATGCACACAATCAAAAGATAAATAAAATGCTGAAAAAAAATTTTTTTAAATGAATTCTATGAGCAATAAAACAATTGAAGATATAAAAAAAATGGAGAGATTTTGATTGTTACTAAAAATAAAAGTAAAACATATAATATAATCATTTTAAGTATAGTAATATACATGATTTTAATTTAGTTGAATTTAACAAAAATAAAATAATTTTCTGAGTATCTGTAATTTTATATTATTTTTGACAATTTTACACTGTAACTTAACAGTTAAAATTTATATTAACAATAATTTAATCTTATGGCAAAAATTAATTTATTTTTAAGTATAAATTGCAGTCATGACAAAATGAGTATAACAAACTTAACATATAAACATTATTGAAAATCATCAAAGAAATTAAATTTAGGGTAAATTTTCTAAAATTTTATTTTATTCATTTACTATTTTTATGTAAAATCAAAGAGATTTTAAATTTAAATCTTAGAATGCTGAATTCAAATAAACTGAACTTTAAAATGTACTACACATTCCAAACAAATAGTTTTTCAGAATAAATTTATTTAGTTTTACAGTAGAGCATCGTTTATCTGAATCAATTGGGTACTGGGGTTGTTCAGATAACTTATTTTTCAGTAATTGATTATGTATAAAAAATATATTAATCTATCTCATGTTGAAATTTTTCTTCCGTTGCGTGCACTTTGCGTTGAATTTTCATCACCTAACAAAAATTTTTATAATAATAATCTTGTCTATTGTATTGTTAAAAATTATTTCTTTATTTTGTACAAACAAAATAAATATATTGAAAAATATAAAAACAAATAAAATTATACTTTAGAAGTTAATCTAGTATCAAAAATGTTCGATTCAGCATGACACAGTCTGACTGGAAAGCTTTCGGTTAATCGGCTTTCAGATAAACGATGCTCTACTGTATTTTATTTATATCTTCTGTAAGATTATGATCTGAAAAGATACATTTAGATTTTAGTTAGTTCTTTGATATTAACTATTGTATTCATATGCCAACATTCTATGAACATGATATAAAAAAATATTTAGCAGAATTCTCTTTAAAAATAAATGCAATGTTATATGATTGAATCCTGTTCATACATTTCTCAGTTGTATGTTTTTTGCAATTATACATTAAATATTTTCTCCATTGTAAACACTTCTGTTATATTTTTCAGTTATACAATTTTAATAACAATTAATTTCATGATTTTTATGACAAATTCTGATACTTAACTATTTTGGGGATAGTAACTATCCTAGAAATATTTAGGAAAACGAATAGTTTGTCTGTTATAAAAGATGCTTGTTTTTTCACTGAAAAAATAAAGTACTGTTATTATTATTAATAAGATTTCATATGTTTCTTAAGATAAGAAAGATTTTACATAAAAAGAAGTTATAGTGATATTACTGAAAAATAAAATCTTTTTATGTAGAAATAATATAAATTTAGCATTAGATAAAATTAGAAAATACAAATTCAGTTGCCAACATACAAACATATCTAAGTCAACAGTTAATACATTAAAAGTTTTAGTTCTTAAAATAGCTGATGTCCTTGTTTCTGAAAATTTTATTACTTATTAGGATTCATACATTTTTGTAATTTGCTTTTATTTTTGGTTGAATTTTAATAGTAGTCATTATATAGATTTTATAAATATAGCTTCTAACTTATAAAATATAATTTTAAGTATTTCTTTCTTTCTTTAATTTGTTTATCTTCTGTAAATGCTTTTTATGTTTATTTGTAATGAAATTAATTCAGATTATCTATTAATAAAAATGTTAAACTTTAAAGCATAGATTCCTGAAATCTAAGGATTACTAACTGTTGATATAATTATCACATCTTGTTAATTATTAGCTTAATTTGTTCTTGATTAAAATAAATAAATTTCTTATAATATGATAGAAGTATCAGATTTCAATAATTCATATCATTTTAAATATTCAAACAGAAAAAATCATATATTAATTGCTTCTTATAATTTTAAATTTTATTAAGCATCTTCAAGAAAATCATCATCAAAAACAAAACAGCAGAATAATCAAAATAAAAAATTAAAAGTTCCTATTATTGTCAAAATTTCTTCATGTGATAACAGTAAGTAAAATTACAATATAAAATATATATTCATAATTATGTATATAAAACTGTGCAAAGTGTGTGCTTTTAATTTTCTTAATCTTCTCTTAATGTATCATTTAATCTGCCTATTTTATCAAAGTAATATTAGTGTGATAATTAAACATAATTAAATCCACATTATAGTAAAACTTCACTAATTCATCAGGAGTCGGAACTGAAGGTGTAATGGATTAAAGAAATAGATGGATTAGTGACTATATCAATGGATTCAGTACACACACTTTGTACAGTTTTATGTAGGTATGTAATTATGGTATGTAAGTACAATTATTATAACAAAAAATGTATTATTACAATACAGTCAATATTGCTTAACATCCCTTATGGAATGTTAAGCAATGTATCCATGATATACAGGGTTTGTCCAATAAGTATTGGGACTAAAGTCATAAAAAAGAAATTTATTGAAGATATATGTACAGTGAGCTAATAATCTTTAAAATATGACCCTCCTGCATCATTACATTGCTGCCAATGCTTTTTCCAGTTTTCATATGCTTCCTTGAGGGTGGCAACCACAAGGCTGTTTAGGTACCCCGTCAAAGCCACTTGGACCACCTCAATCATCCTGAAACAATGTCATTTCAGGCTCCTTTGATACATAAGAACAAAAAGAAGTCAGAGGGAGCCACATCTGGACTTTAGGGTGTCAACTACCCTATAGGCAGCATTGACACATTATGTTTGGCCAGTGCTTTTCTCACAATGTGTGACTGGGCTCATTGTTGTGATGGAGCATCCAGCTTTTGGACATGGCAGATCCTAATCCTGAAAAGTTCTTGCACTTTGGTCACATTTTTATCAGTTCAGGTCACCGTCGGACATCCAGCTTATTGTTCGTCTTCAACATCTGCCAGCCATCTTTGAATTTTTTATGCCACTCAAAAGCATGCGTTCTGGACATGGCTTCATCCTTGTAAGCCTCACGGATCATATCCAAAGTCTCAGTAGTAGATTTGTTCAATTAAGTGCAAAATTTGATGGCAAAACACTGCTTGATGGTTTTCTGCATCTTGACTCATGATGTGAGCACTAAACACACTTTTACTTCAGGTGCAATTTACACACTCCAAAAGCTCAGTGACAACTGAGTTGGGTCTCATAGTTTATTTGACCCAACTCCCCCACCACTAAACCTGCCTATAGAAATCGTCCTCCATTCCTTCCCATTAACAGGAAAAAATCAGTCTGGATACTTAATGGACAAACCCTGTATTTAAATTTGTAAAAATCTTAAAACTTTTTGCAAGATTTTTTCATAACATTAAAGACTTGCAATGCTGGCTATATGATAGACTTTATTCCTGGCAGTACAATCAATTAATATACAAGACACACAAGATCAATGTTACCATCTTTTTTCCATGCCTCATAGCAACTCTGGAAATCATTTTCATCAAGTTGTTGTACAACATTGGTTTCAGGATTTTAGATGTTCTCAATGGTTACAAAATGATGACTTCTATCATTTGTTGATGTAGAAGAATGACAGTCCATACACGTTGAACATTATTACCAAAAGTTAAAGTTAAAGGATGTCCTGATCTTGACTAATCCTCCTCCAATTCTTGCCCTTCTAAAAATATTTTATGCCAGTTAATACATGACAACTTCACCATCATATACAGTTTTAATGCATCATCAATTTTGTGTAAAATTTCATTGAATATCATTGTTCGATACTTTTCTCCATTTTTTTGTAACCACTACTAAAAACTTATGCACACTAAATCTTTAATAATACCCATTATGTTGACAAGAGAAGGTTAAAACTTGTACCAAATATTCAGGAAGGATTACACAATTGACTGTTGTATAAGCAAATTTTACGAGGTTGCCATAATGCACAATATAAATTTAGCCTCAATACTTTTCAGTCAGATGTTGTATATTAAACTGGACATGGACAACTTATCAACTTATGACATTTTGACTTTTCACATATAATACGCTCACTGATCCTTAAACATGTTTATCATAAATAATTTACAATAAATCCACATGTCCATTGAATAAAAGTTGTAAGATTATAAGTGATAAGTTTGAAGGTTAGTTATCCCTAGTATTCACACCTCTTTTACAAGTTTGTAAACTTCTAATGTGAACTGTCAAAAATAACAAGTTTTATTGAGTTTAAATTTAAATATGTAGGGTTCCTCTAGATATTTAAACTCAATATTCAAAAACTGATAAAAAATTATAAGCTCAAAAGTTCTTACAAAAGTTAAATAAATACATTATTTTTCTTTAAATTTTTCATTTACAATTTTAAATGAATAAAAATTATATAATTTATTGTTTATATTACAACACTATATATAACCTGATTTTACGAGGGGCAGTCAAAAAGTTCCAAGAATTATGATACTGCACTATAGTGGCACGAGATATGGCAACATAGTTCTAATCAACTTCAAACTAGGCCCCTCCGGCACAGACACACTTGTTCCATCAATCCTGCCACAGTTGAAAGCAGGTGTGAAATGCTTCCTTTGGAATTTTCCAGAGCTGAGCTGTTGTATTTGATATGATGTCCTTCCTGCTTGTGAAACGTGTCCCTTTGAGGCCCATGTTGAGTAGGGAACAGCCAAAAGTCACTGGGAGCAAGATCTAGAGAGTAAGGTGACTGGGTGATGACAGGAATGCTTTTGTTGGTGAGGAATTGCTGCACAACAAGCGAAGTGTGACTCAGTACGTTGTCATGATGGAGAAACCACTGTCCATGCCACTTGTCAGGCCACTTCCTCCACACTCCATCATGCAATCTCTTCAAAACTTCCATATAGAAATGATCAGTAACACTGTTCAGGAGGTATGAACTCATGATGCACTAAACCCTCCATGTTGAACAATGCAATGAGCATCACTTTTTGCATGGATCTGACAAGGCATGATTTCTTTGGATGGGGAGATGATTGTGTGTGCCATTCTGTTGACTGCATCTTCATCTCTGGGTCATAGGTGATGTGGCTGTGCACCATATGTATTTTGTAGTTATGTGCACATATTTTATATTTTTTTATTATTTCTATTTCTTTTTCGTAGTTTTCCTCTTTTGTTCTATTCTTTTTTTCTGGTATTTCCTTATTCAAACTTCATTTTCCTTATATGGGCATAGTGAACCTTGTGAAACAATAGAAGGGTATGTAGCCTGGAGGGCAATAGAGAGGGAGTGAGGACAGTTGGGGTTTGAGCCATGGAAGAGACAGATGCGAGTGTCAGCTATTCCGGTATGTTTTGGCACTGTGTGGAATAGGCAAGGGACGTAAACTACCAAGGAGAGAGCTATTGAGAAGCCATTGGACGATCTAAGGAACAAAAATGTGAATATTAGAACCGAGCAGTTCTGAAGTGACAAGAACAGTAACCCCTGATTTCTGACATCAAAGAAAGATCCACACACAAGTGACCACTTTAAGAATTCAGATACAGAACATTGGGTACCCATTTCTCTATTCCCTCAATCTGTCCTATCCTCTATCCTATTCTTTAGTAATATGATTAGTTATAGGTTTTAGTTTTAGATTATTTTATGTTATTATATACATGTTATACAACATGGTCAGTGTTGAGACTTTTTTGCCAATCCTATAGATTTTTGTTGTGTGGTATGGTTTGATGATTATCTGTTTCTAGTACTAATAATTAATATTACAAGTGTTGTGTGTCGGAATCGAGACTGCCTGGCATGTGGTATATGAACCTGTGCATTATCTTAATAGTACAATTAAAGTTTTCTTTGTTCATATACTATCTTTAGTTATTTGAGAAACACCTTCATTTTAACAGTGAACACCCATGACTCGTCATCAATGATGATCTGTGTGAGAAACTTTGGGTCTTGCGTGCTTTTCTCAAATGTCTCTGCAGCAACCAGCATGCCACATTCCATCTGATCAGGGTTCAGCAGCCTTGGGAGAAATTTTGCACTGACACATGTCATCTTCAAATCCTTGGAAAGAATTGCATGAATGGATCTGTGAGAGATACCAACTTCTTGCTCCAACTCAGCGATGGTTATTCTTCAAACATTTTTAATCAGTTCTCAAACTTTTTCAATATTTTCTTTACTTCTGGATGTTGAAGGTCTCCTGCTGCGTTCATCATCCTCCAACATTTCCTGTCTGTTTTTAAACTGTCCAAACCAATCATAAACTGTGAATTTCTTTAGTGCCTTATCACTGTAAACCTGCTGCAGGGCTGACAGTGTCTCTGCAGCAGTTTTTCCCAATTTGCACATGAACTTGATGTTTGCATACTACTTGAACTGTGACATTGCACTGAATGATAAACAGCTATGCCCAACAAAGATGCTACAGTAATGACTGTGCAAGTCTAAACTTTGCACGAGCATTATCACACTGCAAATAGACATGTGGAGCTTCCCACCACAGCAATGTATAACCTTATCTTAGACACTATTGCATTTTCTAACTGTAGTTAAATTCTGGGAACTTTTTGGCTGTCCCTCATATGTAGAATTTACATAAAATATGATATTTTTATTATTTTAGTTTGATATGACATAAAAAAAAAATAATGTTAGTTGTCACTTCATGACAAATGTTACCATACCAGTATTATATAATCACAAATTAACATTATCATTTACTGTATATTTCCACGGATAAGACGATAGTTGAATCATAAAAAAAGGCCCCCAAAATCTGGGGCGTCTATAGGACAGATATAAAAAAATTAGATTGAAATTTACATAAATTAAAACCATTATAAAAAAATGGACAAACCGTAATTATTTACTAGTAGAGAGTAGGGCATGTCCACAAAATAGAATAACCCATACAATGTTTTTGTGAATAGTCAAGGTCATTACCTGAATGCCTGAATCAGTGCAAACGTTTGCAACATAGCAAGGCAGAAAATAAAATTTGTTCATTCAAAAATTACGAATAGGACATAATTCTGTATACGCTACACAGTATTATTATCCAGATGATGATCACTGATCTAAACTAAATTCATAGGCCATTGATAGTTTGGGGGTTGTCTTATAAGACAGATATATGCTAAAACTATAAAACTTTGCCAAAAATTTATACCTTGTCTTATCTGAAGGTCATCTTATCTGCGGAAATATACGGTATATTGACATTAGCATTTTATTTATTTTAGATGTTTTTGAGAAAGTTGAGCTTTGAGTAATATATATTTAATTGTGTTTTTTTCTGATTTCAAAAATGTTTTATTCAATTTTATTAAAGATACAAACCAAATTCAGCAAAATCTTGTTACAGTAGATGATGATGAATATGATGATGATAAAACCATAAGGTAAGATCTTTTTGCAAATAATATTTCAGTTTAAATTAAAGTATAAAGTAATTTTTTACACCAAAACTTAATATCTTGATCATATATGACAAAATTGATGTGTATTTTTCTACAAGATACATATTATTTTCATTATTGAAAAATCCTGGGCTAATATGTACAAAGATACATATTAGTTTACATCATAAAAAAAGTCTCTATAGTATTTCTCATACTCCAGTCATTTTTATTTTATTTATATTAAATCTATTTTTAACAAAGTATTATGAGTATTATGTTCAAAAAGTTTCCAAACTTTATTTATTATAAAAAAATACTTCACTTATAATTTATTTGTCAGGGTCCCCTTCAAAGTAGGCTCCTCCCCAACATAACACTGTTCCGATACAGTGTTTCCACTTTTTGAAACAGTCCTGGAACACTTTTTCTGGAATGCTCATAAGCTTCTCTGTCTTTTTTTTTTTCTATCTCTGGAATGGTGGCAAATCTTTTTCCTTTGAGCATGTTTTTTAGTTTGGGGAACAGGAGGAAGTCGCATGGGGCCAGGTCAAGTGAGTAGGGCAGGTGGGGTAACACAGTAGTTTTGTTTTTGGCCAAAAATTCATGAGTTCTGAGGGACAGCATGGTTGTGGTGAAAAAACCTCTCGCCACTCCTCCAAAGTTTGGGCCATTTTCGCCAGATTCTGTTTCTTAGGCATTTCATAACCCCCAGGTAGTACTCTGTGTTGACTGTGTGGCATGTAGGTAGGGTATTCATGATGCACAACCCCCTTTGCATTGAAAAAAGTCAACATTACCTTAACATTTGAGTGAACTTGTCGAGCTTTTTTGGGGCGGGGGATGTTTCACCCACCCCCACCATAAGCCTTGGTAATCAACTCAAAAGTTTAAGTGAAGGATTTCCCAAGTTTCACATAGAATTTTACAGAACAACACTGCTCCTTCAAACAGCTCATTTCCACGGATCTGATTTTTCGCTGAACCCCACAAACATCCCTTCACATAAACGGCCATAACTAATCACCAAAACAAGATATCAACAAACATATTGAAAGGAGGTTACTGAAGATGTTTCTCCGGACATAATGCCTCCAAGTGGATTAAAAAATAACCAACTGGAGGCGCACTATTCAAAAAGTTCAAGAACTTTTTGAAAAACCCACATGTTTTAAAAATATAATGTAGATATAATACCAATAGCATTATTTTAGAAGTTTGAAACTTGCTAACATTTCCAACTCATTTAATGGATCATTTTTAGATATACTAAAACAGAGCAAGAGTATCATGACACAAATGGTTGAATGGATAAATTAAAACAATTGAGAGGATGGGATTATGACAATGGTGGGCCATAGATAATGTATATTGAGGCTGGAATGCTACACTGGTACTTTTTTCAGAGTCAGGATACATTCCAGAACTATATTAATACAACATAAATACATTGTAAATATATACATAAAAATCAGGAAGTTGCAATATTCATTATAAAAAAAACAAAAATTTTTTCCAGATATGTTGACAAATTCTACATACAGGTTTATTCTGCAAATCTCTTCTCAGTTAATGATATCCTAGTTAAATGTCTTTTGGTTTTAATGCCCAACCTAGTATTGAAAGATGCATACATACTATAAACATTTTTCTGGCTGTTTGTAAAAAAAGTTTATATTTACATCAATACAACATTTTAAACAAAATGTGTGGGATAAGTCTTTAATTACATTTTAAACTGGTAGGAGGTCAGAACCATAAGAAAACTGTACCATGTATCAACAAAGCAAGTACAGTAGAGCATCGTTTATCCGAATCAATTGATTGTGTGTCCGACCGTCAAAGAACCATTCGGGATCGAGTTACGTATATACAAGCTAAGTCTTTGTTTATTGTCTGGTCAATGTACACTTCCGTTTGTCAATTGTTCACGATAGGAGGCGTCCTTTTCGTGTAAGATCCAAGTCGGATGTATGTGAGTTAATAAATGTTCTTGTTGCCTTTGCCTCGCCCTGTTTTTGATTCGTTCGCGGTTATAGGAAATCACCACAGGTTATGGGCCCAGGTCCCGTGAACGAATCTCAACAGTCGAATTTGTCTGAAAGAAAGGAAATTGCATAAATTGAGAACCGCAAGTTGCGTCGAGACACGTGTCAGCCACATCTTCGTTCATCGTCCGCAATCGCCATCTTTGACGAGCTTCATTCGTCGGTCAACCTCGTCAGTGCTCTCTGTCAATATGGATATCGTGAAATCTCAAATGGAAACTTTGTCAGAAGACTCGCAGGGAAATATTAATTATATCTCATGGAAGTTTAAGCTAAATCTTACGTTGAGATCGAAGGACTTGTACGACGTTGCGAACGGAATCATTCTTAAACCTGAAGATGCGAATAATGCGGCAGATGTCGCAGCGTGGATTAAAAAGGATTTAGACGCTCAAACTTGTATAGGTTTAAATGTGAGCAGTAATATCGCAAAGAAAATTGCAAATTGCACCTCTGCGTATAGTATGATACACAAATTAGAAACTTTGTATGGTAAAAGGTCCGATCTCACAATTGAAGGACTACAGAGAAATTTTTTTAATTATAAGTATGATTCAAGTAAGTCTGTAGTGGAGAATTGCTTATCAGTTCAACAATATGCAGAAGACTTAAAAGCTGAAGGAGAAACAATTAAGGAAAGCTGGATTATAACAAGAATGCTCGGAATACTGCCGCCGAAACTACATCACTTCAGGACGTCATGGGATAACGCTAATCCAACGGACAAGAACATCGACACTTTAATTGAGCGACTTCGACTGGAAGAAGACAGACTGAAGGAAGACGACAAGAAGGAACCAATCGCACAGAATGCCCTCATTTCAAAACAGAAAACGCAAGGTAACAAGGACAGAAGTCAGCAGAAAAATTCAGGAGTCGAATGTTTTAGATGTGGACAAAAGGGACATATAAAGAAATATTGCAAGAATAAGCCGTGTCAGAAATATTTTGAATACTGCAGGAAAACCTACAATTGTAACAACTGCAATCAAAAGGGCCATTTTGCAAGGGAATGTAAAAATGAGAAGTCAGACGAATCAGACAAAGGAGATAAGACCAAAGGACAACGACGAGCTCTTGTCACTGTAGGATTGACGTCTACGAAAATAAATGACAAGAACTCAAGACGAAACCGACAGGATATTTGGTATCAAGATAGTGCTGCCACACAGCACATGACCTTCAGGAAGGAATGGCTGACAAATTACAAAGCACTGGAGGAGCATACGAAAGTGATACTCGGGAACAACACAGAAATCAATGGAATCGGAGTAGGTGACGTCGAACTCGAGGCCTTTAATGGAAGGGAATGGTATCCAGCAACCGTGAAAGACGTTTTATATGTTCCTAATATATCATTCAATCTATTTTCGGTTACCCAAATGTTGGATAAAGGGTTTATTCAGACTGCCAATGCCAACACATCAGTTATCGAAACGGCCGATGGAAAGGAGCAAATAGCAGTAGCACAACGACTCGAAGGATTATATCAAATGATGTTCCGCAGAGAGGTCACAGGAATGTGCATGATGGCCAACTCAATCAAAGTATGGCACGAAAGACTGGCACATCAGAATGTGAAGTATTGCAAGAGTATTTTGGACAGAAACAATATAAGATATATTGATGACTGGGACAACAACGTTTGTATTGGCTGTGTCTACGGCAAACAACATCATATCTCTCACCCAAGAAATAACAAGGTAGCGAAGGAAGTATTGGATCTGATACATGTTGACTTAGGTGAAATGGATACCTTATCTCTGGGAAAGGCAAGATATTTTCTCTTATTCAAGGACGACTTTTCTCATTTTAGAACTGTTTATTTTTTACGAACCAAGGACGAAGCCCCTGCAGCATTGGATAAATACATGAAACTAGTTGAAAATCAATTTGGAAGAAAAGTGAAAAGCCTAAGGTCTGACAACGGGACAGAAATCAAAAATTCGACTACCAGAGAGTTATTGGAGGAGCTTGGAGTTTTACATACCAGAACAAACACATATACACCGCAGCAGAATGGACGAATAGAAAGGGAGATGCGCACCATAGTAGAGTCAGCTCGATCTGTTTTACATGCCAGAAATTTAAGCGAGAATCTTTGGGCTGAAGCTATTAACTACGCTGTATTCACCATTAATCAAACAGGAAAGAGCTCTGTAGATGACAAAAGTCCTGCCGAACTTTGGTTTGGACGTATGGTAAACATCTCAAAATTAAAAAGCTTTGGCTGTGAATGTTATGTGTTGATTGAAGATCATAAAAGGAGAAAGATGGAGAGAAAGTCTATGAAAGGAATCTTCGTCGGATATGATCTCGATTCACCCTGTTATAGAATCTACTTACCAGATGAAAAGGAGGTCGTCTGCTCTGACAATGTGATTTTCAATGAAAAGTCTGAAACTAAAGGAAGCACTGCCGAAGTCGAGACCTGCATGAAAGAAAAAGGAACAGGAGAGAAGATAGAAGAGCCTGAAACTGAGGACGAAACCGTGGAGGATTCGGATGATAGATGTTCACAGAATCATTCACGATACATCACTCTAGAAGAAACCGATGAAAGACCAGAACCGCCAGAGGAAACTCAACGAAGTTTACGAGATCGCCGAAAACTAAAGGCTCCAACCAGATTCAACGATTATGAGATGGGACTCATTCACAACTATGCCATGATAGGAGAAACCGAGGATATTTCAGTTAAGGAGGCTTTGAAGGACAGAGAATGGTATAAGGCTATGCAGAACGAGTACGACAGCCTGATCAAACTGAAGACTTGGAGCTTGGTGGAACCTCCAAAATATGCAAAACCTCTTACATGCAGATGGGTGTTACGTCGTAAGCAGGACGGCAGGATGAAAGCCAGACTTGTTGTGAGAGGATTCGAACAAAGACAAGGCATCGATTACTCAGACACCTTCAGTCCCGTAGCCAGACATGCATCTATCAGACTCGTGCTCAGTCACGCAGCATCCAGTAAAATGAAAGTAACAGTTTTTGATGTCAAGACAGCTTACCTACATGCCAATCTCAAAGAAGAGATATATATGAACCAGCCGGAAGGATTCTCTGATGGGACAGAAAAAGTTTGCAAGCTTGAAAAGAGTCTGTACGGTTTAAAGCAAGCCGCCAAAGACTGGAACGACGAAATTTCCGACTTTTTTCTCACGATAGGATTCGCTAATACCGACGACGATCCGTGCGTTTATTATAACAACGACAGAAGTGTGATAATAATATTAGTTGTAGACGACGGGTTCATTGCCGCCCAAAATGAGAAGGACATTTTCAAGATTCTGAAGTTACTGAATGACAAGTTTGAAATTACTTATAAAAGGACTTTACAATCACACATGACATACTTAGGTATGAAGATCAAAGTGTCGTCTGAGGGAATTTTTGTGAGTCAACCTGATTACACAGAACGAATATTAAAACGATTTGGGTATGATCAAGTGAACGCCGTGAATACACCGATAGAGCCAGGAATGAAAACGAATTCTGAAAATCTTGTCAATGACCAGACACTAGAAAAACAAAATCGTTACCTCGAAGCCGTCGGAAGCTTACTTTATTTAGCAACAATTTCCCGCCCAGATATAAGCTACGCCGTCAATTATCTGAGCAGATTCAGTAATCGACCCATGAAAAGTCACTGGAAGATGATTAAAAGAATTTTTCAGTATTTAAGAGGAACTACACATTTTGGAATATTTTTTAACCGAGATCCGAAATTGATAGCATATACAGATGCGGATTACGGAGGAGACGCCAATAGTCTACATTCCACAAGTGGAGTTCTTATCATGAGAGGAGGTCCAATTGTATGGTATTCAAGAAAGCAGCGTCTCGTGGCGAACTCAACAGCTGAGGCCGAGTACCGTGCAGCAGTTTCATCTATCGACGATATCTGCTGGGTACGAAGAATAGGAATTGAACTGAGATTATTAAAGAATGATAAACCCACCCCGTTATTTGTCGACAATCAGTCGGCAATTCACATGCTTAAAAACGCTCACCAAGGAAAGATAACTAAGGGTAAAAAGCATATTGAGATTCAGAGAAAATTTATTCAGCAGCATATTGGCACGACTGTTGAACTGCAACATATTAAAAGCGTCGATCAGCTTGCTGACATATTAACAAAACCTTTGAATCGTGTAATATTCGAAAAGTTACGCTGTAATATGATTAAGGAGGAGTGTTAAGGTTAATCATATTAGTCATTGTAAACCGCGCTTTAGTCAGTCGCTATCCGCTTATTTTGTGTGTCCGACCGTCAAAGAACCATTCGGGATCGAGTTACGTATATACAAGCTAAGTCTTTGTTTATTGTCTGGTCAATGTACACTTCCGTTTGTCAATTGTTCACGATAGGAGGCGTCCTTTTCGTGTAAGATCCAAGTCGGATGTATGTGAGTTAATAAATGTTCTTGTTGCCTTTGCCTCGCCCTGTTTTTGATTCGTTCGCGGTTATAGAAATCACCACAATTTTAAACTGGTAGGAGGTCAGAACCATAAGAAAACTGTACCATGTATCAACAAAGGAAGTACAGTAGAGCATCGTTTATCCGAATCAATTGGGGACTGGGGTTGTTCGGATAACTGATTTTTTCAAATAACCGATTATGTACAAAAAAATATATTAATCTATCCCAGGGGTGGGAAACCTTTTTGTTCATGAAGGCCACATTACAATTCATTGTCCCTTATAGAGCCGCATTGAAATTTTTTTTGTCATTTTATCCCTAGGCTTAGGTTGCTAAGTAATTTGAAAGTTATGTAATAAAAGAAAGACAGTCTATATTGCGTGTGTGTATTGTAAATTTATGTATAATAACTATAAAAAAAATAAAGGTCTTAAAAAATATATATCAACGTTTACATCACAGGCCACAGTCAGTCAGTCAAATAATCTTTATTCTCTGGCACCGCTGAGCACAGCCAGGCAGAAATACAAAAAGTACATAGTAGATACATGCTGTTAGTCATACAAGGGATACAATAAAATGGCAGAGAAAAGGGAAATAAAATAAATAACATAAATGAATTAAAATAAAAAAGAATAAAAATTAAATAAATGATTAAACAATAAAAGTGCACTATAACTAAAATAAAATTACTGTACATCGAAGTCTAAATGCTGTAATAGCAGAGCAAGGCATGTAAAAACATTGGCATCAAGGCTAGAGTGAATCAGATCACAAGAGAGCAGGTCAATAGATCCAACATCTAATGGAGTAGAGTGCAACAAATTTCTTTAACAAGTTAAAGTTGCTGTTGTTTTGTAGAAAAAATCAGGCTTTACTGGCCAGTCTATAGTGCTTATATTGGCATGCTGCATGCACTCATGCCTAATGTCATCCAGCATAGGACAGTTGTATAAATAGTGCATGACACCGTCCCGCACCCCACAGAGCTGACAGCAGTCAGAATTAGAATGGTGAAACCTTTTCAGGTAAGCACGAAAGCGCCCGTGTTCAGTCAAAAATTGGACTAAATCATGTGTGGGTTGAATCCATTTGCTGTGAATACATTCCTTGACCTTTGGGATAAAACATCTTGTTATGTGTTGTTCTGGGATCTTGTCCCAATCCAGTTGCCAGGTCTCCAAGGCATTGTCCCAGATAAGGTATTTAAGTCCTTAGGAATGAGATTGTAGGCAGGAGGGGTATCAGGATTAGGCATTACGTTTCGTGCCAGAAAGTCAGCCCGTTCATTACCCGTAATGCCGCTGTGTTCTTTGATCCAATTGATGGCATACTTGTTAAAAGACGTAGAAGCTGCAGCAAAGATGTCATTCGCAACAGGGCGAGTGTTATCTTTATTCCCCAAAACAGCAACAGTTGCAGCACTGTCTGTGAAGATGTTTATCAGTTTGTTCACAAAGTTAGTGTTGCACCAGTTGATTGCCATCAGCACAGCAAAGATCTCAGCTTGGAAGACAGAGCATTCCGGGTGTAGAGCAAAGGAATCATTGTAGACCTCTTCACTGGCCTGAAAGATCACAAAGGCACTTGCCGTGCCATCCATCGATTTGGATCCATCTGTAAAAGCTTCAATCTCTGTAGAGGTAACGCGAGGAGAGAGTCCCTTCCTTAAAGCAGGATGTGGGAGTGTAGATACAGGCCTGTCCAATTCAAACATGGTGGCATTAAAGATGGTTCCATTAATATCAACATCCCTGCCCCTAGAGATACAGAAACATTTGCTATTGAATTGGAGAAACTGTAGGATGGGAAGCTTCCCAGCCACCATAGGGAGGGCTGCATTTGAAACAGTGGAATAGCACCTGGTAAGTCGTAATAAGGCAATCCGTTGTGCAGACCTTAGAAGCCGATGGTTATGAGATTGAGAGGCAGCAGCGCTCCAAACAGCAGATGCATATGAAATGGTTGGTAAAAACAGGCAATCATATATGGCATTAGTTGCCTCAAAACCGAGGCCCCAATTACATCTAGCGACCCTTAAAAGACCATTGAAGGTCAAGTTACTTCGACTAGTAATGTGTTTTATATGCTGTTTCCAGGAGAGTTTATGATCAATCACAACCCCAAGGAAAGTGAGATGACTGACAACCTTTATCGATTCATTACGAAACCTGATACAAGGTACACGTCTGTAAAGATCGGAGGTGCCCAGAGAGGAGAAAACGATTCCCTTAGTTTTTGCCATGTTAAAACTGAGTTTATTACTCATACCCCAGTTGTACACTTTCTTAAGAATGTCAGTAGCTGCCCTTTCTATGTAGTTTCTTGATGGAGCAGGGAAAACCAAAAAGGCATTGTCTGCATATGCATAGACACGACATTGGTAGCCAAAATCAGTACGGAAGAAGTTATCGAATAAAATATCCCAGAACGGGCCCACAAACAGACCCCTGTGGACAGCCACGTTGTAGCTTATGTGTAAATTGAAGATGCCCCAGAGAGATAATTGCTTCTCTATCCTCAAAATAATTAGCAGCTGTAGGCTGTACATGACATTGCTAATATTTAGCAGTTGTATTTAAAAGGCAGAAAAGCAGCAGCTGTCAAAGATGTCATTACAGATATTAATGTTTGTCTGAAGATTAGATGATCACCTATCCGGGCATCCAATGCCTATCCATCAAACATATGTGGGCATTCATGTATTCACTGTTCTCAATTAATTATTACATCAAAGGCTCATATGGCAGGAAATTTGACAAAATGGGCTATCCTGCTTCTCTCAGCTGAATATGTGACCTTTCTCAAATTTTATCAGCTGTGTATAAAATCTTTGGCTGCATTGTACAGGCATTCCTGGTATTTGTAAAACTCCAAACAACAGGTACACTGCAATTTTAAGACAGTCTGATGACATTTCCTGGCATGCAGTTATTTACATACCTGATAAGACAATATAGCTGTATGTCAACTTTTTGTAGTATTTCTGGATATGTAACTTCTCTTGCCAATTATTATATTTTTAAAGTCTTTAATAGGTTATGATTCTAGTTTCTTTATTAAGCATACTTAATTAGACAGAACATTATCTATGGCTGACCAATGTTTTTTTTTGTCTAATTTCAGTGAACAAAATAACAAAAATTCACCATCTAGTACAAGCAAATTGAATGTAAGTTGTTTAAATAATCCCTATATTAAAATGAAATTGTATTTAAACTAAATATCTGTAAAATATTTTTCATTAACAACATTATAATTTTATTTAAAACTTAAAATGATATTTTTAAATAATAATCTCTTATTAATGCCACATCTTTGTATCTTTGCCTATCACAACTATTATTATAGTCAGTATTCTGATAAATTCATATATTGAATACTATAAAATTATGTATATACAAATATACAAATAGTTCAAACTATTAGTTTACATTATTTTACATTTTTAAAAAATTTTGTTGAATGAATCAATATTAATACTTTCATCTTAATAATCATTTGAAAAGATTGACTAATTTTTTTTAATTTTTCAAATTTTAATTGTAGTCAACAAGAAAAGGGAAGAAGGTATTAGCAACTAGAAAAAGAAAATCAAATGGTTCAATTAAAAGTAGCATGTATGAAAATAAATTTTCTGGAAGGTTAATGTACTGTATTTTGTTTTTTAATGAATTTATTATTATTATTATTATTATTATTATGTTGGGTTAAGTGAGATATACTCGGTTAACATCGGTGGCTGTGTACTATGCCGGACCAAAGTCAAGGCATAGTAACCAAAACAGAAATTAAAGAAGTGTATCAGTGTGTGTGTCTGTATTCAGGAATTTTCTCACAATATGACATGTATTCAATATAGTGGCCTTCTGTAGTGTGATGTATGTGTTTCTATTCAATTGTAATGAGCCCAGGCTTTTGTGCAGTGTGTGTAGTGTGACACCTGTAGAGGAGAGAACAACAGGTACAATAAGCACCCTATCCATCCTCCACAGATGCCTTATTTCCTGGGCGAGTTCTGTGTACTTGCTAATTTTTTCAGTGCATGCGTTTTGTATATTGTGAGTGTTTGGAATGGATATGTCTATAATGTATGTGATTTTATTGTGTTTGTCAATGAGTGTGATGTCTGGTCTGTTGTGGTAAATTGTTTTATCTGTGATTATGGCTCTGTCGTAGTACATTTTGTGCGTGTTGTTTTCCAATACTGTCTGTGGAATGTACTTGTAGTATGGCTCGTGGATGTCTAATAATTTGTGTTTCTTTGCAAGCTCGTGATGTATTATATTTGCTACTTGATTATGTCTGTGTAGATAATCTGTCTGTGCCAAGAACTTGCAACTAGAAGTGATGTGTTGTATAGTTTCTGGCATGATGTGACATTTTCTGCATGTGTCATTTGTGAGTGTACAACACTCTTTGAGTATGTGTTTTCTGTAGTTTTTACCTGATCCAGTATGGCAATCATGAATCCTTCTGTCTCTCCAAAGAGGCATCCCCGAGCTAACCAGCTGTTTGACGCAGTTTTGTCAACAAAATCCTGGGCCAGATCATAAGGATGCCTGCCATGGAGTGCCTTTCGAGCCCACGATTGCTTAATGGTGTCTATGCTTTTTATATGTTGTGTTGTGTCCATATGATGTGAGTGTAAGTTTAATGGTGTGTTATTTGAGTCTGCTAGAGTTACTGCTTTATGTAATTGTGATGTTTCTTGTTTTTTGTAGAAAAACTCTTGCAGTGACTGTATTTGTTTGTAGTGAAGGTTAACTATGTCAATCAGGCCACGTCTGCCATCTTTACGTGGAAGGGTTAATCTTTCTGTGGCGGATTTAGGATGACGTTGTTTATGCTTAGTAAGTGTTGTTCTTGTTTTCCTTTGGAGTTGCTTAAGATCAGTGTGAGTCCAATGTATAACTCCAAAAGAATATGTGAGTACTGGGATGACATATGTGTTTATTGCTTTAACTATATGTTTTGCATTTAACTGTGTTCTGAGAATAGCATTTAACCTACTTTGGTATTCTTTAATTAATCTTTGTTTTATTTGTGTATGTTCTGTTAGTTTGGCCTGTTGGAATCCTAAATACTTGTAGAACTCGCCCTCTTCCATGGATTCAATAACATCTCCATTTCCAAGTGCAAAATCTTCTTTCTTCAGGATTCCTTTTTCTATGTGAAGTGTTTTGCATTTATCTAGGCCAAATTCCATTTGTATGTCCTTGGTGTATGAATGTGTGATTTGTAGGAGTTGATGAAGTTGGTTTTGTGTGGATGCATAAAGTTTTATGTCATCCATGTACATGAGATGTGACAGTGTATACTGTGTTGTTTTTTTGTGTCTAATATTGTAACCATATTGCGTGTTGTTTAACATGTTGGATAATGGGTTCAGGGCTAAGCAGAACCAGAGAGGACTCAAGGAATCTCCTTGAAAAATTCCTCGCCTAATAAAAATTTGGTTTGTTTGTATGGAAGTGTTATTAACCCTGAGATGTAGTGTTGTTCTCCAGTGCTGCATAGTGTTTTGAAAGAATGCAATGAGTGATGGATGTATTTTGTACATGTGTAGGATATGTAGCAGCCAACTGTGTGGAACACTGTCGAATGCTTTTCTGTAGTCTATATATGCAATGTGTATGTTTCTGTGTTGTTTGTGTGCTTGCCGTAGAATGACTGAATCTATGAGTAACTGTTCTTTGCATCCCCTGTGGTTTCTATGGCAACCTTTTTGTTGTTCCATAAGAATGTCATGTTCTTCAACATGTTTGTATATTTTGTTTGCGATACAGGATGTCAATAATTTGTAGAGTGTTGGAAGACATGTAATTGGTCTGTATCGTGTGGGGTCCGTGGTATTGTTGTTTTTAGGTTTCATGTAGGTGATGCCCTGAGTAAGAAAATTTGGCATGTCTTGTAGATTGATGATGATGTGTGTTAGGTGTTTAGCTAGTTCCTGGTGCAGTGATGTAAACTTTTTGTACCAGAAATTGTGAATGTTGTCTACACCAGGTGTCTTCCAGTTGTGTGTTCTGTTAATAGTGTATTGGAAATCGTGTATGTTTATTTCAGCACAGGGCATAGTTGGTATGTTGTGCAAGTTTCTGTTCTCCTCCTCGATCCAGCCTGCATCAGCATTATGCATGACAGCACTGGACCAAAGAGAAGACCAATATGTTGTGAGTTGTTTTTCTGTTGGTGTGCCACTGTGCTGTGTATCAGTGTTTGCATTGTTATTAATTTGTCTGTAAAAGAGTTTTTCATTGTTTGTAAATAATTTATTTTGTTGTTTTTGCAGTGTACATGTTTTGTATCGTTTGAGTCTACGTGCTTTGGCAGCAAGTTTTTGTTTTAGTGTATCAATGTATTCTGTGATGCATGTGTTGTGATGTTCATGTTTTGTGTGTGTTTTTATTTTCTTGAAAATGTTTTTGAGCTGTTTCCTTAATTTGGGTGTTATGTTATTTTTAGTGTATTGTGTCAGTCTGTTTAATTGCTGTCTAATGTCATTTATTTGTGTTTTTATTCTTCTCTGCCAGGCAGGCATGTGATAGAATTGTGTTTTCTGTGTATTTGTCTGTGATTGTACTTTCAGTCCATGGTGTGTCACAGCTGTGACTTCCCCAGCATAAACTAATGTATGAATGTCTGCAAGTGTAGAAATTGAATGAATGTAGTGCGGTAGTAAGTGAGTGTTTACATAATTTAGTGTTTTTCCTACTTCTTTTGACGTGTTGATTTTTGGTATTCGTGGTTGTTGTGTGGGATCTGTGCCTGTATATTTAGTGAGTGTTTCCTGAAATATAAGTGAGAGCATATTAACTAAATCCATGTCTATGTTATCAGTGATGGATGAGGAAGCGTCTGTAGTATCATTTGTGGTAATTGTTGTATGTGTGTTATTATCAATGCTTGTTGCTGGATTATCCTGACAGGTTACATGATCTTCATTAATGTTAGATGTTTCTGTCTGTTGATGTATTTGATCAGCAACCTGTTGTTTGATAAGTTCAAGTGTTGTTTGTGGAATAAGGTTGTTGTGTATAATTGTTCTTTTTTGATCAACAACCCTTTGTTTGGTGACAGTGAGATGAGGATACTGTTGTGTGAATTCATGGTGTAGTTGTTGTCTGTATACTGTCATGTTTGTTTCGAATTTTGTGATGGTTTAGTAAGTACGGATGATAAACTCGTTCATTTCTACTGTCCATTTCATCTGTTGGCGTGGTTTTCCAGCCTTTGTGGTCTGTGGATGCATTGCCACAGAAACACCAAGGCTGGGTTGGTTCCTCACATCTGCTGAGGGCATTGTAGTAGCCATGCTTGGGCCGGTGCTGCTTTTGCCACCGGTAACCAAGGGAGACTGTGGCCTATTTTTCGAACGTGAGCCTCTGCCTAACCCACGAACGCGGACCTTGTTAACCTGGGTGATGTCCAAGTCGGTATCACACTTTGATCTGGTTATTACCATAACAAATATCTCCACAGAATGTGGGTGTGGTCACTCTTAGCTTCATTTCTCCCCGTATACCTTACTGGCATGGATGTCCCTACCAGGAGCTTATGTTCCAGCCTGCATTGCCCTATGGATCAGTAAAATTACTGGGCTCTCCCACCATGACCAGGTGGTGACCACGGGAGAGTTATTATTATTATTATTAAGTTGTTATGAGAATTTTATTTTTAAAACATGGTTTTAAAATTTTAGACTAAATAATAATATGACAATGAATCTGGCAGAAGTAGATGGTGTCCTTGGACAAGATTTTTCTATAGCATTTCTAAGCTTTAAAATAAAGATTTAAAAATGAGTACACAGATAAAACTTTTAAATTATTAATTTTGTATTGTATAAATTGAAATTTTTACAAGCTTTTAAATTAGTAAATTTAACGGTGGTTCACATTCATCTGTTCACAATTAGTTTCAGTTGCTGCTAGTCATAGATCTAGTTTTTTCTTTTTCTGGAAATGATTAATTTCAATTTTTTTAAATTATGACAAGTAAAATGAATTTGAACTAATGTGATTTATTTATAAACTGTTACCCGTAACTTAAAAATAATGATCACCAGCATTGAGGCATTAGTTCAATTTCATGTTTGTAGAAGTCATTTGGTTTCTGCTTCAAGAAATCTGTGACCACTTCCTGCACCTCTGCATCTGAGGCAGAATTGCAACATTTTCAGGTGTTTATTCAATAACTCACCAAATCCACAAAAATTGCAATGAAGGATCTAGACTGTAGGATAAAAACTTACAATAGCTGTTCATAGCAATCAAGAATAAATGCAAAGCTTGTTGTCAGATAGTTTGATCCTCTTGCATGACAATGTGAGACTGCACACTGCTAATGTGACTTGTGACAAGCTTGAGAACTTCAAAAGGAAAATTCTGTAGCACACACCCTACAGTCTGGATCTTTCACAATGTAACTTTCTTGTGATCAGAATTTAAACACCTGAAGGGTGTAATTTTGCCTCAAATATGAAGGTGATAGAGGAAGACAGATTTCTTGAAGTAGAGACCATAGAATTTCTATAAGAATGGAATTACCTGACTCATTATCCAATGGAATTAATGCCTCAATGTTAGCAATCATTACTTTTAATTTACAAGTAACAATTTGTGAATAAAACACATTGACTCATTTTCATTTGACTTGCTGTAATAAAAAAATTTGAAATTAACCATTTCCAGAAAAAAATTGGTCGAACTATGACTAACAGCAACTGAAACTAATATTTGTGAACAAGATGAATGTGGACCACCTTATTTTTGCAAGATGCTGGGAGTTAAAGAGTAATGTTCTAAACCCTTTTTCCGACATCAGGAAGGTAAGTTCTGCTCAAGTTTTACTGGACGGCTTTTAAAGGGTTAGAATTTAGTAGTAGGGTGTTATCTAACAGTGAGTGGGACGGTGTGATGAGTTCATTGATAGGTTCCATTTTCTAAGGAAGTCCACATGGGATCAAGTTAACAAATAAACAACAATTTAATGAACTAAATTAAAGCATACAATAACCAAAGACACTGGGTTATATACAGGCATATGTAACATAACATCTGGTACTATGATCGATACGTTAGTCCTAACATATATCAGTTATACAAAATCCAGCTTGTTCTCGAACAATTACGGGGGACTATCTGCTTAAGTCTAGGTTGACCAAGAGAGAGTTTACAATTCTATGTACACTATCTTGGGACATTGATCAACTGACTTTATGTGATGTATTATGAAAGAAATGCAAAATGCTTAGTTGCTTTTTTCACTTTTTGAGAGTTTTTTTATTCAAATTAAAACCAGATACAAAGTGACTGTTATCAATAAATAATGAACAATAAACAATATTAGGAGTGCAATTGTCATCCTTCATGGAAAAGTGCTAAGAATCCATAAACTTATTTCAAACAAGCAGCAATGAACTTTAGGCTTCCATTAATTTGTTATAATTAAACAAGCAAATTTAGATATTAATATAGTAAAATTAAACTTTTATGATTAAATTACTACAGATTTTGTATTGTTTAAAAAAATTCACGAGAATGGTCTGCAAGATTCAAAATTGTGAGTTTAGTGGTTTGTGAGGTCAGAAAGGTTGCAGACCACTGATCTGGATGATACATCACAGTGTCACTATTCACAATGTAAAAGACACTTCTTGGTGAATGATTGCTCCAAAGATCAGTATGCGGCCATTATATCCCCATCTAGTGTGGGAATTAGATCAGGTGACCTTATGTTTTCTAGGGATGACACTCCAAATATGTCATTAATGGGTCAATTAGGGCGGTGGGAATTTGACTTGTTAGATTCACACTGAGAAATTGTTTAAATTTCTATGTTCTCACATGTCAACGACCAGATATTGATAAATATCATAAATCATAAAAAAAAATTTCTCCATGTTATACTTAATTAATTACTTAACTCCTTGATCTCACATTTCTAAATTTACTAATTTAAAAGCCTGTAAAAATTTCAATTTATACAATATAAGATTTATATGAAACAGAATTGAAAACTTTAATTTGAACTTTATATTTATATATAACAGTAGGAAGAAAAATAGAAATAGACTAAAAATTTGATTAAGATTATTGAATGATCATTATCATATAACATATAAATGACATAAAGTTTTTATTATTTTAGATTTTGTTGGTTTTTTTTGGATACCTTTATTTGCATTATTATTTTAAAAATAATATTTAATAAAATAAATTTTAAAATTTTAATTTAATGCTTTTAAAAATATTTTAGTTTGACTTGTTATTTAATTTTATTTGATAGTGATAGTAAAAGAAACATACATAAAGTTGCCACTGAAACTGATACCAGTAGTGATGTTAGCTGGATGAAAAAAAAAAAGCATAATTTTCAAACACCAAAGAAAACATACAGTAAAAAGTATGTGTAAAATTTTTACATTATTTTTCATTGATCTAATAGAATATTTAATATAATTTTCCTCTAAAAAATTTTAATGAAATGAGTTTATTTCAGATCAGTGTGTAAACATTAATTTTATATTTGATTGATTAAATAATAGTTAAAATATCTCTTCCATTTAATATAAATTGTGAAATTTGTTTGATGTAAATTTTTATTTTCTTGAATTACTTATCAAATACTGTTTTCTCATAAGTTGTGAGTTACGAAGCCTCTGTTATATAGTTTTTCAGAAAATCAATCACAGTTAGAACAACATGTTTTTACTTTATCTTTACATATAAATGAACTATAAATTTTATATGAAATAGATATATCTGATGAAAAATTTTGGGGAAAAAGCTATTAATTAGTTACACAGTTTATCAGAACACCAAATGCAACAAAGCAACAAAATATATATTATCACTGTATGTACATGGACAACATAAAACTCTATACATCCACACAAGATAGCTAGATCATTAGAAGTTATACATAACTACTCCACTGACATTAAAATGTAATTTGGCCTGAACAAATACAGAATGCTTCACATAAGAAAAGGAATCCTGAAGAAAGATGATTCTGTACTTAAAAATGATGGCATCATTGAATCCAATGATGAAGGTGAAATCTATAAATATTTAGGATTTCAACAGATCTAACTCACAGAACATACACAAATAAAACAAAAGCTAACAAAAGAATATAATTAGTAGATTAAACTTGATACTAACAACACAACTGAATGCAAAACACACATTTAAAGCACATTTGTTATATATAATTTATGCATTGCAGTAAATCTAATATTACATGTGTTATGTATTATAATTGTTATATATACTGTATAATGTAACTTTGTATGCAATAAATCTATAAATACAATGTAATATTTCTTTAATAATTTTATTTTATAGTTTAATAAATTAATTAAAAAATTAATATTATAGGAAAAAATTGAGGAAAAAATGTATTGTGCAAACAACAAGCAGTTCAGAAAGAGAGAGTATCAAACAGCCTAGGACTAAGAAGAGAACTAAAAAGGTAATATAAGAAAGTAAATGATAAAATTTTATAATATAAAAATTCAATTAAAATAACCTTTACAGATATGTTAATTTCTAACCAATAAGTTTATTAATGATTTAAATAAATTCAATATTACATATGAATATATTTTGATCAGTCTATACGCTTAAACTTATAGATCACATTAGTTCTTGCTTGCTCATCTATATTTGTCTGTACTTGTAATCATTTACAATTATTATTGTTGAATTTTTTTTTATAAATAGTAAAATAATTATTTCCTACTTCATAGAATAAATAAATGATTCTATGAAGTAGGAAACAAATGCCAAATGTTATAAACATAATTTAAGAATAATAATAATTGAATTTTTTCTTGAAATTTGGTTAATATAATTTGCATTTATTATACTTTTACTTTTTACAAATAATGTAAATCCATATTAACAACATGTAAGACTTCATTAAATATTAAATTAAATGAATCCTCTACAGTTTATTGGAATCACCAGTTGTTTGTTTTTTGAGTTGTATTATAGTAGGAGATACTCCTTAAATTTTACCTTTGAAAAATTTATTCTTTACCAGAGATAGATACAGTGATACCTCGGGTTTTGTCGATAATTTGTCCGAAAACAATCGACGAAATTCGAAACCGACGAAAACCGAGACAAATTTTTCAATAGGAATCAATGTAAATCTGATTAATTCGTTCTAGAGACTTCAAAATACGCACAAAAAACACACGTTTTAGAGAATGAATATAGCGTTTAATACTAAAAACAATAAGAAATGAACATAAAATGAATATATAAGACTAATATAATAAATAAATGAACATTTAACATGGTATTTATCTTTCTGAAGACTCTTCTTCATGTATGAAAGATGGTGAGCACTCCTCACCATCTTTCATAGTGTTGGAATCAACGATCACAATTATTGTTAAATGCTATTCGACATTGTCTCCGAAACAGAATCGTCATCTAACTGCTTTTGTTTGATCCAAATTAATAATAACTGTTCAACATTTTCAATTGTTTGCGATCTCTGTTTCATTAGTACATTTACGCCTTTTGTTACATTAGCCTTCTTTATCGCTTCCTTTTTCGACACAATGGAACTTATTGTGGATGGCAACTTCTCATACATGCAGCTGATTTCAGCAATCTTAATGCCGCTCTCATATTTTTCTATGATTTCCTTTTTCAATTCAATCATGTTCCTCGCCATCTTCTTCAAAGGCCTGCTGGCTCTGGAAACTTCCTTTGGTCCCATGATGGAGCTAACAGAGTCAAGTTACTAAACTTGATGTGCGAAAAATTGTGACTGAAACCAAAGTGCCGATGATTGCTAATTGTTTGTATCACATATAATTTCGTTAAAAAAACACCTTACGATGCACTAACACTTTTGGGAATCACGCCCTGTTGTGGCGAGATGATGCCTTCTCTTTAACCAGACGAAAACCGCTTCCATTTTCCTGCCTAAACTGTTTTTATATATGCGCACAAGTGGCCGGCGGTCCTCCAATCAGCGTCCCCGCTCGTCTGTAGCTCTGTCAAGTCTGCCATTCATTCAAATCTAAGGGATTGTATGGAATGATCACTATTGGTCCAGATTCAACCAATCCTAACGAGACACGAGCCACCACGACAAACAGAAAATGAAAGCAATCGAATTGTTTTGCTAGATGTGTGGGTTAATGCTTGCACAATGAGAAACAACACCATACTGCAGAGGAGAACATGAGTCACCCACTGATTTCAGTGAGGTCATGTGGGCACACTGACGAAATCTGAGACAATCGCCGAAAACCGAGACAAATTTTTCACGAAAAAAATTGACGAAAACCGAAACTGACGATAACCGAAGTCAATGAAAACTGAGGTTTCACTGTAGATAATGAGGATTTAGTCTCTCTCCCCATACATCTACTACCACCATAATCATCATCAGGGCCATCAAGTGGGGATCTAGGAATTTTCACTCAGGTCTGCAGAAAAATTAGTGGATGTAGTGGTTTCTACCCTTCTAAATTAATGTTATTTTTAATAATGGAAAATAAAATCTTTAAGACTGCTTTTTATTAATAAAGAAATGTGCTATACATTTCATTTATTCAAGAAAATGGCAAAAGGCTTACTTTACACCCCCCCCAAATCCCATACAAACTCTTGATGGCCCTGGCAGTCATTTCTCGATTCCCAAAATTGGATAAATAATTATACTTGTTAATTGTTAACAAGTAATTACTTATTACTTGTTTTCATTAATTCAAATTTATGTTGTTCTTAAAAATGATAAGTAAAGCTTTATTAAGTATATACAGTAGAGCATCGATAAGTGGAACGTCGGTAAGTGGAATGGCCGGAAAGTGGAACGATTTTCAGTCGGACTGTGTCGTGCTGAATCGAATGTTTTTGATACTAAATTTACTTCTAAAGTATAATTTTCATGTTTTTTATATTCTTTAATATATTTATTTTGTTTGTACAAAATGCAGAAATAATTTTTAACGATACGATAGCCTCGATGATTATTATAAAAATTTTCATTAGGCTTAAAATCGACGAAAATTCAACACGAAGCGACACGCAACGGAGAAAAATTCAACAGGAAGCGATACGCAACGGAGAAAAATTTGAACATTGGACAGGTTAATGTATTTTTTCGTACAAAGTCGGAAACTGGAACAAATCATTAACTGGAAGGACCCCAGTCCCCAATTGGTTCCACTTATCGACGCTCTACTGTATAAGTATAAAATATGATAAGTATATTTATTTTAATCCATTACATTAGACGATTAAAATAAATATACTTATCATAGAGGAATTTTGGGTCTTTTATTTAGAAGTGTAGTGATGTTTTTTGTGACTGGGAATGTAATAGTAACTTAACTCTTTATATCATTTAACCCTTGATAAACTTGGTTTCATTATGTTGTTTCACTTAATGTCAAGACCTTATTGATGATAAGTTAGAGTTTTTTGTACTCTTAGATTCACATATATAAAATTAATATTAACTAAATACAATTAAGAAAAACTCTTAAAAATATGTTTGTTGTTACAGGCTAAAAGTATGAACTTGAATATAGAAGATTCATCGCCTTATGATTTGTCAAAGATGTTGAATGAGACTGTTATTGAAAATAAGAAAAATAAAAGAAAACGATATTCGTCCTTAAAAATTAAACAAACGAAAAAAGATTCAGACTGGTCTGAAATTGATAACACACTACTAATAATTGAAAGAAATAAAAATTTTAATGCTTCTCATATTGATGAAGAAATAAAAAAGAGAAATATATCTAATGATACAATCAAAAGTTTAAATGCATATAAAAACATTTCAGAATTGAATATGCATCTAAATGACAATGACTCTGAAATAAATGAAACAAATGCATCTTTATCACATGATGAAAAAAATAACCAGGAAGAAATATCTAATATACCTAACTATGAACCTAAATTACCAGAATCGATTAATGAAACTTTCAGTGAATTGAAAATAAATGTAAATAAAAATAGGAACATTTTATTATCAAATGAAAATATGACAAGAAGTTATGAAAATGATTCTAAAAATGCTTCTATGACTGAAAATATAAACAGCTATATTGATAATTTAAATCCTGTAATTTCAGAAATGGTGGATGAGCCAAATGATGATCATTTAGAAATAAATGATATGCAAAATGTTTGTTTATCAACAAAAGAAAATAATCAAACAAGAATATTAAGTTCATTAAAACCTGTGCCAACATTATCAAAATCCATAAATGGTTTTCCTAATGAAAGAAATAACAACATAAATGAAACAGAAATTAATTCATTTTTAAATGAAAATTTGGAAAAAAGATCTGAATATAATGTGTCTAAAATCTTAAATAATAAAGAATCTTGGCAAAATAATATACAAAAATCAAAGTTTGATGACATTGAAAGATTAAGAGAAACTTGTGAAGTAGAAAATATTTCTTCTCATTTAATCCATGGTAGTCCTATTCTTATAGATTTAGAAAATACATTGGATGAATCAGAAAGTAGTAAAGATGATTCAAAATTATTGGTTTCACCAGAAGTAAGTTTGTTTATCAAATTTAAATCATAATTAGGTGAATTTTTACTTATGGAGCCCTATGGCAATACTTCTGGTTGCTTCCTCTGAATGAGGAGTTTTACCAATCCCAGAATCGTTGACCCTTCATGTGATATTCATCTCTGAAAGTCAGTTTTTAACATGTATTAGTCTACCACCTATTCTACATGCTTTGCATGTAGACATGCACTTTGGTGCTCACTATCACTTGTACCTCAGTGTCAGGTGAGGGCGAGCCCCTAGATCCCTTAAAACTATATAACATCAGGTACCCCACAAACAGTCAAGTGGACTACTCAAAGCTGGCATAGTTGCATGGGCTAAATAATTAAACGTCATAGTCTTAAAGGTTTGCCACCATAGGGAATACCTAAGTAAAATTCTACCCATAATTATAAGTCATTTTTTTGATAAATTATTTTCTTTTTGTAAAATTTTCTAAAATATAGTATAATATATTAAATAATTTTTAACTTTTAAATTAGATTTAAGACACAGCAATTAATTAAAAATCATTGAACTGTTACATGCAGAAAAAATTTTTGGCAGAAGGTAGAGTAAAAGTGTGACAAAAAATATTGTCTGACTAAAAAAATTAACTTAAAACAACTTGCTTCTTTTTTATCATTATTATAACTATAGTTTATCTGTTTTTGAAACAGTGTTTTACTGTGTATTGAGTATTGAACACAAGACTGTGTTATTTATTAAACACTTGGCTTTTTCCACCTTTATTTAGTTGATTTATTTATTTAGTCATCTTTATTTAGTCAACTAAATAAAGGTAGAAAAAGCCAAGTGTTTAATAAATAACACAGTCTTGTGTTCAATACTCAATTATTATAACTATTTTACAATATTTTATAATTTATTTTATTCATCTTGTTTTTTTTTTTTGCTTCAGATTAGCTGTTTGAGTTTCTAGTGTAGTTTACCTTGTAACATAGAAAGTATGAGAAAATTAAATTTGCAGGCAATTTTATTATTCTTTATTTTCTAGTGTGGGTAGCCCAGGAGGTATGATGGAGTCATACCTCTTTTTGTTGGCAAACAGGTCAGTGAAACCTGCCCACTAGTCAGAGAATGGCTGTTTAATGGTCCCTAAGGGTTGGGATTATTTTTGTCAGATCAAGCGGAGGAGGTGGGTGAGGTCGTCGGTAAGGTAATGGTGATATATGAGTAAATGACACCATTTAACAATGAAACCAAAATTTATTAGACAACATAAGCGATGATTACAAATTCTAACATCGAGAATTGTTCCGACTTGGCTCCCTGCTTCCTAATACACATAGGGCAGTCCAAGAGAGTGTTTACATTAATTCTTTATCATACCTCTTCGATTCCTTGGACAGATCAGCAGATCAAAAAGAGGAGAGATTCTTTTAAATCGTCGGGTGATTGGGTAGACTGGTTCCGGTTCCTGGCAGGTTGTCTTTGGAGGGTTGCTTGAGATTCGACGGACAGTTTTTTCTTGGCCAACACACCGTTGCTTGTTGCTCAGATGCTTGACCCCCTGGTCCTTGAGTCTCTCCCCTTTTATCCCTTGAATCATGTTATCTTTTTACCCCAATCATGAAATTTAGCACTTAGTTCCCTGTGACACATTCGATGAGTTCCCTTGGGAAAGGAAACGACTTTGGGGAAAGAAATGTAATTATCCTTCGGTCATAAGACTGACAAAAATTGTGAAAGAGGGGAAAAAATGAAAAGTTTTTTTTCATTTCTGTTCAGTCCGGCCCTCACATCAGTATCCAATTTGTTTTCAGAGGATGAATCTGTTATACATAAATCAACATAATAAATATAATATAGATCAAATGTACAGTACAATATGTTTTTTTATTTTTTTCTTGATTGTGTGATGTCAGTTCAATTGGTTAATTGTTCCGGATGGGGTGAGTTACTTTCATTTATATTGGTGATTCTCAAACTTTTTCGATCCACCACCCCCTTTGTTCCATAAAGTTATACCCAACGCTGTTAAAGGAAAATATTTAATTTTTTGTTATGTCGGGTTCCACCACCAGGGTGCGCCATTGTAGTCTGCATACTGGCAATACTGCCACGTGTTTCTCACTCCTTTCTCTCTTTGTCTTCCAGTTTGGAGTGTCTTTTATCAGGTTATGGGCCCAGGCCACGTCAGAACAAGTCATTTTTAATTGAAGAATTAAGTATCTGAACTTTATTGATCAAGCCGTCTTACTGAAAATGGAATCTGTAAGTAATAATTTTACTATTGCTAAACTGAACGGTGCTGAAAACTGGAACTTATGGAAGTTTAGAGTAGAAGTTCACATGCGGTCCAAAGGATGGATAGACGTGTTGCGTGAAACACCGACAGACAAAGAAAGATTGAGACTAGACGAAAGAGTGCAAGATGTTATTGTATCTCTTGTAGAAGACAGAGTTTTGTCCCATCTAATAAGTTGTAAAACAGCATCTGAAATGTGGAAGAAATTGACTAGTCTATTTGAACCCAAATCATCTATCGGAAAGTATCTTTTACAAAAGGAATTCTTTGACTACGAATTTCAAGCCAAAGGACTAGGAACGCATATCTCTGATTTAGAGAATATTGTAGCAAAATTGAAGGCGCAAGATGATGAGATCTCTGAAACCATGCTTATGACTAAAATAATTTCTTCCCTGCCACCTGAATATGCACACTTTGTAACTGCCTGGGAATCTGTCGTTGAAAAAGAACGTACTTTGCACAATCTAACATCCAGACTGCTTCTTGAAGAGAGTAGACTCACAGAGAATAACTCCAACAAAGAAAAACTGGACAATGTTGCACTTCCATCTCATAAAATCTACAATACCAAAGCCAGGTCGAGCAATAAGAGATTTCCATGCCATTTTTGTGATAAAATTGGTCATTTCATAGCTCAGTGTCCAGCTAGACTACAAAAAGAAAAAGAAAAGAGGACAACAAGAAAGAATGATAGAAGGAAAGCAGCATTCATCGGTGTGAATATGGCGGAGGTAGCACCAAGTGAAAACTCGTGGATTGCAGACAGTGGAGCCAGCGATCACATGTGCGCAAAGAAAGAATGGTTCCTTAGTTATTCAGAATTTGATAAACCAAAGTTGATAAAGATTGGTGACGGATCATATCTTAAAGCTTATGGATCAGGCAAAGTCGAACTTTTAGCTAACAATGGCAAATCAAACATTTTATCAAGTCTCAACAACGTCCTATACGTTCCAGATCTGAAGTTTAATCTATTCTCAATCAGCTCAGCATCAGACAGAGGCTTCAGTATGATTTACAACAAAAGAGGTTGTAGACTTGTTCGAGACAATGAAGTGTTTGCTATCGGAACAAAGAAAGAAAAGCTATACTATATGCATTTTGAAAAATACCTGAAAAACACAGCTTTCGTTGGAACACACAGGAAGAAGGAAAACATAAGAAAATTCCATGAACGATTAGCTCATCAAAACATTAAACGAGTTCGAGAAATTTTAAAGAAATGTGGAATAGAGTACGAAGATGACCCTGACTTCTTCTGTGAATCCTGTATGAAGGGAAAACAACATCGAATTCCCTTCAAGTTAAGTACTTCAAGAGCAAAAGCACCAGGTGAATTATTACACATCGATCTATGTGGACCTATGGAGGCAGAATCTGTAGGAGGAGCTCGCTATTTCCTGCTTGTAAAAGATGACCTAAGTCACTTCAGAATTGTATACTTCTTAAAAGGAAAGAATGAAGCCAAAGATAGAATCCGAAAATGCATCAAATACATCAAAAATAACTTAAACTACAAAGTCAAGATAATAAGGACAGACAATGGTAAAGAAGAAGTTAACCGTTTAATCAAAGAAACCGAAGAAGAAGAAGGAATTGTTCATCAGTTATCCTGTAAATACTCACCACAACAAAACGGCAGAATAGAAAGAGAAATGCGAACAATCGTTGAAGCAGCTAGAACAATGATCCATGCAAGAGGATTATCCAAGTCACTTTGGGCAGAAGCTGTAAACACAGCTGTACATGTTATAAATCTAACCGGAAGGAGTAGTGTTGAAGGAAAAACACCATATGAAGTATGGTATAACAAAAGTATAGATATAAGTCAATTACGTGTGTTTGGAGAGACTGCACATGTCCATGTACCTAAGGAAAAGCGTTTAAAGTGGGACGCTAAGAGTAAAAAAGGTTTGTTTGTGGGCTATGGATATAACACCAAAGGCTTCAGAATCTACTTTCCCGAAGATGATGATGTCCAGATCGTTCGTGATGTGGAATTTAATGATGAAAAACAAACTGGAAATTCACAGTCAGATAAAATACCAACTGAAGAGAGCGTAACTCTAGATCTTAATGAAGAAAACTCAATCTTTGTTAAAAGCGATACTGAAGAAGAAGAATCTGAATCAGCTTTAGAAGAAGCATGTGAAGAAACGGAACAGGAAAATAGAGAAAGTCAAACAAAAAACAAAACGTACAACTTAAGAAGTAAGAATGAAATTAAACTGCCATCAAGGTACGATCATCATGCAATGATTGCAGATTGTGAACAGATATCTGCTTCAGAAGCCTTAACTCAACCAAAGTGGAAGAAGGCAATGGAAGAGGAAATAAATGCCTTAAATAAAAATAATACTTGGATCTTAGTAGACCTCCCTGAAGGTCAAAGATCTCTAACAACCAAATGGGTATTTCGCACTAAATACAGGAAAGATGGCTCAGTCGAGAAGTACAAAGCTCGCTTAGTAGTGCGTGGATTTCAACAAAAACAAGGAATCGATTACACAGAAACTTACTCCCCTGTAGCGCAATATGATTCAATCAGATTTTTATTGGCCTTTGCAGCAAAAGAAAAACGACAGCTACTTCAATTTGATGTGAAAACCGCCTTTCTGCACGGTGACCTAGAGGAGGAAATCTACATAACACAGCCTGAAGGATTTATTAAGTCAAGTCAAGCAAACAAAGTATACTTGCTAAAGAAAAGTCTATATGGCTTGAAACAAGCCCCCAGAAAATGGAATGAAAAATTCTCGGAATTCCTTAAATCTAAGAAGTTTATAGCTACAGAATCAGATCCATGTGTATTTGTGAATATGAAACCTGAAGTAGTAGTTGTCCTATATGTTGATGATGGATTAGTGATTGGTGACAACCTTAAAACAATGAAAGAATTGATGGAAGAATTAAACAGAAAATTTGAGATAACATGGGGAAAAGTCAACAGATATCTTGGAATGGAAATAGAACAACACACCAACGGTTCTATCTTTATCTGCCAGTCCCAATACATTGAAAAACTACTTAGTTTGTTCAATATGGATGAATCAAACCCTACCTTTACTCCAATTGAACAATCAAAGGATGAAACAGCTGACACAAAGGAAGCTAAAGGTATGCCATACAGAGAACTAATAGGTGGCCTCCTATATTTGTCCACTATTAGTAGACCGGATATAACGTTTGCTGTAAATTACCTAAGTAGACATGTAGAAAATCCAAAACACCATCACTGGATTCAAGCTAAGAGAATTTTAAGATACTTAAGAGGAACTACTGATTATGGAATCTTATACAATGGCAATGAAAAACTAGCTCTTTATAGTGATGCAGACTTTGCTGGAAACTTGGAGGATAGACGTTCCACATCAGGATACTTACTAATGTATTCAGGAGGAGCAGTATCGTGGCACTCCAGAAAACAGAGAACTGTTGCATTATCCACTGCTGAAGCAGAGTACGTTTCTGCCAGCGAAGCTATTAGAGAAATGCTGTTTATGAGAAAATTCGGATTAGAACTAAAAATGCTAAGTAAGGAACCTACAATAATGTATGTTGACAACAACAGTGCAATTCACATGATTACTAAAGATGATAAGAAAGCTTCTAAACGAACCAAACATATTGACGTTAAATACCATTTTGTGAAGGAAAAGATAGGAACAGAAATAACGGTAGAGCACATAGACAGCAACGAACAGTTGGGTGATATATTTACAAAACCACTATCTCGGATTAAATTTGAGTACTTTAGAAATTGCATAGGAGTCTGCAAATTTAAATGAAATCGCTCCTATGCACTCTGGACCTGTCTCCTAGTTTTTTCTTTGTGTCTTGTTTGTAATGAGTGTAACAAAAATGTAAAAATTTAGGAGGAGTGTTAAAGGAAAATATTTAATTTTTTTGTTATGTCGGGTTCCACCACCAGGGTGCGCCATTGTAGTCTGCATACTGGCAATACTGCCACGTGTTTCTCACTCCTTTCTCTCTTTGTCTTCCAGTTTGGAGTGTCTTTTATCAGAATAACCCAACTATAAGTAACTAAAAGATATGAACAAGTATTCTTAGGAAAACTTTTCTATGAATCTCACACTTTGTGCCCTTGCCGTACATTGTTCTCGACATCTGGAAACCATTAAACGCAACGTTTCCTCTTATCCGTTTGACAGAGGAAAGGGAACTTTTACCTTTGATCACTGTTCAGTACCCTGCCTCCACGCCCCCCTAGATTAACTCACTGCCCACCAGTGGCGTGCCGTCATTGGAAGCGATGGAAGCGCCGATTCCACCTTCCAATGACCTTCCCTTGAATTTTATAAAATATAAATTTTCATATTTTAACGTACTTTGAATTAATTAAAATTAATATTTTATTATAACTGCATTATGTATCTTTTACAAATTTCTATACTACATGTGAAAAAAAAAAAAAAAAACGATAAGATTGCTATTGTATATTCAAATAATTCGGTGGCGGAAGGAATGTCGAAACCGGGTCAGTCTCCAATCAGCCAGATTATATAGGCATTAGCACATGCGGTTTACAGTGCACCAACCTCACCCGGTTTAGCTGGTAGAAGCGACACACTCGTAAAGAGTACAGCTTTATATCCCGGAGCGGTTGTGGGCTGTTATCCGCCTGCCTGTCAACTTCCAAGCAGCCAGATTATAGGCATTGGCGCATGCGCTTTACATAGCACAAACGTCACGGTTTAGCTGGTAGAAGCGACACACGCGTAAAGAGTACGCGACTTTATATCCCGGAGCGGTTGTGGGCTGTTAGCCGCCTGCTAGATATTCGGCCACCCTCGCTCGATTATGTGAATCACGAGCAGACTAGATCAACGGCGGGCAACCCGCGGGCCAGCTACGGCTGGCGAAAAGTTTCTATCCGGCCCGCGAGATCTTTAATAGATTATTAAATTGGAAAAATAACTAATTAATAGTTATTTTTCCAATTCTTTGTAATTTTCGAAAACGATAAGAGAAATAAATGTAGTAATTAACTTTTTATATATTTATTTCATATTTGCAGACTAAAAAAATTACGAGTCACAAGAAGGCGTCAATTAACTACTACGGCGCGGAAAAAAACGTAAAATTTATTCTGGCCCATGTTATAAAAAGGGTTGCCCACCCTAGAGTAGATTTATAACAACCCAACCGATAGGAGTTTACTGGCACGTTTTTATGATAGTTCTGTATAGTTGACAGGAGTTTAAAAAAACTCCATTAAAATATTTGATATATTTATTCTGCGTTTATTCCGCTCTCCCATCTTATATTACTTACGGATTTCGATGTTAAACCGGTGATATTACGATTTAGTATGTCTCATCTGTAAGGGGATGCAGAAAAAACGTGTACAATTCTAGTACAGTGTTAAAAATTAACTGTTACTTTGGCAGCATCATTTACAACCAAATTTAATGAATGAGACGTACAGTACATACAATGGTACAAAAAAAAGCTCTAGAATTTATTTTCCTTAAATTTACGATTTATACATCCGTTGTCATAAAAATTTGTCTTTCCACTGTTTTCCCAAGACTACAGATATTCAGGTACAAAGTAACTGGTTTCAACTTATTTCTACTTAAGAAGTGACTAAATAATTAAGAGAGTAGGGAATGGGGACATAAATAAAACCCTGTTGAAAGAGCCAGAATTTTACTTCAACAAAAGCTTAACAGAACCAATCACTCGCTCAGTACAGTGGGAAACTGATTTCCGTGTACATCTGGTATTAAAACGAATTAGTTAGAAAACGAATGGCTATTAAGTTTAACATAGTTAGATTTTTACAGCTACGGTGAGAAACGTTTAAAATTTACAACAGCCCTGTGGCGTCCTTTGAGATATACTAGTGATGCGACAAAAGAGGCATTTGACATTGACCGGTATCGGCACCCTCGGGATTTGGCACGCACACACTCACTACACACCTACTTGGACAGTCACTAGTTCCATCCATTAGCTACTCGTATCAAGATATTTGACTAAGTGGATTGTTTTAAGATTTAAAAAGTAAAGAATATTTTATGTTATTTTTATGTACGTTTCTTTACAAAGCTATATTTTAATTATAATTTTATTTAAAAGTATATTAATACAATCGAACAATACATTGTACCAGGTATGTATATCCACCGCACATTTTATTTCACCGAGTAAGTTTTTATAATTTATTTTTAATTTTAGCCCTTATATCGTGGCTAGCGATTCAGAATGTAATTGTGATATTAAAAATACATTTAGAGAAGTCTACAGTTTTTACTGGCTTATCGAACAAATGAATACGAATGGACTCTAGACCAGTGATTCTTAACAGGGGGCCGCGGCCCCTGGGGGTCCGTAAGAAGTTTGCCGGGGGCCGCCAAATTATGCAAAATTTCCTTCAGAATATAATAAAAAGAAAATTGATGTATAATCCGAATATTGTATTGAAAAGTGAAATAAGAAAGATAAAGTTTTCCTATTTAGTTTTTATTTATTTATTTTGTATTTCTTCCTACATACAACTTTGTTAGTACAGAAGAAATAAATGTAAATATGCTACTTACACCGCAGTATTTACTTCTTTTATTCCAAAGCAATTTTAAGAAACTATTAATGCTTGGAATTTTAAAAATAATTAGGAAAAATAGTAGGCTTTGAAAATTTAAATATTTTTGCAAAAGATATGCAAAATCCTTACGACAAGTGGGCGTTTTAGTTTTAGTTTAGTTTTAGCATCGACATTGGATCGATTTATCGACATGTTTCTTATTTTATTTTCTGTTAAAAATTAATGAGTTTTCATGTTTAATTGTGAAGTTTGAATGTTATTTAAATAGATAATGAAATAATAAAGTTATGATTTACATTTATTATATAAAAAATAAAGCAATAATAAAAAAATCAATTTATTATAGATAAATTATCAAATTATCAAATATAAATTATTATTAAAAAATGGGGGTCACAAAAAAATTATGAAATATTTGGTGGGCGGCGAGTATAAAAAAGGTTAAGAACCACTGCCCTAGACCATCACTGACGTGCAATTAACTGATTGCCCCTGGAAGTCGGCTATCCGTTTGACAGAGGAAAGGGAACTTTTACCTTTGATCACTGTTCAGTACCCTGCCTCCACGCCCCCCTAGATTAACTCACTGCCCACAAGGGGGCATTATCGCCCACTTTGAGAAACGCTGATTTATATGATATTACATATTATTATTCATTGATAGATGTTTAGTGCATTTTATCTCTGATAAGAATTATACTATGACAATGACTTGGTGAATTTCCCTTCTTACTATTCATTAATGTTGCAGATATTTGCTGAACCCAGAGACAGAACCAGACTATAATCCTAGGGGAACAATTCTATCTTAAAACAAAGTCAAGAGAAATTGAATTAACTAGTTGATTATACTATCCAAGTTGAAAAAACTTAAAAGAAGCAGCAATATATACACTTCCTTCTTTATTTTTTAGACACATTTTGAGGCATTCAAACACTCATTAGTCAGTTTGGAGCCAATCATAAAAATACTAGTGACACTTTGTGTGTTTTGATGCATTAATTAAATGCACTCTTACTCATTGTAAGTTTGTTTCTTAATGAGTATTCTATTAAATCCTCCATTACTATTTACGATACAAAAAAGTTAAATTAGAAAAATGTTTACTGTTGATATTATCTACATGTATAAAAAGAATGCTGAAAGTCTTAGTACAAAATCCAGTTGTCATATGATAAATGTAATGTTTTATTGGATGTAGAAAGATCTGATTATTTTTATCAGAAAATCTGTATTCTTTTGATGATAATAATAATTAGTAATATAATGATGATGCTAACATAAAAAATAAAATAGTATAAAACAAATCAATATCAATATAGCACAAAAACTAAATTTATGAAATTTATCTACTATAGAGAGAGAACTAGGTTTTTGTGTTCTAATTTTCTTACCTATTTATTATGATGAATAATTTATTTATATATATTATTTAAGTAAATAAGGAAATGGATGAGAATCTTTACCAAAAAGTTATATTAAGATTTAATATATATATATTTTTTTATATGAAAAAGGTATCAAATAATGCTGGATCTTTTAGAAACTTAAATAAAACTTTGGAATATGTATCCCCAGTTGAACTTTATTCTGTAAACAAAGAAGGTAACTTTTTTAATATAATAAATTTAATTTAATGAATTATAATATTTAATTATTAAAAATTTATTAATAAGTAGACTTATTCATAATTTTTAAGAGTCAGAAGTTAATAAATTTTTAAAATGAATGCTAATTGATTAACTTCTGACTCTTTTTGACTGTTGACTATGGATTACAAATATATAGATGTAAGATTTATACTTTGAGGTTTACTTCATTTATTTCAATACAAAAATTATTTAAAATGCAAGAAATATTTTAATCGTAAGTTTTTTTATATTTTAGTATATTTTCAGATCAATAACTACAGTAGAGAGTCGTTAATCCGAATCAATTGGGGACTGGGGTTGTTCGGATAAGTGATTTGTTCGGATAACCGATTATGCACGAAAAAATATATAACCTGTCCGATGTTCAAATTTTTCTCCATTGCTGTGTCGCTTCATGTTGAATTTTTCTTCGTTGCGTGTTGCTTCGTGTTGAATTTTCGTCGATTTTAAGCCTAACGAAAATTTTTATAATAATAATTGAGGCTATTGTATTGTTAAAAATTATTTCTTTATTTTGTACAAACAAAATAAATATATTGAAGAATATAAAAACATGAAAATTATACTTTAGAAGTAAATCTAGTATCAAAAACGTTCGATGCAGCATGACACAGTCCGACTGGAAAGCGTTCGGATAACCGATGATTCGGATAACCGGGGTTCGGATAAACAACTCTCCACTGTAATTGAATATAAACATTAAACTGCTTGAAAAAATAGTTTTATTTTCAAAATGAAGATTGTTCAAAGACTGTGTTCAAAATTTGTTACTTTATAGAAGTTTTTTCATTTTTTAATTTCAAATTTTTCTAGATTCTAAATAATTTTATTTTTTGTAAATATTTTATTGAGTTTTTAATTGACTTGGGACCTAGAAGAAAAGATGAGGGAAGGATGATATAAGGTTAGATTCTAGAATGGATTTAGCAAATGAGTATATGCCAATAAGAGGTAAAAGTATAGTGTCCAGATGGATGCCATAGGTATAGTATTTAAAGGTGATGAATTCAGAAGAAGTGGTAGCAGTCCTGATGATTCTGAGCAAAAACAGAAAAGATAAAATGCAACATTTAACTACAAACCAGCAATTGGAAATTATTGAACTATTAACACAATTTAAAGATATTTTTTTGATATGAGTTCTAGTATTGCTAAGACTCTCCCCACAGAATAACATTTCAGAAGGGATGGCATCTAAGCAGGTAGCACACAACAGGATTCCAATGACATTACAGGCAAAAATAGATCAAATCATTTAAGAATTACTGGATATAAATCTCATAGTGAAAATTTAATTATTATGCCTTTGTGTCCTTTTTAACTCTATTTAAAATTTATTTTGTATACTAGTACTTTCTATATATTAACAGGACTTATTATACTGGAAATTATGGATGCAGATATTTAGTCTTAACAGATCAAAAAAATTATTTTTGATCTGTACAGACTAAATATCTGCATCCATAATTTCCAGTATAATAAGTCCTGTTAATATATAGAAAGTACTAGTATACAAAATAAATTTTAAATTCTCATAGTGAAAAGTTTCTCTGAGTTTGTTCACCCCATAGTATGCATTACTAAAAACAGAAAGAGACACATGACTGTGTGTAGATCTTCATAATCTAAACTTAGGTACTGTTTCCATTCATTACCCACTGACTCTCCAGCAGAGCTTATTCTGAAGGTGTCTCATGAAAAATATATAATGTCTTTTGAATAGAGATGTGGATATTGGCATATACCTTTTGATCCAGGCTGCCAGTACATGAAATCCTTTTTTACACATCACATTATATATAAGTATAAAGTGGTGCCATTTGGATGTATAAACACAATTGCTATGTTTTAGCACATTATGACCAAAATAGTGAGTCTGCATCAGGGATATGCCAGGGCCTACATAAATAATGTAGCCATCTTCTCAGATGAAAGAAGAAAAGTCAAATTGCAAAGCTCTATATCTATATCTGGTATTTAGGTCATATAGTAGGTTTGGAGAAACAGTCCAGAACCTTATTAGTTAGTAAAGCTGGAAAAAGTTAAAACAAATAAACAGATGCATAGTTTTCTGAAGATACATATCTCCAGAAATCTATTGGGACTACATTCCAAAACATGCTGAACTCACATCCCCCTTAGTCAACACTATCTTGTGACATGCTCTGAACACCAAATGGTGGGAGTATTGTTGAGCTTTTGTGGAATTAAAAGAACAGTTACAAGAATCCTGTTACTTTTTGCCCTGTAGGTTGATTAACTGTTTACCTTATTCTCAAATGCATTGAAACATTCAGTAAGAACTTGTCTGGCCCAGGTAACTCTAGATGTGGAAGAGACACCAATAGCTTTCACCAGCCATAAATTACAGGGTGACAATAATTAACCCGTACAAGTTTTTTGTATCGTAAATTTATTAAAGAAATGAAAATTAGCAAAACAACAGCATATAACAGTGACAATACTTTACGTATTAATCAGATATTCAGCCAGTTTCAAAGTGGCTCCCTTTTGCTTTGATGCAGAGCCCCAAACGCGTTTTGAAATTCTCAGCGATGGGCCGCACTCTTCTGGAGACAGTTTGTCTCGCTCCCAGCGCAAGGATTGCTTCAGCGACTCCAAACTTTCATGGCGCTTAGAACAGACCCTGGCCTCCAAAATGGACCACACACTGTAGTCCATTGGGTTCAGATTCAGCGAGTACGGTGGCCATTCCGCAGACGAGATGAAATCGGGAAAATGAGCCTTGCACACTCCTGAGTCTTCTTCGCCCTATGTGTCGGCACCAAGTCCTGCTGAAACGTCCATTTCGCACTGCCAAAATGCTGCTGAGCCCATAGAAGTACCACAGCCTCGAGAATGTCATGGTGGTACACATCTTGATTGATTTTGGCCCCTTGATCGACAAAAACAAGGGGTGTCTTGCCACTTGCACAAATTCCGCCCCAAACCATGACTGACATTGGATTTTGTGATGTTCGATGATGGCTGAGCGTCCAGGAGCCCCCGCAGACCAGTTCCTGTCGTTTTGATGATTGTACAGAGAAAAGCTTCTCGTCTGTGAAGAGAATGCACTCCCATTGTCGACCTGCGGCCCGACGCTTGAGTTAACGGGATCTTTGGAGTCTCACGCACTTGTTTTCATCGGTGAGGAGCTGAACTTTTTGGAACTTGTAGGGCTTGAGTACGAGTTCCTTTTTCGCCATTAACCACACCGATTTGCGATTGATTCTGATCTCACGAGCAATTTTTCTCATGGAGACCTTCGCATGTCAGTCAACTCGCTTTGTGATGATCTTGCGGTTCCTAGACGTGTTGACAGTGCACTTTCTTCCGTGTCCGGAACGGTCACCATTGTGGCCAAGCTACTTGAATCGCCAAACTGCATCTGAGACTGTCATTTTTGAAACACCGAGCAGACGAACAATTTCAGATTGATGCTTTCCTTGCCGGAATAGCTCCAAAATTGCACAACATTTGTTCGACACCATTAAAAAAATAAAGAACTAACTCTTATTACATCGAAAGTACATCTACATGGGCAGGAAATCATGGAGAATTAAACAATAGTATGTAAATTGGTGACAGTAAAAAAGTTCAGGTGCATCATTGCTACAAACTTTGTACGGGTTAATTATTGTCACCCTGTAAATGGGATAGAACTTAGGTGGACAACCTTAGAAAAAGAGGCTTACATTGTGATATGGGATTTAAAGAAATTTCAGCATTGGATCTATGGAAATTCATTAGTTTAGACCAGGGCTTCTTAAACTATGGGTCACGACCCCATTTGGGGTCGCTTAGCGAAATCTTGGGGTTGCGAGATTTTAATGCAAAATATTGAAAATAATTTGTGAGAGTTTGAAAATGGTGCACTTTGTGTCATAGGTTTTGTGAGTTGCACTTTGTGTCAAACATTGCACCAAGATTTAGTTTGTTATACAGTAAAAAAGCAAGCACATCCATCTCATTAAAAAACAATTTTACTTTAATTTTTGTATACTTAACCATTTAGTGGCTGCGCTCAAATATATTAAAACAAACTAAGACTGCCAAAATGCCTGGGCTTGAATATATACCAGCAACGATATATTTTGCCCAATATTCTCTTTTATTTATGTTATTGCAAAAAATGCAGTTTTGATGAAAAATAGGGTATATAATTTTTGTAACTATAATAAATACAATTTTACAACTTTTTGTGCAATTTTTAATTTTATATTTTTGTATGTTTTTAAACAAATTCTAAAACTATATTTTTTCATATGTATATATATTGTTACCTTATCAATAAATCATCACAAAATATTTATATATCTTTATTTTATATTTTTTTGGGGGGTCGCAGAAAAATATCACAATCATAAATGGGGTCGTGAATAAAAAAAGTTTAAGAAGCCCTGGTTTAGACTATAACCCATTAAAATATTTTAACATTAAGTACTCCACACAGTGCAAAACCAACAAGGTGTGTATTAGCTCTGCAAAATTATGATATCAAAATCAAGCATGGAAAAGGAAAGGAGCATGTTAATGTCCAGTGGAACAGCACAGTGATCTCTGAGTCACTAAAGGTGCCAATTGTTGATGGGAGGGATAAATCAGGGAATCTGGGTTGCAATAAGCATCCATAAATTTGATGCTCGGTTCCTATAGATTGTTACTCAGTAAATTGTTGAAGATTGAATTATGTACTGTATATTAAAGCTGCATTAGATAAAAACATAGTGTAAATGATTACTTTATATTACTATTATTTATTTTTATTATCTCACATTTTACTAATGATTACTTTATATTACTATTGATTACTTTATGTGTTATGTATCACATTTTACTAATGATTACTTTATATTACTATTATTTATTTTTATTATAGTTTCACATTTTATATTGTAATTGTTTTCTTTCTTTAATTTGAATTTCTTGCATTTATCTTTATTTTAGTGTATATGTTAAATTATATATTTGTTATGAGGTATAAAGAATTAAATATATCTATTGATATATTTAATAGAAATTCTTGATTAAGCAAATAAAAAATTTTCTAGTTTCATACTAAATGGATTTCTGTATTAATCAGCTGGAATGCATCCTTTATGTTACACTGGAGTTATCTGTATATGTTTATTTATTAATTTTAAAAATAATAGACAAATAATAACATAATAATAAATGATTTGACTATTTTATTAGAAGTTTATAATCAAGAAGAAAAACAGTTCATGACTTTAAGATTACAACAGTTTTTAAATGTAAGTAATTTCCTCAATATACTCTTACATTTATTTAATAATCTGTAAATAAGTTTTTTAACATCTATCTAATTGCTTATTTTCATCCATCTCTTTTTCATTATAATTAAAGATTATGTATGAACTTGTGTTTTTTTAGAAGTTTCTCTAGAATTTTGTTTTTATTTTAATTGTATTATTTGTTTAAAATCGTAGGCACAAAAAACCTTTCACACTCTGTTTCTAGCAAACAAATTAATGAGCACAAACGTTTTCGGCCGTTTTAAAAGGCCTTCTTCAGGTGCACTGAGGACGGTTGGAAAGTCGGATAGCCAATGTTTACGTGACGTCATTGTTTATGAGGGGTTTCCTCTTACAAGTGACGTCTTAGCAGAGAAGGTTTAAACGAAATTGACCTTGGAAAATATTTTAAGATTAGCCAAGATGCGTGAACTATTGTCGAAGATATGCGAATCGTGAGAGGCGGAAAAAAGGAAATAGAAAGAAAAAGGAAAAAGAAACCTGATAAATTTAGAAACTGCACGAGAGAACGAAACGGACAAGGAGATGGTGGACCGGCCTATTTAATTAAGGGGGTTATCGAGGAGTGACCGCCAGGCAGGGGAAAGCAAATCTGCATCCCTGCTGTTAATGCAGTTTCCTTTGAGGGATTCAGTAAAGATTTCTATAGCTTCGATTGTTCTAAGTTTGCTAGAGTCAAGAATAGGAACGGTTATCCTAGCATCTTCCCATTCGGCCATTATACTGGGTTCGCTTGCGTACTGGGCTAGGGTGGAATTAAATTTTTTGTTGCGCACGTCGTACCTATGCTCAGCTATCCTTTTGGTAAGCGATCTGTTGGTTGAGCCTATGTAGGTTAATTTATTGCTTGGCTTAACTCTATTGTCCACCAGCGGAACAGAGTAGACCCCTGGAATCCTGGCTTCGCTGCATTTATCCTTGTTATTTGTTAGAAGCTTATAAATCGAAGGGCTGCGCTTGTACGTAAGACCAACTTTGGCTTTTTTGGATAAGATTTTATACGCTTGGCTCAACCTAGGGTCGAAATCAACAACAACTTGCTTACTTCGCAGGTTACGAGGACTGGAACTAACGGCTTTGTTAACAACGCGATCATGTATTCTCTGGGCCAGCACATCTATAAATTTACCGTTGTAACCGTGGGCTACGGCGATGCGTTTGATGTGCTGGATTTCACGAAACGCGTCATTAGTGTTAGAGCAATGGGTATAGGCCCTACGGATCAGGGCCCGGTAGGCGGAAATTTTATAGGTAAAGGGGTCGTTCGAGGCTGAGGGGATGAAGAAAGGTAGAAGATTAGGCTTATGGAATACACTAGTGGTTATACAACCGCGGTCTAGGAAAATACTGAGGTCAAGGAAATGGGCCAACCTATCATCCTGCTGATCAAGCTTTAACTTAAGCCCAAACGGATTGTTATTAACAGTCTGCAGCAGCTTACCAACGTCCGGTTCGGATCTCCAGATAATAAGAATATCATCAACATACCGCGTGTAGAGTACAATGTCTGCATTGAAGGTTTGTAGGACTTCGCTATCTAATTTTCTAACCACTAACTCACAGAGGTCTCCAGACAGGGGGCTACCCATTGGGACCCCTCTTCTTTGAAGGTAGATTCGCTGGTTGAAGGTGAAAAAGGAGTTGTAGCATACTAGGTGGGCCAGCTCCAAAATCTGCTTGTGGTGCTTAGGTCCGGGCGGAACGGCTTGGAAGAGGAAGTCTCTAAGGGCACAGAAGCACGGCTCCAATTTAATGGACGGATACATAGCTTCATAGTCTAACGCGCAAAAACAAGCTGGAATGTCCCCTCATATGCTGGGACAATATTAAACCTCCGGAAGAGTTGGTTCAAGCCTTTCGATTTGGGCCTATGTTCGCTCCAAAACCTTCGAAAATCTCAGCCTATACTATCGTTCCGAATATCGAGAAACTTCTACTGCCCGTTACAGCTCAACATAAAGAGTTCTTTAGATGGAATACAGCGCTCAGCAGAAGAATTAAAGAGGTTGACGACAGAGACAAGGTTTTCTGGGCAAGCGTAGATAAGAGTAAGAAATGGTTACAAGCTAACGATATCACCCTTACTAGGGCGGATAAAAGCAGAAACGTCGTTCTTATGAAGAAGCATATGTACGTTCAGCTTCTCGAGGAATATATCAGGTCTACGGAATGCCAAAATATTGCGGAAAGTTTCTTAGACAAGCTCCAGAATAGAGTTGTTAGATTTACCCGTTCACCTCTAGCTAAACACCTACGCCTAGGAAATGCAACAATGCGGTCTCCCGAGGTACCAAGGCTTTTTGGCTATGCTAAAGCCCATAAACCAGGCAAACAAATACGGCCGATCGTGGACAAGTCAAGATCCCCAACACTCCCCCTTGAAAGGGGTCTGCATGAGCTCCTCAGAGCTTATTTGAAAGAATATAGCTACACCGCTTCAAACGCGGGTGAACTCGTCTCTAAATTACAAGGCATTGCTTTAACCGGGCAAGAATTTATCACAGTGTTAGACTATGAAGCTATGTATCCGTCCATTAAATTGGAGCCGTGCTTCTGTGCCCTTAGAGACTTCCTCTTCCAAGCCGTTCCGCCCGGACCTAAGCACCACAAGCAGATTTTGGAGCTGGCCCACCTAGTATGCTACAACTCCTTTTTCACCTTCAACCAGCGAATCTACCTTCAAAGAAGAGGGGTCCCAATGGGTAGCCCCCTGTCTGGAGACCTCTGTGAGTTAGTGGTTAGAAAATTAGATAGCGAAGTCCTACAAACCTTCAATGCAGACATTGTACTCTACACGCGGTATGTTGATGATATTCTTATTATCTGGAGATCCGAACCGGACGTTGGTAAGCTGCTGCAGACTGTTAATAACAATCCGTTTGGGCTTAAGTTAAAGCTTGATCAGCAGGATGATAGGTTGGCCCATTTCCTTGACCTCAGTATTTTCCTAGACCGCGGTTGTATAACCACTAGTGTATTCCATAAGCCTAATCTTCTACCTTTCTTCATCCCCTCAGCCTCGAACGACCCCTTTACCTATAAAATTTCCGCCTACCGGGCCCTGATCCGTAGGGCCTATACCCATTGCTCTAACACTAATGACGCGTTTCGTGAAATCCAGCACATCAAACGCATCGCCGTAGCCCACGGTTACAACGGTAAATTTATAGATGTGCTGGCCCAGAGAATACATGATCGCGTTGTTAACAAAGCCGTTAGTTCCAGTCCTCGTAACCTGCGAAGTAAGCAAGTTGTTGTTGATTTCGACCCTAGGTTGAGCCAAGCGTATAAAATCTTATCCAAAAAAGCCAAAGTTGGTCTTACGTACAAGCGCAGCCCTTCGATTTATAAGCTTCTAACAAATAACAAGGATAAATGCAGCGAAGCCAGGATTCCAGGGGTCTACTCTGTTCCGCTGGTGGACAATAGAGTTAAGCCAAGCAATAAATTAACCTACATAGGCTCAACCAACAGATCGCTTACCAAAAGGATAGCTGAGCATAGGTACGACGTGCGCAACAAAAAATTTAATTCCACCCTAGCCCAGTACGCAAGCGAACCCAGTATAATGGCCGAATGGGAAGATGCTAGGATAACCGTTCCTATTCTTGACTCTAGCAAACTTAGAACAATCGAAGCTATAGAAATCTTTACTGAATCCCTCAAAGGAAACTGCATTAACAGCAGGGATGCAGATTTGCTTTCCCCTGCCTGGCGGTCACTCCTCGATAACCCCCTTAATTAAATAGGCCGGTCCACCATCTCCTTGTCCGTTTCGTTCTCTCGTGCAGTTTCTAAATTTATCAGGTTTCTTTTTCCTTTTTCTTTCTATTTCCTTTTTTCCGCCTCTGACGATTCGCATATCTTCGACAATAGTTCACGCATCTTGGCTAATTTTAAAATATTTTCCAAGGTCAATTTCGTTTAAACCTTCTCTGCTAAGACGTCACTTGTAAGAGGAAACCCCTCATAAACAATGACGTCACGTAAACATTGGCTATCTGACTTTCCAACCGTCCTCAGTGCACCTGAAGAAGGCCTTTTAAAACGGCCGAAAACGTTTGTGCTCATTAATTTGTTTGCTAGAAACAGAGTGTGAAAGGTTTTTTGTGCCTACGATTTTAAATTAGTTCTAGCTTTGTGTGCAGAGATTATTATTTGTTTAAATTCTACATACTATAAGATTAGAACAGTTGATTATAAAATTTTTAAGTAACTAAAAAATTTTAAAAATTTTTGAAAATATAAATGTGTATTTAGAATATTACTATAAAATGAGCATTTTTATTTATAATAATTAATTTTTTTAGTCTCTTCATTCATCGTCTTCTCCTGTGGAAGATCATTCAGTGATGGAAAAACCTTTATCAAATGAAATGTCAAATATAAATAATTATGAAAATGGTAATTTTATTAGATATATCATTTTTAATTAGTTAGTAATGATAAGGATAGAAATATTATTAGAACATGATTTATTAAAGGATATATACGGTCAAGGACAATGCCGGCCAGGGGGGCAAGATGATGTAAATTGATAGAGGATATGAATTGTATGTAGGTAAAATAAAAACGATTCATAAAGTTTTAATCATTTACTATGTACCAAAAAATAAATATCTTAATTAAAACATTTTTTTAACTTACAAGAAGTCTAAGAAGATTATTTTAATTAAAACTTAGCATTTAAATAATTTTTTCAAATTTCTAGGGGAGGGCAGCTGCCCCTCTGCCATCCCCCCTGGCAATGCCCTTATATACAGTAGAACCATGATTTTCTGAGGTAATCTGGACCAATGCTATCTCAGATAACTGAAATGAAAAATGACCAGAGCCATGACCACAGCCATGGATGACCACATGCCATAATGGATGACCACAGCCATTTCAAATTAAAAATTATGAATATAAAAGATTTATATGTGTTAAATTTATCACTGTTGCAAGTTATGTGTTCGCAGATAGTGAGCAGGATACCTTACAAATAAGTTTAAAAAATCGTACACGACTACGTTGGTCCGTTGCAAAGTTATACCAAACCAAACAGTGGCGGGCTCCCTAGAGGCGCCACATCATGGCCGTTTATTTATATAAGAAAAAATAATACAAAGGTTACATAATTACAAATCATTGCTACACGCACAGGTAATGACAGGAAAGAAATTTAACACTCCCCCTCAATGATTTGTCCAATTTTGCTTACAGTCATCGAGTCCAAGTTGTCTAGCACATTTAACATGTTTTCCAGTACACAGTGGTTTTGTTAAAATGTCTGCTACCATTTCCTTGATAGGGCAGTACATAATACATACATTCCCATTCTTCACTTCATTTCTTACAAAGTGATATTTGACATCAATATGCTTCGTACGTTGACTCACACGATCATTCTCTGCCACTTTCATACAACTTTGGTTATCCTCGTACATAGTTACTTTCTTATCGACGGCTTCCCCGAGGTCCAGAAACACTCGCTTCAGCCAAGTAGCCTCCTGAGCGGCTTCACAAAGTGCAACATACTCAGCTTCAGTCGAGGACAGTGTCACATTACTTTGCTTTTTACTGTACCAGGATACAGGACTGTCTTGATATTTAAAGACATACCCCATATGCGACTTTCGATCTGTGTTATCACCTGCCCAGTCTGAGTCGACGAAACATTCTAGTGTGGTTCTAGTGTTGCTCTTCTCACCCAATTTCAGTTTCCAATCAGCTGTTCCCTTCAGATATCGAAACACCCTCTTCACCTCATTCCAGTCAGCTGCTCTTGGTTTCTTAGTACACTGGGCGAGGATGGAAACTGCTGCCAATATATCTGGGCGTGTGTTAGTTGCAAGGTACAGTAAACTACCTATACCCTTGAGGTACAGTTTGTTACTTTCCATCCTTGGTCCCCTCTCTTTAATTTTGAAATATCCAGGATCAAGGGGAATCTTGCTGGTTTTTGCATCTTGGAGTCCAAATTCTACTAGTTTGTCAGTTATAAAATGTTTTTGATTTAGATGGAATATTCCATCACCATCTCGATCAAATTTGATTCCGAGGTAATGATCGATATTTCCGAGGTTTTTCATGTGGAAATATTTGTTAGTTTCCACTTCAAGCCAATCTAACGCTTCTTTGGAGGTTGATGCTGCAATTACATCATCAACATGTACAATGATGTACATTGTTGCATAGCATCTTTTTCCGGTGTACAGACAGGGGTCATTTATGCTCTGCGCAAAACCGCATTCAGTCAGTACTTCATGCAATTTTCTGTTCCACTCAGTAGCTCCCTGTTTCAATCCATAAAGGTTTTTCACAAGCTTGCAAACTTTGCTCGGTTCCTCTGTGTCATAGCCTTTAGGTTGCTGCATGTATACTGTATGGTGTAGGTCGCCATTCAAGAAAGCTGTCTTAATGTCATAGTGATTCACATGCATTTTACGTTTAGCTGCTAAAGTGAGCAAGATCCTAAGGGTTGTTGGCTTTGCCACTGGAGCAAATACCTGGTCATAATCTTCCCGTATTTTTGACTGAAGCCTTGTGCCACCAGATGGGCTTTGTATCTTGTCAGTTTACCATGTGGATCACGTTTAATTTTATATATCCATTTGCTTCCAACAACATTTGCTTCTGGTGGTGGATTAGCCAACAACCATGTTCCATTTTTCTCGAGTGCACAAATTTCCGCATCCATTGCCTTTATCCACTCATTCGCATCTTTTCCGTTGACGGCTTCATCGTAGGTTTTCGGTTCAGAAACAACCGTACTTGGCATTGCTTCAATCAATCTGTCTGGGTGACGACCTTTGTTGTTTCTCGTAGAGCGACGGAGTGGCAGATTTTCCTCAGATTGCTTGTTAAAGATGGCTTTTTCATTTAGGTTAACTTCCACTTCGCTTTTGCTGTTATCTTCACTGTGGTAATGTGGGAGGGATGAATTGTTGGTCGAGCCCATGTTGTCATGTGGATCTCCTTCTATGAAGACAACGTCACGACTTATCTTAATTTTCTTGGTTACGATATCCAGCAATCGATAAGCTTTGCTGCCACTTTCATATCCCACAAATCTTGTTTCAGTTGCCTTTACATCCAGTTTCTTTCTTACTCCAAAAGGAACTCTTGTGTAAGCAATACATCCAAAACGGCGGAAGTACTCAATATTTGGCTTCTTACCTTGCCATTTCTCATATGGTGTGATTGGATCCTTTTTTGATGGTAATCTGTTCTGGATATGATTTGCCATCATGAATGCCTCACTCCAGTAGCATTTTCCTAATTCTGCATCATGCAGCATTGTTCTTACCATCTCACAAAGAGAGCGATTTTTCCGTTCTGCCTTGCCATTCTGTTGAGGGCAATCTGGTGCTGTGGTCTGAATTTTAATACCATGTTCTTTGAAAAATTTACGCAGGTCTTCATTCATGTACTCAGTTCCTCTATCAGATCGGAACTTTTTCACCTTGCATCCCATTTGTGTTTCAACATAATTTACATATTCCTTTATTTTTACATTAGCCTCGGTCTTGTGCTTCAACAGATAAACTTTGGTATAACCAGTATAATCATCTATAATCGTTATGTAATATCTATTTCCACCAGGGGTTCTCACTTGCATGGGTCCACACAAGTCACTGTGCAAGAGCTCAAGCTTTGTACTACTACTATTCATCGATTCTTTTGGAAATGGTTTCCGCGGCGTTTTATTTTTCATGCAACTTTCGCATCCCACAGTGCACTCGCACTCATTAATTTTCATACCCTCGACACTTTCGGCAGCCATATAACGCATTACAGATGGATCACGGTGGCCACACCTCAAGTGCCACAGATGTACGCACTGTTTCTTGGGCATGGATAATACTTGTAAAGCATTGTGTTGGCTCAACACAAATAGTGATCCCCGAAGCTCAGCCTTTGCATGTGTCTTGCCATCTCGTTTTATGTAGCACTGCATTGTTTTGCTGTCGAAATACACATCATAACCTCTTTGCATCATTTTTAAGACCGACAATAAATTCCCATTTAATTGTGGTACATATAACACATTATCTAATTTTAACTTGCCATTTGAACTATCTTCATTACAAACTAGTTCACCATGTCCAACTCCGCTTGCAGGCACTTCTCTTCCATCAGCCACACGAACAATTTCACGGTTGTTGTTGTTCAACTTTCTGAAGAAGTTCCTGTTGTTTGTCATGTCAGCTGTTGCTGCTGAATCAACATACCAATCCCTTGTAGTCTTCACAGCAAGGCATTGTTTCATACTTAATGGCATATTTTGTGCGCTCACACATGCAGAGTGGCATTCGTATGTTTCATCATTGTCCAACGGATCATACTCTTCCTGGACTTCAGTTAATTTTACTTTGTATTCTTTCTTTTTCTTTCCTCTGCCCAATTCAGGACAATCTCTTTTCAAATGGGGACCCCCACAATAGTAACATCCGGTTTTCTGTTTACGGACCATTGTTTTCAAAGCCGTGGCTTCATCCGTATTCATGGTATGTCCAATCGATCCTCTTGATTGCTTCTCATACTCTTCCATGATCTTAATCTTTACGAATCCAAGAGTGAGGTCCGTATCTGCTCTTGCCTCAAGGGCAGTCGTTAATGTATTATAACTATCAGGCAAACTTCCCAACATAAGAATTCCCATGAGTCTGTCACTCATTTGTTCTCCCGAAGCGGTTAACTCATCTACTAAATCCTCTATACTATTTAAATGTCTTTCCATATCCTGCCCCTCTTCATACTTTAAGTGAAATAATTTCTTATACAGACTTACTTTTTGTGTAAGTGTTGATCTTCGATGATGTTTTTCTAACGATTCCCACATTTCCTTTGAAGTTTTTGCCTTTTTGATGAGCTGTAATTGCGAATCTTCTACCATGAGTCCGATTTTACTTCTTGCTTTTCCATCTTTTAGTTTCCATTCATTCGTCTGTGGCTCAGGTGGTGGATTGCATACAACATCCCATAAGTCACTGTCAATAAGTAGCAGCTCCATTTTAAACCTCCAAGCCGGATAATTACTCCTGTTCAACTTCGTGATAACCGTTTTCACACTGTCGGCCATCTTGTCTTTGTTCTTGTACACGTACGCTAAATAAACCCGTTACGTAAAATAAAACTCTGTCTCACTATTCACTCAGTAAATACCTGTGTCTGGGCCCATAACCTGTTAAATTTATCACTGTTGCAAGTTATGTGTTCGCAGATAGTGAGCAGGATACCTTACAAATAAGTTTAAAAAATCGTACACGACTACGTTGGTCCGTTGCAAAGTTATACCAAACCGAACAGTGGCGGGCTCCCTAGAGGCGCCACATCATGGCCGTTTATTTATATAAGAAAAAATAATACAAAGGTTACATAATACAAATCATTGCTACACGCACAGGTAATGACAGGAAAGAAATTTAACAATATGATATTACTTTAAGGGTCTTTTTATTCTTAATGAATTTAATCATGTATAAGAACATCATTTATTATACAGTTAACATGTGCAATAGTTTTTTAAAAATGAAAATATGTATTATCATTAGAGTTACATTTTAATATGAATGATTTGTCGTACATTAAAGTTAAATTATAAAAGGTAACAGAAACAATTAATTTTGTAATACATGTTATTGTTTTAAACTTTCTTTAAAAAGTCTTTTAGAGATTTTGTTTTATAGTGGTTCTTTTCTTCTTTACTACAATATCCTGCAGCAATCTTGGCATTTTTTGTGGGCAGATTGCCCCAGATGTGTCCAACTCCTCCTTCACCATCCTCATTGTGGATCTGACCAAACCAGCAGTAGGGATGGAAAAAGGCTCTCTTAGTACCAGGAGGACAGAAAGAGTTATAAAAAGAAAGTCACTTCAGAATATATTGTGTGATTCAGTTATTTTTGAGTTAACATTTACCTTAACTAAGGATGTCATTAGATATGATATGAATGAGATTTGTCAGAAAAATTTATTATTGAAATTGATGTCTGTTTTGTAATATTTATGAATCTAACTTTGTATTTAAAAAATATTTTTGTAATTAGATTAACTTACCATTTGCTAAAACAATAACAATAAGACATAGTACATTGCCATTGTATAGAAAGTCATCTGAGAATTATACAATATAATTTTATTTAATAAGTGTATAGTTGTATGTAGCATATTAATTAATTTGGATGACAATTTGTAGAATTTACATAATTTGTAATATATAATTGTTATCATATTGTTATGGTTGATAGACAACAACATAACTAGTTGAAAACAACTAGAGCCAGACACTGCATTGTATAATAAAAACAATATTCACTACTATAGGTTAAATCTAGACTATAACTATGTCATATCTATGAATACAGGTTTACTACTAATACAGATTTACCTTATGCAAGATCTATGACATTAGCTCTGGGATGGGCTCACTTCATGAATAATGTGAGAAATGGACTACAAATAAAACAATTTAATGTGGTAACATCAACTTTTATACTTGGGAGTAAATCATTTGTTAAGTTTTCAGCAGTAAAAGTGAGCCTTCTCATGACCTTTCGACCTGCTATCTCGATTTCTCCAAGTCAATATATCCAGAAAATGCAAGTTTAGGCAGTCATTGCCAGTCCCTCAACGGAATATCATCCCTTATCTAGTGCCTAATTCAGTGCCAATGGATATACCTAGTTCTTGCAGATACTTCCTCATCTATGGGTACATATTTTGAAGATGAACTCTATCTCAGGGGACTAAGATACACTGCTACACCTCCCAGCAAAGAGCATCAGACTATTTTTGAACATCATCACCCTAAGATATTTATCACCATGCGAATCTCATGTAATCTCTCTCTCTCTCGTGACCACTTTTGTTTAAAAATCCCTTGAAGTCAAGGCATAACAAAACTGTAGTGAAATTGTAAAGTGTATCATGTTGTCTTTGAAATTAAATCATTATTAGTTGTTAACTTGGTATCCGAGTAATTCACTTCTGGTATGCTGTTCCTTAACCCATCTCCATTCTAGATACGATCGCCTGTGCATGTAGCTGCTTGCGTTTCCAAATCAATACGCTGTCTTGGCTTCTGCGTTAATCGGGACACGGTGGTGTTGGTCCTGACAAGGCACTAAAGAGGTGCCGACCTTCCAGTCACAATAATGAAGAATAGTTATACTTTGGGATGGCAGACAGAAGTCAGATGGTGAGTTCAGATTCTTTTCGAGGATTGGGAGACTAGCACTTCAGAGAAGAGAGCCCAAGGGACAGCCTATATATCTGATGCTAAGCTAGGATGAATGCTGCAGAGGTTCTCTTTTTAGGATTAGTATTTCAGTCCATTTTTGAAGGTTGGACCTATATCTAACCAATTTGATACTTTTCTCCATCTAGTTTTAGAGGTGAGGGTCAGCTGGGTGAATGATGATAATTTCCCTGTTTCCAAACTTACATAAAATTGCTCCTCCTTTGTCTTTTGATAAGGGATGCTTAGTTATCTTGGGATGATATACTCTATTTTCTTTGTCTTTACAAGTCCAGTTACAAAAACAATTTATTAGCTGAACTTACATTTTTTATCTTGTTCAAAGGCTATCCCCAGGTTTTTAAGATTAAACAGTAAAATGGAATGTATTATAAATGACTCAACTGACCAGATAACATGGATAACTCTTTATTAAACACAAACTGAACACTTGTACATCTCTCTGTCTCCCTGGAGCTACAACATGGCTGTTTGTTTTGCACACATCCCTTTCAACTCATGTTGACATCGCAGCACATATGCAGTTAAATTCAATGTTTAATTACAGTTTAAATCTCCACATATGTTATGTGGAACAAAAACAAATTTAAAATACATGCATCTTCAGTTAATTTGTTTTTGTAACTTGACTTAGGTGTTTTTGGAGTTGATTATGCTTTGTGCATCCATATTTTGCAGCAATTATTAAAACTAGCACTCACATTGGGTAAGAATGAAAAATGAAATAAAATAACAATAATAAATGCAAATTAAAATAGTAAAATCGACAAATATAGTAAAGGCATTTGTGTGATAATGGATTTGAAATATCAGTTTTCAGGGAATCTTTAATATTTTGTTGTATGCAGCGCCGGATTAAGCCTCTAGCGGGCCCTAGACAAAATTTAAATTGGGGCCCCATTTAAATAAGTTGCTTCTAAACAAATCTTATATAATGTGACATTAGTGTAGCTAGCATGGGTGACACCCGGTGCGGATATCGTGGTGTCACCCAGGAATATTTCTAGATGGTGCGAGAGATCTCGTGGCGGAGATTACTTCTGACGCACGGATGGCTGTTGACCTTTTTTTTTTTTAGGTAATGGCTACTGAAGCCGGGCCCCTCCGAATTACGGGCCCTAGACATTTGCCTACTTTGCCTATTCGATAATCCGGCCCTGGTTGTATGCACTTTCTTAATTACTCAGTTGGTGATAGCTTCAGAATATTTTTGGTGTTACATTAAAACACAGAACTTCCACTGTGTTTTTGATATATTCAATGATAATTTTAATAGGCTTGTTGTTTAATTTTGTATAAATCCTAATTTATACAAAATCTCTTCAAAATTTGAAATAGTAATACATGTTATTAAATAAATTATTGGAATGCAGCAAAAATTCAAGTGATAGTTGAAAAATAACAACATAAGATTGAATTATGAATATATCATTATTTTTTCTATGTATAATTAAAAATGTCTGTTCTTTGAGAAAACAAGCAGAAATGTATTGTGCAGAAATTCTAAATGTGTTTTCAAAAATACTAAATAGAAGATAAATGAGCATAATTTGATATTAATTTATTATTATAAGATTATTTTAAAAATTAGCTGGATTCAAATTTTAATTGGAGTCAAATAGTTTTTTAGCTTGGTATACATGTTTTCTTTGAAAGAAGATTCTATTCAAAGAAACAAGAAGATTAATAAATAAGAATCATTTAAAATATAAAAAATGTAAGTATGACATAGGATCATGTGATGATACATGCGAAATGATTTACAAGATACGATTTTATATACACTGGACGACAAAAAAAATAACACACCATGAAGGACTTGTTGGATTTGAATAAAAATTGGTATGTTGCATCATCATAGCTAGATATGTAAATGATTAGCTTTTGGGATCAGGTTCTTGTGTTGTATCGCCACCAGAGGGTAGAAAAGTGCTTCCTCTGTCTGGTATAAAGGTGTACACTGTGACGACTTGTGCATATGTCCTGCGCTTGTGTTGATGGTTGTGACTTTGTTGAGTGACAGACATGCCTCTATGACACATTCGACGGCCTTACACTCAGTTAAGTGAGTTTGAGAGAGGTCGCATCGTTGGATTGAGAGGAGGAGAATGGTCGTATCGCCGGATTGGCTGCCATCTGAACTATTCTGATGGAACTGTTAGGATGTGTTATGAGCAGTGGGGATGTAGGGGAACGCATGAATGGCAAACAGGCTCCGGACGCTATCGACAGACCACCAGGTGGGAGGATCATCTCATTGTACGTCAAGCACGGATAGCGCCTACAGCTTTGTCGTCTACCATTCATGCAGCAGTGGCACCTGCCTTACAAAACGTGTATCCAGCTGCACCATTTCCAGGCGCTTAGTAGAAGGCGGATTGGTCTCCCAACGGCCAGTATGTGTTCTACCATTAACAGCCACCCACCAACGCCTCCATCTGCAGTGCTGTCTTGCACGACAATCATGGACAGCTACCGACTGGCAGCATATTGTCTTCAGTGACGAATCCTGCTTTTGTTTGGGGCTCACGATGGCTGTGTTAGGGTATGGTGGCCCACTGGTCAAGGCGTCAACTCAGCCTATACTGTGGAGCGGCACACAGGCCCAACCCCTGGTGTTATGGTGTGGGGAGCCGTAACATACGACAGTAGGACACCTCTAGTTGTCATGCGTACTACCCTCACAGCCCAACGATATGTGCAATACAACCTCCGGCCACATGTGTTGCCCCTCATGGCAGGGCTTCCGACAGGCATATTCCAGCAGAATAATGCCCAGCCACACACTGCAGCGGTCTCCCAAGCATGCCTACATAACATTGCCACACTTCCTTGGCCTGCACGGTCTCCAGATTTATCATTAATCGAACATGTGTGGGACTACCTGGGACATCAGCTGTGACAGCCGCGGGATCTGACGCATCTTGAGTCCCAGTTGCATCACGTGTGGACAGATATGCCACAGAACATTATATGGAACCTTTATGCCTCCATGCCGGGGTGTATCACAGCTTATATCCGCACTAGAGGCGGCCCAACGGGATATTAGTGCCTGCACTGTATTGAACATTACTGCACAATAAAGTATGTTTTTGCTTTATGGTTGCAATCATATACCTGTCTAGCTATGACAATGTCACATACCAATTTTTGTTCAAATCCAACAAGTCCTTCCTGGTGCGTTATTTTTTTTGTCGTCCAGTGTAATAAATATCTTTATTTCACGTGAAGTAAAACAGGTCTTTTGGGATGCCAGCTATTCTCTGTCCCAGTACAAATGAATAATATGAGCTGTACTACAATTATTATAACAGGTTGTTACAAATTCTTAACTTACAACACACTTAATTCCCATTCTCGATATATTTGTAACACATATAATATAAACTATGACTACACACTTATAACTAACTACAACTAATTACAAGTAAGAGAGGAAGAAATAAAAATTCAGAAATGAATGATAGAATAGAGGATAGAGGAAAGGAGGTACCCAAATACTTGTGATGATCTCAGGGTGGTGGATCTACAGAATGTTTTAGTGTCTAGGAGTTGTTGGATAGTTCTTATCTTTTTCCAGTTCACTACGATGGTGATCGTGGTGCTCAGTAATCTTTCTCAATTGAATTTTTTTTTATTCTTTCATCCGACTTTGTCTTCACTCTGCACTGCCGAAATGCACCAGATAATTTTTTCTTCCATCTTGTCTCGTTGGAGTTCCGCCAAGAATGACTGTTGTTCATACACACAGCCCCAGGGCCACATTTGTATCTTTTGTTCCAAAGGGATTAGCCACCACCACCCAAGAAGAAAGGATTGAGAAGGAAATTTCTAGAATTCTAGAAGGGATAAACAGTAGACAAAGGAAAGAAAGGAAACTATACAAAATTAATATAAATTTATATATACAATATGGCAGAACACCACAATCATTTATATTTTGGATGATTCTTATCTGTTAAAATATCAACCACTCAATGCATGAATGAATGTTTAATTTTATCTATTATTTATATAGAATTAATTTTATTATTATTACAGAAATACTAGTGATTATTTCTGATTCAGATTTCACTTAAACATTAAAAAATAATAGATGTCTATTATTATTTATATATTAATATCTAAATATAGATCATAATATCTAATTTATTTACATATATATATTTTTTCTAATCTTTTTAAGATATTGATTCAGAAATAATTCCTGCAAGTGAAAAAGATCCTCTATCAGAAACCATTTGTCTTGATGATGACAACAATATGAATAACCTGATTAGTCCATCATCTGATTCAAGCACAGTCAAAGTTGATCAACATTTAAATATTGATCAGTATTCAAATATGAACAAATTTAACCCTTTTGAACAGAATAGTTCTAATTTTGATCGTATGTTGTCTTTAGAGAGACAACATAAGAAAGTTTATTCTGATGTTTCAAGGAAGGAATTGAATAAAAGCTTGGATTTTGGTGACAATCAGGGACTATCAAATACGTTTGATTGTTACCCAAATACTGTATATTCTTCAGAGGTAAGTTAGTTTATTAAAATAAAATTTATAGCTTTTGTTTCAATTCTGTGGCATAATTCACAGTTGTAGATTTTTATTAAAATGATTTTCTTATAGAATTCTGATTTATGTATGTAAAAACAAAATAAGATCAATTTTATGAATAAGAAGGATGTACAAATCATATATTTTTACTATATAGTTATTGTTGTGATGTAAAGATATATCATCTGTGAATATTATGATAACAAAATGCATCAATATTTTCAATTTCTAAGAAAAATTTAAATATTTTAATAAATTTTAATTAAAACTAATTTCTTTTTACATAATTAACAAAACTTTTATATTTGAGATATTTAATTTATATGAATGATAGATGCTGAGTTACAGATGCTGAGTAAGTAAATATATATGTTTTAAATATTTTAGAATTTTGTTATACCTCAAAAATTAATTGAAAAAGTTGAAGAACTATCAAGAAAATATATAAATACAATTCATAAGTACTCTACCTTATTTTCGTAAGTAAACAACTTCTCTTTTTATGCTCATTATTTTTGTAATATTAATAATTATAAATAAAAATATAGTATATTATTAACTTAGTTGATTTGTAATTTGTCATTTTTTTCTTGGAATTTATTTATTTCCAAATATGTATACAGTATTGTGAGGAAGTACTTGATCTTGGGAGTATTCTCCGTGCAGGAACAAAACAAAAAGAAACAGAAATAAATCACACACTCCATGACTCCAGTGCAAGGAACTTATAGTTTATTTTAGTCCTTCTAATCACTACTGTTGTTGTCGTAAGCACGTGGTGAGAGTCGAATTTTTTCACAAAGAGACAGGTATATAAAACAAATAAGACGTTGCTTTATTTTATTATTTGTGAACATATACAGGAAAGGTTCTTGTTGATTCCGACCTCCTGGTTCCTTACTTCCAACAAAAGAACAAAACAACACCTATTTCGGTTCACAGTCGAGCAAGAACGTTTGCGATACAAAAAGATACTTAATTTCTAACTTAAACCTACTTATATCTAAAAAGGAAAGGAAGAGAAAAAAAATAGATTAGAATGGAGAAACAGAAATATATTTTTCGGAAGGAATGGGTACTCGAGTTGGAGATCGAGGTGGCGGCTGCTGGATGACTTCGTCTTGGGATTCTTCCTCTTTTTTTTCGGGGACAGATCGCATGCGAGAATCGATACAAAAAAATGTCTTTTATCTTTGGCCTACCAATGTCCTTATTAACGCTACTTCTTTCATACGTGCTCTTCGTGACTCTTTCAGTCGAAGCAACACTGACCTGGAGACCTCTCTGACCGTCCTCCTCCTTCAAGGTCCAAAACCAAAAGTGGCTCACTCCTCTCTCACTTGCCCTCTGGGCTTTTTCTTAATCTTTGTCCCTAATTAGGTCACCGACCACCCACACTTGGAGGAAAGTTCCAGAAAGTATAGACAAAGGAATACAGAACAAAGAAAGAAGGAAGGATAGAAAAAACATATATATATATATATATATATATATATATTTTGTATATATATTATATTATATTATATTTTGTATATTTAATATATTTTGTATATTTTTTAGTTATATATATATAACTAAAAAATATACAAAATATATTGGTGTATCACCACACTGTCCCTCTGCTATAACAGACACAAAAGCAAAGGAATCCACAGTACTCAAACACTCTACAGTACTCAAACATAGTTCCAAGCATGCATTGACATTGACAAAGGTTCAACATGAGATAGAAAATTGTTTAAAGACCAATTGATATCTAATTCATGGAAAAAACTTCTTTCACAGTAAAAGTAATGTTTTTAATATTAAAGCACTTCAAACATTGTCCTATTGTAAGCATCTTGCCTCTAATAAATTAAATTATATAATTATCTCAAGTAACCAATTGGTAGAGACATACAAGGCTTATCAAAAAAAAACAATCTCACGACTCTATCGTCTACATGTCCTCACTTTCTTTCTTTCTTCCAAAAAAGTTCTTCTTCTTCCGTTGAGCATGCGCAATCTCCTTCTCTTCCTCCTTGATCCGGGTTTTTTTTCCATTGTCATCGAAAACGTGGCCCATCCTTTCTTTACCCTGCGGCCCACCCAAAGAACTGGTTACGCAATAGAACACGTGATCTTTGGACGACATATCTCCCCTCTTCCCATTAACTTTTACAACAGGAAGCTTTTACGCTATGAGAGCCTGTCCCTCCGTTACATTATGAACCACCCAAGGGGTTGGTTACGAGCCGGTTAGGCAACAGAACACGTGGTCTTCAGACCACAGTATCTTTAGAATATGTTTTGATAATTTATTCACTATTTTATTTATTAATAAGTTAATAAAATATTGGTAATATTGAACATCATATTATGAATATTATTTAATATATTTTGAAGGCTTTATAAATCTAATAATTTATTTATAAAAACGAAAACAATATTGAAAATTTTATTTTCTTCTCTTGTTTTATTGCTATGAATAGTAGTATTATGGATTGTACATTTAAAAAATTACCCACTTATCTACATACAGTGCAATATTTCATATTGGTTAGAATTTAAATATAGGACAGCATACATATGTTAAAGATGTGAGTTAAGAAAAACTGCAAGTTATGTCATACTGAAAGATAGCTTTCTTTTTAGAAGAAGAACATTATTATTGAATTGTTAAAAACATACATATAGTATATAAAATGTGTCTCAGAAGTAGTAGACAGTGTTTGAAATGCTCTACAGTACTCAAACATAGTTCCAAGCATGCATTGACAAAGGTTCAACATGAGATAGAAAATTGCTTAAAGACTAATTGATATCTAATTCATGGAAAAAACTTCTTTCACAGTAAAAGTAATGTTTTTATATTAAAGCACTTCAAACATTATCCTATTTTCCTGATATGATCTCAATCACCTGGCTCCATTACAGTTTGATAAGCCTTGTATGTCTCTACCAATTGGTTATTTGAGATAATTATTTAATTGTCTTACTACTACTGACACTCTGTACAATATACATGTATTTATATAAAAGTGTTATTTTTTTTATTACTTTCTTCATTAATAATAATTTTTTGACATTTCAAAGTATTATAATAAAAATCTCACTATATTGTTTTTTTCTTAAAATATAATTTTTATAGTAAACAAACTCCAATTTTTCTAATAAAACCCACATTCTGCTTTACTGGAGTGCATACATTTAAATTAATAATTGTTTCTCAAGCACTTTTGGATAACTGTAACAAATTCTGTACAAAATCACAAGTAGCTATTCATTGAATTGAATCGTTGCTAAAATTTTGGACAGAAATGCTCCAATAAAATAGAATTTAGGTTTTAACATAGTTTTTCCCTTACATAAATGAAAAGTAATCAAAAGATGTAATATACATTTAAACTATCTTTTAAATAAATAAATAAAGTTCAAGTCTTGCATCCATTTTTAATACTTAAAGTTTTAAAGGAATTGTTAATCATTTCTTTAAGTTTAGAATCTTTCTTTATCAAATATTTTGATAAATTATTATGAATGTTTATTTATTATTTTCTCTTTAAGTTTTTGATTTTACAGTATATTAAGATCTTTTACAATTTCTGAATATGAATGTAATTGATATTTACTTTGTCAATATTTTAAAATTACTAATAACAAGATATGTATTTTAATAGGAAGGAATTGATTTCATGTATTCAAAACTTAAGAACTCAAATTGTTGAAATAGAAGATGATTTTTCTAAAATGCATTTAACAAGTGTTTTATCTGTTAAACAATGCAGATTACAAAGACTTTCATTTCGTGAAAAGTTAGTTAAACTTTCATATATTCAATATAATCATTTCTTAAAGTTTAATTTCATTAATTTTAATATGTTTGCATTACAGTAGTTATGTTGATCACAAGATTACTATATGATTGTTGAACTAAAAATTTGGCATTATTCATTGATAATTAATACAACAAATTTTTTTTTAATATAAAAAATTTATTCAAATATATTTTAATTTTATATATTTATAATTAATATTTAAAAGATATGAAAAAATAATTTATACAAAAAATTTTTAATTACAGTTTACAGTTGTTTATTTTGAAAAAATTTTAATTGATTATCTTAATATTTATCACTAATTTATTATTAAGAAAATTCATTTCAAGTCTAATATTCTTGTATGTAATTTAAAATTGACCTAACAGTAATATTAATATCATAAATTGTATAATTTTTTATAGAATTTAAAATTTAACTTTTAATTCATTATTTAATAACACTATAGAAGAAAAAAGTTCTGTTCCACCCATCAAGAAATCAATACATCCATGAAAGTAGAGGCCAAATGTAGTCTGAAACTGTGCTTTGTTTGGCAAAATCGAGTTCTATGCATTTTTAATACACATTTTTATGACATAGTTAGGTGCTACTGTAGCTACAACATGAAGTGAAGTATAGCAACCATCTGAAATATTGTATATTTATATGTAAAATTGGTTGCTGACTTTGATGAAAATAATAAAAATGAGATGGTTTAAAGTGAATACAATGATTAAAACACTCATTTTAAGATGTAAAACTCAAATTTCTCATTTTAATTGTTTTTAAGCTTTTATTTTGTATATTAAAGGATAAAACGTAAAAATTAATTTTACAGATGAATTAATTTGAATTTTATTGAATAAATTCATCAGTTTTTCAATAAATTCAATGTTTATAGGGTTTCCTGATTCCATATTCACAGACATTTTTATTCTTATTGTAGTCTTAACTGTTGGTGAGATCAGATTGCAGCAACTTTGACATGCAGTTTTTGGTTTTTATTAAAAACTGTACATTTCCAAGATAAGAAAGTATTTTATAAGTATGTAAGATAAGAGATTTTGCAAACAAAGAGAACATCTATGCAGGTCAACAAAGAAAGAGTAAATTACCATATGTAATTATCTCTTCTGGCAAGCCAAAAACATTCAAGAGCAGGGTAAACAACACATTTTGTTTAAAGGAATATAAGAAGTTGAAGTCCAATTATTATTTTATGTTTTTGGCATTATTTTTAGTTATTATTATTTTCTTTTTGGGGACACTTTGTTTTTAAGGGTGGAAAACTCCAAAAACCCCAAAAATAAACTAAAGTCAAAATTACAAATGAATGTTCACTTTCATATATGATTAATCTCATAATGCTCAAATATGTAAATAGGAGAGTGGAGAGTGCAACGTTACATTTTGTAAGTCAGATAAAAGATGAAGATACCCATTCAATGGCAAGGTGTAGCTCCCAAAAGCGATATTGAGAGTGTGTTAACGCGATTGGACCTTTGGACCAAATTGTCTAGCATCAGTTTTGGTGACAGCTAAGTGCTTAACTCGTAAAAAAGATGTATTCTTTGTTTTTGAATTTAGTTGGTACTGGTTGAGATTTAATTAGCTGTACATCCTGAGTTGGGGAAAAAAATTTTTTTTTTTCTTTTTTTCTTGTACATAATTGATTTGACTTGTTGTTTTGAATATTTAAAATATTTATTACTGTGATAGTCACGTGAGTGTACAATAGTCCACGAGAGGCAGTACAAAATGCAAATAACAACAATTATTTGCTTTTTGATTAGCAATATACAGGATTCTTTCAGATTCCAACTCTCAATGTTATACAACTCTTAGTCAACTCTTAATGTTATACAATATCCCAAACTGGGGCAAGGAATCAAACGAATACAGAATAAAAGAATGCACTCGTGACAAATAAGAAAAGATGGACTTGTAATCTTATGAATAACTTACACTAAATTATAAACTAAAAAGGAAAGGAAGAACAACAAGAAGTTTTAGTATGATAGAGGAGGTTATAAGGAATACCCCAGGTTCTCTGTTTGGTATTGATGCTCTTCTTGTGGGGAACCACTCTAAAACATTTCTTGCTGATTTTTTTCGGATCTCCTCGAAGATTCTCCGAGGGACTTGTCTCTCTCTCTCTTTACATTAGCAGGGTCCTTTCTCTTTCTGCAGGCCACCTTTGTCTCCCTTTGTCCTTCTAGACGAAGAGCAGGAGTATAACTTTTGCACATCTACCTTCATCAAGAGTCCGACCCAAAAATGAACCTTCTTGTCATTCTAGTAGCCTCAGGGCCTTCACTTCCCTTTGTTAACCTGGTTTGTGGAAAGGGTTACCCCACCCACAGGAAGGAATGTTAATAGAAAACTTGAAAAAATAAAAGAAAGAACAAAGAGGAAAGAAAACTTATAACTAAACTTATATCTAATATATATTTTGTGTAACATCACTTTTTCAGACTTAGTTTTGATTGTTTGGTACATTACAGGATAAATGCAACATCTGCATTTTTCTGGCATGCAAAGATGTCAGATGTAGGACAAAAGCAAGATAAAATATACAGTAGGCTAAGTTTCATAGAGTGACATTTTTATTTTGTTTTTAGTTGCAGTTTAACCAGCATGCCAGTCGTTAATTTATGAAAATATGGTATAAGAGAAGTATTAAGTGCCACTTACAAGTGTTTTAACTGATGAAAAATACATACTTATAAATAAATTTCTAGATTGGTTGCAATATTGGAAAAACTATAAATTCTTGTAAAGAAATGTTAACAAAAGAAATATACAAGTTTTCAAGTTTAACAAATATGCCATTTTAGAAATGTTGAGATACTGCATTGAAGAAATAAAATTTAAGCATTTTCTGACAGGCAAAGTGCAAACTGATGCATTAGATTGTTTTGAGAGATATCATTGATCGACTAGTTTACAATATGCTGTCACAGACCATACAATACTTGTACCTGTACCAAAAATAGACCTATTTCAAGGGGTGGACCTTGCCTTGAAATAGATCTATTTTTGGTATACTTGAAATATATAAAATATTTGTAGCCTGTCAACTTGTGAGTTATTTATTTTTTGATTAGCAATATACAGGATTCTTTCAGATTCCAACTCTTGTTTCAGTGATAGCACTTTGCACTTTGAAAGTGATAGCACTTCGTTGCTATCACTTTCAGATTCCAACTAATGTTATACAGTATCCCAAACTGGGGCAAGGAATCTGTCCCAACAATCTAAAATTTTTGGCACATTGCTTAAATTATAATTTTGATTTTTTACCATATAAAATAATTTGAGAAACTGATAAGGATGATCAGGGCCGGATTTACATAAGGGCATTTGGGGCCTGTGCCCAGGCCCTCCACAAAATAGGGGCCCCCACAAAACAAAAAAAAATTATGTTTAAACATAATTTTTTTTCTATTACCGCGACAGCCTAGTGTGGCCTAATCATGAGGGCAACAGGCAGAGAAAACCAAACCTGAGAAAAAACCTATGAAACATCAGAAAATTTCGGGAAAAAATTTCACATAGGTATTTTTCAGTTAAATTAAAATAATTAGTTTTACGCTATAAAATATATGTATGTTTACAATAACCTTATTTTTAAATGAAATTTACAACTTCCTAGTTTAAATCTAATTGAAAGTACAGTATTTTGTGTAAACTTTCTAAATCATCAAATTTGCCTACTATTAAAGGGGGACCCCCACCAAATTTGGGCCCAGGGCCCCTGGATTGGTAAATCCGGCCCTGAGGATGATGCTATAAAATGTATTCTTATGCACCAATTTACTTCTAAGTTACTCTTTTTTCAAATATGTTTAAATAAATTTTTTTTCAATGTATTTATTATGGAATAATTTAATACAGGTCTAACTTTTAAATTCTAATGAAATTCTATAGTTAATCATTTTTTTAGGTCAGTTTGTTTCACTTATAGCTATTCACTTGTTTGGTTATCAGCTTAGTGTACATAATATGTTCACTATATTTATTAATGCTTCTTTTCCAGAGAGTAGCTTTCTTTATTAAAAATTATTATAATCTATGTTCATGTTTGTCATGATTGTCTATTATGATATTTATGTTTCTAAAATATACAGAAATACTTTAATAAGTTTATAGTAATTTTATTTTAAATTTATATTTTAATAGATTAAAACAATTTGAACAAGCAATATTCATGTTTCAAGAAACAGAAGCAGTTCTAGAAGCTAGGTTAATTAGAATTCAAGTAAGTGAATTTAAATATTTTTCAATAATATGTTTACCAAAAATTTCAAATAATTTGCAGAAATTAATATTATTTAATATTTAGTTTTTTTACATTTTTAACCCAGTAATATAAGTAATTCATTATCTTGTTTTCTTTGATTTCTCCATGAAATTAATAAATGAAATCTTATTAAACATAACAGTCTTCTATTTTTTTCTACAAAATATTTCACTGAAAATTGTTATTTAAAGGACTAGATGTGTTCTTGTCTTAATTGACATTTTCCATGCCTCATGAGTTTTTGATTTTTTTTTTATATGGAAAGTACTGATCCAAGATTTGAATGTGATATATTAGTGAATTTAGAATTTAAAGAAAATTAAAAATATGCACTTTGTTGCTATCACTTTCATATAATCTGGAAGTTATATTTATATTATATAAATAAATGTTAATGTATTTTTATGTTTAGTTTACCTATGTAAAATATCATTGTGATACTTTATTGGTTAAAATAACTTTGTTTGCTATCTAAAATTTATTGTCTATTTTGACATCAACTGTAAATGAATAAAAATGTTCCAATTTTTGCAAGTTATTTTATTTTAATACCTGCGGCAGGACTTGGTGAAGGTCGAAAACATTTGGAAACTATGTTAAAGTTCAAAAGGTTTTGTTTGTGATCATTTATTGATACTCAATTTTTTTATTTATATATATAAAGTCATTGAAACAAAAAGTTGCACCAAATATGCTGTTTTATTTTTTTTTTTTATAAAGAATGTCATTGCTATACACAAGTTAAAAATTTTTTCATTTCAAGTAATATTTATGGAATTATATGTCATTGGCATTTTTTGCCACATTGCCATACTTTTCCTCTGTTATTTATAACAGCCAGAAAAGTAATTAAAAAAAAAAAAGGTTGTTTAGCATAAAAAGAGTTATTTCACATTAAAAGAGACTACGAACAATGAAAATTAAGTGTCCATTATCAAACTCTATTAATCATGTTGAAACAATGAATGTAATCAATCCCCTCTCATCTTTCTTTCTTTGATCAATTCCAGATTACCTCTGTATTTTATTGTCTATTTTGACATCAACTGTAAATGAATAAAAATATGACATTCAGTGACAGTTTAAGGGTCCACTCAAAATGGGAAATGAATTGACTGTCCACAATAAAGGTTTGTAGGATGTGTCCAAGTAAATATCTTTGGAAAATTTGAGTCAAATAGAAAAAAAAACTAAATAATTACAGCATCCAAATCTCCAGACAAGTCTCTGTCCATGAAACTTCCAGGACCTAACGCACAGAGTTTAAATTACAGTAGACCCCCCCATAACACGGTAGATATGTTCCGTGTTATATGAATCCATGTTGTACGAGTCACTTAAATACATGTGCCAATCACAGCCCAGCACTTGTGCAGTTTAGGGGCTACGGCTATTTGAAAGGTTTTCTTCCATAAAATTAATCGATTCTAGACTAATTTGACTCGACATTTCCAAATCACGTATAATGTTTTGGGAATAATCCATATAAACTATGCTATAAACAAAAAATTGTAGGATTACTTACCGAGTGTGCACTGTTCGACAATGCCATTGCTTAAGTTTGTTTTCGTTGTGGAGTGGCTTGTTGAATGGCGGGCGCGTGTTTCCTGATAAGTCATTTTTCTGCGAAAAATTCGCTGAACTTTGGAAACATCGTTAATATAAATATAATTTTTATTATCATTAAATAATAAATGGTTTTTTAGTAGGTCCGCTGCTCGTTTAAACTGAACGGTTTGTACAATATCCGCTATTGGTCTAGACTTGACCAATCCTGTCGCGACACAAGTCGGCAATGATGTTTTACTGTGTTATATGTGTGTCTTTTAGTGTGTTATACGAACACGATTGCAATTTTTTCGTTGTGTTATATGAATCCGTGTTATATGAACCCGTGTTCTAGGGGGTCTACTGTATTGAAATGTTTACCTTTTATTGAAATAAATGACTTTACACGTGGACTTCATGCGAAAACGACATGAGTGACTTGCGTGCATTCGTTTACAAGAAAAAACGTTTACTTTTCTGCTGCACAACAATGGGTGCCTTGTCATATTTTTTCTTTTTATTGTAACACTTCCTCCGAAAGAAAAAATAAGATTTGCTTAATGATTACATGTTTACAACCTCCATATACACACATAAAAGAAAGACATTGGCTGTACACTAGGTGTTTAGCCGGCAGAAAGAGGGTAAGGGAAAGGGGAGGGAAGGAGGGAGAGGAGGTAGACAGTACAGAAAGGTAGGATCTTTCTGAACAGTGTACGCATGGCTACTGTACCTCTATGTTTGATGTTGGCTTGCAGTTTTTAGGCTGCAAGGCCGTAGTCCCCCCAAAGGGTCTAAAAGAAAACCTTAATGTAGCAAACACCAATAATTGAGTGCCATCACAAATAGCTAAGTGGTTAGTGCCAAGTGGCTGTTACTAGGAAGATTTTTATCTACTTAATACTAATAAAACTGAATGCAAGCAAGAATCTTAATACTACTTAACAGCTAGACAGCAGTGCAAAAAACAAATGAACACAATGACAAACTAGACAAGACAAACGAGCAAGACCCCAAATTCTTTTTTTATTTTATTTATTATTTTATTTGTGTATTTATTTTATTTTTTTTAAACATTAACTTACTCACTAAACTAAACTAACCTACCATAATCTAGGATAAACCTAACCAGATGACTAAAGCTAACAAACTCTAATCTAATTTAACCTAACTTAACTTAACAGTCTCTAATCTAACTTACAATTAGGACTAACTTAAACTAACCAAATGTAGACTGAAAAGAAGATGGAAAATAAGAATTAAAATACAAAGTTGAAAGGCAGCTATATACCGACAGTTGAAACATAGCAAGGGAAAGCTATTTGCCATCCGTGCCCCTGGAGTGAGTGCTCTCAAGAGCCCCACTAATGTATATGAATGTGAGTAGATGACGGAACATTGTATGCATGTGAATGAGTTGGTGCGGGGTTGCAAGGCCAGTTGTACCCTTCAAGAATAGCAGCTCTCATTAAACTATCCCTAATGTGATTGTACCTATTGCAGGAAAAAACTAAGTAAAGTGTTTGGTCCTCCTGAATACCACAGTCGCATTGTGGATTGTCTCCAAGGTTAAATCTATGCAAGTATTGCTTAAAGTTGCCATGTCTTGTAAGTAGCTGAGTGAGGGTGTAACTAGGGTAAAAGTGGCAGTAGTGTCAACCTTGGGGATGAAAGTGTAGGTGAGCCTACCAGTGGTGTCATGGTCCCAGCTGTCTTGCCAGAGAATGAAGATTTGCTTCTTGACATGATTATTGATGTACAGGGTACAAGATAGGAATGAAACTGAAAGTACTAGTGACTGAAGACTTTGCAGCTTGTTTGGCAAGATGGTCAGCAGTTCGTTGCCAAGAACTGCTGACTGTACAACCTCCATATACCAATCTTTTTTCTTAGCAAATCAAATTGAACAGGTTCAAGTGGCTTTGTCAACAGATCATCTAACTGGTTCTTTCTGTTGATGTGTTCCAATTTGAGTTCACCATTTAAAAATCTTTCACATACACAAAAATGTCGAACCTCGATATGTTTGGACTGTTGATGAAATTCCGGATTCTTTGCTAGGTTTATGGCACTTGCATTATTAATATAAAGCATTGGAGACTGCTCTGCTCTGGTATTTCAATCAATTCAGACAATAGATGTTGTAGCTAAATTAATTCTTTTGCTTCTTCACTTGCTGAAATAATCTCTGCTTCAATTGTGGAAGTTGCCACTACTTTTTGTAATTGGCTAGTCCATGATATAGCTCCACCCGAGAATTTCGCAATGATTCCAGTTGTTGAATGTCTTGTCTTCTTGTCACCAGCAAAGTCAGAATCACTGTAGACTTTCAGTTCTTCTTCTTTATTATAAATGATGCCCCAGTTCATAGTACCTTTCAAGTACTAAAATATACTTCTTACTCATTTCAATTTTGAACAGTTGGTTTCTCTGTAGCTCAAGCAGCCTTATTCACTGCAAAAGCGATATTTGGATGAGATGCTGTTGCAACATACATGAGACAGCCCATTGCCTCACAATAGGGTATATCAGACAACACTGCCTCATCGAGATCACTTTCTTCACAACCAGTGGGTTGAGACTGCATTTGATTCAGCCATTTGGAATTTTTTTAATATTCTTTTTGTGTAATTTTCTTGACTTACTGTAATTGATCCATCTTCATATTGTTTATTTTCATTCCAAGAAAATTGTTGAGAGACCTTGTCATCAATTTTTGTTGCTTGTCATCAAATTTTGTTGCAGAATTGTGATGTAGAGTCTATTTTTTATTCTGGCTTCTATAAAAAAGACAAGGATCTGCAATACTGTTTTGAAAACTTGCTTTCATAAATCTGATGCATTGTTTATTCCAGCAACATAGTGCTTGCTTAAGCCCATACAGACTTTTTTCAGGAGACATACCCGACTGGCACCATTGTCGAAACCTTCTGGTTGTTCCAAATACACTTTCTCTTCAAGTATGCCATTCAGGAAAGGAACTGTTCCAATTGCATATTCTTTGCAGCTGTTACTGCTAACAAGGTCCAAGTGGTATCATAATGTACAACAGGACTAAATGCTTCCTCATAGTCAATTCCTAGCTTTTGGACATAACCTTTTGCAACTAATGAGCTTTGAAGCGAATGTTTCCATCACTTTTAGTATTCTTGCACAGAAGCCAATGATTTTTCAAAACTTGTGCATCCTTCGGACGTTTGACTAACCTTCATGTATCGTTTTGTTTTAGAGATTCCATTTTTTCGTGAATGGCTTGCATTCATAGCTCTCTTTCATTTGATTGCAATAAAAGGCAAAATACATATGGATTCTGAAAAAAAGGTAAAATAAATGTTTATTTCTTGATTGTTAGTAAGTCTGTCGTAAATCTCTCAAAGTTGAATAGAATGAGTGTTTTATTTACTTGTTAAATTGTTGTAAAAATGGTGTATTTTTAGAATTATACTTCTTGATGTATATATACAACCAACCCCATTGTTTTAAATTTAATTTTTTATATATGTTTTAGGTATAAACATGGTTACTTTTTGACATAATAACCATGAAGATTGAGGCATTTGTCATATCTGTGGATGAGCTTTTCTATCCCCTCTTCATAGAATGTTGCTGCCAGTGAATTAAGATGCCCTTAACAACGTTGTTTTGAAGATCATCATTAGTCTCAAATCTCTGCCCTTCTAGCCATGTTTTCAGTTCAGGAAAGAGGTGGAAGTCTTCACACATTAAAAAGTTCCAAGCTGAGTGGAAGTCTGAAAGATGGAAATCTTCACTACTTTTAAACACCCAGCATACAGCCTTGATTTAGCGCTGAGCAACTTCCACCTCTTTCCGGAACAGAAAAAGTGGCTAGGAGGACAGAGGTTCAAGACTAATGACGATCTTCAAAACGATGTTAGGGCCCATCTCAATTCACTGGCAGCAACATTCTGTGAAGAGGGGAGGGAAAGGCTCATCCACAGTTATGATAAATGCCTCACTCTTCATGGTGATTATGTTGAAAAGTAATTATGTTTGTACCTAACTTTTGGTAATAAATTCATTTTGTTATTTACATTTGTCTTTTTTTATGGATCATTGGAGGGTGGAAAAAAAAAACAGCCTACATAGATAAAATTTGGCCATTTAATATTCTTTCAGACAAAGTATTTTCTTCGTGTTTTGTTAATTCATCATTTAAATCCACAAATAACTTTTGCAATTTGGCAACATGTGTACTAATGTCCTCTTTCTCATCCTGTTTAACCCAATTAACATGTAAAAAAATCTTTTGTAAACTCTAAAAATAAAAATTATTTTCAGATTAAAATTCAAGTAAAACTACTCTGCATGAAATGCATTTGGGAGTTAAGAATTTAATAAATAAGAAGTTTTTGGTTGAAGTATAGTATCTTTTCGTTAATTATTTGCACGCTAGTTAAATCACTTGAAATCAGATATAAAAGAGTAGTTTTATTTGAATTTTAATTTGAAAATAAGTTTTATTTTTAGAGTTTACAAAAGATTTTTTAGATATATTACCAATACCATTGATTTTACCCTTTTGAATAACCAATTAACATGTTCAAACATTGCTACTGCTGTGCTCAAATCGTGTGTGTAATTTATTCAAAATTTTCTTTATGTTGTTACATGTCAACACAAGCTCACCAATTGGTTTACTTAGAGTACTTGCTATCAAACTTGCTGCTTGCATATTGTCTTTCTGCCACTCAGTTATGTTGCCTTTTGTTCATCTGTTGGTAACTCAAGACATACACACTGTGGTGTTTCGTCATATTGTATATATGTATTTATATTAATTTTGTATAGTTCCTTTCTTTCCTTTGTCTATTGTTTATCTCTTCTAGAAACCTTCTTCTCAACCCTTTCTTCTTGGGTGGTGGTGGCTAATCCCTTTGGAACAAAAGATATGAATGTGGCCCTGAGGGCTGTGTGTGTGTGTGTGAACAATGGTCATTCTTGGCTGAGACTCTGACGAGACAGGACAGAAAAAGAAATTATCTGGTGCATTTTGGCAGCACAGAGTGAAGATAAAGTTGGATGAAAGAATCAAGATAAATTCAATCAAGAAAGATTATTGAGCTCTACAATCACCATTGTAGCAAACTGGAAAAGGGTAAGAACTATCTAACAACTCCTAGAAAGCTAAAATGTTCTGAAGATCTACCACCCCAAGTTCATCACAAGTATTTGGTACCTGCTTTCCTCTATTCTATCATTCGTTTCTGAATTTTTTTTCTTCCTCACTTAGTTGTAGTTAGTTATAAGCGTGTAGTCGTAGTTAATATTATATGTGTTACAAATATTTCGGGGATGGGAATTTAGTGTGTCATGTGTGTAGAATTTGTAACAACCTGTTATAATAATTGCAGTATGGCTCATATTATTCATTTGTACTGGGACAGAGAAAACCCAAAAACCATCCCAAAAACCTGTTTTACTTCACACAAAATAAAGATATTTAGTATATAAAATCATATCTTGTAAATCATTTCACACTTATCTTCACACACTTACCATTAATAATATCTTGTAATCCGTATGAATGCAACACCATAGAAGCATGCCATTTTCATTTTGCCTAGTCTTCAGGCCCTTCAAGCTTATTTACATTCCCTTGTAATCCCCACTGACAGCCATTTTCTTTCTGTTCATCCTCATTCCCACATATTCAACCAATTATAACTTCAGAGGTCCACCAAAACGGTCTCTTTCATTCAAAACTGTACTTTTCTTATCTTCACATGGACTGGGCCCATAACTTATTATTTTTTATTGAAATAAATAACTTTAAACATGGACTTCATGAGAAAATGACATGACTGACGTGTGTGCATTTGCTTACAAGAAAAAAATTTACTTTTCTGCTGTGTGACAGAGGTTGCCTTGTCATATTTTTTCTTTTTATTATAAAAGAAGTAGCCAAGAAAAATGAACACTGTGCTCACTGATTAAATAAAGTCTTCTTATCACTCATTGAATTATCACTTGACAGAAATAGAGGAAACTTTGTATAGTTCAAATTACCAGAGGAAAATAGATAAGCAACTTCCACTTTAAGATCCCAGTGATTATCCAACTTTGCTGAATGTACTGTACATTTGAAACATTTCTTTTAGTACTTTCAAAAACTCAAGTATATACACTTAGGGTGCATTCTTTTATTTTTCCGCATAACTTTGTGCAAGCGAAATCTGTTTAAAAATTCCTGCGGAATGCGTTCCTAAATTCTGGTCGTAGTGCGTGCCATTGAACAGCAAAAACAGCCACTCATAGCAGTAGTTTACAGTGGAAAGCAATATGGCATCCTTCATGGCTCAGATAGTTTTGTTTCCGGGTCCATTATGTCGTTCTATGAATGAAAATTTAGAAGTTGCGAAAGTGCAAGTTAGTGCACACGGTGATGTAAGTGTCTTTTCGAATTTTTTTCGAATGGTAGCCAGCATTTTAATTTTTTTCATGGCTATTTTGAATGCTCTTTCAACAAATATCCATTTTATGGTTAAATTTCACAATTCCTCATACTTTTGTCTTTAAAAGCTCATATTTTAGAATTATAGATTCCTCCATCACGATACTATCAATAGCACAGGCGCCGCCATCTTTCTTTCTTTCACCGTCGTTTTTAAATGCCTACAAACAGCTGCACACTCCCATAGTAGTGGAGATGCAGAGCAACCTGCTAGAGCATGTCTCTAAGGTGCATAGTAGCAACCTGCTACTATGCACCTTAGAGACAATTTGATTTACTAGTTCCTGAACTCTAAATAAAAAATGTACCATATTTTACGGACTATAAGATGCTACAGACTATAAGACACACCTTAATTTTTAAGCAATTTTTTTAAAAAAAATACCTATAAGACGCTACGGACTATAAGACGCACTTGAATTTTGGAGGCAATTTTTCGAAGAAAAAAGTGCATCTTATAGTCCGTAAAATACGGTAGTTGTTGCACTTACTTTGCACTGTTTAAAGTTTATGAAATGTATAAAACCTTATAAGTTAAAAAGTTGTTTATTGGTCTCCTCTTAAATCTATGATAATACACTTACTCACGAAAAGAAGTTGAAGATCCCAAATACATGAATCAATTTTGTGAGTTCTCCCATAAAAAAAAAAAAAAATGACTGGTATCAGTAATCATGACATTATACAATGAGCTTATCCAGCAACAGTATATTGAGAGACTTCAAAACAGAAAGCATAAAGGAACTGTTTTCTTTAAAAGTGAAAATTATTTAGTTATCTCCAGCAGTTTAGCTAAAGCAGATGTACTAGGAATACAACCATATGCTAGTTATTTACTAGACATTGTGTATATTTTTAAAATTTAAGTGAGTTTTAATTCTAAAAGAAAAGATATATATTTTATAGGACTTATATTTATTTTATAATTTTCAGAAGAAAGCTGCTATAAAATATATACAAAAAGTGGAACTAGCAAAAGATGAATGTTTTAAAGAAATGGTAAGACAAAATAATACTATAGTTGATTCTCAGTTTACATAAATTTATTTTATAAATTTTACAATAAGGTAATTTATGCTGAAACAATATCATATACACAAATAGATATCTGCATTTTTGGAGATCAAGATGTAAAACATTTTATTAAACCCAATCCTCAGAATTTCAAGACAATAATGACAGAAAATATGACTTGAAGAATCAGAGTTGCATTTTCTGTCATCATGTTAACCCTGAAAATCAGCTGGAAAGACCAAAAATACTAGGATTTAACATCTTGTATCAAAATTTGTACATCTTGATCTCAAAACAAACAAATAGCTTAGCTGTATTGAGGAATTTGGAGAAATAAATTTACGTGAATATCATGGATATTATTTTCATATCATTGTTTTAATTTCTGTTTTTTCCATCAAATTGCTATGTAAGATATGAAAAACATCCAGCAAAGATTTTTATAAATTTCCCAGTTGTTACAAGATTTTATTTTAAAAAAATTTGTATTAGTAATTATTATGAAATGGCAAAAAACTTAATTTTGAAAGTAGTGATGAGTTTTATAAAAAAATTATAAATATTAATAACAGGTGAAATCTTCATTAAATCTGACCACTCTTGGTATGACTGACCTATGACTCCCTTCTATCTCCCATTCCCTCAACCTTTATCCATCAGAATTTAATAGCATCAATGCCCCTTATACACAAGCTTCCATGCCAAATTTTGCTTCTTAATCTTTACCCCCGTTCTAAGATATTAAATGAAATAGATGCCAACACACGCAAATACATACCATGGAAAGTTCCAATACTTTTTCTTATGTATGCATAAAAGCTGGGAAAGTGAAAATATATTTCTATGGTTAATGTGAGCCTAGATATACAAAATGGTGGCGCTTCCGGTGGCGCTTCGGTGGCGCTTTTGGTGCCATTGTATGCACATGCAAATGTGCAAACAAGATGGCAACCGTCGACAATAACCTAAACGCGCCTATATTTAAACTTTTTTAAAACTAAAACATTTTTAAAACATAAATTTGCTACTTACTTTTTTCCCTGCTTTTGGTTACTTTTCCTACTCTTGGACCAGAAACGAAAAATAAAAAAGTCATCATACTACTAATCGATGCATGGACGAAGTGAATTACGAGATTCTATACATCAGTGGTTTGAACAAAATTTGCCTGTATTGTACATAAATTTTACTCCTCTTAAGAACTGCAGTCTTACGATTCACATCTCTCGCCTTTTTATCTACGATAGGCAGCGTCTCCATAGAGGTTGGCACCTGCGATCCACGGCCACCTAACCTTCCATGTGTCGTTCACGTTGTCTTTCGAGTCGGAAATCACTATTACATATCCTTGGTTATGACAAATTTAACACATTTAACACACATTTGCACACCTTTAAACACATTTAACACATTTACACACTTTAAACGCAAATTTGAACCATATATAAACCCTTTACAAAATTTTTATCTCACCTACACAATGCTAACACACCTTTAATACACTTTTATGACATTTAACACGCATTAAACACATTAAGGACACATTTAACATGTTAATTACCATTGACAAACTTTCTTCCTTGATAACTTGAGACTTCGAGTAAATTGTACAAACTTTAAAAAAACACAGACACTTTTAAAAAATTAACAACGTGCATAATCCATCTACATCGTAAGCAAAATTCGAAATTCACATTATTCCTCATGTTTCCTGAACGGAATTTTTTTATGGATATTTGCATACGCAGGCATCATTACTATCTGCGCCATCTACATTTCTTTTCTAAAAACACTTGCCATGGAGGTTACCGGAAGCGCCGCCATTTTGTATACCTGGGCTCACATTAACCATTTCTATTAATGAAATAATTATACTATACTGCATGATCTGATCATTATTATGAATTCCATTGGAATACCTGGTTGAATTATTCCACACAAAACATGCTTTAAATTTTTAAAGTTGATAAATATCATCATCAAAAAATTGTGCATTTGCAAATTGTTTACTTAGAATATGATGACAAATTTATTAAATACAATGGTTATGATATTACAATTTTACTTTTCTGGCTATGTATGTGTGAGAATCTGGAGCTGAGAGATTAACTTTAACAAATTTTGTTAAAATATTTTATTAAACATAATTGATAGAAATTTTATCTGTTTGTAACAATTATATGAAGTTAAAAAAGGAACTTACTGTTTTGATGGAGGAAAATGACACAGTTTCTCCAAAAGCAATAGTGTGGGATTTCTCACACACTATCCATAAGACCACCTGACTTCCGTCACACATCAAAAGTATGGAGGGTTTATTTCAAATAATCTGATTAGATGAAATTTTCATATAAAAGGTGATAGGTCACCTCCAAATGTCAGTTGGGCCAAGCTAAGTTAAGCCAACTAATTCAGTACAGTTTAATCAACTTAAACCTAGCTCAGCTTGCTTGATCTTTTAAGAGGCAAGTTATAACGTAAGGAATCTAGATATTTAATTATGTGAATTCCTCTTGGGTGTGATGTTTGGGATTACTCGAACGACGACAGGATATAATGCAAAGAACAAAACTTTATTATTGAGTACGAACATAAGATTTTTTAGAATGATACAGGATCCAACTCAGAGGCAAGTCCCCCCCAAAAAAAAAGGTTTTTCATGACACAAATATATACAATCCAATTCATAAAAATCTTTGTTACAATCCTTTAGACGCCTGGAGTTATCCAATATATTGGGTTTGAAGTTATGCAAGTGCAGGCCGCATTTTCTTTAAATTTACCTTAACCTACTTATATAAAAATGATAGAAGATAGACATAGATAGATGAAGGAGGAAGAGAGATAGGATAGGCGTACCTGATTGTTTTGAATGTTCCCTCAGTGGTTCAGGTTGACTTAACTTCCTTTGTCTCGCTAGATCATTACTCCACTTTCAGGCAGTGTCTGCACCTCTCCTCGAATTTTCTTTTTAGATGTTCCTTCTGCGAAACATCTTGAAGACTCCTACTATATTGTCTCCTTATCCTATTCCTGGCTTTAACACCGAGCTTCTGTACTCTTGTCTTCTACTAACAAAATGACCAAGAGTCTCTCCTTGATCCATTTGATCTCTCTGGCATCTACCCAAAAAATGGCTCTGTCTCCCTTCAGATCACCCTAGGGCCTCCTTCTACCCATTGTTCGCCTCCCACTCCTTTGGGAATTACATGTGGGTAGAAAGTTCTCGAATTTTGGGGAACAAAGAAATTAGAGAACAATAGAAGTTGATAGGTATGAAAAAGATTGAGGAAAGAAAGAAAAAAAATTATAATATAAACCTATAAACTATATACAAATTATGGCATCATGCCACATGGGACACATCAATGCATCTCTCACATGGAAGACATCCAGATAATGATTTATGTAAACTCTCTTAAGAGAGTTTACATAAATCATTATCTGGATCTCTCTCTCAACAGTTAAAGTTAGTTAATGAGGCTAGTTTGAGTTCCTTCTTCCAAAAGGAAGAATCTTAGTTTCATTTTTATTATGTTTAATCATTTAGATAATTTTTCATATTAATTGTATATAGAGGATGATGATTTTTCTTAATAAATATATCTTTTAATTATTATCTCATTCGATTTGTTTATGCCTAACTTCATCATCAGCTCATGTTTCAAATTAGACCCCCCTCAAATTCCGGAAAGTTTTAATATTCCTTTCCTTTTGGAAAAGTCTAATTGCAAGTTAGAATGTGAGATAGTTTTATCCAAACTGGTGTCAGGAGATCTTGACAATAGCCTGAGAAAGTTGAAGTATTGATACATTCTCATCTTTCAATGATTAATAATGGCCATCCCCAGTGAGATGAGGTTGTTCCTACTTTTGGTTCTCACATATATGTTAGGCTCAAAGACAGAAAGCACTCATTGAGCAAAAAAATCAACCACAGCATGTTCTGAATTTTCAAATCCAGCCACAATCGGAATTTCATGTGGCACTTTCAAAAATGTGTATCTGTTTAGGCATATTTGGTAAGATTACAAAGTGAAATTTTTGTCAATATTTTTTTAATAATCAACTAAAATGAGATCTGGCAATATGAAAATGCCAGAATGCATTGTGGATACTTATTAATGAAGTCATGATGCAATATGTTTGAGCTGGTAAATGGAGTAAAGATTAAGAAACAAAATTTGGCAAGGTGCCTTGTATATAAGGGGCATTGATGCTATTAAGTTTTGGTTGTTAAATACATACAAAGATCAAGGAATTGGGCCATGTGTTTTATCTTGAGAGGAGTTGGACTTAATGAAGATTTTATTTATTATTACAATTTATACTTTTTCTATAAAATCATGTCTATGCTCAAAATTAAAATCTTTGCCATTTTATAATAATTTTATTATAAAAATGTTTGTATTACTAATCTCATAACAATCAGGAAGACTGTTTGTTTCTGGATTTTTTTAAGTATGATTTGTTGATGTAATAAAATTTTTATTTCATTAATTTTATGTTTCAATATTTTTAACTATATTTTTAATTTAAATAAATTTATTATTATTCAACTAATTATTATTATTGTAATACAACAATATATGCAAGCAACTTGACAAATAATTTTTTGTATTTTGTAAACATGATAGGGAGTTAATTTGAATATAATAAGTTAAATAACTTTTTTAACTTAAAATAAAGTTTTATTTAAATTAAATATCTACTTAAATAATATTTAAAGAAGTTAATTTATATTAGTTTTATTAATTGACCATTGAAAAATAATAATGAAGTGTATCAATATGATCAATCTGTTTCATGGTGTTTAATGATATTCTTAATTACTATTTATTTTTCCAGGGGAAAAATGTTCTACAACGACTTAGTCATCATCTAATGTCATTTTCTTTAATGTTTTAACTGTTGACCTTATATTGTTTCCATTGACTAAATGAAGATAATGACAAAAAACAGAATGTTTGTGTTAGTTATTGTATCAGGTATATAACTTAAGTTGAATGTTTTATTTAACTACACTCTAAAATCTATAAAGATATCTTTTTTATTTACAAACTGTTAATTTTGATAACACACATCAGAAATATGAGGAGTGGTAAATTTGCATTTTCATTAATTTGAATTGTATTTAAAAATGAAGACATTATATAAAATATGTATATTTACAAAAGTTGTTTATAATAATTTGTAAAAAAAACAAAACAGTATGTTTGAAATTATTATTTTTTATGTAGATGATAAATAATTTGTCATTTGTAAATAAATGCATAAATAAAAATTTCTTATTGTGAAAATTTAATGCAATTCACACTACATCTATATTATTTCAGTTCAACTCAAAAACATTAAGTGAAATTTTAAATAACATATTTTAGTGTTTATAACCTGCAGAAAATTGCTGGAATAAAAATAGAAATTTTGCATAATTTGTTCCCTGGAATGGCCATTAAAGTCATGACAGTTACTGTTAATAATCAGTAAATAATTAGAATATGCTGAAAAATTGTATAGAATTTGCCAAAGCTCTCAGAATTTAAAAGGTCATGGATCAAGACCCAATGAGGGCAACTGATTCATGATGTGATGATTTGTTGATATGATAGGAGTATGTGTTAATATGCACTTTAAAATTACAATAGGATTTCTTTATTTTATTCAATCTCTTGTAAAGATTATATTGTGTTAAAAACAAAATCATCACGATTCAAAAAATATGAAAATAATATAACAAAAAATATACAGGATGTCCACTTAAACATCTGTCTAGGGACAAAAACAGTCATTTCACCAATGGTTATATTAAGTTAGGTTGTGGACTGCAACAAACAAAAACACACCAGATATTTTTACCATGACATGCACCCATTTCACTATCTGCAACTAGTATATATAGAGGATGCCACACAGCAGTTTAGTACAACATGATGTTAAATTTACAGCATGACAAACCATAATCCCTTCAGCACATTTTATGGACTGATGAGGCACTGTTTTCCCAGAATGGAGTGTATGAGCCAGTGGCGTAGCATGGGTGTCAGCCGCCCAGGGCAGAGGAAAATTTCGCCGCCCCCTTATTTAGGTATTTTACAAGATATTATTATTTATTGTGAAATTTTGCCTCCCTCTATAAGTGCCGCTTGGGGCAGGCCGCCCCTGCCGCCCCCACTACGCTACGCCACTGGTATGAGCATTACAATGTATACCATGGGGCTGAAGCATGCTCCATAATGCAAACAACATATATGACACAATTGAATTTTACCCTAAATGTCTGGTGTGGAATTTAGGGCAAGCAGCTTCTCAACATCATTCTGAATTGTAACCAATATCTGAACATCCTAAACATGATGGATAAATGGCTTTATGATTTGCAATTGATACAACTACAGAAGATTTGGTCCCAACACAATGGCACATCCACCTCATTTCTAAACTGTCTCAGCAGTAGCGTAACCAGATCCAATGTAGGAGAGACCGAAGGTAAAATTTAATATGAATCACTCCACACTTTATTATATAATCAATTATATAATTAAACATAAATTACTAGTATTTAATTCTGCAATTAAGTTATTTTTCTTATATTTAACATTCATATTAACTTTCTCATTATGAAGGGAACCCAAGCCTTCCTGGTTACACCTGTGCAGACAGATGTGTAAGTGCTTCAAAGTGATTTGGCAACCACTGGATAAGACAACATGCCACTGTTCTAAGTATACCAGGTTTTCCAGACTTGAATTCTCTGGATGTTTTCCCATAAGATTATCTAAGAGCATCAGTGTATGATGTGTACCCATCAGTCCTGAAGTTGGCAAACTGGAGAAGAGAGGCCTGTGAAACAGTGACACCAGGAATCAGTAATTTAACACCATGCTCAACCATCTACCTCTTTGCATTGATGCTTGAAGGCAGTTATTTTGAACATGCTCTCTAACAAAATAAAGCTAACTTTATTGTATAAATTTCTGCAATATTGCTTTTATCTTTTACAGTCAGTGATTATTTTTATGCTATGCTAAATTGTCTTAAATGGATTTCTTTCTATTATTTTAGATACTGAAACAAGCATGCACAAATTCATGCAATGTTGGAAAGATCTCTTTTGTCTATGGATATATGCGAGTATCTGATTTATTGGCCTACATTGTATTTTCCATGTTATGTCATGACATCATAGTTTGTTGCCTTTTTGTCAACTACCTAGCGACTGTCAACTTTTACCCATGAGAATGATCCATCTGTTTAGTTCTCGGACACCTAAATGACGCTTTCTCATCACTCAATGAAAAATGTCAAATGAGCCCGGTGCGAGCTTCTGTAACTATGCCCCAAATCTTGATCCAGGTCATTTCTATGCCCCCCCAGGTCTGCGCCCTGTGCCTGGGCACTGCTAGCACCGCCCTAGTTACGGCACTAGATGCAGATGCAGTTTTTTTCATTTTTGCGGCAAATCGAACATATTTTTAGACCCATTTAAAAATTCTGTAATTAGTCTGGAAACGGGGATCCAATTTTTGCGTTCTGTGAAAACAGTTCAGGTTGACTATAACATAATAATCCTTATTTTCGCTAAAACGGTTAGGAGTTGAAAGTTGAAATTTGGTACACAGTTAGGGTACCAAATTTAAATACCAAAGTGTTAAGTAACAATGGAAGTGTTAAGTAACAATTGAGAACAAGAGAAAGCAACGTGCAAGATTTACGAGTGCTGGAAAAAAAAAAAAAAAAGAGTAATATAGATTAGTTCGGTTTTTTCTCGACCTTTCTTCATTAGAACATTTGGTGAAAATCGAACGATATAATCAGAACACTTCGTGAAAATCGAACAATATAATCAGAACACGTGAAAATCGAACAATATTAGAACATTCGATTTTCAAATTTGACCTTTCTTTAGAAATAGTTAGTTCGTTGATGAAATTACTTTTTTTCTTTTGTTACTATAACGTAATAATCTTAATCGTTACTTTTGCCTAGAGTACCTACTTTTGCCCGAGCAATGCCAGGCCTATTGGCTAGTCTACAAATAAGTTTTTACATTGGAATATCAAAATTCCAATGTAAAAATTGCTGAAAATTCGCTTGTGCCAGTAAATATAGGTGGCGTATGGGTCGACAAAAATGGCTGCCACAAAGGGTATAGCGTGCTTGACAACATATGAGAGTTACTTGTATGTTGTCTTTTTAATAACTTTTCTCTCTGTAGTCAAAACGTTTTATTCGTATTTGTATCCGACATTAATCTTAGTTGATTTCGTAGTTGTTTAAGTCACGATGATTGCACTTTGTGACATTTTAGAATATGTGCTGATTGAAAAAGATGTCTTACAGAAGGAGAGGAAATACCAAAACTGATAACTTCACATCTATCCAGCTCTTTCTCAGCAAACAATTCACTTCAGTTTCACCACAGCTAATTTTGCTGAGCTTAAAATTCTTTTATACAAATGTTTTCACTCTATCTAATATAGGCCATCGTCAGGTTTAATATTATAAATGTTTCAAAATGGAACGTACCGTTTTCGAATATTTTGCATATTTAAAATTCAAAAAAGTGATTTAACTTCAAAATAAATTGAAAGAAGTGTGTATATTAGCCTCTTCCCATTTTACAATCGCTCCTTCAGTCTGTGCCATAATTGCTAATAGTGTTGTGTCCTTTGTCAAAATTGTATGTATGTTCTCGCAGACGTACTGCCAGGTTTCTTCTAGTCATATCCACATAATCTTTTTTGATTTCTAACTGTTGATTTTCAAATGGAATTTTATATACCCCAGCTTTACCTTCCTTTTTTACGCTGTCTTTATCGTTCCGTAGCAAGCTACAGATATTAGGTGCTCTTTTATAGATCATTCTCGGTTTTTATAAGAAAAAGAGCATTTGATACAACGTTGACAAACGACACAACAACACAATATTATCAATTATGGCACAGACTGAAGGAACGATTGTAAAATGGGAAGAGGCTAAAGTCATTTAAACGGTGCACTCTCCATCCATTGCGTTGGAGATGGAAAAGGTGGAAATTTATAAAAGTAAAATGAAAAACCGTCACCTAAATGCTATGGATGCTAATGCGCTTCCAACAGTGTGGAAATGTATAATAGAGAAAAGAATGGCACTTAAAAACCTTTAAATCATTTCTTTCTACTTAGCTTTGTTTTCTATGTTTTATTTGTTTGTTTATTTATTTAATATACACACTTCTTTCAATTTACTTTAAAGTTAAATTATTTTTTTGAATTTTAAATATGCAAAATATTCGAAAACGGTACGTTGCATTTTGAAACATTTATAATATTAAACCTGATGATGGCCTATACTAGATAGAATAGAAAGTGTTTACCCTAACAAACTACAGTACTTTAAACCCATAGCAGCCGCCATTATGTAGTTCGCGCTAATACCGCTAGGTGTCAGATCTATCGTTGGCACAAGCGAATTGTATATTGCATAATGATAATTAGGACGCGTTTTTTTATGCAGCGCTCGAGAAGCGCTTTACAGCTATTCCTCTGAAACCCGTTTCTAAATGGCCAACGCTGCTCGTGACGTCATTTCGCTACACTTTCGCTGCATAAAAAAACGCGCCCTTACTAATTTCGTACGAAATATTTCACATTTCGATGAAATATTACACAAAATTCAGATTATACAGACATTTTTTATTTTGATATATTAATATATAAATACGATTATATACTAAAGTGACCAGACGTCCCGCTTCTGGCGGGACAGTCCCGATTTTTAACAATTTGTCCCGCGTTCCGCGGCGTTTTAAAAAAGTCCCGACTTTTTGAAAGGATTAAATTTTTGTCAATTATGTGTCAAACTTGCGTCTTATGTTTAAGATTTGGTAAAGATCGTTTTGTATTGTGGCTCTACGCCATATTAGATATATATTCTGTCCCTTGTAGAAGTTTCCTTCCCAACCCTTCCTACTTGGGAGGTTGTGACCAATCCAGTGGCGTAGCGTAGTGGGGTGGCAGGGGCGGCGCTTTAAGGGAGCGACAAAATTTCACAATAAATAATAATAATACCTAAATAAGGGGGCGGCTGACACCCACGCTACGCCACTGGACCAATCCTTTTAGAACAAAAAAGAGGAATGTGACCCTGAGGGTTGTGTGTGTGGACAATAGGCATTCTTTGCTGGGACATTACAATGGTATTGAACATTTTCATTGGGTCATGTTAAAACAAGAACTTAATTGGAAAGATGCAGTGGCGTAGCATGGGTGTCAGCCGCCCGGGGCGGAGGAAAATTTTGCCGCCCCTTTATTTAGGTATCTCAATTTAAAAGACTAAAATATACAGTAATTCTAAAGAACTTTTCGGCAAGAACAGTCATCATATTGTGTATTGTACAGGTGTATTGTATTATTATTATTTATTGTGAAATTTTGCCGCCCCCTAAAAGTGCCGCCCGGGGCGGGCCGCCCCTGCCGCCCCACTACGCTACGCTACTGGGAAGATGTGCAAAAATCATTCGATCACATAAATTAACATTTTCCAGATAGCAATATATTGATAAGGAAAAGGTTAAATGTTTGGAATCACCAAAAATCTCAACAGAGAACAAATGGCTAGAAATATTTCATCATTTTGAAACAAACTATGTTCTATACAATAACGCATTAAAAATTGTGGAATGCGCACTGTCCTTACCAGGAATAAATGTCACAACTGAACGCGTTTCTTCTATCGTGAATAAAGTGTGGACATCCCACAAATCGCAATTAAGTGTTGAGACTATAAAAGCAATATTATGTGTAAAATATAATTTACATAAGGGCATTTGGGGCCTGTGCCCAGGGCCCCACAAAACTAAAAAAAAATTATGTTTAAACATAATTTTTTTCTATTACCGCGACAGCCTAGTGTGGCCTAATCATGAGGGCAACAGGCAGAGAAAACCAAACCCGGGGGAAAAAACCTATGAAACATGGAAAATTTCGGGAAAAAATTTCACATAGGTATTTTTCAGTTAAATTAAAATAATTAGTTTTACGCTATAAAATATATGTATGTTTACAATAACCTTATTTTTTAAATGAAATTTACAACTTCCTAGTTCAAATCTAATTGAAAGTACAGTATTTTGTGTAAACTTTCTAAATCATCAAATTTGCCTACTCTTAAAGGGAGGACCCCCACCGAATTTGTGCCCAGGGCCCCTGGATTGGTAAATCCGGCCCTGGCCTTACGTCGATAATTGGTTCCAGGAGAGGCGACGTAAGTCGAATTTACGGTGGAAAACGCCAATAATGAGCACTTAAAAACCGCTAAATAAGACGATAACACAGAAACACAGATGTTTTCATGTTTTGTTCTCTAGGATTTATGATGATTATATTAACATTTACAGTAAATGTACATATTTTAATATGATTTTATGTGCTTTTAACGCTTTCCTAGTGATATTACGATTTCAATATTTGTGGCGGACGGATGTAAAGTCGAATAAAATGACTTAAACTTAATTTTTATTTTTCCATGTACTTTTTTGACAAACGACGTATAATCGAGAACGACGTAACTCGAGGTATACCTGTATATATATATATATATATTATATTTGTAAATTTTACATACGTTACAATTTTTTAAAAAATACAATACAATTTATGCGTTTTGTTATGATAAAATTTTGTTGCTCTAGAACAATTTTTTTTAACAAGACAACCCCTCCCCCTCCCCGTGAATTTTGTCCCGCTTTGCCAAAGTTAAAATCTGGTCACCTGATTATATACAATATGAGAATCTGGTCGAGAGATTTATAATTTTACATAAGTTTATTTTAAATGTTAATTAGGATCAGTTCGTTGGTCAATGTTAAATCGTAATGATAATAAAATTCATGATACAATATTTAAACAATTCGAAATGCTTTTCGCACCTCAGGTTAAGAAACAGCGGTAAAAAGAACAAAGAAATACATCTTATAAATAAAAAATAAGTAAGCTACACCCGTAATTAACATATTATCTGTATTTCTTGACAATTTGTAAATAAATATCTATATTGGGCTACTTTCTGATAAAATTGGCTACTTTTTCAAAAAATTACTACTTTTCCTGTAAAGCTGGCAACACTTATTTTCTATGAAACCGAGGAGGTTAGAAGGTTTTCATTGTGATATCTAGCATTTTGCTGATTATATTGTCAATTTTTTTAAACTCCGTTGACTAAAAGCTTATATCTAAACATGGGACATCAGAATATTTGGTTTTCTCATCCTAGAAAGTTTGGTCCAGGATCAAGATATTGGTAATAATTTAGTTTTATGATTGAGATATTTTTTAACCTTAAGCCTAATGTCCACGTGGTCAATCATTTAAAAAGCTTTTACATTTTAACGTAGTTTTTCAATTTATATATTTTATTTGTCGTATATAAGTGGTATTCGATTGCTTTATAAAATACTGTAGATATTAATTAAAAATTAACTCGAATTTCAAAATGTTATAAAGCAAATTTTCTTCGAAGCATTTCACGTTGAAATTGATTTATTAGTAATAGATAATTCTTTATCAAATATAAATTTCAAGAATGAAGCATATCTAAAATAAATTACAGCAGTTTTTATTCAAATAGGTTCATAATACGCGTATACGGAATGTCTGTTCGTCGTAAATTTAATACGTTAAGGAAAACTTTACCACTTCAAACTAATTATAGTAGATAACTTAATTACTACAAACTTACAGAAACAGAGATTTTTATTTATAAAAAAATTTTTTGGCATTTTTTAAATATTTTATGGAACAAATATGACAAAACATATGCTTACACTTATGTTCTTTGCTTATTTTTTTTCAAATGCTTTCAACATTCTGTTTGCATTTTGGTACTTACATTTTAAATAATTAAAATTTTAAAAATATATATTTTTCATGACAAAGAAATACAGGCACATTAATCAAATCCCTTGCTTAGGCCGCGACTCCACTAGCCGTAAAAGGGCCGTAAAACCCCTTACCCGTAAAAGCTTTTAATCACGTGACCATGATATTTTACGCCTGAGCAGGTCGTAAAATATCATGGTCACGTGATTAAAAGCTTTTACGGTGAGGGGTTTTACGGCCCTTTTATGGCTAGTGGAGTCGCGGCCTTAATGTGGGATTTGATTAATGTGT